>NW_026606155.1:35765833-36981666 GCF_029834395.1 Sorex fumeus
GCTTGGATGTCATTCCTGGTAGTGCCTAGGATCTAATCCTGGGCTCCGATATGCAAAGTGTGTGGTTCAGCCTTCTGAGCGCTCTCCTGGAGCCTTATTTCCTGGTATTTAGTTAGGGTGCTGAGAAATTTTAAAGTCATCCCTGGTATATTTTGAGAATAAGACTAGTGCTTGAAAAGTTCAAGGGAGATGTTATTTTGGGGGGCAGGCTTTCCACATCTCAGAGCTCACTCCTGGCAGGTTTGGGGGACTCTATGTGGGGTTGGGGATTCAAACCGGGTTTGCCACATGCAAGGCTAGTGCTCTACCTGCTCTTCAATCCTCAAAGTTCGAAGGAAGAATGGAGATGTTTAAGAAGGGGAAATGATGCATTCTTAAAACTTATGAACCTCTGGGCCCAGAATGATCTAATATAGCGGGTAGGAGCTGGAGCAATAGCACAGCTGTAGGGCGTTTGCTTTGCATGCGGCCGACCTGGCTGACCCAGGTTCGATTCCTCTGCCCCTCTTGGAGAGCCCGGCAAGTTATTGAGAGTATCTCACCTGCATAGCAAAGCCTGGCAAGCCACCCGTGATTCAATATGCCAAACACAGTAACAAGAAGTCTCACAATGGGGACGTTATTGGGCCCGCTCGAGCAAATTGATGAGCAACAGGAGGACAGTGCTACAGTGCTACAGGGAGCTTGCGCATGGTTGACCTGGATTCAGTCCTCGGCACCACACATGGTCCCTTGAATTCTGCTAGGAGTGATCCTTGAATGCAGTGCAAGGAGTAAGCCACTGGGTGTGGCCTCAGACTTCAAATAAACAACTTACAAATTGTTATATTTGATGGTGATGATAGAGTCTAAGAATTCATTATTATGCCAAATATTTACAAATACTTAGAAAACAATAGATATGTTGAGCAACTGAGAAATTGCCATTGTTTTCCATGGGGGAAACTAATTCCCCATAAAGCAAATGTACTTTTTTTTCGGATTCTGAATTGCCATCATCAGTATCTACTGTGTACCTATTATGCTCAGGAACTCCACAAAATACTCAATTTACATAGAGATATAGAAACTTGCTCTAGGAGCTGAGATGTAGTTGCTGGGTATAAACACTTGCCTTGCATATGTGAGGTCCTGAATTTGATCATTGGAAATATTAACAAAAGAGAGAGAGAGAGAGAGAGAGAGAGAGAGAGAGAGAGAGAGAGAGAGAGGAGAAGAGAAGAGAAGAGAAGAGAAGAGAAGAGAAGAGAAGAGAAGAGAAGAGAAGAGAAGAGAAGAGAAGAGAAGGAAAGGAAAGGAAAGGAAAGGAAAGGAAAGGAAAGGAAAGGAAAGGAAAGGAAAGGAAAGGAAAGGAAAGAAGCACACTCTTTAATTTTGCAAATGGGGGGATTGATGTTATACCACTGCTCTTAAAAAAATCTTGATTATGGTGTTTACTCAAGTAAATGTTTTTGAATTAAAATCACTGATTTAACTCTAAAAATAATTATGTTATGAGTAAGTATATGTGAATATGATATTAAAAATCTTCCAGGTGGTCTGAAGAGATAGCTCAAAGGGCTAGAGCACGTGTTTTATAGGCAGGAGTTTTAAATTCAGTCCCTTATACATAGGCTCTACATGGTCCCAGAGGCCCCATTGAGAGTGACCCCCAAGTGGGAGTAACTCAAGTAACTCAAGTACTGGCCAAGTACTGCCCTAATATGTCCCCATTTTTTCAAGGTAGAAAGGACTATAGAGAGAAAATGAAAGCTTCACACTGTTTCCCATCCAACCTTTATTTCCCTCTCCAGAGGTCACCATTGTTATCAGTCTTTTTTTTTTATTAGTGAAACACCATGAGGTACAGTTGTAGATTTACAGATTTTTGTGCTTGGATTTCGGTCATACCATGATCAAATACCCATCCCTCCACCAGTGCCCATTTTCCACCACCAGGATAATATCCCTCCCCCCATCCCCCCCCATCCCCCCCTGCCACTGTGGCAGGGCATTCCCTTTTGTTCTCTCTCTCCTTTTGGGTATTGTGTTCAGCAAAAGAGGCATTGAGTGGCAAACATGTTCAGTCCAGTCTACTTTCAACCTGCATCTCCCCTCCTGGGAGGATCCTCCAAATACCCTCCATTTGGTGCTCCCTTCTCTATCTGAACTGTCTTTTCCCCTAGAATACCCGGCTGGCCTCTGAGCTATGGAGTAATCCTCCTGGTGTTGATCTCAGCTATTCTTGGGTATTAATCTCATATTTTGTCATTTTATATCCCCCAGATGAATGCAATCTTTCTATGTCTATCCCTCTCTTTCTGACTCATTTCGCTTAGCATGATACTTTCCATATTGTACCACTTGTATGTAAATTTCATGACTTCATCTTTTCTAAGAGCTACATAGTACTCCATTGTGTAGATG
Organism: Sorex fumeus; assembly: GCF_029834395.1. NCBI lineage: Eukaryota > Metazoa > Chordata > Mammalia > Eulipotyphla > Soricidae > Sorex > Sorex fumeus. The sequence continues at coordinate 35,768,240 of NW_026606155.1, forward strand.
TACCAAAGTTTCTTTAACCAGTCATCTGTTCTTGGGCACTCAGGTTTCTTCCAGTTTCTGGCTACTGTAAAGAGTGCTGCAATGAACAAACAAGTGTAGATGTCACTTCGACTACACATTTTTGCCTCTCTGGGATATATTCCCAGGAGTGGTATCGCTGGGTCAAATGGGAGCTCAATTTCTAATTTTTTGAGGAACGTCCATACTGTTTTCCAAAAGGGCTGAACCAGTCGGCATTCCCACCAATAGTGAAGGAGTGTCCCTTTCTCGCCACATCCGCGCCAGCATCGGTTGCTTTTGTTCTTTTGAATGTGGGCCAGTCTCTGAGGTGTGAGATGGTATCTCATTGTGGTTTTGATCTGCATCTCCCTGATGATTAATGATGTCGAGCATTTTCTCATGTGCTTTTTTGCCATTCGGATTTCTTCTTTGAGAAAGTTTCTGTTCATTTCATTGCCCCATTTTTATTATTATTAAATGACTCAACAAAGAATTTTTATTATTATTAAATGACTCAACAAAGAATTGTCAGTGGTAGAGAATAGAGGGCTTTCTTATAGCTATGTCCCTGAGTGATGAGAGAAAGTGGATCTACGGCACAGTGGACTCTTGATGTCAGATGCAAAGGACAGTTCATGGATGTAAATGTTGGAAAGATAGGGGAGATGATTTATTAAAAAAGGTTTGATCTTTTGTACTGCTGTTTGTCATTTAAACAGGAAGTAATGTCAACAGAACGTAGGTGGAACTAAAGGTGGAAGTGTGAAAAGAGAGATGGCATAAATTGTTTCAGAGGTGAATGGGAGACTGAAAGAACTAGTCGAGTTGCTGGAATTCTGAGCAGACCTAGGGCTTGCTTGGAGTTAGTGATCGCGAGCTTACAGTGAGAGCAGTTATAAAGTGTGTTCTCTCTGTTTTTAGGGATACACACCTGGCCATGTTAGGGGTTACACCTGGCTTGGTGCTCAGGAATTATTCCTGATGGAGTTTGGGGGACCAGATGGGAGGCTAGAGATTGAAACCAGGTTGGCCACTGCAAGGCAAGTGCCCCTACCTGCTGTACTATTTCTCTAGCCCCTTTTTCCTCCTGTAATTGGTTTTGATTTCCTTAGTTGATTTGGAGTAGGTGAGTTGGTTTGTGTGTGTGTGTGTGTGTGTGTGTGTGTGTGTGTGTGTGTGTGTCCAGTGAACATGGCAAGAATAGAGGGCGACGGAGTTGAGGATATATCAGGGCAGTAAGAAAACTGATGAGTTGTGAAATCTGGTGGGTAGATGAGGACAATAGGGGGACAGGAACTGTGAAACGGTGATATAACTGTGGTGGATGTGGTGCTACTGTTGAAGAGGACCTGGAGTAGGGACACTGCAGTGAGGAAATCAAATGTGTAGTGTAGGTAATGGCTTAAGAGTGGGTGTTTGGGCTAGAGATGAAGGAGCAGATGCAAGTCTGAGATGCACCCTCACACCTTCAGGCCTTTGGAAGAGTGGAGTACAGAAGGCAAGGCCCGGAAGTAATCTCTTAGATGATGACTGAAACCATGAAGAATCAGAGATAGTGACAGGGAACCCAGTTCTGTCTAGGAAAAGACACAATGGTCTGGACATCAAAGCTAGGGCTCTTTAGTAGGGACAAGAGCAATGTCATCCTCTAAAATGATACACAGTAGAGCCCTGCCTATGGGTTCTGCAAGTTCTGTTTAATACTCAGCATGTAGGATGTGCCACTTAAAATAGTTCACCGTGGGGGATGGGGCTTTGAGGATTGTAATTAACTAAATATGAGCTATTGTAATGGTGAAATTACTAAACTAACTTATGAAATTTTAGGTAGTATTAATAGAAAGCCTTGACTTCTCATTCTATGAGGGAATAGCTTTTCTCTGTTCTGTGCTAAATGTGCCAAATTGGGAGCCTTGTACCAAATAATGGGTACTATGCTTTAAGATGCTAAAGAGGTATATTTTGATAAGAATAAAATGTCTAGGCTGGTGAGGTTTCTAGAAAGAATGTCTTCTGAGAAATGATGGAGTAAATTGAGAACTTTGAGCTAGAAAAAATAAAGAAGCAGTGATCCGAAAGTTAAATTTAAATGCTGTAAGAACTCATGAAATTAAAAAAAAAAAACTTGACCCAAGTGATTTCATAGGACAGAACTGGACTGATGGGTAAATTAAAAAAGAAGATTTCTGCTGAGTGAAGGAGAAAGTTCTAATTGCAACAACCCAGGAAAGAGAAGCTGCTTTTTAGTTACTGATATTTAAGCAAAAGCAAGGTTGCTTCTTAGTTGTGAAAACTTAGAAACGAAGTTGCTGGTTATCCCAAGATCTTCAAACCTTCCCCAAAGAGAGTATACCTCTAATTTTATACTGTGGCTGTTAACTCCAAAGGGAACAAAACACAAAACACAAATGCAATTGTAAGCCATATTTATCCTTAAATTGGGTGCCTAAATAAAACTCCACTTTAAATAATGGCCTTCTATAAATTTTTGATAGGAATTCTTAGTCTTCACTAGTGGGAAAAATTCTATAACTTAACATTGTTTCTTTTTAAATTTATAAATTTTATAAATACTTTATAAATTTTTTCCAGTTTGGAAATATTAACTAAATATGTCACATCACGTTTGGAGGCATCTCTTTTATTTATTATTTTTCCTGAACTATTTTATTCCTTTGCCTACTATAACTAATACAATAAATATTCAATATATAATAAAACGTTTTTAGAATTAAATAATTCTGTAATGCTAAATGCTAAAAGACCACCCTGGAGGTGCTTGGGTGCCTCTTGAGCCACATCTAGTGGTTTTGGGGGGCCTCCAGATCTGTATCCAGTGATGCTTGGAGAACCATGTGGTACCAAGGGATTGAACCAGGGTCAGCTGAATGCAAGGCATGTGCCTTAACCTATGTGTTATCTCTTTGTTGCCCAACTATTTGTATATGTATGTCAGTTTATTCATTGTAAAGCCATGCTCACTGGGTTGCCTAATCAATTGCATTTTTAGCTAGAATAGTTCTGCCTTTATCTTCCATGTCTAATCTCCAGCTGAATTTTCTAACTCACCAACTGCATGAGATTATTATAAAACTTCTTATAGGTCATGTTCTTGCTTTCTGAATTTGGATACTTGTGTACTTAAATATTTGAAAATATAATACTTTTTATGCATAGAAAATATTCACTTTAATTATTTAAGAAAAATTTGGGCCCATACCTGGTGGTTCTTGGGTCTTATTCCTGGCTCTGCGCTCAGGAATCAGACCTAATGGGGATTAGGGGACTAAATGGGGTGCTGGGGACTGGACTCAAGTCAGCTGTATGCAAGGCAAGTACTGTGCCTGCTATATTATCTCTCCAGTCACTCATTTATTTTTAATTTTTAATTCTTTATAAGGCCCACCAAGTAGTTCTTTGAGAGAGGTGAGTGTGTGGTGCTTCAGGTAGAACTTGGAGCCTCACATGTGTTAGGCATGGTCTCTAGCTATTGAGTTCTCTCCCTGGCCCTTCATTTATTTTTTTAAGACAGCTCTTGGACAATAAGAAATGATGCATATATCAGTTTTTGCTAATCTTGTTGATGGACATAAGAATGAAAATTGGTGTGCAGTCTACCTTTGGTATAAAATTTTGAACTGATAGTAAAATTCAGGACTGATCAAAACGTGGTCTGTGTATGCCACCTGCTTCAGTAGTTCCTAATGTTATCCGTAGACCGCAAATCAGGAAAATTTCCCTGCCAGTAGCATATTAAAACTAAGAGGAGGCAGCAGTATATCTAAGCTTCCTTTTCTTGGCATTTTTCTAGAGGAGTATATAAATTATGCCTTTTGCCCCATTTCCTCTGTACTTACAGTGTAGATGAGAGAGATCACATACAACAGGCATAGGCATCTTTGGACAGTGTGCAGTTCGAATGGATATGAGATGCTTTAAGTGCTACAGAAGATGCTCTAAGTGCTAGCTCTAAGTGCTCTAAGTGCTACACCAGTCAGGTGTGGAAAGACAGATTCTTGGAAGTTACTGATTCTTAGATCCTTTTTATATGGATCCTGGGACCTTTGAAGGCTTATGTGTTGGAGAAGTAATATAACAAATATTTTTAGGGAAGGTTAATTAGTTGGACAGTAGCATAGATGATGTACTTAATGGGGTGCTGCTGAAACTTTGAAGTTTCTTGAAAGAAGTCTGACTCAATAACATAATTTTTGGGTCTTAATTAAATGATAATGGGAATAAAGAGAGAAATACATGGAAAGAAAGAAGAGCACTACATAGCAACACTCTATAGGACGTAATGACTAATTGAATATGAAGGATGAAGTGAGGTTCTTTGCCCTGTGGCTAGGAGAAAGTTGGTGCTACCAAGTGACAAGAGGTGGAACCAGTTAAAGAGATGAGGATAGGAAGGTCATTTTTAATCCTATGAGTTTCGAGATGATGAAAAAATCATTTGGGTGGAAATTTCCACTTGGCACAATAGATAAAAGAAATAGATTTTGGAGGTGATAATATGATTATTGCTATAGATGGAGAAACTTAGAAGAAAAGCCATAGAGTAAATTAGTCTTTTGAAAGAGATTGTGCATTATGGAAAGAAGAAAGGGCCAGGAAAGAGCAAGAGCATCTATCTCTTACTCACTAAATTACATCAGACAAGTTATTGAATTTTTCTGAGTCTCAGATTCCATGGTATGTGCAGGCACTGTTGCATAATGAAGAGTGCCTGAACTTCAAATGGTAACTACTCTCATTAATAAGTGTTACACAAGACAATGTGACATGGTAGAGAACAGTGTTCTTCAACCTTTCTGTACTTGATGACTGATATCTATCCCTGGACCAGTGGTTGGAGACCACTGCTAAAGAATTAACCCTGACCGAGGAAGCAGATCTCTTGTCTTAGCTTTGGATATTTCAGTGTGGGCAAATCTACTTTTGGTCTCATTTTCTTTATATAAATGAAAATGATATTGTAATACTGGCTATCTTCTAGGGCTGCATGAAGATAAGAATATGTAACATGAGGAGAAAGTACATGAAAATTGCAAATAACTGCAAGGTAATAGAAATTCTTTTCAGCACATTCAGCTGCAGAAGAGAGGTCCAGAAGAACAAAAGATAAGGGAAGAAGTCATGCTCCTCAGCTGCAGGGCTTTCATGTTTGCTTTGCTTACCTGGACTTCAGAGAACGGCCAGAGAACAAGGTAGAATACACACAGTGAGAAAGTCAGCATTGGCAATCCATCTTGCAAGATATTTTAGCAATGTGGAGTTCAGCTCAAGTGGCAAACCATTTAATTACTCATATCCTAGAGAGTGACTGACCTATTACAGGAAGACTCTGAGGTGTGCTCATGGGATCCAGCTGGGGGAAGGAGAACAGAAAATAGAGTCTGTTCTGATTTTCCTGCTCAGTGAGGGAATAAACACAGGCTGGTCCCACAGATTCATGGGACTTGGTCTGGATTAGGCTGATTCTCTCACAGAGAGCGCACACAGTGAAAGCAGCTTTTCTTTCTATTCTTCCACCCTCATCCACCTCAGGAGCTTTGTGATGTTGTGAGTACATGCAGGCTAGTCTGATAACACTGTGGGTTACACACATACACAAATATGGCCATCTATTTTATTATTTTATTTTTGAATATATATACACACAATAAGAATATTTTTTTCTTTTTGGGTCACACCTGGCGATGCACAGGGGTTACTCCTGGCTCTGCACTCAGGAGTTACTCTAGGCGGTGCTCAGGGGACCATATGGGATGCTGGAAATCGAATCAGGGTTGGATGCATGCAAGGCAAATGCCCTACCTGCTGTGCTATCTCTCCAGTCCCCGATAAGAATATTTTTATTTTTTAATTTATCTTTTTTTGATCTTAGTAGAAGTTTATTACAAGGAAGTTTATCCCATAGAAGAAATTTATGTTATGGAGGGCCTCAGTTCTCTCAAGCACATGTTCCCCTTGCTAGTCTCTCCGTGGTCCATCTTGTAGCCCTGATAAGAATATTTTTAAATAGAAGAATAGTCATATATTTTGTTTTTTGGACACGCACACTCTGAAGTGTTCTTTTGCATGTTACTAGCTCTGTTCTCAGGGATCTCTACTGGTGGGACTTGGGGGGACCATCTGGGATGCTTGAGATTGAACCTGGTTTGCTGCATGCAAGGCAAGTAATTGTCTATTGCTCAAGCACCCAGTTAATATTCTTGTATGGATAGAATAGAGATACATTTTCTTATTCTTCTCGCTAAGTATATTAAAAATATTGAGTAATATATGTTTATATATGTAAACATCATAAGGCTTTGATAGGTGGTGAGAAAACTGACTTTCTAGGATCTTTGGGAAATAAGGAATGGTGGGTGAGTTCTCCAGATTTTCGCCCCTATATCTCAGACTACCACTGGTGGAGATAGCAGTCATGAAATACCAATGGACATAGACAAAAAGAACTGACAAGAAAACTTCTTTTCTCTGGCCGAAGGACCAAGAAAGGGCCAGCCACATACACACCAGAAAAAACAGTAGGAAACCTTGATTTCTATACCATGAAGCTGTAAGAGGCACTTTGACAAACTTCTCTCTCCCTACCAGTATCAGTGATGACCACAAGTTTCCACCCCCAGCCAGTGGCAGGATTTTGGTATCTAATATGCCCAGAAGCTAGTGTCACATCAGAGACAGTCTTTCAGAGAGTCAGAAGTTTTAATATTGTTCAAAAATAGACTGGGAACTAGGACTTCCACTTCCACCTGGCACTAGTAAGATGGCACTAGTAAGATGGCACCCTTCTTCCTTCCCTATCAGTGTGGAGTTTAAATAAGATCTGTTATCTTTGAATTTGAATAACAAGGGATGATGACACAAACATTGTAATTATCTGACAAAGATCATTGAGTAAACATCTAAAATAAAGCTCCAGTGAGCATTTATGAATACATTTGAAACAAATTACAAAATTATTCCAGCAAAGAAAGATTCAGTTTCAAAATGAAAGATATAGTGAAAATGCGGACCGAGAGATAGTATAGGATTTAAGGCACTTGCTTTGCATATAGCTCATACTGGTTTGTTCCCTAGTATCTGCGTATAATTCCTCATGCTCTCCCAGGAGTGATTCCTGAGCACATAGGCAGGAGTAAGTCTGAGCACCACTAGGTGTGACAAACTTTCTCCACCCCTCCCTCCCAAAATGTAGTGTTGTCAAGTGAAAATTTCAGAATTTGTATATATATATATGTACATATATATATATATATGATGAAAGAATGGGAAACAATGTCATCTCAGTGTATGAACTCAACAGAAAGGAAAGGATAGAAGAAAGAATAGTGAACTTGAAGATAAATAATAGAAATGCCCAGTCTAAATAAAAGAGTGGAAATAAACTGAAAAATGAATACATGATAGAGCTTTTCCATTTTGTAGCTCAGGAATGTTTAACAGGACTTAATCCCTTTCTCAGATGTCCACTTGAATATTCATATGAATAGAGTACAGTGGAAATAGGCCTAAGAGTGTGCTGTCTCCTATTTTCTTAGCTACATTGTTTCAGATATAGATATCAGGGATAATCACCATAGTACTGCTTAAGTTCTTGAGATATTTTTCACATTTTTGCTATTCACTAATTTCTGAACTCCTAATAATTAAATCACAACCTGCACATGTAAATTAAGTTATTTAACAAGCAGTTATATAACACTTAAAATTTGGAGCACTGTACATTAATCTCAATAACCAGCCAATGAAGTACATGTAGTTATTTACCCCTTTTTACGGATGAGTAAGATGAGGTAGAGATTAAGTGACATGCTTAATTAAGCACACAGCAAGAGGCAGCACCAAAATTTGAACCTTAGCATCCTGACTAGAACTTGTGCTCTTAATAAAGCAAAGTCTAACTTTCTAATTTAGGATTTATATATTTTATGTGTAAGCCTTCTAGTTTGTCATTTGTGTAATGTAAGTTCTATACTATGGGAAACTCAACTGACAATTGAAATTTGACAGAGAAGATCACTGTAAAATCTACAGTAATATTTTCATGAAGAATGAAGAAAAATGGTTGGGTCATGGTGAAATTATTACACCTGTCAAATAAAAATGAGTTTTAGTTAATTATAAACAACCCCTAAGTCAGTTATAAATAACCCCTAAGCGGGAGCATCCGTTGCCCCCAGGTAATAAAGTGTTAGTCTCATTAACTCAGGATGCACAGAGTGAACCCGTGAGTTGCCATTTGCTTCAGAAAATGCTCGACCCTGTGGGGCCCAGCCGAGTCTTTGGTGTGGTGAGAGTTCCAGGGAGGAGACAGTAGCAGAAGCCTTGATTCTGATGGAAAGAACTAGTACTACAGTCAACACACAAGACAGTGTGTGATAGCTGTCTAAAAATACACAAGAGCTAGACATACTCTCTAGCTCTCAAAAGGGAAGGAGTGTGGTCTCTCAGAAGTTACAGGGAAAGAATTAGTGTTCAATATTCAGCAAAATAGTGAACTATAAAGTTAACATAGGCTGCTGTTTCTGGTGGTGAGTTTCTTGTCAATGGAGGTATATAAGCATAATGGGACTGGTCATTTGTATGACAGAGAGAATAAATAGGAGATATTAGGTGAGTAATTTTGTGTCTTTTCTATATCTTCGATCTCCTTTGGAGAATCTAATGAAAGCTTTGCAGTCTTTACTCAGTGAAATGCACCCATAAACACCATTTTGCAATGAATTCTAGAAGTTTTAGGAGACTTTTTATAGAGGAAGAAATTAAATAACTTTCTAACTCTTAGAAATCAATAATTTCAGATACTGGCATGTAGATCATTGTTTACACAGTAACTATAGTTTCATGGTTCAATAAAATCTCATGGAAGCATCTGTTTCTTTATTCGACAAATATTTACTGAGCACTTGCTGTGCACATGGAGTTGCATAGATGGCAGTCACATAACTAGAATATAAAAGTAAATGCAGTAAAATAATGATATAGTCAGACTATAAGAATGCAGTCTAGTTAAGGAAAAATTCAACCATTTGTAAATACTGTTTTGTTCTTTCTATTCAAGAATATGCTGTAGCTGAATTTGACTCTGAAAATATAACTAAGCTATAGTCTTTTCAAATAGAGAAAGAAGCCTCTGTGGGTCTTTGTGACTCTTCACTATCCAGATAATGATATATTTTGTATTCACTGTTTCTGTGTTGATTATATAATTCTGTATATACATTAGTCGTTGCTAAAGATTTTAGAACCAGATTTTATTTTAAGTAACCTAGACAACATCCCTTTATTATTTTGTTAGAAGACTCTTGTGGTGGGGATAGGGAAGATTATTTCTCCCTCTAATAAACCCCATCAATCATCTAAAGTTGCCTTAAATACATAATTATTTTTTGATGTGGAAAACCAATGTTTTCTCAACATATTTTGAATTATATATAGTTTAAATTGATAGAGGTTGTATGCAAGGCAAAAGCCCTACCCTCTGTTCTGTTGCTCTTGCCCCAACTCAGGGACTGGTTTTGCTTAGGAGTGATCTCTGGCTGTGTTGAGAGTACCGTGTATAGTGGTGGGGATTCGAACCAGGGTCAGCTGCATGCAAGGCAAGTCCCTGCCTCCTGTACTCTCTGGATGGTGTCATAGAAAATTTTGTTTTCTATTTCATCAGAACTGCAAGAAAGGAAAAATATCTAGCATTGCTTTCTAGAAATGGTACAATCTTTTTAAGGTCAAGAAGTTTTGACTTAAGATTTGAATGCTTACGTATGAAAAATTTTAAGAGCAAAGGAATTGCTTTCCTTTCTCTGAATAATGTTGAACAGAAAAATATTCATTCAAAAGAGAGGTAATGGCTGGAGAGATGGTACAAGGGTTAAGATGCTTGCCTTGCATATGACCGACCCTGATTTGATCCCAGGCACTGCATATGTCCCCATAAGCATCACCAGGAGTGATTCCCGAACACAGAGCCAGAAGTAAGCCCTGAACATTTGTGGGTATTGTCCCTAAATCTCCCAAAAAAGGATATTGTGTTTTAGAGGATAATGAGCCCTAGTAGTATCCTATCTTGAGGGTAAACATGTATTAGGAATAGTGAATGATTTGTGGTGAATCATGAAGGCAATTTGTGTTGGTTTATTTTGTTTAAGTATAATAACCTGCTCTGTGCTTAATAATGCTTTAACCACCATTAACTCCCAACAATGATGATTTCTCTAGAAGGAATCTTATATCTGTCAAAAACAAAAAAGCGCCACTATTCTAAAGACAGGGATATATAAAAGTTAACTTTTTATTGCCTCACTGTATAAGGAAATGGAGCATAATCCAGTTAAATTTTGTTGTAAAGTGGAAATGTTAAATTTCACAGTCTAATTTGTAAAAATTATAAAAACTGATAGTTGTAAGATAAAAAAATTACTCATCTCTCCTTCTTTACACAGGTCTTAGGGCCAACATTCTCTAGTGGTTTGAGGAGTCAGCGGGCCAATTTTTATAGTTCATGACTATAAATATTATATAAATATAAATTTTATATAAATATAATTATATAGTAATTATGGGCTCGAGTGATAGCATAGCGGTAGGGGGTTTGCCTTGCAAGCAGCCAACATGGCCGACCCGAGTTCGATTCCTCCGCCCCTCTTGGAGAGCCTGGCAAGCTACCGAGAGAATCTCGCCCGCATGGCAGAGCCTGGCAAGCTACCTGTGATGTATTCGATACGCCAAACACAGTAACAACAAAGTCTCCAATGGAGACGTTACTGGGGCTGCTCGAGCAAATCAATGAACAACGGGAAGACAGTGACAATTTTATAAATATTATATAAATATAAATATATCACTTGATCACTTGATCACCTGACATCCCATTACTCATTGATTTGCTTGAGCGGACACGAGTAATGTCTCCATTCGTCCCTGTCACATGCTAGTGTAGGCCAATGGCGTCTGCTCATTCTAGGAACACGAAGAGCCTCAAACCGGTCATTCAGGGTCTTGATGAAGAAGTTTGACTATCTCATAGGTGGGCGGCCACGCGATCTTTTGACATCCTGTGGAATCCAGTTGGTAATGGCTGTAGTCCAGCGGTTGTCTCCAAATCTCATTACATGTCCAGCCCTACTGATTTTCGAAGCCTTGGCAAACGAGACAGCATCTCTGATTCTTGATCGTCGATGGAGGTCGGAACTCCGGATTTTTTCTCTAAATATAAATATGTAGTAAGAACTATATAAATGTTTGCTATTTTTTCTTATTCCCTATCAGTTTTTTCATTTGCATAATAATCACTAATCTCTGAGTGAAAGCCTTAAGCTAAATTCTTCTCTATCTAGATCGATTTAGGGTGAGTTGTATTGTAAAGTATTGTAAAGTTTAAGTGCTTTACAAAGAAACTTACGCTGATGCTGTTTGTCCAGTAATTCTGTTTGTCCAGTAATGCTGAAGCTATTTGTCCAGTAATTCTCAGTTTATAAATACGGTGGACCTTGAGCAAGGCCAAAGCTTCATTTGACTGCTAAATCTCATGCTGTCTTTTGCTCTATGCTGCATTTGTGCCTTTGAAATATAGTATTAAATACCTAATTTGTCTCATAAGACAACAAAACCAGGACATGGAATTCAGCTTTGTCTTGCAGGGAGAAAAGGGAGTAAGAGGAGGAATCTCAGTTGGAAAGACAGTTAGAAGAGACATCAGAGGTGGAGGGCTCTCTGGAGATGATAACAGAAGGAAGGAACTTAGCCCCTGGACTGGAGACAGATAGACAAAAGGGGAAAGGATGTGGAAGAAGGAACAGAAAGGGAAAAACAGGGCGAAGGACAAGAAAGGTAAGTGTGACATGGTGGGAGGGAGACCCTTTGAAGAAGCAAAATCTTGTTAGGATTTGTAATAAATTGGAAAAGAGAAGCAGGCAGCAAAGGTTTCCAAATTTTAGAATCTAATGGGAATGAAATTAATTCTTGGCTTTACTTCCCTTTGGATTTGTATTTCACATCTTTGTAATGCCATTATAGCAAAATGTTTCCAAATGGGTTGACTCCATCAAGCCCCTAGACCTCAGGAGTAGGTGTTGAACTTGGGGTGGGGGGAAGTTGCACAGGGCTGTCTTACCCATACCCTCTCAACCCCGCAGCTGAATGAAATAAGTCCCTGACTGGAGTCAGGTTTCTGGACCAAAATATACCTTTCTAGTTCTGGGGATTTTCCAAAGGACTCACCCTAAATTGATGTAGATAGAGAAGAATTTAGCTTCAGGCTTTCCCTCAGATATAAGGGATTATTTGTAAACTTTCCTTCAACTAACATTAACATGGAGGTTTGCAAATGCTTTGTATTGGATGGGAATATTGTAGAATTAATTTGTTTTGCTTGTTATCATGTTTAAATGGAAATATTGTATTCTAACTTTTTTGGGGGAAAAGTTAGTTGAAGAAAGGAGAGGAAATAGGTGAAAGTGAAGGACATTAATATTTAATTAGAACCCAGTGTTAGACAGGAACTGTAATAAATAATTTGATCTACCTTCTTAGATTAGCTTTGGGATTCATGGCCTACTGACTAACAAATTATTTGGTTAATTTCAGCAATTATGACAACTAGTTTGCATAATTTTCTTTATTTGCTATCAACCTAGGCCATAAACTAGAAATGGAAAAGTAGTCCTCTAGTGAGATCATGCTGGATTGATACGGATTTGGGCCAGATGTTGGGGTTCAAGTCTTAGTAGAATGTGCTTTATCAGAAATGTTTAAGCCACCTTTGTCCTGGGAAGAGGGCATCTGTTGAAATAGTCACCTGAGAATTGGGGGCCTTCTGATCATTTTACAATGATAATGAAATTACATGTGATGATTTATTTTTCTATTGTTCACTTGTTTTTTTGGGACACAACAAGAGTGCTCAGAGGTTACTACTGGCTCTTCACTCAGGATGCCTGTTGGGCTCCTTGGGCCATATGTGATGCTGGGGATCAAACCCTGGTTGGCTGCTTGCAAGGCAAACCACTAACTGTTGTATTATCTCTCCAGCCCCTGCATGTGTTTATCTTCATTGTATCAAAGGCTGAATGTCCCAAGCAGAGGGTCAAGTATGACAGTGTCAGAATTTCTTCACTTGGTGATTTATTTTATTTTTGTTGCATAAAAAATCTCAGTCCCATATAGGGATGATAGCATACTTTCATAAGCTTTCAAAATACAATCTGAAACTTTCATTTATAGTTTACAAAGCTAATGTCAGCTATAATGTAAATATTTGCTTCTGTTTGAGTTATAAGAGTGATCAGCAAAAAATTTTCATATTCCATCACTGTCACTGTCACTGTCCTCCCGTTGTTCATTGATTTGCTCGAGCAGGCCCAGTAACGTCTCCACTGTGACACCTGTTACTGTGTTTGGCATATCGAATACGTCATGGGTAGCTTGCCAGGCTTTGTCGTGTGGAAAAGATACATACTCTCGGTAGCTTGCCGGGCTCTCCAAGAGGAGCAGAGGAATCGAGCCCGTTTGAGTTTCCTTTAAAACTCTCTAGAGTGATCACTTAAAAAATAAAATCAAGTCTTGTCAGTTAGGATTAAATCTGATAGCATATGAAATCTGTTAACAGTTTTTAGATTTTTTTGGATGGCCGTCCTTGATAAGGCATTCAATTATCCTGAGAATTTACATAATCAAATGCAGTAGTTTATGCTAAGATTAGTTTGACACAGTTGCCACGAGCAGCTCCTCCTCCTCAACACTGACCTGCTCACCTGGAGGCCCTGCCCTCAGAAAGGAGGCTGCAGACCATGCCTGGGAGAGCTCATTTCTATTAGTTAGGCAAGATAGTGACAATTAGTCTTAAAACTTTCATAGGTTTGTGGAAAACAAGATGTTGCAGCATTTTCAAGTCAGTTCTAGCTCTTTGGAAACAGAGCAGTTTCTTTTTTTTTTCTTTTTTGCTTTTTTGGATCACACACGGCGATTCTCAGGGGTTACTCCTGGCTCTGCACTCAGGAATTACTCCTGGCAGTGCTCGGGAGACCATATGGGATGCTGGGAATTGAACCCGGGTTGGCCATGTGCATGGCAAATGCCCTACCCGCTATGCTATTGCTCCAACCGTCAGAGCAGTTTCTTAAGATGAAGAAGAGTCCACAGAAGTGAGACCTAAAAGCAATTTTGGGCCTTGGTGAAAAAAAAAATTCAGGTGCCCCAACAAAGATGGCTTGGCTAAAGTTTTCAAGAGGGATTTGTAAATGAATGTCCATGCTGTTCCACCTTCTGGTGATATGCTGAGTGACATATACCAGCTTCCTCTATCTTCACTCAGTGCTGTTGCTGTTCCTTCAGCTGACAGAAAAGTCTATGGAATCAGGAGTTCAAGCTGTTCACAGAGGAGGTGGGTAGAGCTGCTCAATGCTGAGGGGATAGCTCCAGTGGGTAGAGCACATCTTCCATGTGTGAGGCCCTAGGTTCAACCCCCAATACTGATGGTCCTCACCTTGGTGGCCTTAGTACCCCATGAGCTCTGCAGGGTGAGCCCTACCAGGAGTGATGCCCTACAGCAATAAAAATAGACAGAGTCATTGCATAAAGTAGGCTGTTTTCTAACACAGGAAGGGATCAGGAAGAGATGGTGATCACCGTTTTAGGGATGTTTAAAAGGGTACTTAAAAAAGTAAGAAATCAGACAGGATTGCTTCAAATAGTATCTCTTATTTTTTTTGTCTCAGGAGTTCATAATTTTCCAGTAAAAGCAGGGAGTTATCATGCACTAAGTCCTGTGAGTAACTTTGAAATGACACGTGTTTTTAATATTTAGGTTTCACACATTTTGCTAAAACCTGCATAAGTCTATATGAACAAACCCAAATGCCAATAATCTAGTAGGTAATTTTAACCCTGAAATATTATCCACTTAAGCTTGTTATGACATGCTCAGATAAAATGTCTTGGATAAGTAAAATGGAAACACTGATTAACTGTTGTTATTTAAGATACTAAAACACAGACAAAAATTTTATAAACTAGTGCTTATGGGGCCAGTAATAAAGAGGTGGAGCAACAAATTATTCCTTATATACTCACATCGCATGACAGAGCCTGGCATGCTACCTGTGGCATATTTGATATGTGAAAAACAGTAACAGTAACGGGTCTCATTCCCCTGACCTCGAAAGAGCCTCCAATATGGCAGCATTGGGAAAGATGAGTAAGGAGAGGCTGCTAAAAATTTCAGGGCTGGGATGAATGGAAACATTACTGGTGCCCGCTCGAGTAAATTGATGAACAACGGGATGACAGTGATACAGTGATACTCACATGCAAAGTATTATTCTAAATGCTGTGGATATAATATTAAAAAGCCCTTTAAATTTATAACCTAAGAAATAAAGCAATGTTTATTTAAGATAAAAGCATGCACATAATGTTGTATCAAGCATCTTAATTGAAGAGATTAGAAAAGCTTTTTACTGAAAGTTGTACTGTAAGTGAGTTTTAAAGGACAAGAAATTAGCCTAAAGCCTAAAGCATGAGAAAAAGAAAGACCAGCCTTGCTTAAAACCATCTTTTTTTCTTTCTTGGTTCTTTTCAAAGAAGAATCTGCTTTTCTTTTCTTCCTCTGAGAGTCTAGGTTTCTGGTAGAGAGCTCTTTGTCTTTGTCTTTAAGCCTCTAGATTATTTCTGGTTCATAAACAAAGTTATCCTCCCCACAGTGGCTGCTTTTCTGAGAGTGCATATGGCTTTCATATTCGAACAGGCTGTGCATCTCAAACAGGTATGCAGACACCTGGCTAAGGACCAAGAGCACTCAGAATCAGACCAGACAAAGCCAATTCTCTCCAGTAGTCATCCCTTTATAGACAAGAAGTGGATGCATTAAGAGTAAATTCACATGCAGTTTTCAAATTTGAGACCTTAAACTTCTACATGAAGCATCTAGGCTACATCCACAGACCATAGGGATTTGCACTTTTCTTTCCCCGTTATGATTACTTAGTCAAAATTATTTGAAACTCATTAGGCAGAAAGATGTACAGAAGAGAGTTCTGGGGTGAGTTAGAAACTCAGAAACATGTGCATGTATGCGTGTGTGCATGCGTGCATGCGTGTGTGTGTGTGTGTGTGTATCACAGAGAGAGAGATTGATTAGGGATGCTGGGAAGAATGCTATAGAAAAGAAGGAAAGAATGCTGGATTGATGACTGAAGCAAAGAAATTTTGACCTAGGATTTATTCCATAGATCATTCTATTTCCTTTCCCTCACAATTGTACCCATAAATCCAGAGCCAGAAAGGGATAGAGGGGGATGCCTAAAGGTTCTTATTAGAGAGAATTCTCAGAGTTTTGCTTTTTAGAATTGTCCAAAGTTCATATTTTTAAAAAAGTCTTCATCAGCTGTATGTGTATATTTCAGACACTTTGTTTTAATCAGTTATATGTGTGCAGATATGTTTTATGCTAGAAGTTTGATTTTTTTCTTCTCCTAGCATATGTTTTATGGAACTGTTCACAAAAGCAAGCTGAACTTGTTTCTTTATCTAGGCCTTGAAGGATATCACATTGGATGATTGTGGGGGACAATCTTCTAGGGAGAAGGCACATTGAGTTGTAAATCTGGCAGGATGGGATAGTGACAGGTGGTTTTATGTGTGACTTCAATCCTCCTGGGGAAGGAAAAGAAAATGAAAGAGTGCGTAGGGACAAGATGGTGAGAAACTCAGTGCTGTTGCATTTTGTATAAAGATTAGATTTTATTTTCTCCGTGATAGAGACTAATTTGAGATTAACTTTTTGGAGGGTGGTGAACTAGGAGCCCTCTCAAATTCGTTATCAGAAAGCACTATGGCAATGTGGAAGGTCAAGTGGGAGGGTGGTGATGGGTGGGAAGGAGTTAAGAGGCTTCCATGGCACCACGGCAGTTTTATGAGACATGGTGAGGCTGAAACTGTAGCGTAGAGATCAAGAACATTAGGATGGAGAGATTTACATGAAGTATACTGTGGGTAGAACTTGGAGATTAGAAAAGAATCATTTCCGTTCCTGCTTTAGACATGTGTTATGGGCACTTGTGATGCTGTTAAGTGTAATGCAGATACAGGAAGAGAGAATCAATGTAAAACACTTTCAGATGATAATAGCACTCCATTGCAAATGTGATGCATTAATATTAAAATCACATTTCACTGAGCTTATCTTGAAGGTAATAGTCATCTACATTATTGATTATATAGTTGTAGAGAAACCATTAGGAGTCATACAGAGTGCTTTTATAAACAAAAACAGCAACGTTTGAATCCTTTGAATTAAAAGTTTTTAATTGACACAGAGAAATTACAATTCAAATTCATGTTCTAGATATTTAAATTTTACCTTGGTTATGGATTTTACTTTATTAGTTACGATATAGGAAAAGTCTCCTGATTGAGTATAGGTTGATGATCTCAACCACAAGTATTAAAGGAAATAATTTTTATTTGAAAACAAAATAAAGCTTGTCAAGTTCTATTACATGTATTATAAGCATACTTGATTTATACGTTACTCTGATAATGTATTAAATAAAATGATAGAATTTGATAAAATAGGAGGATTTGCTTTTACTTTTTTTTTAGTAAAAACTGTTTTCATTTGGAAGTTCCGAGTTGGGAAGAGGGAGAGACAGAGAGACAGAAAGAGACAGAGAGGAGAGGAGAGAAAGGAGAGAGAGAGAGAGAGAGAGAGAGAGAGAGAGAGAGAGAGAGAGAGAGAGACAGAGACAGAGATGCACTCAAAACAGACATCGGCTTCTTGAGTTGAAACAGAGGCCCAGTATACATACCAGCATTAAAATATGAAAGTACACATCTAAAGAGGGGAGATACTCGTGATTCATGTGCTTGGGCACTATATACACCCAGCAACAACACCTGTGTTTGGGCAGCACATGTACCACAATTTACTTTTCCCTGTGACTTTCTTTTTTAAAAAAAATTATGTACTTATATTTGGTTTTTGTGTTACAGCCAGCAGTGCTCAGTAGTTACTCCTGGCTCTGCATTTAGGAATTACTGGCAGTGCTTAGGGGACCATATGGGATGGTGGGGATTGAACCCAGGACTATCCAGGCAAGTGGCTTAACCTCTGTACTATCTCGGCACCTATCTTTCTAAAATACTATTTTCAATTGGGTAAAAAGCACCTGGAATATCTACCACTTTGCTAATTTTTAAGTAAATTCACTTAGAATTCAATGTTATTGTATATGTTCACATAACTCTTCACTCAATCCATTTCCAGAACTCAATCTACTATGACTTCCCATTCCCGCCCTTCCTTCTGTCTCTGATGGCCTTTACACTTTCTGTCTTTCTAGGAGACTCATTATTTTTCAAGCAACCTCAAAGAAAACAGTTTTTATTTGATAACCTCTAAGTGGTTTGCTGTGTTGAATTATATGTAACCAACTCATTGTCAGAATGGCCTTTGAAAGGCTTTAAAGCAGAACCATGCTTTGGACTTGGTAAAATGGTATATTGCTGATTCCTGCACAAGTCTTTCAGGTGTTGCTCAGCTCAAATCAAGAAGAAGGAGCTAGGAGTCTATGATCAACTGTTATCCAAAGTGACTTAGTCTGAGTTTGAATCCCAGGTCACCCTTTTCGATGGTGCAATGCTAAGCAAGTTGATTGAATTATTAAAAATTATAGCTTCTTTACCTGTAAATCAGTAGATCCTGCCTTACGGAGTTGTTGTGAGCCTTCAATTAGATTTTATACATGAAAACATTTTGATCAGGACCTGGTATACCATAACTATTTAATCTCTATTAGCTAATATTATTTATCTGTTGAGTTGTTATTCCCAATACCTTGTACCACCTGTCTGAGATGACTAGGAGCGTTCATGGTTTATGATCAAAGAATATTTTAAGACCTTGGCACAGTGCTTAAACTGTGAACTAGAAGGTAAACTGTTTCTATGGTTGTACTTTGGGCCTAGGTGTTTTTTCAGTTTTGAGTGTGGTAATATGAAAAATTTTAATTTTTGTAATATTAAATATGAAACTTTTTTGTGTTTTTAGTTTGGTGACTCACACCCTGAATATACAGTATTCAGAGTCATTATGAGTCAAGGTATTATGTGGTACAGGGACTACTTAAGTTTCTCTGAATCTATCTGTGATAGGTTATCATAGATGAATGATTTCCCCATGTAGGCCTTTTGCTCCTTTGTATTACCTGAATTCCCTCCTCTGCCCTCAGAATTTAGTGAAAGAAATGCATTTTTTCCAATGTTTGCTCTGAATGAAAACTCAGAAGTGCTACCCTACTGTGTTACTCTTTCTTACCCTTTTCACATTCACAGACCAGTGTAGACAAGATTGTTTTCTTTCCAAGGATAGTGGTTTTGATCTCTCCCAGTATTTTCTGATTGACCTTGTGAGGCACACAATCCAAAATTCAGAAATCTAGGGATATTAACTCATTTGTAAATACCTTGTACATTTATTATGTTCAGATACTTTTACATTTTTGAAGGTTTTGTCTAATTTGCATTATTGTATTTCATGACCTAGTACATTCTTGGCATAAAAATGTCCTATTTTATTTTCAGGGTTGTTTATCCAGATAAACTGTGATTTACAGTTGTTCATAATAGAGTTCAGGCATACAACATTCCAACACCACTCCCACCACCAATGTCCCCTTCCCTCCACCACTCTCCCTAGGTTCCTCCCTCTTTCAGCCTACTTTTGACAGGCATATAAAAAATTTATTTCATCATAGTTGGTCCGGTAAAACTTAAAGGAATGGCAAATAGAATTACCAAAAAATCTATAAAAGTCAATTAGTGATGATGAATTGCTGTATGGTTTTAACCTTTCTTATTCTATTAGAGGACAACCATCTGCACCATTAGTGCCATACTCAATGCAACATAATGGGAAGTTTCTCCTGTCCTTTGAAAGAGCTCTTTTAATACTTCTTGCAAAACTGGTTTCAAGGCTGTGAATTTTTTTAAGCTGTTGCCTATCTACAAAGCTCCTTAGAGTTCTTTCAAATCTGAATGATAATCTAGTCAGATAAAGTATTCTTGATAAGGTGCTGACTTTGTTGAGTTTTATACTATATCCTTCCATATTCTTCTTGTAGAGTCTCATTTGATAGATATGCTCTACATCTTATGGATTTTCCTTTGTATATAATATATAATCCTTTCTTTGACCTTTTTGCATTCAATATTCTGTCTCTATCGTTGAATTTTGTCATTTTGTATATACTGTGTCTTGTAATTTTCTTGCTCGAGCTCGAGCTCGAGCGGGCCCAGTAACGTCTCCATTGGAGACTTTGTTGTTACTGTGTCTGGCATATCCAATACTCTCGGTAGCTTGCCGGGCTCTCCGAGAGGGGCGGAGGAATCGAACTCGGGTCGGCCATGTTGGCTGCTTGTAAGGCGAACGCCCTACCCGCTGTGCTAATTTTCTTAATTGGATCTATTTCTACTGGAACTCTTTAGACCTCTTGGATCTCAGTGTCTGTATTCCTCAACTCTGGGAAGTTCTTACCAATGCTTTCTCTAGCTGTTGTTTCTCCATTTCATTTGCTTTTCTGTTCTTCATGGACTCTGATGGTTCTTACATTGTTCCTGTTGAAGTCATTCCATAATTTTTGATATCCTGTTCATTTCTTTCCTATTTTCTATCTTTTGCTGTTTCCTAGTGGTTTTCCTCCTCCTCATCTTGAAGCTCCTTGATCTTTTGTCCTGCTTCTATTATTCTGCTGTTCAGAGCTTCTGTTGACTTTTTTTCCTTTTCTGCGTACCAGTGGGCTCTTATTGAAATAAATTAACAAAATCCAAGAGTTTTTAATCATCTTTTCCAAACCTTATAAACTCTGTGCACTGTGGTCTATATACATGAACATACAACATAGCATCTCAACAAAAATGGAGTCCAACTGGAATATAAGCCAATTTACAGGAAATCAGTTTTCCCTTTCCCCAAATGTTTTTTGATTTTTGACCTCCACTGTTCACTTCTCAGTGGAACTGTGATCCCTTGTGGCTAGGGACATTGCAATTCTCTCGCATTTTTACTGAACAACAATTTTTTTTCAAGTTTATGTTTTGCTTCAGAAAATAAAGGAAGTGACTTCATTTTCTCCAGGCACCCTTCCACCTCCTACCACTGGTTAAAATACAGCAGTCTATATCTTATTACCCAAACTCTATTGCCTCCCTTGCCCTACCCAGTATCATCTACTGGGGAATTTAAACACACTTCTATTGATATCTGTCACCTGTGGAGAGACAGATTCTAGGCCCAGGCGAGCTCCTTCTGATCTCATGAATTGCTATAACTTTTGAACATTTTGAATCCCAAAGATGAAGAGAGCTTCTGTTGACTTTTTAAAAATATCACCTACCCTATTTCATGTCTGTCATTCTGACTAGTAGTTTTTTTCATTTCAACTCTCATACTTTCTTGTGCTTTGCTGATTATCCGGGCTATTCTTTTTTTTGAACTCATTGAACATCCTCATAGTGTCATTAATGACATTTTCTGAAAAAAATGTCATTATTCTTTGGTGATAATGTTTTCTCTCATTGAGCTTAGTAGGTTTCTAGGTGTTTTCCCCATTGGTTTTCTAGTGTTTTTGTTGTGCTGGAGGTGAGTCTTTTAGTTAACAGCCCTCACTCTCACTGCCCTTCCCTTCCCCGCAGGAGATACTGTGGAGATTGCTCTCTGTCTTTTTCCCTGGACTGGGATGATGGAGCAGCAAGAGGAAGTCAGGCAGGAGCTATCATGTGGGTCCTTTATATGGTGCAGGTCAGGTGTGGAAGCTGCTTGGGCCAGTAGGGCGGGGCTCTGTATCCAGTTCTGGAATAGACCCAATAACAGCTGGAATTTAGCCTCACCTGGCATGGTGGACTAGCAAGCAGGTCAGAAAAATGTCCTCTTTTAATGAATGAAAGAAGAGCTCATTTGGGGGCAGAATTCTGGGGAGATTACAGGGAGACACCTAGAAGCAAAAAAAGGATAAATTGGGGTCAGAGAGAAAGTACAGCAGGTAAGATGCCTGCTTTGTACTCCAGTTTAGTCCCCAGCAACCCATATTATTCCCCCAAGTCCCTCCAGGAATGATCTCAAGCACTGCTGCGGGTGGCTCAAAATACAAAAAAAGACAACAACCAGAAAAGTTCAAACATTTCCAGGCATATGATACATTTATTCTCTATTTGGAAAGTGTCATGTGCATCCTCAGTGCAGTTTGCCTGTTTTATTTACTTTGTATTTTTCCATTTTTAAAGCACTTTTTCTACATAATAATCATGTGTTCTTCTTATCGTGTCACCTAAGTATCGAAATCTCTAGTACGGTTGTGGTTCTTACTGCCTTTCCATCCCTGAAGTTGTATTTACGAGGCCTGCATAATTGCGCCTGTGAGAACACCCACAGGCAGTTTTTGTTCTTTTGCCCAGACAGAATTCACTTCTCAGTTCTAAACCAGCCCATATTCTTGCAGAGGCAAGGAGCAAGGGTGTCCCAGGAGGATAATGAGAACCCAAAGCAGCTTTTTCATAGAGTGAATTAAGGCCAAACACAAATCATTTGGGGATTTTGACCTAAATCTTAACCCATTTATTTTCCTAAAATAAATCTTCTTTCCCCCTAGTGCCTTTAAAACTGTTTGTAAAACTGGCACTATGCCATAATTGTTGCTTTCTAAATTAAAGACTTTAGAAACAAATGACAAATGAGAAATCTCTAGTGACAGTATAATTCATAAGCATTGTATGAAGCTTATCTAATCATTTCTAGAACACAGATGCTACAGGTTTTGTATTTCTTCCATTTTTGTCCTGTACTAAAGATGTGCTGATGTTTTCTTTCATGTGGCTTCCTTTTCCCCCCAATTTGTTTTAGCTTATTTTTCGAAAGTAAGAGGTCATGTTTGCTTAGAAGAGTACTAGTAATGGGTATTCAAAGTTAGAATAACACTACGTTTATGTTTCAATATATTTCTATTTAATTGCATTAACAAATAGCAATCATTAAACATCCATGTGTTAGACTGATTTTCTGATTTAACTGGCAAGGTACCCGTGATGTATTTGATATGCCAAAATCAGTAACAACAAGTCTCACAATGGAAACGTTACTGATGCCTGATTGAGCAAATTGATGAACAAGGGGAGGACAGTGCTACAGTGCTACCGTGCTATATAATTTAATCTTTATACAATACTGAATTGTAATTTATATCTAGAAAAGTTATCAAATAATTTTTTAAATGTAAAAGAAAACTTTTGTATAGTTTGGAGTGTACATATCTGTTAACTGTTACCTAACTTGTCTATAAACATTTTCATAGTCGGTAGGGCGGTCGCCTTACAAGCGGCCAACATGGCCGACCCGAGTTCGATTCCTCCGCCCCTCTCGGAGAGCCCGGCAAGCTACCGAGAGTATTCGATATGCCAGACACAGTAACAACAAAGTCTCCAATGGAGACGTTACTGGGCCCGCTCGAGCAAATCGACGATCAACGGGAGGGCCTTTACCTTTACCTTACCTTTTCTCCCTATCATCTTCCATCCGCACAACTACTGTTATTCTAGCTTCTGTAACTATGGTCTAGTTTTGTCTCTTTGAGTATACATGAAGGAGATACATTTTTGGTCTAATTTTTTGCTTAATAACTGCTTTTGAGATTCATGTGTACTACTATGAATTTTGAGATTTTGTTGTTTTTTATACTTTGTAAAATATAATATATTACAACTTGCTTATCTATTCATTTATGGATGGTTATTTGGGTTGTACCCATATTTTTGGCTAATATTTTGTGAATAGTCTTGATTTTTTTTGTAGAACTATTTCTTTTGAATGTGCACTTGGAATTATAATGGGAAAGCACAGAGTAGGCTACATTGTGTTTTATTTGCAACTTCTAAACAGTTTGCCAAAGTACTGTAATATTTTGTATCCTGTCAGTGATACATGAAACTTTCAATTGTTTCATATTCTTGCCAACCTCTGCCAGTGCTAGACTATTTTATTTTAAGAATTCTAGTGAATATGTAGTAGATTCTTATTTGAGTTGTTTTTTCACTGAAATGTATCATGGTACAGTTTGCATATAATAAAATGCACTAATTTCAAGTGTATAGTTTTAGTGTTCAAAATGTTTGAAAGCACATGACCATCATCCAGGTTTGTTTTAAAGCTGTTATGTGTTTAATTTATAATGAGTTAATAAATATGTTTACATCTTCTATCAGCCCTATATAACTGCAGTTCTGCAGATCATGAATCCCTAATGTGTTAATGTATTCACTGTTTAGATTTAAAATCATGCTACTTGTATACCATCTTTGGGAATATTGAAAAACAATGATCTATTGGGAACCCTTAATGTTTTCTTAAAATTTAATTAATTAATGTGATGTGTGAGTGTGTACATGTGTGCGTGTGTGTGTGTGTGTGTGTGTGTGTGTGTGTATGCTTTATTCCTGAAAGAGGAATTTTTTTGGAGGGCAGTTTGGGTTATACCCAGCTGTGACCAGAGAAACATTCCTGAAGGTGCTCAAGGACCGTATCAGATGCCAGGGATCAAACTAGGGTTAGCCCCACTCACAGGAACCTTTGCCCTTTATACTATCTCTCTGTTCCCTGAAAAATGAATTTTTAAAGTCGCTACTTATGATTAGGATTCTTATTTTTTTGCTTCAGTTTTTCATCGATTTGCTCGATGAAAAACTGAAGCAAAAAAATAAGAATCCTAATCATAAGTAGCGACTTTCATATTCTGACTCATGTAACTGAGGTTCTCTTAGATGAATACAAATATATAAATATTAGATCTTTCTGATATCTTTACAATTGCATAGTTTTATAACTATGCTAATCTTATTTTGAAGTGTACCTTGCCTGCTTGATTTCTAACACTTGTTTACATTTATATCTTTATTCTCCAGCTTTAAATCTTTATAAAACATGCTTCTTGTAACTAACATACTACTGAGTCTCACTGTTTTTTTTCCAGTCCAACATTCTTATTTTGAAGTCTTTTCTTCTTTTCAATGTATAAATACATTTTTGTTACTGATGATATTGCTGGGCTTTATTGCTGGCTCCCCTTTTTGTTTTTATTGATCGGATCTGGATTTTATTCTTTTGATACCCTTTATATACCCTATTTTGAATTAATCAAACATTCTCTACTATTTTATTTCTTGTTCTCTTCTATCTATGGTCTTAAGAGTTGCTGAACACCCAATATCCTTAATTTATCACATCCTACTTAAAATTGAAATGTGGCACTTTTAGCCACTTAATATTCACACTTGCTCCTTAAAGTATAATTTGTCCAGACATTTTAGGTAGATGAAGAAACAGACCCAAGGAAGATAAGTAAATTGCATAAAGTCACACACGGGAAGAGCTGTAATACAATATAATACAAAGAATAATATTTAAATAGCCTCATTAATGTTAAGTTCGGTGGTTCTTCTCATCATTGTTATTTCTATATTTTATAAATGGCATAAAAATACATGAAGAAAGTTTCATGTGATTTATCATCAGATGTTTCAGTTATAGATATTGGCATTTAGGGACTACAAATTGGTTTAACTAAAAAATAAAATAACTTATTTGGTTTTATTTATTTTTATTTTTTATGTAGGAGTACTGCTATTTATTCAATTTAAAAATTTTTTTTTAATCATGTGGAAATTCAATGTTGTTGATAAGTTTATCCGAGAGCAAGTCTATAGAAGAAGAATTACGAAGGAGAATAGTGAAGAATATTTAAGAATATGTAAGTTTTAGGTTTATTATGGGAGTAAATGAAGTAATATAAAAATTAAGCTACCAACATTTATTCACCATATATTATTAGCATCATCACATTGATTTTAGTTTTTACTTTACTTGTTCTTATTTCTTATACATTCTAAACCTTTTCCATGTTAGCAACTTTTCTGCACAGTTTTGTATTAATTTGAGTTTGAAAGAGTCTATATCAGAAGGACTTTATGCAATATTTATCATTGTGTCTGACTTATTTTACTGGCCATGCTCTCTGGATTCATTGGTGTTGTCACACATGGCTGAATTTTCTTCTTAATATTATTTCCTTCTGAATAATATTCTGCTTTATGTCTCATATGTTACATATTCTTTTATCTATGTATAGGCAATTAGGTGTTTCTGTGCCTTGGTTGCTGTGAATAAATTCTTCCAGGAAAATGGGAGTGTTGATGTCTCTTTAAGAAAATTATTTTTGTCTGGAAAGATTGTCCAGAAGATAAGGCTCTTGCCTTGATTGGAGCCAACAAGAGTTTGATCCCCCAAGGCGCACGTCATCCTCTGGGCTCTGCCAGAAGTGAGTGATTCCTAAACACAGAGATAGGAGTAAGCCCCAAGCATTGTGGCCAAAAAAAGAAAACTAAGTGGAAAATGCTATAATTTTCTTTTGATATGTACCCATATGGGACTTCTTCATCCATTTTTCTTTAATTTTAATAATTACAACTCTGTGGCTGGTATTTTTTTAGTCTTCAATTTGTGCATGAGAAAATTGAGGCACGAAGAGTATGAGAGGTACACAAGGTCTGGAAAAAGATAAAGTTAGTCTGATTTGGAAGTTTGTTTCTTAACTTTGAAAATTGAAGTGGACAGGGGGAAGGACAGGACTTGGCTTTACAACTCCCTGGACTCCTTGTAAGTTTCACAGCAACTCACTGTCATTGATAAATGCCCTTGTTTTAATGACAGGAAAATGGAGATGGTGGTTGAGGCAACTGACCAAATCTAACATTGCTATTAGGAAAGTTCTGTAAGTGTGTTTTCTCCCAGTGACCAGAATGGGCTCATTCTGGAATGCCGTAGAGTCAGAATCAGCAGAATTATATTAGATTAAGTTCAGGTCCTCCTGTGTATTCCAAAGACTACTAATAGAACTGGTTGGCTATGATTCTGGATATTTATTTTGAAATATTTGAGGAAAGAAAACAATAAAAGATACAAAGAAAATTAAATAATAGAATACCAAGAATCCAGATAATGTTAGAACAAAGAGGAGAGTGTTTAAATTCATAATACATAATACAGAGAAGAAATAATTTTTATTTCTGCATATTTATCAACAAAAACATATCCTAAAGTATTCTATAAACAAAAAACACTGTCCTCCGGTTGTTCATCGATTTGCTCTAGCAGGCCCAGTAACATCTCCATTTTGAGACTTGTTACTGTATTTTGCATATACTCTTGGTAGCTTGCTGGGCTCTCCGAGAGGGGCTGAGGAATTGAACCTGGGCTGGCTGCACGCAAGGCAAATGCCCTACCACTGTGCTATCGCTCCAGCCCAATACACAATACACAATACGCAAAATATTCTATGTGTGAATAAAAATTTACAACTTAAAAATGAATTTTAAGTTGTGGGATATTGGAACAATGGGTATGCTTTGCTTAGATTATGATCAAAAGATTCTAAAATGAATTATATTTATTTGAGAGAAAATAAAAAAGTGAGTTTTCCGGGTGGGTCAAATTGAATTGATTACTTTTTTAGCCTAATTTACTGAAAGAAACCTCTGTTTCAGAACTGGAATTAGTGAATATTTGGAAAAATGTTTGACAGAGTGCCATTTTTTTGTAAGAAAAATGATACTTTGCAAAAGTAAGAAAAAATGATACTTTGCAAGGCCTTAGTACTATACATTTTGTTAATGCTATGCATTTTTGTAACTGATTTTGTGACTCTGTAAAACCGAAGTAAAGCAAGTGTTTTAGAAGGTGCCATTGGATCATAGTCAGATTGTTAATCTGGGTTCCTCAGAATAATAGTATTTGGGTGGAGGGAGAAAGAGTTAAAATTATTAACTCTTTCTTCCTATTTCTCTCAGTTGTATGGAAGCTTACAACAAACAGGCACTACTTTCAAATGGCAAGAATTATAGTAATAATAAAATTACAGAGTGTTTTATGAAATTAAGATAGGCTAATGTGTGTTTTAAAGGTGCAAGATAAGGACCTTGACCCCTGTACTATTTATTTCTTTGGCTCCTACTTAGTAATTCTTAGTTCAGAGCTCTTATTAGGATTTCACCTAGAGTATTCACTTAATTAAAAGAGTTTTCCTATTAAAGATATTACACATTTTAAGTTACATTATTTTATTAATATTTTTAAGGTTTTGATGTTTTTACTTGTGTTTTTAAATTATAGACATTATTCTGTCATAATCTAATGTCATTAATTTTCTTTCTGATCTTTTTACTTTTATCTTTAAAAAAGTTCCTTCATTTAAAGTTAAAAATCTTACACTTTGATTAAATTTTGAACAATAAAAAGTAATGCATGGGAAAGAAAGGTTTTAATTTGTTTTGGTTAATGACTATAGAAAACCACCTTTATTCCAAGTTAATCAATAATATCAGCATCATTTGCTGAATGTTATTTTTCTCTAAGCTGAATCATTATTTTTACAATCTATTAAATACCTGTGTTAACAATTTCATGTTGTATTATCTATTTTTTAAAAAATTATCTTTATTGAATATCCATGAGATAAACCATTACAAAGATTTGGTCAGTTGCCTTAACCACCACTATCTGTGATTGGGTTTCAGTCATACAGTAATCCAACATCCATCCTTCTACCAGTGTACATTTCCCACCACCAATGTCCCCCATATTCTTCCCACCATCCTCCAACACCACTCCACTTCTCCTGCCCAACCAACGCGCAGGCACTTTTCCTCTCTCTCTCTCTCTCTCTCTCTCTTTCTCTCTCTCTCTCTCTCTCTCTCTCACTCTCTCTCTCTCCTTTTGTTCATTATGGTTTGCAGTACAGGTACTGAGAGGTCATTGTGTTTGTTCAGGGTGTTCAGTCATTTTATTGGGAAAGTAAGGCTGGAGTAGTTTTTTTAACTGGGTGGCAACTTTGGGTTGTGGACATGACTTCTGAGGCTTTGGGAAGTACAAGGAAGTGGGGGGAGATAGCCCATCCTGACCCTGAGAAAACCCTTAGATTTCAGTCACAAAATCTGCATACCCAGATTTTAAATGAGTTAATATCTCGGTTTAATTCATCCTGAGACTGTGGAGACATGGCAGTGATTTTTGGATTGTGGAAGCAAGTGGCTGCCAGAGGCTCTGCTTGAGTGGGTACCACGCTGAACTACTCCCCCCCGCCCCCATGGCTTACTCTGGTTTGTTCCGCCTTGCATGGGTCTGAGATTAACTGTGACTTTTGATCTCTTTTGAGATTTATTTATGGGTCTCTGAAGCAAGGCCAATAAATGAGCTTGTAGAGCTGAGCTTGTAGAGCTGAGTTAGTGGGCATGAGTTCCACATACCTAACTTTTGTTTTTTTAGTTTCTCAGAAAATTTGGTCCCAAGTTGTTGGGGTCTGATCCGAAGCACAGAGGCAGTTTTAGGGTATCTGGAAGCCTGAAGGCACCATAAGGGTGTTGATGCACTTGCCTCACGGATACAGGTTGAACTGCTGGCACACTGCACCTCAGTCTATTTGGTTTTTAAAATTTTTATATTTTAGGTTTTGGCCTACAAATGGTGATGCTCAGGGCTTATTCTTGGTTCTACACTCAGGGATCCCTCCTGGCAGTACTTAGGGCACCTATGGGGTACTGGGGATGGAAGCCCATGTCGGCCACTTATAAGGCAAGTGTCCTACTAGCTACCTGGTATTTCTCATTAGAAATAGTATTATCTATTTTTAAGCTTTCTAATTATTTTATTAATCTGTTTATTGTATACTGGTTCTATGAAATTTGAATTATTGTAGCTTAATAATACATCTTGTTAAGATGTAGTGTGATTTCCATTTTTTAAAAAACATACTTGGCCATCTTTCCTCTCTTTCCTCTATATGAACTTTAGCATTTTTCCCTTTGGCTTCAAAAGTTAGCAATGATTTTGATTGAAATTTTAGGTATTTTGTATGCTTTTAATTTATTCAGATATTCTTTTATGTTTCTTTAGAAAGCTTTGACACTTGCATTCCAGGCATTTTGTATATGTCTTCCTCTTTATTTCTCCCTTTTCACTTGTTAGCTTCTAATTTTCTTAAAGTACTTATGATCATGCTATCCCTGCCTCCTATATTAGTTTCATTTTCTCAGTCAATCTTTACAAACATCCAAACCCTTTCCTATCCACTTTCCACGTTTATCTCACACTACCCATAAAGCATGCCTTTTACTTTGGATATTTCCAACTTTTTGACTTTCCTTAACCAGGCATCTTAGCTTTCCTGCCTCTATCCCTTTATATATAAATTTTGGTCTGGAATATCACCCCCAGTTTGCCCCCAAAGAAGTAATTTGTAGCATTTTCATGAATGAAATCAAGTCAAACCAAACCTCCCAATTTATGAAGTGTTACAGATATTAGGAAAATTTGGTATGTGACCCGGGATCTTCTGTAGTATCACAATCTCTCTGAAGAATGGGAACAGTGGAACTGACTTCAGACTGCTGGAATGATTAAATGGGATGATAGAGCAAAGCATTTCGTAGACTACTTGGTGCACAGTGAATGATGTGAATGCTTAGAAAGTGATTAGATGTTATAGGCAGAATTTTGCTTCCCCATCAAAGATATCCGAGACCCAGTCCTAGCTGCCTGTGCATTTGATTTACATGGCAAAAAGAGATACTGCAGGTGTGATTAGAAGGACCTTGAGCTGGGAAGATTATTCTGGATCACCTAGAGAGGTGCAAAAGAATTCTCATAAGAGGAAGACAGGAGGATCAGAGTTAGAGAGGTGAGCCATAGAAGAGTCTTATACAGAAGGCAAAGACTGAAGTGAGGGGAAGAAGGAACTGAGATAAGAAAATATTGCCCTCCCCAACTCCCAGAGCCTCCAGAAGGAATGCAACCCTCATTGGCACTCTATTGATTTTTGTTTAGTTAGATACATGTCAGACTTATGACCTTCTTAGCTATGACATAATATATTTGTGTTGTTTTAAACCTCCGAGCCTGTGGTAATTGGTTGCTGAATTTATAAGAAACTAATACAGTGCTATACATAATTTTATCATAATCACTATAGTAATTATTAAAACTGGGAAAAAGAAACCTTAAGACATGATCACAGTTTTTTCTTCAGTTCTGTAATCACACCTAGTACTCAGAGGGTCACTCCCAGTAGTACTTGGGGGTTGATGTAGTGCATGCAAAGCAAGCACTCTTGTCCTTTGAGTGATCCTCCTGGCTTTGATCACAGTCTTAGCACAACAAAGTTTCATAAAGAAGACTGATTTTTTTTTGTGGTTCAGGGGGACAGATTCAAGATCAATGGTTGAAAATTATAAGAAGGACATTTTAAGCCAATTAAAGAAAATAAACCTTTCTCAGAGTTCAATAAAATTAAATTGATTATATATAGGAGTAATTTAAGCAGCTAATGGATGACCTTTTGTTGGATAAATTGCACATACATCTTGCAAAGGGTTAGACTAAATTTTAATCTTTGAACCTAGCTTTCATGCCTTGCCGTTCAGTGTGATTTGCATTATCATACCAGCAAGTATTATCTCTCATACACCTTGTTCCTCTTGTTACTCTCTCTCTCTCTTAGTTTTGGCCCATAATGGACTGTGTTCAGAATTGTTCCTGGCTCATTGCTCAGGGACCGCTCCTGGCAGGCCTTTTGGGGATCCATATCCAGTTCTCAAGCTGGCTTCCCTGGACTCCAGCTCTGTGCAAAGAAAGCACCCTATCCACTGTGCTATCTCTGTGTCCTCAGTTCCCATTATTTTTTGTTTTATTTTTGGGTCACATCCCATAGTGCTCAGGATAAATTCCTGGCTCTGTGCTCAAGAAGCACTCCAGGGATGGCTTGTGGGACCTTATGGAATTCTGAGGATTGAACCTTGGTCAGCTGTGTGCAAGGTGTGATCTAAATGCTCAATTGTCCAGTTCTGTGTATTTACAACCTATGATCTTGTCTTTTATATTTAGTGTCCGGGACTTTTGAGGATCCCAGGGCAGTGTCCTACACAGTTTTACACATTACTCATAGGTTGACATGATTTTTTAAAATTTTTATTAGTGAAACACCATGACACACAGTTGTAGACTTACAAATTTTTGTGCTTGGACTTCAGTTATACAATGATTGAGTATGCATCCCTCCACCAGTGCCCATTCTCCACCACCAATGATCCCAGTATCCATCCCCCGCATCTCCCCTCCCAGCCTCTGTAGCAGGGCATTCCCTTTTGTTCTGTCTCTCCTTTTGGGTGCTGTGGTTTGTAAAACAGGCATTGAGTGGCAATCATGTTCATTCTATAGTCTACTTTTAGCATGCATCTCCCATCCTGGGAGGATCATCCCAACACCCTTTACTTGGTGCTCCCTTCTCTATCTGAGCTGCCTTTTCCCCTAGCATGTGTAGCTGGCCTCCAAGACATGGAGTGAACCTCCTGGTACATATCTTGGCTATTCTTGGGTGTTAGTCTCCTATTTTGTTACTTTATATTCCCCAGATGAACGCAATCTTTCTATGTCTGTCCCTCTCTTTCTGACTCACTTCACTTAGCATGATACTTTCCATGTAGTACCACTTGTCTGTAAATTTCATGACTTCATCTTTTCTAACAGCTGCATAGTACTCCATTGTGTAGATGTACCAAAGTTTCTTTAACCAGTCATCTGTTCTTGGGCACTTGGGTTTTTTCCAGATTTTGGCAATTGTGAACAGTGCAGCAATGAACATGGAAGTGCAGATGTCATTTTGACTGTAGGTTTTTGCCTCTCTGGGATATATTCCCAGGAGTGGTATTGCTGGGTCAAATGGGAGCTCAATTTCTAATTTTTTGAGAAAACTCCATGATGTTTTCCAAAAGGGCTGAACCAGTTGACATTCCCACCAACAGTGTAGGAGAGTCCCTTTCTCGCCACATCCGTGCCAGCATCGGTTGCTTTTGTTCTTTTAGGTGTGGGCCAGTCTCTGTGGTGTGAAATGATATCTCATTGTTGTTTTGATCT
Organism: Sorex fumeus; assembly: GCF_029834395.1. Classification (NCBI taxonomy): domain Eukaryota; kingdom Metazoa; phylum Chordata; class Mammalia; order Eulipotyphla; family Soricidae; genus Sorex; species Sorex fumeus. Next base: position 35,801,250 of record NW_026606155.1, read on the forward strand.
GCATCTCCCTTATGATTAATGATGTAGAGCATTTTCTCATGTGCCTTTTTGCCATTCGGATTTCTTCTTTGAGAAATATTCTGTTCATTTTGTCGCCCTATTTTTTGAATAGGTTGGATGTTTTCTTCTTGTGGAGTTCAAGCAGTATATCCTTTGATATCCTTGATATCAAAGCTTTGTAGCACTGTAGCACTGTTTTCCTGTTGTTCATCAATTTGCTTGAGTGGGTTCAGTAACATCTCCATTTTGAAACTTGTTACTTTGTTTGGTATATCGAATATGTCATGGGGAACTTGCCAGGCTGTGCTGTGTGGGCGAGATACTCTCTGTAGCTTGCCAGGCTCTCAGAGAGGAGCGGAGGAATCGAACTCGGGTTGGCCGGGTCAGCTGCATGCAGGGAAAACGCCCTACCACTGTGCTATTGCTCCATATCCTTGATATCAGCCGTTGTCAGATGGGTATTGGGTGAATATCCTTTCCCATTCTCTAGGCTGTCTTTTTATTTTCGTCACCGTTTCTTTTGAGGTGCAGAAGCTTCTTAGTTTAAGATAGTCCCATTTGTTTATCTCTGTTTTCACTTGCTTGGCCAGTGGTGTGTCATCTTAGAAGATTCGGTTAACTTCAATGTCGTGGAGGGTTTTGCCAACCTTCTCTTCAATGTACCTTATGGATTCCAGTCTGATGTTGAGGTCTTTAATCCATTTTGATCTACTTTTGTACATAATGTTAGGTAGAGATCTGAGCCCATTTTTTTTTGCATATAGTTGTCCAGTTTTGCCAGCACAATTTGTTAAAGAGGCTTTCCTTGCTCCACTTCACATTTCTTGATCCCTTATCAAAGATTAGATGACCATATGTTTGGCGGGAGATGTCAGTATATTCAACCCTGTTTCATTGGTCTGCAGCTCTGCATTTGTTCCAGTACCATGCTGTTTTAATTATTGCTGCTGTGTAGTAGAGTTTGAAGTTAGGGAGGTTGATTCCTCCCATTTTCTTTTTCCCAAGAATTGCTTTAGCTATTCATGGGGGCTTATTGTTCCATATGAATTTCATGAGTGTTTGCTCCATTTTTTTGAAGAATGTCATGGGTATCATTATAGGGATTGCATTGAATTTGTACAATACTTTGGGGAGTATTGCCATTTTGACAATATTAATTCTCCCAATCCATAAGCAGGGGATATCTTTCCATTTCCTCGTGTTCTCTTTTATTTCCTGAAGTAGTGTTTTATAGTTTTCTTTGTACAGGTCTTTCACTTCCTTAGTTAAGCTGATTCCTAGGTACTTGATTTTCTGGGACACAATTGTGAAAGGAATTGTTTTTTTCATGTCACTTTCTTCTTTCTCATTATTTGCATATAGGAAAGCCATGGACTTTTGGGTATTGATTTATAGCCTGCAACTTTATTATACAAGTCTATTGTTTCTAGGACTTTTTTGGTAGAGGTTTTAGGGTTCTCTAAATATAATATCATATCATCTGCGAATAGTGAGAAATTGATTTCTTCCTTTCCTACCTGAATGCCCTTATTATCTTTTTCTTGCCTAATCGCTATTGCAAGTACTTCCAGTACTATATTAAACATCATTGGAGAGAGTGGGCATCCTTGTCTTGTCCCTGATCTAAGAGAGAAGGCTCTCAGTTTTTCCCCGTTGAGGATGATGCTTGCTGTAGGCCTGTGGTAGATGGCCTTAACTATATTGAGGAAAGTCCCTTGTTTACCCATTTTCACGAGGGTTTGCATCATATATAGATGCTGGATCTTGTCAAATGTTTTCTCTGCATCTATTGATATGATCATATGGTTTTTATCTTTTCTTTGTTGATATGATAAATTATGTTGATTGATTTCCAAATGCTATACCATCCTTGCATCCCCGGGATAAATCCCACTTGGTCATGGTGTATGATCTTTTTGATGAGTTGTTGAATTCTGTTTGCTAGTATTTTGTCAAGAATCTTCACATCCATGTTCATCAGGGATATCGGCCTGTAGTTTTCTTTTCTTGTGGTGTCTTTGTTTCCTTTTGATAGTAGAGAGATATGGGCTTCATAGAAACTGTTTGGGAGAGTTTCTGTTTCTTCAATTTTCTGGAATAGCTTGAGAACTGGCAATAGGTCCTCTTTAAATGTTTGAAAAAAATTGCTAGAGAATCCATCTGGCCTGGGGTTTTGTTTTTGGGAAAACTTTTAATTACAGTTTCAATTTCCTTGATCTTAATAGGACTATTCAGGTACTCTAGATCTTCTTGATTCATCCTTGGGAGATTATAGGAATCCAGGAATTTATCCATTTCTTCTAGGTTCTTTTGTTTCATGGCATACAGACTTTCAAAGTTGTCTCTGATGATCTTTTGAATTTCTTTGGTTTCTGTTATAATATCCCCCTTCTCATTTCTGATTCAGTTTATTAGGGTTCTCTCTCTCTGTGATTCTTGCTAGTGGTTTATCTATCTTGTTTATTTTCTCAAAGAACCAGCTTTTGGCTTCATTGGTCTTTCGGATTGTTTTTTGGGTTTCCATGTCATTGATTTCTGCTCTGAGTTTTATGATCTCTTTCCTTCTTCCTGGTTTGGGCTCCTTTTGTTGGTCCTTTTCTAAGATCTTGAGCTGTGAAGTCAAGTTGTTTATGTGGGCCCTTTCTTCCTTCCTTAGAAATGCTTGCAGAGCTATAAATTTTCCCCTTAACATGACTTTAGCTGCATCCCATATGTTTTGGTATCTCTTGTCTTCATTCTCATTCGTTTCCAGGTATCTTTTGATTTCATCTCCTTGACTTCCTTCCTGACCCACTCATTGTTCAATATTAAGTTGTTTAATTTCCAGGTGTTTGATTTGGTTCTCCGTGTCTGTGTGTGATTCACTTCTATCTTCATTACATCGTGGTCTGAAAAAATTGTTGATACTATTTCTATCTTCCTGATTCTATTGAGGTAGACATGATTTTAACATAGAAAAATGTGGCGAAGGAAGAAGTAAAGACATTATATTTTGAGTGTGTAATATATTCAAATTACCATTTGTCTTCCTATGAGCTGATTTGTTTTTCTGCAATTATGTCAACATTGGTTTAGATCTTTCCTTGAACAAAGCTGTGAGATGCAGAATATGCAGATAGTAACTGATGAAAGAGACACCTAATGTTCTGCCTTTTCCTGAATGTACACATTAAGTATTTGTGTTGGTTTAAGGTCCTAACTTTGTGGACTTCTTATCATAGAGTGCTTCCCCCCACCCCTTTGTAAAATTGAATCACCGTGAGATATAGTTACAAAGCTTTCATGTTTGAGTTTCAGTCATGCAATGATCAAACACTCATACCTCCATTAGTGCACATTTTCTACCACCAGTGTCCCCAGTATTCCTTCCCACCCCATTCCAGTCCTCACCCTTCCTCTATGTTGTACAATTTCCCCCCATACTCTTCTCTACTTTTGGAGAGTTCTTCCCTTTTTATTTTATATATTATTTGTATACAGAATTTTTGAAGTTCAGATGGTTTCTGGGAAACCTGAATTCCATTTCTGATCAGTGCCACCTTTAATCAGGGTAGAAGAAATCATGCTCTGAATCTTGCTCTTAGAACAAATCTGTCTGTCCGACACTGAACCAAACAGACTTAAAGACTTAACACTATTTATTTTTTCATCTTGTAAGAAATTGTTTTTTTCAGTTGAGCAAATGAAAGGATAGTGTGAATCTTGTGCCCAAGCAAGGATATAGAGATGAGAGCTTGGGAGTCTGTGATGCAAAGAAGGAGGGAATTGCATCCTCTGTCTCAGATACCAGAAGGTGCTCAGGCACAGAAAGTTTCATGTGTAATGGTTTCCGTCCTCTGCTTGTCTGCATAGCTAGAAATCCTGAGTTGCAAAGGGAGGTTCACAGGAAGAGGATGGTCCCGTGGGTCCATTTATGGCTCAGAGAGGCCCATTATGGAAAGCTCCCTAGTCATGAGCTCTTGGTGTTAAGGAGAGAATGTGGCTGGGAGGGTCACAGCTTTATTTGTTGCTTTTATATATTAGTTTTATCCTGTGAATTGGCCCCAGTTCCAGCAATGCTCGGTGGGTACTTGATTCTGTCTTTACTAGTTTCTAACTTATTTCCTGACTTTAAGTGAATAATTTCATTTATAAAGAAAGAAAATAGGGACTGAGCAAAGAGCTCAAAGGACTGGAATGTTTGCCTGGCACCACACGATCCTGCAAGCCTCACTTGGGGCCCCTCCAAGTCCCCAGTACCATACAACAGAACTTGAGCAGCATCACATTGCTGGGCCTGAGCACTAGGTGGTCCAGCTTGCATGATTTTTGAGTTCATCTGGTGTTGTCAGGGCTTAATCCTAGCTATGCACTCAGGAATCTCTCCTGGTGGTGTCAGGGGTAATCTGGGATGCTAGAGATTGAACCCAGGTTGGCTGCATGTAAGGCAAAAATGCCTTACTTGCTTTATTATCTCTTCAGCCCCTATTCTCTGTTTGTTAAAGGCAATTTTTTTGAAGTAAAATTGCATATAAAATTGCATGTATTTATTTAAATGCTCTGAGTTTAATATATGTATAAATGTTGTAAGCATCTCCATGATCAAATTTATACATAGCATCACCCCTTCCCCCCAAAATTTTTTCTTGGTACTATTTTTTTAATCTTATTACTTCCATACTCACCTGCTAGTCTGCTTTCTGTACTTTCCTGGAATTTTACATCAATTGTACTGAATGCATTTTTTCTTTCTTTGTTTTCTGGGTTATGCCCAATGATCCTCAAGGTTTACACCTGGCCCTGTGCTTAGGGAGCATTTTGTGGTGCCGGGGATCAAACCTGGGTGGGTTGCATACAAGCAAACACATAACCTCTGAACTCTCTCTCTGTCCCTTGAATTGCATTAACTCAGTGTCACGATCACGATCACGACCACCCTGTTGTTCGTCGATTGCCTCGAGCAGGTGCCAGTAACGTCTTCTTCGTCCTAGCCCTGAGATTTATTTTTTTTTAAAGTGCCATATTCAAGGCATTTTCAGGGTTAGGAGAATGAGACCCATCATTGTTACTGGTATTTGGCATATTGGGTATACCACGGGGAGTTTGCCAGACTCTGCCGTGTGGGCATGTTACATTTGGTAGCCTGCCAGTTTGACCAAATTAGGAATGAGATGATAAGATGATAAGATGCTTCCGGGAGCTGAGTGTGATAATCTCTGGATCCTGGCCGTTGTTGGAGTTACATGGCAGTTGGTGGGTGTAACTGTCTAGTTACTGGCAGGTCCAGTCCCAAACCGTGCAGGCTTGGAGATCTCAGCCCCGGGTCCCACACACCTGGGTTCCTCTGCCAGTTCTTTTATGCGTGAGGCTCATCCAAGTGTGTGGAGAGTGGTCCCAGCATGGCCTTGGCTGGGCCCCGGTGGTCTTCAGCTGTTGGGCCCTGGTGGAGACAGTCAGGCATAGGGTAGGAGACTCTGTCTTGTTCTCTCCCAGGAGCTGAGTGTGATAATCTCTGGATCCTGGCCGTTGTTGGAGTTACACGGCAGTTGGTGGGTGTAACTGTCTAGTTACTGGCAGCTCCAGTCCCAAACTGTGCAGGCTTGGAGATCTCAGCCCCGGGTCCCACACACCTGGGTTCCTCTGCCAGTTCTTTTATGCGTGAGGCTCATCCAAGTGTGTGGAGAGTGGTCCCAGCATGGCCTTGGCTGGGCCCCGGTGGTCTTCAGCTGTTGGGCCCTGGTGGAGACAGTCAGGCATAGGGTAGGAGACTCTGCCTTGTTCTCTCCCAGGAGCTGAGTGTAATATTTATAAAATTCATCTATATTGTGGTGTATCAAAATCACTCCTTTTTATTGTTAAATCCATTGTATGGCTGCCCCATAATTATTTACCTATTAATAGCCATTTGAATATTTTCCAGTTTTTTACTGTTATAATTAAAGCTGATATGAATATTGTGTACAAGACTTGATCTAAATATATGTTTTAATTTCCCCTTGGGTAAATAAATATTTGGCAATAGACTAATTGAGTTATAAGGTAGATAAAAAAAAGTAAATACAGTTTTAACTTTGTAAGAAACAGTCAGGCTGCTTTTCAATGTGGCTGCAGTGATCCTCCACCAGTTTAGGAAGGAGAGTTCTGGTTCCTCCAGGTGGAACTGGCAGTTCACGGTAGTGAAAGCCTTTGACATTTTTTTGCCATTCTGAGTGTGAAGTGCTGTTTCATTGGCTCTTAGCTTGAATTTCCCCCCAGGACTCATGATGTTGAATATCTTTTCTATACATATTTCCCATACATATATCTTACTTGGTGAAGTATCTGTTCAAATCTTTGTTCAAGTTCTTCTTCTTATTATACAGATCTATAATTCAGTCTATCTAGTTTTATGAACTGTGGTTTTTAAATTTTTATTTATTCTTTAATAAATAAAATGTTAATATTGTTAATATTGTAGCAAAGAAATCTTTGCCTAATCTAAGGTAACAAAGGTTTTCACCTATGTGTTTTTCTGGAACTTTTGAAAAAAAAATTAGTCTTTGCATAGGGGTCTATGATCTGTTTTGGATTAATTTTTGCCTGCGGGGTGAGGTATGGATAGAATTGGTGTGTGTGTGTGTGTGTGTGTGTGTGTGTTTTCCTCTATGTACAGCCAACCTTTATGGCACCATTTGTTGAAAGATTCTTTCTTCACTGAATTTTCCTTGTTGAAATGATCATCCATATGGGTGTGGGGTCTATTTCTGGACTCCGTTCCATTGATCTGTCTCTCTTTGCAGCAATACCACCACACTCCTTTGATTACTATAGTTTTACAATAATCCTTAAAATTAGTATTGTTTTGTTTTTCAATTTGATTCTCCTTGATGAAATATTGTTCAAACCAAAGGAAAATTCTGAAGTATTGTTTTAGAGATTCTTTCAGTGTTTCAGAGCAACACTTGCTTTGAGAGCAAACATGTTTATATAATCTTTGATATTTTCTGTGCTTTGATGAATAAATTAAGGTTGGCCAGAGAGATAGTACAATGGGTGGGGCATTTGCCTTGCATGCGGCTGACCCGGGTTCGACGCCTGGCATCCCATATGGTCCCAGAGCACTGCCAGGAGTAGTTCCTGAGTTCAGAGCCAGCAGTAACCCCTGAGCACTGCCAGGTGTGACCTAAAAAAAAACAAATAAACAAAAAACACCTGAAAATTAAGGTTACACTATTACTTATTGGAGCAGGAGAAATCTCTATATTGTGTAAGCCACATCACAAACTTTTCCAATATTATTTAATAATTAAAAGTTTTAAACTACTTTTGACATTTTCAATCACTACAATCCAACCAATATTTATTAAATTATTTTTTATTCTTTCTGTATCTTTTATGTGATATCTCCCATGTGACTCCATGTGCATGTAAATATTTTGTTTTCAGATAAATTGCTGACTTATGAGCTGCTTCTCTAGTTTTGTAGGCTCTGGTTCTTGGGAAATATTAGTTCAAGTTTTAGTTCGGCAGTTACCCAGATGTGTCTTATTTTTCTCCTGAGACCCATTGCCATATTTTCTTCCAGATATCCTTTGTGTGCTTCAGTTACAAAAATTTTCGCTTTATGTGCAGTATTGATTTTGTTGTTGTTATTTGTTTTGTGGCCATACCTGGTGTCGTTCAGGGATTACTCATGACTCTGTGCTCAGGGATTCCTCCTGGCAGACTTAGGAGACCATTTAGGGTTGCTGTGGATTGATCCCAGATTTGTTGTGGGCAATGCAAGCACCCTGCCCACTTTACAATCTCTCAACCCCAGATGTGCTCTGAGAGTGTGGTCTTTATACGCTCTGTATCGTTGTTTTCTTGAGTCCTTACAACCCATGGGCACTGAGTGAGGAAGTGGGAGTCAGTTATGGGCCCTTGGAAGCCACAGATAAAGAAAAAATGAGATAATAAGTAAATTATAAACAGATTTATATTAATTATTCTGCGATAAATGGAAGAACCAGTATAATTATTTTAGCCTTTATTGAATGCTGGGAACTGTTCTAAGGACCACACACATGTTTGCTATTTACCCATTGCAACTACCTTATGGGTTAGGTTTGTTGCTCTCTCCATTTTGCAGGAAGTTGCAGTACAGAGAGTTAACACATGGTCTGAGGTCATACTACTCATTAGGGACAAGGCTAAGATTCACACAAGTGATCTGGATTCATTTAGGAAGGGGCCAAAATTTACTGCTGCAATTTTTTGATTTTTAAAAGTAAATTCCTTGAGACTGGAAGATAGTAAATGATTAATTCTGAGACATAAGGTCTCTGGGATTTGCCATCAGGCACCTGCCACCTGTCTGGTTCCTTTCCACTTTGCTCAGCCTGCTGTCTTCACCAAGCACTTTTCCTCTGGGCTCCTCCGTCTCCATTTAGCACTTTCCTGACGGCTGTCTGGGCTGGAAACTCTTTGAGTGTCCTGGACTTTATACACAGGTGCTGGTGCTGCAGACTTTGTGAGTCAAAAGTGTTGGGTTGGGCTCCCTGTAGCTTTCTGTTTGATCATTTTCTTACTGCATGCACTTGAAGAGTCAGCACAGAACATCTTTAACATTGGCATCCAAGCTTTAAATGGATATGGTCGAGTTTGCCAGCGTTCTGCATTGATCCCGAGTCTCTGGAATCTTAGGCAGGCACTGTATAATGACTTGGTGCTGTAGGCCTAGAGAAAGCTTCACAATTGCTCATTCCATGATGGAGTGGTTTGGGGTGACCATGTTCTGCTTCAGTCCATATCAGAATTCTGTGGTTAGTGAGAAAAATTACAAGGACACATTCCTCCCCTCCTGCCCCCTCGCCCAGATATTTGTGTTTATTTTCCATTGAAAACTCCAGTGCTCACATGTACAGTTTGTGTCTTTTCATACAGTAGTCACTGGTGTTTTCTCAGTATTTTTGGTTTTCCTCTGGGCACATACATCCCTGCCCACTGAAGTTGGGTGTAGTTGGGTGGGCGGTGTTGGGCAGTTGAAATACAAATGGATGGGCTGTGTGCCTCTCAATGGCAGATTTAAGAGACAGGTCAGTAATGCCTCAAAGGAGTGAGGGGTGGGGAGGGGGGCAGGTAGAGGGTGGGGATGGAAACGGGTCCTTGGTGGTGGGAAATGAAGGGATGGTATTGGAACATCGTATGACTGAAACCTGACCACAAACAGCGCTGTAACAGTTCACCTTATGGTGATTTGATAAAAATAAAAAGAGAGTGGAAAAAGAGCCAGTGCAGGACTCACTGCATATCTTCTATTCTGCTTCCTGAAGGCACCAAGGGGGAGCATCCTCTAGCCTGGTACATAGGAGCCAACCTGCCTAGACAGGTAGCATGAATATGGAATGACATGTACTACCCTTGCATTCATTAATTGATTTCTTAGTACAGTAACTATAGATTTATAGGAAGTTGCAAAAATAGTATTGAGATTCTTTGTATTTACCACTGAAAATTGGTAATGCTTACTGATAATGAAACTGGTAATGAAAACGAAAACCACCAATGCTTTTATCTGACATAACCATTCAGTGCTGCTCTGAGTCACTGAGGTTTTAGGGTTGACTCAGCATTATTCTATTTGGAAATTTTAGAGTTTTTACTTTTTAAACAATACATACTTTCATTTCAACAATAGAAAACTTCTCAACTCACCTCACACTTTGCCTTTTTGGGTTTTGGGCCATACCTGGTGGTGCTCAGGACTTACTGCTTCTTGGTCTGCACTAAGGGGTCACTCCTGGTGATGTTCAGGGAACCATATAGGGTGCTGAGGATTGAACCCAGATTAGCCATGTACAAAGCAGGTGCCCTGCCCACTGTACTATCTCTCTAGTCCCTTCATTTTGCACTTTGATTGCCTTTTTTTTTTCGCTCAAACAGAATGTTTTCTCTTGTGTTGTAGGTCGTCAGGCAAGTTTATTTTTATTCTCCTTCTGTCTGATCATAAAATCTCTAACAGAACACATCTTTGAATCCTTTCTAACACAGTATTGCATGTACTAGCAGGCACTCTTAAATGTGCATTGCTGAGTGGATGATTATTGATATGTTGTTACCCGCATCTTACAGCATCTTAGGAAGGAAGGGAAATAAGAGGCTCATCTAGGGATCTTCAGGGGGCTGATTACCCTGGAGTTTATCATTGTTCAGAATTTCAGTTCGTGTGATGCGGTCAGCGAGAGATTCAGTAAAAGCTTGGAAGCTTTTTAATGGCAGTGGGGCTAGGGGTGGGCAGCGGCGGGGCGGGGAACAAGGTACTTACCACACCAAGGTCCTTTCTAAAGCATTGAGTTCCCCCTTGAACCATTTGTAGGCCAGCTGCTTCCTTATTTATCTAAGATTTTCAGTACCTTGAAAGTTTATCTGCGAGTGTAGCCAATATTTTCATTCTGAAACTGCCATACCCTACCCTCCTTCACTATTAAATCTGTGTAATCCTCTACCTGTGGGGCTTTGAAGGTGGAAATCGATCTGTCAGCTGCAGATGGCAGTGCACTTACACCTTTGACACTGCTGTGAGCATGCAGCTGGCCAGGTGTTTTATGACCAGGACTCAAGTCATTGCCTGAGATAAAAACTGGGAGGCAATTGGCCCGCTGACATCTGGTTTTAAGGCATTTTGTAGCTCTTGTGCTGCTGGTTTGTCAATGTTTGCTCTGAAGCCTTCCTCTCAGGCATGTGATGCCCATTCATCCTCACCAGTCTCTTCTTTCAGGCTTCTGTCTTCTTCCCTCTGAGTTCTATGCAGCGTTCACAGTCCCGTTAAGGGGGCTTTGTCTAACTCTAAAATGAGCACAGCACTCCAGGGAAAGGCAGACCAGAGGGAACACAATCCTTGCTTCTGTTTAGGTATCGTAACTGGTTTTGGTCTTATTCTCCTTCCTTCCCTCCCTTTCTTTCTCTTCTCTTTCTTGCTGATGGATATCAGAGGGGCAGATGCAACTGTTTTTGATTCTTTAGTTATTCCTTTAGAATAGAAGCTGAGGGCACATTATTTGAAGAAAATGGTTGCAAACATTTGTGCAAAGAATGACAGTTTCAGGAGAGATGATTTTGAATTGTGATTCAAGAGGTAAGACTACATTTGCTGAGCTACAAACTGCGTTTCAGTTTGAGGAGAACCAAAGTAAACAAGCCTCCCCTGAACTCATTTCCTGGGAGATAAATAGGATGGCAACTTATTTTGGTTCTATAAGGCTCATTAAACATGGAAGTGTCCCGTTCATTTGCTAGTATAGGAGAACTTAAATTAGATGCCACAGATGAGTAGAAACAAAACGTGCATAAACTGCAACTTCTGGGAATATGTCTTATAGAAATATTTGAGCTCAGGGGCTGAAAAGAGTATGGTGGTGGGCAGGAATCATCATTCCTTGAATGGGGTTTGATCCTGGCATCCCATCTGCTCCTCTCTCCCACTGCTCTGCACCACCAGTACTAATACCTGAGTGCAGAATTCAGTGTAAGCCCCAAGCATTGCTGGGGAGATTCCCAAACAATTCAAAAACAAACAAAAATTGTTTTTGAGCTCAAAAGACTTGTCTTAAAAAAAAAGACTTTTCTTAAATACAGATATCTTCAGAATGAAAACATGGGGAACGTTCAACTGCAGAGGGATAAAGAAAAACATTTGTAGTGTCAGACGGGGTTATTAGGGGTCACTTGGGATTGACTGGCCAAACCTTTTGTTGAAAGCAAGGTAGGAACTGGTTTGAGAAGGCTGAGCTAATTATTTGTGAAGGCTAGGCAATGATGGGATTTCTCCTGGGGCATGGCTGTCTGATTTATTTTCAGTTTCAGCTGAATAGTCCTTGGAGCTGATGTGAAGAGTATGGAGTCTATTGTTTTCTAAGTAATGTTTCCATGACTAGTTGCTAGGATTGAGTCTGCACCAAGTGTGGGCTGATGAGTGACCGGGTGGGCAAAATTAAATAGTCTATCCAGGTTGCTATGGCAGCCAACAGGAGGGAAAGTCCAGTGAGAAAATGAACCCAAGTGCTGCAAAGAAGAAAACTGCAAGAAGCAGCGCATAAGCACAGCAGACTCATCGAGTGTCCTCACACGTCCACTTGGCAGAACGCTTCCTGCAGTAAGTGGGAGGCAGCATCCCCGGAGAGGCCTTCTCTGGCCACCTGCGTCACCACACTAATCCCCAATTCTTGCTTATTTTCTTATTTGCATTTATCAGGAGGTGAGACAAGTTTTGCTTATGTGCTTATTACTAGACTAATAACCATGAAATTAGGGTTCTGTCCTTCCAAGTAGGATCCTCAGAGCCTAGCCCACAGTAGGAGCTCAGTAAACATTTGCTGGATGAAAACTGCTGCTTATAGGGGCAGTTTTTTTTCATCTTTAAATTTTATTCTGGCTTAGAATCATTTCAGATGGAAAAGTGAACCACTGTAAGAGAGGAAGAGATTTTTCCCCCATGACTCCCCCTTTTTTCTTTCCCTTTTTACTGGTTCTCTGGAATAAAGCATTATTCAATGCAAATTCTGGAAGGAACTCAGTGATTTCCAATGAAGCTATTCAAATGATGGGTTATATGGCCAATCTGGCACAGAAAACATGAAGGTCCAGATATGAAAGGATATGAAAGGAAAATCAATCCCTTGTTAGGAGCTAGACCAGACATCACTAGCAGTCAAGAAGGGCCCCTGGCTACACATTTCAGTTGTCAGTCCCCATAAGTGTAGAAAGAGGTTGGAACTTTTATTATGTTCATTTTACGTAGGAGACTTTTGAGGTACTGAAACTAAGTAATTTACCATTGGTTGCCAAATATTTTAGTGGGACAGGCAGTCTGTATTCAAATATACTTCACAGTATCATGTTGAGAACTGAGATAATTAGTTAAAAGTGATTAAGTTTGTTCAGGACACAAAATATTAATTCAAAAGGACACACACACACACCATTATTATTGCAGCACTTAGTAAAATAGCCAAGATACAAAATCGATCAACTTTGGTGGCCAATGATAGTTGAGTGGGTTATAAAGTTGTGGTATATGTACACAATGGAATACTATGCAATAGCAAGGAATGATGGAATAATAGAATCATGCAGTTCACTGCAACTTGGGTGTTCTGGAAGATATCATGTTAAATGTGTAGTCTAAACATAAGTGTAGTCTAAAAATCCCCCCCCACCCCCTCAAATGTTGCATGTGTTCGTCAATGTGTGTTCTTTCTCTCCCTCTTCCTGCTGGCTCCTCTGTCTCTTCTCACTGGTACTTTTCTGATCTCCTAATGCTGTGGCTTAATGCTTTTCTATTAATCTCCCCATCCATCTAGTGGAGAAATAGGCATATGCTAATAGGATGTCTAACAGAGAAATCGGCTTGCTTGCTCCTAAAGCCAGTGTTGAGTGACCTATGCAGACAAGGATACAGGGGATAGGAACAGTATGTTTAGGTGCATGCTTTCACCGTGCCCAGAAAGAGTGGCATGTAGTAAGGTGACAAGCTTCTGAATTCAGTTGCTAAATAGTCTCGTGACCTTAGGCAGGACATTCTGTCTCTGCAGGCTTGGTTTCCTTAACACTGAGGGTAAGATGAGTCACTGAAATAGGTAAACACTAGCATTCCTTGTAACTCTAGGAGTGCACTGGCTCTGTTCTGTGGCCCCAGTGTCCTACCTGTCTAATGCCACATTAACTGACTTCACAGAGGACATGTCCTCACCACAGAAGATCTGAACATAGAAATGAAACAATGGTATTCTTCTCACACTGGACAGCCCCACCTCAGGCTGAGAAAGTGGAGACACAAAACAAAACGCATTTTAACCAACACTGTCATTTTACCTCCAGTTTATCTGAGTTAGGGCATTTTTTTCCAGATTAACCAGGCATTTGACATTGGGGTAGCTAGGAGACCAAGGACAGATTTTTTCCTACAATATTAATTAGAACTGGCCAGCAAGAGTCATGGATCAGGGAGCTGGGAGGTCAAGTTTAGGAGAATGAGCTAATGTTCCAAGAGAGGAGAGGAAAACAATTTTTTTTAAACCAAGGGACATGTTTAGGGATGCAGATTGACATGATTTCAGCAGGGCTATTCATATCTAGAGGGGAGAGGCTGGGGTGTTGCTAAATACTAAATATTCTATGATACACAGAACAGCCCCCCATAATAAAGAAATACGAGATTCAAAATATCAGTAGTACTGACGTTTAGAAACCCTAGAGTAGAGGAATAGAAAAAATGTACACCTAGATAAGTTTAGAAAGGAGCTTCCTGATGTCTCTAACTTGAGTTAAAATCTGGCACTAAGAAATATGTCCCCTGTGCCCGAGAGACAGTTCTAAGGGCTGGAGCATATGCCTATCTCACAGAAACCCTGAGTTTGATACAAAGCTCCCAAGGGTGACCACTTAGCATTGCTGGGTCTGAGCATTGATTCTTTAGACCAACCCAACCATGCTGAACATCATACAGAATAGTACCTGGCCTCTTGAGTGTTGCTTGGAAGGTCTCCTCAAAAAATACTCTGAAGGGGCCAGGGTGATTGTATAGAGGGTTGGGTGCTTGTTTTGCATGCAGTCACCCAGATTCAATTTCTGGCATCCCATATGATCCTGGAGCCCACCAGGAGTGATTCCTGAGTGCAGAGTTAGGAGTAACCCCCATGCATCACCGAGTGTGGCCCAATCCTGCCCCCACCCTTCGCCACCCCCCCCCCAAGTACTCTTGAGATCAGAGATAGTACATCAGGTAAGATAATTGCCTTGCACATGGTTGATCTGGTTCAATCTCTGACATCCCATATGGTCCCCTGAGAACCACCAGGAGTGTTCCCTGAGTGCAGAGCCAGGAATCCCTGAGTGCCATTGGATATAATACCCAAACTTAAAGAAATGAAAAAACTACAGTCTGATAATCGCAGCAGCTATTTGTGGTAGGCATGGGTGTAAAAAATATATTACTATTAAACAATATAGTACAATATAATTAATGATTATATTGTATATAATATGCAATATATACAGTGCTGGGCCCTCTGAAACTGAGAGGGTTAAGTAATTGTCACATATTACATGTGAATAAGTAATAGTCTCAAAATGTTTGAGGGTGGGATTTAAAGTTAGATCATGCAGCCAGAGCAGGGGAGACAGGATACAGAGCTCTCTAGAATCCTCCACTATCAAAGCTGGATGAAGGGAAGGATTTGATCTTTGAAGAGACATGTGGTAATATGCAGATCATAAAACCTATGGATTGAGGAGAATTCTATCAGTTTATTTGAATGTGTTATGAATGTGAACAGGGTTTCCACAAATTGTTACAGGCTTAATTTTAACTTAAAGTTGGGGATTTACTATTTTCAGTTGGTGAATGCAACATTAGCAACTGAAATGCAGTTGAAAAAAAAAAGAAAAAAAAAAGAAATGCAGTTGAGTGGCCTTTTCAGGTTGTTACCTGCTAATCATTTTTGTTGCTGCATTTCCTAAACCTTTTTTGTAAAAATAAATAAATAAATAAATAAATAAAACATCAGCAACTTCTCTGTTAAAGTGAAGGCTCAGCCTGAGAGTTCTTGCTGCATCTTCCCAAACAAAGAAGAAAAGGGAATATTTTTCTGAGCAACAGATTTCATAAGTCCCCACAGATATAAACATTTGCATGGCAAATATTATTACACATTTCCCAAAAATTCCTCATTTAGAAATTTTAGGAAAGATTTTGAATCAAAGCATGACCTCTCCATGCCTGTAAATTTAGGCATCAGTGTAGGTGTCATTCAGCCCTGAATAAAGCTGAGTGTCATGGTTCTGTATATGGTTAACACAGTAATCCTTTAACATAAGTCCTTTTACAATAAGAGCAGCACAATTAAGACAACAAGATGGTAGCATGGGTAAACAATCTCAGTCCTTCTGCCATGCTAATATTTATAAAAAAAATACAGTAGGAGTATTTACAATCAAAAGAACATCACTAAATTGATAATGATCAAATAGATGTAATAGTAATTTACCTGTTGAACATTTGCTACATCTCATATCTTGGAATCAGTATTTAAAGAATGTCTTTTAATTAGGTTCTAAAATGAGACTGCAGATATGGTGGTGGTACTTTTCCTCTTAAATGTGCAAGGGATGTTTAGTTTAGAGGAGGTAAGTAAAGATTGTATATATGACTCAGCAGTGGAGCACATGCAAAAACTTATAGAATATGTATATAATTGTATCAAAATAACAAAAAAAATAAATAGTATATTATCCTTTGAAAAGTATTTTATTCTCTCAGTAAAGAGGTTAAATTCTTGTTGAATTAGGTATCAATGCCAGCAAAGTGCAGCTGGCAATTGGGTGTGCTCTGTGACTTTCCATCAAGGTCCTTGGCTGGCAGCATGAGTCAGAAGTTACAGAAATTCTAATGCCCACATCAGATTTAAAGAAAAAAAAAATCAAAGGTTGGATGAAAGTGTAGATGGATAAATGTCTCAGTATATTAGCAATGGCTCATTAATAGGAAGTTGTTGAGGGCAACCATGTTATATTGATTAAATGTACAAACAAGAACCTTGGAGTTTGTCTTCTGCAGGAGACCCCTTTGTTAGGATTATTGACAGCAGGCTATTTGATAGGCAGCTGGATGCAGCTAAAGCATCTAAAGCAATGGGATGCTTTTATTATAAAATGGATCCAGGCATGTCCCTTTTCCTGCTTACTTGCTTGCTTTCTCTCTCTGTCTTTCATTCTTCCTTACTTACTGCTTTTTTTGTGGGGGACAAGCATTTCAGGGCTTATCCCTGGCTCTGTGCTCAGAAATCACTCCTGGTAGTGTTCAGGGGAAAACTGTATGTAGAGTTGGGGCTTGAACCAAGATCTGCTGCATGCAAGGCATGTGCCTTCAGTCCTGTAACTGCTCTCTGTCCTGTTTTTCCCTTGTAAATGCAATCAGTGCAATCCCTATCAAGCATCAACTTGGTCAGGTCCTCTCATTTATACGTTCAAGAGTCCTTCAATTGCCCTTAATAGCACCGTGGTTTACAGTTAGATTTTTACTTTCCTTACTACTAGTCCATGAATATCTGTTCCCTCCCCCCCACCAACTAGATTCTTTTTTTTTCTTTTTGGGTCACACCCAGTGATGCTCAGGGGTTACTTCTGGCTCTGCACTCAGGAATTATCCCTGTCAGTGCTGGGGGATCACATGGGATGCTGGGAATCGAACCCGGGTCGGCCACGTGCAAGACAAACACCCTACCTGCTGTGCTTTCACTCCAGCCCCCGCAACTAGATTCTTAGCCCCTGAAGGAGAATCATCCCTCTTGTGATTCCTGTGCCTTCTTAAAGCTTGTCACATCAGCACTTAAAAACGATTTCCTGAATAAATGAATGCATTTATATTAGAACTTGAGCTCTCTGCCTATTGCTTTCAAAGCAGGAATATTTATTAAG
The DNA here is from genome assembly GCF_029834395.1 of Sorex fumeus. Classification (NCBI taxonomy): domain Eukaryota; kingdom Metazoa; phylum Chordata; class Mammalia; order Eulipotyphla; family Soricidae; genus Sorex; species Sorex fumeus. The sequence goes on from NW_026606155.1 coordinate 35,818,662, forward strand.
AGGCCTCTGTTCTCTTCTATACTCACCGTATTTTGTTCATGCTGCGTGAGAACTTTGGTTGGTACTGGGTATTTTATAACTTGATTCTTCGAAGTAATAGTATGCATCTTTCCTTTCCCCTCCACCAGATCTGAATTTTATCCTGAATGTTGATCACAACTTGGTTAGAATTCTTCGTCTCAAAACCTTATTAAGTAGCAGTTTAATAAATGCAATAAATATTTATTAAGCTGCTACTCTGACTCAGATATGTGAGGTGCTGGAGCTCAGAGCTAATTCTGATTCTGCTTGGTTTCCTAGGAGCTTTTTAGAGATCAGAGAAGGCAAACAAGTAGCTACACTACTATGTGGTCACCTTAGAGTGATAGTGAAATGGAGAAAAAGCTATTGGAGATGAATGAATGAGGGCAGTGACTTCCCAGGGAATGGGCATTTTACAAAAGATCCATATCAGCATTAATTAACCTCTCAAGTACCCATTGTACTTACACACGTTTGTATGTGTGTGTGTATTTTCACACTGTGGTCTCTAAAATTATGCATATGAATTTATAATTATAAGAGAAAAAGGAGTAGGATCCCGTCCTCAAGCATTGCTGAGATTGTGCTTCTGTGCATTGAGGATGCCAATAAGTGGTGGGGGATGAGTCAAGGAAGATCACTTGAAGGTGCTTCATGTCTCTATTTAGAAATTGGTGGTACAAGTAACTGCACAGAGGCAGGGACAAGTGGCACTTGTAGTAGAGGCAGCTCCCTTGAGCAGAGGCATGAAAATTTGAGTTGATAAATAACACAGGCAAAAGACAGCAAAGGGCCCTCAGCGTTCCTGCAAGGCCTGGGAATCCACAAGAGAGACAAGAAGAAAGAAAGGAGGATTTCCAGGAGAGAGACAGTGTCTAATAGGCTGACTTTTGGAGTAAAGTGGGGAGAGGTGAGGACAGAGAAGGACTGAAGGATGGAGAACTGGACAAGGAAGGAGGGTCCTCACCTTTGTGTTCTGCAGAGGCTGGAGAGGAGGGCGATATCTTTGGGGATTTTCTGAACAGTTGCCTTGCCCAATTGGCATTGGTTGATGAACCAGGCCCATGGAAGAGTCATGAGAGTAGGAGTTGAGAGGAGAGGAAAGATAAATGTAGAGTACTATCTAGCAATAATGGCATGAAGACAAAGAGAAATGAATCATGGTAACTGCTGGGGTCTACAAGTTTAGGAAGGAGTTTTTTCTTTTTATAGGCTACTCTTTGCAGTGGCTTGGGAGCCATGGGGTCATAGTCAGGCATGTGCTCTAGTTCTTGAACCACAATCCCCTGTCTCTAGTAGGGTATTTTCAAAATCAGGAGAGAGATTCAAATATCAGAGGGAAAGAGGATGAGCAGTATGATTTCAGGAAGTGGTAAGGAGAGCCTTTGGGAGCCTGAGGAAGACTTGTACTGGTTTTGGGGTCCCAGACATTCTAGTTTTCTCAGAGCCATCATGCTCAGAGGGTAAAATCCAAGTGGGATGAGTCTTCCACCCCCCCCCCCATCTATAAAATGGAGCTTTACTCTGTGTCTGTGAGGGAAGGGAAAGAATAAATATTATTAGGAGGCAGCTGAGCACCCATGGCAATGACCTTAAAGGAAAAAGTTCTTTAAGAAGAAGTCGTTTTTCAGAGTAAATACAAGCTGTCTTGTTCTAACTGGTTGCATCTTAGCAGTAATTTATTACATGCCCTGTTTGAAGTAAATGAATAATGAAGAATTCAGAAGACTTTTTTTTTCTTTCTGAATCTTGAACAGCGTAAAATATGCTGTTCACTCTGTTGTGAGGGATTTATACTATCAACCTCATATTTTACTTTTTATTCTGTTTTTACTGCAAAAAAATCTCAAAGATATTCTTTTTATCTAAAAATATAGAAAAAAATCAGGACAAATTTCCCTTATCAGAATAAAATGATATCAGAGAGAATTAAGTTGCTCTTCTAATCTACTGATGTTCAGTATTATTTCTTTGTTTCAAATGCCTGTTAGATCCCCGAGTCCTTAATGTTGCTTTTTTTTATGCGTGAATGAATGAGATCATTGATAGATTGATTTTCAGCATTTCCAAGTAGGGTTTTATTTTTTTCCAAGGAATATTTTGAGGTGGGGCACCAGTCTGGCTTGTCAGTGTCAGGGATACCCAGAAGTATTGGTTTTTGCAAAAACAAGTTAATAGTCTAAACAATGAGAGAGAAAACGGGATCTTGTGAATTGCTTAGCTTTCCTTTCCACACTCTTCTACAATGAGCTGATGATAATTTCCAGAGGAAAATTCTGATGTGATATCTTTAGAACCATGCTTTTAGATGCAGCACTGCTGCCTGGGGAGGTTTCAGCACCTGCCTTATCTTCCTCCTAGACAGACCTGACCTTGGCTCTCAATACTATGATCTTGCCAGCACACTGAATTGGAGTAACTCATGTTGATGTCCAACTTTTGGCCTTTAGCTCTATGTGTCTATGTTGAGATACATAGAATACAATAGAAGCCTGAGTTGACCTGCCAGTTTTATTTCTCACTTGGTGTCCAGAGTTGGATGATCTTCAAACCTTCAGCTGAACGACATGATGTATCTTTCCTTTCACCTTTTGCTCTCCTTCTTGCCTTGAATGTAGATCTGATGTATGGGTGTTGCTGCCATTTTGTGTGCATGAGGCAAATCCATATCTTAAATTAGACACTATGGAAAGATAGAAGAGGTCTGGGTTTCACATGAGTCCCAAACTGACACTGCGTGTTCTTAGGCTTCTTTTGTTTTTTAAAATCTATTTTATTTTTTATTTTTCTGGTATTTGGGTCACATCCAACAGTGCTCAGAGGTTATATATGGCTCTGCACTTAGGAATTACTCCTAATGGTACAGGGTACCATATGGAATGCCAGGGAATCAAACTTGTGTCGGACATGTGCCCTACTCATTGTGCTATAACTTGGCCCCCTCCCAAATTTTTTTCAAAATGTTTTTAGTTCATGATGTCTACCAGTAAAAATATCTCTGTCTCTGTGTCCCTGTCTCTCTCTATATATATTATATATATATTCATTTGTATTTTTGTTTATAAACTATTCACATGTTAGTGTATAAGACAAAGAGAAAAGCTAAAGGCAAAACACTTAAAAATAACTTGGTAGTTGATTTGTTAATGTTAAACATTGTCATACTTTTTGTACTCTCAGTAAAGCAGAGCATAACAGAGTGATTATAATCCAATAGATTTTCCTTTCCCCCTAATTTTGGGGTGAAAAATCTTAGCTTAATGCTTTGTGATGCATTAATGCTTTATGATGAAATGGTCTGGAAGTCAGCTTTCAAGGTTTACTTAATTCTGTGATTTATTTAGTTTTATGTTCTTTTGGCTGCCAGATATGAAAAAGATGTGTTTTCAAGAGGAATAAGTAGATCATTTGGTTGAACTTATTAAGTCAAGATACAGAGCTTATTAAGTCAAGATACATATTTTCCAATCCTGCCCATCAATAATGCAAAGATTTTGATTAAATTTGGCTGATAAACCTTGATCTTTCATGATAACTTTCTCTGCAAACTAATTGACATGATTAAAATAATACTTTGAGTCACTGGTTTCAACATGCACAGACAGACACTCTTCATATAGATTTTAAATGGATTGAAAAATTTAGTTTCTAATATAATATGTACAGATACAGGTTTTTATATATGACACAAATTATTTTTAGCTAAAATTACCTAATTGTTTCCAATTACTCATGTTCAAAATGTACATTTCCCACCGTCAATGCACCAATACCCCGTTTCCCAGACTCCCTCCCCTACCCCAACCTTTTGAAAGGTGTCTGTCTCTACTTAGACACTTTCCTCTCCTCTCCTGGCCTCGCCTGGCCTCTCCTCTCCTCTCCTCTCCTCTCCTCTCCTCTCCTCTCCTCTCCTCTCCTCTCCTCTCCTCTCCTCTCCTCTCCTCTCCTCTCCTCCCCTCCCCTCCCCTCCCCTCCCCTCCCCTCCCCTCCCCCTCTTTTCCCCTCCCCTCTCCTCTTCCTCTCTCTCCTTTTAGGCATAATGTTTTGCAATATATAGATACTGAAGGTTATTATATGTACATGTATATTCCTTTACCTACATTCAACACTCAGTTCTTGTCCAGAGTGATCATTTCTAACTACTATTGTCATACCGGTTCCTTCTCTATCCTAACTGCCCTTTGATTCCACCCCCCCACCCCCACACACACACCACATGTGACAAGCTTCCAACCATTAATTAGTCCTTTGGGCCCTGATTTTTCCTGGTCTTGGATATTAGTCTCATACTAATTTTTTTTATATCCTACAAGTGAATGCAGTTGTTCTATATCTGTTACTCTCCTCCTGACTCATTTCACTCAGCATGAAAGCATGTCCATCCTTTATGAGAAAATTTCATGACTTATTTTTTTCCTAACAGCTGTGTAGTATTTCACTGTGCAGATGTACCATAGTTTCTTTGTCTAGTTGTCTGTTCTTCGGCACTTAGGTTGTTTCCAGAGTCTAGCTATTGTAAATAGTTCTACAATGAACATAGAATTGTAGATGGTGTTTCTACTCTGTGTTTTTTGGGCTTCCAGGGTATTTTTCCAGAAGTGGTATATCTGGGTCAAATGGGACTTCAATTTCTAGATTTTTGAGGAATTTCCATATTGTTTTCCAAAAAGACTGGACCAATTGAAATGCCATCTTTTAGCTGGAGAGTTTGTGCATGTTTATTTTTTATTAAAATATATACTTGGGGGACTGGAGCAGTTTGGACATTTGCTTTGCATACAGCTGAACTGGGTTTGATTCCTGGCAGGAGTGATTCTGAGTGCAGAGACTGGAGTGAACTCTGAGTATCCCTTGTTGTGCCTCCCCGCCCCCAGTACACAAATCTAGTTGTATTACAAAAGGTATTTGTCATCCCAGGAGAGACTAAATAATTTAGACAATTTCTCTTTCTTTTTTTTTTATTTAATCACCACAAGATACAGTTACAAAGCTATTGTGATCACTTAATCACTTAACTTCCTGTTAGACGTCGATTTGCTCGAGCGGGCGCCAGTAACGTCTCCATTTGTCCCTGTCGCGTGCTAGTGTAGCCCAATGGCATCTGTTCGCTCCGGGAACATGAAGGGCCTCAAACCGATCGTTCATGATCTTGACGAAGAAGTCTGACCATCTGGTAGGTGGGTGGCCACGCGGTCTTTTGACATCCCGTGGAATCCAGTCGGTAACAGCTCTAGTCCAGCGGTCGTCTCTAAATCTCATTACGTGACCAGCCCATCTGATTTTCGACACCTTGGCAAATGAGACAGCGTCCCTGATTCTTGATTGTCGACGGATGTCAGAACTCCAGATTCTTTCTCTCATTTGAGTGAAACGTGATATTCCAAGCATAGCTCTTTCTATTCTTCTTTGGGAGACCTGAATAGCGTTCTCATCTTGTTTGCGTAGGGCCCAGGTCTCTGAGGCATATGTTAATGCAGGAAGATCAGTGGAATCAAAGAGATGGAGCCGAAGGTTCTTCGTCCTCTTAGCTATTTCTTCGACGTTCTTGAAGGCGTTCCAAGCCGCTCTCTTCCTCCTGCGCAGCTCGGGTGCCAGGTCATTTGTCATGTTGACCTCTCGACCTAGGTACACATAGCTGTTGCATTCGGAGATGGATATTTGAGCATGGAAGAATTTATGCACCATTTCACCTGATAGAAACATTAACTGAATGTAGGTGAACATAGAAAATAATAGAATAGAAACATATAAGAATACGCAAAACACATATACATACACTTCAAACATTTAGCAGCTACCTCAACTTAACATACTATATACCATATTATATGTGTATTATGAGCCATAGTAGTTCACATTGATGTTCTAATTTTCCATCCAATTTCAGATAATCATTTACCTCTTCCTAATAATACATGAGCAGCAGTTAGTGTTGACTCACTGCTTCAGTCTTCACTAAAAGGAACTTTGTGTATTTTATCATGGAAACAGATACTAGCAAACACTACAAATAGAGACATGTTGAATCTGCAGTACTTTCATCTATGTAGCCAACTTCCCACAATATTTAATTTGTACTGATACAAGTCTCTTCAAATATGAAGCAATATTTTAATGCCTCTTCCAACTGCGATTTCTGGGCTGAGCCCAAAAAAACTGGTATTATCTGACCCTAAGAATATTCTAATGGTTGTTCACATTTAGGATATTCTCCTCGTATGTGTCAGTTAATTTTTCAAGATGTCTACAGGTTTGTATCAAGTGATTCATCTTGATTACACATTGATACAGATCCTTATTTTAATTAACAAGGAAAACAAATTACTGTGGTCAGATCTTATTAAGTTGTTATTTTTATTTGTGATTTGGTCGATGAAGAAATCATACTGGAACTACCAGTTCATCTTAGGGCCTTTTGTAAGTGTTTGCATTATCACTATTATCACCTGTGTTATCTTTAGTGGAATCTTTAATTTTTGCTTTTTGACTTAAACAAAATTAAGCACCATGATTTAATAAGTTGTTCATGATGCAGTTGTTTTAGGCATTCGGTGTTCTAACATCCTCTCACCATCAATGTGACTTTCCCTCTACCAATGTCCCCAGTTTCCCACCCCCCCCCCCCAAGCCTTAGTAGACACAAACAAATTTACTTCACATCGCTGGCCACAACAAAATCAGAAATGAAATGATCAGAAATCAGACTGACAAAAGCCAGTTTGTGATCATTGTTATGTCTCCCAATGGTGTTACTTAAGTCATTGAGGAATGACTGAACTGATTGGTGCTGGTTGAGCCTTTTATGTTGTTGTTTCCACTCATGGAACTTGGTGGGCATATGCAACTTTCCATCAAGTTTGCCAAACTAGGCTGTCAATACTGTGAAATACAGAGGAGTTGTTGCCTGCACCTGGGCTCCAAGTGCTGTGGAGCTGTGCTATTTATGTGTTGGAGGAGTTTGGGTACGGTGGCTGCTGGGACTCTCTGGAAGGGAGGGTATCTCCCCATCCCCATTCCCAGAAGACCTCAAAGTTTTCAGTGCAAAGGTCCATCTTCCTGGGACAATTCAGCAGCTTGGTTTCTCTTCCTTTGTGAAATCTTTTAAAGCCACAACCTATACTGTGATAGCTGGTTCAATAAAATGAGGTATAAGCTGTACAAATATTTGTTGTACTTAACTGTGAATAGACTTTGCTGTCACCACATGTTGAAGGCCCAGCAGTGACTGAGGATACTCACTCTTCCCCAGGGAATCCACACACACTGTGTGACACAATGAATACTAGCGAGGCAAGTCAAGTGAGAGGGTCAGTGCCAGGGCACATGGTAGATATTAAATTAAATTCACTGTCACTGTTCTCCAGTTGTTCATAGATTTGCTCAAGTGGGCCCAGTAACATCTCCATTGTGACACTTGTTACTGTGCTTGGCATATCGAAGACATCACAGCTAGCTTGCCAGGCTTTGCTGTGCCGGGCTCTCCAAGAGGGGTAGAGGAAACAAACCTGGGTCGGCCAGGTCGGCTGCTTGCAAGGCAAACACCCTACCCTCTGTGCTATTGCTCTTTAAAATAATTCCATTTATTCCTATCAGTGCCAAAATGGATTCCCTTGTGTTCTTTTCTTTAGGGTTTCAACTCAAATTTAAGACCATGTGATGAGATCTGAGGGTCTCTGTGATCTGGCCTCAACCTACTGGTCATGCCAAAGTCTGGTCAATGCCAGGCTCAGCTTCAGGGAATGATTTCCTTGTCAGCATGCACCATATTGTTTTGTTGCCTTGTTTTTGTATTTGCTTGCCCATAATTCCTTCCCCTCCAAACCCCCACCCTCAACTCCCCTAAATACTTAAAATTCTGTTTCAAGTGTAATCTTTCCTTTGTCTCTCATGCCAAATTTTGTGGTTTGTCCATAATTTCTGAAGCAGGTGTTCATGCCTCCAAGGATACATTCTTGTAGAATTCATGTTTGTTTTTACTTTTCTAAAAGACCAAGGGAACCTGGATGTCAGGAATAGAATCTCCCAGGACTATGAGAGTCAGGGATCTTTCTGTCTGTGAATGAACAAACAAATTAGCCTGCGACAGACCGAAGATGCTGGCAGACAACTGGGACTCCTTCATGGCTCACGCAGGGCAAGTGATGTGAGCTTTCATTCCATACCCCGTTCCTCATAGCCAATGCAGAACAGCTCTGTGGGAGCCACACAAGAGCTGTGCCTAGGTCACAGCCAAAGTACTGTGACTTTAGGAAAACTCTAGTCTTCAAAAGTGCTGCTTGCAGACCTGCCTTACCTTTTTCCTTGAGGCAGTAACAGCAGCTCCTGGTTGGGCAGCCATGTTGGCTCTGCCTGATAGGAAATGCTCAACCTGTCGTCCAAGGCCCTTTGCTCTGCATTCTTGAAAGGGCTGTTGGAAAGCTGCCAGCACCCCTGGACCTCATCTTAAGACATGTTGAGAATGTCTTTGTGAGAGGACCCTGGAAGTTTGCTGCCCACCTCCATCTTTTTTTCTCTCTGGCAGCTAGCATGGGCCTTGGGAGCATTGTGGGTTTGGGAGAATAGTGGGTTTGTACTAAATATGTGTTGAAAAAATTATTAAAACAGATGTAAATTAAAGAAAAAATCTTTGGTAGGAAATGAGAATAGTAGGGATTCCGGAAGATTTCCCTTCAAAATCTCTATATTGAGACCAATTTTTTTTTCTTTTTGGGTGATGTGCAGTTGTGACTCCTGGCTATGCACTCAGGAATCATTCCTGGTGGTGCTCAGGGAACCATATGGGATGCTGGGAATTGAACCCGGGTTGGCCACATGCAAGGCAAACACCCTACCCACTGTGCTATCGCTCCAGCTCCCCAATACTGCTCTGGAAGGGGCATCTGCCATACCCCTTTGCACTTGGTAAGTCCTCAGCCTTGGTTCAGCTGCTTTGGGGCAGGGGGGCCCCAAGGCACGGAGAACTTTATGAGGAAAAACCTCTCACCTAACTTCTAGGCAGCCTGTGGAGAGTCTCTGTTCTGTCTGTGCAGTGGATGTGTTTGAACTAAATTCTAATTGCTGAGTTTACAACAGAGGACTGTGAACAGATTCATTAGTTAGGTTTCTGTTTACTCTCATATCCCACTAAGCCATTAATTTGTGTAATTATGGCCTTTTGCTTTGGCTGAGGGATATTAGTGTAAAAAAGTATTTGCTGAACCTGACTCTCTGATGTAAGATGTTGGGAAATTTCAGCATGCTGATAGAGATGAAAATGCACTTTTTAAAATTCCAAGAACCTCTTACTAATCAGGCGATATTGAAAGAACAGAGCTCATTAGGTCCAAAGAAAAAATCTTTATTCCTGCCCCCTCAACCCTTACCAATCTGATTTGTGGGACCTGCTTTTTTTGTTTTGTTTTGTTTGGGGTACAACCATTGGCAGTCCTCTGGGTTGTTCCAGACTTGGTTCTCAGAGGCCACTCCTGGTAGTGCTTGGAGAGTGAGCTATCTCCTCAGCCCCTTGTCCTTGCTTTTCACATGAGTGCTGAAGTGGTCCTGTAACTTAGCTGGTAACTTTTTTGTTTGTTTGTTTGTTTATTTTTCATTTGTCCAGTAACTTAAAAAAATACAAACAAATAAAATATAGATAAAATAAAGCACATCAATAAAAGTATTTTCAACTGTTACCATGGGGTCTGGCATATCGAGAGTATTCGATATGCCAGACACAGTAACAACAAAGTCTCCAATGGAGACGTTACTGGGCCCGCTCGAGCAAATCGACGATCAACGGGAGGGCCTTTACTTTTACTTTACTTTACCATGGGGTAGGGGGATCATGTTTTACAATTAAAATAACTTTTGCCCTTGTAAATGCCACCACAGTATAGTTGAGAGTTCCAAGAAATATGCCTTGGGAAATGGTGCCTCAATCTGTAACATCATGGGTGTCTGAATATTTTTAATCAACTAGAGAAGTTGCTAATGTAAAATAAGATGGAAAAATGGGCTTTTTCCCCCTCTGTGCCTCAATTTATAAGTAAAAGTTAAGTCATAAAAACTCAAACCTATGTAAATAGAGTTGACTTTTTAGAGCTTCAATAGTCAAAGTGTAGCCCATGATCTAATAGCATCTGTTTTACCGGGGAGCTTATTTGAAGTATGAAATTTCATATGAAGGAGACCTCTTGGATTACCATCTATCTTTGGCTAGAAAAATACTTGGCAATAGACTATCAGTGATTAGAATCTGACTTTTTGTATGTTGTTTTATTTTGTGGGGGAGAGAACTCCCAATGTTTCTTGGGGACCCAAGTATGCTGCCTGGAGTTTCAAACGTGTGCTCCTTGCTTTGACCTCTCTCTTCACATCTGAGGAGAATGTGATTTAAATCTATCTGAATCTGAGCTATAAAAGTAGCTGAATTTGCATTTGGTTATCAAAAAATAATCCTTAGTTTAACACCTGCATTTTAATACAGATATTGTATACTTCATGTTTATATGTAATTGTAGATGAAGTTTGGAATTTGGTGTTGCATTTAGAATTTGGATAGTTGACATTATATTGTCTTTAGTCACCATTTCCAATTATCTAAACATTCACTTCAAAATTGAGAATTCTAACACTGGGTGAAACTTCACAGGTTTTGACTTTCCAAAATCACAGCCAAAGCTCACTTGCTAAAATGGTACCTAATTTTAATTGTATTAACAGTTCTTTCCCTTTATTTAGAGTGATGTTACAGTCTTGCTAAATCAATTGGGTACAATTTTTGGCCTGTCTCAAATTAACAAGGTAAATATCCCTTTATAAAAGATCAGTTTTACAAAGAGCAGAAATTATGTTGCGAATTACAGGTAACATTTAATTCTGTAAGCTTTCACTACTTATAAAAGAACCTTCACAACAATCTGCCATCCCCTGGGTGAAACTGATAAAGATAACCTGTCATTTACTCTGGGATAAGCACACAGGCCAGGCATAAAATAGCCATCTATCTAAATGAAATCACAAGGACAGGATGCCTTCTATTCTCACTTGACTAAAGGCAGCAGGAGAGAGGACACCTGTAATTAGAGTCCCCTGGAGCTCTGATTCTGGCTGCCTCACCTGACTGCTCATTGAGAGAGATCAGAGTTCTTTCTGTACAAGACCAGTGTGTATGACTTACCTCTACACTCAAGAAGTTTTTACAACAGAGTAAATCCCTTATAAACTCAACCCAAAAGTGAAAGGTCTCAATCTCAGACCTTTCAGTAAATGTTCATCCTCAGGAAGGGAACAAGTTCAGGAAATGAATGGCCTATTTCCCTCCAAGGCCAGGTCTCCCTAGTCAAAGCAAAGAATTAGGGCAACTATCCAGATAATTCAGGCCACCCAAATCTACTCTGGCCTGAATGATTCAAATTACAAAGCAACCTTCTGGGCAAAATCTGGTCCCCCCTTATAATTCAGGGGAGTCAAGATCCCCCACTATTTCCTTACTTGGGGCAATTGACATCATTCACAGCTTCAGACAAGCAGGAGATAAGGGTATTAATGTAACCCACTTCTCTCTGTGTGGCTCTTGCCTGGGTACATTACACTTTGCTTTCCATTCTGAATACCACTTTCTTTTTCTGAGCTGCACAACCTGTAACCTGAGGGAGAAATAGTAGTAAATAGCAGATGAGGCGGTAAACGGACCTTTTGACTCATAGTCACAGAAATCTGAACCTCTGTATTCATTCTGTGCTTTATTGTCTGTAGATGAGAGACTACAGTTTTACATGGAAAAAATTTATTATTGGTTTATGAATATTTATTGCAAAGTTAGTTTATAACTCTTTGGACTTTACAGAAAAAAATTGTGAAAATAGTATATCAGATTTCCACATGCCTCAAAACCAGTCATCTTTATAGCTAGACTCTTACACTAGTATGCTGCAGTGGTTATTATAGTTAATGAATCAATAGGGAAACTATTATTCATGAGTCTTATTCATATTTTCTCATTTTCCCCTTTAGGCTTTACTATTTTGGGATCTCAGTAGGATGCCATGTTGCATTCTCTCATCATGTCTCTGCTATTTATGACCTTGATGATCTTGATGATCTGAGGATGTTCACTAGGTAGACTATCCCTTGGCTTGGGTTTTTCTCATGGTTATGCTGGAATTATGGGTTTGAGGACTATCATAGAGTGAGCTCTCAGTCATGCATTCCCATCAGGAGTACAGGATAGTTATTTGATCTTATTGGTAATGTTCACCTTAATCTGAGATGGGGTTTGATTATATTTCTGTACTGTTGAAGAATTGATGTGAATTATTAATATCACATTTATTGTAGATATATGCATGTTTATCAATATGTTACAAATAAATGTATCTTAAAATATTGTTTTTTGAGGTTAGGAGGCTCAGTGGTAGAATATTTGCTTGGCGTATGTGAGATCCTGTTCCTTAAAATAATTTATTGTAAGAAGAATTACAGAATACGTATTTACCTAGTAAATTCTGTGTCTGAAAATTTCACTGAGGGCATGAAAGATTGCTCATAAATAGTATTCACAGAGTGTCTTGACATATGATTTGTAAGAGTGGAAATCATCAGAATTTTTATAAAAATCAAGTAAGAATTAGAAAGCTAGCCCCTGGTAAAGCTCAGTGGAAAGTAACTTTTCTGCAGGGAATTTAGCATTTTTTGAGTTTCATAGCATCACACGGAGCTTTTGAGACCCAGATCATGAACAAAGGTGAAATTAACAAATGCCTAATACATTGACATGACTTATAGACATCGTGGCATTTTGAGGCAAGTGAGAATTTTGCAGATGATGACTTTCTCAGTCAAGTGTTCCCGCCCACTCTCCTCCTTACCTGCATTAGCTAAGCTGGAGTAGATTATAAGAAATGTCTTCAGAAAGGGATATCCAAGGGTTATTTGCACATTTCAGTTTAAAGACTTTGTATTTCTTCCACTATCTGGAATGTTTGTCACTAAAATATTTGCACAAATTGACATCTTCCTTATCTCAATCTACCTTCAATAATAAATCTCTTCATGTGTAGTGCCATTACCTAAGAAGAATGTACTCCACTTCCTCCCTCACATCTTTTGTACTTTTGATGAGTAAGAATACCATCTTGCTATTTTTGCTTCAATTATCTTTTGAAATTATTTTTAAATTATTTATACTTAAGCTCACTTTTGGCCATTGTTAGTGTGTCTTACTTGAAGTTGCAGATGTCTGTATGTCCAATAGTTATCTTCTATTTGAGGAACTTCTTTTACCTTCTCTTTAAGTATGTCTGCTGGTTATGAATTCTCTTAACTCTGGTATATATGTAAGAGACCTTGTTATTTGAAGGTTATTTGTGCTGAATAAAGACTCTTAGATTGACAGTTACTTTTTTTCTTTTTGTCCTTTAAAGATTTTATTACCCCATTGTCTCTGGCTTACATAGTTTCTGACAAGTAGGTTGCTATGATTCTTTTCTTTGTGGATCTCTTTGTAATGGCTCTTATTTTATCTTTAATATCTTTAGTTTTCATCAGTTTGCGTATGATATATCTAGATTTAGTTATTTTTAATCATTTCACGTGGTTGGAGTTTTCTGGTATTCTTAAAGCTGTGATTTTTTTTTTGGAAGGGTCTTTATTTTTAGTGAAACAAGGTAGTTTTTACTGAGCAAAATTTGCTTAAAAAGATGTAAGAGGTGAGAAATAGAGGAAATATGTGTTCAAGAGAGAACATGGTTTACTCAGACTGGAAATAAGCAAGAAACACAGAGGTAAGCAAGTGAGATATATGTTCAAGGTCGAACATGGACTTGAAGAGAAAGCCTTGGTCTATTAATTTTGGAAAAGTCTCAGCCACTATATTTTTAGTTTTCAGCCACTGTCTTTTCAATTTTTCTCCCCATTTTCTTTCTTTGTTTTCTGAGATTGTAATTACCTATGTGATGTTGTCCTATAGAAGACAGATTGCTGTGATGATTTTTTTTGGAGTGCACACCCATGATATGCAGATGTTATTCCTGACTCTGCACTCGTGAGCAGTCTCAGGGGACAATATGGGATGCCTGGGATTGAACCTGGGTCAGCTGCAAATAAGGTAAGTGCATTCCCCACTGTACTATCACTTCAGCCCCAGGTTATTTCACCTTTTATGTGTGGGGGTGTGGTCACAAAAAATAACTATAATAGCTAACACACTTCAAATAATAATGACTTAGAGAGTAACTCAGACTAATGATAACAACAAAAGATTCTTAGTTCTGTACTAACTGTGATTTATCACTTAAAAGTCATTACAGAACCTTCACGAAATTATATTTCTGAATATTAAAAATATAATAATTCATTTCTTCACATTGATGTTCACTGCCCAAACAACTGTAGCATTGATTACTCTAAATGAGTGATTTATTGTGTGCAATTTAAAGTAATGCCTTTCTATTTTGGATAAAATACCGGTGTGAGAAGCTGAAGTCATGATCACAGGAGTGATCTAAGGGCCAAATTCTGGGCTGTGAAGATGGAAGATGGGTCCTTGGGTCAAAGAATGGGGTCAGTTGCCTCGAGAAGGAGATGAGATAAGAAAATAGATTGTTTTTCTGAGCTCCAGAAAGAATCCAACTCTGCTGGCTTGTTATTTTCAGACACCAGACCTCTATACCTGTATAATAGTAAATTGATGCTATTTTAACAACCACATTTATGGTCTTTTGTTACAACAGTAGAAAGAAACTGATACAAACTTTGAAAGAAAAAAATCGAGCCTTACAACTAATCTTAGAGGGAAATATATTTTTCCATATGTATATATATATATAAGCTATATATATAGCCACACAAGGCTCAATTCTTAAAAACATATTAGTAATCTCTTATAGAAGGGCTTAATGGCTTCTGAGTGAAATACAACAATATTCACACACTGTCCTCTAAGGAAAGTTTATTGGAGCATTTTCAGCAGTTTATTCATAACAAACAATACAAAATAAATTATTTTGGTTTTGCTTTGGGACAGAGGTTAGGGTTGGGATGGAAACACCCAAAATATGGTGGTAGAAAGGTGTAATGGTAGTGAGATTGGTGTTTTAATATTAAATATAATCAAATATTGTGAACTTGATCACTTGATACATTCAATTTGCTCGAGCAGGTGCCAGTAATGTCTCCATTTGTCCCCGTTGCGTGCTAGTGTAGCCCAATGGCATCTGCTCATTTTAGAAACACAAGAGCCTCAAACCGATCATTCAGGTCTTGATGAAGAAGTCTGACCATCTCATAGGTGGGCAGCCACGCAATCTTTTGACATCCCATGGAACCCAGTTGGTAATGGCTCTAGTCCAGCGGTTGTCTCCAAATCTCATTATGTGTCCAGCCCATCTGATTTTCGATGCCTTGGCAAACGAGACAGAGTCCCTGATTCTTGATCATCAGTGGAGGTCAAAACCCCGGATTCTTTCTCTCATTTGAGTGAAGCGTGATACTCCAAGCATAGCTCTTTAAATTCCTCTTTGGGAGACCCGAATAGTGTTCTCATCCTGTTTGCATAGGGCCCAGGTCTCCGAGGCGTATGTTAATGCAGGAAGAACAGTGGAATCGAAGAGATGTTCCCGGAGCAGGAGGTTTTTCATCCTCTTAGCTATTTCTTTGACGCTCTTAAAGGAGTTCCAATCCACTCTCTTCCTCCTGCACAACTCAGGTGCCAGGTCATTAGTCATGTTGACTTCTCTATCTAGGTACACATAACTGGTGCATTCGGAGATGTTCATTCTGTTGAGAGTGAATGGAACATCAGGAACAAGACCGTTTCTCATAAACATTGTCTTCGTGAGATTCAGCTGTAGTCTGACCTTTCCACACTCACGGTCGAAATTGGCCAGCATTTGTGCTGCTTGGCTAATGTTTGGTGTTATTAGAACAATGTCATCAGCGAAGCAGAGGTGATGTAGTTGTCGACCGTCTATCTTCACTCCCATTCCTTCCCATTCCAGTCATCACATGACATTCTTGAGGGTGGCATTGAAGAGTTTTGGTGAAATGGTATCGCCCTGCTGAACCCCTCTCTTGACATGGATATTGTGAACTACTTTATAAAAATAAAATTAAAAAATTTTAAATAATAAAAAATATCCAGCCTTCTTTAGTAGTACAATAAAGGAAATTACTCAGAGTGTGTGGATAATTTTAAAGACTTTCAGACAAGTGAGTGTTTAGTTGGTAATACTGAAATTGATCTTTTATTTTTAATATTTATTGTATTATTTTTAATTTTAATTTTTTATTTTATTGAATCACTATGAGATAGAGCATTTTATGGCTGTTCATGATTGGGTTTCAGTCATACAATGTTCCAACACCCATTCATTCATTAGTGTAATTTCCCAGCACCAGTGTCCCCAGTTTCCCTTTCTCCCACATCCACCCCCAAACCGTGGGGCAGACATCTTTCTTCTCTCTCTTTCTTCCTCTTTCTCTCCCTCATTTTAGTCACTATGGTTTAAAATGCAAATGATGAAAGGTTATCATGTCTGTCCCTTTACCTACTTTCAACACTCAGTTCTTGTCCAGAGTGATCATTTCCAACTAATGTTGTCATAATGTACCCTCCTCTATCTTAACTACCCTCTACCTCCACACTCTTATGGTAATTTCTAACTGTTGACCAGTCCTCCTGGCCCAATGAGGTCCTGGATATTAGTTTCATATTGTGCATTTTTTTCATATCCCACAAATGAATGCAGTCAATTCTATACCAGTTAGTATTCCCTCTCCTTACTTATTTTACTCAGCTTGACAGTCTCCAGGTCCATCCATAAATAGGTAAATTTCATGATCTCATTTTTCCTATCAATTTTGTTTTCCTATTCCATAGTATAGATGTACCATAGTTTCTTTATCTACATCTGTTCTTGGGCACTCAGGTTGTTTCCAGATTCTATTGTACATAGTGCATCAATGAACATAGAAGTGCAGATGGTGTTTCTCTGTGTGTTTTTAGGCCTCCTGTGTATATTCCCAGAAGTGGTATTGCTGGGTGAAATGGGACCTTGATTTCTAGTTTTTTGAGGACTGTCCATAATGTTTTCCAAAAAGGCTGGACTAGTTGGTATTCCCACCAGCAATGAATGAGGGAATCTTTCTTCCTGCACCAGCACTGGTTGCTATTGTTCATTTGGATATATGCCAGTCTCTGTGTTGTGAGATGATATCTCACTATCCTCCCGTTGTTCATTGATTTGCTCGAGCAGGCCCAGTAATGTCTCCATTGGAGACTTTGTTGTTACTGTGTTTGGCATATCGAATACATCACGGGGAGCTTGCCAGGGTCTGCCATGCAGGCGAGATACTCTCGGTAGCTTGCTGGGCTCTCCGAGAGGGGCAGAGGAATCGAACTCGGGTCGGCCATGTTGGCTGCGTGCAAGGCAAATGCCCTACCCGCTGTGCTATCGCTCCAGCCCGATATCTCACTATTAAGTTGATTGGAATTTTCCTGAT
This sequence comes from Sorex fumeus, assembly GCF_029834395.1. Lineage (NCBI taxonomy): Eukaryota > Metazoa > Chordata > Mammalia > Eulipotyphla > Soricidae > Sorex > Sorex fumeus. The sequence continues at coordinate 35,836,161 of NW_026606155.1, forward strand.
GATTAGTGATGAGGAGCATTTTTTCATGTGCTTTTTAGCCATTTGGATTTCTTCTTTGAGTAATTTTCTGTTCATTTTGTCTCCCCTTTTTTTGATGTGGTGGAAGTTTTTTGCTTGAAAAGCTCTACCAGTGCCTTGTATATCTTTGATCTTAACCCTTATCAGATGGGTATTGTTAAATAGTTTTTCCCATTCCATGCATTGTCTTTGCATCTTGATCCCTGATTCTTTTGAGATGCAGAAGCTTCTTAGTTTAAATTAGATGTTAACATAGTCCCATTTATTAACCTTTTTTTAAAAAAAATTTTATTAGTAAAACACCATGAGGTACAGTTGTAGACTTACAAATTTTTGTGCTTGGGTTTCAATTATACAATGATCAAATACCCATCCCTCCACCAGTCCCCATTTCCCACCACCACGGATCCCAGTATCCCTCCCACCCCCATCCCCTCCATCCCACCCTGCCTCTGTGGCAGGGCATTCCCTTTTGTTCTCTCTCTCTTTTTGGGTGTTGTGGTTTGCAAAAGAGGCATTGAGTGGCAATCATGTTTGATCTATAGTATACTTTCAGCATGCTTCTTCCATCCTGAGAGGACTCTCTCAACACCCTTTTTTTGGTGCTCCCTTCTCTATCTGAGTTGCCTTTTCCCCTACCATGTGTGACTGGCCTCCAAGTCATGGAGCAAAATTCCTGGTACTAATCTCAGCCATTCTTGGGTGTTATTCTCCTATTTTGTTACTTGATGTTCCCCAGATGAGTGCAATCTTTCTATGTCTATCCCTCTCTTTCTGACTTATTTCGCTTAACATGATACTTTCCATGTAGTACCACTTGTATGTAAATTTCATGACTTCGTCTTTTCTAACAACTACATAGTACCCCATTGTGTAAATGTACCAAAGTTTCTTTAACCAGCCATCTGTTCTCGGGCACTCAGGTTTTTTCCAGATTCTGGCTATTGTAAAGAGTGCTGCAATGAACAAACAAGTGCAGATGTCACTTCGACTCTACTTTTTTGCCTCTCTGGGATATATTCCCAGGAGTGGTATTGCTGGGTCAAATGGGAGTTCAGTTTCTAATTTTTTGAGAATTGTCCATACTGTTTTCCAAAAGGGCTGTTAATCTTTGCTTCCACTTGTTTGGTCAGTAGTGTTCAATCTTTGAAGATGCCTTTAGCTTCAATGTCATGGAGGGTTTTACATTTTCTTTCATATACCTTATGAATTCAGGTATGATCTTGCCCAAGGTTGCTCACTCTCATCACTTTTATTCAGTATAGTACTAGAAGTACTTGCCATAGCAGTTTGTTAAGAAAAAGATATTAAGGGCATCCAGATATTAAAGGAGGAAGTCCAGCTCTCTCTATTTTCAGATTACATGATACTATACTTAGAGAACCCTAAAATTTCTACCAAAAAAGCTCTTAGAAACAATAGATTTTTATAGTAGAGTGGCAGGTTACAAAAACAATACCCCAAAGTCCATGGTTTTCCTATATGCAAATAATGAAAGAGAAGAAAGTGATATTAAAAAAGTCCTGTCCACAATTGTGCCTCAGAATATGAAGTACCTCAGAATCACCTTAACTAAGGAGGTAAAGAACCTGGACAAATGAAACTATAAAATGCTACTTTAGAAATAAAAGAGGACATGAGGAGGTGTAAACACATCCCCTGCTCATGGATTGGGAGAATTAACATTATCAAAATGTCAATACTACCCAAAGCACTATACAGATTCAGTGTGGTCTCTACCAGGATGCCCATGACATTTTTCAGAGAAATAGATCAAACACTCCTTAAATTTATATAGAACAATAAACCCCCACGAATAACTAGAGCAATCCTTTGGGGAAAATAATTGGGAGGTATCACTTTCTCCAACCTCAAACTGTATTACAAAGCAATAGTAATTAAAATAGCATGGTATTGGAATAAAGACAAACTTAGAGACCAATGGAATAGAGTTGACTATTCTGTCATAGATGCTCAAATACATGATCACCTAATCTTTGATAAGGGAGCAAGAAATTTCCCAGAACCAGTCTTTAACAAGTGGTGCTGGGAAAACTGGATAGCTATGTGTAAAAAAATGAACTCTGATCTCTATCTAATGCCAATCACAAAAGTCAGATCGAAATGGATTAAAAAGACCTTATACCAGACCTGAAATTGATCCTTTATAATCAAGCTGCTTAGTGGATTTTACCCAATTATTATTTGCAAATATAAATTCATGATAAATAATCCATTTTGGCTGGAAGAGTTATGATTTTTAGTTGCCTTTTATCTTGGAATATTACTCCCTTTGTTCCAGATAGGTACTGTAATATTCTGATTTATCCTGGATAATAATAGGTGATGTCCTTTTGTTATACTGTAGGGAAGTGTTTGCTGGCTTACTATTTGATATAGTCTCTCTACAATATAGACGCTGTGGCCATAATTAACCTCTCTCAGAGTGTAGCCATTAATATTTCCAATAGTAACAAGAATAACTATAGGTTTTTGTTTACTGTGAGCCATTTTTTATCTAAGTACTTACATTTATATCATAATTATTATAATTTTAGAATAACTATTCTTTTTCCCATTTTACATTTTAGTTGAAGCTTAGAATGCTGATGTGACTTGTCAAAGGTCTTACAACAAGCAGTGGAGGAGCTAGATTTGAACTGAGCTGTTTAACATTCACCCAACTCTCAGTTTCTCCTTTGCTATGAAACACTGCTCCTCAGTAGTGCTAGCAGGGAATGGTCTACACAAAGTAGCAATGAAAAGGCAGAAGTTTATCCTTACTATTATTCTGGTGCTGCAAGCATATAAGGAAGTAGACCTAATGCTTTAAAACAAAGGAATGGTTCTAGTTTAAGATTTCAGACCCTCGAGTCAGGGCAGGCAGGCAGCTTGCTATGTGGAGGCATTCAGACTCTTCCATATGTCTTTAATGACATGTCATGTGGGTGACCTCTGCTTTGAGTTTGGCTGAATTATTCTTCATAAGCAATAGTAGGTTTTGGTTACTGGTTGCATAATGGACTTTTCAGGGGCTAAAGAGATTCGTTTCTCTACAGCTTCATAGGAGAGAAGATGGCCAGCCTCTAAACTACCTTTTCTGATTCAGAACCACCAGTTCCCATTTTGCCTGTTCTCTGTGCAGACTTTTCTTTTGCCTTTTGAATCACACCCGGCGATGCACAGGGCTTATTCTTGGCTTTGCACTCAGGAATTACTCCTGGTGGTCCTTGGGAGAACTTATGGAGTGCTGGGAATCAAACCCAGGTTGGCCGCGTGCAAGGCAAATGCCCTACCCACTGTACTATCGCTCCAACCCTGATGCTGACTTTTAAATGGCACAGTTGATCATATTACCAGTACAATTAGCCCAGTTGAGAATTCCAAGGTGGTTGTTAGACAAGGTGATTTTCCCCAATGCATGTAGCTCTCTCATACTCTGTGCTTGCAGAAGTTGCACAGAAAATGGTGCAGCGCTTGGTGGTGAAGATTAATTTTGTGATTGGTAATAGTTTATTACATAGAGTAAGAAGTTCAAACTCTTTCATGCATAATAAATAGTAACTCTTCGAAAATAATCTGTGAAATTCAAGTTTATTCCAAACAGTGATGTGAAGAAAGGTTCAGAGAATTTAAGGGAGTCCATTAGAACCTGAAAGTGTTATTGATGAATCATAACAATTCATGCTGAATTCATTTAAAACTGAAACACAATTGGACCTTAATTCATTTGCTCAAATTTTTTGCTGATCATTTTCTTTGTGTGAAAACCTATTCCAAGCACAGAAGAAATGAAAATGAGCAGGATAAAGTCTGTGTCACATTCTAGTGGATGAAAGGGTCAGTAAAGTAGCAGATAGAAAGAATGTCACGAATTTAATCAAAGAGAATAATTTCTTTGGAGACAATTAGAAGTACCTAATATTGTTGACAGAGATTGGGGGAAACTTTCTTCACAATAAAGATGAAACCCTAATGGACTCTTAAACAGTTAAGACTGAGCTCTGTAATTGTGAAATGGCATAGAATGTTCTTGCCTAACAAATGTTTTAGTAAGGATAGGATATAGCATGTTATAGGGAAGTACTAGGCTAACAAGAGCCAATACATTATTAATGCCCAGTAGATTTTACCAAGAAGTAGGGGAGTTTACCTGCAAGCAAAGGGGATGTTGAAGCTTTTAAATAACAGCAACAGGATGTAAGGAGCACAACACTGATACTTAGCATTACCTATTTCAGGGCTTTTTAAACTTTTTCTACTTGTCCAAGAATTGCAACATGGAGTAGCACTGCTAGAATACCTCTGATTCATTACAAATTTGACTTCAAGTGAATTTTTGATCATTGCACAGTCAGAGAGTCCTATTACTATTGCCAATTTGTTTCACAACCCCCCCCCCACATTCAATTACAGAATCGGTAGGGGATTGTAACCCACAGTTTTATAAGCTAGGGCCTACTCTATCAGATTGAACACATCATAAGGATAGAGAAATTGTCCTTTGTTAAAATCATAATTAAGGTAGCATGGTTATAATAGTGTTAATATTTATGGCATTGATGTGTACATTTGACTTTACCACTAAATATTAAGGCACTGTGATTTACATAGTTTACATAGTTATTCATAGCTGAGTTTCAGGAGCACAATGTCCCAACATGAGATTAGCACTTTTATTTTTAAGTGAATACCTTGAGGAGGTATTTGCTTTGAACTATACAAGTGAATGCCACTTGTGAGGCATGGGGAAGTTATTCACAATAAACTGTGTGGATGTATTAATTGGATTCAATGTAATAGAAGATTCAGAATCCTGGCTAAGATTATCATTGTCCATATCATTTAACAGTAATCTGTAAGTAAAACTAAGACATGTAGACTTTATCTGGACAGCCAACTGTTCTTTTCCTCTATGGAGAACGGATACTGAAGGAAAACCAGTAGTTGTGCACCCTGACCATTATCCCATATAGAGAAAAGAATCTCTCTGGATCATTTATCTAGTCACTTCCATTTGTTCTTCTAAACCTATTTAATATTCACTCCAATTTAGCAGAATCGCAGTCCCATCTGCTGAGCTCTACACAAAAATAATTCCATATTGTGTGTATGTTTGTGTGCATACTAACTGAAGTTCAAACTCTGGCTAATTTCAATATTCTGTGACTAATTTTAGTCTTTGATAGGACAAACTGATATTAGCCCAAATTATGTATTTGGCCACTTTATGATATTAGCCCACTTTGTGATATTATGGAATTTTTTAAAAATAGTAGCATAACAAGTGTGGGAACGTAATTCTCTGAGGCCAGTTAATGAGAGAATGATTTGTTTTTGAACATTTCCAAATAACTAGATTATTTACTTATAGTTAAATATGGCCATAAAACCACTCTCTGGATGATAGAATATGTTCCTTTAAACAAAAAGCCTTTCCCTTTCTCTTAATCACCTCTATCTTTCAGTTTGGATTAGGGGCTTAAGGAGGAGGTACCAAATAGGAGTTAGATGTCAGACAAGTGCCTTTACGTTGCAGTTAAAAGAAACTCAATCCTGACCCGTCAAAACAATAAGGAAATCTGTTTATTGATGAAACTGGAAACTTGAGAGGTGGACAGACCTAAGAGGTGGTTACATTCAGTAGCTTCCAGTACCTTCAGGACTGAGGCTTTCATTTCTTGATTGTTTCCATCTGTTTTCTCTATAAGCCAACAAGATTTTGTTTGCAGCTCCTGCAACAAAATGCATGTTTTGATAACATGCAGGGAGCTGCTTCTTGTTTCTCAACCAGTGAACAAAGAAATTGAGTTTAGTTTGGAAGGAAATGGTTTTAAATCACATGTTTAGATCTGAATTCATCATTCTGGCCAAAAAATGTTATATATTTTGCTGAATTATTTTTGGCTTATCAATAATTGTGGCAAGGTAATAAACCATTCTGGTTAGCTTCTGCCAGTGAACTTTCCTGGGACTGTAAAATGGATCAGTCTAAAAGGATTATTCAAGATTCATGCCGGCTAGTGGAGTGGTGCATAATAGTTGTGTGCATGCATGTGTGTGTGTGTGTGTGTGTGTGTGTGTGTGTGTGTGTGTGTTGTGGGTGAATTTAAACAATAGTCACTGCATCTGCGGCTGAGAAGAGGAGTATACATGCTTTGAAGTACTGGGATAACGTGTATAGGGTAGGATAAGACTATTAAGTCTTATCATGAAAGTAATGATCTAGATTTTGTATATAATTTGGACAATGAACTCAATTTAGAAGAGACCTCAAAGTGATTTTATTTAATAGCACAACAGTAAGTGTAGTATAACAACCCCTAAGAGAATCTATGGGAGTGTATACCTAAATTGAAAAAAATTTTCATTACTGTCTGTGTGTGTATAAGGGAGGCAGATCATGATAGGTAATAAAATTTTTGTGAATATCCTGCCAAAAAAAGGCATGAAGAATGAAGTCTTTTTGATTAAATACACAAACACACGTACAGAAATTCACCTCATAATAGATCCATAAAGTTATTTGTTCTTATTGCTTTTGCCTAAATTATGTTACGTTTTTCTCCTTGTTTTTGGAAGACTTGAATTGAAGTTCTATACATAGAACTGGTGTTTTATACACATATATATGCGTATATCATGTATGTATAATATTACCTGCCTTTGATCTTGACGAGGCCTAAAAGTAAGAGTGGAGGATGTAGTATACAGATCTGACTCTCCTGACTTTGTGCAGCATAAAGTTCTGCTTCTGTCACTGACGTTAATAAAACTGATTTTGGTAGGGAAGATAGATCACAGGGTTGGAGCTCATGCCTTGCTTGCAGGAGGCCCAGGTTTCACCCCCAGCATTGCGTGATCCCTGGAGCACCACTGAGAGCTGCCTCTGGGCACAGAGCCCCAAAAGCACTACAAGATGTGGCCAACAGCAGCAGCAATAACAACCAAAAACAAAACAAAAAACTGGGGTAATAGATATATATAAGAGCAATATTATATCTGGAAAAAGACAGTCTTAGGGCCAGAGAGATGGTGCAGAAGGTAAGGTGCTTGCTTTGTATGAGGCTAATCCAAGTTTGATCCCCTGTACCCCATATGATCCCCAGAGCACTGCCAGATGTGACCAAAAATTTTAAAAAAAATAGAAGAGGAGAAAAACAACAGTCTTGCTTAGAACAAAGTGCAGTGTTACATATTGCTTAAAAAATGTGTACTCTATTCTTCTAATTGGCAAAGGGTGTCTATATTAATGCTCAGTGCTTCTCACTAAAATTACTCTGATGTGTTTCCATAGAATTTAGAATGTGAAGCAAGTACCTTACCTACTCTACTATCTCTCAGGTTCCAGGTTTAGTAATTTTACCCTATGTTGTCATGGTTTTACATAGCAGACAGAGTGGATCAATCACTTGTAACAGTTTGGAAATTAAAGAAAACAAACAAACAACCCCACCAAGTTGTTTGTTGTAAATCCAGGGAGGTTTTCAGTGGCTTATTACCTTGCTTTTGAAATATTAGAAATCTTTGCAATGGCCCAGAGTGAGAACAGAAACTTTTCACTCAAGAAACCACCACAGAAATTCTCCTTTTAGCAATTTACTTTACTGATTAAAAAAATAATCTTTACTAGATCCCCTAGGAAATCCAAAAGGTTTTGTTGACCATTTGTTGTTTCTCGCTGGTACTCTTGAAGGAATCTTCTTTTATTTATCTTAATTTTATTTTTGAAGGATTCTTCATTTAAATAAATGTTTTAAACTATTTGTGGTTAAAATATTCATCATTAAGGATTGTGTTAAAAATATGTTGTCACAAAGAGTACTGTGGTTTAAAACCCCCTAAGTCATTTATTGTCCTTTTAAAAAAAATACCTAAGACTGACCCAATTAAATAGTTGTTTTTAATTGATTTTCATGTGCTTACTTACACATACAAACCACCACAGAAATTCTCCTTTTAGCAACTCAGTTTACTGATTTAAAAAAATAATATTTACTAGACCCCCTAGGAAATCCAAAAGGTTTTGTTGACCATTTCTTGCTTCTTGCTGGTACTTTTGAAGGAATCTTCTTTTATATATTTATTTACCTTAATTTTATTTTGAAGGATTCTTCATTTAAATAAATGTGTTATTTATTAATAAATGAATGTGTTATTTTTTGTAACTGATAAATAAGTTTAGAGTTACTTTTAGGAAAATTGTGTCTATGTGAGAGAGAGACAGAGAGAGGGAAAAGAGAGAGAGAGAGAGAGAGAGAGAATTTAGGATAAGGTGGTAGAATAATGCCAAAAACACAGAATCCTCCTTTTTCCAAAACTGTACATGCCCAAAGATGATATAAACTAAAAAAAATACTGAAAACTATGCTAGTGACCATCAAAGAAAGACCAGCCGCTTGCAGTGTGATGTGTAGAGAAAGAAGTACGGACTCCTAGAATCTTCTGGGCTCCTAATTCTATTCTCTTATTCCTATTTTACTGAGACAGCCAAGAGAACAGAATATAAATTTACCAAGTCCTCGGAAGTTTCTCCTGTCAATTTAGATTAATCTGTGTGCAGCTCAGGAAAAGAAAGAGCAAAGCCCTCCTAAGCCCTTAGTGTCTCACCAAAGGAGGAAAAAGCATCAGGATGAAACTGACCAGGTAGAAAGAAAGCTAAAGGAATAGAGACTGACCCTAATTACCTGGAACAAATTATCTTCAGCACTAATGGGTGATTTAGCCTCACAGAGAGAAAAAGGTAAAGTAAATGGAGAAGGTTGGAAATGGATCCAGGTTTTAGACTATTGGAGGCTATTAAAGTGACTATCGTTGGCTTCTGTTGGGTGGGAAGAGATTGGGAGTATAATTCTGGATAGAGGCAGGTGGCACAGAAAGAGGAAACACTGGATCTCTCTAAATGAGGACTCGTGGCTTTGTTTTCTGAAGAAATTGAGGAGCTGAGGATAACATCTCTTGGCATAATAGGAATTAGAAGATATGTACTCAGATGTGCATATGATGTGGGTTGGATAATACTGAGGTTAAATGCAGGAGTTTGCCTGCAAGTGGCCAACCCTGGTTTGATTCCTGGCACTGCATATGGTACTTGAGCTCTGTCAGGAGTGATTCCTGACCACTGGCTATAGGAGTAAGCCCTGTGTACCCTTGGATGCAACCCCCAAACAAAAGAAAAATGTATAAGTAAACAGCAAAGCTATGAGAACAGCTAACGAGGTCGTTAACCATAGCTGCCTTCTGTCCTACTTGTACTTAGTCTGGGATGGAACCTGAGACCTTCAGTTTGCTTCTGTGTCAAGATATATAGTATATGGAAGTCAGAGAATAAAATTTGCAGGCATCTATTGAATGCATAGAAACAAACCGTTTACAAATAGAAAAAGGCAGCACACTCAGAATATTCTCTAAGGCAAAAGCAAAAAAATCAAGAGCAAAAAATGATAGCGAGTGCAAAGCTCTGAAGAAAAAAGAGTGACTCAAGAATTTCACACTAGTATTATTTTTTAATTGTAAACGTGCACAAAAACCTTCAAAAATATATTTTTCATCTTTTGTTTTATTTCTGTTACTCTCTCTCTCTCTCTGTGTGTGTGTGTGTGTGTGTGTGTGTGGTGTGTGTGTGTGTATTTAGGAGTATGTGCCTTTGATCATATGTACTACACTAAAGACATGATTTCATTGTTATCATTTGAAAAGTGACATGATGGGTGGGGAAATGGCTTAAATAGTTGAAGTACACTTTTTGCATGTTGTTGCCCTGGGTTTGATCCCAGCTCGGCAGGGTCCCCCTGAGTGCTCCTGAAGTGATCCCCAAACACTGAGTCAGGAGTGACCACTCAACACTCCTTGTTGCTACTTGTTAATATTTATTTTATTTTAAATGTATTTTATTAAATTTTGCAAATTTAATTTAATCCAATATATCCAAAGATTAAGTAATATCTAATTAATTAATCAAATGCTTCCAACTTTGTTGTTTTGCAAAAAAACCTGCAATGAACATCATCAGGATTCTCACTGTGCACACATGGGAACTTTCCTTTAAGATAAACATTGGAGGTGGAATTTCTAAATTGTAAAATTTATGTATTTTTAATTTTTACTCAAACCTGTTAGACCAGCCAAATTATTGTTGTGGTCTAAAGCTAATAAGATATTTTCTAACTTTTAAGGTTCAGTTATTAAGGACCTTTCAAACAAGTTTTCAGACTTATTTGCATTCAAAATTGCAATATATTCTTTTTATTTCTGACAAATTTTCTTAAAGCATAGAAAACAAATATTTTAATAGATACCAAATTTAATAGAAAATTTATTCTAGAAATAAAGGAACTGGTAATCTTTCAGCAAAATAGTAATGATAATTTTTTAGCACAAAATATCATAAAAATATTTTTTTCAACAAATTTATAAATAAATGTCACCTATGCTTATTGTCTGCATTTTCTTGTTTTGTCAAAATTCACTTAGAGAAAAGTCAGGTAAATTATGGTACATCAAGAAAAACCTAAAAACTAAAGACCAAACTGAAAAAAAGAACCTTCTCTTAGTAGAATGTGGTTTTGATTCATTGCATAATTAAATCAAAGACATAAGTAATATAAAAATATTAAGAATGGAGGTTATTTGTTATAATAATCAACATTTGGCAAAAATAGACAGGAAAATGTGGTAAAATAGTGTAAAAATCTACCAACCAGAGTATAAGAAACCATGTTAATCTGTACCTTATTTTCAGTAGTAAAATGCCAAAAGATATTATTTAATTAATGTCTAAGGTCATGTCAAGTTTGATTCCTTTTTCAGAATTTGACAAAACAATAATCAGGTCTATCTGGAAAAATTAATCTGTAAGACTACCCAGAAGGTTATGGGGAGGGTAGAACAATAGTCAAAAGGGTAATATAAAATTTGAAACTCTATAATTATAAAAATAGTTAAATAACTGAAAAGAGAATAGATAGTGGAAAAGAACTAACATTTTAGAAGGAAACTCATTTATATAACCATTTGCTATTTAAAAATGAGTATTTAAAATTGATACAAGAAAATGGCTGATTTTGTTGAAAGGACAACATATTTAAAAATAGAGAAGTTGACAAAGAAAATGAACAGGAATTTTATGTAAAGTAAATATAAAGAGCAATGGAACATGAAAAATGAACACTATGATTGTATCCTTCAGAATTAAAGGAAAGTCAAATAAAATCAGGTCTACTTTTTTTTGTGGGGGGAGGTCACACCTGGCTCTGCACTCAGGAATTATCCCTGGCAGTGCTGGGGGACCATATGGGTTGCTGGGAATCGAACTGGGGTCGGCCACATGCAAGGCAAGCACCCTATTTGCTGTGCTATCACTCCAGCCCCATGAGGTCTACTTTTTGTGTAACTGATAGCAATATTTTCAGTGGTGTTCAGAGGTGGCCAGGATGAGCAGAATTAGGACTTAGGGTAGTGGTAGAGATGCAATCCAGTGCTTTCTTTTATAAGAAAATCACTTGAGCACTTGATCACTTGACATCCCATTACTCATCAATTTGCTCGAGCGGGCGCCAGTAATGTCTCCATTCATCCCTGTCTCGTGCTACTGTAGCCCAGTGGCGTCTGCTCCGTCTAGGAACATGAAGAGCCTCAAACCTATCATTCAGGGTATTGACGAAGAAGTCTGACCATCTAGTAGGAGGGTGGCCACGCGATCTTTTGACATCCCGCATCCCGTGGAGTCCAGTCGGTAATGGCTCTAGTCCAGCAGTCATCTCCAAGTCGCATTAGTGTCCAGCTATCTGATCTTCGACACCTTGGCAAACGAGACAGCGTCCCTGATTTTCGACCGTCGACGGAGGTCAGAACTCCGGATTATTTTTCTCATTTGAGTGAAGCTTGATACTCCAAGCATAACTCTTTTGATCCTTTTTGGAAGATCCGTAAAGCATTCTCATCCTGTTTTTGTAGGGTCCAGGTCTCCGAGGCGTATTCCAAGGTGGAATCAAAGAGGCATTCCTGGAGCCAGAGTTTCTTCATCCTCTTAGCTATTTCTTCGATGTTTCTGAAGGCGTTTTATGCCCCTCTCTTCCTCCTGCACAACTCAGGTGCCAGTTGATTCGTCATGTTGATTTCTCTACCTAGGTACATATAACTGTTGCATTTGGAGATGTTCATTCCATTGAGAGTGAATGGAACATCAGGAACAAGACCGTTTCACATAAACATTGTCTTCGTGAGATTCAGCTATAGTCCAACTTTTCCACACTCATGGTTGGGATCAGCCAGCATTTGTGATGCTTGGCTAATGTTAGGTGTTATGAGAACGATGTCATCAGCGAAGCGGAGGTGATGTAGTTGCCGACCGTCTATCTTCACTCCCATTCCTTCCCATTCCAGTCATCGCATGATGTTCTCGAGGGTGGCACTGAAGAGTTTCAGTGAAATGGTATCACCCTGCCGAACCCCTCTCTTGACATGTATGATCACTTCCTTGTAGAATGGTGAGATCCTAGTAGTGAATCTGTAATGTAGTAGTACAGTCCTGCTGCTTTTCCACTGGGAAGAAACCTTGCATTCAGACAGGTAGCGTGTGAAGAACCAAGCCAGTGTATTGATGAGTACTGACAGCAGTTCTTCAGGTGCTCGGGTCTGACCTTGTCTGGGCTGGGTGCTGTTTGCTTCTTTACCGATGAAATGGCGTGTCAGATTTTGGAAGGGAGAATGTTTGGAACGACATATCCATTCCTGCGGAATTTGGTGTGTGGGAAGGTGGACTTGGCTATCGAAAAGATCCGAGTAGAAGTCATGGATAATCTTCTCCATTGCCCTTCTGGAAGATGTGATAGATCTATCAGGATGTTGGAGGGCAATCATCTTGGTCTTGTAGTTGGCAAAGGACAGGCATGCATCGCGAATGCTTTTCCTGTCTTCTGCCGTGTTTGCCAGCACTGCTGCTCTTCTCTCTTTGAGGTCTTCCTTTATCACTTCTCTGCACTGCTTTGTGAGCTCAGACATTCGCTTGCCGTTGCCTGAGGCTTGTGCCAAGCCACATTGGCAAATGAGAGTTTTCAAAGACAGGCTATCTCTTTCTCGGCGTTCCTTGCACAATCATGGAGGTGCTGAACCAGTCGATCGTATTCCTTGTCAATGTTGTCAACGACAGCATCTTCCCGTGTTGCTGCAATAGTGCCAAAGAGCTCCCAGTTGGTAGTCATTCTGGGAGTTCTCTTCTTAAACTTTACAGCACTTTCTCCCTACTCCGTGAGGTAGAATATTGCACGAAGGAGATGGTGGTCTGATCCCATTTGGAATTTTGGGACAACAGCATCATTGGTCAGGCAAAACCACTTGAATATGATGTGGTGAATTTCATTGTGGAACCATCCACCAGAGATTCCCATGTCCAATGTTTAGGTTCAGCTTTCTGGAACTGTGAGTTACCATGGATTGTCTTGGTCAACATGATGAACTCAGACAGTCTTTCACCCTGTTTGTTCCATTCTAGGCCATGGATCCCGATGTGGAGTTCTTCGGGCGACCTTCTCAGTGCTATCTTGGCATTAAAATCACCGACAATGATCTTGTAGAAGGTGTGGTCTTCTTTATAGAACTTCTCCAGCTCCATGTAGAACTTCTCAATTTCTTCTTCATCATAATTGGATGTTGGTGCATAGACAACGAAGATAGAAACTGCCAGCAGTGAGCCACATCTATCCAAGTATAATCATCCGATCCGGGGTGTTAGGCATTCGAATGAATCAATGCTTATGGCAAAGCTCATGTTGACAAGGACACGACACCACCGACACCTCTTTTGTTGCATGTCCGGAGAAAGAGTTATTTTCCAGTGTTGAAAACGGCATGATGTAACTGATGCCTTCTTGTTTTGGTCAGACCAATGATGTCGTACTTGATTTTTTGCACTTGTACCATCAGGTCCTTGATGGATACATCTGATGCAAGTGTACGTGCATCAAAAATACAGACAGTCATTTTTGTCCTTCTTCATTTTGGCAGCCTAGTTCGGCCTTGAGATTTTATCAGCCTCTCCTTCCTCATCCTTCTTAATGCTGCCATATTGGTGGCTCTTTCAGGATCAGGGGATTGAGACCCATTGTATTTACTGGTTTTGGCATATAGAATACGCCACGGATAGCTTGCCAGGCTCTGCTGTGCGGGCGGAATATTCTCGGTAGTTTTCCAGACCCTCTGAGAGGAATAGAGGCTTTTAGGGCAGCCTCTAATCGCCCTTGCAGGTGTTCCCATGGTTTAAACCATATGTGAACCCTATCAAATATGGTGTGGTAATCTTGTATTAAGTGTCTTATGATGTGTCATGCAGCAGGTTCTGTGGGGCTTCACTCGTGCGTGAATCTTGACCCGAGTGTTTGAAAAGTGTCCTGGAGCGTGGCGGCGACTGGGTAGTGGAGATAGTGGAGGTAGTGGAGGTCTGCCAATGAGGTATTTATCTGTTACCGGTGGGGTGGGTCTTCTGTGTAGAACCCCTGGGTCACCGGAGGTTGGTGGAAGCAGACAGGGAAGGATAGGGTGGGGCTTCTGGTTTTAATCTTTTTAAAGAAAATATAAGGCAATATTTCACAACAGAATAAATATACTCCTGCTTTTAATTTAGCAGCCCCATTGCCGAGTATATATCCTCTGGATACGTTTGCCAAACAATGTGAATTTTCATACAAAAATTAAAGTGCAGTTATTAAATATTGAGAAAAATTAAGTGTCCACTGATTGGGGTCAGGATAAAGAGTACAATATAATACTTCTGATTTGTGAGAGGGTCATCATTGGACACATGGAAAGACTCTGAGTATTCTTCTGAACTCTGAAAGTTCATTTAGTGGAAAATGAAAATTAGCAAGAAGGATCACAAGTAACAAAATCCTTTTGTACAATTAAGAAACTGTTTCATCATGAGTGTATCACTGTATCACTGTCATCCTGTTATTCATCGATTTGTTTGAGCAGAGGGTACCAGTAACGTCTGCATTTGTCCTAGCCCTGAGATTTTAGCAGCCTTTCCTTACTCATCCTTCTCATTGGTGCTGCATTGGAGGCTCTTTCAGGGTCAGGGGAATGAAACACATCATTGTAACTGTTTTGGGCATATCAAATACACCACGGGAGATTCCCAGGCTCTGCCATTCGGGCAGGATACTCTTGGTAGCTTGCCGAGTTCTTCGAGAAGGAGAACTAGACTATAAGAGGTTGCTTCCAGGAGCTTTGTTTTATAGTCTCTGGATCTTGGTCATTGATGGGATTTCATGATGATGGGGGCAGTTGGTGGGTGTAACTGCCTAGCTACTGGAAAATGGGGGATCTGGGTGGAGGACGCCCAGTACAGATCCAAGCAGGCTTGGAGATCTCAGCCCTGGGACCCATGCACCTGGGTTTCTCTGTCAGTTCCTTCATGTGTGAGGCTCATGCGAGCCTGTAGAGTGGCCTTGAGCATGGCTGTGGCTGGGTACCAGAGGTCTTCAGCTGTCGGGGCTCTTCCCATATCTGGGGAGGGAAACTCAACCCGCTCCCCTCTGAGAGGCCCCAGTGAAGACAGCCTGGCACGTGGGCAGGAGACTCTGTCATGCATGTAGGAATAATAAAAGGCTCTTGAGACTGATTTAGGAAAATATAGACATATAAGAATTTCCTGAGGGACATATACAAATATATAGTGTTTGGCTCTCGGAAGGGAGGGAAGTCGTTTTCTTTCCAACTCATGCCATTTGTCTGTATTTGTGACCATGTGTGTATTTGATGAGTATATCTATTATGTAGTTTCATGAGCCCCCTGACGCCTTCTCCCTATGTTCTTTCTGTTAGATGAGTACATGTCTGCCACATTCATGGACTTTTCTTAACGGATGACTTCCTACAGAGGTAAAACTCTAATGAAGAAAGGCATAGCTCAGGCTTGTGCTTCTGTTATTAATGTTAGTCATTTTTAATGTTCTCTGAGTACAGTTTTGCTGAAAAATCCCTTTAGTTAAGTTCCTGCTCATGGGAATCCATGAGATAATTTCATTTTCAAACTCTTTTAACAGAAGTATTGTACCACTTGGGACAAGGTGGATGAACATAGAAGATATTATGCTAAGGAGAGTAAATCAATCACAGAAGAACAATCACTGCATAATTCTTCTTAGAAGAGGTATAGGAGGCAATAGAATAATTGTTACTGGTGGTTGCAAGTGTGTGAATTATGGGGAGTCATTCGAGAGGAATAAAGTTACACTGCTTGTACAGCTGGCAGGGTGTTTTTCTTGTATACTATTGACCTAGGTTGGATCCCTGAAATCCCATATGGTTCCTGCCATGAGCAATTCCTGAGCACAGAACCAGGAGTAAGCCTTGAACACCACCAGGTGTAACACAATCCACCCCCCTCCCGAAAAAGTTTCATTTCTACAAGATGAGTCTCTTCCAAAGATCTGCTCTATAACATAGTGCCTACAGTTTATGACAAGCCATTGTGGATGTAACGTTTGTTCTGAGTGTAGCACTCATGCTGAGTGTTCTCCCCACCCCACTCAATACCCACACTCAAAAACTTTTGGACGTGATTGATATGTTAATGGATAGTGGTTATGGTAATATTAGTGTACATAATTTCTAAACTGATTTAAATTGTATGCATTGATTATGTAAAATTTCTACACTAATTATGCATTAATAAAATTTGGGGGGGTGTAGACTGAAGATTACTGAGATATATTTACTTAACCAGGCCCCACCTTCATAAGAGGCAGATTAAGTGTTGAAACCCTGGTTGGGCCCAAGCTAACTAGAACATTCTCTAGCACACTACTTCTTTGCACTTTTCAGAAATTAGCTCAACTCTGGGATAGGTCAAATAGGGTTCCCTGAAACACGGAAAATCACTATTATAGCTTCTTTTTTTTTTATTAACTAAAGAGATGTGTTTCTGTTTCCAAATAGTTGTTCAAATGGATTTTGAGATATGAAGTGCTTTTATGTAAGCCAAGGACCATCTGAATTTAATGTTAATGTCTTTTTTTAAATAATGCATTAGAATTGGAGTTCTTTAAGTACTTTTCTGTCTCCTTATTGCTTTCTCCAAATACTTTCTGATTTTTCAATTTTGTGGTTGTCAGGACTATTTTTGGTACTTAAAAAGATGTGTTTTGGGCATTACTCATTCTGCCTCAGTTTAGTTAAGTCAGTTATGACATGATGACTCTTACAGCTAAACAGGCCCAGGCAAGTCACTGTTTTTCTCCCACAGATGACTCTGTTGATAAGGCAGCAAAGGCGAAATAATTGGCTAGAAGTTTATGTTAATGATGGGGTTTTAGTGCATGACTTCATCAGATTCTTCATACGGAAAATTAAAGGAAAGTTTTCCAGAGGTTATAAATTTTGCCTTTCTTCACTCTTACACCCTCTGTATTCTAGATTTTATCCTTTATTATTACTCTGCTCTTACCTACAATCCAGAAGTTGACCTGAGCACTAGTCATAATAAGGACTTACTGAATGTCCTTTGTCAGTTATGCGTTATTGCCAGTACTCTATGTTTAGTAATGATCCTCTGAATAGAAGGAAGATAAAGAAACTCAGGCCTATATTTCTGCTACTGGTAATCGTAATGGTAATTGCCTTTTTTGGAATACTGAGAGATAGTTATATCTGCTTTCTTTTGCAGACATAGAAAGATTCTAAAAAGTTGTACCCAAAGACATGTGAACAGTCACTGGATTTCAAACCTAAGCCTCTCTGTCTGCAAATCTTTTGTTGTTTCTCTGAACTCCTATTCTAAGTAGGGATCCCCTGGACCATATTAGATAAACAGGTGGGGTTTTTTGGGGTGTTTTTTTGAAAATTATCATGAATCACGACCATCCTGTTATTCGTCGATTGCCTCGAGCAGGCCCCAGTAACGTCTCCATCCTAGCCCTGAGATTTTTAAGAAAGTGCTATATTCAAGGCTCTTAAGGAGAATGAGATCCATCATTGTTACTGGTATTTGGCACATTGGGTACACCATGGGGAGTTTGCCAGACTCTGCCATGTGGCAGATTACATTCGGTAGCCTGCCAATTTGTTCAAAGTAGGAATGAGATAATAAGATGTCATAATAAGACAGGGTTTTTTTAAAAATTTTTTAAAAATTTTTATTAGTGAGACACTATGAGGTACAGTTGTATACTTACAAATTTTTGTGCTTGGGTTTCAATTATACAATGATCAAATACCCATTCCTCCACCAGTGCCCATTTCCCACCACCACGGATCCCAGTATCCCTCCCACCCCCCACCCCCCATCTTACCCTGCCTCTGTGGCAGGGCATTCCCTTTTGTTTTCTCTCTCCTATTGGGTGTTGTGGTCAGAAAGAAAGGGATAGACATAGAAAGATTGCATTCATCTGGGGAACATAAAGTAATAAAATAGGAGACTAACACCCAAGAATGGCCAAGATTAAACAGGTGGTTTTAAGTGATAAATATATCACTGTCACTGTCCCTGTCCTCTCGTTGTTCATCGATTTGCTCGAGTGGGCCCAGTAACATTGTGAGACTTGTTACTGTGTTTGGCGTATCAAATACGTCACGGATAGCTTGCCAGGCTTTGCCGTGCGGGTGAGATACTCTCGGTAGCTTGCCGGGCTCTCTGATAGAGGCGGAGGAATCAAACTTGGGTCGGCCGTGTTGGCCGCATGCAAGGCAAATGCCCTACCCACTGTGCTATTGCTCCAGCCCAATAAATAAAAATATATATATATATACACACACATATACGTGTGTGTATATATACATATATATCACAAAAACTAGTCCAAATATATATATCACAAAAAATGATCTATATGTGTGTGTATATATATATGTACACACATACACATATATATAAAACAAAAACTGGCCCCCTTTTCTACTCTACTACCTGAGATTCTCATTGGTCTATTGACTCTGGTGGACTGTTGTTGGGATTACCATCTTCTATTCCAGTGTGTAGATAGGCAAAGAGCTGCTTTCAACACTTCATGTTTACAAACTAAAGGGAAAATTTTCCAAGTCTTTGTGGTCAATAAGAGAAAGCAGAGAAAAGAGTTTTGGATGAAAGGAATGGAGATTCTTCATGGTCATCTGTTAGCTATCCCTGAGATATATTATCTCTTAAAAAAAAACACTGAAGAGTTTCTGCTTTGAAGACCAAATCGAAGAATACCATATTGCCTTCCTGGATAAGTGGGATGGACAAGTGTCATGTGTCAGAAAGAAGCAGGGAATGTAAATTTAGATGACACTAGTTCAAATCTCAACTATACTACTTGAACTATATCAATGTAGGCATCTTAACTTTTTCATACTCAGCTTACTAATCTCTTATAATAAAGATAACAATTAGAGCATAGAGTGTGTGAGGGGGACAGAATAACAAATTATTCCACGTTCCTTCAAATAAAAATATTTGTCTTTTGATATGAAAGCCAGATTAATTCTAGCAGAAATGTTAATTTACTTAAATAAGTTTCCAAACAGATGGGAGAGAAACAAATGTACTTAGGTAGAGACAAAGCACCAGATGACAGAATTTATCTTGGCACTCAGATGTATTTTACTTTTGTTATACTTTTTTCATATGGGTTTTGTAATGTACTTATACCATCAGACACAAAAACTAACTTACATAATGGAAAACAATACTTCTAAGAAGAAATATAAAATAAATGTTGTAAAAGAGCCAATTAAGAAAAAAACCAGTTTGAGCAATGACAAATTTTTACTAATTAGGTTAATATTAATGATTTTAAGACATATTTTTTTGCAAATGAAAGTGGTATCCAAGGCTATTCTAGCATCAGGAATGGTAAACACTCACTCATTTTGAACATGATTCATCACATTTACAGTTAGAAGATACAGACACCTATTCTTTGAAGAAAGTTTTTCGGGTTTATTAGTGAGACAGATTTTGCCACAAGTTATGCATTGTTATGAGATCCAAGAAAGCAGGTAAAATTGAAACCAAAAGTGACAACTAGAAATATATTTAAATTTGTCAATAAGTACAGGAAAATTTCTGTTTTGTTTTGGGGGGGGATGGAGAGAGGTACATCTGAATGTGTTCAGGAGGTCTTATGTGGTGCTGGGGATTGAACCAGGATTGTCTGTGTGCAATATCTCCTGTATAGTCTCTCTGGCCCAAGACTTTCTGTTTTTAGGAAGGAGACCATTACAAAGTTTTACATCATGTTTACCATTTATTTACCAATGAGAAGTGTGCCGTACTTAATCTTTGTCCTGTTTTCCTAGACACATGTGCTCTAGTACTTACAGAATCAAGAGTATTAGTTAATTACTACTTAGTCACTGAACTCATTCACTGTCACTGTCACTGTCATCCTGTTGTTCATCGATTGCCTCAAGCAGGCCCCAGTAATGTCTCCTTCGTCCTAGCCCTGAGATTTTAAAAAATGCCACATTTGAGGTTCTTTCAGGGTCAGGAGAATGAGACCCGTCATTGTTACTGGTTTTTGGCATATTGAATACACCATGGGGAGTTTGCCAGACTCTGCACGTGGGCAGGATACTTTTGGTAGCCTGCCAGGTTCTCCAGAGTAAGAACTAGGTAATAAGATGTTGCGTGGCAGCAGGGTTTTATAGTCTCTGGGTATTGACCATTGATGGGATTACACGGTGCTGGGGGCAGTTAGTGGGTGTGATGCCTACATACTGGAAGATGGGGGATCTGGGTGGAAGAGGCCCCAGTCCCAATCCGAGCAGGCTTGGAAATCTACGCCCTGGGTCCCACACACCTGGGTTCCTCTGTCGATTCCTTCATGCATGAGGCTCATCCAAATGTGTGGAGAGAGTGGTCTTAAGCATGGCTGTGGCTGGAACCAGAGGTCTTCAGCTGCCGGGGCTCTGCTCGGGGTGGGCAGGGAAACTCAACCCACCCTCCTCCAAGGAGTCCTGGTGAGGACAGCCAGGCACGGAGGCAGGAGACTCTGCCCTGTTCTCTTCTAGGAGCAGGGTTTTATATATTCATCACAAATGAATTTACAAATAACATACATTTTTTTCTTCAATGACAAAGTAGAGTTGGAGTGATGGTACAGTGGGTAGGGCGTTTGCCTTGTAGGTGGCTTACTGCGTTTGATTCCTCCATCCCTTTTGGAGAGCCTGACAAGCTACCGAGAGTATACTGCTCAGAGCCGGGAAATTTCCCCATGGCATATTCAATATGCCAAAAACAGTAACAACAAGTTTCACAATGGAGACGTTACTGGTGCCCACTCGAGCAAATCAATGAACAACGGGAGGACAGTGCTACAGTGCTACAATGACAAAGTAATAACATGTTTAACAGTATGAATTTTTATGTGAAAAATACTGTGGATTGCTTTTCTAAAAGACCATATATCAAACTGTACTTTCAAAGCATACTCTAGCAGTATTAAGAATCATATTTGGGGCTGGAGCAATAGCACAGCAGGTAGGGTATTTGCCTTGCACACAGCCGACCTGGGTTTGATTCCCACCATCCCATATGGTCCCCTGAGCACCACTAGGAGTGATTCCTAAATGCAAAGCCAGGAATAACCCCTGAGCATCGCTGGGCATGACCCCAAAAGGAAAAAAAATATCATATTTTCCTCACCCCCCAAAAAGAAAAATAATGTAAGAAAGTAATAATATAAAGATTTCATGATATATTGTAAACTAAAATATAGTTACAGATACCATAATCAAAGTTCAAAATAGTAATAATGGAATTTTTGAAATATATTTTAAAATCAATAATCAGAATTAAAACAATAATAACCAATAAAATAATATTTAAAGGTAGATGACCTAGTATAAAATGAACAAAGGACATAAAGAGTCAGGGCCCAAAGGAAGAAATGACATAGTCAAGAAACACTTCTAAAGATTCATACATATCATTTTTTTAGATACCAGGAATATGCAATTTAAACCATTAAAAATGGAGGGAGGCATCAGTTTGTAAAGTGATAAGATTAAATATTGTTACCAAGGTTTTACTATTTTTCTATCATTCTTCTAACTACTGGAACTTAACCCTTTAGATGCATTTTGCTAGTGGGGGGTGGTAAATGCTCCTTCCCATTTTTGCTCATTCCTTGTGTACTTTTCAAAGGAGAGCTCTCTCAACACCCTTCGTGCTTTGCTTCAGTGGTGACACATGTTAGGTGGGCATTATTGCCCTTGCTGTAAGAAGTTCTTCACTTTGCTTCAGGGGGAAATGAAGGTTTGGGCTCCCTGTTTCCATTGCATCTGTGATCTGGAACCAGGAGGCAACTTCTCCCCTGCTCTCAACAAGAAATTCCAGAGCAGAGCAGAGCAGAGCAGAGCAGAGCAGACCGGTGCTTAATCTCTGCTAATATCAGAACATTGTGGGGGAGGGATCCTGTCCATCATATCATCGCTTCAACCACCTCCCCTACCTTCATCTCCATCTCAGTAATCTCACCCTCCATCCTTATCAAAATTCACATTACGCCCTAGTGCATGCAGTCTCCCGGGAAATGTAATTCAGACCGCACCACCACTGCTTCTCCTATGCTCTTTCTTGCCTGTATTTTTCCTCTCTACTCCCCAATCTCACTCAGAATTTTGGTAGGCATATTTTTCTATCATATTGCAAATCTAGTGGAGATGTTGGTATTGATTTCTTAAAAACACATGTTCATCCATAAACGTGTGGGGAGGTAACCCACTTGGGCAACAGGAAATAAGTCTGTTAGAAATTACATTTGTAAATCTACAACTGTACCTCATGGTGTTTCACTAACAAAAATTTTTAAAAAAATGTAAATGATGGAGAATGGGGACTGGTGGAGGGATGGGTACTGGATCATTGTATAACTGAAACCCAAGCACAAAAAGTTGTAAGTCTACAACTGTACCTCGTGGTATTTCACTAATAAAAATTAAGTAAAGTAAGTAAAGTAAAGGCCCTCCCGTTGATCATCGATTTGCTCGAGCGGGCCCAGTAACGTCTCCATTGGAGACTTTGTTGTTACTGTGTTTGGCATATTGAATACGTCACGGGGAGCTTGCCAGGCCCTGCCGTGTGGGCGAGATACTCTCGGTAGCTTGCCGGGCTCTCCAAGAGGGGCGGAGGAATCGAACTCGGGTCGGCCATGTAGGCTGCGTGCAAGGCAAACGCCCTACCACTGTGCTATCGCTCCAGCGATTTTATTATTTTTAATAAAAATTTTTAAAAAATAAATAAAAACATTTTATGATGCTCAAAAAAAAAAAAAAGAAATTTAACTTAGCTGCTCTGTGTTCTTCCACAGCTTTATTAGCCCCTCCCTGTCTTGCCTCATCTGTACTAGCAGAGTGACAGAATTTTCCTTATGTGGTTCCTGTGGAGAGTAAATGAGTTGATAGATACAAAGTTTGGGAAGTGCTTAGCACAGCACAGGGCCTCAGCAGTAATCAGGGTCACTGTAGCCACGAAAGACCCATCCCTCAACACAACCTGTAGGATAGACTTGACTCTGACCATTTCCATCACCCCTTTGTGGGCAATAATGAAACATTCTCTTTAGGTGGAAGGGGAAGTGCATGGCTGAGTCAGGAAAAAGGAAAACTATACCAAGCATGTAACTGCTATAGTTTGGCACCATTATATAACAACTACTTGGAAAAGGTAGTGATGAGCTGGATTCTTCCTCTTTAACTGGAGTTTTAAAAAAAGATAGTAATGTACAGATTTAAGTTGTGCACCATTCAGAGTCAAAATGTGGAGACTAAAGGGATAATGAAGGGATGAGGATCTTGCCTTGTAAGCACTGACCCTAATTCAATCTCAGTCACTGCATATGGTCCCCCAAATACTGCTCAGAGTCAACCCCAAGCACCACTAGGTGTGATCCAAACACCCTATCCACCAAAAAAGCACTGTAGCACTGTCCTCCCGTTGCTCATCGATTTGCTCCAGCGAATCGATGGATGATGAATCATTACTGAATCATCAGTAACGTCTCCATGAGACTTGTGTGTGGCCGGCCCTGCCGAGCCGGTTTCGATTCCTCCAGCCCTCTCGGAGAGCCTCGCAAGCTACCGAGAGTATCTTGCTCGCGCAGCAAAGCTGGCAAGCTACCCATGGTGTATTTGATATGCCAAACTCCCACCAAAAAATAGATTAAAATGTATAGATTATACATGAAATTCACCACTAACAGTTCGATTCTGTCCTTCACCAAGTAATTAACCCTTTTACTCAACTTATGCCTTCTGATAACTACTACTGGTTTATATTTTGCTATAATAAAGCAGCTATAAATCATACCTTTGACCTGAAGAAGAAAGCATATAGTCTCTTAGAAAATCATCATCACATATAATTTAACCTGGATTGGAGCAATAGCACAGCGGATAGGGTATTTGCCTTGCATGCAGCTGACCCAGGTTTGAATCTTCCATTCCTCTTGGAGAGCCCAGCAAGCTACCAACAGTATCCACCCCCCCCCCCGCCCCCCGCCCGACAGAGCCTGGCAAGCTACCTGTGGCGTACTTGATATGCCCAAAACAGTAACAAGTCTCACCATGGCGATGTTACTGGTGCCTGCTGGAGCAAATCAATGAACAATGGGAGGACAGTGCTACAGTGCTACAGTGCTACCCATTGGTTAAACTTTTCCTATTTATTGGCTCTGAATAATTAATTTATATGAGAGTTGGAATAAAAGGCTGACTTAACTTCATTTCTGCAGCTGTGTGCAGTGAGATTCTCCTGGTGCTTTAAGATGATTCTAGTTCTGTTAACCTAGGAGAAAATTACATTATCTTAAGTTCAGAGAGAGGGTTTTTTTTCTAGGGGAGCTCCCAAGAAGTGCTCAGAAGGTCCCCAGGTCATTCCTGGTGATTCTCAACCAAAATGACCAGATGATTCAATGCTAGGGCATGAGGATAAGGTTCTTCTCAGGCTCTGCAGTGCTAGTGACCACTTGGGTGACCTTGGGTCACTATGGCCATATTTGGCAGCTCTGGGTGGAAAGGATATGCATTAATGGAGACTGACCCAGGGTTTGCAGCCCTCCACCACTCAACTCTCTCCACTTATTTAATCTTTTCAATTCTTTCCCCCAGCTACCTTTATTGTATGAGAAGAGCCCAAAACCCAGACGATTAGAACCAGGGGGTATAGTTTCTCTTTTCTGAATATAGACTTCATTAAATATTTTTGCTGGAGACTTATCTTCCAGAAACAATAACCGTAGAATCTACCATTCATTTGTCTTCTTTCACCACATCTTCACAAAAAAGGCATTTCAGTTATTTCAAATGCTATTATTTAATTTATAAAAGTAATTCTTATCAAAGAAACATTTTTGTAATTTTGATCAGTATATATAAGGAACTCAATATATAGAAAAAGTAAATTTCAAATGAAAGTCATTTTAGAAATGCTTATAATTTATGAACATTTTCGTGGCAAATGCTAATAAGATATAACTGTATCACTGTGTCACTGTCATCAATTACTGTCATCAATTACTCCAGCAGTACGCCTTCCATACGGACACCTTGGCTGGAGTAGCATCAGTATGGGCATGAAGGAGGAAAAAGGAGAAATCAGAATCTGTGAGGTTTCCACTTTACTTCCAAGACAAAATGTCTTATCCTTTAAGATACTTTTTAAGCCCTAAGTGGTGTAATAAGTATTTCTGGAATGACTGATTTTGCACTACCTTCCTGTATTTACCTTACACCAAGACAGAAGATTAAGTACTACAAAAATGAGCTTGTGTTGTGGTAATCTACTTACTGATGCTTTATCTGTGAGAAGCAATGAGAAGTGACAAAAGTTAATGGTGCTTTTCTAGGAGAAAGAGGGAGAGGTGGAGATAACCCAGTGAAGTGAGCGAGGTCAGAGGTGTACTAGAGTTCAGCTCTACCTTCTAGTTTCTTAATTCACTGAAAATGACTGTGTTCCCTCTTTCTTTCAAGTTTGATAGCCCCTCATTGGGAATACCATCCAAATGTCTGGTACCCTTAGGCAAGTCTTGCTTGGTTGCTGGCTGCTTTTCTTCCCCCAGAGCTCTCACCTGGTCTCCTGTGAAAGCTTCAAATCCAAGATGATAAGTTTAGTTAATACTGGCCTTAAATTCTTTCATTTATTTGAATTTCATAACTTTTATGATTATGTATCCTCACTAAGAAGGTTTGATTTTAGTGGAAGCATTGTCTCCAGACTTCAGGCAGAATCCAGCATTCCCTCTGCACCCTGGAAAGCTCCTCATTTGCAGTGGGAATCACAGTGTGTTCTGAGCAGCCTCCCACTAGCCTGGGAGCAACTTGAGGACAAGGCTCATGTCATTTCATCTTTTTTTTATTCCTTGTACTAAGGCAGTGCCTGGCTCAAGACTGATGCACGAAGGACCCAGACCAGCTTGTGCAAGAAATACCAATTAGCAAAGTGTTATCTACACATTATTCTTTCAGTTCCTGGTATAAATTAAACATATGAGGAAAGCTCAATATTCCTAGGTTTAAATTTCTTCCCTGCCATTTACTAGTGATGTAATCCTTGCTAAATCACTTAACGTCTTTGCCATAATGTGCTCCTCTCAGATTGTCTTGTGGAAGTCAGAGGAGAAAGAAAGATATTGAGGTTATGAACAATAATCAGGAAAGTAGCAATACAAAAATGATTTAAATGAATATGCATGAAGCTGGACCTCTAAATGGGGTCAGACTAATTCTCAGAATCATGCAACAGCTTGGTAACAATGTTCCAAAACATCATGAAAATATGAAAATACCACCCACAGTTACATAACAAAGGAGAATATGATTTTTTCTCATTGGTAGGAAGTGTTTTTCATTCTTTACAATATAGAATAAAATGCTGTATTACTCTAGTTTCTTGAGCCATGCCTGAAATATGGGTTTGCCTCCTTGGGTATTATTCAGCCTTCCCTGACTGCAGCCTCCTTATTACCTCATTAGCATTCAGGGCTCTATCTAAACATCTTAAGTTGAGGTTCCCACATTTGTTTCTTAGCCCATTGTCAACTTCACTTACATGTTTCCTGAGTAGTGGTTTCCATGTAGACTTTATTTTCTTTCTTCCAGACCTCCTTCTGTTGTGGTTTGTGGGAAAGATGTTTTTTTTTCCCTTTAACTCTATTAGTGATGCCTAAAACTTGAGGCTCGCCCAAGATTTCTCTTTCACCGTCAGCTATCACACCCATGCAGCATCAAATTCTATTGATTTCTCTTGCTTCATTTTTTACTTTATCTAGTTCCCTTCATCCCCATTGTAATTGCCTTTGTTCCGGTCTTTATTAGTGACATCCTGGACTTTTCAGTGCTGTACCCTCAATTCTAATCTTTCTAATCTTCCAGTTTCCAAACTCATCTGTCCTTTCTCTATCATTCTTCACTTCCAGAGTGACTTTTTTGAAATAAAATCAGATTTCCCTTCCTTAATGTTGGCTGCTGACTCCTCGTTGTGATCACATACTTTCCAAGGAGCTTCTATTGCAGTGGGGCCCTCCCCATAGGCATTTTTTCCTTTTAAGCACTATGACTTACTATACTGTTACTGATAGAATGTCATGTATATTGTTTTATTTACTTTCAGCATCTAGTCCTTGTCCAGAGTGATCACTTCCTTATATCTTTGTCATATTGGTCCCTTCCCTGACCTGTTCTTCTCCCCTTACAGTGGCAAGCTTTCAGCTAAGGATCAGCTCTCCTGCTCTTCATTTTTATTGCCTTTGGGCATTGATTATTTTCTACTACTTTTTTTATATCCTGCATATGAATGAGATCATTCTGCGTCTGACTCTGTCCCTCTGACTCATTTCACCCAGCATGATACTCTCTAGATCCATCCATGTATCAATAAATTACATGACTATATCCCTTATTACAGCTGAGAGGTATTCCATTGTGTGTATGTGTGTACCGTAACTTCTTTATCCAGACATTTGGTCTTGGACACTTGAGTTGTTTCCAGATTTTAAATATTGTGAATAGTGCTGCAATGAACATAGGGATGCTGATGTGTTTTTTGCATTGTGTTTTTGGGCCCTTGGAGTATTGCTGAGAGTGCCAAGAGTAGGATTGGGTTATATGGAAGCTCAATTCCTAGGTTTTTGAGGAATGTCCAGATTGTCTTCCAGAAAAGTTGGACTAGTCAACATTTTTCCCATATCCACACCAACACTGTTTGTTATGGCTCTTTTTGATAAGTGCTAACAGGCACTTTTTGATTAGTGCCTCCTGTGTGAGGTACTAAATAATCTCAATGATGTTTTTATTTGCATTTCCCCAATGATTAGTGACATAGAGCATTTTTTCATATGTGTTTTGGCCATTTTATTCTTTGAGGAAGTTTCTGTTCATCTCTTCTCCCTACTTTTTGATAGCTTGGATTTTTTTTAATGGTAAAATTTTATCAGTGCTTTATATATCTTGGATATTAACCCTTTATTAGTGAGACGTAGGAAAATAATTTCTCCCACTCTGTGGACTGTCTTTGTATTCTAGTCATAATTTTCTTTAAAATACAGAAGCTTCTTAGTTTAATTTAGTCCCATTTGTTTAACTTTGCTTCTACTTGCTTGGTCAGTAGCATTTCATCTTTAAAGATGAAAGAAGATGCCTCTAGCATCTTCAAAGTCACGGAGAGTTCTGCATATGTTTTCCTCCATTTACCTTATGGATTCAGGTCTAAAATAGAGGTCTTTATTCCATTTTGATCTGACTTTTGTGCATAGCATTAGGAAGAGGTCTGAATTCATTTTTTTTGCATGTGACAGGCTAGCTTTCCCAATACTGCTTATTGAAGAGGTTTTCCTAGTCCATTTCTATTTTTTTGATCCCTTATCAAAAATTAACTGATAATATACCTGAGAATCCGACTCTGGATTTTTAATTCTATTCTATGAATTTCAGGAGTGTTTCATGTTTCTTTAAAAAATGTCATGGGTATCCTTATGGGGACTACATTGAATCTGTACTATGCTTTGGGGAATATTACCACTTTGACTATTTAATGCTCCCAGACTATGAGCAGGGGATGTATTTCCTATCTTCTTTAATTACTTGAAGTAGTGTTATCATTTTCTTTGTATAGATCTTTCACTTCTTTAGTTAAGCTGATTTCTCGGTACTTTATTTTCTGAGGCACAATTGTGAATGGGATTTTTATTTTAAAATCTCTTCTATTTTGTCATTTGCATATAAGAAAGCTGTGGACTTTTCCATGTTAATTTTGTAGTAACAGTGCTTGTATAAAATTAAAATATCTATAGCACAGAATTTTCTGAGAATTAAAAGCAGTTACTCATTCATTTAGCACAAAGCTTAAAATACCATGATGAGCAAAAACATCACATCATGTTTTCGTAACATACAAATTAGAGGGATTAAAAGAAAATAATCACAAAAGAAATATAAAATGCCAACCATGGCTAGTACTTTAACAAGACATTTTATCTGAGTCTCCAGAGATCTGGGGGTGCTGCAGCAAATGCCTGACCATGCAGGCTACATACTCTATTTGTCCCATACATTTGTCATCTGGGACTGTTAGGAAAAACTGGAATGGTTAATTTGTGATCAAATTGTGAGTGCTGCCTGTACTGAGACCCAAGGTATTGACCATGACAGAGCAGTGAGGGATGCCTTTCTGGAGGAAGTGATGTTTGAGCAGAGATCAGAAGGATGAGGCGGAGCTATTATGTGAAGAGAAAGAAGCATATTTTGCACCCAGTGAACATCAGAGCTTAGCACATCCAAATATTTAAAAGAAAGCCAATGTACCCTGGTCACCAAGAGCAAAGGTCAAATATAGATCAAGAAAGAGCCACAAAACCAGGAGGAGCCTGCATTGGCAGACCTCCTTTGGTTCATAAAAAGGCACAAAAGCTCTCCTACCTTTTTGACTAAAGAAATTGGAAAAGTCTTGAGGAAAAAAGATCATTCTGTTTTGTTGAAAATGTAATGTTAATCTTATTAGAACCCACAAGTTCCCCCACAAAAGGGAAGATATGTCTTTGGTCCTAAGAATACTCCCCCGCGAAAGAGCAAAGAACTGGAACTCAAAGTCCAACATTAAAACTCCCTTTGGTTGGGGGCCAGAATGTTAGTACATTAGGTAGGGAACTTTCCTTTCATGTAGCTGACCTAATTCAATCTCTGACAGTATGTCCCCTCTGTGCCCACCAGGAATGAGCTAAGCACAGAGTTTAGGGATCACTCCTGACAGGACTTGGGGGACCATATGCAGGTGTCAGAGATTAATCTTGTTTAGCTCCATACAAGGCAAGCACCTAATTTGCTGCACTGTCTCTCTGTCCTCCTTTTGGGGGGGCTGTCATTGCTCTTCCTTAGTTTCTTTCTACTCCACATATGGACAAGTTCATTTGGTGATTATCTTTCTCCTTATGACTCCACTTAGCATGATACCTCCAATTCCAGTCAGATTTCAGTGAACTGTATAATTTCATCTTTTCTCATGGCTGAGTAATATTTCATTGTATATCATACCACTGGATATTGGGGGAAGCAGGCAGAGGATCTCTGCTCCCAGGTCCTGTTGAGCGCAGAGTCCAAGGTCACAAAGTTCCACATTACATGGGTTCCGTGGGACTTCACTCATGCATGAGGCTTGACCCCAGCGTCCGGAAAGTGGCCTGGCATGTGCCGGTGGTAGGTGGTGGAAGTTGGCAGATGAAGAGATTATCTGGTGCTGGCAGAGAGTGGCTTATGGATATGACCCCTGGGTCTCTGGAGATTGGGAGAAGCAGGCAGACAATCTCTGCTCCTGGATCCTGTTGAGCCCAGAGTTCAAGGTCTGAGCTGCTTTGTGGCCGCGTGATACATCATAAGACACTTCCTACCCATTTTTCCATAATTACCACACCATTATTAGTAAGGTTCAAATATGGTGTGAACCATGTGGTTCACCACCTTATCGTTTGGGTGGGGGGGGGCGGCAGGTGGGCAATGGTGCCAACCTATGAAGTGTGAACCAACAGGTGCTGCAGACCCTTGCAACTTGCCAGTCGACCAAAATCTTGCATTTGGTAGACTGGGATTACCTGTAAGGGTGATTAGAGGCTGCCCTAAAAGGCTCCATCCCTCTCAGAGAGCCTGGCAAGCTACAGAGAGTATCCCGCCCACATGACAGAGCTTGGCAAGCTACCTGTGGCATATTCAATATGCCAAAACCAGTAACAATAATGGGCCTCATCGCCCTGACCCTGAAAGAACCCCTAGTACAGCAGCGTTAAAAGAAGGAGAGGCTAATAAAATATCAGGGCCAAACTAGGCTGCCAAAATGAAGCACTAAAATGACTGTCTGTACTTTCAATGAACGTATGCTGACTTTGTAAGCATCCATTGAGGACCTGATGGTGCAAGCGCAGACAATCAAGTATGACATCATTGGTCTGACTGGGACAAGAAGGCATAGATCACATCACCCCATTTTTGACACTGGAGAAGAACTCTTCCTTGGAACATGCGACAATAGAGGCGTCAGTGGTGTCGGTGACCTCGTCAACACGAACTTGGCCATGAGCATTGATTCATTTGAATGCCTAACAACCCGAATTGATACTTACACTTGAATAGACGTAGCTCATTGCTGGCAGTTTCTGTCTTCGTCATCTATGCACTAACATCCAATTACAATAAAGAAGAAATTGAGAAGTTCTACATGAAGCTGGAGAAGTTCTATAAAGAAAACCACATGAAGACTAAAAGATCATTGTCAGTGATTTTAATGCCAAGATAGGACTGAGATCAACCAAAGAACTTCACATCAGGACCCATGGCCTAGAATGGAATAAACAGGGTAAGAGACTATCTGAGTTCATCATGTCAACCAAGACCATCCATGGTAACTCGCAGCTCCAGAAGGCCGAATCTAAACGTTGGACGTGGGAGTCTCCCGGTGGAGAGTTCCACAATGAAATTGACCACATAATATTCAATCGATGGTTTTGCCTGAACGATGTCACTGTTGTCCCAAAATTCTAAATGGGATTGGACCACCGTCTCCTTTGTGCAAAATTCTACTTCACAGAGTGGGGAGAAAGGGCAGCAAATTTTATCTTGTTTTCTGGAATATTGACTTAATATAATCTCCATAACCATTTTGCTTCCTGTTATAATATCGTGTTCCCTGGACATACAGAGAATCCTTACCCTTCTGTGTGACTTTGTGGGGTTGATGTTTGCCAAATTTCTTACCAAAAGTCTGGTGGATTTTTGGTATGTTCACCAGGCATGTGGGAGTGGTGAACCATGTTACCAGTCCATAATTTTTTTATTGCCTATTTGCAAAATAAATAGAAGAGAGGTAGAGATTCTTCCTTCTTCACTACCTCAGTCCAAAAACAGCACATATGATTTCTGCCCACATCCTTTTGGCAAGATCTACTTACATGATCCCACCCAGGAAGGGAGCTGGGAGATGTAGACTTTGCTTGGGCAATCACACCCCAGCGACACCTGTGTAATATGGGATCATAGCATGCTTAGGTCAGTGAGCAACCATCTTTGCCATAACTTTAAAAGAGATTTCAGTTTATTATTGCAAAAAATATTTCCTGAATTATTAATTCAGAAAAGCAGTATAACCATCTTTGGCTCTTCAATTAATAAAAATAAGATGATACTTTGTCAAAAAGATTTTTTAGGAATCACTTCTGATTATGAAGTTTCTCTGAGGCATCTTTGTAGACGTTTGTAAATTGGTTGTTGTCTGACTTTACGGTACTAGTCATCAGAGCTCCACTCTTTGGTGATGAGGTATTGTAACCAGATTTATCCACATGAATTATTGTTTATCTGGGAGTGAACTTTACAAACACACATATAAATATTAATTTTCACTTGAAAATTACTTAAACCTCATTTATTTTATATATTTTTGAAGCCCTTGGAGAAATTAAAATAAGAAATTGCACTTTTATGAACTGAATTGATTTGTGTAGAGAAAGGCTGCCAAATAGTCATATTTTGGTCTGAATTATTTGTCTAATTACTTCAGCTCTCAATTTTGTCCATGTAGACACAACTCAAACAACAGAGTTTGAAAGAAAGCAACCCTTCAGAGACAAATTATAATCATCTGTACAGTGTCTTAGAGATTATTTATCATTTTCATATACTTTTTAGTTTGAGTTGATTCTGCAGTCTACCAAGTGGGATGCAGAATGCTTTGGGGGTAAATTTAGCAATTTTAAAAATGAACTTAATAAGAAACAGTACTTGTTATAAGACAATAAAGCGTGGTGCTACTTAACACTGCCACTTATGGGATTTAAACATTCCCTTTGATGTCAGTGAAACTGGTAGTTCATTATAGATACTGCTTTTCCATAGTGTGGATAGTTGCCTGAGACTGGCACATCTGACATTTTATTCAGCAAACATGTGCCTTTTTATTTTAGTCTTGCAGTAATGGAGAAACAGGAGTAACTCTCCTCTTTCTACACCAAAGAAAGAGATAGGTAAAAAAAACCCACAAGATCTTCAATTCTTATTTCATCACTATACTCTGTCATCTCAGGCTGGAACGATAGCTAACGGGTAGAGCGTTTGCCTTGCACAAGGCCAACGTGGCTGACCCAACCCGGGTTCAATTCCTCCGCTCCTCTCAGAGAGCCTGGCAAGCTATCGAGAGTATCTTGCCCACATGGCAAAGCCTGGCAAGCTACCCGTGACATATTCAATATGCAAAAAAAAAAAAAAAAGAAAGAAAGAAAGGAAGAAAAACAGAAAAAACAAAAACAAAAACCAGTAACAAGTCTCACAATGGAAACGTTACTGGGCCTGCTCAAGGAAATAGATGAACAATGGGAGGGCAGTGCTACAATGCTATTCTGTCATCTTATTATGGTCTCTCTGAAAGTGACAAAAGTGAAGTAGAATGGACTGCACATTTGCTTCTTATCTTTTGTCCTTTTCTGTGTAAACTCAAAAAGACAGCAGTGGTGGTCTATCTCTCCCACCGCCCACGTTCGGTAATCTTGTGCTGGTTCCCCCACCTTAGGGAGGTCAATGGCGATAGGCAGGCGAAAGAAGAAATGAGGGCCAGGCTGGTTGGTCTTAGTTGCAGTTTATTCCATTCCCATCTTCTCTGATTCTCCTCTGATTCTCCTCCTGCTTCTTCCTCCCTCATGCTACTTCATTC
Organism: Sorex fumeus; assembly: GCF_029834395.1. Lineage (NCBI taxonomy): Eukaryota > Metazoa > Chordata > Mammalia > Eulipotyphla > Soricidae > Sorex > Sorex fumeus. Next base: position 35,870,341 of record NW_026606155.1, read on the forward strand.
TCCTCCTCAATCCCCCTTCATTCTCCTTCTGGCTCTGGAATCTGGATCTCCCTTCTCCTTCTCCTTCTGGAGTCTGGATCCTGATCCCCCTTTCTCCCTCTCCTTCTGGAGTCTAGATTCTGATCCACCAGCCCACTCTTACAGTCTAGTTAAATCCCAAAACCATGAGGTGTTGGGGTAACAATTACACATTGGTGTGGTCACAATCAATAGGGGTAAAGTTCTTTCCCTTGGGGAAAGCCGCTTCTAGGACAGATACTCTCTCAGCAGGACAACCCACTCTAGAAGGGAAATCCCCTGGGTGTGTTTCTCCTCTCCTTGTCCAACAAACATATAAGCATTCATAATATTAATCATTTTGTATGGACACACAGTAAGAAATACATTAAATTTATAGAATTTCTCTCCTAGGGCCATCTCGATCTCAGACTACAGTGCTCAGACCAGCTAGTCTTTTCTATCCCTATCAGGGTCCTAGTCTCGTTGTTACTTTTGGATCATGACAGCATTTGTCTATGATCAAACTCTTAACTTATAGTTAAGAATCGTGGCACTTTGGCCTGGCCCATTTTGATGCCAGGGTAGCTCACCGCTTGCCCTGGGTCCATTCAGTCCCTCGTTGGGACCCTGCTTTGGGGGTGTTAGGAACCAAGGGTAACTGAGGCTTAAGTCAAGAAAGCAGATGCCCGGGAGTGAATAATATTCAAAGCCAATTAAATCCTAAGTTACAAAGCATAATATTAATGGTCTTCCTGTATCTATACAAAAAAGGACATTTCTTTAAAGTAAACTATTCAAAAGACATAAGGAGAGGAGAAAGGCAATATTAACTTACAATACAATTTCAGTGTACTAGAAAGATCTGACCTTACAAATGAACAGATACTGATTAGGGGGAAAGCTGATTAACTGGGTGGGGAGGAGAGCATAGGGAAGAGTTTACAGATAAACACAATGGAATGGAAGTGCCCCAGCAGCACTGTAATAAACCTGAATTCTTCATGGCAAGGTGGAAAGGGCAAACCAATGTTAAGCCTAAAATAAAGATAAAGGTAAAGGCCCTCCCGTTGATCGTCGATTTGCTCGAGCGGGCCCAGTAACGTCTCCATTGGAGACTTTGTTGTTACTGTGTCTGGCATATCAAATACTCTCGGTAACTTGCTGGGCTCTCCTAGAGGGGCGGAGGAATCGAACTCGGGTCGGCCATGTTGGCTGCGTGCAAGGCAAACGCCCTACCCGCTGTGCTATCGCTCCAGCTGGAGTGAGTATCTCGCCTGCACAGCAGAGCCTGGCAAGCTCCCCGTGACACATTCGATATGCCAGACACAGTAACAACAAAATCTCCAATGGAGATGTTACTGGGCCCGCTTGAGCAAGCCTAAAATATTTGGAGCTATATTCCAACACTTTTCCCTGTTTTCATGGATAATATAATGACATTATAAAATGTCAGGGAAGAAAGAAAAATATAGTAAGTTAAAAGCCAAGGTCAATTAATCAGTCCCAGAAAGCTTGAAAAATAAAAATCCTTCCTTTCGACTTCATTAGCCTGTTTCATTTAATCTTAGACATAGAAGTATGAGCTAGTAGCTTAAGTGGGCGGTGGAAATGCTGCAGTGAGTAAAGACTGTACTTGATCAAGAAAGTACTTCTGACTCAATTATAGAATATTTCACTTCCATGAAATATTTAAGGTTTATTCTGTAATGATAATACTAATCATATATGGATGAATATTGTTAATGGTTTAAAGTAGTAGTTTATCAAAAATTAGCTTTTAGCTATGAGAAGTTACACCTTTCATTTTAGCTATGAGAAGCTATATATAATCCTTCCTCATTTATTCTTGGTGATGTCAGTGGGCCCCACTGGTGGCTTATGTGAAGCAAGGAGGAGAAAGATGGTCACTTTCTTCCCATCCGCCACTGGCCACTGCCACCTGGGACCCAGGGTAACTGGGGTCTTGTCTTGCCTCCCAGAAAAGAATTTCAGGAATAAGTGAAGTAAAACAGAGAAGTAAAACAGATTTTATTTGGAGGGCTTTTGAAAGAAAGGAGGGAGAGAGAGAGTAAGAGAGAGTAAAGCACTCAAGGGAGAAGGAGGGCTTCTCCAAGCGCAGAGAGAGCCCCGACACACATGCCAGTATTAGGTACGGAAGCATGAAAGTACACATCTCAAGAGGGCAGATGCGGGTGACACATATGCTCAGGCACCACAAGTGCTCGGCCACGTGGGTAGCATATGCCAGCATATGTGAGCACTTCCTTTTATTCAAGGTGACTTTTATAGGGTTTTTCCACCCTGCCCCCACGTGGGGCTTCTACCTAGGAAAAAGTCCATTGCTTAGAAGATTGCCAGGAGATTAGGGCTGGGAGGGGTGATCGTCTTCTTTGAAATTCCTTTCCAGGCCTTTTGTTTCTGCTGGAGCTACTCTGGGAGGGAGGGGTCCAGCCTTCTTTGGGTCTGCTGCTGGCCAGGTGAAAGTTTTATCAGGCCTAGTTCCTGTTTTCTGCAAATTTGGCTTTCACAACTTCAGGGCTATTACTTACCAGGAAATTATGGCCATTGGCTTGGGAGGGAGCCTTCCCCATCTGCCTGCCTGCGTACATTATTGGAACCACAACAATAAATAACATGATATAGTAAATACTATATTCAAATTTTTCTTAGACTTAATAAAATATAGTTTTTATGATAACAAGAAATAAGTGACAAGTATTTTAACTAATATAGCTAACTAGGCAGGATATAATAGTTTATAGTTTATAATAGGTAATAAGATAGAATTCCTTTTGAGAGAGGATTCTTGCATTTACTCTTTTCTCTCTTTAATGCCCTTACCTGTAGCACTGTAACACTGTCCCCCAGTTGTTTATTGATTTGCTCGAGTGGACACAAGTAGCGTCTCCATTGTGAGTCTTGATGTTACTGTTTTTGGCATATCGAGTATGCCACGGGGAACTTTCCAGGCTCTGCCATGCAGACGGGATACTCTAAGTAGCTTGCCAGTCTCTCCCAGAGGGACAGAAGAATTGAACCTGGGTTGGCCATGTGCAAGGCAAATGTCCTGCCTGCTGTGCTATCGCTCCTTAGCTGATGTAATTATATTCTTTCCTTTTCTTTTTTTTTTAATTTTTATTAATGAATCATTGTGAGGTCGATTGCCTTGAGCAGGCCCCAGTAACGTCTTCTTCATCCTAGCCGTGAGATTTTTTAAAAAGTGCCATATTCAAGGCTCTTTCAGGGTTAGGAGAATGAGACCCATCATTGTTACTGGTATTTGGCATATTGGGTACGCCATGGGGAGTTTGCCAGACTCTGCCGTGTGGGCAGGTTACATTCAGTAGCCTGCCAGTTTGTCCAGAGCAAGAATGAGATAATAAGATGTCGCGTGGCTGTCAATCTACTGTTCTCTTCCGGGAGCTGGGTTTTATAGTCTCTGGGTCTTGGCTGTTGATGGGATTACACAGTGCCAGGGGGCAGTTGGTGGGTGTGACCCCTGCCTACTGGAATATGGAGGATCTGGGTGGAGGATGCTCAGCCCCGATCCGAGCAGGCTTGGAGATCTCAGCCCCGGGACCCTCATGCCTTTGTTCCTCCGCTGGTACCTTTATGCATGTGGAGGGTGGTCTCAGCATGGTGGTGGCTGGTTCTAGAGTTCTTCAGCTGCCAGAACCCTGGTTGGGGCGGGGAGGGAAACTCAACCCGCTCCCCTCCAAGGGGCCCCAGCGAGGACAGCCAGGCGCGGGGGCAGGAGACTCTGTGTTGTTCTCTTCCTGGGAGCTGGGTTTTATATCGTGAGGTACAGTAGGAATTATTTTCTTTTCAATGCCTCAATTTGGTCAAAGATTTTAAAATTATATTCTTAATTATCAAATTTACTGTGTTGTCTTCATTTATAGACAATGATCTGAAATTCCTTGCTCTGAAATTTAGCTGCAATTCAATAGCAGAGAACACAGTTTAAGTTGAGCTTAACATGAACCTCATCCAAGGTAGTGCAATGACTGATACATTAAAGAGCTTAATTATCAGCTGTGCCACTTTCTGGAACTCACTGGTAGGGATCCCAGAGACAGCCATAGTCTAGACAAATAACCATGGGATCACCCATCTCTGAGATGTCCAGGAGAGAACTTTATTTACTAATAAGGAAGTTACTAGTTATTTCCCAAGTTCATGGGAAACTGGAGATATTAAATGATAATGAATAAGGGCTGTGTTTTAGACTAATTCACATTGGGGTTTTTTTTTTTAACAGTTTAGGAGTCCCCTGGAGCAAAAAGGGAATAAATTGAAAGACATCTGTGGAGAGAGATAATACAGAAAGTAAGGCGTTTGCTTTGCATATGACTGGCCCACCAGCACCTCATGTGGTCCCCAGTGCCTCCTAGGAGTGATGCCTGAATGCAGAACCAGGAGCAATTCCTGAGCACCATCAGTGTGCTCCCCCACCCCAAACAAAAAAAAATAGAAAAAGAAAGATGCTTGCTCATGGTTCTGTAGCTTGGCATCATCTTAGCTATGAAGTAAGTTAGCAGCAATGATTTCTTCATCATGTAGCATCTTTTTCCTAAATTTTGGAGAAGTTGAAGAACCCAAACTGAAACAACTTGAAAAGGAATAAAATGTTATTTTGACTTTTTATTGCTCCTTTGATAGCATTCACATGAATTTATGGAGTACTGAAGATACCAGAGGCAGTTGAATGTGCTTGTGTGTTAATAAACTAAGCATACAATGAACATGTTTGCAAATGAAAGTCACTGAATAATCAAAACCTAAGAAAAGTAACATAACACATTCAGTTTCAAATCATTTTAGGATCTGGGACTGGAGCAATATTACAGCAGGGAGGGTGTTTTCCTTGCACACGGCCGACCCGGGTTCAATCCCTGGCATCCCATATGGTCCCCCAGCACGGTCAGGTGTGATTCCTGAGTGTACAGCCAGAAGTAACCCCTGAGTATCACTGAGTGTGACCCGAAAAGCAAAAATAAATAAATAAATAAAACCCATCCAAGCTTTTAAAAAAACAAACAAACAAACAAAAAACCCAGATCATTTTAGGGCCATTTATACAATTTAATACTTCTGAAGTCAGTTACATATTTTAAAGCAAAAAATTTTAATGTTCATAGATAAAGTATGAGTTATTTGAAAATTTCTTTTTAGATATTCTTTTTAGATATACATACATTTAAAGATGTATGTCCTCAGTCTCCAAATAGAAAAAATAATTTTGGTACTATTTGAGCTGTTCTATTTGTTCAATTTTCATGAATATTTTTTCATCTTTGTATTCTCACAAGTAATTATAGAAGGCAATAATGATAAGTAACTAATAGTATGTTATAATTTGAAATAAAATGGGCCTTCGATGATTTAAAAGGAGAAATTCCTTTTCACTGTTACTTATTTTCTCATAAATTTAAAAGGCACAGTGAAAAATGATGTGAAGCCATACATGAATAATTCTTCAGATATGAATGTCTTGTCATATCTGCAAGAAGCATAATTAGAATTGCATAGAGTCCTTTTATTTACCGATAAGGATGACTGAGCATAAAGTACGTCAGTGAAGAGCTTGCCATATGGGTGAAGTTACCCCTTTTTTACTGTTTACTTGAAATTTATGGTGAGAATATCCACAGTGAAAAATCATCTTTATGACCTCCCACAGTAACTAGGCACTTTTTAATGAAGTATTTTCATTGCTACAGATCCAGCATTCTGTTGCTAATGGCCCTCGCACACTGCCATGTGTATGTAGCCATGTGGGCGCTTAATAAATACTATTTGATGATAGAACTTAATTTAGCCATGACATTTTATGAATGCTTATGATTCACATACCTCCTCAGTGCTCACAGATGCACTTAGGTTTTCATTTTGTAAAAGTTCAGGAGCCAAATTGGCACCTTAAAAGCAAAGCCTGCTCTGCTTCACATGGTTCAGATTGAAGGATTTACCAGCAGTTCTGGCACACCCAGTCTACCCATCTGGTATGAAGTCTACCGAAGACCCTGGTAAAGATGTGTGGTTTTCACAGATTCCACAGCTCCAGCTGGCTCCCTGTTCTTGTGTGGACATTTTGCAATCATGGGACCAAAATACCAGTTGGGGAAGAGGAGTGTCAATTGGGTCATCACAAACCCATCACAGCCTTTAGAATTGACTCAAGACACAGTTGAATGTTGGATGAATGCAAGAAGAAATACAGGAAAGAAATCAGGAATGAAGGTTCATATTTTTGGTGCATGCCAGGTGGTATCAGTGGTTCTTTGTTTGTGTGTGTTTTCTGTTTTTCCAGTATCAGGGATCAAAACCAGGGTCTTGGGTATGTTCGGTCGGTACTCCACCACTGGGCCACATCCTTGCTCCATCACATAATAGTTAATAAAATATTTAAGACTGGAAAGCTGTCTGGGGAATAAACCTGGTTTCTAGGTATGTGTTTTCTTTGTTCCTTACCATTGTTTTTTATTGTTCTTATAGTAGTTACAAAGGTTTGTTGTGGTGCTTGCATACTTTCTAGTTGCTGTGCTCACCAGGGATTCCCTACTTTGTTTGCAGTGCTCACCAGGGCTGCACACTTATTTGTATACTGGGACACACTTAATGTTGTTGCTCTGGAGAGAGAACACTTCTGTTGTAGTACCAGCACCACAAACTTCAGTGCCTCCTGGATTGACCTTAACATATGGTGTAGGACTAGGGATTGAATTCACTGCCTCATAGTGCAAAGCAGACACTACCCATGCGGCACATCTCTAAGTCCCAAAGTGAGGAACTTTTATTTTTTAAATACCTATGGCTGATCTTACCACTAGTAACACATGATTAAATCATCTAAATCATGGATTTCTAGTTTTTGTACATATAGCCATATAGACACATACACACATGGAGCTTGACTATGACATTGAGCTTTTAAATAATTAGTTCTGCAAAAGAACCATAGAAATGGTAGAGTTGTAAAAGTTCTAATGTGTCCGTTATGCAAACATCTATTTCCAGAGCCCAACCATCTACATAAAAGGAAATCATTAATTAATTATTGAAATCCTAACTTCCATATAGTTTTTGGCTTTAGTTTATTTGCTCTATTGTGTTTTTCATGTATAGAATCAGAAATGCAGATGATTTTTTGTAAAGACTTGAGATTTCTCATGCTTTTGTTCATTGTGTGTTCTAAGCGAGTGTCACTGAACTCTTTCTATCTCCTGTGGCCAGCCTGTCGATCCACCTATCCACCAACTAGTCTGGGTTGCACCCCTATGTCTCAGTAGTCAGAAAAGCCTTTTCTACATTCCCACAGCATGTTGTCCTTTCTGTGCCTTCTGTTCATTGTCTTCCAGCATCATTGTATCTCGTGTACTGCAGCCTCCTGCAGACAGCACTCTTACCTGCTGCCTTGATATGTGCTTACAGATGAGTTTTCTTCCCAGATGGGCTCTTATGTTGAATTGAAGTCGATTTCCCCTCTAAGCCAGCCAAGAATTGCCTGGGCCTTTGATGTCAGGGATGGTGTGGACTATTGTGTGATAAAGGCAAAAACCAATATACCTTCTGAGTTTGAGTTAAATTTAATCTTAATGCAAAACCAGCTCGGCCTGTCTGCATCCTACCTCTTCAGCTTTTTGCACTGTGGGGCCCATTCTTCAAGGAATAGGGTTTGCTCTGTGGAGGTTGCCAGGTCCTGGGTGAAAGGGAAGGGAGGGAATCTGCTAGGAGATAAATCTCACCCAGATAATGAACCATCAAGCGGGGTGTCTGAGGTGTGGATGTGGGCCTAGAGAGGTGACGTGGGTCAGGTGTGGAGGCTACTTTTATAATGAAAAACATCATCAAGTTTTTTTGTTGCTATTACTCCCAGCATTGTATAAGCAAATTTTGAACTAATGGCTGATAAACAACCCTGAGATATTTATTATAGTTACAATTAGCCCAGCCACCTTTTTCATCAAGTTCTCACTAATTCCTAGCATTTTGGTTCTTTTCTACTCCTTACTTTGCTTCTCCTTACTTAGGCCCCTGAAATAACTTTATGCTGCTCTTTTCTACCTCTCTAGAATCATATGTATTTTCAAAGCCTCAGTGCAAGTATTTTCAAAGCCTCAGTGCAAGTCTTAGTTTACTTGTAATAGCTACTTTTTTTTTTCTAAATTCCTCCAATCTATTTTTATTGATCATTATGTTAGAGTAGAAAAATTTGGTATTTTAGCTTCCCTGCTAGAATTGAATTTTTGCACTAATGTCAGAAATTATTCATGTTTTGAAGTTATTGCTTATTATTTATGGTCCTTCGGAGATGAAAGGAAAGAAAGTGGGAAGCAAAAAAACCTTGATGTAGTTTCCTAGCTGAGCACTCAGAGCCCCTTGGATCAATATGTCCAAACTCCAACACATCAATAGCTGACTTACTGCTCTGCTTAAATCACACAGTTTACCTGGCCCATACATCAGGTAGTTCAAAGGAGCAAAGTGAATTCTTGTAGATAAAGGACATTAATCTTTCTTGTCACTCCCATGATTAGTATGGCTTCTTCAGATCCAATTTACAGATACCAAGTGACCTAGCAGAATAGATTTCTTATATGTATTTTGATCTTGACTGCATGTGAGTGAGTTGTGTATATGTATACATATGTGTAAGTAAAAGTGTTTGACTCAGTGTTAAAGTAATGTGTTCTGAATTCCAGTTTTATGCTCATTAATCCCAAGATTTCATTTGTATACCTTGACCTCCTGCATTCTAAGATGAGATTATGTTTGAAATTAGAAATGCTCAAACCCCACTGTTAAATTTGAGATAGTTCATGCCTACCACAAAATAGGAGTAAGACTTTGAAAAATTGAAGAAAATATACTATGGAAAGGTAAAATGATACCTAATGGTATTACGTTTTCAAATTATAGCATTCTCTTCTAGCCCTGTACTTCAAAATATTCAGTCTGATTTTTTTGAAATGTATTTGAGGTATTCTTAGTAAAAATAAGTGCTGTTTTTAAGTGCACATACTTTCTTGCCATAATCACTTAATCATTTTTATAAGAAATAAACATTGATCATACCCTAAAGTCTGTGCAGAGATGGGTTCATTCTACCTTCTGTGTCACTTTTAGATCCATCTAGCTTTGCTTAAGAAGTCAGCCACAAACCGTGGACCTCCTTTATTCCTCACAGTCATTCTAAGAATAGTGCTAATGGAGTCAGATTGCCCTAAATACAAATTCTGGCTGAGTCTGTCATTTCTGGCTGTTTCTTAAAGAAAGTTCCTTCATCTCTGTAAGCTTCACTTTTGTTTTCAACAATAGCATGGATATTGGTGATGGTGGTGGTGGTGAGCTTAGTAGACTGTTTAAGCTTAAAATGAAAAATCCATTTACTTATTTTGGCACATGGTGAGCTTAAATATTATTTGTTTTGTCTTCCTGGACTCCACAGGTCCAGGCCACTTCCTGGAAGATTGAATGACAGATTAAACGTCATGGGCATGGATGGAACTCAAAGTATTCTATTGTTTGCTGTTTCTGTCACCATTCACATAGTGCACTGTCATGCTGGGCTGCATTACACTGCATGTGTTGTCCTGGCATGTCCCAGCTCTCTACAGAAGAGCCCAGAATGTGGTTCTGCATCCCACCATGTCCGCCACCTCACAGCCTGTCTCGTGCCCATCAATCCTTGTTCCATCGTGTCTTTCTCTAGTACGTTACAAAGCAGGTCACTTTGCACGAGATTTTTCTAGATCCTATTAACTTGTGTTCAATTCCCACACATTGCATGTCCTTCTTTTGGGGCCTTTGCACGTGATGATTATCCAATAAGTCATTTTGATGGAATTAATTAATTGTTGATGATAAAGTTTATTGTAAGTCCTTTTGAATGTCTCTTGATTCACTGTTGATATGGAAAAAATTGGTCTGTCAGTAGTTACTGAGAATGTATTTTGTGCAAGGAAAAACACTAAGGAATCAGGCAAATAAAGAAATATATGACATGATTCTCAATAAATATACATTAATAAGGTACCTGTAGAAAAGGAATAAAGTCAGTGGGCCCCAAACAATTAGGAGCCTCAGAGTGAAGATGAAAGAGAAAGCACTGAGGAGTTTAGGAGGATACTCCTAAGAAGGAAGAACTGGGGCAAGCATTAAGAAAGAAACTTTGGATTTGGGAGGGAGTGAGCTTTTAACTTGCGGGGAAGGACTGGAGCAAAGGCTTGAGAGTTGAGCATCTCATGATGTTTGTGGGCTTGAACAGATGTGTTTCTTGAGTTAATACTGAACTTAATCCATTAAAGACAGCCTGAATTCTATGCCAAGGAGTGACAGAGATGGTCACTGAAAACTTTGGAGTAGAGAAGTGAACTTGGTGATAATGGTCTTCACAGGAGATGAAAGTGTCAACTGTGAGCAAAAGGGCAAAAGAAGAGGTGAGGCTAGAACTTGGAAGGTTCTTAAGAAACTATTACAGTTTTTCAAGTAGGAAGTAGTAAGATCTAGTCGAGGCAGCAGCCATGGAAAGGGAAGTAATGGAGAAAGCATGCCAAATGGAATTATGGGAGTTAATTAGATAATTCTATGTAGGGAGAGGGAGCAAAGGAATCCTTCAAGTATGAACAGAAGTTTGATTTCTATATAAATAGATACCATACCAAATGTGTATTGTTGATAAATTATAATCAAAACCATTCTTTTTTAATTTTTGGAAACTAGAGAACAAAGCTGTCAACATATTATATATTTAAGAATAAGACTTAACTTTGTCCCAAAGGTAATTCTTTGTGCAACTGGAGAAAAGTTAGAGCTTTCTCTATATTGAAAGTGTTAAGAGGAGAATGCATCTAAATTATGTAGGTGGATCATATAGTAGTGATGGTTGTATAATTTTGGGACTATTCAAAGACTGCTGAATTGTTTACTTTAAGAGTGAATTTTATGGTTTGTGCATTGTAAGTCAACAAAGCTGCTCTTTTAAAAAATATTTAAGCAGTTGAAAGTTTCTGAAGGTTTTAATAATTTCTGAATATTTAAGCAATTTATAAATAGGCATTTACTTCTTCGCTCACCTCCACACAGATTGTGTCTCAAAGAAGGCTTTGAGACAGAACTATATTCCTCTCTTTGTACAGAGGCAAAAATTATCTTACCCTCTCAGCCTCATCAGAACTTTCACTGCCATTCCACCCCAGCTCTGCCACTCTATGCTTTCCTAGTCCCTGATGAGAACTGTCGAAGAGACTTAGAGAGTGGTTTATCTGCCAGACCAGGTTTTCTTCCATCAGAATTTCCTGCTAATGTGAAAATACTGCAGACAGTGCAAGGCCTGGCTTTTGGGTAAGGAAAAACAAAACAAAACACAAAATCCCAAACACTTGCTGAATTTTTTAAGTTAAACATAATTTTGTAATCTTGGCAGCCAATCTTTATTCTGGCAGCAAGCTTTAAGTAAGACAGAGTTCAGGAAAGAAAAAGTAAATTTATCATAAGCTTAAACTCATAGGCACATCATCGTCTTTGACTTAGAAATTTTTTGCTAGAGAATGTAGGCTCATTTCCCCCCTTATTCTCTATGTGAACTAAGCACAAAGATAACACTTAAAGGATGGGTGGCTCAAGTGGTACAACACATGACTTTTTTGAGGGGGTCACACCCGGCGATGCACAGAGTTTACTCCTGGCTCTGCACTCAGGAATTACTCCTGGTGGGGCTCAGGAGACCATATGTGATGCTGAAAATTGAACCCAGGTTGGCTGTGTGCAAGGCAAATGCCCTACCTGCTGTGCTAGCACTCCAGCCCCAAGAACACATGACTTTTATGTAGAATATTCTGGACTCCATTACCAGCCCTCTAGACTCCCTCTTCCAACCCAGACCCAGCATCGCTGTCAGTGGACAGAATCCCCTGATGGGTGTGACCACTGTAATTATAATAACAAAAATAAAATGAATAAAAGAAAATTTGAAAGTAAACATAATGGGGGGTACCTGAATTTCTTAGTATCTGTTTTTCTTGTTAAATAACAGGCTACTGAATTTCAAGAGAATGTTTTCTAGGTGACAAAGCGGCTCCTGGCACCTTGCTGGCATACCCATCCTTTATAGATGGCTCTCTTGACAAACGTGTCACAGGCTTCATACTGTGGGCCTGCTGATTTCTTAGCACTCAGGAAAAATGAGTGGGAGTTTCAGGGAAAAAGCCTCATAGTGGAACAGTGCCGGCTACTGTCATTCATCATATGGGCAGTCTCAGGGCAGACAATTCTGGGAAAAGTGAATGCCACTGATCCTGGCTGTTAATTCTTAAATGGTAAGTCTGTCTCTCTACCACCATCACTGTCACTCTGATTTTCAAGTTATGCTTCGCTTAAAAATATTTCCCATTTAATGGGATTAATGTCCTTTATAACTGTCAATATTGGCTCTATTCAGACTATAATTGGTTTTTCTTGGTTCTTGGTTTTGTTTTTAACTCAGGGAAAACGGCAAGCCAGATTTTTTTAAAAAATGGAGTTTATCCACCTTTCAGTATAGTCCATCTTTCTTTTCTGGCATTCTATTTTTATTTCAGAGTAACGGGGGCTTGATTGAATCATAGAAGTCTTTTAAAATATCGACCTCTTGTCTGTCCCAAGGAGTTGAAATCAGCTCCATTTACTAGGGAAGTAGCTCATCTAAGGGTTCTAATCACTCCTGTTCCTTTTCTGTCTACTGATTTGGTAAATTTCAACTTTTCACATTCAAGTCAACTGTGACCATCCATGACAGGATGTATGTCAATCGTATCACTGGGAAGTGCCTAACAACCATTCACCTGGAGCAGGGCAGACAATCCTCGCCTTGCACACTGGGGACTTGAGCATTTGATGTAGACACTGGAGGGCAACACAAGTGCCCTGTCTGTATTTAATTGCTTCTGGCCCAAAGGACCTTGATTGCATGTCTATAGGGACAAAGCACCACATTCATGAACAGGTGATAATAGGATGCAAATGAGTCATGTCTTCCATGTAAAAGAGAAGTAATGGTAAAATTCACAGCTCTCCTTCACTTTGTGTGTTTGTGCTGTGTGCAAAGCACAGAGCTAAGAAATTTATCTCATTTAATCCTTAAAACTGTTCAGTAAATTTGGAACTATTTTTTGTTTCTTTCTTTTTTCTTTTCTTTATTTTTTGCTGGGGGTGGGGGAATCTTAACCATACATCACAATGCTTAGGGCTGTTCCTGGCTCTGTGACTCCTGGCAGTGTTCAGGGGGACCATATGTGGTGCCAGGGATTGAACCAGGATCTGCTACATGCAAGGCAAGCGCCTTATCTCCAATGCTTTCTCTCTGGCCCCCTTTTTAAATGAAAAATTGAGATTCAGGGAAGTGAAATTGTCCTGAGTCCTACAACAAATGATAGTAGATCCAGAATAGTAATATTAATTAATTGGTAAACTATAGTTTGCCAATCAGATAAACCCAACCCTATGAAAATGAGGTAAAAAAGGTAAAGGCCCTCCCGTTGATCGTCGATTTGCTCGAGCGGGCCCAGTAACGTCTCCATTGGAGACTTTGTTGTTACTGTGTCTGGCATATCGAATACTCGGTAGCTTGCCGGGCTCTCCGAGAGGGGCAGAGGAATCGAACTCGGGTCGGCCATGTTGGCCGCTTGTAAGGCGAACGCCCTACCGCTGTGCTATCACATCAAAGTTAAAATGTAGGGTTTTAGGATTGATTCTCCCTTTGGAAAAAGTAAAACTGTCTTTAGCAGGTGATCTTTTTCATCCCATTCCTTAATATTATCAGACAATTAGAAGTACATGATAAGTCACCATCCTTTTATAGGTGAATTTCCTTTGCCCTATCTTCAGCTACCTCCCAAGGGGACATTATTTGTGGGTCTGCACATTAACTCTTGTCCATATCCAGCTGCCTCTCTGTAAGTAAGAGTTGTAGATGGTCATGGAAGAATGAAGGGAATGAGGAATGAGATCTTCTAAGGAATCCTTAGTTATATAAAGCTAGTAATTTCTAATCTATTCAGGAAAGCACTTTTGTTTGGTGGTTTTGTATTTAACAATGGAACAATATTGGTTCCAACTCAGGGCAATTGGCTTTTGCTCTCTGCCTCAGTTCCCACATCTGCTAGCTCAGTAGGAAGCACTGACAAGAATTAATTGCTTTTCCTGAGCCTTCAGGTTCAGTTCTGCTTCTCAGTTCCAACAATCCCACAGGGCTCAGCTCTTGCATAATTTCTTGCCTAGAAGAGCTTTCTGTTTTCAACAGTTCTCTCTGATGGGCATAAATGTATATACATTTTCAAATTCAGAAAGTTAGAACCTTAAGAATATTTGAGTTATTTGGTCTAATTTTCGAAAATAAACTCATTCACTTTCAAAGATTTTTGGCCTTTATGAAGGCTTTGCCATGGTCCTGCCTTAAAAGTGAAAGTAGACTAGAGACCAAACATGATGGCCACTTACTTCCTGTATTGTAAACCATAACATCCAAAAGGAGAGAGTAAAATGGAATGTGCCTACCACAGAGGTAGGGGGGAAGGGAAGGGTGTGGCAGGAGGAATACTGGGAACACTGGTGGTGAAGAATGAGCATTGGTGGAGGGATGGGTTCTCAATCATTGTGTGACTGAAGCGTAATCATGAAAGTTTGTAAGTTTGTAACTGTATCTCATGGTGATTCATTAAAAAATATTTTTATATGCAAATACTTTTGTTCCTCTTCCTCTTGGGGGAAAGTAGTATTCCCAGTCTCCTGATGGACTCCTAGTGCAAGACAGAGTGAGTAGGATATAAATTGCAGGGGTGAGTTTTATCCCAATTGTTGAGTCTATAATCTTTCACATATGTAAGATTATTAGAATATAATAGAATATTAGAAATCATCAAGATTATATTCCCTTAGTTATTACCAGACACCAGGAAACCCTTATTCTCTGAGGCTTCAACTTAGGATAACATTATATTGATTCTGCTTTACAGATAAGAAGGAAATAAAGTAAGTTATAGCTGACTATAACAAATCGATCAATACCAAAATCAGAGAAAGTTGTCTGCTATCCTATTTGCACATCCCTCCAGGAGTCCTCTGGAGCTCCTGCAATAGAAGACTTGAGTTTCAGTGAGTTGTTGTCTCATCCTATTTCAAACTTCTCTTTCAGTGTCCACCTGAGACAAAACACTTATTTCTGATATGCAACTGATTTTCATTATTGGAAAACTTGAGTTCTAGGCTGCTCGTTCCTATGATAAATTAAAAACCATCCTCTTTGTAATTTGCATCTATCAGTCCTAGTTTGTTCTCAGTAACTGCATAGAATAGGTTATTCTCATTGTTTGACTGGTCAGTCTGTTCATTTATGCACTTTGTACTGGATACCTTCTGGTGTGATACGGTGTTCAAGACATACATCTCACACTGCAGGAGCTGAGAGGCTCATCGAAGATAACATGGGTACACAGATGTCTGATGACATACATGCCGTGTGTAAGAAGAAGGAGAGAGAATAATTGGAAGGATTCGGGTTGTGACAGGTAAAAGGTAGCATTTAAAACTGCTCATCTTTAATACCTTAAGGTTAAAAGGGAGATATATATATATATATATATATATATATATATATATATATATATATGTTGGAAGGAAAGTGTTGGAGAAGCTATGGGCAGATTATTTGACCAGAGCTCAGAGTCTAAAGCGTGAAAGATCAGGTTGTAAATGCCAGGGGATTGAGTGTGAGATTGTGAAGGACTGTAGTGAAGGGAGAGAAGAACAGAGGGACAGGCTTTGAGGACTTGTGTCACGTCATCTCAAATGCCAGACTGTAGCCTTTAAAGATTATCCAGCGAAGACTTAAAGGGAGAGATTTGTATATGGAAGTTGGAAGGTCAAAATGTTGGAGAAGCTATGGGCAGATTATATGAACCAGAGCCTGGGGCCAATGGTGGAGATGATGACAACTGTACTTAGTGTGACAACTGGTAGTAGGAGATAGTGGGCTGGAGGGATGTGCAATATATGGGTTTGACAAAGAGGACCAGGAGTCCTCTGGACCTCCTGCAATAAAAGACTTGAGTTTGAGTGAGTTGATGATAAATTTGATGTATACCCCCAGGAAACGACCTACTGCATAGTCCAGAAAACCATCTCTAGTATATGTCAAGAGATCTTCCTCTCCTGAGGGTTTGGGCAATCCCTTTCTTACCGTCTGGTGAACAATAACTGTTTGGGGGCCATAACCATAGGGGGTTAGGGCTTACCTCGATCTGTGCTCAGAGATAACTCCTAGAAGTGCTCAAGAGAATCTAACTAGGGTTGACTGTGTACATCACTAAGTGTATTATCTTTCCTGACACGCACATTCATTTAACATTTGGAAATGGTTCCAATAATTGTGATAGAGTACACCAGGATCCAGATGTCCATGGTAAAATATCTCAGCACTGATTTTCCTGTATCCTGGAAGGTGCACATGAAGGTGGATCCCATATATTTGAAAGGAACTTTAAAAATTGTTAGGACAAATGTGTGTGTGCAAATATTGATTTAAATTTATTTTTTTTTCTGTCTCTGTTGTATGATGGGTAGCACACAGGGCTTCTAAATATAGTCTGTTTCTTTGGTGATCTCTTTACAGTAGGCAATAAAGCCATCACTATTGCTAGTATTTTTGCCTTTTGTTAAATTGAGACTTTTTGGGTATAACTGATAAAGACAAATGCAAAGGAAATACAAGTAGAAGTCTAGCACAATTGTATAGATGCAACTGGAGAGCTGATACAGGTGATAAGGCCTTGCAATGTAACCAACTCTGGTTCCATGCCTGCACAGCATATGGTCTTCTGAGCACCACCAGATGTGGCCAAAAGCCCCCATCTCCCCAAATCCAAAAATGAAAACCAGAAATTATTTTTTTTGTTGTTTTTGTCATCTCGTTCAGTTTTATCTATAGAGAGGAAATGCTTGCACAAATCGTAAGAGGTTCTTTTTTAAGCCCGATTTCCTTTTATTTATTTTAACCCTGTTGATGCTAGTACCTAGTTGCTCGATGACTTTTTATGGGAAGTCCATCATTACGTGAGGCAAGTGTGGGGAGGAGGAAGTTCTCCGTCTCTAAAAATGCCTCTTCCTGCATTTCTGACCATGTTGGGCACGTCACCATCTGAGGTTTAATCTTCGTTCTAGACCATTCCAGCTATATTTTTCTTTATTGTCCCCTCCAAGGTTTTAAAAAAATTGTGGACTTTTAAAGAAGGATGAAAAATGTTCATTTTCCCACAATCTATGACACAATAAATTTACATCTTTTATTTTTTCATATTCAGTAGCAATTTTATTTTTTTTAATTTTTAAATTTTATTTTCATAAGGTTGTTCACATTGATTACATTCAGTATTTCAACATGAGTCCCACCACCATTATTTCAGATTTTCCCATCACCATTCAAGCCTGCCTGCCATTGGCAGTTGCTAGAGAGTTTATTTTTCTGTTGCTTATTATGAATATCATGAGAGGTTGTGTGGTCACAAAAGTAGCCGCATGCTCCTGGAATTCTAAAATTGTATAAATTTATATCTTTTAAATAAATTAAAATAATTACTCTCCATACAGCTAGGACTTTTTAACAGTAAAACCAAGAAAAAAACTAAAATGTAAAACCCTCACCCCTCAAGTCCGAGCTTCTGCCCCAAAGTAGCCTCAGGTAAAATATATTATGTTGCTTTCAGAAAAGTTGTTCAAGTCTACACCAGTATTCTGTCTACCTATCAATCTACCTATCATTTATTTATTATCATTCTGTTATTCCACATCCATCATCATGTTATCTAGCTCCTATAAAATTGACATAAAAAGATATTATGTAAACAGCCCTGTAATTCTTTTTCTTTTTTATTTCTCTATATATGGAACTACTTTTTTCTCTTTTATAAGAATCTGTCATTAGATGCATCTACTTGACAGACCTGCAGCAGTTGCTTGTCTGCTGCCAAGATTTCCTTTCAGCTGCAGGAGAAAAGCATCCTTGAACTTTCTGTCTGCCTGGTGGTGGCAGTCCAGAATGACCTGGACTACAGGAAAGAAACAAAAATGTGTGCATCTCACAAACTGTAAGCAGTGAGAACCTGACTTGCTTCACAAAGGAATTAAAATATCAGAAAAATTAGAAGCAAATTAAAAAGAAAAAAAGCTTGCTCTTTAAGTTGGGAACAAGCATCTTTCTGCTTGTTTCTATATCTCTTTGCTTTTTTTAAAAAAAATTTTTAAATTTTTTATTTATTGAATCACTGTGAGAACAATCACAAAGCCTTTCAGTTTAGTCTCGGTTGGTCATACAATGATCAAACACCCGTCCCTTCACCAGTGCACATGTTCTACCACCAAGAACGCTAGTAAAACCCCCACCCACCCACCCCACCACCTGTGTGGCAAATTTCCACTTTTCTCTCTCTACGTTGATCACATTCAATATTATGACAAAAGACCCAACATTATTATTGGGAATTTTCCCCAACATCCAGACCTGCCAAAATGACATAATTAGATAATTTGTTTTCTATTGCTGATTATGAAGAACATTTGGTGTCGTGTGGCTGCAATAGTGGCCATGCAAATTTGGATTTCTGATATTTTAGTAATAAGTCTAGAGTGATTACTGCCAAAAGCCCCTGGGTTCTGAGATTGGTTTGTGTGCCTCTAGGATCATGGTCGTTCAGGAGCTGGAGGAGGCATTTGAGGGTGGCAACTCAGGGCATTGTCATGGTGGGGAGCAGAGCCGATTCCACCCCCATCTCACAAGCTCCCACATGCCTCGTCAATGCAATCTCATACCTTGTTGTTCATTAGGCTCTAAAAGATGGAGGCCACCATGCTGCCACTGCAGGAGAGGTGGAGTGACAGGCACCCTTCCCCTCCCAGGGCGGCATAACACCAAAGTTAAATGGACAGTCCAGATACATTTTGATTGGGCATTATATTTCGCTCAGATTTTCCCAGGACCATTCAAGCCTATCTTTCAGGGACAAATGCTAGATCATTTACTTTCCATTGATCACTTTGCGCGGCCACGTGGTTCAGAAAATAGTCCTAGTACCTGCATACGGGAGCCATGCTTGTAGAAGCTCATGGTAGCCGGGATTCCATATGGAGAAAGCGGGGAGATAGCACCTACCCCACCTGGGACATCCTGGTGATATTGGTTCAGTATGGTGTCTGGAGAATTCTCCGGGAGTTGTGGGGCCTGCTGGCCAGTTTTCTTTGCTGCTGTGTGCTGTAAGATGGTGCTGGGGGTGGGTTGTAGGCTTCCAGGGATCAGAAGCTGCCTGGGAACTGGGGTGGAACTACTCGGCCTGGGGTCCCCATGCAGTTCGGAAAATAGTCCTGGTACCCGCATACCAGAGCCATGCTTGTAGAAGCTCATGGTCGCTGGGATTCCATCTAGAGAAGGCGAAACCAGAAATTATTTGAACTGGCTTGTTATTTTCAAAATTAGGCTGCTTGTTGAATGAAGTGAATGTCCCTAGCAATTTGAGGAAAGTTTTTAGTCTTCATTCTCATGCAATCCAGGAGGAACTAAGCTTGAGCTTAATTCTAAGTTTCATAATTATTTCCTTTTATTTGGCAATTTTTTTATTGATTACTTATTATATGCCTGGTCCTGTTCTAGGTGTTGGACTATAGTAGTGAATTGAAATAGTTGAAATTTCTTGTCCTCATGAAATTTAAGTAGAAAGCTTGTAAGTCTATAACTGTACCTCACCTTGATTCATTAAAAAAAAAATAATTGTATCATTGTATCATTATCATCCCATTGTTTGATTTACTTGAGTGGGTGCTGCTAATATCTCTATTCCTCCCAGCCCTGAGATTTTAGCAGCCCCTTCTTACTTGTCTTTTCCCAACAATTGGAGGCTCTATCAGGGTCAGGGGTATGAGACTTGTTGTCGTTACTGGTTTTGGCATATCGAATACACCACGGGGAGCTTGCCAGGCTCTGCCTGTGTGGGCAGGATTCTCTGGGTAGCTTGCTGGGCTCTCCGAGAAGCATATATTTATGTATTTCTCTCTATGATTTGTTGCCTACTGAATGAACCCCATCAAATATGGTGTAGTAATTATGGAAAATGCATACGAAGTGTCTTGTAATGAGTAGGAAGTGTTATAATGTATCACCTCATGGCCGCGTGGTCCAAAAAGTGGCCTGGAGTGTGGTGGCAGTTCGGTAGTGGAGGTCAGCTGCCAGGACTGGGTCCCTTGGGGAGGGGAGGGCTCACCCGTCCCATTCTGGGGCACCATGAGTGAAGACAGTCTGTGAAAAAAATAAAAGAAATTTACCTAGAAAGGGAAGATACAGCAGGTGAGAAAAAAAAGGTAGTAAGTGAGAGAAACAGAAACAGTGACAGGGAAGATTGGAGGGTGGGAGGGACTATGATTGGCTAGAAATAAGGTGGGACATCAGGATGGACATAGTTGGAGATAGAGTGGTTAGGATTCTTAGAGCAAAGGTGTAGAGTGACCATTTGTAAGGGAGGGGTTAGATTGTGGGAGCAGCCTTTCCAGGAATGAAGCTAGCTTGTGTGGAGATAGGGAGGCAAGGGATGCTTTCCTCTTAGATGGAAAATTGCTAGTGCCTGAAAGGAAGTTGGGAACCAGGACAAAAACAGATGTAAGTTCATTTGTAATTACTTGGACTAAAATTTTTCTTTTTTCAGAAAACAACTTTACAAACTAGTTAAAGGAGGAACAAAAGTTTTACTGACTTTGAGGTTGCCTGAGTTTGAGTCTTAATTCTGCCACTTTCTGCCTGTGAGAACTTAGGTGAATTATTTGACTTCTCTGTGCCTTAGTTTCCTCACCTGTACAATGAGACTAATGTTACCACTGATCTTATAAGCTTATTTTAGTGTTTCAATAAGTTAATATTAATAAAACTTGGAACTAAATTTGACAAATAGCAAGTTCTCAAGTATTATTATATAATTTCTTCTACTTTTATAATTTTGTGAGTTGCTGTCCTAATCCCCAGTGGTTCTTGAGGACTATCTCAAAGGTTATGTGTGGATGTGTGTGTTGAAAGTGTGGGCTTAATATATATATATATATATATATAATAGTTGTAAGAATTGAATAAAATCCTGCTGCTTAGATATCAAGGCCTCAGTACACATTAGTTTTCATCCCTTCTTGTAGCAGAGGAAAAAGAGGTTTTATTATTATTATTATTATTATTATTATATTATTATTGTTATTACTATTTTCTTTTCAACTGGCTTATGAGTAGAATAAAGAACAGGTGAGTCTATAGACTTGAACTTGAAAATTTCTTTTGCCTGAGCCTCACCATGGAACTAAGAAATCCCTGAGCAGTGCATAGTTCTTATTTTGAATAGTGGGTAAAGAAGACATAGAAGAGCATGAATAAGGAGGGAAATAGAATGAAGGGGAAAACTGAAGAAATTAAGAAGTATGCTATTAGGTTACATGCTTTGAGGATGAGGTCATCAGAAAGAAAACTAGCAAGAGTCCCTTTCTCTGATCCTGTAAAACATGAAGGTACCTCAGCAGCAGACTCCTTGCCTTGCATATTTTGGTCCCTGGGACCATCATAAAAGAATACAAATAAAATTAATAGCTGAAATGTGAAGGGACAGATAGCATCACTGCAGATGAAACAGGGATCCCTGAATGGGGCAGCAGTCCCCGGGGGTTCTTCCAAAACACCCCTCTCCCCTGTGACGTGTCCTAACACCAATTAGCCTGAATTAGCCTGTATTTCTGCCTCTACTTCGGGAGTCATTGCTAACCAGGAAGGCAACAGAATAGGAGCAGTCACTGTGTCCTGAAGATACTGAAAATCAGCTTTCTAGTTGAGTGTAGGGTTTGCCCTGAGTGTGGCTGCCTACATGAGCTTCTGGGGTCTGCTTCCAGGTGATTTCCAGTGTGATAGACTCAGGGAAACAAGGGAAAGGAGTGTTTTCAAGGGTCCAAAGGAACCCAGGGAACATGGGCTCTGGAGAAGAAAGGGTGCTGTGGGGTTGGCAATAGGGCACTGAAGCCAGGTGCCACTCACTGTCTGATGCTGCTTTGATTCGTAGGTGCACCAGATGTTTCCATGAATCGAACCTTTTCAGCCGAGCCAAAAGACGAGGATGGAGCATGCTACACGTCTCTGATTTCTGATGTCCGTTGCCCACCTCAGGAGGATTCCACGTATTTCACTGGCATTCTTCAGAAGGAAAATGGCCACATCACCACATCAGAGAGCCCTGAGGAGTTGAGCCCCCCGGGGCCCCCTTTCCCAGATGTGCCTGGGACGGAGCCTCCTGGTTTATTTAGTTCTGATTCTGGAATAGAGATGACTCCTGCAGAATCCACCGAGGTGAACAAGATCTTAGCAGACCCCCTAGACCAGATGAAAGCAGATGCCTATAAGTACATTGACATAGCCAGACCAGAGGAGGGGAAATGCCAGGAGCAGCATCCCCCCAAGCTGGAAGAGGAAAACTTGGACTTTAAGAATGAGGACCCTGAAATCTCAACAAAGTCCAAAGAGGTCCGTGAGCCTGAGAAGCCTGCACCTGTGGAGGGAAAAATCCTCAAGGACCATTTATTTGAAGAGTCCACTTTTGCCCCTTACATAGATGATCTCTCAGAAGAGCAGCACAGTGCTTCTCTGGTCACTGCCCCCGTCAAAATCACACTGACTGAGATCGATCCTGCCATTGAAATGGCTTCCCAAGAGCAGAGCCCTGAAAAGCAAGAGATCTGCCTGAAACCAAGCCCTGACACAGTCCCCACTGTCACTGTCTCAGAGCCTGAAGATGACAGCCCAGGATCTGTCACTCCTCCATCTTCTGGGACAGGTAAGGGGACAGTATTCTCTGTCTGAGGAAAATCCAGGAGAAAGCCAACAAAAAGAGAATAGAAATACATTACCATAGGGCCTTCTTCTGTCCCCATTGAACTGATTTAACATACAGCCTTTTCTGTTTTGTGCCCATTGTACAAAGGCAGATCATCAGAATTTTTCTTAGTGTTCTCTCACGTTTGCTTTCTGAAGTTATTCATTCTTTTAATTTGAAGGGAGCAGTATAAGGATGAAATGCATAAAAACATTCAATCTTCATGTGTCCCTGTGATTCAGAACGAAAAGAGAGGAGCCACTTAATTTTAGATTAGCTTTCCCAGCCCCCCTTCAACCTCCTGGAGAAATCAGGGGGTGAGAACTATGGCTACTGTCCCCAGAGAATCTTGAGTACCTTGGGTAGGCCATTGGCTTTCTTGGCCCCGCCTCAAAATCTGCACAGTGAAGAAGTGGGGGCTTCAGGGCCTTTTGAAAGAGTGAACAGAAGGATAATGCCAAAACAGAGGGTACTCTTCCTCTCCCTCTTCAGTTCCGCACTGTCATTTTAATAGTTCTTCATGGCGTTTTTCTTTTCTTTCCTTCTTTTCTCCTTTCTCCCTCCGTCCCTCCCTCCCTCCATCCCTTCCTTCCTTCCTTCCTTCCTTCCTTCCTTCCTTCCTTCCTTCCTTCCTTCTCTCTCTCTTTCTTTCATTCTTTCTTTCTCTTTCTTTCCTCTTCTTTCTTTCTTTCTTTCTTTCTTTCTTTCTTTCTTTCTTTCTTTCTTTCTTTCTTTCCCTTTTTCTTTCTTTCTCCTAAAAAATTTCCTTTTATTTTTTGGAGGGTAGTCGGGGGGTGGGGGCACAACTGACAGTGCTCAGGGCTTACTCTTGGCCCTATGCTCAGGGATCACACTTGGCTAGGGGGATGGTATGGGGTGCCAGGGATAAAACCCACGTTGGCCACATGCAAGGAAAATGCCACACCGAGTGTACTATTTCTTTGGACCTATGGCAGTTTGTTTTTTAAAGTAAAGAATTTAGATGGTTGAAATTTAAGATGTTCAGAATTCATAAGATTGTGGTCTTTGGTGGTCTTTGAATTTGAATATTATCCTACTCTGACTCAAGTATTGTGTTAGAGAAAACTTGTATACATCCTCTTCAATACAAAGCGAACCTAAACCCAGCTGGGAGGCCAACTAGATAGCAGGAACTTCTCCCCCACCCTCTGCCAGCCTCACTTGTAAGCATCTCCCACCTGTAGGCTCGCCACCTGGGTTTAGCACCAAGTAGTAAGGAGATGACTTCATGGTGGTCCCTCTAGTCTCATTGCTCTACAGAATATTACATCAGCTACTCTCTTTTGTCCATTTTTATCTCAGATTCATTCTTCTAGATAGACACAAGGATCTTAAATACACACAGTACCAGGTCTCCAGTTTTTAAAATTCATTCATTCACTCACCAAATAGTTTCTACATAATTCTTTTGGTCAGGACTGGTAACACTCAATTAAAAACAAACATAAAGCCATCTGGTAGAACAGGTGGCCTGGGAAATATCCATCCTTCAGTGCAATTGGAGACAATTGAAGACTATGGGTAATCCAGCAAGATTCCCGTCTAACATGACCATTAAAGATGCTGATGGAAAGAGTCAACCTCAGGAGATTTGAGGACACAGGTGTGCAGGCATTGTGACCTTCACAATAATCTGTAGAGTAATATTGGGGACATGATGCAACTAAGGAAAACAGGCTAGGTGTGAAGTAGTTCTGCTTTGTTCCAGCTGACATCATGAGGCAGGGATATAACTGGGATAAGCCTTTTTTTAATTAAATTTTTGTAACAATAATTTTAGTTATATCCCTGCTTCATAATCTCCAGGAAGTGGTCCTTTATTCCACAGCATAAAGGTACTAAGGCTCTGACGATGTAGTTAAGATTATCAGCCAGAGCTCCAGGGTTGTCTGGTAAATCAAGAAGCAAAATATCCCCAACACATAAATATCCATTTATATGACATATATGCAGTGCTATATGACATCTGTTTCAGACAAAAATCAGAGTTTACAGAATTAATGATAAAGATGATATAAAGCTAATTAATTTTTCAGAATTTTTTTTACTAGTTATGTCCTACTGGGGTTCCAAAGAAACTTTACACATAGTTTCTAACGAAGACAGATCTGACCCTTCGTTATACTCATGAGTTGCCAATTTGTCAGCATGAGGTTAGGGCAATGATTTTCCTCTTAAACTGAACAATGTTTATTCAAGAAAAAGTCTCCTGTCTCATTACACCAGTCTTTCCTCTATGCAGCAGCTCTCGCATGCACCACAGCAGAAACCTGAGTCATAGGACAGAGACAACACAGTTAACGGAGAGATCAAAGAAATCAACTTGTGCTCAAGGCCTTTCTCCTGGTTCTTTTTCTTTCCACAGGCTAAAGTAATCATTTTCACATCTTGTAAACTCTTTACTAGACACTGAAAATGTGGTATTTGATTACGTTTATTGGGGCTTGGGACACTGCTAGTTTTAGGCCCAGCAGATAAGATAAGCACCAAGAATTACAGAGTCTACATAGAAACTGAGAAAAAAGAAAACAGTATACAGAAGAATTGTTTGTTATATAATAAATAAGGACATCATCATCTCTAGGGAATAATTCTCCTTAGGTTAATTATTAATCAGGAGAAATTTAAACTTAGAACAGTTTTAACCACAGACCCTGCATCTTATACAAGAAATCTAAGATATTTTCCTTCAATTTGAATAGATTATTCCATCTTGCAAGTTTCACCAACCTACTTAACTATTTTCATCTTGTCAAATATTATGCCCTGAGATATAAACCAAAATTTTTGCAGATTAAATATTTAAAGTTTTTTCTCAGCAAAGATCAATTGTGAATGCAAGTGAAACACTTTAGAAAAATGTGGTACATGCCCTGACATGCCAGCACATTGTCCCACTGTCACCATGTCATTGCTTACATAAACTCCAAGCAACAGTGTCTCATGGTCATGACATTCATTAAGATGTTAGTCTCCAAAAGGATGATGGTCAAGGAGTCACTATTCAACCGTTCCAGCTTCTCTTACTAATAAATAAGCAATACAAATATAAATCAGTACTAATAAAAAAATTTAAAAATTAAAAAAAATTAAAAAAATAAACTAAAAAAGATAAATAAATCCATTGACATCTCAATGTAAAAAAAAATAAATCAATTAAAAATCTTCCAAAACTAGTTATTTTCTTTATCAAGGAGATCTGTGATTTGCCTACTCATGAAATATCAGAGTGTTGGTATGAGGGGTTCAGAACAGTTTCCATGAGGAGGTGGCATATGATCTGAGATCTAACTGGTGAGAAGGAGCCCACAATTCATAGAGGAGTATAGAGACAGTAAGTAAAGTAAGAGAAAGTCTGTCTTATTTGTGAACTGAAAAATGGCACAAAGCAGAAGAAAATAATTTTGGTAGAAATAAGAGTTGGAGAAATAGGCAGGATCCAGGTATTTGAGCTTGATATACCAGAATAAGGAATTTCGTTTTGGGGCCAAAATCATAATATAAGAGATAAGTCACTTGCGTTGGGCTCAGCTGATCTGATTTAATCTGTGCACCATATATGGTCCTCGGCGTCACCAGTGATTAGTCCCTGAGCACGGCCAGCTGTGGCTCAAACACTCCTCCCCTATGAAAAAGAATCTGGAAATACAATTTGGGACATGGCATTGTTCATTTATCCATTCTCTTAATGAATTTGTATTAAAGCATTTATTCTAGTTATCTGTCTGTCACCTCAGGGAATAATCACAAGATCTTTGCCTATATGGAACCTATATATCTGTTGGGAAGAATTGTGCGTGTGCGTGTGTGTGTGTGTGCGTGCGCGTGCGTGTGTGCGTGCATGTGCACGCACTGTGTGTGTGTGACAATATCAGGTGGCTACAAGAGTTTTGGAGAAAAATTAAGTAAGGTACAGTATAAGAGATTGCTTTGACCCTGAGTTTAAGAATACATTTAGATGATGTCACAATTTTGTTATTTTTAATTTTAGATTTTTGGACCACACCAGGCAGTGCTCCTGGCTTTGCATTCAGGGGTCACTACTGGCAGTGCTTTGGAAGATGCCAGGGATTGAACCCAAGTAGAATCCAGGCAAACACTCTGCCTGCTATACTGTTTCTCTGACATGTTTCCACATTTTTATAAGCATAAGAAAGATTCATGGTGCTGTAGTGATGGCGCAGTGGGTAGGGCGTTTGCCTTGCATGCGGCCTGCCCTGGTTCGATTCCCAGCATCACATATGGTCCCCTGGGCACTGCCAGGAGTGATTCCTGAGTGCAGAGCCAGGAGTAACCCCTGTGCATTTCTGGGTGTGACCCCAAAAAAGCAAAAAAAAAAAGGTTCATTCAAAGGTGCTCTTTGATATCTTTGGCAGTTAATAGTTTTATTACCTTGGTCTTATGTACTATAGTCCATAAACGCTTTAGAAAAAAGTAGGATATGTGGGTGGTTGTGTTCTAGAATTTTTTTTGTTTAGGCACTGGTTTACAAAACAATGGTAGGGTTTCATGCATAAAACACTGTAGCACCACCCATCCATCAGAGTAGACGCTTTACTCTTTCATGGTGCCATTGTCCCCTTCCTCCACTGTCTCCTCCTAACCCCCAGCCTCAGTTCTCAGTTACTATGGCCTTTAGTAATAACATCGTTATTGCGCTATGTTTCTTTATATCCTACATAAGAGACAGATCATTCTGTTTCTATCCTCCTATGACTGATTTTACTCAGCATGATTGATACTCTCCAGATCCATCTATGTAGTAGCAAACTGCATGAGTTCGGTTGTATGCTAGGATTATTTGTAGTAACTTAGTGAATAGAGAGGAAATGAAATTTAAAAAATGATCTTATTGGCAACTACAATCGGAGATTGAACTATTTGAATTTGCTCTCAGTACCGGGGACTGGAGCAATAGCACAGTGGGCAGGGCGTTTGCCTTGCTAAGTGGCCAACATGGCCAGCCCGAGTTCGATTCCTCCGCCCCTCTCAGAGAGTATATCCCCGGCACGGCAAAGCCTGGCAAGCTACCCGGAGAGTATCTCGCCCGCATGGCAAAGCCTGGCAAGCTACCCATGACGTATTCGATGTGCCAAAAACAGTAACAATTGTCGCAATGGAGACGTTACTGGGCCCGCTCGAGCAAATCAATGAACAACGGGAGGACAGTGACAGTAAAAGAGAGGGAAGTCTGTTCCCTACTAATAACTGAGCTTAGCAGAGACCTGAATGGGATAAGGGAGCTTTAGGAAAAGGGGACTGCTTGTATAGAGGCCCAGATCTAGGAACGACTTTTGTGATTGCAGCCAGAAGTTCTGTGTGGCAGGATTTTAGGGAAGGTAGGGAAGAATGGCAGGCTTGAATTGATTTTTACCATGATCCTCTGGATGAATGGAGGGGAGATTAGTAATGTCATTTGTAGTGTCATTCACAGCTGGACACTGGCATCTGATACTTAATAACTGAGCTCACATGGACCTTTCCTGTGATCCTTCTTAATTATGTTGTCATCATTAGCAGCAGAAGCAAACATATCTCCTCTTTGCTGCTGCTGCTAATTGGTAAGGCATGATAGTTTCAACCTTCTCAATTTCTATATACCTAGTCAATTATTTTAATTGACTATTGCTAGATTTTTTTTTATTTTTTAAAGAATAGAGTTGGACTTTTTTTTAGGGATTATTCCTGACTCTGCAATCAGGAATTATTTTTGGCAATGCTCAGGAAACCATATGGGATGCTGGGAATCAAACCTGGGTCAGCAGGACGCAAGGCAAGCAAGCACCTCACCTGCTGTACTATCTTTCTGGCCCAAAGATTACTTGTTTTTATTTTGTTTTGCCCTTTTTTTTAAATTGGTTTTGGTTTTGCTTGGGGTGGGGGGGAGGGGCACACCTAGTGATGCTCAGGGATTTCTCTTGGCTTTGCACTCTGGAATTACTCCTGGCTCTGCTCAGAGGACTATATAGAATATCTGGGATTGAACCCAGGTTGCTGTACTATTGCTTGAGCCCCCTTGCTAGCTTTTCTGGTTATGTTTTGATACATAATAACCATTTTCTTACTATAAAGTTTTAAACCAGGTTAGGGAAAGGGTCTTATTATAAAATTGCTCAATTTCTTCTAGCATTTTGTTAAATTTTCAGTTCCTATTAAGATGGAAGGTCATAACTGGAGAGATAGTATAGGCGTTAAGGTGCTTGCATTTGTATATGACAAACCCACATGTATTCCTGAGCATCACATAGTGTGGTCCCAAACCCTAAACCCCAAAATTTTCTTAGAAGGAAGCATAGTGTATGAAAATCACCCCTTACTCTACCACACACACTTTTTTCCCTTTGTGAGTCCCTTTTGACTCATAATAAGTATTTTTAAGGTATTTTATTTATTTTCCCAAATTGAATTTCACCTAGCTTTTTTCCTCTCACGCTCCACAGTATATGATCTTATAATTATTCTTGAGCGTCCTTTTTTTAATTTTTTTTATTTATTTACTTTTTTTATTAGTGAAAAACCATGAGGTACAGTTATAGGCTTACAAATTTTGTGCTTGGGTTTCAGTTATACAATGATCAAGTGCCCATCCCTCCACCAGTGCCCGTCATCCATCCCCACGGGTCCCAGCATCCCCCCCCCCCTCATCCCCCGCCCCCGTCCCATCCTGCCTCTGTGGCAGGGTATTCCCCCTTGTTCTCTCTCTCTTCTTTTGGGTATTGTGTTTTGCAAGAGAGGCTTTGAGTGGCAATCATGTTTGGTCTATCGACTACTTTTAGCATGCTTCTCTCACCCTGGGAGGGCCCTCACAACACCCTTCATTTGGTACTCTCTTCTCTATCTGAGCTTCCTTTTCACCTAGAGCCTGTGGCTGGCCTTCCATTCATGGAGCAAAATTCCTGGTACTAATCTCAGCCATTCCTGGGTGTTAATCTCCCTTTTTGTTGCTTTATGTTCCCCAGATGAATGCAATCTTTCTGTGTCTATCCCGCTCTTTCTGACTCATTTCGCTTAACATGATACTTTCCATGTAGTACCACTTGTATGTAAATTTCATAACTTCATCTTTTCTAACAGCTACATAGTACTCCATTGTGTAAATGTACCAAAGTTTCTTTAACCAGTCATCTGTTCTTGGGCACTCAGGTTTTTTCCAGATTCTGGCTATTGTAAAGAGTGCTGCAATGAACAAACAATTGCAGATGTCACTTCGACTATACCTTTTTGCCTCTCTGGGATATATTCCCAGGAGTGCTATAGCTGGCTCAAATGGAAGATCAAATTCTAATTTTTTGAGAGTCGTCCATACTGTTTTCCAAAAGGGTTGGACCAGCCGGCATTCCCACCAGCAGTGAAGGAGGGTCCCTTTCTCGCCACATCCGCGCCAGCACCGGTTGCTTTTGTTCTTGTGGTTGTGGGCCAGTCTCTGTGGTGTGAAATGATATCTCATTGTGGTTTTGAGCCTCCTTTTTGAATGTCTTAACGCAGCAGTTTTCAGATGAAGGTAGAATTGGGAGGTAAAAATTAATTCTGTATTTTATATAAAATTTTATATCAAAAATTGATATAAAAATGTTCATTTTGAGTGCTGATACTCAATGTTTACTGGGAAGTCTCTAATTTTATTCACTAAATCTGCCGACTTTAACTAGAGGTGACTGGTAGAATTACCCTGTAGTTACAAAATGCAAATGCCCAGGCTTCAAATAGACCTAATTTCTATAAAGCTAGAATTTCTGAGGGTGGTTTTTTAGTTCAAAAAACTTATTAAAAACCACTGTTCCAAGGTTTGATCTAGTTCTCACATGAACTGTATTTAGAGTAGCTCCCGTGTGTCAAGCTCTGCACTAGTTGCTAGGGTGGTAGAACAGGAAGATATGGCCCCTTGTGGTTTATCTCTCTAAGTACATTGCTGTCAACACTTATTTTCTTTGTTGTGTTTATCAGTACTTCATTCACTTTTATGGCCACATAATATTCCA
Organism: Sorex fumeus; assembly: GCF_029834395.1. Taxonomy (NCBI): domain Eukaryota; kingdom Metazoa; phylum Chordata; class Mammalia; order Eulipotyphla; family Soricidae; genus Sorex; species Sorex fumeus. The sequence goes on from NW_026606155.1 coordinate 35,901,251, forward strand.
CTGTTTGAATTTACCACTTTTTATTTGTCCATTCATCAGTTGAGGGACAAAGGGTTATTTATTCTTTTTTGTAGTGATGAGTGGTATTCAGAACATTGGTGTACCAGTTTTTGATTTGGACTTTTTTGTGGTATTTTTTTTTCCTCTTTGGTAGGTACCTGGAATTTCTGGGTCATATGTTAACTCCATTTAAGTATTTGAGGAATTGTTACACTGTTTTTCAAAGCAACTATAAAATTTACACCCTCACAAGCAGTGTAGGAGGCTTCCAATTTCTCCATCTCCTACACAGGCTTTTTTACTATTTGATTTCTGTATTCTAGCCATCCCAGGGTGAGTGAAGTGGTATCTTATTGTGATTTTGACTTGTATCATTCTACTGAATAATGATATTAAGGATATTTCACATGTTTTTATGTATAAACATTTGAAAAACTATGCATTTTCCTTTTATAAATTGGCTTAATTGTCTTCATTATTGAGTTGTAAGTTTTTAATGAATACAAATGTAACCTCTGATATATGGTTTGTAATTTTTTTCCCATTCTGTAAATTGTACTTTCTTTCTTGATGATACCCTCTGAAGCACTGGTGTTCAATTTTGAAGTTTAGTTTATGCATATTTATTGTGTTGCTTTTACTTTCAGGGTCACATAAAACAGGCCACTATCCAAACCAAGGTCAAGAAGATTGTTTCGTGTTTTCTTCCAAAGTTTTATGGGTCCCTATAGTTCAAGTATTTAGGTAGTTAGTTAATTTGAAGTTTAATTTTTGTACATGACATGAGGTGAGAAGTCCAATTTTTCTTGCAAGTGGTTATCTTTTCCTCTTCTCATTTGACAAAATATAATCTGCTCCATCTCAGACGCCACCCCTTTAAGAAATATATATGTTACATGATAATGAGAAGCACATGTAACAGAAAGAAATGGGTTCAAATTCAAGCCAAGTCATTCCTAGCTATGTGACCTTATCATTCCAGTCCTGGCAGGAAACAAGTGACAGTCTCAGAGGTTCTAAGGGAAAAGTTTAAAGAAGGGTTATTTAGAGATGTGTGAAACAATTAAGAGACCAAAAAGAGATAGCAGAGGAAGCCCTCAGGACCTGGGTAGGCATTAGCAAGCCTAGACTAAAAGGATCCTAGGCAGGGAACAACTTTCCCAAAGCCTTCAAAGATCTGGTGTTTGTAGAGCAGGAAGAGGGGTAAATAGTCCAGTATTCCCCCACCTGCTTTCAGTGATTCCTGTTGGCTGAAAATAACACTTTCCATGTAGGTCAGCCTTTCAGAGCACAGAAAGGACAGAGAGATATGAAATAATTCAAGGGGGGGGCAATATAGAAAACACCAGCATGAACTTGGACAAGTCACTTAATCACCACCAGATTCTAAACCCCAGGTATAAAAGGTGTGAATTTCCTGTAACTCAGCAGATGCTCAACAAGTGGAACTGTGATGGTCCTGATGCTGCTATTCCAATATTCTGGAGGGACAGACCATCCCTCATTCACTTTTTTTTTTTTGCTTTTTGGGTCACACCCGGTAATGCTCAGGGGTTACTTGTGGCTCTGCACTCAGGAATTACTCCTGGAGGTGGTTGGGGGACCACCTGGGATGCTGGGAATCGAACCTGGGTCAGCTACGTGCAAGGCAAATGCCCTACCCACTGTGCTATCGCTCCAGCTCCCCTTATTGACTCTTGTCTCTCTTCTTTCTCTTCCTCTTTTCCCTCTGCCCTACCATACAGAGGTAGCCTGGTTACTTTTGTATCTTGTTACTGTTCAAAGTCATATCTCAGAATTATGTGTACATCATATTAAAAGAACTCTGCTGTAAAATAGAGTTTAGATGGTTTATTAAATAAAGATTGGGATCATACAATAAACCTTTAAAAATATAAATCATTTTTTATATTTTTTGAGAGGCAATGAAGTGTTTTTTTTTAGGTTACCAAGACAACAACACAGATCATATCATGTTTCTGCACCAGTGGTTCTCACTTCACTCAGCATGACGTCCTATGGGCTCTCTCCTTCCCATATGGCTTTACCTCTTTTCCTGTTGTTCTCCCCTGTTCACTTTGTGCAGGCCTCCTGGTGATACCCAGCAATCACTGCAGCTCTGACCTCTGAGCTCTTGCACTATCTGTTCCCTTTGCGTGCATTCTTTTTCTTTGGATAGCTTCATGAGTCACTCGCATGCCCTCCTCAAGTGTGGAATACAGATTACTTTTCAATAAAACCTATCTTGATTTCCCTGTTTAAATTACAGACTCATCCTCACCTACTTGTCCCTCATTCTTTTATTCTATGCTACTTACCATCTTCTAAATGAACCAATAATTATTATACATATTTTTTATGTTGCCATCTTCTCCCACTAGAAATATAGGCAGAGATTTTATTTGCTAATATATCCCAGAAGCCCAGAGGAGAGTCCTAACATTAAATAGGTTGTTAATAAATAATAGAATATTGAATGATTGTATTAAAGGTAAAATCAAATCTTCTTTATAGTGAATCCAAAAATGTTAAAATGTTTTATCCAGGGTTCTCCCACAATTGAAAGCAACTGACTAACTAGTGATAGTATACTAGTAATAGATCCTCTAACTGTATTCCTCCCAGAGACCTCAGCACTTGAAACAATGAGAAATAGCTCTTCCTCCCCCCAAAAGAAAAAAAAGCAGAGATGTTCTCTAGGAAATAAGGCCCTGCTGCATGGCATGGGAATATCAAGTTCCAGGGAGCTGTTGTCATGGGAACAGGAGATTGTCTCAACTAAGCAGAGAAATATCACTACCATTGCCAGTGACGTTTGGGGGCCATCTGGATTAACATCAGGCAGAAGGCAAGTTCATTGACCCTAGGGACTAGAAGAGACTCTCAAGTTTTGTTTTTCTCAAGATGTGATGAAGAGAGAAAAGGGAATTAATGGTGAACTCTGAGGCTGGGGAGATGGCTCAGAGGACTAGAGCACATACTTTATATGGCGGAGTCCAGTGTTTAATTCCTTGCCTGCACTGCATGGTCCTGCAAGCATCTTGTCAACAACCACCCACAAGCACTGAGCTGGGAGTAGCCCCTGAGCACCACTTGGTGTGGTTCAAGTACCAAAACCCAAAACCCTGGACTCCAAAGTTAGAAACACTGCAGGATAATTTGCATAGCCTTAGTGAAATTGGTTTAATTTTTTTTTCTGCTTATATTGCTTCACCTAGTCTTTTCACTTAGAAAGACTGAAAATGTTGATTTTCATGGGAAATGTAAAATTCAGAAGCCATGTTGTATATAAGGATCCAGATTAGGTTTCCTGTTTGTTTGTTTGTTTGTTTTTGGCTTTCTTTGGGTAACACCCGGCCATGCTCAGGGGTTACTCCTGGCTTTGCACTCAGGAATCACTCCTGCAATTACTCGTGGGACCATATGGGATGCTGGGAATCGAACCCTGGTTGGCCATGTGCAAGGCAAATGCCCTACCCGCTCTACTATTGCTCCAGCCCCAGATTAGGTACTTATTTACTTATTTGATCTTACTAAGTAGGGAACATATATAGCAATAGGCAAGGAATAATGGGTGACTTTAAGACAAGTGATAGTGGTGATTCAAATTAGTTACAAACATTAGATTTTCAGATGAGTTCTGTAATGCTGAAAAAGTTCCCCGAGAGACTGAATCAGAAATTAAAACAATGACTTGCAGAATGTTTTCTACCTTGAGGAAAGGGGAGGAAAAAATAAAAGCCAGGTGCTGTTGCTAAGAAATTGTTGGGTGGCTTTTTAAAACAGGTTGATGAAGCTAGGTACTTGAGACACCAATTCATTGGACCCTAACAGCAATTAGCCTTTTAGTTCAGGTGGCCTGCTTCTCCAGCGCCAGCCTGCAAACAGACTCTTTTCATCCTAATAAGAGACGTGTTTCTCAAGCAATGACAAAACATTGCCTCTAATGGAATTTTGTTTTATTTCTCCTCTCCCTGTCCATCTGTCTGTCCGTGTGTGTGCCTCTCTGCTCTCCTTTCCTCTGTGGGACGACAGAACCATCTGCCACGGAATCCCCGGGGAAAGGCAGCATCTCGGAGGACGAGCTGATCACTGCCATCAAAGAAGCCAAGGGCCTGTCCTATGAGACCACCGAGAGCCCAAGGGCCGCGGGCCGCACGGCCACCAAGCCCGAGGCGAAAGCCAGGTCGGGGCTGCCCACCATCCCCAGTCCCCTGGACCACGAGGCCAGCAGCGCAGAATCGGGGGACTCAGAGATCGAGCTGGTGTCCGAGGACCCGCTGGCCGCCGAGGACGCGCTGCCCTCGAGCTACGTGACCTTTGGCCACGTGGGCGGCCCCCCGCCGTCGCCGGCGTCGCCGTCCATCCAGTACAGCATCCTGCGCGAGGAGCGCGAGGCCGAGCTGGACAGTGAGCTCATCATCGAGTCCTGCGACGCGTCCTCGGCCTCGGAGGAGAGCCCCAAGCGGGAGCAGGACTCGCCCCCCATGAAGCCGGCCGCCCTGGACGCCATCCGGGAGGAGCCGGGAGCCCGGGCCGAGGAGGTGATGTCCAGCCCCCGGGGTCTGGCCCAGCAGGGCCCCGTCCACACCATCCCCGCGGCCGCTGCCGCTCCAGGCCGCCCGGAGCCGCCATCTGCAGAGGCGGCCCCGGCGCCCGCTGGACCCCCGGCGCCCCGCAAATCTGCTGATGCTGCCATGACGTCCACTTCGAGCCCCCTGGCCGCGAAGGGACCAGAGCCACAGGGGCCTGGGCTGGCGCCCGCTCTGCTGTTTTTCAATAAGCAGAAAGGTAAAGTGCAGGCGCTTCCCGGGTGGAGAGGTGGGTCGGGGGGCTTTGTGTTTGCCCTGAGCGCTGGGAGGTATTGAGCAGACAGAGGTGTTTGTGCTCAGCCCTGCGCCGACGTCCAGGGGTCTAACAATTAACCAAGGAAACCGTCCCATGGGCCTTGAATGGCCTGAACCCAGCATGTCCCCTAAATAGTCCGGGAACGGGCCTGGTGGACCTTTCCTCCTATTCCAAAGTTGGTTCAGAAGAGCTGGCTTTCTGGTTTGATGCCCTGGCTCCCGTTTTTTCTTTCTCAGACTCCCACCCTCCCCGCCATCACCTAGAACGTTACTCCCCGACCCCCAAATCATCCACTGTCCCCGGTAGCAGCAGGGTAACAGAATTTAATAAAACAGTGGGAGTTAGGCCCGGGAACTGCCCCCTGAGCGGTCAAATTAGTGGACTGTAGCCACTTCTGATGAAGGACGCTCAAGTCAGCGTCAGATAAATCCGAGAAGCCTAACTTTATTCAGGGACTCCTCCACCCATCTCTTCAGTTACTGTGATTTTGGAAGTATTTTCTGTCTTGAGGCTAAATGATTTTGAGGGTACACCCGCCTTCCAGTGTGCATTCTAACTTCAGTGATGTTAGTAGCAATTAAAGTGTTTCCTGTAAAAATAGAGGACAGGGCCTTTTTCCTTAGAACGTGGGAGCTACATTTGAGATTCTTTAAAACCAGCACATGGGGAGTGGGGAGGAACCTAGAGGAATATAATAGCACTGTCCTCCTGTTGTTCACCGATTTGCTTGAACTGGCCCAGTAAAGTCTCCATTATGAGACTTGTTGTTACTGTGTTTGGCAAATTCAATACATCATGGGTACCTTGCCGGGCTTTGTCATACGGACGAGATAACTCTGGGTACCTTGCCGGGCTCTCCGAAAGGGGCGGAGAAATCAAAGCCGGATAGCCCCTGTCAGTCTCCTGCAAGGCCCTACCCACTGTGCTATCGCTCTAGCCTGGAGGAATATAATAATTAAAAAAAAAGATAATTCATGCTGGTGACTTAGAAAGGTGTCATCATGTGGGGCTGATCAAACTAATTGCTCTTAAATTCTCAAATAACTCCTCCCGGACATATGGGGTATGTGCAAGAAAAACACCGATGGCAAATTTAACAGGTTGGCCTGTGTATTTGTTGGGGAATGTTAAATAAATATGGAGGAGTGGGCTTTTTTTTTTCGCCCCACGCATACTGTATGGGAGGTAACACTGGATTTGCAGGGAGCACATTAGTGTGAACAACCCTGATCCCTGCAGTCTCAAAGGTGTTGGATTTACGTTCTATGTCAGTTCTTAGCCCTGAGCCTGAACACAGGCATGTCTCCATTTCAACCATTCGAGTGCCCCAGGAAGAGTTCCCATGTCCACAATGCTGTTCAAATAGACATATTCTCAAAAGTAAATAAATCTGTAGACTAATAGAATGGGAACTGTGCAGTCCCATTGCCTCCCCAGTCTGGCAGAGAGAGCACTGTGACAGCTGGGAATGACTGAGTGACCACACATCTGATGAAGAGCTCAAGGGATGGAGAACTGCAGCTGTGACTGCAAAGGATTCTGAGCTTGTTTTATGGCCAGTGCTGGCTGATGTCATTCTAAGCTCTGTGCGGGTTGCCCCATATGGCTTGGGTACTCTGCTGCCAAGTTTAGATGTTAGGAGAGAGTGGCAGTCTTTTCCAATGATTAGTCATGGCAGGGTGAATAACCTCTTCTCTCCTCTGCACCAAGGGGTCCTTTGAAATCCGGCCTCCCACTGAACCGCACTGCTCAGTGACAGTCTCTATAAAGAGAGGCTGAAAGGCAGTTTGGGGGCTTGGGTGCCCTGAAGGTCCTTACGTATGACACTGCTGCCAGCAGGTTATTTAGTTCTGAGCTTCCTTTTGGTCTCAACCTGTGCCATCTCAGCAGCTGAGAGGTTAGTGCTGCCTGGCTTCCTGCAGGTCCTTCTTAATCACTGTCAGTGGACAGTAGTGGGAGGGCTGCACACAGAGCCATGAGGCTGCCCTGGACAGCGGGGTGCGTCAGCCTCCATGGTTGCCTCCTCTTTTCCATTAAGCTTCTGGCGGGATCAGCCGCATTTACAAGTATGCTGGTTTGCCTGACTTTGGAGGTCTGCTGATGCTGGGCAAAGTTTCAAAAATGCCCAGAAATATTTAGAGGAAGGTCTGCAGGCCAGAGAGATAGTACTTACTTTGATTGCCTTGCTCTCTGCCAATCCCATTCAACCCTGCGTCCCCAGTATCACTTATGTTTCCCCAAACATCCCCAGGAGTGATCATTGGGCACAGAGCTAGAGTAAGCTGTGAGCATAGTCAGTGTGACCCAATACCTCCTACCCCAGAATTACAATAAGGTTTGGCAAATATCTGATAGCATTATAACATGCTGTTTTGGGACTTCAAGCCTTACTGGTGCATTGACCCTAGTAAGGTCTGTTTGGACAGCTTCCTGGCTGTTCACACACTCCACTGCTATTGGCCTGGAGACAGACAGTGGCTCATCAGACTCCAGTTCCGAGGCTCTGTGCACCCTGGAGCTGCTGCTACCTTGTAATTCTGCTTCCTCATACCTTCCCGGATGACCTATTTAATGAGCAGCAAAATTAGACGTGCCAATTGTTCTCTCCTCAGAACCTTTTCATTACTTAACTCATTGACACGTCTTCTTTGTGTCTCTCTCTCTGACCTCTCCTTCCCATTCTCTAGCTCCCTTCCCAAATTTCTGGTGTCTCAGACTGGGTTTTGTTTCCTCCTTTCTTGCTCCTCACTTCTTCATTCTCATCCACACAGGTTGTCATGGGCTGCCTTTTGTGCAGTGTTGCTCAGGTTCTGGCTCTGGAAAAATCCTCTCTTCTCAGCTGCAGGACTATCTCCCCACTGTTTATTGAATATCCTGTGGGCCCTGCCCTATGGGGTAGTAGGTTTATGTTATTACTCAGAACTTGTTCTCTGCCTCCTCCTATTATCACATACCTTGGTGCTGCAAACATCCAAGTCAGGCCTGTGTCTGAGCACCTTTGTTGGTCTGAGATGGTGTTCAAAGGATAACTTGGTTGTAATAATGCCAGTGCAAGTTCTTTGGTAATGCTTGGCTATAAAACTGTAGCTCAAATTATCTGGAAAGTGGAACTTTCAAGAATATATCAGAGACCTCAGCCCCTGAGAAGTACTGGTTAATATGGAATTTTCAACATGTTGCTAGGACAATCAGGTATACCTGAGAGTCTGGGACTGCTGACAGAAAATGCAGGTTCCTGCATGCCAAAAATCAGAGTGGACCTGGGCATCAGCCTGTACTTTCTGTAAGAACCCTCTGTAGAGAATTTTGGCTGTAAGCAGATGAGCTAAGCAGCTTTGCAGTGCAAAACAGCTTGGTAAGCATGCCCTTGGTATATCATGTTTTTTAATTACAGAGATCTAGGGGTGTCTCACCGTTTCCAGCCCTTTCTATGCCCTGGGTAGAAGCCCTCTGCACCTTCCCTCCCTGGGTGCCAGCTGCTGCAGCAGCCTGAACTAGCAAGGTTTGGCCCTAGTGGCAGAAAAAGCTTAGCTCCTCCTTAGGGCAATGATTTGCATGAAACTACCAGATGGAGGTTTCAAATACACCTAGCATTTATGATGTCTGTTACTACTTTTTGCATTATACTAAATATGTCTTCTAGCTGAAAATATTTGGGAGAGAATCACAATAGGTGTGACCCATTTAGTTCTTTTCTACCATTCTTAAAAATGTCATTAGACTCTAGTACTTTTTTTTTGAGACTGAATTCATAAATCAGGCTGTCACAATTGTTGGAAAGAATTTTTCATGGTGTGGATTTCACAGTTAACACTGAGGTCCTCTGGCCCTTCTGTTGTAGCTACTGTGTGCATATCAGCTTTCAACAAGATGAGTCCTTAATTGCTGAATGAAGTCTGGTTTCTGTGATATTGAGCATTCCATGTTAGACTGTTGAAAAAGAAAATTGCACATGGGCAACTCAGGTCTGATCCTCACCACCCCAGTGCTCTTCCATCTCTGAGGACATTCTAGAAACTGAAAAATATGTGTATAGACCATTGTGTAGTGTTTGGTCTTTATAAAAAAAAAAAAACCCAAAACAAAAAAACACTGTAGGAAGCTGTTGACAGATTTTTAACTAGAATGTAAAGTGATCTGCTTAGCATTGAAGGTCCCCTAGTTGCACTGTGGGGGGAAAAATGGAGGAAGACAAGCACAGAGCTCCTAGGAAAACTACTAGGAAATCATCACAGTAGTGCAAGCATGAGATGATGGTGACTGGAATAGGTAGAGGCAAAGGAGATAGGAAGGAATAAGATTTGTGTTATCTTGGAGACTGATATAATAGGATTTACTCACACACTGAGTTGGTAGAGACTTTATCTCCAATACTTCTCAAGTTATATTTCAGTTTTCATCACTATATGATTACAAAGAGAAGTAAACATATTACATTGGGGAAAACATGATGATTGTTTCATTACTCCTTAAACTCATTTTTTTAGGTTTCATGTTGAAGTATTATAGCTTTAGATTGTGATAGCACTGATATGTACCTACTACAGTGTAAATCTTATGCATGCTGAAGGTTGTGTGTTCACGGGCTCTCTGGACGGCTGTCACTCACCGCCCGCATTCGGTGCTCTTGAGCCACTGTGTGTGGCCTGGAGGCTGTTGGCCAAGGGCAGACGAAGGAAGAAACAGGGCCAGGCTGGTCGGTATCAATTGTAGTTTATTCCAATCCTCTTTATTCCTGTCTCTCCTCTACCTCCTTCTCTCCTGGGCCCCAATCTGGAACCTTTCTCCTTCTGACTCTGACTCTGGATCTCTGGAGCCCGAGCCCCCTCACTTCTGACTCTGCTCTTCCAAACTTACTGTCTTAGTTTATATAGCAATCACATAGGGTGGTGACACAAAGGTGGGTTGAATATCGACAAGAGAAGTAAGACCACTCCTCAAGGAGATTAACTCAAGGATAAAATCTCATCTAAAGAGATTACTCCAGATTACTAGGAGATCCACTCAAGGGAGGGATCCTAACAAGGGTGTGTTCTTTCCTCAGCTAGTAATCTACTTAAATAGTTGTAGTAGATCTACTTCTAATATTTCTAGCAATGTCATTCTGTGTGAGCACAGTAAGAGATATAAACATCTCATTATACATTCCGCAGTCCTCAGGCCAGGTTAGTCTTCCTAGCCCCAGCAGGGTCCTAGTCTCGTCATTACTTACTTTTGGATCATGACAGCATTTGTCCATGATCATGCCCTCACTTATAGTTGAGTATCGTGGCGCTTTGGACTGGCCCATTTCGATGCCAGGGTAGCTCAAAGCTTGTCCTGGGTCCATTCAGTCCTTCTTTGGGACTCTGCTTTTGGGGTGCTAGGAAAGAAGGGCAACTGAGTCAAGAACGCAGATGCCCAGGAGTAAATATTATTCGGAGTCAATCAACTCCCAAGTTACAAAGCATAATATTAACTGTCTTCCTGTGTCCATACAGAAAGGACATTGCTTACAAGTTCAGTGTCCTTAGGATGGGTGTGACCCGATAAACATAAGCTACTTGAGGAAGGATAAAGCAGTGTTATCCTACACTACAGTAGCTCAGTATCTACCATATTTCCATAGCTGACCATCTGGGTACTTAAAGTCCATCAGTGTATTTCAGTGTATTTAGGTGACAGTGATGTTTGGATGGCTGAGAAAAGCTGGAGAATGATGGTTAAAAATGGCACCCAATGAAATAAAATAATATGAATAATGAGGTAGGCAAGGATCATGAACAAACAAGGGGTGTGTGTTTGTGTGTGTGTGTAGAGTGCGTGTGTATAGTGTGTGTGTATGTGTGGGGGGTTGTGTGTAATTAAAGTTTGATTAGGGCTCCCAAATTATATAGCTTTCAGAAAGTTTAAACTAAAGTCTCAACTATGAATCAAAAATATATCAACAGGCATATGAAAACCAAAAGCCTGCCAGAGGTAAGAGGTAAAAGTCAGAGAATGACTAGTTTTAAGGAAGACCTAGAAATAATCTGATTTGAGGACCTGCTTGCCTCTGCCTCTTTCAGACTACAGCTCTCCATAGTCATTTTCTGTGATTACTCAGTGCTTCCTCAGCCAACACCATCTTCGTAATTACCCTTCTGAGTTAGGTTTTTCTTTTGTTTTGTTTTGTGGCCACACCCAGTGATGTTCAGTGGTTACTCCTAACTCAGGAATTACTCCTGGTGGTACTTGAGCAACCAGATGGGATGCTGGGGATTGAAACTGAGTTGATTGCATACAAGGCAAGCCCCCTACCCACTGTACTTTCTCTCCTAGGTTTTTTTTAATTTGTTGTTGTTAAGAGACTGTGATTGACAAAGTTATTCATAGTTGAATTTCAGCCCAGTATCAATATTGTTTCAATATCAATAGTGTTTCAATATCAATCCCACCACTGGTATCCCCTGGTACCATCCCACCATTCAGTCTGCCTTTTTAACATTTTAAAATTAGGTTATTATAGTTTGGATTGAGTTTTTTTAGTGTAGTTGACTTTGTGGTTTAGATCTATAGATATACCATACATCTACATGGATGATATGCCCAGGGTCCCTGACTTTCCCATGTTACCTTCCATCCGCCTCTTGTTACTTGCCATCCTCAATTTCTTTCCTTGTCAATATTTCTCCTTTCTATACAATAGGTTCCAGGATAATGGAGGTAGACCCTCTTTGATACCTTGCATTCCCTCATCTTGATATTCTGTATACCACAGATAAATGAAATCATCCAGTGTTTGTTGTTCTTCTGACTTACTTCACTTAACATGGTATCCTTCAGTTCCATGCAATTTGTTACAAATTGCATGATTTTATTATTCCTTGTGGCTGCTTAATATTCCACTATATATACGGTATATGTATATATATGGACTGGGGCAATAGCACAGCGGTAGGGTGTTTGCCTTGCAAGCGGCCAATATGGCTGACCCGAGTTCGATCCTCCACCCCTCTCAGAGAGCCCAGCAAGCTACCGAGAGTATCTCGCCCACACAGAAAAGCCTGGCAAGCTACCCATGACGTATGCCAAACACTAATAATTCTCACAATGGAGCCGTTACTGGGCCCGCTCGAGCAAACCGATGAAAAACGTGAGGACAGTGAAAGTGAGATATATATATATATATATATATATATATATACATATATATATATTGCATCTTCATTTATTCATCCATCTTTTGTACACTGGATTGATTCTGTAGCCTAGCTTCTGTGCTAAATGTGGCAATAAATAATGGTGTGCATATGTCCTTTTGAATGAATGGTTTTGTCTCGTGGGGGTGGATAGCAAAAAGTATAATTGTAGATTATAGGGCAGCGCTATACTTTTATGAGAAAAGACTGCACTGTTTCCCATACATGTTAATAAAAACAAAAATTCCCACAGAAGTGGATGAGAGTCTCCTTTCACAAGATCCCCACTAACATAGGTTGTTCCCAATCCAGTTTTGTTTATTTGGTATGTGCCATTATCACTGGTGTAAGATGATATCTCATTGTTGCCTTGATTTGGATTTTTCTGATAATAAGTGATGATGATCACTTTTTCATTAGCCATCCACCTTCTTTAGAGAAGCATCTTCATTTCCTCTCCCCATTTTTTGTATAACATTTAAAATTTTTATTGTTGTTTATTTTTGTAAGCACTTTGTATATTTTTAATGAGTACCCTTTATCTATGTGTTAAGTGCAAGTGTTCTCTCCCATTCAGGTGAATATCTTTTAACTTTACTCCATGTTTCTTTCACCATGCAGAAACTTTTCAGTCTGATGTAGTCCCATTTGTCTTTTGTGTGTGTGTGTGTGTGTGTGTGTGTGTGTGTGTTACCTTTGCCAATAGCCTCATATCATTGTAAACACATTTGAGGGCGAAATCATGGAGGAGCATTTTATCTGTATTTTGGATCCTTTTGATTTCTTTTTCTTCTCAGATTGCTGCCGTTAGGACCTCTAAATTACATTGAATAAAAATGGAGACAGTGGACATTCATTGCCTTGTTCCTGATCTCAAACTGAATGTTTCAGTTTTCACTATTGAGAATGATACTGATGTGGGTTTGTTATAGATGACCATTAATATCTTGAGGAAGGTTCCTTCCATTCCAATTTTGTTGGATTTTTTTTTATCGTGAATGGATGTTGTATCTTGTTGAAATCTTTCTCTGCATTGATTGATCTGATCATATGATTTTTACCTTTCTTTTTTTCATGTGGTCACTGTCACTGTCCTTCCATTGTTTATCAATTTGCTCGAGTGGACCCAGTAACATTGTGAGACTTGTTACTGTGTTTGACATATCAAATACATCACAGGTAACTTGCCAGTCTTTGCCGTGTGGGTGAGATGCTCTCAGTAGCTTGCCGGGCTCTCCAAGAGGGGCGGAGGAATCAAACTTGGGTCGGCCATGTCAGCCTCATGCAAGGCAAACACCCTACCTGCTGTGCTATTGATTTGTGTATGTTGAACCATCCTTGCATTTCTGGCATGAATACTAGTTAGGGAAGTTGGTATGAAATTTTCTTTCTTTAATATAGTTTATAAGGTTTATAAAGTGTTTATGTAGTTAATTTTTTCTGCATGGCATTTTGATCAGGGAGGGTACTTGGTGTGATTTCTATACTCACAAATTCATATATGTTTGAGTATGTTATCTGTCTGGGAGAAAATTCCATGTACACTTGGCAAGAATGTGTATTCAGCTTTGGGGGATAGAGTGCCCTGCATATATCCATTAAACCTCCTGTAGAGTGCTTGTATATTAGAGTGCTTGTAGAGTGCTTGTATGATATCCTATCTGGTTGATATGTCTCATGGCAGAAGTAGAATGTTGAAATCTTGCACTACTGTAGTGTTTCCATCAATATAATTTTTTAGGTCTATGAGCAGAAACTTTATAAACTTTGATGATCCTCCATTTTGTGCATACATGTTCATGAGAGCTAGTGCTTCTTTTTTTTGGGGGGGGGGTCACACCCGGCGATGCACAGGGGTCACTCCTGGCTCATACACTCAGGAATAACTCCTGGTGGACCATATGGGATGCTGGGAATCAAACCCGGGTCGGCTGCATGCAAGGAAAATGCCCTACTCGCTGTGCTATTGCTCCAACCTCAAGCTAGTGCTTCTTGACCTGTTGTCCCTTCACGGTGTCCATCTCGGTATCTAATTACTGTCTTTTAGATAGAATTCTGTTTGGGTTGATACAAGTCCTATATACTATTGGCACATATGATTGTATTTCATCCGTTCACTATGAGCTTGTTTTTATCCTGGGGTAGGAGGGTTGGGTAACACTATAACAATCCAAGAGAATGAGAATGGAAGGGAGGAACTAGTTGTCTCAGCTATAATTGGGGCTTGCTTTCTATTTGATCACTTAACATAGGTAGTTTAGTAAGTTTTTTTTGAAGTCTGGGGTTGCTGAGTGGGTTTTGTGTTTTATTTTTTCTGAAAAAAGGGCAGTAGGCCAAATAATTTTGGAAACCTCTGGATGATCTAGGTGTGTAGATTTGTGCTATCTAGGGTTTGCCATGATTATGTAACACTGTCCTCCCCTTGTTCATCTATTTGCTCAAGCAAGCACCAGTAAGATCTCCATTGTGAGATTTGTTGTTACTATTTTTGGCATATTGAATACGCCATGGAGAGCTTGCTAGGCTTTGCCATGCGGGCGGGATACTCTTGGTAGCTTGCCAGGCTCTCAGAGAGGGATGGAGGAATCGATCCCGGGTCTACTGTGTGTAAAGCAAATGCCCTACCCGTGTGCTATCACTCCAGACCATGACTATATGTTATGATATTCACACCATTACAAAAATCACATAACACATTTCTCAAAGTATTTCTACTTTGTAAAGAAAAATATAATTGTAGTTTGTAGTATCCCAACTTAGAGGAGTTCTCCAGATTATATTTATTCATAGCTTGGAAAATTCATGGGGAAGGAGAAGGCCTGAGAGTGGGATTGAGATATACACGTTCAGTCAAAAAGGAGGAGTAACAGCTTCCTATTCTTACACAAAATGATCGACTACTCTCCAAAACTGACAGTTCTGTTCAAAGCTGAGAAATCCTGTAAGTGAAACTTTCTGATTTCTCTCTTCCCTTTGGGGAAGTACTTTATTTTTCTACAACTTTTGGCCAAGCCCAAATTGAAATCTTGCACGATTCATCTACAAACAGCACGGGTAAAAGCAGAGTACATGTTCCAAAATAATTAAATTTCAAGCTTACTATTATTTGTTTTCTCCTACCATCTCTAGGAGATTTGTTTGATTTTGTTTCTAAAAATGCAGAAGAAATCAAATAAAGGAACTCAAATTAAAGCAGGAGAGTGACTTTCACATTCTCTGCATTCTCTGTTAATGTCTGTTGCCATCCAGTGGTTGTGATGGAAATATCCAGCCTTTTCTTTTTTAACTTCATCTCACATCACCATTATTTGAATTTTACAGTTCTCCTGGGTTATGATGAAGAAATTACGTCTTTGAATGACTCTAAAATATCACGTGGCTTGAATATTTATGTGGTGATTTAAATGATAAATTTATTTATATTTTCCTTGGAACAAATGTAAGAAGGGAGGTCCAAACAATTTCTAAATGGCTTAGTTGTTTAACACACTTAATCTTAAGCCATTTTTCCAAATCATTTGACCTTTACTAAAGCATAAATGTAGAATTTATGAACCATAATTTTTTACTAATTGGAGTCTTTGATCAGCATCCTCATTTTGAACTAACATTATCCAGGGGTTGAGCTACATTAGTTTATTCTAGGTGATATTGAAGGGATAAAAGACCCAGGATTTGAGAAAAGGCCACGTGACTCCCATCCAATGCCCTTTTCCAGCTAAACTTATTTCCAAGTACTTGCCTTTTCCAGCTAAACTGATTTCCAGATAGTTGGCATGTTTATAAGTAAATCTAAATTATTTTTCCATGTCAGTTTGCTTTAGAATTTGGAGGTTTACCATTTAATTTTGTAAATGCATATTGATGAAAATGGGACTTTTATGATGTTACATGATATGCTTAGTTAGCTCAAATGATGACATGATTAGTCAGCTAGAAATTCAGTTTAGTTTCCTGGAAAAGACTTAAATTTTTCTATTTTAAGTTAGCCAGTTGATGGTTCAGTCAGTTGTATGGAATGATCATTTTTGCAAGCATTAGAAATAAAGACATTTGCTGCTTAATTGATTATAAATAGTTTTGATGTAAGTAAAATGGATTCATTGTCAAGCTGTATTTTATTTTCCATCTCTCCTTTTTCATAGGGTCCACTTTCTGGATCCTTTCTGATTCCTCTCAAAATAGAATCATGAAATTTTGATAGATTTTATATATTCCATTGAGTTGTAAAAATTATAAAACCAAGGGTTTTTGCTTTAACTTTGAATTTTAAAAGAGTCTCTTGATTACTTTTTGATTCCTGTGGAGACCACTTTTTTCTCTAAAATCTCATTAGTGTGACTGAAAACACAAGAGGAGCTGATAAGAGGAAAGTCACTGAGTAGATCTTCTGTGAAGAATTCACTTACTGTTCACCTGTCAACTCTGGATTGAGACAAAATGTTCCCACTTGAGCTATACATTTTATCTGTCCAACCGTATATTATATTGTACTTGCCATTATATGATGCCCATTTAGTAATAGATAAAGGTGGGTAGCTTTCCACCAAATTGATATTTCCTTATCCATAGTACAGAAGTCATTGCTTTGAAGTAAATTCTCAATCAGGAATTGTGTTTTCCAGCCTGCCTAATAGGTAGGTGAAGATGTGAACCTAGTTTTTTACCAATGGAACATTAATGGAAGTGATGCCACCTCCAGGTCAGGCCCTGAAAGCATAGTTTTACCTTTGCCTTTTTTAAAGTTTCTAGACCTGGGGTCACAGAGCAGATGGGTATCTAAGTTCCTGAATTACTAACGAGGGAAAATACTGCTAATGAGCATTCACATGATCTATTCAGTTAGCTCAAGATAAGTTTCTCCCACCTTATTCACAGAAAGTTTAGAGTTATTATTATAATACTAGAAATACTAATGTAGTCTCATCCTAACTATTACAGTACTCTGAAGTAATACAAGATTGAGAAAGAAGATTGACTGTTAGAATGTATGTTCATGGATACATTATTATGTCTGACTTCTCTACATCTCTGTCCTTTGTACTCTCCTTTGCTAATACTTTGCTAATTATCTACACTGCTGGATTAACTTATAGGCTATTTCTGAGCAAATTAGTAAAAAGGAAGCATCTTATCTTTCAGGTATTTTGTCACTAATTCCTGAGACATTGTCATAAAAACTGAATAAATTGTCAATGACCACAAGGTGAGTAACTGTTGTCGTCTGGAATGGGACAAAATAAGCAACCTTGGTGGTGTCCATCAGAAAAGCAGCAGCACAGAAAGGTTCTGTAAGATAGACTTCTCAAGAGATTCACCCCGTCAAACCTGAAAAACAAGCATGCATTAGGGTCCCCACTCCAGCACTTCCCTTTAGGTTGCCTTTCTGAGCTTTGGCCTATGGAAACCAATACACTAAAGCTTTTTCTGCTTCCCTTTAAAAATACTTATTTTCTGTGTTCTGTTTGCTTGGGTAAATTTCATGTTCTCCATTTCTTAGAGTTCACTATACAGGTTCCATTTGAGAAGCCAGTTTCCTTGTATGTGTGGGTGAGCAAGTATGCATCATCTCCAGAGGACTGACGGAATGAGCCACCCTAGGCAGAATCTGTTCCACTGCTTTAATGAGTAGCTTTGTTGGTCTAACGCTTCATTTTCAGTAATTTTTATTTGTTTGTTTATTTATTTATTTATTTATTTTTGCTTTGGGTCACACCTAGTGATGCGCAGGGGTTACTCCTGGCTCATGCACTCAGGAATTACTTCTGTCAGTGCTCAGGGGACCATATGGGATGCTGGGAATCAAACCCGGGTCTGCCGAGTTCAAGGCAAACGCCCTACCTGCTGTCTATTGCTCCAGCCCCTTTCAGTAATTTTTAAACAAAAACTTACCTGAAACTGGTATGCACAACAATTCACACACACACACACACACACACACACGCACACACACACACATATGCAGGAGATATACCAGAGAACCTTTAACCTAGTGGATTAACTCTTCATTGCCTGGTGAGCTTAGAATTGGAACAAGGAGAGTAGCTGGTTTATCAGAATTTTTTCCCTCTGACTGTTATGTGTTTCAATCACTGTGGAAAATGGCTTTGAGACTTCTCTCCAAACATTCTGAGTATTTCCATATGATCCAACAATTCTGCTCCTGGGCATCTACCCCAAGAACAAAAAAGCATCAGTGTGGTAAAACAAATATATATCTATCTTCATCACAGCACTATTTACAATAGCCAAGGTCTGGAAGCAACCCAGCTGCCCAACAACAGATGGGTAGATGAAGACATTGTAATATTTATGCACAGTGGAATACGATTCATCTATGAAAAAAGATGAAAATTCTGCAGTTTGCTGCAATATAGATGAAATCTAAGTGAAGTGAGAAAGTGGAAGATTGACACCAGATGATCTCACTTATATGTGGAATTTAAAGAGATAATGCAGCTGTTAGTCCCCAGTGTAACAAACCTTTGAGACATGAAGATTGGAACTGAGAACTGAGGAGACTGGGCGAGGGGTAAGGAGGGAGAGTCTGTGGGATAACAGAGGATTCTCGACACATAAGTGGAGGGATTGGTGTAGTAGCTCTGTAACTGTAAAACAGCCACTTGTCTCGATTAAAAAGTTAAATTTAAAAAGGGAAGAATTTTCTCCCATTCCCTGCCAGTTTGTGAATAAACTCTTCTGTAAAGATTGGGATCTTCAGCTGGAATTGCAGTTGCTCTCTGAGCCTCTTCCTTTGGTTCTTTCCTTCCAGGGCTACCTTCTGGAGATATCCCTTCTCTAGACCTTTCTTTTGATTGCCTAACCTCTCTTCACTGGGATAAAAACTTATGGGCCAGCCGGATCTGAACGTAAACTCTACTACTTACTCCTGGCTGTGTTACTTTGAACAAGTTAACCAGTCGATGCTTCACTTTTTTTCATCTGTTTGAGACAGAACCCATGCACAGAACTTCTATGAGGATTAATTGAGACAATATAGGTTAGATAATTGCCTTCTCATTTTATTACTATTTAAATATTTATGCTAATAATAATTATACAATGAGATGGGGTTTGGGAAGAGTCTAGTCCAGTTACTCATTTAATGCAAAAGTAGCTTCTGCAATGCACTCATTTTATAAAATTTCAATTAATCAGTGCACAGATTTTCTTCATATATTACAGTTTGGCTGCTTTCCAGTGATTATATGAAATTGACTAGATTTCACTACTAAGCTCTTTTCCAAGCATATGATAGGAAAGGTTGGCATTGGAGGGGTTTCATATAGGCAACTGACCTGGTTTAGCATCTTCTATTGAGTTAAGTTTTTCAAAATATGGATGTTTAGGTCATACCTTAAATATCCCAAATTTTAAGTCATTTTTTAAAATTTTTATTAGTGAAACACCATGAGGCACAGTTGTAGACTTATAAATTTTTGTGCTTGGGTTTCAGTTACACAATGATTGAGTACTCATCCCTCCACCAGTACCCATTCCCCACCTCCAATGCTCCCAGTATCTCTCCCACCCCCCATCCCACCCCACCCCTGTGGCAGAGCATTCCCTTTTGTTCTCGCTCTCCTTTTGGGTGTTATAGTTTGCAAAAGAGGCATTGAGTGGCAATCATGATCAGTCTATAGTCTACTTTCAGCATGCATCTCTCATGCTGGGAGGATCCTCCCAACACCCTTTACTTGGTGCTCTCCTCTCTATCTGAGCTTCCTTCTCCCCCAGCATGTGCGGCTGGCCTCCAAGCCATGGAGTGAACCTCCTGGTACTTACCTTGACTATTCTTGGGTGTTAGTCTCCCATTTTGTTACTTTATACTCCCCAGATAAACGCAATCTTTCTATGTCTGTCCCTCTCTTTCTGTTGAGTCATTTTTAAGTCAGTTTTGTTGATATTGTTATCGTTCTCAGTATTCCCAGGTGATTTTAAAGGTCCATCCAGAATTTATAGTCACTGAATGAAACGATGTGTGTAGGCTTTTATTTTCTTCTGTCCAGTTGTTCTCTCTCCCGAAGCATAGGCATTTGTACTTCTTTCCTTTTTTTGACTCTGTATACCTATATATTTAATGTTCCTAGCGCGAGCAGATGCCATTGTGCTACACTTGCACGTGACAAGGACGAATGGAGATTTACTGGCACCCGCTGGGGCAAATTGATGAGCAACGGATGACAAGTGTTACAAGTGAAGTGATATCTGTATTTCAAAATTCATTATACTCTTTAATCTCTGCAATTTAAAAAATATATTTTAAAGCCCTTAAAATAAAGCAGCTAGTGCTCATTCATTTTCAAACCCAAAGTAAGAAACATTTAAGAATCTGAAAGACCATGGTCGGGTTAGGTCACTGATCAGGCTAAGTGAAGCTGAGCACATGCTTTTCATGCACCACATGGTTTCCCAGAACCCCTGGGAGGGACTGACAAGCACAAACCTTAGAGTAGTATGTGCAGGGACGAGCCCCACCTTCCAGAACAAAAGTACAAAACATAAAAAAGAATTTGAAGGGCCAATCCTAATCTAATCTTTACAAGTTGATTAAAACATATCGTCTTTTGTGGATAACAATTCTTAGTGTGGAATGCTTTGCATCAATTTTTGGAGTGAGGTGATTCACAACTATTTTTTTCTTCTTTTTTTGGTTTTTGGGCCACACCTGGTGGTGCTCAGGGCTTACACCTGGCTCTGCATTCCGGAGTCACTCTCGGCTAACTCAGGGGACTGTGTCGAGTGCTGGGGCTCAAACCTGGGTCTCTGATGTGCAAGGCAAGTGTCTTGACCTCTGTAATGACCCCTTCATTAAATTAATGTTTCCCGAACTGGCAAGTACCAAGGGTGCTGGAGACACTTTTTATTTGTTCACTTAAAGGTAGCTTTTGTTGGAGGGCAGGGAGGAGGATGGTTGCTGAATGATTTTTTTTTCCCCGAAAAAAGGAGTAGGAGGTAGGCAAAAGAAGTTTGGCATCCTTTTCCCTAAATGTTTCAGTGCACATCTCTAAATATAGGGGCATTTTCTTACATAACCATAGAATCATTATTACATCTATTAAAACAAATAACTCCTATTATCTAATGCACAATTTACATTCAAATTCCCATAAGAATCCTCCAATTTCTTTCAGTTGATTATTTTTAAATAGCTATTAAGCAAGTATTTTTTTCTCAGTTTCTACTGTAGTGACCATATTTTTAAAAAAAAGTGGAGCTCTGGAAAGTTTTCTGGCTAGTATACTATATGACAATCTGCTGTATTTCCTATTTAACTTGTTTGTTTTTGAAAAAATTGAACAGAAGAATTGAAAGGATTCTTCAGTATTCACTTGTTTTCATGATTCTCTTTTTTATTCTTCCACTCCTGGAACTTGGTATGCTTTACATTCCGGACTCAAACAAATATTTCATGGCTCCTTTTAGGTGGACCCCTTAAATAATATTGGCAAAGAAGATGGATCACATGCTGATTACTTAGATATAAATTTTGAGAGTAACTGCTCTAATTGGGGAGCTTAGACATGCCTATAAATAATATTTAGCCTGACTTTCGGTTGACAGTGTTTTTCTGGGCTTTCCCAGAGAGCCAGGTGCTGCACTGTGACAGTGGCATCACCATTGTGGGTGAAGTGAGAAAATGACGAGCCACTTTAACACCAAAGTGGCTGGAGCAGGCCGAGTGTTTACACCTTATATAATGTCAGTTGTATTTCAACATGGTCCAAAAATATCATGCGAAGGTATTTGAAAAGAAGAAAAACAAATCTGGTTTTAAATGTGCCTGTCTGAGGGTTGCTGCTGTTACCATGGAGATCAGAAAAGCAGATTTTCACGGCTTTGACACCCTGAGCTTGTTTTTGAACAGATTCATGAGCCTGTGGGCTTTCTTCCCTCCTATTCTGGGAGGTTTTGTTAGACATAACCTTGCCTGAATAATATTAACATATCGTTTGTGTGAAATCACATTAGATGCTAATGCTTTGAGTTGTTTTTAGCATTATTTAACAATTCAGGATTCATTTTTCATCTGCATGTTTTAAAATAGACCGACTCCCCTAATCAGCTTTAGCATAGTTCTGCTTGAAGCACAAGGAAATGCTAGTTTAATATTTTGGTGCCATCTGCTGTAAATTTCATGGCATTCTACCCATCTGGCTTACTTGCAACCCCCTCCTACTCTTTTTTAAAAAATCTTAGTAGAAAACAACAAATCTCTGTCTAAATCTTTCCTACTCATTGGCCCTTTCTCTTGTTGCTAATCAGTGGATGAGGCTTTTGTCAGAAGAGTATGTTTCCCTTGGCTCCATGGGTTCATTTCCTAAGACTTCTGTTCTAGTTTAGAGAGGAGTGTGTGTGTGTGTGTGTGTGTGTGTGTGTGTGTGTGTGTACTTTTGTAAATTCGACAGCATCACAAAATAAATTTGGGAAGCTATTACATGGCAGGCTCTTTCCTAGGCACTATGGGTGAAAAACAAAGCAGACACCCTCTTGCCCTGGAGGATACAAGTTTGTTTGTTTGTTTTTTTATTTGTTTGGGGAGCCCCACAAAGCTAGACTCCTGGCTCTGAGCTCAGGGCCTGAGGGACTATATGGGGCCATGTGCAAGACATTTGCTTTACCTGTAGTACTATCTCTCCAAACCTGGAGTATATAAGTTAATGCTTATAATGCATTAATGGTGAGTGCTATGAATTGAAAATAAAACAGGCTAAGGGGAACTGATTTAAACAGAATGCTCAAAGAGGCCTAACATTGCAATGGACATCTCTAATGTGTAAAGATTATGACGTGAGAGGATAGTTCGTCCAACACTATGCCTTGGAACTCTTGTTCAAGACAGACTCATTGCTATTTAGCAATCTCAGTATTAATCATAAATGGTATACTGCTGAAAACCAAATCTGTTTCCTGAAAGATGTTAGGCAGTTTCTGCTCTTGTTATAGGACTGAGAGGACCTTGGATTTAACTCTGACAGTTCTTAAGCTCAGCACATCACCTTACTGATGTGAGTTGTGTTGACCTGTATTACTCTTTGTTGAGTCATGTAGAGAATTTTTGAGTTTTAAATTTGGTTGAGTTGGAATACCAGAGGATTTTAAGTAAGAATTTAAACTCTCCATGGATTGTTTTTGTTTTGGGGTAACACCTAGCTCTGCTGAGGGCATATTCCTGGGTCTGCACTCAGGGATCACTCCTGAAAGACTTAGCGGACGACTTGGGGTGCTGAAGATTAAACCCAGTTCAGCTGCATAGAAGGCAAGTGCCCAATCCATTGTGTTGACTCTTCTGCCCCTTCATGGAGTACTTTTACCTGTCAACCCTCAATATATCCGGGGGAGAGAATGCATATGGGACATCTAAATAATAATATGAGATACAGTTCTAAGTGAAATTTCACCAGAAATGCTGTTAGTATTGTTATCAGTTGGATTGCATAGGAGAGAGAAGTGTTTAGATGTTCAGTGCATTTTTCTTTGCCAAGTCTCTTTAAAGATCCCTTTAAGGATCTGACAGTTACTATAATAGTTAGGTGCATGTCTGACATGCCTCTGATCCTGGTTCAATTCCCAGCACATACTCATGCTTTTATTCATTTATTCAATAATAAAGTCTCAGGCACCTACAGTGTGTGAATGACTGGTATGTGATTGAGGAAGCTAAGGTCAATAGACACAGTCCTGTTCACAGGACATCTGTAGGGACCCAACATATCAGTTAAACTTAGAGAGATTAAGTATGTAAAAAGCAATGGAAGCAACACTGCCCCAGCTCTGTCTATATTGACTTGTGTTTTGATCAGTCATGTTCTATTAGCATTCTGACCTTTTAGTTCTTCTTTTCTTATGTTTTAAAATGTCTGGAGTGGAGGGGGAGGTATTCATACAATTCACATCACTTTCTTTAAAAAGGGGTGAATTATTGTGAAGTGATGACAGTATTTGTTCTGACTTACTAGGAATGAGCCACATAATAAAATCATTTCTTTACTAGATTAAATAACTATTATCCAGTGCTAGGTCAAATGGGAGCTCAATTTCTAATTTTTTGAGAATCGTCCATACTGTTTCCAGAAGGGCTGAACCAGTGGACATTCCCACCAACAGTGAAGGAGTGTCCCTTTCTCGCCACATCCACGCCAGCATCGGTTGCTTTTGTTCTTTTGAATGTGGGCTAGTCTCTGAGGTGTGAGATGGTATCTCATTGTGGTTTTGATCTGCATCTCCCTGATGATTAATGATGTAGAGCATTTTCTCATGTGCTTTTTTGCCATTCGGATTTCTTCTTTGAGAAAGTTTCTGTTCATTTCATTGCCCCATTTTTGGATGGGGTTGGATGTTTTCTTCTTGTGGAGTTTAACCAGTATTTTGTATATCCTGGATATCAACCCCTTGTCAGATGTGTATTCGGCGAATATCCTTTCCCATTCTGTAGACTGTCTTTGTATTTTGGTCACTGTTTCTTTGGAGGTACAGAAGCTTCTTAGTTTAAGATAGTCCCATTTATCTATCTCTGTTTTCACTTGCTCGGCCAGTGGCGTGGCATCTTTGAAGATACCATTAGCTTCAATGTCATGGAGGGTTTTGCCAACTTTATCTTCAATGTACCTTATGGTTTCTGGTCTGATGTTGAGGTCTTTAATCCATTTTGATCTTACTTTTGTACATGGTGTTAGGCAGAGTTCTGAGCCTATTTTTTTGCATGTAGCCGTCCAGTGATGCCAACACAATTTATTAAAGAGGCTTTCCTTACTCCACTTCACATTACTTGCACCTTTATCAAAGATTAGATGAGCATATGATTGAGGAGAGATGTCAGTGTATTCAACCCTGTTCCATTGGTCTGCAGTTCTGCCTTTGTTCCAGTACCATGCTGTTTTAATTATTACTGCTTTGTAGTACAGTTTGAAGTTCGGGAGGTTGATTCCTCCCATTTTCTTTTTCCCAAGAATTGCTTTAGCTATTCGTGGGGGCTTATTGTTCCATATAAATTTCAGGAGTGTTTGACCCAGCAATACCACTCCTGGGAATATATCCCAGAGAGGCAAAAATGTATAGTCGAAGTGACATCTGCACTTGTTTGTTCATTGCAGCACTCTTTACAATAGCCAGAAACTGGAAGAAACCTGAGTGCCCAAGAACAGATGACTGGTTAAAGAAGCTTTGGTACATCTACACAATGGAGTACTATGTAGCTCTTAGAAAAGATGAAGTCATGAAATTTACATACAAGTGGTACAATATGGAAAGTATCATGCTAAGCGAAATGAGTCAGAAAGAGAGGGATAGACATAGAAAGATTGCATTCATCTGGGGGATATAAAGTAACAAAGTAAGAGATTAATACCCAAGAATAGCTGAGATCAGCACCAGGAGGATTACTCCATAACTTAGAGGCCAGCCGGGTATCCTAGAGGAAAGGGCAGTTCAGATAGAGAAGGGAGCACCAAATAAAGGATGTTTGGAGGATCCTCCCAGGAGGGGAGATGCATGTAGAAAGTAGACTATGGACTGAACATGTTTGCCACTCAATGCCTCTTTTGCAGACCACAACACCCAAAAGGAGAGAGAGAACACAGGGGATTGCCCTGCCACAGAGACAGGGGGGATGGGGGGATGGGGGTGGGAGGGATATTATCCATGGTGGTGGAAAATGGGCACTGGTGGAGGGATGGGTATCTGATCATTGTATAATTGAAACCAAAGCACAAAAAATTGTAAATCTACAACTTTAAAAAAAAATACAATAAAGGGAAAAAAATAACTATTATCCAGTGCTAGTAAACTAGTGGGAGAAAATCCTATGACAAGATTGCATTTTCCTTCATTTTCTGTCTATACATGTAGGAGTTAGCATGTTGTTCTGAAAACTTAGAGACTAACAACTCTGCATGATTAAATGTAAATAGTCACCTTAGTAGGCTGATCGGGCTGGAGCGATAGCACAGCGGGTAGGGCGTTTGCCTTGCATGTCGCCGATGCGGGTTTGATTTCTCCATCCCTCTTGGAGAACCCAGCAAGCTACCAAGAGTATCCTGCCCACACGACAAAGCCTGGCAAGCTCCCCATGGCGTATTCAATATGCCAAAAACAGTAACAACAAGTCTCACAATGGAGACGTTACTGGTACCTCAAATCGATGAACAATGGGATGGCAGACAGTGACAGTGCAGTAGGCTGATCATGGGGCAAGTTGGGGAGTGGGGTGCTGAATTCATTACTAATAATTAAATGCTCCCTTATCCTGTGCCTACATGGAAGCAAAAGTGAATTTGAGAATACAGGGAGGCTGTTGAATGTCTTATTTATCGTCTATTCTCTAGGGTGCTTTAAATAAGGTTTTCCTGGGCACAATGAAGAGATTAAAGTTCACGGTATTATCCTTACTACACATAATAAAATTTCCATTCAAGTGAGTGCCAACATTCACAATTCTGATAGTATTCTTTGGAAACCTAAAAGCTATAAATGCTGCTTTCCTAAAGGAATTTTTATTGGTGGTCCTATTCTCAGCTTACGCTGCTCCAAGATGCTTGTTGGCATCTATGACATAGCCTTCAGGAGAGCTTGGCTTTTCCTGCTGATGACTGTGTTGGGGAAAATGAGCAGCAGCAGCAGGTCCATCACTGGTGCTCTCCGGATACTGGCAGTGCCGTCGCCATTTCCTTCTCCTCTCCCTTTCCTCTCTCTGGCTCTGTCAGTGACTGGAGATGTGACCATTTCTCCACTTTCCGTTACCACTGTGCCAACTGCACAGAACACTGCCGCATTCCAAAGAGTAAAGCCCAGTCACCATTTCTTTCTAATGCAGGGCCATCCTGCCAAGGGAGGCCAGGACTGGTATGTACATTCTGGAGACTCTGGGTCAGTTCTATAAACTGACTCTTTAGGTGCCAGCAAGTTTCAAAGCTCTGAGTATTTATGTTTCTCCCCCTGATGGCACAACATACTATACCATTGCTCTTTCATTCCATCTTCACAAAGACATAAAGAGTTTGTTGAGAAGGGACATTGTTCAATGTTGGATGGAATTGCTGAACTCTTGAATAATCTGCTCTGTGGGTCTTTAAATCTGGAAGAGAGTTGACTATTCGTGGACATTTCTTAAAGGACTTGAATTCAGGGATTCTTATGTGGAGATCATGCTATCATTTGCATCCTCCCAAACTTATATATAAAAATTCTAATGTCCTATGAAGGTACTGCAGATGAAGTCTTTGAGAAATAATTCAGAAACCATCGCTAATCCGAGACCATAGAGATTCCCCCTAAGCATGGCTGTGGCTAGAACAGGAAATCTTCAGCTTCTGGGGCTCTGCTCGGGGTGGAGAGGGAAGCTCAACCCACCTTCCTCCAAGGGGCCCCGGTGAGGACAGTCAGGCATGGAGGTAGGAGACTCTGCCATGCTTAAGACCACTATCCACACATTCGGACGAACCTCACGCCTGAAGGAACCGGCAGAGGAACCCAGGTGTGCGGGACCCGGGGTGTAGATCTCCAAGCCTGCTCGGATTGGGACTGGGGCCTCCTCCACCCAGAGATCCCATCTTCCAGTATGTAGGCATTACACCCATCAACTGCCCCCGGTGCCGTGTAATCCCATCAACGGCCAAAACCCAGGGACTATAAAACCCAGCTCCCGGAAGTGATATCTTATTATGTAGTTCTTACTCTGGAGAACCTGGCAGGCTACCAAAAGTATCCTGCCCACACAGCAGAGTCTGGCAAACTCCCCGTGGTGTATTCAGTATGCCAAAAACCAGTAACAACGATGGCTCTCATTCTCCTGACCCTGAAAGAGCCTCAAATGTGGCACTTTTTAAAATCTCAGGGCTAGGATGAAGGAGATGTTACTGGGGCCTGCTCGAGGCAATTGATGAACATCAGGATGACAGTGATACAGTGAACTTTTACCCCCATTGAAGTGCCTTGTCACCCTGATCAAAAGACAATTGACCATAAACATAAGGGTTTATTTATAGGTATTCAATGCTATTTCGCTGCGTGTAAGGATAACACCCTACCTGCTGGGCTGGAGCGATAGCACAGCGGGTAGGGCGTTCGCCTTACAAGTGGCCAACGTGGCCGACCCGAGTTCGATTCCTCCGCCCCTCTCGGAGAGCCCGGCAAGCTACCGAGAGTATTCGATATGCCAGACACAGTAACAACAAAGTCTCCAATGGAGACGTTACTGGGCCCGCTCGAGCAAATCGACGATCAACGGGAGGGCCTTTACCTTTACCTTTACCAATGCTATTTCACTAATTTGTATGTCTGCCTTCATATTAGTACCACACATTTTATTTTTTTTATGTAGGAGTACTGCTATTTATTCAGCCACTGATTAGGCTGATTGAATTGTACATGAACTCCACCTTACTTTTTTTCTCCATTTTTTATAATTTTATTTATTTAATCACCGTGAGAGCAGTTACAAAGTTTTCGGGTTTAAGTCTCGGTCATACAATGAAACACCCGTACCTTCACCAGTGCCCGTTCTCCACCACCAAAACCCCCAGTATACCCCCATCCCACACCCTCCCCGTACCTGTAGGGCAGATGATTTCCAAATTACTCTCTCTACTTTGATTACATTCAATATTTTGACACCACACCCACCATTATTATTTGGGATTTTACCCCAATACTCAGATCTGCCGAAAAGGCAACAGTAGACAATTTGTTTTCTATTGCTGGTTATGAATAACATATAATGTCGTGTAGCTGCAGTAGTGGCCGTGCGATTTTGAAATTTCAAAATTTTAACAATTAAATCTGGAGGGATTTCTGTCAAAACCTGCTGGGTTCTGAGATTTGTTCCTGAGTCTCTGGGATCATGGCCATTAAGCAGCTTGATCAGGAGCCAGGGAGGCCATTCGTGGGCGGCCATTAGGCCACCAGGTGGAACATTCCAAGGCATGAAACCTATTCCTACCTGGGGTGGCCCATTGCCGGTAACCTACTGCAGGGACCAGACACATTTCTGCCAAAAGCTGCTGGGTTTCGAGATTTTTTTCTGAGTCTCTGGGATCATGGCCATTAAGCGGCTTAATCAGGAGCCAGAGAGGCCGTGACAGTGACTAGGGGGTCTCATTGGAACGAGGAAGAAAGGGCCGGCTCCATCCCCATCCTGTGAGGCCCCACGTGTCTCATCACTGTGGCCCAAACTTAACTATCCAGTGGCCTCTGGAGGATGACAGCCACCAGGCCGCCAGGGTTAACAGGCCAAGGCACAAAAACCTATTCCCACCTGGGGTGGCCCGGCACCAGTAGCCTACAGCAGGAACCGGACGCATTTCTGCCAAAAGCTGTTGGGTTTTGAGATTTGTTTCTGAATCTTTGGGATTATGGTCGTTAAGCAGTTCGATCAGGAACCAGAGAGGCCATGCCTCCAATTATATAGCTGAACCAGAGGTGGTTTGTGGGTGTGTCTCCCTCATACCTAACTTTTGGCCATTTACTTTCTTGGTAAACTTTGCCCCAAGTTTTTGGGGTCTGGCCATAGGCACAGCAGCAATTTTGGGGTATCTGGAAGTCTGAAGGCACCATGATGCTGCTGATACACTCAGCTAACAGGTACAGATTGACCTGCTGGTGGCACCATACCCTCCACACATTATTTTTAATAATGTAGTTCTATAGTAAGTGAAAGTATAAGTCCTCCAACTTTGTTCTTTTCTGCTTTGTTTTGGTTACTCTAGGTCCCTTGCATTTTTATATGAATTCAAAAATTAATTTCCCAGTATCTGAAAAAAAATCAGAAATTGATAGAAATTGCTCATGTTTTTATAGTTATTTCTTTGTAAACATTGTATATTTGTTTCCAAAGGAAGCATTGGTCATCTTAACGATATTGTCTTAGCCCTGAGCATAGTTATATTTTAACATGGTTTTGTAGTTGTCATTCTACAAGTCTTATACTCAATATTGTTATTTTTGTTTGTTTCTTTGTTTTGAGGCCACAGCCAGTCACTGGCTCCGCACTCAGGAATTACTCCTGGTGGTGATTGGAAGTCCCAGTAATGGACCCAAATTGGATTTGTGTAAGGCAGATGCCCTACCTGCTTTCCTATTGCTCAGGCCCTTAATCTTGTTATTTTGTATTAAATTTATTCATGATTCCTGTTTAGTGTCCTGCCCCTCAACTGGAGTATAGTTATTTATAGAAGGGTTTCCCCTATTCCAATAAGCAGTTCTTATATACCCAGAACTGATGTGGTTTATCCAGAAAATTCAGCATCATTTCCCTTAGATTAAGGGCTCAGAAGGTCAAACCTCCACCCTTTCAAATACCAGTCATAAGCATGTGATCTATAGGGAATGAATTTTATATTACACCTATTTAATATAAAATCCATTTGTAATTCATCCTCTCTCATATGCCCTGCAAGCCCACCAAACTAGTTTTTGGTCTGTTTTCAGTTCTAAGAAAAACATCTTTTGTGTTTTTTTGTTTGTTTGGGGGACCATATGCAGTGCTTTGGATTACTCCTGGCTTTGCACTCAGGGATCACTCCTGGCATGCTTTGGGGACCATATGGGGTGCCAGCGATCAATCCTGGGTCAGCCACATGCAAAGCAAATGCCCTATCCATTATAAAATCTCTTCAACTTCCCTAAGAAAAACATCTTTATGAGAAGTAGATGATGAAAAGTGCATCCTGTAGCAGACTTTTGGCTTCCTTCACTTGGACACTAAATTTCTGATTTTATTTAAGGGCAAATTACCTGTTTGTTAGCTTCAATCAAGTTGTCGACTTATGTTGCATTAAATCACTTAATGATCATGTCTGTATTATAATATGCTAGTAATAAACTATATTTCCTTAATATTACATTATTATTCTTGGCATTTTGGTTAGAAGTAATTAATCTTGCATTTTATCTCTTAAAATATATTTTCTTAAGCAAAACTCATTTTTTCTAGACTCAAATTTGAGAGGATTCTGTCATTCGATGCATTTGTTAATCCTGTCAGCTTTGTATTATCACTTGCTTCCTACATATCATTAATTTAAAGGTCCAAATCCTGTGATGTGCCATTAAAAGCTTTTCTCCTAATTTGAACTTAGTTCCATAAACCATTTATTTACCATGTAATTGGTAACAGACTATGATCAGAGTTGGGAATTTATTGATTAGATTGTATGATTGTCTCAAGCAAGTTATACTTTACATAGAAATACCTCCAAACAGATAGCTACATTACACAATAATGATCACAGAAAGAGAGAAAGAAGGAACATACGGAGAGGTCAGTGATTAATTCCCTGGGGAGTTTAATACTATCTACCAGGAAGAGATGATATTTCAACCAAGTATTGAAACAAGAAGAATTTATGAGAGGAAAAGAGAATCTGCCTGATCACCATTCATTAGTTGGCTTTACTCATAGTAAAATAAAGTGTTTTCTTGAGAGATCTTACCTCAAGTAATAATAGGGGCAAATAGATTGTACAGGAGGTAAAGGACTGGCCTTGCATGCAGCCACATCAGCTGTGACCCTATGCCCTGCTGAGTGCAGCCACCAAACAAAAATAGAACAAAGAAACAAATACAACAAAATAAACACAAAGCTTTCCTACTACACGTTAGTCATCCTAACTCAGACAGTATTTTATTATATTACACCAATCACATTGTTCAGCATGGGCAACTCCATTAATGTTTTTCTAAATCTTGTGTTTTCCAGTTCTTTATCTCATGATAGTGATCTCATAATAATGTTCATAGATACAGAATACAGACACTAAAATGAGAAAACCCCAAATTTGTTTCTTGATGGCCTCTATTGATCTTGGTGAGGATCTTGGAGAACGAAAATTTTTACATTCACGGATCCTACTTTTATTCTTTGACTTCCCTGGAGATATAGATGATTTACTTGAAGTCAGACCAACCATTTAGTTGCTTCCAACAATTCAGCTAAGTTTTGAACTCCTCCACTCTGCTGTCAACAGCAATTTAATACTTTCATTTATCTATCTGGAGGCAGGCAAGGTCATGTGCCTTTATGCTGATAAAGCAGGTAGAATGCTTTTAAAAGTTGTAGGATTACTGAGAATGTCATAGATGCAGGGCCCACAACAAAATTACCTTTAGATAGCTTTCTGTCTCTGTCCCTCATTATTCCCAAAGCTAGGAAAGAAACCACTTAAAAGGTCAGTGACTTAATGTAAGGGAAATTACTTTTATTTTAATATTTTATTTTTAATAGAAATTCCTTCATGAATCATTTGTGAAGCTTCTTAAGGACAGGTGAGTGCCAGAGAATAATCTGGTTTTGGTGACCATAATATCAAGTTTAATCTAATGGTGCCAACTGGCACCTTTACCTGCACAGGTTTTACTTTACTACCTTACTGCTCAAGGCAATTATATAAAATTGCAGTGTGATTTTTATTGAAGAATATCAGCATTACAGCAGTACAAACATATAACTCAGATAGCAGTGAAAGGTGGAGGGAATGGTGCAAACCATAAAATACTGAATCTGGGGTGACAGGCTAGAGGACAAATAGCACTTTCCTTGCAGCTGTCCATTTGTAAGAAAAGCCATGGATCTAATTCTCCCAGTGATCCTCATGAGAGGAGGCCACAAGTGGAGTCCAGAAGACTCCTCCAATCTGGCTCAATTCAATGCCCAAATTTTTTATTGTATTTAAGATGTGTTTTTCAGGATTACTGCTTAATTTTAATTTAGGAAAAGGGCTGGAGCCATAGCACAGCGGGTAGGGCATTTGCCTTGCATGCAGCCGACCCGGGTTCCATTCCTCCACCCCTCCAGAGAGCCTGGCAAGCTATCGAGAGTATCCCTCCCACACAACAGAGCCTGGCAAGCTACCTGTGACGTATTCGATATGCCAAAAACAGTAACAACAAGTCTCACAATGGAGACGTTACTGGTGCCTGCTTGAGCAAATTGATGAACAATGGGAGGACAGTGCTACGGTGCTGAGATGTGTGTTTCAGGATTACTGGTTAATTTTAATTTAGAAAAAGCCTCTTTCACAGCCAGGTCTTTATCTACTCTTATCTTCTACATATCTGCTTGTACTGATAATATGTCACTCTATATACCCACACCTTTGCATAAGTGAGCTGCCACTCCATCTTTTCACCAGCTGAGGTCATTACCCTGTACAATGTATAATGTCAATGCACAAAAAATTCAGCCTTTTAGGATCACTATAATGTCAACACACACTGCCGCAATCTCTTTCACTTTGGTCAATGCCTAACTGAATTCAAGGGCAAAAACAGAAACAATAATAAACAGCTACCTGTGATGAGAAATAGTGGGTGTTCATCGCATGCATTTTCTCTCAGTCTCAGTAATTTGAAGACTTGTCAGGGAATTCTAGCAGTCTTTCAATCCCTCAGTTATTATAAATACTTGTTATTTTCAAGTCCTGTGCTAGTTACCACCACATGGAAATTGAAAGTAAACTAACATATTAGTATTTCCTTTCTGGCAGTTCCCTAGAAGACTGATGTGTATTGTTGTATATCACACTAGGAGGTTGATCAGAATGAAGATGAGAGTTTACTACTTGAAGGAGAAGTTAATGGTGAAACTGGAGAATATCTCTGGTTTTGATTTCACCACTAGCTGGTACCCGTTGACACTTTCACTTCAAGACTACTTACTTAAGACTATGCAACCCCCATCATAAATAATGTAGTCATTAGAATATAATATGGGACCAAATCAATAAATTTTAATATTTTTTTATAAACTCAATCTGTTAAGTGCTAGGGTGTTTTGACTTAGATATAGGTATTATTATGAATAATCTTTAACTTATATGAATAAAAAAAGATGATAAGCTCTTTTACCACCCAGTAAGTCAATGAAATCTCTAGCTTGCCCTTGTTTATATCAGATAAGACCAGATCTCAGTGGCTTACAACAATAAATAGCTTTTCTTCTGCACAAAGCATCAGAGATAAATTCAGCTGCAACCGAAGAAAACTTTCTGTTGGGCTCTGCTCAGTTTGTGGTTTTTCCTTTTGGATCCCAGGCTGAGGAATGGTACCAGGCTGAGGACATGTGTTCTTATTGCAAAGATGCAGCAAGAATGCTCCAGCCAAGTCACATTATCACATTAAGTTTCTGTTCAGATGTAGCAAACTGTCATGCTCCTTTACATCTCATTAGTCTAAGCATGCCAGGTGGTCAGGTCAAAGTCAAGGGATGAGTAAGCAGATAAAGATTGAAGCAATTAAGTAAAGTGAACAAATAACTTTATAGCTCACCACAGCAAGCATCAGAACTGTAGTAAAACTTCTTGAACTTTCTAATACTGAGCTACATTGCTGTAAATGATGTCTTCTATCAAAAATTGACACAGTTGAGGGGCCAGAGTGATAGTACAGAGGGTAGGGTGTTTGCCTCGTGTGCAGCTGGCATGGATTGAATCCCAGCTCTACATATGATCCCTGGAGTCTTCCAGGAGTGATCTCTGTACGCAAAGTCAAGTGTAAGCCCTGACCACTGTTGGATGTAGCACCAAAAATAAAACAAAAATTTTAAAAAAGTTAAATAAAAATAAAAACATATCAGTTTAATCTATATTGAGGACATTTCTGAGTTGTCAACTTTTATGGTACCACACTTGAAACCTTAAAGAAACACCATACTATAACCAGATAGTTTTGAGCAGTATAACAAAACTTATTTTAGGTCCCTTCATTGGGATAAATTCATTTTGTAACAAAGCAAAACCCTTCTTATGGGCTCCTAAGGAAAAACTAGGACAACCTTCTATGAACCATCTCAAGATGTAATATACAGTTTAAGTAGAAACCCAAGTTAGATAATGCCAGTAAAGGCCAAAATAAGTCAAATGGAAATGATATAAGAAAACATTTGTATTTTGAGCATTATTTGAGTTATGCCAACAAGCAGTGATTGAGGTTGAACTGAGCATTAACTGTCTTTATGACATAAATAATTTTGTAACTTAGTACGTTTTGGTTAGCATCATTCTGACTACACTGAGTATTTTCTAGCAAATTCAGGAATGTTTCATTTTAAACTAAACTTTGGTCTTGCATTAACATAATCTGTAGGTCATTGCAGTAAATGCAATTGTAACACAGTATCTCCAACCAATCAGAGTATTCTCTATAATTTAAGAGTTTTTTAATGTGCTGTTTTTATGTCATGGTTATCGGATGGAGGAGATAAGCCTTAACAGGTCTTGAACACATGTGAAACTTCCAATCAATAGTGATTAAAGTTGTTAAGCCTGGATTTTGTCAAAAGGAATGAAAAATGGATTTAATATAGTCTATAAGTATGACACTACCTCCACTACCCATCCGTCACCACACTCCAGGACGCTTTCCGGACCCACGTGGCAGCTCCAGCCGAGACTCACGCACGACTGAAGACCCACAGAACAAGATAAGCGGAACTCTCTAAGACCTTGGACTCCAGCTCGGCGGACCCAGGGACACATCATAAGACACTAAATACCCATCTTCAGGAACTGTCGTACCATACTTGATAGGGTTCAAATATGGTAACACCTACAAGGGTGATTAGAGGTCGCCCCAAAAGCCTCTATCCCTCTCAGAAAGATTGGCAAGCTACTGAGAGTATTCTGCCCGCACGGAAGAGCCTGGCAAGCTATCCGTTGTGTATTCAATATGCCAAAACCAGTAACTACAACTGGTCTCATTCACCTGACCCTGAAGGCTTCACCGACATGGCAGCACTGAGAAGGATGAGAAAGGAGAGGCCGACAAAATCTCAAGGCCGAACTAGGCTGCCACAACGAAGGAAGACAAAAATGATTGTCTGTACTTTCAATGCACGTACGCTAGCATCAGATGCATGCATCGAGGACCTGATGGTACAAGCGCGAATGATCAAGTACGACATCATTGGTCTGACCGAGACAAGAAGGCACGAATCTCACCATGCCGTTTTCGACACTGGAGAAGAATTGTTCATCGGAACATGCGATAAAAGAGGTGTTGGAGACGTCGGTGTCCTTGTCAACACAAACTTGGCCAAGAGCATTGATTCATTCGAATGCCTAACAACCCGAATCGGACGTTTACATTTGAATAGATGTGGCTCACTGCCTGCAGTTTCTATCTTCGTTGTCTATGCACCAACATCTCATTATGATGAAAGAGAAATCGAGAAGTTCTACATGGAGCTGGAGAAGTTCTATAAAGAAGACCACACCTTCTACAATATCATCGTGGGTGATTTTAATGCCAAGATAGGACCGAGAAGATCAGCTGAAGAATTTCACATCGGGACCCATGGCCTAGAATGGAACGAACAGGGTGAGAGACTGTCTGAGTTCATCAGGTCGACCAAGACCATCCATGGTAACTCACAGTTCCAGAAGGCAGAATCTAAACGTTGGACATGGGAGTCTCCTGGTGAACGATTCCACAACGAAATAGACCACATCATATTCAATCGACGGTTTTGCCTGACTGATGTCACTGTTGTCCCAAAATTTGGAATGGGATCGGACCACCGTCTCCTTCATGCAAAATTCTACTTCACAGAGCAGGGAGAAAGGGCTGCAAAGTTCAAAAAGAGAACTCCCAGAACGACCACCAACTGGGAACTCTTTGGCACTATTGTGGCAACATGGGAAGATGCCATTGTTGACAACATTGACGAGGAATACGATTGACTGGTTCAGCACCTCCATGAATGTGCGAGGAATGCCAAGAGAGAGATAGCCACAAAAAATCGCCTGTCTTCGAAAACTCTTGAGCTAATTCGCCAGCGTGGTTTGGCGCATGCGTCAGGCAACCGCAAGCTAACGTCCGAGCTCACAAAGCAGTGCAGAGATGCGATCAAGGAAGACCTCAAAGAGAGAAGAGCAGAAGTACTGGTAGATGCGGCAGAAGCTGGGAAAAGTATTCGTTACGCCCGCCTGTCCTTCACCAACTACAAGACCAAGATGACTGCCCTCCGACGTCCTGATGGATCCATCACATCCTCCAGAACAGCAATGGAGAAGATTATCCATGACTTCTACTCAAATCTCTTTGATAGCCATGTCCACTTGCCGACATACCAAATTCCACGGATGGATATGTCGTTCCCAATGTTCTCCCTTCCGAAATCCGACACGCCATTTCGTTGGTAAAGAAACAAACAGCACCCGGCCCAGACAAGGTCAGACCTGAACACCTGAAGAACCTGCCATCAGTACT
The DNA here is from genome assembly GCF_029834395.1 of Sorex fumeus. Lineage (NCBI taxonomy): Eukaryota > Metazoa > Chordata > Mammalia > Eulipotyphla > Soricidae > Sorex > Sorex fumeus. The sequence goes on from NW_026606155.1 coordinate 35,938,459, forward strand.
CATCAATACACTGGCTCGGCTCTTCACTCACTACCTGTCTGAATGCAAGGTTCCGTCCCAATGGAAAACCAGCAGGACCGTACTACTGTTCAAGAAGGGAGACATCCATGACATTGGCAACTATCGCCCGATCTGCCTATTGTCTGTCATCTACAAGTTGTTCACTCGAATCATCCTAAATAGGATTGGCAGAACACTAGATGAAGGACAACCATGCGAGCAAGCCGGGTTCCGTAAAGGATTCAGCACCATCGACCATATCCACACAATAACCAAACTCATTGAGGTTTCTCGGGAGTTCAAGATGCCACTCTGTTTAACGTTCATTGATTTAAAGAAGGCCTTTGATTCTGTTGAGACGGAAGCGGTCATTGAAGCCCTAGCCAATCAGGGCATTCAAGCCCAATACATCAAGATCCTCCGTGAGCTGTATTGCGGATTCACTACCAGGATCTCACCATTCTACAAAGAAGTGATCGTTGATGTCAAGAGAGGGGTTTGGCAGGGTGATACCATTTCACCGAAACTCTTCAGTGCCACCCTCGAGAACATCATGCGACGACTGGAATGGGAAGGAATGGGAGTGAAGATAGATGGTCGGCAATTACACCACCTCCGCTTTGCTGATGACATTGTTTTAATAACACCAAACATCACCCAAGCGGCACAAATGCTGGCCGATTTTGACCGTGAGTGTGGAAAGGTAGGACTACAGCTAAATCTTACGAAGACAATGTTTATGAGAAACAGCCTCGTTCCTGATGCCCCATTTGCTCTCAACGGAACGACCATCTCCGAATGCAGCAGTTATGTGTACCTAGGTTGAGAAGTCAACATAACAAATGACCTGGCACCCGAGCTGTGCAGGAGGAAGAGAGCGGCTTGGAACGCCTTTAAGAACGTCGAAGAAATAGCTAAGAGGACGAAGAACCTCCGGCTCCAGGCACATCTCTTTGATTCCACTGTTCTTCCTGCATTAACATATGCCTCAGAGACCTGGGCCCTACGCAAACAGGATGAGAATGCTATTCAGGTCTCCCAAAGAAGAATAGAAAGAGCTATGCTTGGAATATCACGTTTCACTCAAATGAGAGAAAGAATCCGGAGTTCTGACATCTGTCGACGATCAAGGATCAGGGACGCTGTCTCATTTGCCAAGGTGTCGAAAATCAGATGGGCTGGTCACGTAATGAGATTTAAAGACGACCGCTGGACTAGAGCTGTTACTGACTGGATTCCACGGGATGTCAATAGACCACGTTGCCGCCCACCTACCAGATGGTCAGACTTCTTCGTGAAGATCATGAACGATCGGTTTGAGGCTCTTCATGATCCCAGAGCGAACAGATGCCATTGGGCTACACTAGCACGTGACAGGGACAAATGGAGACATTACTGGCGCCCGCTCGAGCAAATCGACGACTAACGGGAAGTTTAGTGATTAAGTGATAAGTATGATCAATCTAAATCATAATGTAGAAGCTCCGATAACTGCTTAGACACATAGATAAAGCATTTTGCTCTTTAAATATGGCAGATAATCTTGGGGATTTTTTTTCTGGTTTTGGGGATACACCCAGCGGTGCTCTGGGCTTACTCCTGGCTATGCGCTCAAGAATCACTCCTGGTGGGGTTGGGAGACTCTGTGGGATGCTAGGGATCAAACCTGAGTCAGCCACATGTAAGGCAAGTACCCTAGTGACTGTCATTCTTCTATCTCTCTGGCCACTCAATATAGCAGGCAGGCAGTCTTTTATTTATTGTGAGTAGAAGACATTCTTCAAAAGGAGAGCTAGAAGTTAATTATGCTCTTAACTGTGTAACATTTAACAACATCAGTCAGTGAAAGGTCCCTCTTATTTGTGTTATACGATTTCACCCCTCGTTCTGCTTACTTTAGTTCCATTCTGTTCTCAACAGCTGCTGTAATGAGATTAATAAACATTCTTGGATATGCATTTATAAACTATATATGTTTGTTTTTAATTTCAAAAAGTGAGTTGTGCTGCAATTTTTGTTTCTTTACATTTTCTTTCACTATATTAAGACAATGATGTAAGGGCACTAAGTTCATTGCCTCCAACAACCACAAAATATTTCATTGTGTGAGTCCATTAGATTTCTTACACCAATACCTAATTCTCAGTGATGGATTCCAGAGTAGCGTGCAGTCCTACTCACTATCATTCATACACAACACTGTCATGAATAACTCATACCTGACTTCTTAAAGTCTTGTGGCAGGATTGTCACTGTCACTGTCCTCCCGTTGTTCATCGATTTTCTCCAGAGGGCCCAGTAACATTTGCATCGTGAGACTTTTGTTGTTACTGTGTTTAGCATATCGAATACATCACAGGTAGCTTGCCAGTCTTTGCCATGCCAGCGAGATACTCTCGGTATCTTGCCGTCTCTCCGAGAGGGGCAGAGGAATCGAACTCGGGTCGGCCATGTTGGCTGCGTGCAAGGCAAACGCCTTACCCACTGTGCTAGCGCTCCAGCCCAGCAGGATTAGTCTATACAATTATGTGATGGGATTGTTGTGTCTTATTAGGTATTTGCATACATATTTAAGTAATTGTCAGAGTTTTTCCTAGATTCCTCAAGTCAATTTAAATTTCTACCCGAAAGGGCTGGAGCGATAGCAGGGCTGGAGCGATAGCACAGCGGTAAGGTGTTTGTCTTGCACGCAGCCAACATGGCCGACCCGAGTTCAATTCCTCCGCCCCTCTCGGAGAGCCCGGCAAGCTACCGAGAGTATTCCATATGCCAGACACAGTAACAACAAAGTCTCCAGTGGAGATGTTACTGGGCCTGCTCGAGCAAATCGATGAACAACGGGAGGGCCTTAACCTTTACCTTACCTTTACCCGAAAGTCAGAGATAGGCTTTGTTTTATTGTATATTTTATTTTATTTTATTTTATTTATAGGGATTGGGGCCTAGGAGGTTTGGGCCACACCCCAGTGCTGAGAAATTGTTCCTGTGGTGCTCAGACACCGTATTTGGGGGATAGGGAATTGCCCATGTCGTTTTCGTGAAGACAAGTGCCCTACCCACTGTACTATCACTCCAGTCCCATGAATTTCTAATTTTGATATATCTAAAAGAAGTAAAAGGATACCTTATTCTCTTTTATTTATTTATTGTTGTGGTTTAATATCTTTTAGTATATTTATTAGCCTTTTGTGTTTCCTTGTTGTGAATTACCTAATAATATATTTTATTCAAGTTTTATTTATTCTCCATTATTAGGGCTGGAGCGATAGCACAGCGGTAGGGCGTTTGCCTTGCACGCAGCCAACATGGCCGACCCGAGTTCGATTCCTCCGCCCCTCTCGGAGAGCCTGGCAAGCTACCGAGAGTATTCGATATGCCAGACACAGTAACAACAAAGTCTCCAATGGAGACGTTACTGGGCCCGCTCGGGCCTTTTTATCTGTTATTGGTTTAGAAATTCTTCTAGTTTATTACTCAGATATTAACTTCTTTGTGTTATTTGTTTATTTTGATGTAGTCAAGTATATAAAAATTTCATTTTATGGTGTCTGCTTTTTGGTTTGTAGTGGAAAAGGAAAAACTATTTTAAGGCATAAATGTATTTCATTGCATTCTATTTTGCAATCTAGACTTCCTCATGAATTTTAATCCTTAGTCTATCTGCAGTTTACTTTTGAGTATACTATGAGTTTGGAAAAGAGCATTCTTGATTTAAAATAATATGTTGGTTTTCTCAGCAGTATTTTAAAAATTATTTATATTTATTTAGGTAGGTTTTTTTTTGTTTGGGGCCACACCCAGGGATTCTCAGGGATCACTCCTAACTCTGAACTCAGGTGTCTCTCCTGGCGGTGCCTTGGAGACCATATTGGATTCCAGGGATCAAGTCTGGATTGACTACATGCAAGGTGTCTTACCTGTTTATTGCTGTGACCCCAGAAATATTTTTTAAAACAATTTATCCTTTTCCCATAGGACTTTAAGACCACCATGATCAGATGTTGAGTTTCTCTTGCTGTGGTTCCTGTGTATGAACCCCTGGTTCTCCTTCATTGATTTATTAAATATTTCTCTGTCCCTGTGTCAGAACATGTTTGTGCTGTTATAATTAGATGTTTATTGCAGTATCTGCTAATTGACTTAGTTTTGCATCGTTCTTTATCCTCCATATAAATTTTAGTATATACGTTTCAAATTATTCACACAAAATCATACTGAATTTATTAGAATTGAATTGAATTTAGCCTGAAGAAAATTATCACGTTAAGTTTCTCATTCACATATACCCTATTTATCTTAATGCACTTGAGTATTTTATGGGTATTCAGTGGAACTGGATTAATTCTAGTGACGGCATTGCTGTTGTAAAAACAACATATTTTTGACACTTTTTGCTGATTTAGAGAAAGACTGTGTGTCTACACATGTACATATAGATCTTACATATAAAATGTTTGCCAAACTCATCTATTAGCTCTATATCAAGTGTCTTGAACCTTTGAGGTTTCTTTATAGATATTCATAATAAATAAGGCATCATACTTTTTTCTAATCCTTTACAACTCTAGCATGCCTCATTCATTTTTCTTATTGCATTGATACAGACCTCAGATACGTTCAATTTAGTATCAATAGCCATATAACTGTCTATATTTCATCATAAGAGAATTCACTTAAACAGTCTACTAAGTATGTGGTCTATGGTTTGATTTTGAAATATAGCTTTGCTCAAGAGTCTCCTTATAGTTCTATTTCATATTTTTCCAGTAATAAATAGGTATTTAAATTTCTTTGGTTTTGTCCCCGTGATGTATTCGATATGCCAAACACAGTAACAACAAAGTCTCCAATGGAGACGTTACTGGGCCCGCTCGAGCAAATCGACGAACAACGGGAGGGCCTTTACCTTTACCTTACCTATTTTGAGTGGTGCTAAGTGTCTACTCCCAGCTCTGTGCTCAAGAGTTGCTCCCATTGATGGTTGGGGTCATATGGTGCTGGAAATTGAAAGTGGGCTTCCTCCATGCAAAGCATGTTTTCTGCCCATTGAGATATCTTTCTGCCCAGTGATGTAATATTTCTTTTTCCCATTTATTAATTGGTAAGCTAAACTGAAAAATGTTTCTAACCATCTTGCTTTTACTGAAATAAAATATTGGTGTGATTGCTATGTAATATAGCATTTTAATTTATTTTATTAAAGAAATTAATTTTGAGAGGAGATTTGGGCTACAATCAGTGATGCTCAGGGTCTATTCCTGATTCTTTATGCTCAGGAATGATGCATATATGTGTTGCCATGGGGTCAAAAAGGTTAACCATGTGTAAAACAAGTGTGTGACTACTTGTGCTGTCTCTGGCCCATATTGTAATATATATTTGTTAACTGATATTTGATATTAACTTTGATATTAGTGTCAATAAATACTGATTGTCAATATCATATAATGTTATTTTCACAGTACAGACACTAGACACTAAGTATATTTTAATCTATTTATTCCTCACAGCATATATGTAATACTCATTTCTCATTCTACTAATAAAATTGAGGCAATGAGAAATCAAGAAGTACTCCCGAGACTACATAGCTAGTCAGTAGTGAAAGTGGCTGAATCTGTGTTTTTATAGACTGAATCCAATTCTGCACCTTTGGGAATGTGGAGACTGATTTGAGCCACTTTTCACGGTGCCCAGGGTTTACTCCTGGCTCTGCTCACATGGTCATTCCTGACAGTGCTCCAATGATTGAATCAGTCTCGAGCAAGGCAAGTGCTTTAAGCACTATACTGGCTCTATGGCTCATCTGTACTCCTTCATCCGACCTTTGAATCAAGATCTTTCTAGCAAAATAAAAATGGTATGAGACACTTCCCTTCTTTGTTTTTGGAACAATCTGTATAAAACAAGTGTCATCTAGTAAGTATGGTACAACTTGGAAAGTATGGTAAAAGCGAAATGTCAAGCCATCTGGCATCTGTGGGTTTCTTTGTGGAGGAAGGTTTAGATTTTTGTTTGAATATTTTTAAGGATTATTGTTTTAGGAGGCTGAGCTATAGTTAAGCAGGTAGGGTGCTTGCTTTGCACACAGCCAACCCAGGTTCAATCTCTGGCATCCCATATGGTCCTCTCAGCCTGCCCAGAGTGATTCCTGAGTACAGAGCCAGTTACCCCTGAGCACAACCAGGTGTTTCCCCAAAACAAGCAAAAAAAAAGGTTTTTTGTTTTTGTATATTTTAAGTTATTTTGTACTTATTTGTATCATTTTCTCCAAATGTATATAGTTTGATCATGCCCAGAACATTATTTTGTAGCTCTGTTGTCTCTGAAGCTATTTGCTTTTGTTATGATGTATTTTTTCTGTTTCCTTCTTTTCCCCTTTCTTCATCTCCTTTATTTATGAATCTTTTCAAAGAACTAACTTTAAAATTTTTATATTCTCCATTTCAGTAATTCTTTTTCATATTGATATTTTATTCAGGTTTATTAATTTTAAGTCTCTTTAAAACTCACAAATTTGAAAGGTAGGGCGATGACTCAAAGGGTTGAACGATACTTTGCATGCAGGAACACTACATGGTCTTCTGTGTACTTTCAGAAGCAGCCTTCAAGCACAGAAACCAGGAGTAGCCCCAGCTCACCACTAGAACAAAACAAAAGAAGTAAAATAAAAAATAAGTTCACTAATGTTGGCATGCGTTTTTATTTGTCACTCAGATCAAAGTTTGTAAGACTATAATTTTTAATTTATTGCAGCTGGGCTAGTGTTGTATCTGTAATACTGTTTCTTTGGGATTTATTATGGTTTTGGTCAAATTCTAGGAAAATAGTTGATTTTTTGTGAGCATTTCTTGTATGTCAAAGAAAACAAAATAACTGTGTTCTGAATATAAAGTTTTCTATTAGTTTGAGATTATTAATGAAGATATTTAAATCTTACATATCTTTGCTAATTTTTGCATGCTTAACTTTCATTTCTTTTCAGTGTTTCTTTAACTTTCTAATTCAGTTTTTGAGTAATGTATTTCACTACACAGTACTGTATAGTGAGTGCTGTGAGAGCAGTGAAGGCTGGAATAATAGCATAGTGGGTAGGGCGTTTGCCTTCATGAGACAGACCCAGGTTCGATTCCTCCACCCCTCTCGGAGAACTCGGCAAGCTACCAAGAGTATCCTGCCCGCACAGCAGAGCCTGGCAAGATACATGATACGGAGACGTGGTGTATTCAATATGCCAAAAACAGTAACAACAAGTTTCACAATGGAGACGTTACTGGTACCCATTCAAACAAATCGATGAACAGTGGGAGGATGGTGCTACAGTGCTACAGTGCTACACAGTACTGTGAATTGATTATGCTTTGTGTATCTTGAAATTGTAGCTTGGTCCCTTCATGGTAAAATTAGGGAAAGGGGAAGAGAATGCTTCTCAGAGTAGAAAGTTCTGCTCTTACAATCTGAACTTGACTTACCCTTCTGCCTACCACCCTATCATCTAATACTCCTGCCCATCAGTCAGCCATAGCACCACTTTTGTTTTTTGTTTTTGTTTTTGTTTTTTTGAATCACCTTTTCTTCACTCTTCAGGAAGATACACTCTGGTGCCACCCTAAGGAATTTGTGTTGATGTTTTCTTCTTCCAGTGGCATACCCCAAGGAAGTAAGAGAAAAAGAATGCTAGGAAGTTCCATGCCAATCTTTCCTTTGGGAATGCCCAGCTCTCCTAGTCTGGACTGGTATCTGCGGTATACTCTTGTACCCAGTCTTTTTTTTCTGAAGGGTTTCCCTGTTTACATATGGTTTTTTGAGATCCAACAGCCTCCTTTTGCTTTCTGTGGTATTATTTCCAGAGTTGGATTTAGGTTGGAGAGCAAGGCACCTAGCTCTAAGTTCACAATCACCTCAGGCTACTTTGCATATATAATCAGTCATTTGCATTCATAACTATAAAAACAGTCTATAACAGTCTATAAAACAGTATCACAGTCTACAAATTTTGACTATTATAGAAGTATAAAGTATGATAGAAATTTTTTTCAACCTAAACTTTGAGGTTCCATTGGCATCTTAGTTTTGTAGTTGTTGCACTTAATATTTTTGCACCATGTAAATTTCAGAAGCCTGCAATTCATGTGTCTTTAAAAGGAATTTAATTATCCTTTGTCATAAGAAATATATTATGATGAGATTACACTCAAGGAAGGAGTGCACACATTCACATTTATTATTTTTCCCTTTGTTCATTTGGTGTTGGAAGCATTTCTTCCTCCCCTTACCTGTCTTAAATTGTACTTTTCCTTATTTACAGAGATACTCTGCTGCATTTTATTGCTTTTTTAACATTGTCCAATTTTTTTGTACTTGTTTTTCTTTTGGGGCCACACTGCGTGGTGCACAGGGGTTACTTTGATGGTGCTTGGGAGACCATCTAGGATGCCGGGGATTGAACCCAGGTGAGCCACGTGCAAGGCAAGTGCCCTACCCACTGTACTATCTTCCTGGCCCCACATTGTCTTTTGTGAGTTGATTTTAACCAATATTTTATTAAGGTGGAAAAAAATCCTTATTTAGAAAACAAAATAATTATTGGCCAACTGACCACTGAAACTTGAGTATTAAAACTCCTACCGAGAAACACAAAGGCAACTAGACTCTATGCTAAAAGGTGGTGTTCAAAACTAAGGTGAGAATCCAAAATACGAATGGATCATTTGCTTTGAGATGCATCTCCTTTAAACCAAATCAAAGGCTAGACAAAAATGAAAGAGTCAGAAAAAGTTAGTCTGATTGTGAGCATGTCTTGAGTTCAGTTGAAATTCCTTTTGGATGTATTTTCATGAAGCAAGCAAATTTCCTTCTTTGGCTCAACCTATAAGCTAACCTTTAGGTTCTTGGGAATTCTTCTATTGTATTTTATTTTTCTGCAGTAGCATTGTATGAGTGCTTTCTAGGCAGGAAAAGGTCAAAAAGAAAACAACGCTGTACAATGGCATCCATATTAAATCAAATTGCTTAAGTTGTAGCACATTTTATACAACCAGTCAAGCTCAGGGGCCTCATTCAATTCCATTAACATACGGGTGACCACTGATAGTGTAGTAAATACTACAAAAGGTGAATTATGTAGAAAGCATTCTCTAAATTTGCTAATTTTTCTCACTGGTCCTCTGCTTACTCCTTTTGCCTTCTAAAGACTGTTCTCCAAATAGCAGCTACTGAAGACTAATTCAGAGAATGTCGGAAACCATTTTATCTTATTTTGTATAATTTTAAAAATTATTTATTTAATTTAATTTTGTTGTTGTTGTTTTGGGGGCCATGCCCAGCAGTTCTCAAAGCTTACTCTTGACTCTGCACTCAAGGATCGCTCCTGGCAGTGCTCAGGGGACCATATGGGATTTGGGGGATTGAATTCCAGGAAGCCATCTGTAAGACAAGTACCCTACCCTCTATATTATCTCTCCAGCTTCTAAAACCATTCATCATCTTCTCATCACTCTCAGAATAAAATATGCGATTCTTACCATGACTTAAAGTTCCCTACAATATCTGATTTCTCCTCCCCTCTCTGACCTCTCAACCATTTTCCTTCTCATACAACATTTCCACTCACCTAGATATTCATTTCTCTCTCTAGCACACCCAACTTTATTCTTTTCATCAGAACATTTACACTATTTTCTTTGCCCAGTATTCTCTTCTTTCCAGATTGTTGCATGATTGTTTCTATAGCATTCTGTTTTCATCCTGCATGACACACCTTCAGAGAAAACTTCAGTGACCACTCAATCTAAAGTGTCTGCTTAGTTGCTAGTATATTATCCTATTTCAAAGCTCTTTCTAAGAAAGAGAATTAAACTCAGAGAGAGCCAGCAAGGTTTTAATTATTTATAATATAGATCTTCCCTCTCCATGTTGAGGTGATATATTACATTAATTGATTTGTGTATATTGAACCATCCTTGAAATAAATTCCATTTGTTCCTGAAATATAAATCTCTTTATGTACTCTTGAGCTTGGTATGCTAAGATCTTGCTGAGAATATTTGCATCTATACTGGTGTGTAATTTTTAATGATTTCTATGCCAGTTTTTGGTTGCATGATTTCTTAAGCCAATTTGCTTCTTGGTTCAAGTCAAAAATGGCAAGTAATGCAGTTTGTCTATATTGGCTCTTTTGATTCACTCTATATTATTAATTATTCTGGACTTTTGGCCAAACCTGGTGGTACTCAGGGTACACTCCTGGCTCTTTGCTTAGGGTGCACTCCTGGCAGTCTCAGGGGACGATATAGGGTAACAGGGATTGAACCTGGGTTTGCAACGTGCAAGGTAAGTGCCCTACCCACTGTACTACCTCTCCAGCTCCTCTTGGTTCTATTTTATTTTATTTTATTTTTTTGCTTTTGGGGTCACACCCAGCAATGCTCGGGGGTTACTCCTGGCTCATGCACTAAGGAATTGCTCCTGGCGGTGCTCGGGGGACCATATGGGATGCTGGGAATCGAACCTGTGTCGGCCATGTTGACTGCGTGCAAGGCAAATGCCTTACCCGCTGTGCTATCACTCCAGCCCCTGGTTCTATTTTAAAAGTGACTTCATAGATGCCAACTTTTTACAACCTCAATAAGGCAAATCTTGAAAAAGAAAAAAAAAACAGTATTAACATTATTTTGGACAGACTAAAATACATACCACAGGCACATCACATTTTAAGCTGAAAGAACCTGAGAAATGACAGTTGTAGGATTTTCTGACTTTTCCAAAAGCAGGTTATAAAACTATCATTTTAGAGGTACTCTCATATGTTAAGTAAAAATCAATCTTATTTTAAACAATAGGGATACTAGGGATGTGATAAACAAGCTTTGTTAAATCTTCTCTAGTTCACTGTACTTAGCTTATTTTCATTCCCGTCATCTTTTCCAGACTTCTTTTTTTCATCAAGCCTAGTATTCCAGGCCCAGGGATGTGGTTCAAGGAGTAGAGCTCACATCCAAGGGCTTGATTTAGATTCCTGACACCTCGTAGCCACCCTAAATTGTGCTGGGTATAATCCCCATGAGCATTTTTCAAAAGGCAGTTTCAAACCCAGCATAGAGATAGGCAGGTTTAATCATTTCTTTAAGTATTCATTTCTTTGGAAAGGCTCCTTACCACATAAAATTTTGCAGCCAACCGGGCCGAGCTGGGTTTGATTCCTCTGCCCCTCTCGGAGAGCCCGGCAAACTACTGAGAGTATCTCGTCCGCACGGCAAAGCCTGGCAAGCTACCCGTGACGTATTCAATATGCCAGACACAGTAACAAGTCTCAAAAAATGGAGACATTATTGGGCCTGCTCGAGCAAATCGATGAACAACGGGAGGACAGTGTTTGCATACATTTTCCTATTAATTTGTCTTTGTAAAGATATAATTTTTAGACCTAGCCAGAAATTTAAGAGGAGGATTCCTCTCTTTCACCATTTTGAGGAAATCCAGTGATAGGGATCATCATTATACCTGTCTGGTATAATAAATGATCAAAAGGAAGATTGTTGAGAGAAAAAGTAAGAAGTTTATTGATGACATGTATGCTTCCCTTATTCACTGAAAAATGGAATAATCCCCAGCCACCCCTAGTTTCAGATTTGTTTGAGCACTGTCCTCCCATTGTTCATTGATTTGTTCAAGCAGGCCCAGTAATGTCTCCATCTTGAGACTTGTTGTTACTGTGTTTGGCACATCAAATACATCACGGGTAGCTTGCCAGGTTTTGCCGTGTGGATGAGATACTCACCGTAGCTTGCCGGGCTCTCTGAGAGGGGCGGAGGAATCTAACTCGGGTCGGCTGCATGGGCCATGTGCAAGGCAAATGCCCTACCCGCTGTGCTATTGCTCCAGTCCCCTTATCGGATGATTCTTGGGTAAATAATTTTCCCACTCTGTGGGCTGTCTTTGTATCTTGATCACTGTTTCTTTTGAGATGCAGAAGAGTCTTAGTTTAATGTAGTCCTATTTGTTTATCTTTGCTTTCACTTGCTTGGTCAGTGGTGTTCCATCCTTGTAGATGCCTTTAGTTTCAATGTATGGAGAGTTCTGCCAACATTTTTCTCCATGTACATTATGGATTCAGTTCTGATATTGAGATCTTTAATCCATTTTTTAATTGAATCACCATGAGATAGTTACAAAGTTTTCATGGTTGAATTTCAGTCATACAGTGAACAAACACCCATCCCTCCATCAGTGTTCATTTTCTACCACCAATGTCTCCAGTATCCCTCCCATTACCCCCAACTCCCCACCCCACTCCCTGCCTCTATGGTAGACACTTTCCTTCTTACTCTCTCTCAACTTTTGGGCTTTATGGTTTGCAATACAGATACTGAGAGGCCTTTAATCCATTTTTATCTGACTTTTGTGCCTGGTGTTAGAAATAGGTCGAAGTTGATATTTTTTTTTTTTGCATGTAGCTGTCCAGTTTTCCCAGAACCACTTATTGAAGAGGCACAGCTGTTAGGAAAAATGAATTTATGGAATTTGCTTATAAATGGATGGACATGGGGAGTATCATGCTGAGTGAAGGAGAGGGACAGACATAGAATGATTGCACTCATTTGTGGAATATAAAAAAACATGAGACTAATACCCAACAAATAATTACACCAATTAGAAATTACACCAATTAGAAATGTAATTAGAAATAATTCACTGTCACTGTCACTGTCCTCCCTTTGTTCATCGATTTGCTCAAGCGGGTCCAGTAGCGTCTCCATTATGAGACTTGATGCTACTGTGTTTGGCATATTGAATACGTCATGGGTAGCTTGCCATGCTTTGCCGTGCGGGCAAGATACTCTCGGTAGCTTGCCAGGCTCTTCCAGAGAGGCGGGGGAATGGAACCTGAGCCGACCAGGTTGGCCTCGTGCAAGGCAAACACCCTATCCACTTGTGCTATCGCTCCAGCCCTAGAAATAATTATAATTAAATAATTATAGTTCTTGTCTATATTTACCTTTATAAAATTTCCCTCTGAACTTAGATCAAATTCTCTGATTTTAGCTGTAGAATTATGAGTTTGCTCTTAAATAAAATTCACTCATTATTTTGCTTAAATATTAAATTTTTACTAATTTTAATGTTTGATTAATGAAGAGATTTGTATTTTAAAAATCTCTACTGGGTACAGGGGTTAAGGTACTTTCCTTGCATGCAGCCAATTCTAGTTCCTGACACTCTAAGCACCACCAGGAATGATCTCTGTGCATAGCATTGAGCCAGAAGAAAGCCCTGAACACAGCTGCTTTGGCCCCCAAACAAACAAAATTCTATGCTATCACAGAGAGTAATAATTTGTGCTGTACAATTCTATTTTTCTTGACTATTATCTGGGTCCCATTTTTTTAAAACTATATTTCTGGTTAGTTGAACCTGTTATAAATATATAACCTTCATCATTAATATTTATTTTGTCTTAAAGTTTACTTCAACTGCACAGCAATAGCAGCTTTTTATATTTCTTTCCTGTCCTTTTACTTTAATCCTTCCATAGCTTTATGATTTAGGTCTGACTTGCTAAGATAAACCTGCTTTTCTGCTCCTTCATATGATCATATGTTTTTTAACTAAATATCTGGTCCATTAACATTTATTATCATTATGGGTCAAAAGGTTTATTTACATTGGCTTTTAGCTAGTCACTTGCTTTGTTTATTTATATATAATGTTGGATTGAGATCATCTGGTATTTGTCCTTCTTCTGACCATTTCACATGGCATAACAACTTTCAAGTGTATCCAACTTGAAACAAGCTATAAATTTCATCATTCATTTTAGTTAAGTAGTATTTACTATGGGCTAGAGTGATAGCACAGCGGGTAGGGCATTTGCCTTGCACGCGGTCGACTGGGCCGACCCGTGTTCTATTCCTCCGCCCCTCTTGAGGAGCCCGGCAAGCTACCAAGAGTATTTCGCCTACACGGCAAAGCCTGGCGAGCTACCCGTGACGTACTCGATATACCAAACAAGTAACAACAAGTCTCGCAATGGAGACATTACTGGGCCCACTCAAGCAAATTGATGAACAACAGGAGGACAGTGCTACAGTTTTACTATGTCTGTATAGCACAATTTATTTTTCTGCCACTCAAAGCCTCTCTTGCAAAACACAGTACCCAAAAGAAGAGAGAGAGAACAAGGGGGAATACCCTGCCACAGAGGCAGGATGGGACGGGGGGGGGGGGGAATGAGGGTTGGGGGGGGGATGCTGGGACCCATGGGGATGGATGACGGGCACTGGTGGAGGGATGGGCGCTTGATCATTGTATGACTGAAACCCAAGCACAAAATTTGTAAGCCTATAACTGTACCTCATGGTTTTTCACTAATAAAAAAAGGAAAAAAAAATTATAGTTTACACTGTTTCAATATGTTAACATTGATGGTATTAATGTATATGGTAACCTCACCTCACTACCACCAAAGTGCCCAGGACCCTCCACCAATGTCCTTTTCTTATTTCCAATCCATGTAGTCATTCTCACCACCCACTTCTCACCTTACACTTGGTATTCTAAGTTCTTAAATCCAAGGTCCAGGGTTTATTATCATTAGACACTTTTTCCGTGTTTTGCTTCTCAATATAACACTAAAGTGAGATAGTTTGGCATTTGTCCTTTCTCTGACTTATGCCACTTAACATGATATCCTCCAGTTCCATCAAAGTTACTTGAAATATTTTATTTTTCTTATAGGTGTATTTTCTTACATGTATTCCATAGTCTACATGTATCACAACTTCTTTTTCCTTCCATCTTCACTAGACATTTAGGTTGTTTCCTATCTTGGCTATTATTCTTAGTGCTACAATGAATATACAGTTATGGCTATATCTTTTTTGATTAATGTTTTTATATTTGAGGGTAGGTGCCAGGAGATGGAATCGCTAGGCCAGATGGAAACTCGATTCTAGGTTTTTGGAGATACCTCCATATTGCTTTCCATAAAGGCTTAACCAGAAAATATTCCCAGCAATCCCTCATTCACTAATGAGTGTTCTTTTTTTCACCACATCAATGCCAACACTTGTTTCCAATCTTTTTGATATATGAATTCTGACTGCATCTCTCATGCCCTCTCATTGTGTTGATTCACATTTTCACTTATGAAAATAAGTGATGACGAGTATTTTTTCATATGCCTATTGACCATCCATGTCTTTTCCTGAGACGTTTCTATTCATCTCCACCCCATTTTAGATGGAGTTATTAACTTTATTGTTTCTAAGCTTTATGGCCGCCGTATGCATCTTAGATATTAGTCCTTTACCTGATATTGTCTTCAGTTCAGAATGGTGTTTTTTGTCTTGGATTGAGTCTCTTTTGCCATGTAAAAATTTTATTTGATGTAATAACATTTATTGTTTAGCACTGCACTGTAGCACTGTCATTCCGTTGTTCATCGAGTTGCTCGAGCAAGCCCAGTAATATCTCCATTGTGAGACTTGTTGTTACTGTGTTTGGCATATCAAATCCGTCACGGGTAACTTGCCAGGCTTTGCTGGGCAGGCGAGATACCTGCCCAGCGGCAGCTTGCAGGGCTCCGGAGGAGGGGGAGGAATTGAACCCGCCTCGGCCAGGCCGCTGCTCACAAGGCAAAGGCCCTACCGCTGTGCTATTAAAAATTAAATAAAATAATTTAATACATTTCTGGGGTTCATATCTTGGAGGGTTCTATCTATATTTTCTTCCAATATATTTTATGAATTATGCACATCCAATTTCTTTTTTTTTGTGTGTGTAGCTATATAATTTTCCCACCATTTATTGAAGAAGTTTTCTTATTCCACTTCATGCACCCAGTTCCTTGGTTATGGATTAACTTTCTATAATTCTGGATGTTTATTTCTGTGCTCTCTTTTACTCTGAAGAGTATTACTGTATTTCAGCACTACACCATTTTTATTACTATAGCTTTACACTATAATTTAAATTCAGGAGATATACTTTCCATCTTCTTTCTTCTCAGAATTGCTGATTCCAGACAAATTTTAGTAGTATTTGTTCTAAATCTTTGAGGACACTATTAGATTTTGATGGGAACTGCATTTAGTCAGTATAATCATTAGTTTCAGGTGACAACTTAAAGCCTATTGCTAAAACAGAAGTTGGAGAAAGCAGAAAATCAGCTAAGGGAGTTACCGAAGAAGGTATAATAAAGCAAATCAAATGTATACCAATTTGGCCTTTTTTCAATGAAAACATTTGAATTTCAGTATCAGGGGAAAATGGAAGAGAGGAAGGAGTAATTCCCAAATACTAAAGTTTCCTAATCTCCTGTCAGCAATTATAATTCCAGCATTGAATTAGGAGAAACAAGTACACGTGATCTGATGAAATTTCAGAGCTATCCAAAAAACTTCCAGAGTGGAGAAAAGACTACAGAAGGAAGAAGGAGGGGACGAGAGTCTATCACTTAGTTTCTTATTAGCACCGTATGTAAGAAAACAATGGTGACTTCAGCATTAATTCTGAATCTAAACTTCCACACTCAGCCAAACTTTATTTATATTTTTATTATAAAGAGTAAAATAAAGGTATTTTCCTGACAGACCTTGAAAGTTTTCTTTTTTTAACCTAAGTGCCTTGTATGGAAAAAAAAATAAGCCCCAAAGTTAACTTTAACAAAATAAAAATTCAAAAAAGATGAAATAATATATGAGTAATAACTGGCATGACCTATAGAAGCAAAGAAAATAATAGATAATAGAACTTGTATTGGATCTTGGGCTGGAGCAATAGCACAGTGGGTAGGGCGTTTGCCTTGCATGTGGCTGACCCAGGTTCTATTCCTCCATCCCCCTCAGAGAGCCCGGGTGAATTACTGAGAGTATCCTGCCCACATGGCAAAGCCTGGCAAACTCTCCGTGGCATATTTGATATGCCAAAAACAGTAACAACAAGTCTCACAATGGAGACGTTTCTGGTGCCCACTTGAGCAAATCAGTGAACAACAGGAGGACATTGCGACAGTGCTGCAGTATTGGATCTTAGTGCTTAAAGCCTTTATCCTGTTGAGCACTGGTGGAGGTGGTGATAGTGTTTCAAGATTATAGTACAGCAGATAGGGCATTTGCTTTGCATGCAGACAACCCACGTTCAATCCCCAGTACCCAATATGATGCCCTGACCACCAGGAGTCATTCCTGAATGCAGAGCCAGGAGTAAGTCCTTAACATCACCACGTGTGGCCCCAAAGCAAACAAAAAAATATCCTTCTTTTTCCAGAAACCAGAGTTTCTACTTTTTAATAATGAAAGTAGAAACTCTTGTTAGGTATAGTTGAGAATTTTAAGAATGTTCATTATCTTTTCTCAAAGGATAAGAGGAAGGAAATCTGAACCTGAAATCTTTATTTGCAGTCACATTGAAAGTGTGCCTCCGAGCACCAGCCTTTGAATGAATGTATTGATCATCCTGGTACCCACAAACCTGTAACCAGCTATTCCTAAAATGTCCTCCCCTGTTTTTCTTTCTTTTTTTTCCCAATTTTGGGGCCACAGCTCACTATGCTCAGGGCTTGTTCCTTCTTCAGGTATCACTCCTGGTGGTACTCAGGGAACCAAAGAGAAATCTTACAGTGGAACATGGGTCAACTACATGCAAGAAAAGTTTCAACCCTGTACTAACTCTCCAGCCTCATTTCCTGTTTTCCTTTTTTTTTTTTTTTGTAATAAACCCATTCTTGGCCCCTGCAAACAAAATGATTGCTTTGAGGACCTGAGTTCCAGTTGACCTATTTCCTATAAAGCTCGTTCTCTCTACTAGTCATCCTCTCTCTCACTTGACTTTTAAGCACAATGGAATCAAACCTTCACACTTATAAAAAAAAATCACATAATTTATTTTTGTAATAGATAAAATTTAAATGATTAGACTGTAACTTTATAAAAAAAAAATCATCTCCTGAATAAGGCAGAGAACTTCTGAGTATAACTCTTGAAACAAATATTAATTTTATAAACCTTGGCACAGAAAAATCAATAAACTAAAAAAAGTGGTAGTAAAATTGCACTGCTCGAGCGGGCCCAGTAACGTCTCCATTGGAGACTTTGTTGTTACTGTGTTTGGCATATCGAATACTCTCAGTAGCTTGCCGGGCTCTCTGAGAAGGGCGGAGGAATCGAACTCGGGTCGGCCATGTTGGCCACTTGTAAGGCGAACGCCCTACCGCTGTGCTATCACTCTAGCCCTAATTTTTTTAAATTTCTCTAACTTATAATCTAGAGAAATTTATAAATTTATAAGTAATATCCAAATTTAACAAATCAAGAAAGACTTGCAAAATTGGTAAATAAATCATAATAAGCAAAAATAAGTAAAACAAACAAAAAGCAATATTATGAATGGGTGGAATAATGCTTAAATATTTTCCAAAAGCTTATTCTAATAAAAAGTCATATAATTTTCAGTTTTTTGATATAACAATTGCAAACTAAAGGTGACTTCTATATAATTTGCTTGATCTATTATAGAACTTTAATGATAGCATATTTTGAGACTGGGAAAATCAGTTACTAAAATTATTACTTTTACAGAACTAAAGGGCTGGAGCTATAGCACAGTGGTAGGGCATTTGCCTTACATGCAGCCAACATGGCCGACGCGAGTTCGATTCCTCCGCCCCTCTCGGAGAGCCCAGCAAGCTGCCGAGAGTATCTTGCTCACACGACAGAGTCTGGCAAGCTCCCCGTGACATATTCGATATGCCAAACACAATAACAACAAAGTCTCCAATGGAGACGTTACTGGGTCTGCTCGAGCAAAACAATGAACAATGGGAGGACCGTGACCGTGGCAGAACTAAAAAGCACAGTAAGAATAATACAGGGTTAGTGGACTGTCATCTTTGAAGATACCATTAGCCTCAATATTGTGGAGGGTTTTGCCAACCTTGTCTTCAGTGTACCTTAAGAATTTTGGCCTGATGTTGAGATCTTTAATCCATTTTAATCTGACTTTTGTGCATGGTGTTAGGTCGAGGTCTAAGTCCATTTTTTTGCATGTGGTTGTCCAGTTATGCCAGCACCATTTGTTGAAGAGGCTTTCCTTGTTCCACTTCACATTTCTTGCTCCCTTATCAAAGATTATATGTTCATACATTTGGAATTGTGTGTACGGATATTCCATCCTGTTCCATTGGTCTGCAGTCCTGCCTTTGTTTCAGTACCATGCTGTTTTAATTATTACTGCTTTGTAGTAGAGTTTGAGGTTGGGGAGGGTAATGCCTCCCCACATCTTTTTCCCAAGAATTGCTTTAGCTATTTGTGGGTGTTTGTTGTTCCATATGAATTTCAGGAGTGTTTGATCGATTTCTTTGAAGAATTTCATGAGTATTCTTATAGGGATTGCATTGAATCTGTATAATGCTTTAGGGAGTATTGCCATTTTGACAATGTTAATACTTCCTATCCATGAGCAGGGGATATGTTTCTATTTTCTTGTGTCCTCTTTTATTTCATGGAGTAGCAGTTTGTAGTTTTCATTGTAGAGGTCCTTTACCTCTTTAGTCAGGCTGATTCTGGGGTATTTGATTTTCTGGGGCACAATCATGAATGGGATTGTTTTTTTCATGTCACTTTCCTTTGTCTCATTATTTGCATATAGGAAGGCCATGGATTTTTGGGCATTAATTTTGTAGCCTGCGACTTTACTGTACAAGTCTATTGTTTCTAGGAGTTTCTTGGTAGAGAATTTAGGATTCTCAAGTTATAGTGTCATATCATCTGCGAATAGTGAGAGCTTGACCAACCAAGTGGAAACAGAGATAAACAAGTGGTACTATCTTAAATTAAGAAGCTTCTGCACCACAAAAGATATAGTGACTAAAATGCAAAGACAATCTACAGAATGGGAAAGGATATTCGCCCAATACCCATCTGACAAGGGGTTGATATTAAGGATATACAAAGCACTGGTTGAACTCCACAAGAAGAAATCATCTAACCCCATCAAAAAATGGGGTGATGAAATGAACAGAAACTTTCTCAAAGAAGAAATCTGAATGGCTAAAAGGCACATGAGAAAATGCTCTACATCAGTAATCGTCAGGGAGATGCAGATCAAAACAACAATGAGATATCATCTCACACCACAGAGGCTGGCCCACATCCAAAGGAACAAAAGCCACCAGTGTTGGCGTGGACGTAGCAAGAAAGGGACTCGCTTCACTACTGATGGGAATGCCGACTGGTTCAGCCCTTTTGGAAAACAATATGGACAATTCTCAAAAAATTAGAAATTGAGCTCCCATTTGACCCAGCAATACCACTCCTGGGAATATATCCCAGAGAGGCAAAAAAGTAGAGTCAAAATGACATTGTTTGTTCATTGAAGCACTGTTTAAAATAGCCAAAATCTGGAAAAAACCTGAGTGCTCAAGAACAGATGACTGGTTAAAGAAACTTTGGTACATCTACACAGTGGAGTACTATGTAGCTGTTAGAAAAGATGAAGTCATGAAATTTACACACAAGTGGCACTACATGGAAGTATCATGCTAAGTGAAATGAGTCAGAAAGAGAGGGACAGACATAGAAAGATTACATTCATCTGGGGAATATAAAGTAACAAAATAGAAGACTAACACCCAAGAATAGCCGAGATAAGTACCAGGAGGTTCACTCCATTGCTTGGAGTCCAGCCACACATGCTAGGGGAAAAGGCAGCTCAGATAGAGAAGGGAGCACCAAGTAAAGGGTGTTGGGAGGATCCTCCCAGGATGAGAGATGCATGTTGAAAGTAGACTATAGACTGAACATGATTGCCACTCAGTGTCACTTGCAAACCACAACACCCAAAAGGAGAGAGAGGACAAAAGGGAATTCCCTGCCCCGGGGGGGGGGGGGGGGGGGGGGAGGGGGCGGGGAGAAGGGAGGGATACTGGGATCATTGGTGGTGGAGAATGGGCACTGGTGGAGGGATGGGTACTTGATCATTGTAGTACAATGTAACTGAAACGCAATCACAAAAATTTGTAAGTCTATAACTGTACCTCATGGTGTTTCACTGATAAAAATTTAAAAATAATAATAATACAGGGGTCAGAGCAATATTACAGCAGGTGGCGTGTTTGCCTTGCATGTGGTCAACCCAGGTTTGATCGCCTGCATTCCATATGGTCTCTGAAGTACTGCCAGGAGTAAGGCCCAAGCATCTCTGGGTGTGACCCAAAATGCCAAAAATAAAAGAAAAAGAAGAATAACACAGTGACCATCTATACAGTGTATATATTAAATATTTAGATTTAATAAATAAGGAGTAATTCATGAGAATCAGTACCACTGTTAAGGCATTATTTATAGTGAAGAAAGTTAGCTTTGCCAAGAATAGAAAACCAGAGAAAAGCAAAGTAGAGAGATCATCAGTTTTCTTGTAGGCAAACAGAACAGCACTTTTTTGATTAATTATGTAACTCCCTGAAACTAAAGAAAATGGGGATATAAGAGAGTGACTCTAAGAGATAAGAGCCCTTCAAGGTATCTGCTGCTGAGCTAGAGCTAGTAATCTCTCAGGAAATAGGACTGATAAACAGATTGTAACTTGGTCCACCTGCTTTGAGGACAAAGAACGTTTTCAGAAGTTGTAGCAAAGACCATCTTGTGACATTCTATCCTACAGGGAATGAGTCTCAGGAAAGTGGATGTTTGGAAAGTGCTTTGTGACCAACCAGAGATTAACTGTAACCAAGCACTTTCCATTTTCTAAAAGAGAATAGATGAAAGGGAAAAAACAGCAACAAATATCCTTGAGATAAACTCAGATGCTTAATAAGTTGACTTATATTCATATCGAATCCATATTTAGATCTCGAAAATTTTATTTGCCATCTCAACCCAAATATAAGTGCTATTTTCACTTACCCTATTCTAAAAATATTTGAAAATATTTAGATTTAAGGAATAAGTAGTAATTCATGAAAATCAGTAACACCATTAATCTTAAATAAGAGAACAGCATAATTGGGGGCAAACTGAAATTTACTTGGGTATAGCAGAGAATTGCAATCTGGAGTACACAGATTGGAGTAGATGCCATTGTCCCAAAGGGAGCAAGGTCAGGGACTTCTAGAGATAAAAAAAAAGTATGAGATAATTAAGGTGGAAAGGTCACAAAGTAGAAGAAACAAAAGTTCATTTTTATTAATACATTCTAAGTGGTTATTTTATGCTCGTTGGCTTCTTGGAACATGGGCAAGTTGATCCAGTGCAGAGGTTTGACCCAGTAGAACTGCTTTTTTCTTTTGGGGACTGTGAGGGGAGTGTCCCAAACAGTGTTCAGAGTGCGCTTGGGCCACTCCCAGCAAGTATTAGCCAGCCATACCAGACAGTTCCATGCTCAGACCCACAATGTAGTATAAGACAAGTTTTCCTTAATGACTTGCTCTGACTATATTTTTAAAAAATAAAAATATTTTATTGAATCACCGTGAGATAGTTACAGGCTTTCATGTTTGAGTTACAATCACACAATGATCAAACACCCATCCCTCCACCAATGCACATTCACCACCACCAGTATCCCCCGTATACCCCGCCTTTTCCACCCTCCCATTGTCTCCATGGCAGACAATATTCCCCATATTCTCTCTCTACTTTTGGGCATTACGGTTTGCAATGCAGATAATGAGAGGTTATCTTGCTCATTCCTTTATCTACTTTCAGCACACATCTCTCATCCTGACTGATTCCTCCAATCCTCATTTTCTTAGTGATCCCTTCTCTATTCCAGCTGCCTTCTACCCCTCTCCCCTTTCCCCAGCTGCTCATGAGGCAGCCTTCCAACTATGGAGCAATCTTCCTGGCCCTTATATCTACTACCCTTGGATCTCAGTCTCATATAATGTTATTTTATACTCCACAAATGAGTGCAATCCTTCTATATCTGTCCCTCTCTTTCTGACTCATTTCACTTAGCCTGATACTCTCCATGTCTGACTCTATTTTTAAATGGCTCTAATGATGTCAACTTTTCATACCACCTTTGCACATTTAAAAGCTGATGATGTAATGTATTTATTTAGAGAAAAATGCAGAAGATAGATGTCAGTTGGGAATTACCAGTATAACCAGGATATGAGATTGAATTTTGACTCACAGGGCCCTCCAGTTCACAAAAACCAAATACACATTCTTCTCATTCTTCCAATGTACACATGGAACATTCTCCAAGATAGATCACATACTCAACACACATAAATTTACAAATATGGAAGTCATACAAAGCACCCTCTCAGACCACAATTCTATGAAAGCACAAATTAACCACTAAAAGAAAATGGGGAAAAACTCCAACACTTGGAAGCTGAACAAAACACACTGCAAAATAACAACTGCATCTAAGAGAAAATCAAGGAAAAAAATAAAAAGATTCCTTGAAACTAATGATAATGAAGAAATTAGCTATTAGAATTTGTGGTACAGCTAAATCTGTACTAAGATGGAAATTCAGGAAATACAGGAAAAGTAGAAAAAAATCCAAGTCAGAAACCTAAACACACATCTAAAATATATGAAGAAGAAACAACAAATAAATTCAAAAAGTAGAAGAAAGGAAATAAGATGGAAATCTAGAGCAGAGACTAATAATACAGAAACCAATAAAACTATAGAAAGGATGAATGAAACCAGTTTCTTGTTCTTCTAAGTATAAAACCAAATAAAGTTTAGTAAGAGAGAACAGGTTTGGCAGGCTTATATATCAACCATAAAATGAAATGATCAAATAGTTTGTCCTTTGATTTTATACATATTAATCAATAATAAAAATGCCATTACCTTTTCTATAAATCAAATTGCAACTTCTTTCTCTTGTCTGTGTCCATAAATGCTGAGTGACCTCACAAGTAAGTTTCCATCAGGTGAATTAGTGCAGCATCAATTAGAAATCACAGTTTTGGAGAAGTGGGCTATTATGGGACTAAATATCTTTCCTATTGTTCATCACTTTAATCATAGGATTAAGAGGAAACAAATAATGCACTTATATCCTGAAAGCATCTTAGGAAATTTTGAACAACCTGCTCTTGAATACAATAGGTCTTCCTCCACGGAAACATAGGAAACATCGTTTCTTAAGAGAGAAATACTGAACATACTGGAAATTATTTTCTTTCACAGTTGTAAAGTTCTATTATGGCAATAATGCAATCAAAACACAAAATTCAAGGGCTAGAGAGAGAGTTCCTTGCATGCACCTGACCTGGGATTGTTGATCCTTGGCATCCCATATGGTTCCCAAACCTCCCAGGGATGATCCCTGAGCACAGAGCCAGGAGTAAGCCCTGAATACAGCTGGGAATGGTCCTCAAACAAAACAAAAGACTAAATTTGATGGTTTAGCACATTCAGGACCTTTCATCAAGTGCTGGGGATATAGTGAGATTATGATTCAACATTTACCCTCTAGCAGACCCGGGGAAATGGGAAATAAATAGTGGTTATAAAGATTTTGGGATCCCACATTCTGTACCCATGTGTATTTGTCAACACAGCACATAACATATTGTATACTTGGTAAATTCTGATAAAAAATATCATAAGAATATGTATAAGACATAGTGATGCCACCGAGAATGGAAACAAGAATTGAACCTTGAGCTAAGCCTTAGAACATTTTAACTTGCAGAAAAAAACTGAGTAGCAGAATTTTACTTGAAGAGTAAGAGTATGTATAAACTTTCAGAAGCGGGAAATAGCATATTGGTTTGAAGGAACCAGGAAAATTCATTTTCTCAGAATTTAGGATGTCAGTGATGAGGCCAGAATATATAAAGTGGAGCTGATTGAAAGGATCCTTGTAATTTCACACCAGGGAATCTAATAATCAGATTTACATTTTAGAAAGATTTCTCCAGGCAAAGCATAGGGTGGCAGCCAAACAGATATTTAGAAGGTTATAACAAAAGTACAGTGACAGGAGTCTTAGTTCTAAACTAAACCAGATGTTGCAGATGAGAGAATGAATCTGAGAGATTTGGGAAGTAGAAATTAAGGTGTGAGAGTGGGCACAATAGGTAAAGTAGGCAGTAGACAAAGATAAAGCACCTTTTTTGTGTTCTGATCTGATTATGTGAATTGGGAGTGTTTGAGAAGGAAATAATACATGAATAGTGAATCTGTGTATATGGGACATTGAAGAAGATATATTTAATATGCTGTTAGTGACTGGAGTCTGAAACTTAGACTCTAAATCAGGGTCAGAGATAAAATGTCGGTGATCGCATGCTATCCTTACAGGAACCTCCAGCATGGGTGAAATAGTTCAGAAGGGAAGATAGGATGAGGATCTCAGATTCATCATTTCCCAGTGCCTACTGCATCATTTGGGGATGGAAGTGATATGATACCCATTGCTAATAATAGTTAGAAATAAAGACAGTTGGATCGAGAAAATTTTAATATTATCAAATAGCTTTCAGATTTAGAAATTTTGTCTATAGATGGATAATAACTCATAAGTGAAAAAAACTGAGAACCAGGTAATTTATTTTTTTTTCTAATATGTTCTTTTATTTTTTTTTCTTTTTTTATTAGTGAAAAGCCATGAGGTACAGTTATAGGCTTACAAATTTTGTGCTTGGGTTTCAGTTATACAATGATCAAGTGCCCATCCCTCCACCAGTGCCCGTCATCCATCCCCATGGGTCCCAGCATCCCCCCCCACCCCCATCTCCCCCCCCCCCCCCCCCCGTCCCATCCTGCCTCTGTGGCAGGGTATTCCCCCTTGTTCTCTCTCTCTTCTTTTGGGTACTGTGTTTTGCAAGAGAGGCTTTGAGTGGCAATCATGTTTGGTCTATCGACTACTTTTAGCATGCTTCTCCCACCCTGGGAGGGCCCTCACAACACCCTTCATTTGGTACTCTCTTCTCTATCTGAGCTTCCTTTTCACCTAGAGCCTGTGGCTGGCCTTCCATTCATGGAGCAAAATTCCTGGTACTAATCTCAGCCATTCCTGGGTGTTACTCTCCCTTTTTGTTGCTTTATGTTCCCCAGATGAATGCAATCTTTCTGTGTCTATCCCGCTCTTTCTGACTCATTTCGCTTAACATGATACTTTCCATGTAGTACCACTTGTATGTAAATTTCATAACTTCATCTTTTCTAACAGCTACATAGTACTCCATTGTGTAAATGTACCAAAGTTTCTTTAACCAGTCATCTAGAACCAGGTAATTTAACAACATGGTAGTTTACTTTTAAGAACATGGTAATTTACTTTTAATGTTTTTATTTAATGTTTTGAGGTCTCATTTGGCAGTTACACAGAAGCTACTCGGTACATGGTTGTTCCTTGGTGCTGTTCAAGGGAACATTCCATGCTGAGGATTGAGCCTTGGCCTCCCTCATGCCAGGCACGTGCTCAAGCCCTTTGAGCTTTCTCCCTGGCCCCAGTTACAATTTTGTTACAGAAAATATCTGTTCATATGTTTAAATTAAAAACTTTTCCTGAAACATAATATTCATAAGTATTTGATAGATTTATGCATGCAGAATATGCAGATGATGAATTACATTTTAGTTTTAATTTATGTATATTTAGAATGAAAAGACAGGCAGAGAAAGAATGAGACTGATAGTGATAGATAAATCAATACTATTAGTTCATACAGGTGGAAAGTCAAAAATATCATCCACAGTATTTCATTAGTATTTCACTATAATTTCTGCTTGGACTCCCCATCATCAGTTTCAGCATATCTCCAGCAATTTTCTATAAATATTTTAAATATTTTTAGGAGCAATAGCACAGTGGATAGGGCGTTTGCCTTGCATGTGGCCAACCTGGGTTCTATTCCTCTGTCCCTCTCAGAGAGCCCGGCAAGCTACCGAGAGTATCCTGCCTGCACAGCAGAGCCTAGCAAGCTCCCCGTGGTGTATTCGATATGCCAAAAACAGTAACAGGTCTCACAATGGAGACATTACTGGTGTCCACTTGAGCAAATCGATGAACAACAGGAGGACAGTGCTACTTAATATTTTAATACTTACATTGTGTTGTATGTACAATTTTATATTCTTCTTGACTTAATATCATATGATAAACATTTTCCTAAATTATTAAAAACTTGTCACGACACAATTGATTTTTTTTGTCTGCTGTCCTTTTTGGCCCTTCATTTTTCCATTTTACTGACTTTTTAAAAATTTTTATTAGTGAAACACCATGAGGTTCAGTTGTAGGTCAAACCCAGCAATGCTCACAGGTTACTTCTGGTTCTGCACTCAGGAATTGCTCCTGGTGGTGCTTGGGACCATATGTGGTTCTGGGGAACTGAACCCAGGTCAGCCACATGCAAAGCAAACAAACAGCCTACCTTCTGTGTTACTGCTCCAATCCCTCATCATAACATAATTTTTAATGACAACATAGATGTCCATAACCTTCCAGCTATTTGCTTATACAATCTTTATCATTCAACATTGAAGTTTTATTTCAATTTAGTTCCAGGAATTGAACATGGCCTCACATAGGCAAGGCAAGTGCCCTACTGCTAAACGACACCCCCTGTCCTAATTATTTTCGTTATTTAAAAATTTGGGGATGATACCCAGTATGCTTGAGAGCCTTTTCTAGAGGTGCTTGGGTCTTGAACCCAGGGTTCTGCATATGGAACATGTGCTCTTGGCCTTGGAGCCGTCTCCTTGATGATTTTTCTATTTCATCATCTTGGTTATAAGGCGTTGTGCCTATTTGCATTTTTATTGGAATAGGTTGCTTGAAATGGAGCTATATTAAAAGGCACCACAGTCTGTGTTTGTGTCTCCACCCAGATTCATATATTGAAATCCTAAAATTGAATATGAGAGTATCATGAGTATAGTTTGGTCTGTGATAGTTTGTTATAATAGCCAGAATAAACTAAGGTAAAAGGTATACATAATTAAGAATCTTTCTGCCTTTTAGAAAGATAATATCAGTTTACATTCCCATCAGTTTTATATTAAAAAGCATGAAGCATGATTTAAGAAACCTGTATATAGCATAACTGGGAAATTAAGATTGATACTATATACTTTATTGCTTCACTGAATACAAGGATCAGTTAAAATGAATGTAAGTGAGGCTTTATGAGATATTATTACTTTTTTGCTTATAAAACCTTTATAAAACAATATTAAGAAGCAGCCTCAAGTACAATACCTAAGTACTCCCAATGGACACAAAGCAATCGCTTTTCTAAAAGAAAGAAACAAGAAAGATTTCCCTGGTATGGAGGGGGAAGAGGGCTTGTTATTTTGTTTTTTAGTGAAAGTAAGAACTATTTAGTAATACCTACTTCGGAGGATTTTATGGTTTCTTAAAAACAAACATGCTGAATGTATTCCATTTATTTATTCGGAAACAAAGCTTTTAGGAGGCAAAAGCCAAGGGCTGTATTACTAACCTGATTGTTTCAGAAGCAGCTCTCAGCTACCATGGTGATGGGTACCATGGAAATAGACATACTTTGTCAAATATATTGTAAATGCTCTGAGTATGAAAGCAGCACTTACAGCAGACATTTTATTGGTGCTACTTTGCAGAGGATATATAACGTATCAAGACTGTGTACATTCTGTTGAAGGTTCTGACCTAGATTTTTTTAAAGTATGCTTTTTTAAAAAAAATGAAAGAAAGAAAAGAAAACAGATTTTAACCCATTAGATCTTAAAGGAGAATAATTTTCAAGGCTCACAGACATCTTTTCAGAAAATAAGCAAGTCTAAGTGGAAACTCCAGAACATTCCATCATATTCCAAAGAAAAGTGAATGTTGACATTTCTGTGGCAATAACTAATGAGAAGAGTGTGAATAATTTAAATCCATAATTATAATTTTTCTGTTTTTTTAAACTGTTTTTATGCTATTTTATGTGTTTTCAAAAAATAAATGAGTGTGCGGCATGGTCTCAGTCTTGTGCGTTCGGTGGCCATGAGCAACTTCTCGATCCTGGCCTGCTGTTGCTACCAACAGATGCACGAAGGAGGGAACAAGGCCACCAGGCTGGTTGGTGATCCATTGTAGTTTATTCCATTCTCCCCGCACACCTGTTCCAGTCTCACTATCTCCTCCTGTCCCCCATGCCCGTTCCTCTGTGCTCCATCTTGCAACCTTTGTTTATTTATTTATTTATTTACTTATTTATTTTGCATTTGCCAAAACCCAAGTAACTTTTTTTTAATATTACAAAATTTTGATTGAGCGGGCCCAGTAACGTCTCCATTGGAGACTTTGTTATTACTGTGTTTGGCATATCGAATACTTCACGGGGAGCTTGCCAGCTCTGCCGTGCGGGCGAGATACTCTCGGTAGCTTGCCGGGCTCTCCGAGAGGGGCGGAGGAATCGAACTCGGGTCAGCCATGTTGGCTGCGTGCAAGGCAAATGCCCTACCACTGTGCTATTGCTCCAGCCCTACAAAATTTTTAATTTTACAACCATGAAGTACAGTTGTAGATTTACAATTTTTTTGTGCTTGGGTTTCAGTTATGTAATGATCCAGTACCCATCCCTCCACCAGTGCCCATTCTCCATCATTTACATTTTTTTTAAAAAAAATTTTGTTAGTGAAACAGCATGAGGTACAGTTGTAGACTTACAAATTTTTGTGCTTGGGTTTCAATTGTACAATGATCAAACACCCCTCCCTCCACCAGTGCCCATTTTCCACCACCATGGATCCCAGTATCCCTCCTACCCTCCAACCCCCCATCCCCCTCTGCCTCTGTGGCAGGGCATTCCCTTTTGTTCTCTCTTTCCTTTTGGATGTTGTGGTTTGCAAAAGAGGCATTGAGTGGCAATCATGTTTGGTCTATAGTCTAATTTTCAGCATGCTTCTCCCATCCTGGGAGGATCCTCCCAACACCCTTTATTTGGTGCTCCTTTCTCTATGTGAGTTTAGAGCCCAGCTTCCCAGCATCGGGAGTAGCAGCTACACCTAGGTCAGATAGCACAATCAACATATGTAAAGCCCTTCCTTCTGGGGAAGTTCTAAGACAAAGATCTCCTGAGAAATCTACTCAAGGGCAGAATCTCATCTAAGGACATACTTCTCCTTTCCTTAGTCCTGTCACTGTCCTCCCATTGTTCATCAATTTGCTCGAGTGGGCCCAGTAACATTGTGACTTGTTAGTTACTGTGTTTGGCGTATCGAATACGTCACGTGGAGCTTGCCAGGCTTTGCCATATGGGCAAAATACTCTTGTACCTTGCAGGGCTCTCCAAGAGGGGCGGAGGAATCAAACTCTGGTCAGCCATGTCGGCCATGTGCAAGGCAAACGCCCTACCCACTGTGCTATCGCTCCAGCCCATTCCTTAGTCCATAACCATTTAAACAGACCTTAAGTTTACTTCTTAATAATTTTTCTAATCATTTTGTTTGGACACAGTAAGAGAAACATTAAGCTTATAGGGTGGCTCTCCTGGGGACATCTCACTATAGATCCCAGACTACAGTGCTCAAGCCAGATAGTCCTTCCTAATCCTAACATGGTCCTTGTCCAGTTGTTTCTCTTTGGATCATGACAGAATTTGTCCATGACCATGCTCTTAGCTTATAGTTAAGTATTATTGCTCTTGGCCTATCCCATTTTGATGCCAGGGTAGCTCACAGCTTGCCCTGGGTCCATCTAGTCCCTTCTTTGGGACCCTGCTTTTGGGGTGCTAGGAACTAAGAGCAACTGACGCTTAAGTCAACAACATAGATGCCCAGGAATAAATATTATTCAGAGTCAATTAACTCCCAAGTTACAGAAGCATAGCATCAACTATCTTCCTGTGTCTATCACAGTCACAGTCACAGTCCTCCTGTTGTTCATCGATTTGCTCGAGCGGGCCCAGTAACGTCTCCATCATGAGACTTGTTGTTACTGTGTCTGGCATATCGAATACGTCATGGGGAGCTTGCCAGGCTCTGCCATGCGGGCGAGATACTCTCGGTAGCTTGCCAGGCTCTCCGAGAGGGGCGGAGGAATCGAACTCGGGTCGGCCATGTTCGCCACTTGTAAGGCAGACACCCTACTGCTGTGCTATCACTCCAGCCCTAGTCCCCTGTGTCTATACAAAAAGGATATTGCTCTGAAGTAAACTATGCAAAGGGCATAAGGGAAGGAGAAAAGCAATATTTCACTTACAAATACAGAATTCAGAGTCCTTAGAAGAACCTGACCTTACAAGTTACAGGGTCTGATTTGGGGATAAAGGTGATTAACCAGTTGGGGGAGCAAAGTGCAGAGAAGAGGTTAAAGATAAACACAAAGAAATGGGAGTGCCTTAGGAGCACTGTGAATGGTGTAGCCCAATAAAGCTAAGCTCCCTGCGGCAAGGGAGAAAGGACAAACCAATGTTATCCTACGCTTTTATTTAAAAGTTCTTCCCAAGCAAGGCTCTGAAATGGCCTGATTCATTCAAGCCCCTAGGCTTGACTCACTGCTTTCTTGTGCACAACTAGATTTGTGGATTTATTCCCCAACATGAAGTTGGATAGAAAATGTGTAAAGAAGCCTCCCCTTGACATAAGTCTTTTGTTTATTTTGAGAGCTTGTTTGGAGGTTCAGCTATCTACATACTCTTTGTCCAAGTATAGTCTATTCAAGAACTCTGTCCTCTTTGACCCAGTCTAGAGGATAGGGTATAGGGTGGAGGCACCACCTAGCCAACAAGATGTGCCTCATGTCCTCTTTTGCTCATTCTGAACAAGGCAACAGCGATCTGCCTTGTCCGTAATCAGCAAAAACACAGGGTCTTTTGTTTTTCCCTTTGATCACACACACACACACACACACACACACAAAGTGTAAGAGAGAGAGAGAGAGATTTTTCCAAAAACAACCCCTTTTCCTTAGAAATTGGGTCTGTGATGAGAAAAGTGTATGGAAACATCACCATCTTTTCCCTAACACTTCCCTTTTCCTCCTGCCTCTGATGCAAAAAAATAGTCTTTGAAGAAAGCATAAAACAGTTCCAGCAAACGAAAACACAAGCTTTCACTGCATTGTGCTTTCAGATATTGTGAGTATAATTTACCTGCCAGATGCACTGATTGATCCGTTCCCCTAGAAAGCCTGGCAGGCCCATCTCTTTGAGAAAACCCACTCGGGAAAGGGTACCAGAGCCTGGAAATTGCCTGGAAATGCTTCCCCAGGAAAGCAATTTTATGAATTGGGTCTTCTGGGCAAATGACATCAAATTTCCCCTGATACCTCTCAGTCATGTTTTCCATCAGCAGAATGATCATATTCTTAACCTTGTTTGTCCGTGTTTCAAGGTGTGTTCCCATAAAGACTACATATTTGGAAACTTCCAGGTCACATAAGTGTCCACTGTACATAGCAGCCTGCTGGTATGAGGAGTCACCTTGACAAAGACACCATTGAAAATCTTTATCAAACATATTCTTGAAGTGATTTCCCGTATATGTAGACTCCTCCCATTAATCCTTTGGATTCATACTCTGAAGGCCAAGGAAATGGTTATCTCGAACTTCCAATCCAAGAGGTTTCACCTGTAGTCTTGTAGTCTTTTGAGGTACACTTGGTCATGCTGCTCCCATGTGGTGGAGGAGGTGGTGGGGAGTGGGGGTGTTTTTTCCTTTTCTCCACTCTCTTTTCCAAAAGTGCCTCTTCATCTGGGTGGCTTTAATGAGCCTTCTTCTTTAGGATATTCTCTGAAACCACAGGGATCTTTGTTTCTTTTCCTTGCTCTGCCATTTTGCCAACACTGCCACTCTACAATAATGTTTTAAACCATACTAATACCAAATGGGGGGCACACCAGGTGGTGCTAGATTGGCAGGGAGGAAATAGTGCTGGGGATCAAATCCAGGGTCTGACACATGCAGGTGTTGGCTGTACCACTTAGGCTACGGAATGGCTCTATTAATGCCACTCTACCCTCCTTTTTCCATTGTTCAGTCCTCTTTAACAACCCTAACAGGAACATAGTACTGGTACTATTGACATGTCAATTCTATAATGGGATAAAGTAGGGCATAGAGAAGGAATAAAGACTTCTTTATTCAGCTGAGAACCAAGGAGTTGATAATAGGGCCAAACTCTCAGTCATAGTTTTCAAACATTAGAATAATGCAAAGATGAAACCTGTCCAAGGGTGTATGGATCCTCATCTGTGCATTTGTTTAGTAGATAATGTAGGTTAACAAGCACACTGTACTGATGTTTAATTTTGGAGCACCTACAAAATGCCTGATATTTAAGTAGGAAATCCAGAATGTATGCCCAGTTTATACCTAAGCCATCCTAACAAATTACAA
The DNA here is from genome assembly GCF_029834395.1 of Sorex fumeus. NCBI lineage: Eukaryota > Metazoa > Chordata > Mammalia > Eulipotyphla > Soricidae > Sorex > Sorex fumeus. Next base: position 35,971,749 of record NW_026606155.1, read on the forward strand.
TAAAACATGAAAGAGTCCTTGGATTTCTTAGAGATGCTGTGGTCTAAACTGGATCATTTCTGATTGAAAACTAATCCCATGGGATGAGAGAGAGAGAGAGAGAGAGAGCGAGAGAGAGAGAGAGAGACAGAGACAGAGACAGAGGCAGAGACAGAGGCAGAGACAGACAGAAAGAGGCAGAGAGACAGAGACAGAGAAACAGAGAGAATGTGTGTGTTTACGGGGGCAGGGTGTTTTCCTTGCATGCCACTGACTCTAGTTTGATCCCTGGTACCACATAATATCCCCCAAGCACCACCAGAAGTGGTCCCTGAGCACACAGCCAGTAGTAAACCCTGAGCACCGCTGGGTATGACCCAAAATAAAATCAAACAACACACAAAAACTAACAAGCCCCTTCAGTATTCCCTGGGAAAGAGTAGAACGTAAAGCAGGGACCCAGAATCTGCAATGTAAACAGCTTGAGCAGTGAGAATTGTTTGTCATTATTATTATTTTTAGTTACTAACATCATTTGGATTTGGGGGTCAAAATATGGTAGTGCTCCGGTGCTACTTCCAGCTTGGTATTTGGGGGTCACTCCCAATGCTACGTGGGGCATCATGTGGTGCTGAGTATCAAACCTGGACCTCCCACATGCAAAAAATAAAAAAGCCTGCGGCCCAGGTCTTTGAGCCATCACTCCCAGCTTGGTATTTCAATCAGGTGCTTCTCCCAGGTAGCGACAACCAGATGATACAGTAGAAGACCTGCTTCCAGAGAAATGAAAAGCTGTTTGACTTGTTGATGGTTTCATTTTTACTGCGAGGAAGGCTGGGTCAGAGCTGCTAAAATAACTAAGCTGGGCTACTTTAGCATTAACATGCAACCCTGAAGTAAAACTTTGGAGAAAACACCTCTTTTATCTTTCCTTCTATTCACACCCGCTCTACTGCTTCAGCTCTGGCAGTCTCTCAAAGCAGAGAGGCCAGGAGCAGCGTCCAGAGCAGAGCTTGTCCCTTGGACTCCTTTTCCCCAGGCGTACACGACGCCCCTTGTTCCTGTCTTGGCAATTCAAGTTAAACTATCTATCTCTGGCCCCAGCCGTGGTAGTCATTGTTGTAAATAGCTTTGGCTAATTTATCTTTCTAAAATACTTAGAATAGCATTTAGATGCCAAGATACTTGGAGTGGGGAAAGAATGTTATTTTGGTAAGAAAATACTATTTTAGGGGCCTGTTCTAAGATTAAAAGACAGAAATGGGCCACAGGGCTTGTTAGGAAATTTCCTTGCAGAGTTAAAAATCCACATTCCAGCCTTCCATGAGTGGGGGAGTGCAGCTTTTTCCCACTTTCTCTTAAAATGAGGTCATGGCACCTCATTTACGGCTGCTTCTCAGAAGAGGTCTGGGCCTGGACATGCACTCTGAGTTTGCTAAGGAGAAAGACCGTGGCCTGCCCGTCTGTTTTCGTGCACCCGTGAAAGTCAGGTTCTGCCATCTTTCCAATAAACTCAGTTTATACCTGAGTCTGTAACGTTCCTTTTGCAAGTTCATGCGTTTTCTTTGATAGTTTTGTTCTAGAGATGAAAGATCTGTGGAATCTGTGCTTGATTTCATTTCCTTTAAACATCTAATACGAACCCTTCAATGGAGTAACTGGCCCTACGGAATCATAGCGTTCACCCACCCAGTGATATTACTCAAGTGGAAGAATACTTGCCTAACCTGTTTGCGGTTCTGGTTTTATTCGAAGCACCATGTGTCTGGTTTGTCTCTACCATCCCCACCCCTACCCCCACCCCCACCCCTCAAACCCCAGCTCGGCACTGCTAGGTGTGTGCCTATTGTCTCTCAGAGCCCCGCCATGTCTGAGCACTGAACAGTCAGGCCTGTCTTGGTGATGTTTGGTGACGCCTGTTTCACCAGCTGATCATCATTACATGGGTAACCAAGCACCACTGGGTGGGGGGCCCTTTGTAATAAACAAACAAACAAACAAACAAACAGAAACCCCATACATCTCTTTATACATCCTATTGAAAAAAATAGAAAATTTCCTTTTATTTTCTTTCTTTATTGCTTTTATCCCCAAATTATAACCACTGTTTCTTCATTTACCAGAGAAACCATCAACAATGGGGCTGTGGTGGGTAGGGCGGGGAACTGTCCTAAGTAACATAAATTTAAAAAGCAATCAGAAAGGATTTTCCTATTAAAATCTCAAATTTGGGGGGAAAAAGATGAAGACTGATTTTTCAAAATTGAGATTCTGTGGTTTGCAGTGCTGTTATTTTTTTCCGTCCACTTTATTTAAGCACTGTGTTTTACCAAGTTGCTCTTGATGATTTTTTTAACCAATATTTAATATTTCAACACCTGTCCCACCACCATTACACCTTCCCTCCACTACTGTCTCCATTTTCCCAACCGTAGTTCAAGTCTGCCCCCATAGAGGGCCCACAGTAATTTATTTTATATTGCTTATTACCACTAAATGGCTGATGGAATGATCTAAAAATATTTCTGTAAAGGAAAATTGCATCACACCATGACACAAGACCATTAAGTCTTTGTCTGAGCTTTTATTTCCTAAGCTGTTGTTACAAGTTTAATCTTCTATGCTAATGTTTTTGTTAGTGGAGATTGGTTGGTTTCTATATTACATTTCCATCCAATCTGATGTGCTACTACTGGGATGTCAATGTTGTAGAACTTAGAGATGTCATTTTCTAGGAAATCTGGAATATTTAACTCAGCTGGAAGTATGCCAGAGGCTTTGGGGCATATGGGGCACGGAGGTGAGTGTTGAGGCCCTTGGGAGAAGGAGGTGGGCATGCTGGTAATGGGTGTGGTGTTGGCAATATGGCATGAGAAACCATTATTAACAATGGTTATTATTAAAAATAGTTATTATTAACAGTGGTTATTAACAGTGGTTTCTCATGGCATATTGCCAATACCATACCCATCACCACCATACCCACCTCTCTCTCCCAAGGACCCCAGCACTCAGCCCCCTCCCCTTACAAATTCTGTTTTTGTTACCTCAGTTCACTTGCTTTGTTACTTCTGGCCCTTTTATGAAAACTTGCTGTGTATTTTTAAGTTCCTTGTAAGAGTGAGATCATTCTACATGGTTTTTGGGTTTTTTTTTTTTTGTTTTTGCCACGCAGCCAACCAGGGTTCAGTCCCCGACATACCATATGGTCCCCTGAGCACTGCCAGGAATAATTCCTGAGTGCACAGCCAGGAGTAAGCCCTGAACATCGCTGGGAGTAACCCAAAGAGAAAAATAAAATAAAATCAGGACTAAATTACCTTTTGTGTATGGTATAAGATAGTGATCCAGTTTCTTTTCCTTTCTTTCTTCCTTTATTCATTCATTCTTTCTTACTTCCTTTCTTTAAAAAAAAATTTGCACGTGGCTTCTCGGTTTCCTAGTAGCATTTTTTGAAGATGCTTTCCTCACTCCACTTCATGCTCCTAGCTCCTTTAGCATAGATTAAATATAAAGGTATCTGAAAACTTATATTTGTGCTCTAAGCTCTATTTAATTGGTCCGAAAATCTGTTTTAATTCCGATACCACAGATTTGATTTATAGTATTGTTTAAAGTCAGGGACTATATGCCCCCCAACCTCTTCTTTTTGCACAAATTGCTTTGACTATACAGGGAGTTTTATAATATTACACAATTTTAGCAATATTCATTCTAAATCCCTGAAGAATGCCAATAGATTATTGATGGAAATTGCGTTGAATCTGAATATAATTCAGATGTGGGAAGTACGGTCACTTTTGATCCATGAATATATCATTTTCTTTCATTTCCTATTGTCCTATTTCTTTCGGGAGTGACTTAATTTGTTGGTCTATAAAGCTGGTCCTTAGAAACTTGATATTTTTTTCTAAACACTTTAATTTTCTTTCTCTCAGTATGTCATGTGCATATAGAAATTAAATGGATTTTTGTGTATTAATATTGTAACCTGTTATTTTGATGTATTGGTTATTTTTCCAAAAGGTTTTTAGTGAGTCTTTAAAGTCTTCTGTATACATTATCATGCCATCTGCAAAGAGAATAGTTAAGTTTCTTTTCCAATTTGGATGCTGCTGATTGTTTTTTCTTGTCTGATTGCTGTGGCACAGACTCCCAAAACTATACTGAATAATAATGGAGAAACTGGACACCTTTGCTTTATGCCTGATCTCATAGGGAAGACTTTTCCAATTTTTTCCACCAGTGAGTATGATGTTGCCTGTGGGTTTGTTATAAATGACTTTTTATTTTGAGATATGTTCTTTCTACCTTTACTTTGTTTAGAGTTTTTATTATGGAGGGATGTTGAATCTTGTTAAAAGCTTTCTTTGCCTCAACTGATATGATCATATGATTTTTATCTTTACTTTGTTGCGTTGGCATATTACATTAATTGATTTGTGTTTACTGAACCAGCCTTATGTCCATGGAATAAATCGACATGATCATGATGTATGATACTTTTGATATATTATTGGATTTGGTTTGCTAAGATTTTGATGAGGATCTTTGCATTGATAGTTATCGCAGAAATTTTCATTTTAATGAATGTATCAAGTGATTTTTGAAGCAGAGTGTTAAGATGAGACTCTTAGCAATATACTATCTTTGGTTCCTTGTTGCTCTCTCTTTCCTATTGTCATGTCTACTTTTTGGTTACCAATTAGCAAGGTACCCATTTTGACTTGGATTTATCTCTTGGTCTCCTCACAGAATCTCATTAATGTTTCTTTTTGACAATAACTGATTTCTCTCTGTCAGGCCAAACTGTACAAAAATAATGAGTCGATGTATTATGCAAATATCAGGTCTGCACAAAGTTCTGTAGACATAGAAAATGCTTATGTTTATTTTCTGTGGTATATGGAAGAGCTTGAGAATATTATCATCATAATTAGTAACTGCAGTGACAGACAATAGGGAACAGGTTAAGTGAACTGCTACTAGTTTAATGGCCCACTTATCCCATCTCTTTCTTTTTTCCTATGCCCATATGCACCTGGCGATTGTGAAGGACCCAGTGTAGACATTACTAGCTATGGGGCATCTCCCCCTGACACCTTCACCTTGTCTTGGCTTAGACACCCATCCTCTGGGCCTCCACTCAGGGCCTCTACCAGAATGTGAGACTGAGTGCTCACCTGCAGGCCCAGCCAGGCTACAAAGAGTGACTGGCTCACCTTTATATGCCCAACAAAGAGAAGATAGCCTGACGTGTGATAAATTTTCATTTTGTAAGGAGGGAATGACTCGATCACTTTCCCTTGATTTTTGGTGAAGGTTGTACTTAGGCATATGCTTTGGTTATATTTGGATCTCCATTTCACATATCGCTTGTCTCGGCACTGTTTTTTCATCTGCAACATTTGAAGTGCTCTTTTGCTGCTTTTGTCCAAATATTCTGTTGTGTGTCTCTTTTGGTTTATAATTATTCATACTCAGTTGCTTCTTTTTGATAGTTTGAAGCTAGGGACTCCTTTTCACACTGTAAAAGAACTTTCAGTATGAGAGACAAAAATCTTTCACTATGTTGAATACTGTGTGAACAATCATACATACATATGTTTGAATTTGGATTTATACTTCGATTTTCTGCAGTGTGTTAAATAATTTGTATCGTAGAAATGTCCCTAGTTTTAGAGAAAGTCATCCAAAGCATTTTTAAAAGATGAGCAATTCAGGACTCTTAATAAAGTAGATTTTCATTTCTCCATCATTCTGATCCTGAGTCTGTCTGAAACCAAGAATTTGGAAGAAACTGTGATATCACCTGCATTGTGATCATTTCTTTACATTTCTGTCTCCAAAAATATTAATGAACTCCTGGATTTTACTCAATTCATTTCTTCTGAACCTAATACGTGGTAACACTGAGTACTCAGCAATTATGCATTTAAATAAAATGTGAAAACTGCCTGATGCAAGTGTAAATCTCCCTGCTAGAAAAGCATGTGGAAAGCACACAAAGGTATCACCTTCTTCTCTGACCAGGTTGCCCAATGTGTCCAATAAGACTGAAGAAGCAGAACCCCATTTTTAAATTTTTATATTATTATTACTCTCAAACAGTGCTCAGGTTGCCTAGGGGCTCCTCCCAACAATTTTTGCTGGCTGACACGTCTTGGGAGCCACATCTGATAGTGTTTAGAGAACCATGTGGAGCTGGAGGTTGGACCAAGGGGTCACTGCATTCAGGACATTGTGCCTTGACTCATACTATAGCTCTGACCCACAACTTTGTTTTTTAATTATTTTAATTTTTTTGTTTATTTTGGGGGTTGGAGCGATAGCACAGTGTTTCGGATGTTTGTTTGCCTTGCACGTGGCCGACCCAGATTCAATTCCACCATCCCTCTCGCAGAGCCCAGCAAGCTACTGAGAGTATCCTGCCCCCACAGCAGAGCCTGGCAAGCTCCCTTTGGCATATTTGATATGCCAAAAAAAGTAACAACAAGTCTCATAATGGAGGTGTTACTGGTGCCCGCTTGAGAAAATAAATGAACAATGAGAGGACAGTGCTACAGTGCTACAGTTTCTTTGAGGGGTGGGGGGTGGTTGGGCTGGACCCAGTGGTAATCAGAGACTATTTATGGCTCTTTGATCAAGGAATGATGCCTGGTGGTGCTGGGGATTGAACCAGAGTCATTCACATAGCACTTTACTTCCTATGCACTCCAAGACATAGAAAACAGCACTGCTAACAATAATATGTGGAAATGAGGGAGGGGCATATGGTTCTAAAAGGACAATATAAGCAACTTTGGTGGTATTAGAACTTTTCAGAATCTTTACTGTGGTGGTGGACACAAACCCACAGAGATGATACAAGTGTGTAGAACACACACACACACACACACACACGCATCCAAAGTAGGAGTAGAGAGTTGAATCAAAGTCTTTTCTCTGTATTGTTATTATTATGCTAGGGTTTTACAAAATGTTACCACAGGAAGAAATTGATGAAAAATACAAAGTATTACCTTATAGTCTGTCTTATACCTGCACAAAAAATCCATAAGAACCTCAATGGAAATTTCAATTAAAAATAAAAATTAAAAAATACCAGACTTTATCAACAAAGATACAGATGGCCAAAGGATATATGAAAAAACGTTCTGCATCACTCATCATCAGGGAAATGCAAATCAAAACAACAATGAGATATTGCTTCACACCTGTGAGACTGGCACACATCGCAGAGATCAAAAACAACCAGTGTTGGTGGGGATGTGGGGAAAAGGGACCCCTCATCCACTACTAGTGGGAATATCAACTCGTCCAGCCTTTTTGGAAAACAGTGTGGTCACTTATCAAAAAACTTAAGAATCCGTCTGTTGCATGACTCAGCAGTTCCACTTCTCAGCATTTTCCCCCAAGGGCCCAGAAACTATTCAGAAAAGACATTTGCACTCTTACATTCATTGAAGTACTATTCAGAGTAGCTGAAACTTGGAAACCCACGTGTCCAAGAACAAATGACTGGATAAGGGAACTGTGGTACATATGTACAAGGTAATACTACTTGACTTTAAGATGAAATCATGCAAATTGCTGCTATGTGGATAGATCTGGAGATTATCATGCTGAGTCAAGTTAGTCAGAAGGAGAGGGACGGGTGTAGGATGATCTTCCTCATATGTAATATATAAAGAAATATAATAAGGAAATAATAAATACTCAAGAGCAGAAACATAACTGGTCTTTAGTAGGAAGAGTATCACCATAGTGGGGATGATAGGACAAGGCTGGAAGTTGGAAGACACTGAACAATGGTGGAAGGAAGCTGACACTGCAGGGGAGCATTGGTGTTGGAATGTTTTATGCATAAAATTCTGCCATTATCAATATTGCAAATCACAGTACCCAGAATAAAATTTTAAAAATATATATTAGGAATGTCACTGTCTTCCCATTGTTCATTGATTTGCTTGAGCAGGCCCAGTGACATTGTGAGACTTATTACTGTGTTTGGCATATCCAATACATCACCGGTAACTTGCCAGGCTTTTCCGTGTGGGTGAGATACTCTCGGTAGCTGCCGGGTTTGGGTTGGCCTTGTCAGCTGAGTGCAAGGCAAACACCGTAACCACTATGCTATCACTCTGCAGGCTTGCACACAGTCAGCCCAGCCGAGCCGGGTTCAATTCCTCCGCCCCTCTTGGAGAGCCCGGCAAGCTACTGAGAGTATCTCGCCCACACGGCAAAGCCTGGCAAGCTACCCATGACGTATTCAATATGCCAAACACAGTAACAACAATTCTTAAAATGGAGACGTTACTGGGCCTGCTCGAGCAAATCGATGATCAACGGGAGGACAGTGTTTGTTTTATATTAGGAATGAGACATGAGTTCTAGTCCCCCTAGAACCTCTTCACACACAAATGCTAACAAGAAAGGGCTAGGAATATATCTCAAGTGAGCCACTTGAATGGCATGTTAAAAACTGTGGCCTCAGTCATCAGTACAAAAACATATTAAAAAATAGGAAATCAAAACTTTGGAGAAAAAGGGGTTAAGCAAATATGCTCCAACATTGTCAATAGTATAGTTCCCCTGACTTTATACTAAATTTGTCCTTGAACATCCTGGTTGAATAGAAAAGTTGAGGCTAACAACTACAACAAAAACCTTTTTATTAATTCAAAAAATAATCAAGTGTAAAATAACTGTCGTAAATGAAATAAAATCTGAGAATCATAGCATATTTTTACTATCAAATTTAGAAATTTTCCACTTATGTGGCTTATTCATGACTGTAATAAGCTCAATAATAGAAATATAGCAACTCTTCTTGGAACATACACACTCTTAAAGTAACATCCTTTAAAATCCTGAGACAGCATGATAGTATTTTCCTTGTCACTTTTGAATTTTGTTTGTTTTTTTGAAGGGTGTTGTCCAGTTTCACCTTTTCTGCATTGACACCATCTCTTAGGAGTGGAGTGTCACTGTGCTGGCCTGTTTGCATATACACGGTTTGCACTGTCTTGTTTTTCATATGGATGGAGTTGAGCTCAGTCTAGGAATGGGACCAGTAAGTGGCAGAGTCAGAAACCTTTCTCCAGAGCTTGCTACAGCTTAACCACTGAATAGTGGCCATTTCAAGAAAAAGAAAAGCCAGAAGTAGATATAAGAAATGTAATACCCAAGCTTGCTTATTTTCATTTTATGACAAGAGCCATGACAAAAAGTTAAGTATAGAATATCCTCTCCCTTCACTGAGCCCAGAGAACAAAGCATAGAGTTGGCCTTTTCCTTGGATTGGCCTTTTCCAGTTCAAAGCTTCGGGCCCGTCACTGACTTTGCTGCAGACAGTGGGTGACTGTCAGGAACTGTCACTAGGTAGTCAAGTATTGAGACTCACAACGGCAGCTTTTAACTCACACATCTGGGTCTGCACCTGACTCTCCCACCAAGGAGATCTTTGGAGGTACAGTCAAGTTACCAGATCTGATCCTCACACATCACCCCAGCCAGCTAAATGGGATCTTCTCAGCAGCCCTTCCTTGTAAGATTGCTGTGAGAGAATCCATGTGCAAAGCTTAGCCCAGGACTCAAGACTGGTTATTTGTGGATCAATATGTACCATCCCCATTGCTGCTCACATTCTTTCAGTTGGCAGCATTTTTCTGTGCTCTTTGATTTAGGGATGAGTTTCATGTAGTCTTCATTCCATGTATCTGATAGTTACAAAAAGTGGAACGAGGATGCCTTCCCCCCCTCCCCCGTCCCCAACTTTTGATGGTTGGTCTTTAACTAATGGAAGTTAAAAATAGGAAGAATCCTCCTCCACAAATCTGGAAAAGCTATATAAAGAAGGCTGGAGAAGGAAGACTGACATGACATTTTCTCCTTTCTTTTTCACAAGTTTGGCACTTGGCAGGTGTCTTAGCAAGACAAACATAAATCTCTTTAAAAAGCTTTAATAATAACCTGCCCTCTATGTACACTTTGATAACCTAACATGGACTGAACCAGTCTACACCGGCCTTGCATAGGCCTGAACACAGAAAATGACAGGACGGAAAGATGTGTGTGTCTTGTGGCCACAGCAAAGGCTGTGCTATTAGGTTCTGAGTGGGAGAAGTAGGTTAGAGTCCTCCAGAAATGCTGTGCAAGCATATCTGGTCCACGTTGCCTAGACCTGCATGAGAATTGTTAAGAAGGTTTGATTAGCAATCTTGATGTTTAAGAGTATTCCAAGGAAATAACTTCTTGACTATAGTTAATTATATTCTGAAATGACTCAAAGCACATTGAAAAATATTCCAGACATTATTAAAACTAGATGTAATTGACCTTATTTGAGCAGAATAGCTTAGGGTATAAATATTCACTTATGTTATACCAACAAATACTTGTGGTCTTTGGGCAAACAAATGAATCAAAATATTGCTGCTCGCCTCTCAAATTACTAAAACTTATAACTGAAGGGTTTTGACCAAATTATTCCAGAGTTCTTTTGCACTTCAGATTTAATACAAGATATCAGTCTTGCTTAATTACCTTCAAAAGGTTCTTTATTTTCTGTGCCAGAATCAAATCCAGTGTCTCTCACATACAAGGCAAAGGTGCTCTACTTCCCTGACTTTAACCCTTTGTAAATGTCTCTAACATTCAAGACTTTTAAAACCATCAGCCATTTAAAATAGCCAAGTAAATTGATGGAGAAGCAAGGCTATAATTGGAGCAGAGTCCCATATTTATCTTATGCCACAAGATTAAGCCTCTGCTGAGAACACTAAAATAGGTGAACAGAGAAATAGTACAGGGGTTAGGGTGCTTGCTTTGTGTTTCCCTAGCACTGGTTTGAATCCCTGGCAATATGTATGGTCCATTGAGCACCACCAGAAGTGTCACCACAAAGCACAGAACCAGTAATAGTCCCTGAGCACTGCCAGGTGTGGCCCAAAGACCAATAAGAAAAAGATAGAACACTGAAACTGAATCAAAAAGTGACATTAACTCTACTGTTGAGATTAACAGAGCACTGATAAAGACTCATTTGTTTAGATATCCAGTTAACCAACTCAGAAATCATCATTACAATATAACTAGGCAACTATGGAATCAGTAAAGATCTTTTAAAACTCATCTTTCATGAGTTCTTAGCCTGATTTACTGTGATCCTAATCATGAAAGAAAGAATACCTTTCTGGTCTCCTAAACCTCTAGTCTCACTGTAACACTGATGCCATCCTGTATACCTTTTTAAAGAGTATTTTAAACGATTACTTGACTGAGAGTGGAGAGATGTTTGTATCCTAGGAAGCATTATTGATTGTCTTAATGGTTTTATTTATTTGATCTCCTATGGTCATTTGCTGCAAAATATGCAGTGAGTTTGTAACAGCTCTTATTCCCCGCATTAATGGATTCATTATGTCCTTCATCTACTCACTTCTCTCCTAACACAAAAGCCTTCCTCTGAAGTTCCAAACTTTAAATGGTGAGACTGGATTTGTAATCCAGGTTGCCTATTGCTGAGAAAATATTTCAGTGCTTTTTCAGCAGCTTGCTGGGCTTTCATATTAGTACTTTAAAATATGTTCTTCCAGATATGTTAGGGATCGTTTGCAAAATTGCAAGTGATGCAGAAATTTACTGCTGTGCTATAAATGTTTAATGAGACCATTATTTTTAAACCAGTTTCTGGTCCTTGTTCATTAATGCATGTTCAGCAGAGGAAACTTTTTTTTTCTTTGATGACTCTACTAATGAGGCACTCTTGCAAAATCATCTGTATCTTCTATAATGATTTATTAGAATGTTTCTGTTACATTGATGTGGAAGACAAAATTTTTACCATGGCAATGCATTCATTTTGTTGTTCTGTTTGCTGTAGGTATAAGTTGAAGTGGTAGAATAATGTGACCTTCAAAAAAGGGTTGAAAATTTCTCTGACTCATTCACGGTAATAATAGTGAAAAGAAAATCCACAAAGTGGTGGTCTTCTTCACTGAAGTAAAGGGTCAGTATACGGAAGAAGGGACCAGGAAATGCCCAATTCTAACTCTGCCACTAAGTCTCAATTATTGAGTTTATCACCAGGGACACTCTTAGTTACAAGTGATAGACTATTCAGCACACTTCACCGCACACCAGAAGGTCACTTTTCATTAGAAGTTGAGGATAAGAGATTCAAGGTGCACATGTGGCTCAGTGACTTCATAGTGTTAGGGCTCAAGACTCTACAGTGACAGCGACCTTCTCATGCTCACAAGGCAACAAGTGGCATCTCAGAGAAAGCTTGGGGAAGTCCAAATGACACAAAATCCCCCCTGCTTTTCATTGTGAAAAATACCTTTTCCCAAAGCCCTTTTAGCAAACTTTTTTTTTATACCTTAAAGTATAAAGAAAACCAAAAACCTGGATTTTACTTGTAAGGCACTCTGGAAAAGAAGATCCAGATATAGATGCCCTCTAGCTATATGTTATTATGTATTTGTATAGGCTCCACAGTGGGAGAGGCACCAAGAAGAAGAGATTTATTTTAAAATGATTGTGGCATCTACCACAGTAATCAACCACTTTTTAGGCTGTTCATTACATCATAATTCTTTGCTGTTACCTCATCTTGGACCTTCCCACATTTCTCTTTCAGACCTTTTAAGTATGCTGAGAGAAAATTTGGCCATCATGTGTTTCCCTGGAAATATTAGACATCCTTTTATAAAATTGTGGTTCTGTTGTTACTCAGAAATCTCTCTGCCCCTGTTTGCAAGATTACCGGTAAAAAACCCAGCATCAGTTAAGACTCAACACACTTAGACCAGCCTTAAAAGTAATAAATTGTGGTCTTGCTTTTTCTGAGGATAGGAGATAGAAGGAGATTGTGAGAGATCCCAGTTTTCACAAATGAGACTTTTCATTGAAAACACAGTTACTGGTACCTCTGGCCTTGACATGTTGACATAAGATTTGTTTCTCCCCAGCCCAGTAAGTACAATTCTGTCTTAGAAATAAAGCCAGAGACAATGCAGAATTCTTTTTTTTTAAATTTTTATTAGTGAAACATCATGAGGTACAGTTGCAGACTTACAAATTTTTGAGCTTGGGTTTCAGTTATACAATGATCAAATACCCATCCCTCCAACAGTGCCCATTCTCCACCACCACCAGTCCCAGTATCCCTCATACCCCTATCCCCCGATCCCACCCTACCACTGTGGCAGGGCATTCCCCTTCGTTATCTCTCTCCTTTTGAGTGCTGTGGTTTGCAAAAGAGACATTGAGTGGCAATCTTGTTCGGACTATAGTCTACTCTTATCACGCATTTCCCATCCTGAGAGGAACCTTCCAACACCCTTTATTTGGTGCTCCCTTCTCTATCTGAGCTGCCTTTTCCCCTAGCGTGTGCAACTGTCCTCAGGGCCATGGAGTAATCCTCCTGGTATTTATCTTGGCTATTCTTGGGTGTTAGTCTCCTATTTTGTTACTTTATGTTCCCCAGATGAATGCAATCTTTCTATGTCTATCCCTCTCTTTCTGACTCATTTCACTTAGCATGATACTTTCCATGTAGTACCACTTGTATGTAAATTTCATGACTTCATCCTTTCTGACAGCTTCATAGTATTCCATTGTGTAGAAGTACCAAAGCTTCTATAACCAGTCATCTGTTCTTGGGCACTCAGGTTTTTTTCAGATTCTAGCTATTGTAAACAGTGCTGCAATGAACAGACAACTGCAGATGTCACTTCAACTATACTTTTTTGCCTCTCCGGTGTATATTCCCAGGAGTGGAATTGCTGGGTCAAATGGGAGCTCAATTTCTAGCTTTTGAGAATCGTCCATACTGTTTTCCAGAAGGGCTGAACCAGTCGACATTCCCACCAGCAGTGAAGGAGGGCCCCTTTCTTGCCACATCCACACCAGCACCGGTTGCTTTTGTTCTTTTGGATGTGGGCCAGTCTCTGTGGTGTAAAATGATATCTCATTGTTGTTTTGATTTGCATCTCCCTGATGATTAATGATGAAGAGCATTTTCTCATGTGTCTTTTAGCCATTCAGATTTCATCTTTGATGAAGTTTCTGTTCATTTCGTCGCCCCATTTTCTGATAGGGTTGGGTGTTTTCTTCATGTGGAGTTCAACCAGTACTTTGTATATCCTTGATATCAACCCCTTGTCGGATGTGTATTTGGTGAATATCCTTTCCCATTCTGTGGATTGTCTTTGTATTTTGGTCGCTGTTTCTTTTGAGGTGCAGAAGCTTCTTAGTTTAAGATAGTCCCATTTGTCTATCTTTGTTTTCACTTGCTTAGCCAGTGGCGTGACATCTTTGAAGACACCATTAGCTTCAATGTCATGGAGGGTTTTGCTGACTTTGTCTTCAATGTACCTTATGGATTCCAGTCTAATGTTGAGGTCTTTAATCCATTTTGATCTTACTTTTGTACATAGTTTTAGGCAGAGATCTGAGGCCATTTTTTTGCATGTAGCCATCCAGTTTTGCCAGCACCATTTGTTAAAAAGGCTTACCTTACTCCACTTCACATTTCTTGCTCCTTTATCAAAGATTAGGTGATCATATATTTTGGGAGAGACATCAGTATATTCAACTCTGTTCCTTTGGTCTGCTGTTCTGCTTTTGTTCCAGTACCATGCTGTTTTAATTATTACTGCTTTGTAGTAGAGTTTGAAGTTAGGGAGTTGATTGACAATGTAGAATTCTTAAAGGTAAAAATAAAAGGAGCTCACTGGGACCCCAGACTGGAGTGACTATTCAGAGGCTATCTGTCTGATGTATATTACCCCACTCAAAGGAAGTCCAGGTGTTTTCTAACTCTCAGACTCTCAATAGCAGAAAGCTAGGATGTTTTATTTCTTCTACAGATCAAGTGGAAGTCTCTAAGAACATCAGACTAGCTAACTAGTCGCTCAGAGACCTTGCCAACACTAAGCCTCCAGAGAAAATGGTCTCCAAGACTGCCTTTTTATGCCAAGAGATATTAAGGTAGCCAGGCAGAACTGACAGAGGTTCTGTAAGAGGCCCAGGTAGACTTGAGACTCTCCTCTCCTTTAGGAGATACCAGAGCAGCCAAGAGGCTCCATAAGTGGGGTTCCAGCATGCCACACCCCTCTTAGAAACACTTGGCAGCCAGTCTAGTGAAAACTCCTCTGAGTCCTCAGACAGGACCAGCTAAGAACAGAGAAGCCCTGGTAGCAGTACATGAACAAAATACCAAGCAAAGCTTCTGAAAGTCAAACTGCCTTTGGAAGTACCTTTAGAAAAATTGACCAAGACTCACATTTTGGACCTAAATAAAGGTATTACTGCCTAAAGTAAGAGATTAAACACAATTTTTCTTATATACTAGACAAACTATCTAGGATTCAATAGACTATCACCCACCATTCTAAGAACATTGTCATTTAAGTGACAATGTTATTGATTTTAACACCAATATCAATTAGATGCTGGAATTTTCTGAAAGTCATTTAAAAACTATCATTAAAATGCTCAACAATCATTTGTAAATTTTCTTTAAAGAAAAAACAGAATATATCAGCAAAGAAAAAGAAGCTATAAAAACAAATGGAAAATAATAAACTGTAACAGAAAAACAATTAAATACCAGAGTTGAGATGATGAAAGGAACAGTGAACTTGAAAGCAGAATATAGAAATTATGTAGATCAGAGGTTTCCAAAATTATTTATTGCACTCCTTTCTTTTAAAAAAATTACTTAGTGCATCCTTGGAAATCTACTTTCTTAAAAGCAAACAGAAAATGCCCACTGCTACTGATTCCCTGGAGTGCTTCAAGGCTCCCAAAGGCATTCAGCTATCCACTTTGAGTAACATTAAAAAGGAAAATAGGTCTCAAGGGCCTGTTTAGAACAGCAAAAGAACCTAATTTCCATCATTAGGGTCAGAGGAGGGCAGAAGATAGAATGGTGCTGAAGAAATATTTTAAGACATAGTGACTACAAAATAACCGTACTTAAGAGAACATTAGCACACACAATCATGAAGCAGTTAAACTCCAAGCTAGATCCCAAAATTCTATACCAAGACATTATCACTTCAGGTAGAAAGATGGGCCTGGAAGTATAAGCTTGTCTCTTTCCTATAAGACAAGAGAGGATTTTAGACAAACCAGATGGGGACCTTTAGGAAATGTAGTGGTAAGCAATGATGCATTTCTTGCAAAAACTTCTTGTGACAGCAGTGGCCTTCTGTGCATCTGAGAGATGGCCCTCGTGTGGCTCCAAGTACCTTCAGAGAGGCCATATCTTGGGCCATAAATGAATATGAACACATGTCCAGTAATTGAAATAATATAAAGTGTCTTCTTTACAATGAATCAAGCTAGAAATTGATAGCTGAAAAGGCAATAGGAATTTGTAGGACAGTTTTGGGTTTTCAACTGAATTGAGAGGGAGTAGATTTCTGTGTAGTCCTGCTGCCCCCCAATATACAAAGCCTCCCCCACTGTCGATATTGCTCATCAGAATAGTGTCTTTGTTACCCAGAATAAATCAGTGCCACAGTTGCCTAGAGTCCATAGAGGATATTAGAGTTCACGATTGATGTACATTCTACGTATATGAAAAACGTATAATTATTATATATAATTATATATGTATATATATACACATGTATATCCATCATCGTAATGCTATATAGAGCATTTTTGTTACCCTAAAATCCTTGGAGCTCTACTTGCTCATCTGTTTTCTTTCCTGAAACACCTTGGCAATGGCTGATACTTTTGTTATCTCCAGATTTTGGTTCTTTTTTTAGAATCTCTTGGAGCCGAGTCATATGTAGCCTTTTCTGATTGACTTCTTTCACTTAGAAATATATGTTTTGGGTTTTTTCTTGTCTCTGTGTGGCTTTATAGCTCATTTCCCTATGTTGCTGAAGACCAGTCTTGGGGAGGTCACAGACAGGGAAGGATCTAGATGACAGCCTTGGTTCTAGGCATTTGCACTGTTCTGCAGGGCCAGCAGTCAAGGCAGGCTCGGGTCCGTTGGTCCCTGGCCAGCCTGGGAATGGGTCCTGCTAGAGTGGGTGGTGGAGGGTCTGTGAGTCTTGGAGGTGAAATAGATTATCTTCATTTTGACAGAGAAAACAGAAAGAAAATGGCAGATGGGGGAAGGGAGAGGGAGAGAAAGAGTCTAAAGAATGAGTCCCCAGAAAGGAAAAACATCCACAAGTACAAGTAAGCCTGGGTTTGCTTAGAAATGTGCAGACAAGCAGAAACCAATACAAGTTTAGTGCAGGGGATATCCAGCAGGGGAATTTCTGAGAGATGTGATGGGACTGGAGGATGAGGAAAGGGACAGCAGTAAACTCAGGTTGTTAAGGAGCTCCAGAGTGCAATTTTGGCCTGAGCCAAGTTGCAGTGTCAGAGAAGCTGAGACAGAGAACAAGGCTGGCCCCAGGAGCTGGGCCTAGAAGCAGCCATCCAAGCGGCCTTGTCAGTTTGCCAGTGTGTGCTCTTTCATGAGTGCCCAGCCAAGACGGCCAGCGAGGCTCCATTCCAGCTCCCACTGCTCAGCAAACCTCATGCAGAGATGCAACATTGCAGCCACCTGGAGGAAGAATTCTAATCCAATTACTTTTCTTCCATATTCCTTTTTAATATTTAAAATGTAATCACGTGCTATAAGACACTGTCTTAAAGTGGACATCTCAGGCATTTTAAAACTTATAAGCTTTAAAGCTTTATTCATGACGCTGTACAACCATAACCATGATCTAATTTATGAACATTTTCATCATCTTCTAAAGAAATCTCTCTGGTTTTTCTCCCTCTCCCTTTATCTCTCTTTGTCTGCACCCTTCTTCCTTCCTTAATTTTTTAAACTCGTCCTTTTTTTCATTTTCTTTCTCTTTTCAATCTCTTGAATATAGATAAAGATATGGAAACACTGAATCATATTATCACCCTTAAGTTGAACTTTTTGAGGAACTGCCAAATTATTTCCCAAGCTCATTTCTTCAAAGTGACTCTACCATTTTATATTTCCACTGTCTTTGTACAGTGATTCTATGTTTCCTATCTCCACACTAACATTTGTTATATCCCATAGTTTTGTGTATATGCTGTAATGAGTGTAAAGTAGCGTAGTAAAGTAGTTTTTGTTTGATATTTATCTAAGTAACAATGGTCAGCACCTTTTAGCAAGACGTTTGATTCTTCGTATATTATTGTTAGGGAAATGGCTAATTAGATGCCATTTTAAAATTGTACTGTATTTGTCAGTTTTTAAAATTTATTAAAATATTCTTTGCCAAGGGTTTGACTGACAAATATTTTCGCCCATTTTATAGGATTCCCACCCCCACCCCCACCCCATACACACATTGTTAATAGTATCCTTTGAAGCACAAGAGATTTTTTTATTTTTGGACCATTCCCAGCAATGTTCAGGGGGACACAGGGGATGCTGCAGATTGAACTTGGGTTGGTCTTGTGCAAGGCAAGCACCCTATCTACTGTACCATCTCTCTGGCCTAAGAGACTTGTTAATTTTTATTTATTTATATTTCGTTTTAGGGTGTCACCCAGTGATGTTCAGGGGTTACTCCTGGCTCTTGGCTTATAAATTACTCCTGGTATTGTGGAGATTGGGAGACAGGCTATGGGATGTTAGGATTTGAACCTGGGTCAGCCACATGTAAGGCAAATGCCCTACCTACTATACTATCTCTCCAGTCTCTAAGGTTTACTTTTAGGGAAAAAAATTATCAAAATTGATAATATCCATTTTATAATCTCTCTCTCTCTCTCTCTCTCTCTCTCTCTCTCTCTCTCTCTCTCTCTCTCTATTTTGTTCCTTATGCTTTTGCTACCAAGCAGAGAAGGCCTAATGGTTCAGTGCTAGGATCCAAGATACAGTGCTGGGCCAGCCCTGGAAGGGTTCAGGGACCATTGTGGTACCAGGGCTCAAACTCCAGCAAAACATGAGTCCAAGCCCTTTGAACTACCTCCAGCCCACCAAATACTATCTATTCTTTTCTACATTAAATGGTCTTGTTACTCACCAATAACCTGTTGACCATGTATAAAATGGGTTAGTTCTGAATTTTTAATTCCAGATCATAGATCAGTACCATATTGTCTTAATTACTGTAACTTTGTGGAAAATGAAAATCAGGAAGCATGAAGTCTACAACTTTGTTGTTTTTAAGGTTGTCTTATCTATTTTTAATTCCTTGAATTTTCATATGAATTTCAGGATCAATTTGTCAATTTCTTCAAAAGACAGTATAGTTGGGACTTTCACAAGTGTTGTGTTGAAGCTGTAGATCAGTTTGGGGAATATTGCCATCTTAATATTAAACCTTTTGATGTGTGAACAGAAACATCTTTCCATTTAATTGTTTGTTTCTTTGTGTTCTGTTGCGAGGGATTGGATCTAGAACCTCACATGTGCAAAGCAAGTACTGTATTACAGAGCTATATCTCAGGCCAATCTTCTTTAATGCCTTTTTTCTACCTTCCTTCTGTTTTATGTGTCTTGTGGGTTGGTGGGTTGGCACATACGCTTAGTTGTGGTGCTGACTGAGAGTTGCATACTTAGTTTTGAGGCTTGCATACTTTCAGATTTGCCATGCTTGCTGGGGTCATACACTGGGTCTCAGTGCACTGGAGATTGCACATTCTGTTGTGATACCACCAGTGTTCCCAGATGGCAGTGCCACCAAATGACACTCGGCATAGCAGTGCTCTCACTCAGACTCTCAGCCTCATGTCAGAAAGGCAGATGCTCTGCCAACTGCACTGTCTCTGTGCCCTCAATAACATTTAGTGGCTTTTAAAATAGAAGCTTTGCACTTTCTTTGTAAACGTTTTTTCCTAAGTATTTTATTCTCCTATTATAAGTTGAATGGTTTTTTTGTTTGCATCTTTTGGCTATGTTTGGTTGTGCTCAGGGGCTATTCCTGGATTAGTGCATAGGAGTAATTACTGGTGATGTTTGAGAACCGTATGCAGTTCTGGGGATTTTGAACTAGGGTTTAGGGCAGAAGAGGCTGAATGTAAAACAAGTAAATTACCTCCTAGACTATCTCTCCAGTCCTTAAATTATTTGCTTATGTTTATTTTGCATTATTCACTGATAGGCTGTAGAAATGCAATTGGTTTTTATGTTTTGGTCTTGTATCCGGGCTGGAGCGATAGCACAGCGGGTAGGGCGTTTTACCTTGAATGCGGCCAAGATGGCCAGCCCGAGTTTGATTCCTCCGCCCCTCTCGGAGAGCCCGGCAAGTTACCGAGAGTATCTCACATGCACGGCAAAGACTGGCAAGGTAACCATGACGTATTCAAAATGCCAAACACAGTAACAATTGTCACAATGGAGCCGTTACTGGGCCCGCCCGAGTAAATCCATGAACAATGCGAGGACAGTGACAGTGATAGGTCTTGTATCCTGAAAACAGCAAGATTTATTACCTCATTTTTTAAAAATTCTGTAGAACAATTATATATGAGAATATTTATGTACAATATTATATACAATATTTATGTAATGCAGGTGTAGATTATCTTACTTGTTCATTTCCAATCTTGATGATTTTTTTTTCTTGTTATGTTGGAAGGAAGTTGTTGAGCAGACACCCAGGGCCTTGTTCCAGGTCTTTGGGGGAAAACTTTCCATCTTTTGCCATTAGTATTGTGTTAACTTTGAGGATTTAGTGAGATTTTTTTTTCATTTATCAAGCTAAAAAAATTTTCTTTCATTCCTAGTATTTGAATGTTGTTTTAATTTTTTTTTTTTTTAGTCTTTAGGCTACACTTGGCAGTGCTTCAGGGTTACTCTTGACTCTGTACTCAGGGATCACTCCTGGCAAGTTCGGGTGCAACTTTGAAGTGCAGCTAAACTGTGTTAGCAGCTTGTAAAGCGAGCACCCTGCACACTGTACTATCACTTCAGCCTTTGTTTTTAATTTTTTTTTTTTTTTTTTTTTTTTTGCTTTTTGGGTCATACCTGGCAATGCACAGGGGTTACTCCTGGCTCTGCACTCAGGAGTTACTCCTGGCGGTGCTCAGGGGACCATATGGGATGCTAGGAATCGAACCCAGGTCGGCCGCGTGCAAGGCAAACGCCCTACCCGCTGTGCTATCTCTCCAGGCCCTGTTTTTAATTTTTTTAATTATGAAAAGTTTTTGGATTTCTCAAACCTGTTTTCTGTATTAATTGAGATGATTATATGGCTCTTGTCTCATATTTTATTAATATGGAGTATTACATAGGTTGATTTGTTATATTTCTTTATGGAATAAATCCCACTTACTTATGATGTAGCCTTTTTTATATGCTGCTGAATTCAGTTTGCCAGTATTTTGGTGAGAATTTTGCATCTATATTTATAAGTTATCTTGGCCAGTAGTTAGTTCTCTGTCTCTTGATGTCTTAGTCTGCTTTTGGCATCAGGGTGATAAGTGACTTCATAGAATAAGATGTAATATTTTTTCTACCTCTTCTTCTGTTTGGAAGAATTGGCAAGTTTACTAATTCAATGCCTTGAATTTTTTAAATTCATTTTTATTGTTATAGTTTAGGTAACATGGTTGTTTGATGTTTGTAACATATGTACCAATCTAATTCAAAGATAGAAAGCAATAATTTATGATTTTAAGATTATTTTATAGAATTGTAAAACTACTAATTTAAGATTAACTCTTGTAATCTATGGATGAATAAAATAATTTGGAAAATTATTATTAAACTGTTTAAAGATATATAACTAAAAACTTAAAGGAGATAAATGGATTTCCTCAAAATTAATTCTAAAGAAAGCAAGAAGGGTAACAAAATAGCAAGGAAGAGACATGATGAACAAGAAGTAAATGATGAATTTAAAAAACAAACCTGTCAATGACTTCACTTAATCTCTTAATCACTTAACTTCCCGTTAGTCGGTAATTTGCTTGAGCGGGCGCCAGTAACGTCTCCATTTGTCCCCGTCGCGTGCTAGTGTAGCCCAATGGCATCTGTTCGCTCCAGGAACATGAAGGGCCTCAAACCGATCGTTCATGATCTTGACGAAGAAGTCTGACCATCTGGTAGGTGGGCGGCCACGCGGTCTTTTGACATCCTGTGGAATCCAGTCGGTAACAGCTCTAGTCCAGTGGTCGTCTTTAAATCTCATTACGTGACCAGCCCATCTGATTTTCGACACCTTGGCAAATGAGACAGCGTCCCTGATTCTTGATCGTCGACAGATGTCAGAACTCCGGATTCTTTCTCTCATTTGAGTGAAACGTGATATTCCAAGCATAGCTCTTTCTATTCTTCTTTGGGAGACCTGAATAGCGTTCTCATCTTGTTTGCGTAGGGCCCAGGTCTCTGAGGCATATGTTAATGCAGGAAGAACAGTGGAATCAAAGAGATGTGCCCAGAGCCGGAGGTTCTTCGTCCTCTTAGCTATTTCTTCGACGTTCTTGATGGCGTTCCAAGCCACTCTCTTCCTCCTGCGCAGCTCGGGTGCCAGGTCATTTGTCATGTTGACCTCTCGACCTAGGTACACATAGCTGTTGCATTCGGAGATGGTCGTTCCATTGAGAGCGAATGGGGCGTCAGGAATGAGGCTGTTTCTCATAAACATTGTCTTCGTAAGATTCAGCTGTAGTCCTACCTTTCCACACTCACAGTCAATGTTGGCCAGCATTTGTGCCGCTTGGCTGATGTTTGGTGTTATTAAAACAATGTCATCAGCAAAGCGGAGGTGGTGTAGTTGCCGACCATCTATCTTCACTCCCATTCCTTCCCATTCCAGTCGTTGCATGATGTTCTTGAGGGTGGCACTGAAGAGTTTCGGTGAAATGGTATCACCCTGCCGCACCTCTCTCTTGACATCAACGACCACTTCATTGTAGAATGATGAGATCCTGGTAGTGAATCCTCCATGAATGTGCGAGGAATGCCAAGAGAGAGATAGCCACAAAAAATCACCTATCTTCGAAAACTCTTGAGCTAATTCGCCAGCGTGGTTTGGCGCATGCCTCAGGCAACCGCAAGCTAACGTCCGAGCTCGCAGAGCAGTGCAGAGATGCGATCAAGGAAGACCTCAAAGAGAGAAGAGCAGAAGTACTGGTAGATGCGGCAGAAGCCGGGAAAAGTATTCGTAATGCCCGCCTGTCCTTCGCCAACTACAAGACCAAGATGACTTCCCTCCGACATCCTGATGTATCCATCACATCCTCCAGAACGGCAGTGGAGAAGATTATCCATGACTTCTACTCAAATCTCTTTGATAGCCATGTCCACTTGCCGACATACCAAATTCCACAGGATGGATATGTTCCCAACGTTCTCCCTTCCGAAATCCAACACGCCATTTCGTCGGTAAAGAAACAAATAGCACCCGGCCCAGACAAGGTCAGACCTGAACACCTGAAGAACCTACCGTCAGTACTCATCAATACACTGGCTTGGCTCTTCACTCGCTACCTGTCTGAATGCAAGATTCCATCCCAGTGGAAAACCAGCAGGACCGTACTACTGTTCAAGAAGGGAGACATCCATGACATTGGCAACTATCGCCCAATCTGCCTATTGTCTGTCATCTACAAGTTGTTCACTCAAGTCATCCTAAATAGGATTGGCAGAACACTAGATGAAGGACAACCATGCGAGCAAGCCGGGTTCTGCAAAGGATTCAGCACCATCGACCATATCCACACAATAACCAAGCTCATTGAGGTTTCTCGGGAGTTCAAGATGCCGCTCTGTTTAACGTTCATTGATTTAAAGAAGGCCTTTGATTCCGTTGAGACAGAAGCGGTCATTGAAGCCCTAGCCAACCAGGGCATTCAAGCCCAATACATCAGGATCCTCCGTGAGCTGTATTGTCAATGACTATTAAATGTAAATTTTTACCTAATATTCAATTTAAAAGTAAAGATGCTAGCCTTGATTAAATCGAAACTCAAGAATAACTGTTCTCTATGTCCATACCACCCTGAACGCTCCCAATCTTATCTAATCTCGGAAGCTAAGCAGGGTCAGGCCTAGTTAGTGGTGTTGTAGGTTTAAAACAAAGTGAAGGTATTCCTGGGTGAGGACCCAGAGCCACTGGTGACCTCCTCAGCATTGAATGGTGAGGATGCATTGTTTTCATGGAGCTGGACAAGCAACTTAAGATCCTCACTCTCTGTTTTCTGGGGAAACTGCTGGAGGCCTGAGGCAGGCAGGGCTGGGGGTCTAATGAACAGTGGCCAGGACTTGGGGTTGGGCTAGCCTGCAAAGCTTGGGCTAACCTTTATCTGTCTCTCTGGGTTTCTCTTTATTTTCCTGAGGCCCATGGAAATCAGAGTCTTTGGGAGGGTTTTCTGTACCCCTTTCTCCCCAACTTGCTTTTGTGTTCACAATCATGATCATCCTGTTGTTCATCGATCGTGAGCAGGCCCCAGTAACATCTCCTTCATCCTAGCCCTGAGATTTTAAAAAGTGCCATATTCAAGGCTCTTTCAGGGTTAGGAGAATGAGACCCATCATTGTTACTGGTATTTGGCATATTGGGTACATTACAGGAAGTTTGCCAGACTCTGCCGTGTGGGCAGGTAACATTCGGTAGCCTGCCAGGTTGTCTGAAGTAAGAATGAGATAATAAGATGTCTCATGGCGCTTCCGGGAGCTGGGTTTTATAGTCTCTGGGTCTTGGCCATTGGTGGGATTGCACGGCACCAGGGGGCCAGTTGGTGGGTGTGACCCCTGCCTACTGGAAGATGGAGGATCTGGGTGGAGGATGCTCAGCCCCGATCCGAGCAGGCTTGGAGATCTCAGCCCTGGGACCCGCATGCCTTTGTTCCTCTGCTGGTACCTTCATGCGTGTGGAAAGTGGTTTCAGTATGGTTGTGGCTGGTTCTAGAGGTCTTCGGCTGCCGGAGCTCTGCTCGGGGCGGGGAGGGAAACTCAACCCGCCCCACCTCCATGGGGCCCCAGCAGGGACAGCCAGGTGCGGGGGCAGGAGACTCTGCTTTTGTGTTATGGTATTTCAATTTAAAAAACTGTTTTTAGAAAAGAATATACTGTTTATAAAATCATAATAAAGATACAGATCATTTTAAAATAAAAAATGGAAAAATAAAAAATGAATCAAATAAAAGCTGCTGTGGATCTATCAGCACAAACTTTTAAGTTAAATGTTATTAATAGATATAAAGGGGAACATTTCATAATGATAAAAGGGTCAACTAAATAGTAATATATCAGCATTTAAACTTATAATTAAACAATGAGCATAGCATTAAAATAAAAATTTAAAGGGAAATAAACACATCGACATCAAAGTTGAAAGGTGTGAAGTTTTAAAATATAATCTTTCAGGCACAGAGACTAAAACTTAGTGTTAACTTATGGATTAACATGACCAATTGACATTATTAGAGCTTGAAATGTATTAGAGTTTGAAACTTCAATATAAGGCTTGTCTACTTGACATCTCTATCACAGATCACATTCTAGAATCTTAAATATGTCTCAAGAACTGTATCTCATGGTGATTCAATAAAATTTTTAAAAAATTTTTTAAGAAAGAATGTCTCAAGAAATGTCAGTGGATTGGAATTGTACAGAGTTTCTCACTTGACTATAGAATAATAAAACTAAAGCATTAGGATAGCTAGAATGACCCTCAAAAGTTTACAATTATAGGTCGTGGAAAGATGATACGGCGGTTAAACTGATAACTTTCCATATCCATCTCCAGTTCAACCCCTGGCACCATCTGAGTTAGAGCAAGCATGGTCAGGTGTGGCCCATCCCCACCTTCAAATAAAAAACAAATAAAAAGTAAGATTCAAGGAAGGAAAGTTTTTTTTTCTTTTTTTTTTTTTTTATTAGTGAAAAACTATGAGGTACAGTTATAGGCTTACAAATTTTGTGCTTGGGTTTCAGTTATACAATGATCAAGTGCCCATCCCTCCACCAGTGCCCGTCATCCATCCCAACGGGTCCCAGCATCCCCCCCCCACCCCTCATCCCCTCAAGGAAGGAAAGTTTATATTTCTAAATAATCAGTGGACTGCATCACAATGATTATTGGAAAATATTTTTAACAAGAACATAATGTATCAAAAGTTAAAAGATGCAGCTAAAATAGAGTGATTTAGATTTAGATTTTGAGGGATTTTTATACTTCTAAGTACATATTAGGGTGAAAATGACTGAAAATTATCTGTCACTGACACTGTCCTGTTGTTCATCGATTTAAATTATCTACACTGCCATTTGAAGGATAAAAGCATAGCAGAAAGAAATAGAAACAGTAGATTAAGTAGTGAACATATAGTACAAAAGAGAGGAAAAAAAGTAAAAAAAATTACTCTCTAAAGCTAATTTATAATATTAATAAAAGTTTTAGTAAGGTGATCCAGAATTGATGAGTCCATGTGGGACTTGTTCTAAGAATATGTTTGTTTTAACATTCAAGATTTAATATAATTTATATTTTAGCAGAATTGGGGGGAAATATATGATCATCTTAACAACAGAAATAACATTTGAATGAATTCATTATCTTTCATAATAAAATCTCTCTCAAAAGAAGGAAATTATCCTGATCTGATAAAAGACACCCACAGAGAATTCATAGCCAGCATCATAGTCATCAGTAAAATTTTGAGCGTAATTTTTACCTTGGTTTTACAGTAACACAATGAATATTACCTGTAACCATTTCTGCTGAACATTATAAGAGGACAATAGCCAGAATCTGGAAAAAATCTGAGTGCCCGAGAACAGAAGACTGGTTTAAAAAACTTTGGTACATCTACACAATGGAGTACTATGTAGCTGTTAAAAAAGATGAAGTCATGAAATTTACATACAAGTGGTACTACATGGAAAGTATCATTCTAAGCAAAATGAGTCAGAAAAAGAGGGACAGACATAGAAAGATTGCATTCATCAGGGGAACATAAAGTAACAAAATAGGAGAATAACACCCAAGAATAGCCAAGATAAGTATCAGGAGGTTCACTCCATGGCTTGGAGGCCAGCCACACATGCTAGGGAAAAAGGCAGCTCAGATAGAGAAGGGTGCACCAAATAAAGGATCCTCTTAGGATGGGAGATGCATGCTGAAAGTAGACTATAGACCGAACATGATTGTCACTCAATGCCTCTTTTGCAAACCACAGCACCCAAAAGGAGAGAGAGAACAAAAGGGAATGCCCTGCCACAGAGGCCGGGTGGGATGGGGGGGATGGGGGATGGGAGGGATATTGGGCTCAGTGGTGGTGGAGAATGGGCACTGTTGGAGGGATGGATATTTGATCATTGTATAATTGAAACCCAAGCACAAAAATTTCTAAGTCTACAACTGTACCTCATGGTGTTTCACTAATAAAAATTTAAAAAAAATAAAATGCTAGGTGAAAGCACTTATGTTTAATAAAATATTTCACCTAAATGAAAAAAAAACATTATTAGAGGAGCTTAAGTTAGTGTAGTGAGTCTTGGTAAAAAAATAAATGTATAAAATAAATTGGAAAGAAAGAACATCATCATTATTCAGAGAAGATATATTGTGTACAGAGAAAATTAGTTAAAAATGTACAAACCATTCCAATTAATAAATGAATTCAGCAATGTCAGTATAGCAAAGACATGGAGTAGCCAGCTTTCATTTCAACTTTACCATGTCAGTTTGTTTTTAGGATTTTCTTAGGTAAATCTTTTGGCAGACGGTTTTCTCCAACATGGGCTTCTGTCCTTTCAGTTAGCATTACTTGGATATATTTACATGTACATCTAATACTTTACTGTGTGCTATTTATTATTTCTTTGCTCCTGCTTTTCCTCTTTATTGGCTTTTATTTATTAATAACCTTAATCAGATATTTTATTAATGTAGAAATCGTATGCTTTGTTTATTATCCTTTTTAGTGGTAATGCCTTAAATGTTTAACAAAATGAATCTGACTTTCATGGTCTAAAATTGGTCTCGCTACCTTCCTTCTGAATCATTCTAGGAACTCTAATCATTCCCTCCTACCTGATGTACTGTTTGTATATCCTGTTAGTTTTCATTCTTTTAACCATCATTCCCAACCCAAATTAACCATAATATCAATTTTTTGTTAGGCCATACCCATGGTTCGGCGGCTGAACACACCAGGGTCCCAACTGGAGGCAGTTGGTGGGGATATCACTGCTGGAGGGCAAATCCACTGCTAAACATGCAAGACAAATGTTCTCCCGTTGAGCTACATCCTTGGCCCCATTTTCACATTTTATGCTTAACATTCTTTAATGCATTTCAACTTTTCTTCTAAGTTCTGTTGTCTTCTTGAGATACCACATTTAGTACATTTTTTTTCCTGCAGTACCTGCAGTTAGTAAATTCTTTCACCTTTTTTTTTAATGTTCAAACTTGCCTCTATTAGTGCTGTTGGGTATAGAATTCTCCATGATATCTCTTTGTAAAATCTTATCAAGCCGAAGGTTGTGTGTTCACAGGCTCACTGGACGGCACTGTCTCACCGCCTGCGTTCGCTGCTCTTGAGCCGCTGTGTGTGGCCTGGCTTGGAACGGCTGTTGGCCAAGGGCAGACAGAAGAAGAAACGAGGGCCAGGCCGGTCTATATCAATAGTAGTTTATTCCAATCCTCTTCACTCCTGTCTTTCTCTCTCTCCTTCTTTCCTGGGCCCCAATCTTGGAACCTCTCTCCTTCTGACTCTGACTCTGGATCTCTGGAGCCTGAGCTCTCTCGCTTCTGACTCTTCTCCCTCCGAGCTTACCGTCTTAGTTTACATAGAAGTCACATAAGGCGGTGACACAAAGGTGGGTTGAATACTGACGAATCAACAAAGAGAGGTAAGACCACTCCTCCAGGAGATTAACTCAAGGATAAAATCTCATCTACAGAGATTACTTCAGATTACTAGGAGATCCACCCAAGGGTGGGATCCCAACAAGGGTGTGTTCTTCCCTCGGTTAGTAATCTACTTAAATAGTTGTAATAAATCTACTTCTAATATTTCTAGCAATGTCATTCTGTATGAGCACAGTAAGAGATATAAATTTAGTTTGGTTCTTCCTGAGAACATCTCTCTATACATTTCGCAGTCCTCAGGCAAGGTTAATCTTCCTAGCTCCAGCAGGGTCCTAGTCTCGTCATTACTTACTTTTGGATCATGACAACATTTGTCCATGATCATGCCCTCAACTTATAGTTGAGTATCGTGGCTCTTTGGCCTGGCCCATTTCGATGCCAGGGTAGCTCACTGCTTGCCCTGGGTCCATTCAGTCCCTCGTCAGGACCCTGCTTTTGGGGTGCTAGGAACTAAGGGCAACTGAGTCAAGAAATCAGATGCCCAGGAGTAAATATTATTCGGAGTCAATCAACTCCCAAGTTACAAAGCATAATATTAACTGTCTTCCTGTGTCCACACAGAAAGGACATTGCTTACAATACAAGTTCAGTGTCCTTAGGATGGGTGTGACCCGATAAACATAAGCTACCTGAGGAAGGACAAAAGAGTGTTATCCTACATTTCTTCTCCCTCACTGCTTTGAGAGCATTGTTCCATTATCTTCTGGTACACTTTTGCAAATTGAACCAATAGCTGTCAGATGCAAATTTTCTCTAAAGTAATCTTGATTCATTCGCTTTTAAGATTTTTTTCCTTAGTATCACAGGTTCCACCGTGGTGTGGGCAGGATACTGATCTTTTATTTGGCTTTCTTTGTGCTAGAATTTGTCTCTTTCAATCAATTGAAATTTGGATAAATTATTCAAGTTTTGTGTTACTTCTCTTATTAAAATCTTATAATGATTTTTCCTCATTTGCTATTATTTGGTCTAGTCACCATCTCTCTGGTCCCTGCACATACATGTCTGTGATTAAGTTTCCTTGGCCTTTCCCCTGGAAAACCCCATCACTGAAACCAGTCACTTATTTCTTCTTCACAGCTGCTTAATTATTGTATACTCTCTGAAACCCTTCCTGGAACTCCTTCCCTAAACCCTGACCACGCTTTGTTGTGCGTATCCACGCTTTCCTGCTCATGTATCCATCACGTGATTGCATTTATCTATTTATGTGTAAGCTCCTGCCCAGCCCCGTTATAATCAAGTTCACAGTCAGCAACTGCCTATGTGTTTATAGAGATAACACTTAGTTTAGTCTCTATTAATGCAAATTGAATGAATCGATCAAGAAAAGAAGGCAAGCATCACCTCCCTAAAAGGATTTTTATCACAACTAAATGTATATCATATTAGAAAGCAAATAACAAGTTTGTCGTTTGAACAGCAGATAATTAATGCATTGCTTTGGTATACTGAATTATATAACAAATTGGTTGTTCCTTTAAATTTCCATATTCCATATGGCATAAGGCAGAGTTCTTAGTGTTCTGTGATTATAATGAAGGTTTTCTTTTTTCTTTTTTTGGTTCTGTGCCTTTCCTTTCATTTAATAGACTTCTCAGTGCATAAAAAAATCAAGGATTTTTATGGTAATGCTATAGTTTTTCCAAATATTACAGATTTCCATCCTGAAATATGTTTTGAAGCACATCTACTAACGTTCTCCTACATTCCTTAAACAGTTTTCTCCTCTTCCATTAGGACTATGCTTTAATTTCACCTTATAAATTAGGTCTTTGCTGATGATCTTAATAAAATGGTAAACTTCCATCCCACCCCTATTCTATGTGCCCCTCACCTCCATTTCTCCTTGAACATTTGTCCAAAAATGAAATAAAGTATTTACTTCTTACCAGCTTCCTCTGTATATTACCATATAAAATTGTTGTGGGTTGGAACTTTGTCCTATGTTTGAAACAGTGCATACCACACTTTAGATATTCAGTAAATCTTATTGAATAGTATATCAAAGTAGGCGCCAGTGATTCTCATCAGTAAAATCCTAGTGTTCCAGGAGAGAGACATGGGAGCCTTCAACATCTCGTTTTGATCTAAGATAAGATTATAAAACTCGACTATTTTGCTTTCATTTCTAACAGACTGTCTAACGTGTGATTTCATCCTGAAACTAAAGAAATCACTTCCTCTCCTGGCAGGCACCTAAACCAAGTTCTTAGCTGGCTGCGTACAAAGCCCGTCTGTTCTTTCCTGGTTTAAAGACAGTGGCAGTTCCTGCCTGCTTTTAGCAATCTTTATTTTGCTTTCTGTTTTCTTTCACTGCTAAAGGATAATTTACATATCTTTTCTACTCATTTTATCATTTTAATCTTGGCAAGAGATTTCAGTTAATACTGTGCAAGCATTTGTGCAAAGCAAGCACCAGTTTACAGTGTCTATGGGAAATAAGTCTTATTTCACAGAAACATTCAAAGCTATAATAAATACATTCGTATATTATGAGAGAGAATCTAGAGATGATAAATGTCTTGCTAAGGACCACATAACTAACTTATGCCACTCATCCTTGGTGCCTAGTCAAGTTCTTCGTACTCTTCTATCAGATTTGCCTTCCTTAAATTCATTTGTTTCTCTTATTGCCTCTGTAATGAAAAACTCCCAAGATCTACTCTACTAATGTGCATCTCTGTGGCTTCACGTATCTTACCATTTCAGCCTTCAACTATTAAATGATTTTATTGATTTTCAGGTGCCACCTACCTTTCATCAAGACTTGAACAATGTGACCCTTTAGCAAAGCTGGCATTCCAAGGTCAACTGCGTGGCCAGTGAAAATGCATGACCTGTTGGGGTCACAGAGACAGTACAGCAGATAGGGTGCTTACCTTGCACACAGCCAAACAGGGTTCAATTCCCAGTACCCCAAATGGGCCCCCAAGCCCTTCCAGGAGTGACTTCTAAGCACAAAGTCAGGAGTAAGCCCTAAGTACTGCTTCCCCTGCACCCTCTAAAGTCGCCAGTGTCTCTAGAGCATGTCAGTTTGAGAATTTCTTTGTAACAGAAATGCTATCTGTCACCAATGCTATCACCAATGCTATCACCCCTCTCCCCTTAGAGACTCCTGCTATGTCATTCTGAGTAGCACTGTAGCACTGTCCTCCCATTGTTTATTGATTTGCTCGAGCAGGCCCAGTAACATCTCCCTTGTGAGACTTGTTACTATGTTTGGCATATCAAATATGTTGCTTGCCAGGCTTTGCCATGTGGGAGAGATACTCTCGGTAGCTTGTCGGGCTCTTTGAGAAGGGAAGAGGAATCGAACTCAGATCGGCCAAGTTGGCCGAGTGCAAGGGAAACACCCTACAGCTGTTCTGAGTAAGCGTCCTCAAACAGGATGCTAGGCTAATGCAGATGGCTTAGCTGGGTTCTTTGGAAGCCTGTAGTCAAAAAAAAAAAAAATTTAAAAAAAAGTCAATGCTAATCTTAAAAAAAAGGGGGGGGGGCAATGCTAAAGATCTTTGCCTGTGTTTAATAAAATAGAAGAAAAACCATTTCTACAGGCAGAGCCTGGAGAGTCCTGTCTTTGGTCCTTACTGATATGGGCTATGGCTGTGGCAAAGTAGATCCAGACCCAGGAACTGGATCTCTGGGAACTGGAGAGGAAGAGCAAAAGCTCCACCTCCCTTGAGAGAGAAAGGCCTTGTGTGATAAGACCATGCCTCTGCTATTTCCATTCTTCCCTGTATCTCCTGTGGCAATGCCTCTCGGAGGTCACTCTAGGCCCTGCGCTGGGAGGGACCCCTAGCTAACCAGAGTCAGCCTCATGTCCAGCAAGTGCCTTAAAGCACCGTGTTCCTTTACTCTCTTTCCGGCCCCCCACCTCTCTGGGTCGTGGTGTTTAGTCCGACAAGGCAGTTGGTGCTGGTTCGAATAGATGACTACCCTCAATTCGCCTCCTCCCACTGACATTCTCCTTCTAACTAGGGACTCCTTGACTAACTAGGCTTCTTAGATTGTCTCCCAGGTCTACACCAACCCTCCCCCCCTCACCACCACCACCGTCCCCCCGACGTCGTCGTCATCCCCAGAATCCCATCACAGAGACGATCTGTTGGTGCAGAATGTCCCTATGTTTTCCTAGTTTCTCTTTGGATGTCCCCACGATTGGCCGCTCTCAGCGATCAGGATGTGGGAGTCAGTGCCCATGGCCCAGGTCATTGATCTGGGGGGACAAGCCCCCAGGTTCCCTGTGTGTTTAGTCAGTGCACAAACCGCGCTACAAAAAGACAAAGACAGACGGGAGGGTGCGGTAAGATTTCTGGTACTGACTGGGACTTGCAGACAAACGTCCTGGAGGGGGAAAGCCTGAAATTGGCGTGGATGATGCGCTTTCAAGTCCGGCCAGAACCTAAAGCACCTCGGGAGGAGACAGTGCATGAGCACAGAGGGCTAATATCGCGGAAACGAGATGCTGCTGCGTTGCCATTTAAGAGCTCGAGCCAACAACAGGTCGCTTGGGTTTCTAAGAAATTTCTAGAACCTGCATTCCGTCGGCGACTCCGCGCTCTCACAGCCCCATCCTGGTACTCTTTACCCCCGCCCCCTCCCGGGTCCTTATCCACCGCACCTCTGTTCCCGGGGCATTTTCGGCGGGTTCCACCCGGGCAGCATCCCACCCCCCCCCCCACCCCCGGGGTGGCCGGCCCGACGCCCGCAGCCCCGCAGCCCCGCAATCCCGCGCGCGCCGCGGCAGCTCCCGGGCCTGCGCCGCGCTGATTCGCTGCCGCCGAGACTGCGGCGCCGGCGCCGCGCCCGCCCCTCGCCGCGCGCCGCCCGCCGCAGCCTCAGTCTGTCTGCAGCCGCGGCCGCCGCGATCCCACCGCTGCCGCCGGGGCCCCGTCGCCCGAGTGCCCGCGCAGTGTCCCCGAGGACGGCCACGGCGAGCCCCCAGAGCCCGCGCGATGCAGGCCAGTGCCGATTCCACCAAGATGGACTGTGTGTGGAGCAACTGGAAAAGTCAGGGTATTTTCTTTATTTCAGTAGTGCATGCCCGCGGCGCACGGGGGACCCGGACTCGGCCATTGTGCATCATTTCACCTGTGGGACCTATGCATGCTTTACACCCAAGAGAGCCTTGTGTTAGGTGGGGAGTAAACTTGTTGTGTCAAAAATCAAAATGATTGGTGTTTGATTTTTTTTACCTTCCCTTCTGATTTTTTTTTTAATTTCCCCCACCCCCATCCCTTTGTTTTCTTGATGGAATATTCGTATTTAAAATAATGCATCATTTGCCCTCTGCGAGAGTTCTTTTCGGATCCATTGATCGCTTCGTGTTTGTTTAATTTCTTCTCATCCCGTGAGTTAAAAAAAAAATGCTGTCTTATTTGTTCCATGAAATTCAGCTCATTTAATTTCTACGAAAAGGTTGGAATCTCCTGGTAGAACCATTAACTGAGGGCTCTGGCGCATCCTTTTAAGAGGGACACACCCATTTCAGGGCTGTTATTTGTGGTCACACAAAGGAGATGGGGAATGCAGGCAAGCTCTCAGTATCCTGAAAATATGATGGCGTAGCCACATATTGGGATGGTTCACGTTGAAATATTCCAGGGGCTTTTGTCTGTCATTGGGTAATCTATAACTGCTATTTATTAATAATGGTAATCTGAGGAACAAATGGAGGGAATTAAAAAGGAGTGCTGTTGCCCTCTGGTATAGCAGAATTATTTTTGAAACATTCCATATTAGCACTGGGTGTGGCCACCCTTCAGCCTCGCTTGGGTTGCTTTTCAGCCATTTTTATTCAGCCCTATACTTCACACATCCATCTCTCCTTTGTTACATTAAGGGTCTCTCCTTCTCCTCGCTCCATTTGAACTGATGAGGAGAAAGAGATAATTGACATGTTAGTAAACTTGGGTGTTTGTAAGATGAGGTGTCTTAATGTTTGGCAAATGTGGTTCTGAAGAAGGCACATTTGACTTAACCTGCAGGGTTGCAACATCCCTCAGGGGACCAAGAATACTCTAGAGCAGAAGCTGTTGGTTTGTTTTTTAAGACCTCCCTCTTGTAATATTATATCACAGAAAGACTGAGATGCCTTTTCATCACTAAGAAAAGCCTATGGGACTTTTCTTCAGTAAAAATTTTAAGCAAAGAGGAAGTAAACATGGATTTCAGAATTAACATACTTCCACTGCCTCAGTTGTTGATTCGGATGATGGTGGCGTAAAATACAATAGTCAATTTCAAATCATGGAGCTATTGGAAATACACTTGTCAAATGTTTTTTAAGAATAGACCAAATTAAAAGCCAGGAAATAAGAAATGTATGGCAACTTGGGTACATAATTTTAAAGAATTATGACATTACAGGGAATTGCATACATTTTAGACAGAAAGGCTGATCTGAAAATTCTTTGTAGCATTTTATTCTTGCTATACATTTAGACTCTCCCAGATCCTCTGATTTATACGCACAACAAACCTATGCCTTAAAATAACAGCAACTTTAGATGGACATAAAGACAGGAGCTTACACTATGATTGTGAGTTTTTTCTATTTTTTTCTAAAGTGGTAGATGCCAAAAGATGATTTTGCAACAGCTTTTTTTTCTTTTGAATCAAATATAAGGCTTTGTTTCTTCACAATCCTCCCTTTTTTTGCCTCTGTTGATCTCACAAGGGGGATGGGAGCTAAAAAGGCATGGACAATTATAATCAGAGAATGAATGTATCATAATTTGTTCATTGAAGACAATTTCTTTTATTCCCAATGTATAGCTATTTATGAAGATCAGTGAGGGTCTTTTACCCTCAGTGACCTCTAGTGATCTTCAGTACCATTAATTTCTCTTTGTCAAATAGACACAAGCTATTATCTTGAATATTGACTAATAACTGCATGGGTGGAATCAAGAGAAAAGAGAAATGGTAAAAAGTCATAAATTCATTTTTCTTCCCCTAAAAATCCTCATCAAAACTAAATCAGCAATGCTATCTTTTATCATTTTAGGTATACCTTTGTCTTAATTCTCTCATTTTGGAAACAGTTCCTCTTAACCTTGGCTACAGTTTAGAATCATCTGGGGAGCTTTACAAAACACAAAGGATGCCTGGGCCCCGCCCCTAGAGATTCAACTGGACCAAGAATCAAGTTTTTTTTTTATATACTCCTCAAGTAAGTTTAGTACATAATCAGAGATGAAGCCCTTGGGAGATAATCATTCTTCATGAAACCCAGCAGAGCAAGATGCCTCATACAAGTGATAAAAATGGGTATAAAACAGCTATGAATTCACTTCAGAGAAGTCAGGGCTCTATTTACAATTATTGATTTAATAATATCTTCCATAAGTATTAGAAGGTAAAACATTTGTTTGCAAAAAAGTACATTATTTCAGCTATAGACAAAGTTTAAAGAAAGGGAAGCTATGGTCCATATTATCTACATCATGAAGATTCTGCTTCCAATCTCTAAACAATGATACTGCTGAATGTTGGTGAACCAAAACCCAGTGAAAAATAAGAATAAAACATTATTTAGTAATCAAATAACTACATAAATAATAATCTCACCAACCATAATAATACTTTTATTGGATTTTTTTAATGACTTACTTGAATCAATACATTTAACTCTCATAAATCCTAAAACATATAAGTTTTATTATCCCATTTTACAGATTGGCGGACTGAGGCTTCTCCCAAAACAAGTATCAGACACTGAATTCAGCTCTATGCTATCTGGCTCAATGCCCCTCACATCTCTCAGCTCTGCCATCTGCCTTTCTAATGTCTTGAACTTTTTTAATTTATTGATGGTTGTCAGGAGGTTTTTAAAGATGTTAAGTAATTTGCCCAGTGTTTTTCAGTAAATGACATGTTGAGTAGAAAAGGTAATCCTTGGCTTCAGGTCTCTCTTTCCCCAATTCAACTCTCACAATCTCTCTATATTCACACTGAGTTCAGGGAATGGACTTTCATTTATCTCTTCTCAAATATTTTCAAAAAATTCTCTCCCTAATAGCATGCATTACTTAGCAGTAAGGCAATGATCTGACCAGTTTATGTCCTTGTTGCCACAGTCCAACAGCATCAGTTTATCATCCTGGATTTTCATAGATATTAGCTAGTTAGCATTAGCTGAAATTAGATTTCACTCATTCGCTACTTTGCCTAGGCTCTTACATATCTTTCTTTACTTAAACTTCAATACAATTTCAGTTTATATTTGTATTGTATGGAGGCAGAAACTGAGTTTAAAGGCTGAGGGGACAAACCTGTTCCCTAAACCTACACTTTTAGCTACCCTACAGTACAACTTCAATCCAATTGGTGCTGTGTTAGGGAGCACCATTTGGCCCAAACCATTTAACCATCTCATTCTACTCATGCTTTAAAGAATTTTTTTAGATCTTCCTATTCTCAACAGGTTTACCTGACAGGATGCTTGATGAAGTGGTGGCTTCACCTATGTTGCATGCTGCATGCATGGAGCTGGAGTATAGTTGTGTATACTTTGCTCTGTTGTGACAATATTCTGAGTTATAACCTCCCCAACAGATAAAGTGTTGAAGAGAAAAATGCTATCCCAAGGATAGAACCAAAATTTAATATTTCTGAATTTTTTTTATAAAAAATATTTTGGAAAACATTACACTGTCCTTCTCTTCAGGGTGGCCCTTTCTGGAAGGAGCTAGTTCAAATCAGAAGTATCTGAACACATGGAGAAATGTCTGTCTAGACATGAAAATTGAAAGTCATGTTTGTATTTTGAAAATAGTATTTTTATAGAGGCAACTTTATAGTAGTATGTAAAGGGAAATATCACCTTTCATCAAAAAGCCTTTATTTGGACTTAATTATTAGAATACTGTATAGATACTACAGCAGAAATATTACCTGAGCAAACTCTCTCTCTACAGATTCTGATGAGACCCAGTGGGAAAACTGGAATAACTAACGATCTGGGCCTTTATTTTTTAATTAAAGAAAAGAAAACTTTCATTATGCAAATGATGAAATTATAGAAATTTAAATGTAGGTAGCTATTACCCTATTGAAAAATAAAACTGCTCTTAAATGCAAAGTATTATCAGTTTCAAGATAATCTATTTAAGGAAATATTTCAGAAGTTTGGGAGAGAACAAAGTGTGCATCACCTCAAAATAATTTAAATTATTTAACAGAAGCAGTTAACATGAAACTGAAGGAATTGAGCTTCAGATACATGTTTCTGTTTTTTAAAAATTTTTGCTTGGTGAAGAGACAGGGCTTGGAACATTGTATGAGTGAAACCCAATCATGAACAGCTTTGTAACTGTGTATTTTATGATGCTTCAATAAAATAAATATACAAAAAAATAATTGGTAATATTTATAGTATCCTACTTGAGAAATGAAATTTACAATGTTTAAATAAGTAAAAATAAAGGAAACTGCCTGGACATGTGGCAAAAATCAAAACATGATTTCTTTTAAAAAATAGAAAATTTTGTTTGGTGGGTGTGAGAGATTACACTCATATTTCCTAGGGCTCATACTCATACTTGCAAAGTACACACTCTACCACTGAACTACACCCAGTATGAAACATGTTTCTTTACTGTATGAGCTATTTTATTTCAATATTAAGGACTTTGATAAACAACAATAGGTTAGAAACACTTTAGCAATATACTGTGTGTGTGTGTGTGTGTGTGTGTGTGTGTGTGTGTGTGTGTGTATGTATTTAGGACACATCCAGCAGTGCTCAATATTTACTCCTGGCTCTGTACTCAGGTATCACTCCTGACAGACTCGGGTAACTATATTGGGTACCAGGCAACCAACCCAGGTAAACTACATGCAAGGTAAATGCATCGCCCACAGTATAATCTCTCTGGCTCCTACTTTTTTTTAAAACTGTATAAGGTGTATTTTAAATGCAAATCTATCACAAGAAGTCTAGCAAAAGATTCTGATCTAAATCCATTTTTGCATTTTTTTCAGATTGCCCTGAATGATTATTTCATTAAAAACAGTAATATCCCCAATACTCTCTTCCAAAGCTCTATGAATCGATACATTAATAGGGATCATGGATGAAATCTTTCATCATAATAAGCAGGCCTCTCCTTTATAATTCTTAAAAGATTTATCTGATTTTATCAAATTTTCATCTTTACTGCATTTAGGAACCAATCTGAAATAATGATATATTTTTTAAATGCATAATAAAATAAAATCTGCTGAGCTCTAAAACCCATGAATCCAGCAACCAAAATCTACCATCAGTGGGTAGCTTTTGAGATATATTTCTTTCTAAAAATTAAATTTTTTATTTGGTGATCCCGTCATTCTCAGCCTGATCTCCTAAATTGTATACATCTTTGATCATGTGTCTTACTGCTTTCCCAATTCTTGTGAAAGTACGTACAGGCAAATTGACAACCTTATACAATTTGAATTTAAGAATTGAACAGTAAGGGGCTGAAGCGATAGCACAGAGGGTAGGGCATTTGCCTTGCACACGGCTGACCCGGGTTTGATTCTCAACATCCCATATGGTCCCCCAAGCACTGCCAGGAGTGATTCCTGAGTGCAGAACCAGGAGTAACCCCTGAGCATTGCCGGGTGTGACTCCCCCAAAAAAAAGAATTGGACAATAATTCTTTAAAATCGAACAGCAATAACAGCTATGTTAAAATGTTGATAATTGTAGCTATATACAAAATTCAAACTATATTTTAACTAAGATGAAATTATTAGAAAATTTTTTAAAACTATTGGAGCTCTATGAATTTCAATACTGTTGATGATGGTTTCCCATGCACTTAATTCCAACACCATACTCATCACGAATGTACCTTCCTCCTCCACCAAGGACCCCAAAGCCCTTCACTTTCAACTCTGCCCCCTCATTACACACCCCAGTTCAACATTGTGATGCCTTCGCTCCTTTGTTGCTCTCTTACTGGTATTTTTAAATCCCACGTAAGAGAGATATCATTCTGTATCTATGCCTTTCCTCCTGACTGATTTCACTCAGCATGATATCCTCTAGTTCCATCCATGTCATGACAAATTGCATGAGTTTTATTCAATTATGTATGTATACCACAATTTCTTGATCCATTCATCTGAGTTGTTTCCATAACTTGGTTATTGTACTAAGTACAGTAATTTCATTATTTCATTAAAAACAGTAATAGGTGTGCATACTACCTTTTGAATTATTAGAGGATTTTAGTGGTGTTCTTTTCCCTTTAAATAATTTTGAGCTATATTTTTTAAGTTAAATCTGAGCAAAGTTGTATTTCACAAAGTCAAATTCTTAATTCTTCTTTATTGTTGCAAGCGGAGGTATCAGACAATTCCATCTTTACATACATGTTCCTTGCCTGAACTGGAATTAATTTTGAACAAATATAAAGTATATATGTTTTTAATTTTTGGAATTATTGCCGTTCACCTATTTCACAATGGGTATATTTCAAATGGAATCACATTTTACCTTCTGCCTCAGAAACATCTCACTGAACATAGTGGTAAAAGGATCTGGAAGGACATAACATTATTACTAAACAGAGTAAGGTGCAGTGAAAGATCATTCTTTTTCCTAGACTTAACATGTTTTCAGTTCAAGAAAAACTTTTGCTGTTACAGTGTTGGTTGAAAGAGATCCAGTAACTATCTTTTTTCCCTTTTTTTCTTTTAGAGAAAAAATAAACACAGTAACTCAATTAACAGTAACAGTACCTAAGTGGTTCTTTTCTTCTCCAGCATAGTGATGAATTTTAAGAAGGTATTTAAAGATTTGATGTCTAATTATGGCTAGTGAGCAACCGACCACATGAATAATTTTGTATTTTCATTCATTCAGAAAACTCAAAGAACTAGTACATAAGGACATTCTGTATTAACTACCTCCCAACCAAAAAGAGAAAAAAAGGGAAAAATCCTTCTATGTGCCTCCCTTACTTAACTATCACGTTCCCAAAACTCGTCTCTCTACATCCATCTCTGCTCATCTCCTTTGAGCTGTTTACTGGAAGCTTAGCAGGAAGTGTAGCTGGATACAGTGATAAAATACTGGCCCTGCCTGTGCTTTCCTTTCCTGACCAGATTCTGTCCATCAAGGTACCAAAGGGCTTCTGTATCACTGTATTGACTTTTCACCACAGAGAATGTAGTTGTGCTGAGAACTAGCAAACAGAAATCACGTTCAGCTTTTAGTTAACCGAGGAAATTGAATCCCCCACAGACAGAAAGGATTTTAACTTCAGTCCAATCTCTAGGGCAGTTATTAGGCAAATTCTTTTGCTTTTGTCTTCCTAGGAAGAAAGGTGCCAGAGATTTTTGCTGCCT
This sequence comes from Sorex fumeus, assembly GCF_029834395.1. NCBI lineage: Eukaryota > Metazoa > Chordata > Mammalia > Eulipotyphla > Soricidae > Sorex > Sorex fumeus. Next base: position 36,012,920 of record NW_026606155.1, read on the forward strand.
GTGGCAATCAGACCCTCTTTGCCACTGTTCCACCTGCACTCATTTAGGGTAGAGAATTTTCTGAGAATTAAATGAAATGTCTCAATTTTTTACTTCATACAAGAAGCAGAAGACATTGTGGGTTTTTTTTTCCCCTCCAACTTTTCCACCAGATGATGTAAATCACTGAAGTGGCATTGGCCCTTTTCTCTTGTCTGTCACATTGGCTAAATTTAGGGGGTGTGAAGGAAGGACTCTGGGAAATGGAACCACCGCAGTTGTCTCTTATCCATAAAAGTTCCTTCTCTAGCTTTTGGGCTCAGGGATGAAACTCATGGATGAGTTAACTAGACCAGATCATTTTTAAATGTTTACCTCTATTTTCCACTGGAGCAATAGCAGATAGGGCGTTTGCCTTGCACGTGGCCAACACGGGTTCGATTCCTCTGCCTCTCTTGGAGAACCCGGCAAGCTACCAAGAGCCTGGCAAGATCCCTGTGACATATTCGATATGCCAAAAACAGTAACAACAAGTCTCACAATGGAGGCGTTACTGGTGCCCACTCGAGCAAATCAATGAACAGGAGGACAGTGCTACAGTGCTATTCCACTAAGCTTCTCCAGTTTAATGGCAAAAGTGGGTGAAGTTTCAACTGTTTATTCTTAACTTTTTATGATGGTGTTTTGTTTGTCCTATGAAAATCAGTCAGAGAAACTGGCTCTTCTATCACTGCTATGGATAGAAAAGACTTTACAAGTTCTTTGGGGGACTTCTAAAGGACTGAAGTTTTCTGACTTTCTAATCATTCTAGCCAATAACTCCATGGAGTAGTGCATTATTAAATATTTCCTAAGTAAAAGTCAGTTGCATATCATTTCAACCATTCTTTTGTTGAAATGCTGATATTATTTATGAGCAGGAATTTTCATCTGCTTTCTTAAAATTAGCTCTAATTTTAAGAATTTGTCACTTGAAAAGCATTTATATATATATCAAAAGTTAACTTTAATTTGTCATCTCAAAAGCATTCACTTATATCACATTTTTCTTATAAATAACAAGTATTAATAGCTGTTTAACTCTTCCCATTTGATACATTTTTAATAAACTCCCTAAATACTGAAGCTTTTATTGCATCATATAATTCAATATACTTGAAGTAATTTCACCAAATCAAAAGATGTTGGATCCTGTAAAAGAATTTATTTCTAGAAAGTTGATATTCCATTAAGCTATTAATTCGAGGGACTGAAGGGATAGTAGATAGTACAGGATTTAGGACTTTTGCTTTGCATACAGCTCACCTGGGTTCAATCCCTGGAACCAAATGCAGTTCCCCTGAGCATTGCTGGGTGTGATGATCCTTGAGCACAGAGCCAAGAGTAAGTTCTGAACACCTTTAGGTATGGCCAAACCCTTCCCCTCAAAATCAATAAATAGAAATTTTTAATTCAAACCTTGAATCATTTCTAGTGTTCATGTTTAAGTTAGGAAACGCAGATTTCAGTATCTGAAAGCAGGATTCTTAATTTTTGCCTATTTGCCAATGATTCCCTGACTGAATTACTTCTAAGTCAGCCCTAAGCCCCTGCAGTGCTCATTCTCACCTGTGGTTTAGGGACTAAGATGAGATACCAAAGACCAGCCCATTTATTAAATTGATGGGATACACTAATCTCTATTTTCAAGTCAATTCTTGCTCTTTAGCAAAATAGCTTTAATTTTAAAGTCTGTCTGATCTTTCTGCATTACAATAATGAAATAAGATACAAGCTATCCATACTTTATTGTACTGAACTTTATTAAATTTTGTAAAGTCAATTTGAGATAATCTGTTGCAGCTAAAAATATATATACATATATTAACATAAACATATGTATGTATACAGATTATTAAAAAATTTTGTTCATAACCTCTTTTTCCTTAATTTGATACTTAATTTATTTTATCACTATCACTATCATCCCGTTGTTCATTGATTTGCTCAAGCGGGTGCCAGTAACGTCTTCATTCACCCTGTCACGTGCTAGTGTTGCCTAATGGCATATACAAAACAGTAACAATTTATTTAATAAATTTGAAAATTTATTATATAAAGAAAGCTTCCTACACACATTTTCTTCAATCTAAGCAAAACTAGCACTGTAGCACTGTCCTGCTGTTGTTCATCGAGTTGCTCAAGCAGGCCCGGAAATGTCTCCATTGTGAGACTTGTTACTGTGTTTGGCATATGAATGCGTCACAGGTACCTTGCCAGGCTTTGCTGTGCGGGCGAGATACTCTCGGTACTTTGCCGGGCTCTCCAAGAGGGATGATGGAATTGAACCTGAGTTGGCCGGGCCAGCCACATTCAAGGCAAACACCCTACCACTGTGCTGTCGCTCCAGAAGTGAAAAAACCAGCATTTCCACAGCAGACTGGAACATAGAAATGCTCTTATTTGATCACACCACTGCTTTCTACCTATCTGACTCAGCCAACAGTGCTCTGGGCCATTTACCAACACTCTGACCACACAGTTTGTCACTGTTTGCCGTTGCCATCCTCCCTACCCCTCTCTTCCCAACAGTCCCAGCCTGAGCACATGGTAGTTCATTTCCGTCTTTTTAGCTGAACCTTGGACTCCTCTGATTGTCTCCTTGCCACAATCCCCTGTCCTGGGTCAGGACCACCATCAGTTGACCAGAACCCCCAGCCTCTAACCCTGTTGACTGGATACACTAGAGATCCTATTGCCATACATACCCTCCATACTTCCTGGCTCTCCTCTTACTCAATTGTTCAATTGATTCTTGTCCAATTCTGTTTAGTCCTTCCTGTATTTTTCTAAATATGGCCACAATATAATTTAAAATTTTCTCATAGTCACATTAAAGTGAAAAGGTAAAATTAATTTTGATAGCATATTTTATTTAATCCAACATATCCACAGTAAGTACCCTTTCAGCAGCAGCAAAAAAAGAAAATTGCATAAAAAGCGTTCCTGAGACACTACCTTTGAGGTACTAAGTCTTAGAGCCAGGGGTTTCCTGACACTTCCATGAATGATCCCTGAACACAAAGCCAGGAATAATCCCTCCAGTCTTATGACTTCAGTGATCACCTCCAGTATCACCCCAAAACAAAACAAAACAAAGAGATAAATCTTTTGTCACCTTTCTCATTGTACATTGACAGCCACTTTAGTAAGTAGATTGAAAGACCCATTGTGTAAGGACCAGACAGCAGAGCAGTGTTACTTAGTTAACAGTTGACATTATCTGCCCACAGATTCTTTCAGGTAAACTCCTAGTAAATACCAGTAGTGCCTCACTTTCTCCACCTGTCTGCACAAGCCTCCAGAGATTCAGAACACTCCTGTAAATGGCACATTATTTTTAAAAGGTGTAAGTAGTCTGTAAACAGGGTAGAATCCTGAAAATAGCAGATTCTGTCTTTGTTTTGAACTACGAACATGGTCCCCTGTGCCCCTGTACCAAGATGCAAATCAGCCCCCCGTCCCAGCACTGGGGAGAACCCCCTTTAGCACAGATCATTCTGTCTTTTCATTCCCAGATGTGTCTGCCATGTATATCTTTGGGTCTCATAAAACAGAAATGTGTGCCTTATAATGGGTTTCTTATTTTGATTTTAAACAATCCACTTATTTTTATATTCCTGCCACCTCACACATATGTGGAAGAGATAATAATTCAGACAACAGTGATGCTTCAGATAACAGGGATGCTTTACTCGGATGCTTTACTCTCCTTTTCATTCCCATTTCCCTTCCCCCTCAGGAAATAATACTTCTGAGGAGGCTCCAGATGCCCAGGGAGCCTTACCATTTAAGCTCACCTCAATTTATTGTCTCCATATTCAGCTTCAGAGGACCAGGCTTTTCAAGGTTCCTTCCTCTTCTGCCACATGGATTCTTAGGGTTCTTGGCTTTCAAAAGTGGCTCTTCTCTGCTGAAAACTGTTCTCACTTTGGAGCTCTCAACAAAATATTATTAAAGAAAAACCATTTGTTGTGCTCATTTGTACTGTGTTTTAAATGGCAAGCATTATCTCTACTTGCATTATCACTATAATACAGTATCTTTCTCTGGTTGTTTTTAGTTTTTGTTTTGTTCTGTTTTGTGGTGGCAGTGGGGAGCACACCTAGAAGTTCTCAGGGCTCTGTGCTCAGGGATCATTCCTGGTGGGGCTTGAGGGAACCATACAGGGTGCTGGGGAATCAAACCAAGGTTGGCCACATGTATGACAAGTGCCTCCCTGCTGTACTACCTATCCAGCCCACATTACACCTTTCTGGGATCTTTGCATTGCAGAAAATGCTAAATACTTTGCAAATAAAAAGAATTCATGCCTAGGAATAAAATTTTCATAGAGAAATGTGTAGAGATGGTCTAACTGGTGATTTGGCATAGGAAATGAAAGTGGCTTTGATGGATGGCAGATTTATACAAAAATTTTTTTTCCTCCATCCTCAGATTGGGCTGGAGCGATCATACAGCGGTAGGGCATTTGCTTGTGCATGGCCAGCCCAGCCGAGCTGGGTTCAATTCCTCCGCCCCTCTCGGAAAGCCCAGCAAGCTACCGAGAGTATCTCGCCCACATGGCAAAGCCGGGCAAGCTACCCGTGATGTATTCAATATGCCAAACACAGTAACAAGAAGTCTCACAATGGAGACATTACTGGGCCCGCTCGAGCAACCCGATGAACAACAGGAGGACAGTGCAACAGTGCGATCCTCAGATTGCTGAGGATCCTTAGGCTGGTTTTTAAAAATCCCTTTATCTTATATTTACTCCCCAGCCAAACAGAGGTAAGTCTGTGTGGGACATTCCTCAGGTTACTAGTGTCCTGCTTTGCTCTTTAGTAGCTAACTCTGCTCTTGTCAGCCTCTCATTGGTCACCTTCATTTTCCAGGGAGCAAATGACCTATTCTCTTCTATAAACTAGATGCTTACAGGTATACTGCCCTGGAATAGCATAAGCTACTGCCACTTTTATTGGGCAGTAGCTTATGCTATTCCTGTGCATTTGAGAGAGAATTTTGTGTCTTATTCACTGTCTTATTCCTCCATCTGATTCTCCATCTCATTCCTCTGTCCCTCTCAGAGAGCTCAGCAAGCTACCAAGAGTATCCCGCTGTGGTGTATTCAATGTGCCAAAAACAGTAACAAGTCTCACAATGCAGACATTACTGGTGCCCACTTGAGCAAATCGGTGAACAACAGGAGGATGGTGCTACAGTGCTATTTTTTCTTTCTGAAAAGTTGACATAACATGCTAAAGAATCCCCTTATGGCATGTTTTTGTGTGAATGAGCATTGTGCTAACTAATATACGTCAGATTAAGACAAATACCATGTGATATAACTTGTACATACAATCTTAAAAACCTGGTCTTGCTTGTAGAACTAGAAGTAGAATCAAAACCAGGGACTTATGGGGAATTAGTTGAGGAGCTATTGGTCAAAGAGTATAAACCTACAGCTAGAAGATAGTGATTTCCAGAACCAATGCACATTATATATCTAAACTGGGCTGGAGCAATAGCACAGCGGGTAGGGCGTTTGCCTTGCAAACAGCCAACATGGCCGAGCCAAGTTCGATTCCCCCGCCCCTCTTGGAGAGCCCAACAAGCTACCAAGAGTATCTCGCCCACACGGCAAAACCTGGCAAGCTATCCGTGACATATTCAATATGCCAAACGCAGTAACAATTGTCACAATGGAGACGTTACTAGGCCCGCTTGAGCAAATTGATGAACAACAGGAGGACAGTGACAGTGACAGTGATATCTAAACTAGCAGACATTTTATCACACCAAAACAAAATATTGATTATCTGATTTAATAGAAATGTTAGCTAATACTCAGATGGTGATACTATAATTATGTCAAATTAACACTTTGTGGGGCCAGAAAGATAGTACAGGGGAAATTCATTTGCCTTGCATATGACTATTCTGGGTTTGATCCCTGGCACCAAATATAGTCCCCTGAGCATCACCAAGAGTGATCCCTGAGAAAAGAGCATAGTGCCGGTGTGAAACCCTCCCCCCCCTGCAAAAAATAACAAAAATGAAAACATTGTATACTTTAAACTTAGATAGTATTACATATCAGTTATATAATTTACTTGCCTAACTGGAAAATAAATTTGTATATATTCTTCAGCAAGGCTTCTATGCTTTTTTAATAATCTGCTGGCTGAATTATCCAAAATATTCCCATTTTGTATCGCAAACTGCTTTATTCTTTTAATTTAGCTTCAAAATTGAAAAGATAATTGAATTGTTGATATGATATAAAATTTAAAGCTTGTATTCTAGATTTTTAGGCACTGAACATAAGGGCTGGAGCGATAGCACAGAGGGTAGGGCATTTGCCTTGCAAGCGGCCAACATGGCCGACCCGAGTTCGATTCCTCCGCTCCTCTTGGAGAGCCCGACAAGCTACCGAGAGTATCTCACTCACACGGCAAAGCCTGGCAAGCTACCCGTGACATATTTGATATGCCAAACGCAGTAACAATTGTCACAATGGAGACATTACAGGGCCAGCTCGAGCAAATCGATGAACAATGGGAGGACAGTGACAGTGACAGAACACAAGTGAACAAACAATACACAAAATCATTTAATTCAAATATCAGCCTCAGAATTTCTTGACACAGCCTCTAACCCTTTGGTTTTGCTTATTTGGGACACACACCACATCTGTTCACAAGCCTTTAGCATGGCCTGGGTCTCCCAGACCAGCTGCCATGCTTCCACAGTCAGCATCTCCAGAAACTCTGTTCTCTCCATTGCCACCCCTACTCCCCTGAAGGACCATTTGTTGGTATGACGAATGTTTGCCTCTAAGAACTCCATAGTCAACAGGCTAGGAAGGGCTCATGTAGTCCTGCATCCAGGAGAAGAGAATGGACTCTTCTCAGAGTTCTCTGAAACATCCACTGTTGTCTTGTATCTCAGGCCGCTGCCCTAATATGGTAGTCTAGCAAAACAGACTCACAGATTTTTGATGTCTGGACAGTCAGCCACTTTTTTTTCTTTTTGGGTCACACCTAGTGACTCAGGAGTTACTCCTGGCTCTGCACTCAGGAATCGCTTCTGGTGGTGCTCGGGGGACCATATGGGTTGCCGGGGATTGAACCAGGGTCGGCAGTGTGCAGGGCAAACGCCCTACCCATTGTACTCTCGCTCCAGCCCCAAGCCACATTTTTCTTATCTGCAAAATGAACTGTCCTCAGGGTCAGCAAAGGTTCTTCCCATGCAAAATGAAATAACACTACATATCCTGGGTGTGGCTCTAAGTCTACTAACCTGGTTTTCTTTTTTAAAAAAGGAACACACAGGCCAGGTGAGAAGCCTCCCAAACCAAGGCTTTGCAGGATGGGCCATGGGGTCTCCCCTACAGCACTGTCAGCATTAAAAGGTGTGTGTGCTTCTTGTCTCTCTACAGCTATTGACCTGCTCTACTGGCGGGACATCAAGCAGACTGGCATAGTGTTTGGGAGCTGCCTGCTGCTGCTCTTCTCGCTCACCCAGTTCAGCGTTGTGAGTGTTGTGGCCTACCTGGCCCTGGCAGCGCTCTCTGCCACCATAAGCTTCCGCATCTACAAATCTGTTTTACAAGCTGTGCAGAAGACCGATGAAGGCCACCCATTCAAGTAAGTGCCCAGCGCGCCCAGCCCTGGCCCGAGCTCTTACAATGCTCTTATCTCCCTACAGCTATTGACCTGCTCTACTGGCGGGATATCAAGCAGACTCTCCCTAATTTCAGCTCCCAGTGCCACTCTGAGTCAGGCTCCTCTGAGACCTCACAGGCCTCTTGATACTCTTGTCTCTTAAAATTGAAGGCTTCTGGAGAACTTTGAAGACCAAACCATTTATCTCTGTTCTTACATCATCTTATTGGGGTTTTCACATTTCAGTGACTGCTAACGAGAGATGAAGCATGTATGTTTGCTCTGCATTCATGTCGTTCCTATAGCCTAAATTATACTTAGCTATTGCATACTTAATTCTTACCAGCATTCATGACAGTCCCTTCCATGTGGCCCATGTTTATGACTTAAAGAGTGTTTCGGTGGTTAATCCTCCCAACTCTGTGAAGAAAGCAGAGCATTATACTATCATTATGCTATTTAGGGAAGAAAAAAGCTAAGGTTTTTAAGAAGCAAAGTGAGTTACATATAGTCACACGAGGTGTAAATAAAACAAAGTCAAGACGGTGGGGTTTGGCTTTTTATTCCCATGCTTTCTCTGGGAGTTTAATACCAGAGAATCAACGTCTGAGGGATACAAGTTCATAACAATGCATTCTGTACTGGGCCTTCAGGATAGAATGGACAGGGAAGAGCAGGCTTTTTATTCCTAGAGGGAATATTCTAAGAGGACATAGGAAATATGGCAGAAGGCGGCATTAACCCTGCTGACTTTCTGGCTTCCAGTTCCACCCCTTTGATCCTAGCCCATGAGCCACAGCAACTTATAGGAGCTGGTATCCTGTTTCTTCCTGCCCCGTACACACATACAGCCCACCATGTAGCCCAGTACTGGTCCACCATGCAGGCTTCCTGCTGCTCTGGTCTCATCACTACCCAAAAGGTGGAGGTCTCATAGTCCTGGGAGCCACACATGGGAAGAACTTCATTGTGGCTTGTGACTCCTCCTGGCTCTCCCTCACCAGTCAGCAGCATCAAGGCTTTGGGACTCCATGCTCATCAAGGTGGGAGGGGAATGGTATGCATCAGTGGGGACTTGCTGGGAAAGGGAAAAGGCTGCTTACCAGATCTCACTTCCAGCGTCTGGATTCCACCTCATTGATCATCTAATGTGGAGTTCATGTATCTTACGGACTGTAACTTGGTTGCACAAGCTCCACCTCAAAGGTAGCAAGAACAGAGGAAGACAGTGCCCCTTAGTGGTCTAGCCGCCCCTTTCCTTCCCTCAGACATCCAGACAGGGTTGGATTCTTGCATGTTTTGGCCTGCAAAACTGGGAGATTATTTCCTAAGATCTCATTTCCCGTTTTTCTAATTTTGTCCAGTTATAGGACCAGGTCTCTAACCACAGTTAGCTCAACTGCTTCATCTTCTTTAAGGAGATAAATTTAAACTAAAACTTTGGGGGCTGAGTTGTTTTTATCAGTAAAGAAAATAACTGGCTCTGAATACATACAATTCAAAATAAGTGATAACTTTTTTTTTCATAAAAAAGAGAAATACCTTAAAAGTTCATCACTAACTCCCTAAAACTCAAGCCAACCACTGCTTTATCCATGTTATCTCAAGTCACAGGGATTGATGAGAATTGTTAGGACCATTCTGTGTAGACAACATGGCACATTGTGAAACAGATCAGAGGGACAGAAAGGATGAAAGGCTGGTCTGTTACTAGGAGGATGCCCAAATCAAAGATGGGTGAACTCACATAAATATGAACCAGCCTGGTTTATCCACCCAGGAGCCACATTTCATCATTTAAACAAATAAAAAAATGAAGCTACTAGAAATGCAACTTCCTGTAATAAACCCTGTGAGCACTTCAACATGGCTCAGGTCACTTGAGTTTCAGGGTTTTCTTGATAAAAACCTGAATATAGGTTCCAGAATTTAAACATGAAATTTTAGAGTTTTGGATAACAAAAAAAACCCAAGAAAGAAAAAACCTGCTTAAAATTTACTTTAAATTTTACTTTACTTATTTAAAGAAGCAACTTGTCTCCATGCAACAAAGAGGAAATGAAGATTCCACAATTACCTGGTAAGCCAGGAATGATGGAGAGTCAGCCTGTGAATCAACTAGGGAATTACTCTTCTCTGCTCCCAGAGAGCTGCTCTGAATTATTAGCTCAATCTGTAATAGCTTTATGGGACAACAATGGTCAAACACAACACACACACACACACACACACACACACACACACACACATACACACACACACACCCCACACACACCCCTCTTTGATGGAGCTTCCGTGGGGATGATTTTTTTTTGGCAGGACCTACCTGGAGCTGGAGATCACCCTTTCCCAGGAGCAGATTCAGAAATACACGGACTGCCTGCAGTTCTATGTGAACAACACACTGAAAGAACTAAGGCGGCTCTTCCTCGTCCAGGACCTCGTGGATTCCTTGAAGGTACGGCTACTTCAGCTTTTCACCTTACAGAGTTGAGTCTTGTTTTCCCTGGCAGTATAATATTATAAGCCACCACACAGTGGAGAATAAAAAGTAAGTATTAATTATATTCTAGAGGTAGAAAGCCTCCAGCTGCCGAACTCAGTCCCCTCACTGTACAGATGCCAGAAGTGTGACTCAGAAAGGTTAAGACACCAGTGAGTCACTGACAGAGCTGAGAACAAGCTCAGATCATACATGTGGCCTCTCATTCTATATATTCTCTGGTACACTGGTAGTTTCTCCTTACCAACTTCAATTCCTTGGTCACTTACCTAAACTTAGTTTTAAATAAAATCCCAGCTTGAAAGATGTGAAAAATATAAGGGACTTTTTTCATTGAAAGAAACTCGGGACTCTGTTAATAGTAAGCAATTCACATGTCTGTACACAGTGCAGGCTGTGAGTTGGGCCCCTGCAGGGCCGGGGACCATGCATCTGGGTATTATTCCCTGTGCTCTCATGGAACTCTGTGTCTGTGGAGAAACTGCTCTAACCACCTTGTGACTTCCATGGTAAAGCAAAGCTAATCCTGATTGGACAAAGGTCAGTTGTTGAGAGTCTCCTGTGCTAACCTCAAGCACTTTTAGGTATCAGACTGGGATATTGAACCGGCATCAGCCCTCTAACAGTTCAAGGAAAAGCAGGAGAGAAGGAAGGCTTGAGCCTGAAGAAAAACCTCCTGCTTTTCTGGAATAGCAGCATTGTGCCAAATAATGACTAAAGAGAGATGCCAGGAAAGTTGCAATTATTTGCCCTAGGGCTTTTTAAGAAGTAGCATTTCTATTTTTCCAAATGTAAAATCAGTAGACTGGAACAGAGGTGGCAAGACTTGTCTCTAAAGGTCCAAAAATGTTTTCGACTCTGGAGCCAATGATCTCTGTTGGTAGGTATTCAATTTTATCACTATAGTTGGAAAACAGCCAACAGCAGTCCATAAATGAATGACTGTGGCTGAGTGCCAATAAAACACTATGAATAGTGGAAGTTGAATAGTATGAAATTGAATTTCATACTTCTTTTTGTTTTTGCTATTTGGGTCACACCCAGCAATGCTCAGGCTTCCTCCTGACTCTGCACTCTGGAATTACTCCAGGCAACGCTCAGAGGACCATGTGGGATGCTGGAGATCAAACGCGGGTTGGCCGCAAACGCTCTACCCACTGCACTGTTTTCATGTCATAAAATAGTATTCTTGTTTAGATCTTATAAAAACTATATTACTTGTATTTATTTATTTATTTATTTATTTATTTTATGCTATGGTGCTGCTGTACCATGCCCACCACCAAAGTACCAGGATCCCTCCAGCACTGACCCAATTTCTATGGCTGTTTAAAGACTTCAAACTTATCTGAAATTGTGGGTCCTTAGAAAAGGAGGCTATGGACCACAGTTTGGTGACACACCTTTTTCAGGTTTTTATTCCTTTGAGCCTCTCAACTTTGAGTCTAACAGCTCTCCTAAGGGTTTCCAGAGAAGAAAAAGCTGATCCTCTGTTAGTCATCATTCTGTGAGGACTGTACATGGGCTTACATGGAGACCTTTCCTATGGAGACCATGATAGATTTTGACTCCTATTCCCAATGTAATAGAAAAACCAAGGAAATGAGATACTTCTTGAGTTTTACAAAAATGCTAATATACATGATCATTTCATTCTCCAGTTTGCAGTCCTGATGTGGCTCCTGACTTATGTGGGCGCGCTCTTCAATGGACTGACCCTGTTGCTCATGGGTAAGAGCGGCCGAGTGGGTCTGGGCTTCCCTGACACCCTCCGTGAACATCAAATTGTGGTGGCTTATATGGAACAAATGCCAGAAATCCCTGGGTGCAGAACATTTCCCTCACCACCACAGTTTAATAAAGAGGATAGTATCTAATACATTAATACTTAGTTTCTCTGACTAAGGTGTTTTGGTTTCCTTCAACTACAGCTGGTTTTTACTCCAAACATATATCTGTTTACAAAGGCTGTTATAGCCAGAACTGCTGGGGGCTCCTCCATTCTCTCTCCTTCCAGAAGTATCTGGAAAGGAGGCAGAATCCCTACATTTTCCTAATGGCTAACTCTGCCATCTTTTATTTAGAAGTTTGACATCATAAGTGATGCTATAATTTTATATAACTATAAAATGTCTCAGTGAACGTATTCTTACTCTCAGAATTTTAATACTTTATTTGTTTTGCATTCCAGCTGTGGTCTCAATGTTTACTCTACCTGTAGTGTATGTTAAGCACCAGGTAAGTCCTATGTGATGTCAGATATTTACATCAAATTTGGTCTTGTGATCTTTGGTTGTCTTCATGGTTCTTTGTCTCTGCAGGCACAGATTGACCAATATCTGGGACTTGTGAGGACCCACATAAATGCTGTTGTGGCAAAGTAAGTTAATTAGAGCAACTCATAAAAAAGAGAGATGTTGTAGCAGGAATTTGAGTGGATTAGAAAGGGCTACTGGAAGGTTAATAAAATAATAGGCTGAATTTTAGTCATTTATTTATTATGTGATGGGAAGTCACATCCTTCCCATTTTTTTATTTCAGAAAATAAGTTTACAAGGTTTAAGAACAAGATGAATTAGAGGGAAAGAGAGGACTTTTTGAGGAAGGTAAAACTAATTATAAAGTTTGATTGGAATAAAAATGAGTTAAAATAATACTTTCAATCTTTGGGGGGGAATGGTTTTGTTTTTATTTGGGGGCCACACCTAATGGTGCTCTGGGCTTTATTCCTGGCTCTGCAAAGACTTCTGGCAGGGCAGCAGGGCTCAGGGGACCACATAGGATGCCAGGGATCAAACCTGAGTTGGCTGCATACAAAGGAAGCGCTCTACCCCCTGTACTATCACTTCAAACCCTATACATTTTTAAATACCTGAAATTATAACACCTGAACGCTCTCCAGTGTGGCCTTGGTGGCCCAGGCATTGAATTTTTAGGTCACCTGGATGCTGCTTGGAAATCCACAGCCCCCTCCCCCCCCCCACCACCACCAGCACCACCACCAGTAGTTCTTTTAAGTACATAAATCAGATCACATCACTCCCCTGCCTAAAATTCATCAATGGCTTTTCCTCCTAGAATTGATGACCTTATTTTGACCCACAAGTTCCAGTAGACTGTAGATAACACTGCCCCCCCACCCCACTTCCCGAGCATACTGGTCTCTATTCTCCTTCCGCCCTGAGCTTGTCTTTAGAGACTCCCAGTTTCCTCTGCCTGAAGAACATTGTGCCCATGTGTGTGCCTCAAGGCCCCTGGCAGTCCTTTAGGCATCAGTTTCTCAGATCCGTGAATCCACCTGTGTAACAGACCATGCCCGTACCGAGGGTGCTACTCACTGCCTGTCACTCCCACTACTGGTCTCCTTTGGATTTATAGCATTTATCACCATCTGCACTTCTCTTGTTTAATTTTTTTAATCTTTTAAATTTTTTAATGGATCACCGTGAGGTACAGTTACAGACTTACAAACTTTCGTGCTTACATTTCAGTCATACAATGGTTGAGTACCCATCCCTCCACCAGTCCCCATTCTCTACCACCAATGTTCCCAGTATCCCTTCCACCACCCCTCCATCCCCGCCCCCACCTTTGTGGCAGATGCATTCCCTTTTACTCTCTCTATTCCTTTGGGTGTTATGGTTTGCAATACAGGCATTAAGTGGCCATCATGTTCGGTATATAGTCTGTCTTCAGCACATATCTCCCATCCCGAGCAGGCCCTGCAAAGCGACCTTCATTTGGTGGTCCCTTCTCTAGCTGAGCTGCCTTTTCCCCCTGCATGTGAGGCCGGCTTCCAAGTTGTGGAGCAATCCTCCTGGTCCTTATCTTTACTGCACTTCTCTTGTTTAAACAACTAAACTACACTTACTTTATGTCCAGCCCCTCAGCCATCATGACAGTTCCATGAGTATTGCCACCCCCCACCCCCATGCCCCACTTTGTGGATCACTGAATACTGTCACCTAGAAGAGAGGCTGACACAAAGAAACGTTCCCAGCAAAACCCACATAATGCACTAAAAGCTTTAATGAAACAACCACCTCCTACAATTAACCTGCTTCAAAGTAATGCTACAAAGAATTATGCAAATAGGAGTTTGGGGGTGTTGGAGATTTTAAATTTAAACAGTATTTTAAATCTAGATGCTGTAGAACCAGGAAGGTTCAGGAGTTGTCCTTAATGTCACACTGGTATTTACAGAGTTGAGACTAGAGGTCAGATTTATATTTTTTCCTCTTCCCCTCCCCCGCTGCCATATTGAGACTCCATGATTTACAATACTGTTAATGATAGTTTCATGCCTACAATGTTCTAACAAAATACCCACCCTCCACCAGAGTGTCAGCTTCCCTCCACCAGTGCCCAGAGTCCCCTCCAAACTCTCCTCTCTGGAAAGCTCAGTTCTTTAGGCAAACTCTCTGATTTTGCCTTTGACCAATTGTAGAACTCAGATTTCTTCGTTTATGTGCTTGGTTGTTTGACTATGTTGGAGTGACCATAGGTTCCTTCACCCGGAACCAGCCCTATTTGTGCTCATTGCCCAGGAATAGTGGCTAGTTGTAACCTCTTTTCTTCCACAAATGCCCCAGAGTCAGTGATGAATGGTTAGCCTAAGTTCTTGGCACTATCTGTAATCCTGAAATAAATTGATCTTCTTTGTCTACCTAAAAAGTGCAACTTTTAAAAAATGTGTCATTCCTGAGTCATTAACAATCTGATACTTTCTAACTGCTCACAATCATATACAGAATGTTTGCTATCTTCTGAAATATTAAGGTATTTGATGATTTAGGTAGCAAAAGCAACAACTTGCCATGGCCTCATCAAGTGATTTTATTTAAAACACTTGAGAATGACTGCCTGTTTTTTTTTCATTTTTTAAGTTTTATTCAAGAACCATGATTTATAAAGTTATTCATAGTTGAGTTTTGGTATGTCCCAGTACCAATCCCACCACCAGTGTCTTCTCTCTCCAGGAATTCCCAGGTTCCCTCCCACCCACCCCCACAAAGTCCGCCACTTTGAGGGCACATTTTTTTAATTTGGTTGTTGAAGTTTGGATCTATTGTTTTCAGTGTTGTTTTGACTGTGATTTATATATTTAGCTAGAGCACTCCTTTATAACAACTGATGTCCTTGTTCTTGTTGGCCTCTACTCCCCAGTGCTTCCTGTCTATCTCTTCTTCCCTCCCCCAATTTCTTTCCTTCTCTGCCCTTGTCCTCCCAATACTCTGGGGTCAAGGGTGATCTGGACATCCCCCTTTCAAATACTGCACTCCCTTATTCAGCTTTTCTAGACCACATGTAAGTGAGATCATCCTGTGTGTGTCTTAATGAGAATAACTGCCTTCTGAAATTGAATTTTCTTTTTTTAGGATTCAGGCTAAGATCCCAGGAGCTAAAAGGCATGCTGAGTGAACAGACACCCCACCGGGGACTGGACATACACAAGAATGTCTGCCGTGGTAACAGCTGTTCTTACATGTTACTGCAAATTGATTGTTTCTTTCCCTCCCCCAGTACAATAATCTTAGAGACAACCTTTAAAACAGCTGTTTTTAGGCTGTTTCTGTACTCTTAGGATATTTGAGTCACTTGTGTCAAGCACTAAAGTATAGATAAAAGTGTATTAGATGTGGTTTTTAATTTTGTGTTGCTTTAAAAAAAAAGTGCATGATGGTGAGAGCCCAAGTTATCTTTCCTTCTTCAGTGTTCTTCTCCTCCTCTCTGCAATGCTCCTGTAGCTTCTAATGTTCCCTGTGGCTAGGCCTTTCCTGCCGAGTGCACTGATGCAATAGTGAAAAATCGCTTCCATGTCCTTGGGTTGCTGGTTGGATTAATCTTTAATAACAATATATAGAATTGTAAACTGATGTTTTAGTGTTTTTCTGACACACACATACACACACACAACATAAAAATGAAAACAGTTGACTGTCCTTATGGTAATCAGTTTTGTACAACTTAAATAAATGAATAAACCTCAAACCAACACGCAGTACTTTTGTTGTGTGGGACTGATGGGCTGATTTACATGTATGGTAATTAAAAAGTACCAGCATGTTGACTTTATTACAATTTGTATTACTTACGCTGTAGTTCCTAATGGACTTAATTATGGACTCGATATTTGCACTTATGTACTTGATACTGAATGCATAAATAAATGTTACTAAATGTACAATGTCTCCCTCTCTTTTATCTTTTGCCCAGAAAATGCTAAAGCTTTCTGACACTCACTATACAGAAGATTTGCTGGTAAGGTGGAGAACAAGTGTTCACTTCACTCCTTTGTGCAAGAATATCAGCCTGGTATATGATTCTTTGAGATAATAATAAAAATACAATAGTATAGCAGGTAGAGCACTAATCTTGCGCATGGCCAACCCAGATTCAATCCCAGTGCCACATAAGGTCTTCAGAGAGCACTGCCAGTTGTGACCCAAAAACAAATAAAAATTATAATAGAAATTAAAGAAGACAAGTAAAAGTAGTAAATTCTTTATTGGTGTACTCTGTAGAATTGATGCAGACATTTAAAATAGTTTTTAAAACAACTTTAAAATGATATAAAACCTTCCATAAACGATTTACAAAATACAATTCAATACTCATCTACAATAATTAGATTACTCTGAATTCCTTCCTTTGGTAATTAATCTATTAAGCATCTACTTTTTCACAGACTGTAAATAGGAGACAGTTTCTATCTTACAAAGCCAAGCATTATTGCAAAGGCACAGATGCATACAGTATTTAGGTTAGAGTAAAAATTTAATGATGACAAAGTAGAAGTGGATTGTAGGATAACATTGGTTCGTCCTTTCTGCCATGCCACCGGGAGCTTAGATTTATTGGGTTACTCCATCACAGTGCTCCCATTCCTCTGTGTTTATTTGTAACCTCTTTCTTTATGCTCTGTTAACTTATAAATATTGTTTTTCTCGTCTCCTTAATCCTTTGCATAGTTAATTCAGAGCAATGTCCTTTTAGCATAGACACAGGAAGACAGTCGATGCTGTTCTTTTGTAACTTGGGAGTTAATTGACTCCAGATAATATTACCTCCTGCGCATCTGTTCTCTAGACTTAAGCCTCAGTTGCCCTTTCTTCCTAGCACCCCAAAAGCAGGGTCTCAACGAGGAATTGGATGGACCCAGGGCAAGCAGTGAACGACCTTGGCATTGAAATGGGCCTGACCAAAGCGCCATAATGCTTAACTATATGTTAAGAGCATGGTCATGGACAAATTCTGTCATGATCCAAAAAATAATAACTAGATTCGGACTCTCTTAGGGTTAGGAATGATTAATCTGGCCTGGGCACTGTAGTCTGAGTCTGTGGCGAGATTTCCCCAGGAGAGCCATACTAAAAGCTCAGTGCATCTCTTACTGTATCCATGCAAACTAATATTAAGATGTTAATTAAGATGTTAAGTTTTTGGACTTAACAGAAACACCCCTAAGTGATATTTTGCCCTTGAGCAGAACAAGGGCTTTTGATGTGTTGATTTTGCTGCTGGACAGGGTGCGGTGACCACCCCCAATACAGAGAGTTGGAGAGAGAGAGAGAGAGAGAGAGAGAGAGAGAGAGAGAGAGAGAGAGAGATGAGGGATGAGAGATGAGGGATGAGAGACAAGAGAGAGAGACCAGGGCAGCAAGATGGAGCAAGGAGACACTAGCAAGGGGGGCAGAGGGAGAAGAATTTAGGGGAAGAATGCAGGAGCAGGTGCATGGAGATGAGAGATACGGCTTTTTTTTTTCCTCTCTTTTACGTCTTCTTCCCCCACACACCTTGATTTCTTTCCTTTTATGTCTTTCTCCCTATACTCTGGGGTCACAGCTGATCAAGGCATCCTCCCTTGACATCACATTTCCTCATGCAGTTATTCTGTATACCATAGTTAAATGAGATCAAGAGAATTTTTTTTACTTCATATAGTATTTTTTTAATTTTTTATAATTTTATTTATTGAACCACCATAAGAGCAATTAAAAAGCTTTTGGGTTTAAGTCTCGGTCATACAATGAAACACCCATACCTTCACCAGTGCCCATTCTCTACCCCCCAAAAACCCCAGTATACCCTCATCCCTCCCCCTCCCCCTATCTGTGGGGCAGATGATTTCCACATTACTCTCTCTCTACTTTGATTATATTTAATATTTTGACACCAGACCCACCATTATTATTTGGGACTTTACCCCAACACTCAGATCTGTTGAAAAGGCAACAGTAGACAATTTGTTTTCTATTGCTAGTTATGAATAACATATGATGTCGCGTGGCTGCAGTAGTGGCTGCGTGATTTTGAAATTCCGAAATTTTAACAATTAAATCTGGTGGGATTTCTGACAAAACCTGCTGGGTTCTGAGATTTCATGTTCCAGGGTCTCTTGGATCATGGCCGTTAAGCAGCTTGATTAGAAGCCAAAAAGGCCGTTTGTAGGCATCTCACTGGGACGGGAGGAAAGGGCTGGCTCCACCCCCATCCCGTGAGGCCCCACATGTCTTGTCACTGAATGTCCAATGGCCTCTGGAGGATGGCAGCCACCGAGCCTCCTAGGGGGAGCAGGGGGAGGAACAGCAGCCTTTCCCTCCCTGGAATGGCCCAGTGACAGTAACCTACTTTGGGGTCCGGACGCATTTCTGCCAAAAGCCACTGGGTTCCGAGATTTGTTTCTGAGTCTAAGCAGCTTGATCAGGAGCCAGAATGGCTGTTCGTGGGCGGTGACTTGGGGTCTCGTTGTTTATTTGTTCAGCAAATCATCCCTCAACATTGCTCAGCACATACGTGACACCCAACAGAATCAACCCCCAGCCTCACTGTTCCCTGAGACATGTTCCCAATAATGCTTCCCCCTGTTTCATTAGCTCAACAAAGCACATGTAACCCTGGGGAAACACACTGTTATTTGTGCCCCCCTTCTCATTTATGGGGGCAGTCTGCTGGTCAAGGCATCTCTGAGGAACTTATGCAAACAATCTCTAATTGCACATTCGATCTTAGAGGTGAATATCAACTTTTCTCATAGTTCATAATATATTTCCACTGATCTTAATTTAAAAGTTCTTCCCAGGGCTGGAGAGATAATACATCTGGGTAAAGTGCTTGCATTGCAAACAGCCAATCTATCCGGATTTGATCCCTGGTATCCCATACGATCCCTTGAGTACTCCAGGAGTGATCCCCAGTACAGAGCCAGGAGTAAGCCCTGAGCATCTCCAGGTGTAGCCCCAAAATAAAAACAAAAGTTTGTCCTTTTATAAATTAACTCAAGGAGTACACCAGGTTTTTCTTTTAATTTACCAGGTAGCCTCAGTTTGAGATTAGTGGTCTTCAGTACCTCCAAGATGTCCTGAAAGAATTTTGGGGAAGGAAATGAATAGGATTGAACCCTTGAAAGGTGACTTGTCTTGGCTGTGGACCTGGTAAGGTCATTCTGGAGCTGAGCCCCTCTTGACTTTCATTCTTCTGGAAACACTGTCAGATCCCATCTTCAGATAGAGTAGGCATGGCATTTAATTCCAATTAAATCACAAGAAATTTCTTTTAAAAATATAGAACCAGATATTTTCCAAAATCTGCTTATGATGTGTTTTAATAGCAAACACTGAAAACAACTCTAAATGTTTGAATAACAATCGATTTATAAAAACTAGGCTATGTCATGAAATAAAGAACCATATATCCACTAAAATTATCTTGTACAATATTTTATCACAAAAACATGATTCATAATATAGAACTGATGTCGGTGGGCCCCACGGGTGACTTATATGAAGGGGGAGGAGAAAGACAGTCACTTTCTCCCCACCCGCCTCTGCCACTTGGGACCCAGGGTTACTGGGTTCTTGTCTCGCCTCGCAGAAAGGAATTTCAGTAGTAGACAAGCAGTGAAATAAATAGATTTTATTTGGAAGATTTTTAGGCATGGAGGGGGAGAGAGAGAGAGGGAGAGACAGAGAGAGAGAGAGTAAAGTTAGACACGAAAGCATGAAAGTACACATCTCAAGAGGGGAGATGCGGGCGACACATATGCTCGGGCACCACATGTGCTTGGCCACATGGGCACAAGCAGCACATGGGCTCAGGCAGCATATGCGCGCCCTTCCTTTGTTCCAGGTGGCCTTTATAGGGTTTCTCCAACCTGCCCCCACGTGGGGCTTCTTCCCAAGTAAAAGTCTGTTGCTAAGGAGGTTACCAGGGAGGTCCAAAAAGAGGAATTTCATGGGGAGGCCTATATCCTGAGGGTCTGCGGATGGTCTTATCAGGCCTTTGTTTTCTGTATCCACAAGGTGCGTCATTCCTAGAATTCTTCTTCCATGAAACTTTGTTTCATTGCAAAGGGCCTTTTCCTATCTACCTGCCTACATCAGAACTAAGTGGGAAAAAGCACAAAATTCTGTAATATACTCTAGGATATTAATAGATAATTAACAAGTCAGCACAGCTAAAACTATGAGAGTATACAACAGACAAGTATAATTGTCTTTCCTTTAAGGGATTTTTTTCCTTAAATTTTTATTAGTGAAACACCATGAGATACAGTTGTAGACTCACAAATTTTTGTGCTTGGGTTTCAGTTATACAATGATCAAGTACCCATCCCTCCACCAGTGCCCATTCTCCACCCCCACCAATCCCAGCATCCCTCCCACCCCCCAACCCCCCCATCCAGCCCTACCTCTGTGGCAGGGCATTCCCTTTTGAGTTGCTGTGGTTTGCAAAAGAGACATTGAGCATCAATCATGTTCGGTCTATAGTCTACTCTCATCACATATCTCCCATTTTGAGAGAAACCTCCCAACACCCTTTATTTGGTGCTCTATTCTCTATCTGAGCTGCCTTTTCCCCTAGCGTGTGCAGCTGGCCTCAAAGCCATGTAGTAATCCGCCTGGTACTTATCTCAGCTATTCTTGGGTGTTAGTCTCCTATTTTGTTATAAAGGATTTTTTAAAGGTGGTTTTTACAATCTTAAGATTTTTTTATATCTGTTTTTTTCCTGATTTATATTTTGATGTACTGCCTTAGTCTAATATGCATCAGTATCACAACTGCAATAATGAGTAAAAAGACCATCCCAGTAAATATTGCTGCAGGTGACTCATGTAAAGTGGAGAGAAGAGCGTTATTAGCTGCAGAATGGAGTCTGGTATCATCCATTTTACTAATTTGGCCACCTGGGAAGTGCCTGAGAGACTTAGGGCTACACTCGTTAACATCTTAGAAGATCCTTTACCATACAGGTGCTTGTACTTCACCACCAGGTAGTTGTCAGACCTCACCTGACTCCCACTAGATCTTCAGGGCATTAGAATTAATCTCTAGCACCTGACAACTCTGGCTGTCGTGGCCTCATGCGAGACGGAAGAATTTGCTCCTTGCAGAAAAGGAAAATCAGCCTTAACCTCTGTCTAGTGAAATTTTTCTCTGGCCCATCACCTGTCCTTGCAGAAAACAATTTAAGGAAGAAAATAGTGAAGACAAGTGTATTTGGGAAATAAGAGGGGAGAGAGACTTTGGTGCTCAAGAGAGAATGTGGGCTTTTCTGAAGCGGAGAAATCCAAGTATATATACCAAGCAGAGCAGTAGGTTAATCTCTAAGATGGGGCACACATGCCATAAAGGCAAAGAAAGGGATTACATAACTCAGGCACCAATGTGGGTGACCCCCAAATTGGGAAATGCGCCAAATGTAGACAATTTAGGCAAAGATATGAACAAACCGCTGGTGGGTTCATTCCAAAATACCCTTTTGTTATGAGCCAAAGGTTTGGTATTCTGTGCAAACAAAAGTTACACCATGTTGTGAAACTTTATTTTGTGTATGATATTGTTAGATAGTAATCTGCTTACAAGGCCACTGACAATCAGACATAGACCCTGCCCCCTGAAACATCTGGTTATTAATGCTGGGTTGATTCTTCCCACCTTGAACTCTGATTGGCCAAACTGATTGATAATGATGTAGGCAGGTAGACAGGGAAGGCCCCCTCCAGAGGCAATGACAAAAGACAGCCCTGCAGAAAATAGGAAAACAGGAACTAAGGCTTAATAAGTCCCTCACCTGGCTCCAGCAACAGACCCAAAGAAGCTCCTGCAAGAACAAAAGGCCAGGAAAGGAATTTCAAAGACCATCACCACTCCCATCCTCCCTGGTAACCTCCTTAGCAATGGACTTTACCTGGGAAGAAGCCCCATGTAGGGGCAGGTTGGAGAAACCCTATAAAGGTCACCTTGAACAAAGGAAGGACATGCATATGCTCCTGAGCTCATGTGCTGCTCTAGCCCACGTGGCTGAGCGCATGTGGTGCCGGAGCACATGTGTCGCCCGCATCTCCCCTCTTGAGATGTTTACTTTCATGCTTTCATGTTAATGCTAGGATGTGTGTGTGGGCTCTCTCCGCCCTTGGAGAAGCCCATGTTGTTCTCTCTTGAGTATGTTACTCTCTCACTCTCTCTCTCTCCCTCCATACCTAAAAATCCTCCAAATAAAATCTATTTACGTCACTGCTTGTCTACTCCTGAAATTCCTTTCTGCGAGGCGAGGCAAGAACCCTGGGTCCTGGGTGGCAGAGGTGGTTGGGGAGAAAGTGACCCGTCTTTCTCCTCCCCGCTTCACATAAGTCACCCGTGAGGCCCACTGACATCAATAACACTCCACATGATGACTCAAAATTATGAACTCTGGCCAATATGATTGATGACACTCCAAAATGATTGAACAATGGGCCCTTGAACGATAGGCTTATGAAAGCCCCTGTCAGACTCTGGATCTCCTACCTGTCTCCAAGGTACTTGGAACCTGGTATGAACCTCTGGATGTCCCCCCTTATCCCCAGCGTGCCTGAGACTGGGATGGACTCTATCTAACTTTCCTACCAGTCTGAGGGACAGAGATGTTAATGACTCCGTCCCTCTACCTTCCTCCCTGCCTCGCGTCGGTGGACTGGATGACAATGTGCTGAGAATGTAGAGCTTACTGGACACCTAAGATATGTCACATTAAGAGTGTCTGGGTTGTGTCTTCAGTGAGCTGGAGGTGAGGACATAATTTGGAATATTGTATAAGTTATATTAATGTTCTTAGTGGATTTTGCTTACTTATATGTGTGACTTTAGTGATGGTATTGTGTAGGATAACATTAATTTGTCCTTCCTGCATAGCCTCAGGTAGTTTAGGTTTATTGGGTTGCTCCCATCACAGTGCTCCCATTCCTCTGTGTTTATTTGTAACTTCTTTCTTTGTGCTCTGTTGACTTGTAAATATTGTTTTTCTCTTCTCCCTAAGTCTTTTGCATAGTTTATTCAGAGAAATATCCTTTTCGTATGGACACAAGAAGACATTATAAGCTATGATTTTGTAACGTGACTCTCAGTGATATTTTCCTCCTGGGCATCTGTTCTCTCAACCTAAACCTCAGCTGCCCTTACTTCCTAGCACTCCCAAAGGCAGGGTCCCGACGAGGAACTGGATGGAACCAGGACAAGTGGTAAGCTATGTGCTACCCTGGCATTGAGATGAGCCGGCCAAAGTGCCTAATGCTTAACTATAAGTTAAGAGCTTGGTCATGGGCAAATGCTATCATGATCCACAAAGTAATAACTAGATTCCGACTCTGCTAGGGTTAGGAAAGATTAATCTGGCCTGAGCTCTGTAGTCTGAGTCTGTGGCAAGATGTTCCCAGGAGACCTGCCCTACAAGCCTCAATGTATCCCATACTGTGTCCATACGAAAATATCTAGTATTAAGATGTTGATAATGCTATTGGACTGAGGAAAGGAGAAAAACACCTTAAGACGTATTTTGCCCCTGGACAGTCAGGAAGGGCTTTGGAGTACCCCTAGGTGATGTTTCCGCCTGCCCATGAGCTGCCCTTGAGCCCATGAGCCGAGCAGTCAGGAAGGGCTTTCTTATGTTGATTTTGCTACCTGACTGCATGCAGTGTCAACCAGAGTTCTGGGGAGTTGGAATGAGAGCTGGAGAGAGTTGGGGTGGGGGGGGGGAGCGGAAAGATGGAATGCGGAGAGACTAGCAAGGAGAACAGAGAGAGAACAATATAGAAGAAGAAGAAAGAGGAGCAGGAACGTGGAGAGAGAAAGAGCCCAGGAGATTGAGCACGGAGAGATGAGCGGGAGAAACCGGAGGAGACGGGAATGAGGAGCAGTGTG
Source organism: Sorex fumeus (assembly GCF_029834395.1). Taxonomy (NCBI): domain Eukaryota; kingdom Metazoa; phylum Chordata; class Mammalia; order Eulipotyphla; family Soricidae; genus Sorex; species Sorex fumeus. The sequence goes on from NW_026606155.1 coordinate 36,037,268, forward strand.
AGACTAGAATGGGGGCCTTAGAGAGACAGGGGCAGGCGCGGGGGGAGAATAGAATGAACGGCAACTGATCAACCAACTGGCTTGGCCCTCATCTCCTCCTTTCGTCTGCCCCATGGGTTGGGCTGCCCTGGCTGGGCAAGCAGCCCCAGGCTCACCCCAAACCCAGGCGGCCAGGGGAGTTTTATACAATACTGTATGGATTGTTAGTCAATAAATTAAAAGTGTTTAAACATATTAAATTTCACTGGCCTCCATCATGCTTGTGACACCCTTTGCCTCTGATTTTTTTTTTTAAGATTTCCTCAAACTGTTTCCCAAACTCTGTTGCCTGGGTGTTGCCAAGGGGAAGATCTTTGAGCTGCCTGCAGATATCTTTGATTCTTTGATATCTTTGATTTGATTCTTTGATTCTTTGATATCCTCAGCATGGCCTTTGTTCTTGTGCTGGAGCCTCTACTCCCAACCTGGAATTCTGCATTTTAAAAGTTTTCAGGCCTCCTCTGATGGGTTCTATATTTCAAAGGCCTTCATGCCCTTGGGAGAGTTTTACTTGAAGAAACAATGTCTTTCTCAGTCTACTACTGAAAACCCCTTGTGCCCTGCTGTAATAAAATTATTATCATTTGGTCACACTTCTTGTACAATTCATTCAGCATTTAGTTTCACATCCACAGCCCTAACTCAACACTGTGCTTTTCTCTCTTTTGCCAAAATTTAGGATAACCGATGGGTATCAAAATCAGGATGGGTCTGCATGTTTTAAAACAAAGCTCATTCCTGGGACTAGGTTGAGAGCTCAAAGGGCAAGGGTCAGTGGTTCCCTGGGCACCAAAGGGAGAGACCTCTCCCAACTTCAAGCACAAAGATGTAAGTAATCCTTGAGCACCTCCAGGTGTCACCCTCCCCCCCCCAAAAAAAACAACAGAAAAATAAAAACAAAGCTCATTCTTTTGACAGTGTTGAGTTACTTTATATGATATAGCATCATTCTTTCAAGTGATGTTAGCAAAATGGCATAGTAACAGGTACCTGACTTCGCCTCCTCCCATAGATACACCAAAGGAACAGCTACAAATAGATAGTTTCCATCTGAGAAATCTTGAAACTAGTTGTGGGACCTCCACACACTGGTAAAAGAGTGTAGATTCCCACAACTTAAACCTTACCTTCCTCCCAATCACAGCACCCTATAATCAGGGGAGAGTTCAAATTTCTAGTTTCTCAGTGGTAAGTGAAAGTTTGGAACATGCATCTAGTACCCCAAGGCTCAATTACCATATCACACTTAATGCCAATAGACCTTTGCATTTGCTAGACCTCCAGGACCACAATAAACAAAGAGGCAGTTTTTAAACAGACTGTAGAGCTAGACTTGCTGTTATCTCTCGCCTCTGGGTTCAGCACAGAGAATTCCAGTTGCACAGCTCTGAGCTCTTCCTGAACGTGGGGTTCACTGCATAATTTCCCAGCCACTGACTAAAAAGTCAGCCATCTAATTAGTCTGCAGCTGTGGGATTGATGGACTCCATAATTAGTCCTCTGGGAAACTGATCAGGCATATAAGAATTTCCCATACCTCTCCCAGATGTGTTATAGTGATAAAATCATGTCTCCAGTTTTCCTGATTAGTTAGTTCACACACATCAGTCTAGTGCCCCAACTTTGATTGTTCCCACCAAGGGAGGGACTGTCACTGTCACCGTCCTCCCATTGTTCATTGATTTGCTCGAACGGGCCCAGCAATATTGTGAGACTTGTTACTGTGTTTGGCATATCGAAAACGTCACAAGGAGCTTGCCAGGCTTTGCCAGGCAGGCGAGATACTCTTGGTAGCTTGCCGGGCTCTCCGAGAGGGCGGAGGAATCGAACTCGGGTCGGCCATGTTGGCTGCATGCAAGGGTCAAACGCCCTACCCGCTGTGCTATCGCTCCAGTCTGTAAGGAGGGACTAACTAAGTAAATTTTGTAGCTCTGGATAACAGAATTCAATACGCACCAATTCTTAGGACCACGGAGACCAAAAAGGTGATTTTAAAACCATGCGCAAACATTCCCCACAGCTTTTCTTTGTGTTCATCATACAGTGAATAAACCAAAACATCTATTTTCTAGCTTCTAATTTTGAGAGGAGATACACTGATTATATAATTCTCTGACTTTCTTGGCTGGGCCTCAAATTAATCAGCATTTGAGAGCTCCAATGGGACAGACATTTAGTAACACTGCTAAGTATTGTACTTAGTAGTACTTATGCTAATTTCCTAGCATTAAGAACAGAGACCATTCAGACAAGCACCAAGTGGCTGATTAGGAAACTTCTACTAAGAGGAATGGCTGTTTTACCTACTGCACAGGAACAGAGAATCAAGGAAAAAGAAGCGCGGGGAGGTACAGAATGTGTTCTAAACAAAAGGACAAGTTAAATTTTCATACTGACTCTAAAAAAACAATAATTTACCGAACTGAGGTAAAAAATAATGGTCAAAAATACTGATGTCAGGAGAGATGTGTAAACAATGTGAGGATTTCAACTAAGAAAAAAAGAAATCAATGTCTGACTGATACAATAACTGAACTTCAATAGATGATTTGTAATGGCAGTCCAAATGAAGTAGCAGAAAATTTATAGGCAAGTCAATAGAAATTATTCAGAAAAGCAAAATGAAAGATGAAAGAGTGAAGTCCTCACAAGTGAACCTATTTCTGGACCTCGTGGCCGAGAATGCTTCATAGGACACACCCTACCCATACTCCAAGAGTACTGTACCACATTTGATGGGGTTCAAAGTAGTAGGCAACCAATCTAAGAGGAAAATATATATATGTGTTTTTTTACAGATATATACACAAAAGCACACAAGGCACAATCTTTAACAACATGTTAGTGATCTCTTATAAAAAGTCTTAAATGGCCCCTGTCAAAATAGGACAACCTAAATACTCTTTCCTCTAAGGATACTTTTCTATAACATCTTCACAACAAACAATACAAAATAAATTATTTCAGTTCCGCTTTGGGACAGGGACTGGGGTTTGGGATGGAAACATCCAAAATGTGGTGATGGGAAGGTGTAATGGTGGTGGGATTGGTATTTGAATATTAAATGTAATCAAACATTGTGAACTACCTTATAAAATTAAAAAAAATTGAAGAAAAAAGAAAAAGAGTTAAGCCAGTTTAAGGAATTTATGGGCTATCTAGCAGACCAAGAGAGATCTGTTATGAAATACTCAGATAAAAAAAGTCAGAAAGAAAATAAATAACTGAAAAACTCCTGAATTCATGGATGGAAATGTACATTCAGACCTAGAAATCTGAAAAGTAACAACAACAACAAAGAGATTTTAAACTTGACAAATCTGATGTGGTGGTAGTATAGACGGATCCCATGAGCAGGTTTAGTTAAAAGGGAAGTTGGACTGATGATACAATCTGAGAATTATTTGTATAGATTTAACTGTGTTTGAGAGAAGGTCTAGAGAGCATGAAGAGAAAACCAAGGATGGAGCCCAGGGAGAATGACCCTCTTAAAGCAAACAGGGACAAGTGAAGAAAGTGAAGTGCGGTGGGACTATCTGGAACCAAACAGGCAGGGCGTCAGTTTCTAATGAAAGGTCAGGGAGGCTGAGCAGCTCTGCTCAATTTGCTACAGTGGGCACCAGTAACATCTCCATTGTGAGACTTGTTGTTACTGTTTTTGGCATATTGAATACATCATGGGTAGCTTGCCAGGCTTTGCTGGGGGCAGGTAGCTTGCTGGGCTCTCCGAGAGAGGTGGAGGAATCAAACTCAGATCGGCCACGTGCAAGTCAAGTACGCTATCTGCTGTGCTATCACTCCAGCCCAGGGAGGCTGAGTAATAACATCAAATTGTAGGAAAGAGGATGAGTGGGAACAGAGCTTGAGAAAAAAACGTTAGAAAATGGAGGTAGAGGCAAATTAGAATTGGGAGTGAAAGAAATGCAAGATACAAACCACATTTTACCAGTGCAGTAATGAAGGGAGCAGAGATGTAGGCAACAGAACGGTTTTGTTTTTTTATTTGCTTTAATAAAGTCATGATTTTAGTAAGGCATGATTTTATTAAGAGAAAACTGGATAAGAGATCCAAGGATCATGTGAGAGATATAGATTAGAGAGGATCTAATTGGGAAAGGTCTTTGAGGAGGTGGGAAGGATTGAATTTAAAAGCTGCAGCTGAGTGCGTATGGTGCCACACCAGGTCAATCTGTACCTGTGAGGCGAGTGCATCAGCAGCCTGATGGCAACGTCAGACTTTCAGATACCCCAAAATTGCTGCTGTGCCTTTGGGCAGACCCCAAAAACTTGGGGCAAAGTTTACCAAGAAAGTAAATGGACAAAAGTTAGGTATGTGGGAGACACACCAACAAACCACCTCCGACTCAGCTATATAATTGGAGGCATGGCCTCTCTGGTTCCTGTTCAAACTGCTTAACAGCCATGATCCCAGAGACTCAGAAACAAATCTCGGAACCCAAAGTCTTTTGGCAGAAATGCATCCTGTTCCTGCAGTAGGTTACTGGTGCTGGGTCACTCCAGGTGGGAATAGGTTTTGTGCCTTGGCCTGTTTCCCCTGGCGGCCTGGTGACCGCCATACTCCAAAGGCCACAGAACAGTCAGGTTTGGGCCTGCAGTGATGAGACACGTGGGGCCTCACCACATGGGGGTGGAACCGGCCCTTTCTCCCCATCCCAATGAGACCCAAATCGCCGCCAACAAATGGCCTCTCTTTGCTTAATCTTGATCTAGCAGATTAACGGCCATGATCCCAGAGACTCAGAAACAAATCTCAAAACCCAGCGGCTTTTGGCAGAAATGCACCTGGACCATATACAAGGTGGCCACCGCCTCAGAGCTTATTGGAAAACCAGGTATGAGCCGGTGGTGACGGGGCAACTGCAGTCTCATGAGAAGGGGGACGGTACTGGCTCGTCCTTGACGCCCTACCGAGGTCACAAGTTCCCTCCCATGAGCAGCTCTCTGGTACGACCATGGCTCCAGAGGCAAAAGGACTTAATCCAGAGCCCGGCAGCTTGTGGCAGAAAAGTGCATGGTCCATGTGTTAAACTATGGCATCATGCCTCCCCGGAAGGGAAAGAGTGTTGCTCCCTTCTGCCTTCCCTCCCCCCCCAGCCCCCCCAGCCAGCAGCAATGTGGCCGCTTATCTTCAAATAAATCCTCTTAATTAGTATCTCTATATTTTAAAAAAATAAGACACTACTACTTAAAGGCAGGTGTGTTGGAAAGGTCTATAAAAATGCTAAAAGTAAGCATTAAAAATTATTATTGCCAACTTTTTAATGATGATGCCTCCTGCAAAAGTGACAAAAGTGACTTAAGGTAATGATGAAAAAAGAAATAAAACATTTTCGCTAAATATAGCACTGGACATTTCAGGCCCAATTTAATTTCTGATTACTCTGTGGGTTCTCACTTGAAAACTCATAATGTCTATGTCTCATTCTGTCTTATCAGAAAATACTTAGGGCAGAAATAAACTGAATTACTACACAGGGAGCAGCTTAATCAGTTCTCTATCATTACATTCACAGCACATTGCCCATATATAAAAAATAAACTCCTTAGCTTGAAATTTAAGACTTTTCAGTGAAATCATAGCCCAAATTTTCTGACTGGACTCCTGCTTCTCTTCCCTATGTACCCCTTAATCATCAGCCATACCACCATGACTCTGATGAACTCCCATATAATACAGATCATCCTTCACATCAACTCCAACGACCTTCTAAATATCACAGAACTACAAAAGCAGCCCTGCGATGGGAGAAACGTCAGTGATAATGTGATGAACTTCACCTAGGTGGGAAACAAATCAGAAAAGTGCTTTCCATGAGAAAATATTTCCTTCTGCAGACACTGAAATGCTCAGCGACCATAACTTCCTATTATTCCCTTAAGTAGAGATGTATATGCTTACACAAGACTAATAATAATTTTTCTCTGTCCTGTATTATTTTAATATTGATCATCTCCCTTTTATTTTTGACCAACTTTTGTCTTTGATCGGGTTTTTCTTGCAGGTTCACACACAAAGCCCAGAAACCTGGTATGTGAATGCTAAGCAAACTTGCTGTGTTAAGAGATGTCAGACCCCAAATGTGAAAGTAAGATCTAAGATGAGTTAGAATCAACTGAAACAACCTAGTGACCTATAGACAATGCCATATTAATTATACAATTATGTTATGCATTTTAAATCATACCACTCATTCCATGATAATTTATAATTGATTTGGAAACCCCCAGAAGCAACCAAAAATGACTAGAATCTGATGGCATCTTGGGGAGAATTATTGCCCTGCTCTCTTTTTCTTCTGAGATATTCCATGCGATCTCTAGGTAAAGGTAAAGGTAAAGGCCCTCCCGTTGATCGTCGATTTGCTCGAGCGGGCCCAGTAACGTCTCCATTGGAGACTTTGTTGTTACTGTGTTTGGCATATCGAATACTCTCAGTAGCTTGCCGGGCTCTCCGAGAGGGGCAGAGGAATCGAACTCGGGTCGGCCGTGTTGGCCGCTTGTAAGGCAAACGCCCTACCGCTGTGCTATCGCTCCAGCCCTACTCCTTAATAATTTACCCCATTTGTGTGTCTACATATACCTAGAAATTTCTTAGAAATAATAATTTCTTAGACCTCCAGAACCAGCCACCACCATGCTGAGACCATTCTCCACACGCATGAAGGTAGCAGCAGAGGAACAAAGGCATGTGGGTCCCGAGGCTGAGATCTCCAAGCCTGCTCAGATCGGGGCTGAGCATCCTCCACCCAGATCCTCCATATTCCAGTAGGCAGGGGTCACACCCACCAACTGGCCAACACATGGCGCCATGTAATCCCATCAACGGCCAAGACCCAGAGACTATAAAACCCAGCTCCCGGAAGCGCATTCGCGACTGCGCGACATCTTATTATCTCATTCTTACTTTGGACAAACTGGCAGGCTACCGAATGTAACCTGCCCACACGGCAGAGTCTGGCAAACTCTCCGTGGCATACCCAATATGCCAAATACCAGTAACAATAATGGGTCTCATTCTCCTAACCCTGAAAGAGCCTTGAATATGGCACTTTTTAAAAAAAAATCTTAGGGCTAGGATGAAGGAGACGTTACTGGGGCCTGCTTGAGGCAATCGACAAACAACAGAAATAATAATACTCTAAAATATGCCTGTACTCTGTCTCATGTGTATTCTTGCTTTATTAAACCCTTTGTTTTACTTAGAAACACTCTCTTGATGCCTTCATTAATAAACTTGTTTGTTATTTCTCTGACTCATTCTTGAATAATTTACTAGGGCAGAGTGATTTTTAGTCATAGCTGACTGTGCTTAGGGCTTACTCCTGGCTCTGTGTCAAGGAATCACTTCTGTCAGTGCTCAGGGAGTCATATGGGATACTAGAAATTGAACGGGGGTCAGTTGCATATAAGGCAAGCACTATTAGGGGATGGGGGAGTGGTGGTGGTGGTGCTGGGTCACACCTGGAAGTTCTCAGGGCTTATTCCTGTCTCTGTCCTCTGGAGGGCTCCTAGGGGCCTCCTGGTGGATTTAAGAGCCATATTGAGTTCCAGGGATCAAACCTGGGTGAACCTCATGCAAGGTAAGCACCCTACTCACTGCACTACCTCACAGACCCAAAGCAAGCACTATTAAACCCTGTACTATCTCTCTGGCCCCAGCATAGTAAACAGTTATCTAGACCAAGTAGAAAGACTTGCTTTATCATGTCCCAAACTCCAAGGACTTGACCTAAGGTTATCCCTCAGTTCATAGCATCCTTTTTCCCCATGTAATTTTTAGTTGGATAAATGATAATAATCACTTCAGTATGACAAAAAAATGAGTAAGTCACAGAGTTCATTCTAGATATGGGCAATGGTTCTGGTACTCACTACACAGAGCATAGATTTCCAAAGTTACTTGCTCCCCCACCCTTCTCAGAAATATTAAATTATTCAAAATCTCCTTGGAAATCTATTTTAAGTGAATGAACAGAAAGTAGTCCTCCAATTGTACCTGAGGCTACTACCATAGATCATGCAACCACTCTGGATTCAGGCAACCCCTCTGGATCATTCCAGTTCCCTACAGGGAAGCAGTATCACCTACTTTGTATTTAGGTGTGAGCAATACTGTAAAGCTCTCCCTTTCCTCCTACCTTCAAGGCCATTTTATTATTATTATTATTATTATTATTATTATTATTGAAACACCTTGAGGTACAGTTGTAGGCTTACAAATTTTTGTGCTTGGGTTTCAGTTATACAATGATCGAGTACCCATCCCTCCACCAGTGCCCATTTTCCACCACCACTTATCCCAGTACCCCTCCCACCCCCCATCCCCTCATCCCACCCTGCCTTTGTGGCAGGGCATTCCCTTTTGTTCTCTCTCCTTTTGGGTGCTGTGGTTTGCAAAAGAGGCATTGAATGGCAATCATGTTCGGTCTAATAGTCTACTTTCAGCATCCATCCATGTGTATTTTCAAAGCATTGATTGATGTTCATTATATAATAAGGCCCCAAACATTGACAAGATTAAAGAAAATAAACTTTTAGAGGAAAGTGCTCCAGACCGTCCCTGCTACCCCATATAAATGAAATGAAAATAGACTAAATTTTTCACCACTGGGACAATGACAATTTATTTAATAACATAAATTCAAATAAGTATGGAAATGACTAAGAGGTTTAAGAGTGACAAGAGATGGTAGACACTCAGCATTTGTCTTTTAGGATAAATTATTTTCATTTTTCATTTATTGAAAATAAATGATGGGGAATAGCATGTGCTTCATGTTAAGTACAGCTTTATTTCATTTCGTCTTTATAATCCCAGTTTATAGAACCACATTTTATAAATGAAAAATGAAGATAAGCTGTTTTAAGACCACTAGCAAAATAATGCAGTTGAAATTTGATTCACATCTGTTTAGCACTAAGAAATTATTGTTCATGGATTAAATACAACAGTTAAATGTTAAGAAGGAATCCTCTTAATCAACTATTGTTACAAATGCTGACATGATTTTCCTTTCCTGTAAGAAGTCTAATTTTTCTTGTTAGGCATAACTCCATCAGAAACACCGATATTCCTGTTTGCAAAGGGACAAACTCCTCCTACCATTTTATTATCAAAAAGCTATGTGTGAGGCTGGAGCAATAGCACAGCGGGTAGGGCGTTTGCCTTGCTCGAAGCCAACTCAGGTTCGATTCCCAGCATCCCATATGTTTCCCCGAGCACTGCCAGGAGTAATACCTGAGTGCATGAGCCAGAGTAAACCCTGTGCAATGCCAGGTGTGACCCAAAAAGCAAAAAATAAAATGTGGCTAAAAGCTATGTGTGGAATCACTGGAGCAAAGAATCAAAGCCTGATCACAACCAGGCATTTTAGAAACTTTTAAAAACCCAAGATGTAAGGTTTAGGGGGTCAAGGGATAATCTTTGTCAAAAATATGGCAGTGTTGTGGACATATAAATACAACATGAAATCTTACTGTGGGAGATGCTGCTAATACACAATGGGGAAGAGTCTACACATACTCTTTCAATTCAGTACTTAAGGCTTTTCTGACTACCTTGTGACTTCTAGGAAAGAATCATCCAGAGAGCTGGTTTGAACCCAATGTTGAAATCAATAAATGCTGGTGTGGAGATCATATGTGTATCTGGCAGTTAATGGGGAATCTTTTAACTATTCCAAAGCCTCTTCTCTCCTGTCACCAAGATAAAAAGGCTAGAAATCTAGACATTTACTCTCCTTATCTTCCTTTCATGGGTGGCCTTAGGATCTAGCACTGGCTGATGAGATATAAAAGAAGTGTTTAGTAATCTGAAAATATTTCTCTTCTTGAAAAACAAAAGGACAGAGTTTCCACGTGTTGCCTCTTTCCATTTTTCTTGATTTATAGAAGGATATGATATCCAGAAATTAGTGGGATGGTAAGGCCATGTGCCAAACATCATACCTGTACTGGCACTGGTAGAATCCAGAGTAAGAATGACAAAATTTGGTAAGAGTCTTACTTCTCAAGAGGTTTTGAGCATGGTCTAGTACTAAACCATCATAGATACTGACATACTGAGTACAAAACATTTGAATACACATCCAGTTGCTGGTAATAGTGTAACATTTGACTTGAGGCTATCCAATCTATGTCAATAAGAGAATATTTCATCACAGGAAATGTGCTTTAAGGACTGGAAAACCAAAAGAGGAAGGCAGGCAAAATTGCATCAGAGCTAAGAAAGCTAACTAGGAACCGTCTGACAAAGGTTTTTGAAAAATGTAATTTTCAGTCTTCTAGATACCCCTCTGTCCCTCCCCCCTTTTTTAACTGAGAGCAAAGAAGGGTAGAGAGAGACCTGAATGTCAAAAGTAAGCCAAATTTAGCAAAAGTGGGGCCTCAGGAGGATGTCTAAAGCCAGGATATGGCTCTTCTAGGAGAAAGGAGATAGATTTGGACTAGTTGTGCTACTGATGTGCTGCTTCCTCTCTAAGGCAGTATACCATAGAGATTGGGAATAAGTTCAGGGCTTTCATTCGCAAAATAGAACTTCCTACCTTAAAGGGCCTTGGAGTCTGGCCGGTCGGGATCAGTCCCCTGCTCAGCAATGCTGCTGGGACTTCATTTGCTGCGGGCAAATCTCACGCCAGAGGGCTGCAATCCTGATACTAAGACTGCAGTACACAGCACCCCACAACCCACCCCCGTTTAGATGATACTTCCGTTGTCAGTTTGTCCTTTCCCCCCTTTTCTTTGCATATTGCTTTTCTCCAACATCGTGCCATGGAAAATTAAAAAATTTAGCAAGCAACTAAGAAAGAAAGAAGGTATAAGAAGTTTACTTAGTAGGCAAGGTAAAGTAGAGAAGGATGTTTAGAAGATGCAGTATTTATATAGGTACAGTATTTAGAACAGTGCGTAGAGCAGAGTAAGCATTCAACAAGTGATTCATTACTGTCAGTACCACTCTTGATTTCAATTCTTCTATCTGTAATGCAAAGTTAAGAAAGGGAGAATTAAGTCTTCTTTGATGCTCTCCTGATCAGCCAGAAGAAGTGAAAGTTAAGTTATTCTGAGTCTGTAGCTTGACTAGGTTTTGGAACTGCATAGCAAAAATAATGTGCCTGCATTCAAAGAGCTCACAGTTTGAAGACAGGAAAATCCCTGATTCAAGTTCATGTACTCAGCAATGCCACAGTTACAGGTAAAGAGAAAAAATAATAGAATATAGTGGAAAGATATATAGACTCCACTTAAATTTAAAATTATCCTCGTGTGACCCTGGGCCATCTTTATCTCTGTTTCCTGGTCTATAAAAGTCAGTAGGAGCGCCAGTAGACTCCCAAAGCACTGTGAGCATTAAGAGGGCCTCTGGATATTAAACCGCTGCCCTAGTACCCAGAGCAGAGCGCCACGTTCAAAAGTGATCGTGATTCCAATAGTCCACGAGAAAAACAGAATGTCTAAACTAACCACAAGGACTGGAGCACAAGGAAATGTCAGATAAATAGAGCCCCCTCCTTTCAGGATTTCTACATTATTGTGGCTCAAGTTAGAGAACCCAGAAGCTGGTCATGCTAAGTCTTGCTGGGGAATTCGTGCTCGTGGTCCTCGGCGTCCTTGTTGCCCGGGGCAACCGGTATTCAGTGTCCTCTCTCTGGCCGCGATGGAGTCGGACAGGAGCAGCAGGTTGGCTCTGACTCCCTGGACGCCGGAGCTGGCCTTCAACGAGAAGCCGCGGGAGACCGCCGTGTCGACAGGCCAGTCCCTGGAGCTGTGCACTTATCCAGAAAGCCTGGGATGCGCCGTTGCCACTGATGCGCTGGAGCAACTCTTTGCTGTGGGTGAGAAGCGGGTGGGCACCGGCAGGGGCGTTCCTGTGAAGGCGGATGGGTAGCAAAAGCTTCAAAGGCAGAGGGATGGGTCCATTCAAAGGAATGGGCCGCCCGGAATGGGAGTCTGCTTTCTAGCCTGCGGCCTCCCTGGCTCCAGCAGAGCCCTTTCAGGCACCTTGGAATCTGCCTGTCGGTATCAGTCCCCTGCTGAGCAATACTGCTGGGACTTCATTTGCTGCGGGCAAATCTCACGCCAGAGGGCTGCAATCCTGATACTAAGACTGCAGTACACAGCACCCCACAACCCACCCCCGTTTAGATTAGATGATACTTCCGTTGTCAGTTTGTCCTTTCCCCACTTTTCTTTGCATATTGCTTTTCTCCAACATCGTGCCATGGAAAATTAAAGAATTTAGCAAGCAAATAAGAAAGAAAGAAGGTATAAGAAGTTTACTTAGTAGGCAAGGTAAAGTAGAGAAGGATGTTTAGAAGATGCAAACAGATGGGGCCAAATCTTGGACAGGGCCAAATTATCAGGAGACTGCATTGTTCTCTTCCGGAAACTGGTTTTTATAGTCTCTGAGTCTTGGCCACTGATGGGATTACACGGCGTCAGGGGGTCAGTTGGTGGGTGTGACCCCCGCCTACTGGAATTTGGAGGATCTAGGTGGAGGATGCTCGGCCCCAATCCGAGTAGGCTTGGAGTTTCCTGCCCCCGCGCCTGGCTGTTCCTCGCCGGGGACCCTTGGAGGGGAGTGGGTTTAGCTTTCCTCTCCGCCCCGACCAGGGCTCTGGCAGCCGAAGACCTCCAGGACCAGCCACCACCATGCTGAGACCACTCTCCGCACACCTGAAGGTACCGGCAGAGGGACAAATCCATGTGGGTTCCGGGGCCGAGATCTCCAAGCCTGCTCGGATTGGGGCCGAGCATCCTCCACCCAGATCCTCCAAATTCCAGTAGGCGGGGGTCACACCCACCAACTGGTCCCCTGGCGCTGTGTAATCCCATCAGCGGCCAAGACTCAGAGACTATAAAAACCAGCTCCCGGAAGAGAACAGTGCAGTCTCCTGCTCCTGCGCCTGGCTGTCCTCGCCAGGGCCCATTGGAGGGGAGCAGGTTTAGCTTTCCTCCCCGCCCCGACCAGGGCTCCGGCAGCCGAAGACTCCAGGACCAGTCACCACCATGCTGAGACCACTCTCCGCACACATGAAGGTACTGGCAGAGGGACAAATCCACGCGGGTTCTGGGGCCAAGATCTCCAAGCAAACCTATTATTATAGGATAAATGTTTTACTTACTCTTTTCACAAAAAAAATTATTAGTTGGCTTTTTAATCCCCAATAGATACCTTTTTTCTATTATGAGAGATACATAGATGGAATCTTTAAAAACTAATCTGCGAGGGTATGGTGCCGCCAGCAGGTCAGTCTGTACCTGTGAGGCGAGTGAATCTGCAGCCTCATGGTGCCTTGACACTTCCAGATACCCCAAAATTGCTGCTTTGCCTTTGGCCAGACCCCAAAAACTTGGGGCAAAGTTTACCAAGAAAGTAAATGGCCAAAAGTTAGGTATATGGGAGACACACCCACAAATCACCTCTGGCTCAGCTATATAATTGGAGGCAAGGCCTCTCTTGTTCCTGATCGAACTGCTTAATGGCCATGATCCCAGAGACTCAGAAACGAATCTTGGAACCCAAAGGCTTTTGACAGAAATGCGTCCGTTCCTGCAATAAGTTACTGGCTCTGGGCCAATCCAGATGGGAACAGGTTTCGTGCCTTGGTCTGTTCCCCTTGGCAGCCCGTTGACCACCATACTCCAGAGACTACTGGACAGTCAGGTTTGGGCCTGCAGCGACGTGACATGCGGGACCTCACCAGATGGGGGTGGAGCCGATTCTTTCTCCACATCCCAGCGAGACCCCGAATCGCCACCTACAAATGGCCTCTCTGTCTCCTGATCAATCTAATTAATGGCCATGATCCCAGAGACTCAAACAAATCTCAAAACCCTGCACTTTTGGCAGAAATGCATCTGGACCGCATACAAGGTGGCCACTGCCTTAGAGCTTCTTGAAAAGCCAGGTATGAGCTAGCGTTGATGGGGAAACTGCAGTCTCATGGGATGGGGGACGGTACTGGCTCGTCCTTGTTGCCCTACCGAGGTTACGAGCTGCCCCCCATGAGCGGCTCTCTGGCACAGCCATAACACCAGACGCACAGAAACCAATCTTGTAATTATCTGGCTCTTTGAAAAAATCCAAAATCTCAAGGCTGCTATTGTGGCCACGCAAAATTATATGATTTTCATAACCAGCTATAGAAAACAAAGTATTTCACAATGCCTTTTCAGCAATTCTGATTGTTAGGGGGGAAATTCTAAACAATAATGGTGCATCTTTTGTCGAGATAATGAATGCAATCAATGTAGAGAAGAGTTAAGTGAAAACCATCTGCCTCACAGGCATTGGGAGGGTTGGGAGGGTGTATATTGGGATTCTTGGTGGTGAAAAATGAGTACTGGTGAAGGGAAAGGTGTTTGATCATTGTATGACTGAGACTTAAACCTGAAAGCTTAGTAACTTTTCCCACAGTGATTCAACAAATAAATATAAAAAGAAAAATAAATAAATAAAATTATGAAAAAAACCTAATCTGTCCTCAAGAACCATAAAGGTAAAGGTAAAAGGTAAAGGCCCTCCCGTTGATCGTCGATTTGCTCGAGCGGGCCCAGTAACGTCTCCAGTGGAGACTTTGTTGTTACTGTGTCTGGCATATCGAATACTCTCGGTAGCTTGCCGGGCTCTCCGAGAGGGGCGGAGGAATCGAACTCGGGTCGGCCATGTTGGCCGCTTGTAAGGCGAACGCCCTACCCGCTGTGCTATCGCTCCAGCCCTCAGAACAGTAGCAAAGAACCATAAAATATTTTCTTAAATTAGAATACTAAGAAATCGAAAGAACAGGTACAGATGAGATTCATGAACTATAGAAACTTACATATGGAAGATGTAATTTCCAGCTGCATAGGCATTTGAGTGAGAGCTTAGAGAGTAAATTTTGTTTAAACAGATAAATAAGAGACTTTAATTTTCTGACTTTTTTTTAATAGAAAAAATGCTGCAAGATGACTATTTTAAATGCAATGAAGAAGCTAAAGCCTTTCTTAAGGATGTTGCTGTGGCTGTTAAGAAATTGGTATTGTATTATATATAAGAACTATTTTTTCCAATCTTACATCTATTTCTCCATCAAATTTTTATTTAGCACAAACTTTGTTCCATGGACTTCAGTAGATGGATAGATAAAATGTTTACTAAATGGAGTACAGAGTCAGGAGAAATCCCTGAGCTTTGAGGGTGTGGACCCCATACACAAATAAATATATAAATGTTCCCTTTACTATTTAGAAGCTATGCCTGTATTGACTATATTTTCCACAGAAAAGTAATCTGACATGTAGTTATTTACAAAATATGTCAATTTCTCAGTTTATAAAATAACCATTTCTCAGTTTATAAAATAACCATTGAGATCCTGGCTATTTATTTAAAATATCTATTTTACCACCAATAAATATCGCTGGAGCGATAGCATAGCGGTAGAGCATTTGCCTTGCACGCAGCCAACATGGCCGACCCAAGTTCGATTCCTCCGCCCCTCTCAGAGAGCCCGGCAAGCTACCGAGAGTATCTTGCCCACATGGCAGAGCCTGGCAAGCTCCCCGAGACGTATTCAATATGCCAGACACAGTAACAACAAAGTCTCCAACGTTACTGGGCCCACTCGAGCAAATCGATGATCAACGGGAGGGCCTTTACTTTTTACTTTACCACCAATACATTTATAGAGGCTTTTCCTTTGAGGGGGTGGCAGAGTGAGGGTCGGGGAGCTACACCTGGAAGTACTCAGTGCTTATTCCTGGCTCTGCACTCCAAGATCACTCCTGGTGAGACTTGGGGCCCGTATGTGGTTCTGGGTGGCCTCCTGCAAGTTGAGCATCCTACCTGCTCTCTGGGTCCCCAAGATTTTTCTTCTTTTCTTCTCCCCTTTTTTTTGAGTCGCACTAGACAGTGCTCAGTGGTCACTCCTAGCTCTGCACTCAGGAATGACTCCTGGTGTTGCTCAGGGGACCGTACGAGATGTCATGGATGGAACCCGGGTTGGCCACATGCAAGGCAGATGCCCTACCCGCTGTACTATGGCTCCAGCCCCGGCTTTCTCTTTTAAACATGACACCCCACCACACCCCCACAGGAAAACAAATGAAGCGATCCATTTGACTGTTTGGATTTATATATTTGGATTTATTTATAGGTATGTATAAGAGAACTGTTGTTCTTTCTATATTTAGATATAATTTTGTAAGCAATTTTGTTTTATTTTGGGGGGCTCTGGGGGCACACCTGGTGCTGCTCAGGGCTTAACTCCTTTCTCTGCGCTCAAGGATCACTCCCGGAGCACTAGGGTGACCATATGGGGTGCCTGGGATTGAACCCAGTCAGAGTCCCCTGAAGCCTGCCTGGAGTAATCCCTGAGTTTAGAGCCAGGAGTAAGCCACAGCTGGTGTGACTCAACAAATAATTAAAAAAAAAAACTACAGAAGGAACACATTATGAAAGATAAATACATATATGTTATTTAAAGATAAACACATACTATGAAACACATTATGAGGCAAGAAAATCAGCAGAAACTAAAAGATTACAGTGACATCCTTAAAAATGGCTGGTAGTATTCTCTTCCTATTTTCTTTATTTATTGGTTTTTGGTTTTGTTTTGGGACCACACCCAGCAGTGCTCAGGGTTACTCCTGGCTTTATACTCAGAGATTACTTCTGATGGGCTCAAGGGACCATATGGTGTGTCAAGGATCAAACTCAATCAACCATGTGCAAGGCAAACTCCCTACCTGCTGTACAATTGTTCAGGCCCCACTCTTCCCGTTTTCTTGTCCCATTAAATTTAACAGCAAAAGATGTTTAATGGAAATAAAATTTTGATCTCTGAAAACATTGATAGGACATTGTTTAGGAAGTTTTATTATTTTAATGTCTTAACTTTCTAAATATGCAATTTAAACTTTTAGGAACAAATGAGAAAAGATACCATTGATCTTTTGGAAATGGAAAGCATGGAACTTAGCAGACTGTATTTTCTATTACGAACGGTTCCTGGTAAATTTCACGTAGAATTAGAAGGTACTTTAAGCTTATCAATTATAGAAATTTGAGTTATTTTTAAAATAAATTGGGCTAATCACTTTTAATAATACAAATTTAAATTATTTCATGCAAAATATTTCTAGAAAGAGTACACTACATAAGTACAGTGATATTCATAATAATTTTCTCTCTCATTTTATGTGAAAATAACAAATAACACTTGAATATAATTTAGTTTTCAAATAGACTAGATATGTCAGCCCATTCTAATTTGACACTTAAAAGAATATTAATGTAAAACATACTTATTTGTAATTTGAATAGCCATTATCTACAAATAATTTTCTATTTCTTTTTCTATTTTCTATTTCTCAAATAATTCAGTAACATTTTTCTTTACTTTTAAGACTGTGTTAGAGATGCTCGAAAATTAAATATTTTTGAGAAAAATGGATTACAAAGAAAAATCTTTCAGTTGGATAATGAAGAAAGGTTTCTAAGGAAAAGATTGACAGAGCTTCAAGAAGTAAATGAAACTCTGGGGTAAGTTTCGTGATTTCCTAGTTTCAATATTTAATACTTAGAGTGCTCAAGGAAATGTCCTGAATATTTCTGGAATTTCCTGACAATGGGGCAATTGTCCTATTGTGTGAACTGGTGTGAGTGTATTAGGAGGTGGAGATATCCCTTGAAGAAGATGATGTGACTGATGTTGGGTGTGCGCTGACTGTGAAGAATTGCAGGGAAACAGAAAATTCTTCAATGTCAGAAGCTAGGAGACTATAAAATTTCAGAGACATCTAGCTGCCTGGGAGCAACCAATGTTCCTAACTCACATGTTATCTCATAAGCCACCTATGAAGGTAGACTCACAATGGTTTTAGTTCTCACTTCAGTAAAATAAAGTTTATAATCCTTGACCACCAAGGCCAGAATTCTTGTTGGGTGATATACTGAAAATGCAACATCAAACCAGTATATTACAATTAATTTAGTTGTAATAAAGGACATTCTGTTTGGGGACTGCCAGGGAAATAACTGGGTACTAGCATTCTTGAGTTGCATACAGAAGAACTGTTTGTTTATTTTTTTTTAATTTCATAAAGTTATTCACTATAATGGATTACATTCAATATTTTGACACCAGTCCCATCACCAACACACCTTCCCACCACCATTATTTTGAATTTTGCACCAAAACTGAAACCTGCTGAACAGGCAGGTGCTAGATAATTTATATTGCCTGCTATGAATAGCATAGGATGTCATGTGGCCGCCACACGCTCCTAGAAATCTAAAATTTTAGGTAATTGGGGTCTGGAGAAATCTCTGCAGTGAGCTGCTCAGTTCTGAGATTCTTTTGTGTGACTTTGGATCATGGCTGTTAAGGAGCTTAAGTTGTCACTGGAGGCAGCTCATGGCATGATATCCAAAGCCTCATGGAGGCGGGGAGATGGAAAGGACCCATCCCCTATCCCATGAGGCCTGGAGTTTGCCGTTACTAATCCCGAATACCTGGCCTTTTCATTGGGTTCTGGAAGATGGCTGCCACTGGGATTCCTAGGGGGCAGGTGGAGAGACAACGTTTGCTCTGTCTGAGGTACCCTGGTGAAATCGGCCTCACACAAAGTC
Source organism: Sorex fumeus (assembly GCF_029834395.1). Lineage (NCBI taxonomy): Eukaryota > Metazoa > Chordata > Mammalia > Eulipotyphla > Soricidae > Sorex > Sorex fumeus. The sequence continues at coordinate 36,055,944 of NW_026606155.1, forward strand.
TGGGGACATCTCTGTAGCAAACTACGTGGTAAACAGCAAGCTGTTTGATCTCAAACACTGCATTGGTCCTCTGAGCAATACCAGTAGCAATTCTGAAAACTAGCAGGTGTGGTTTTGCAGATCACAGATTTGTACATAATGTTGATTTGTATATAATGCATGTGATCCCCCAAACAAATATATATAATCTACTTAATTTACTAAAAGATTATAATCTTTTGGATGACTGAGGATGGGATGAATTTCCAAGAGTGGGTCCTAAATTTTATGTGTAATTAAGTAAGACAGTAAGACAGTCTGATACATGTATGTATGTATATATCAGCCTGTAGCTCAGGATCATTACTTTTTATTTATGAGTTATTTGTTTCCTTTTCTTTAAAAAAATTTTTTTTCTATTGAATCACAGTGAGATAAAAAGTTACAAGTTTCTTCATGATTGGGTTTCAGTGTATGATGTTCCAACATTCATCCCTTCACCTGTGTACATTTCCTACATTCCCTCCTGACCACCCCCCCACCTCTGTGTCAGGCTCTCTCTCTCCCTCTCCCTCTCCCTTTGTCTCTCTCTCTGTCTCTCTCTCTGTCTCTCTGAATCTCTCTCTCTCCCTCTCTGTATCCCTCCTCTTTTGGGCACTATGGTTTGCAATAAGATGCTGAAAGGTTATCATGTATTTCCCTTGACCTACTTTCAACGCTAAGTTCTTATCCAGAGTGATCATTTCTAGCTATTATTGTCATACTGGTCCCTTCTCTATTGTAAATGCCCTTTGCCTTCTACACACTTATGGCAAACTTTCAACTATTGACCAGTCCTCCTGCCCCCTATTTATCTTGGACTTGGGTATTAGTCTTACACTATTGTTTTTTGTATCGCACAAATGAGTGCAGTCATTCTCTATCTGTCCCTCTTCTTCTGAATTATTTCACTCAGCATGATACTCTCCGTTTATGAGTTGTGTTGCCTCATACCAACATTTTACCCTTAGATACCTCTTTTTTTTCCTCTTTGTGAAATTTGGTTTGCAAAGAGCTGGAAAGATAGCTCAAAGGGCTCAATCGCTTTGCAGCCAGGAGGCCTAGGTTCAGTCCTTGGCACTACCAGGTTCCTTGAGCATCATCAGTAGTGAGCCTTGAGCACAGAGTTTGGAGTAGCCCTCAAGTATTGTTGAGTGTCACCCCAAAACCAAAGGGAAGGTCATGGATCTTGACTTCCCCAGCTCATGAAGAAAGATATACAAAGCAAGAATAATCCTGAATAACAACTCACAGCAGGTTTCCTTCAATCCCACATTTCGTTTGTGTACTCAGAGAAAAAGAGACAAAAGTCATGAAGTTTGGGTAGAATTGACCACTTAGGTTCTGGTAAAGGTCTTAATAACAACCACACAGCATACCTATGTTAGGATTGTGGTTTTGGTTATTTGCTCTGATTTTTAGAGAAAGCTTTTTCAATTGAAGTGACATTACTTTAAAATGTTCATCTGTACATTCTCATAAATCAACATATATATATATACATATATATATTACACTTGCCATTAAAAGTCTAGTTTCTGGGGCCAGAGAGATAGTACAGTAGGTAGGACGCTTGCTTTTTCAGGCCTAACCACTTTCCTTTACCTGTTAACATCTCATTAGTTAGTTTGATTTCTGAAAATTTCTGTCCAGGGTGACCTAGGTTGTTAATTAGTGTTCAAAAAGAGTAGAAGCAGAGTGAGAGTGTCAGAGAGGAAAGAGAAAGGGGAGAGAGAGAGAGAGAGAGAGAGAGAGAGAGAGAGAGAGAGAGCCTGCCATGTTGCCATAGAGGCTGACTGGAGAAGGGAGAGGATGGTGAGAAGGAAATTGGCGTTATTGCTGGTGGGAAATGGGCACTGGTAAAGAGTTGGATGTTGGATCATTGTATGACTGAAACCTGATCATGAACAGCTTTTTAACTGTGTATCTCATGGTGACTCAATTTAAAAAAGCAAAAATTCTTTAAAAAATAATAAATAAAAATGAGCCCCCCCTCCCCCCCACCAAAGCGCATCTCACTTCAGCCTGTGAGATATTCCTTACAGTACAGAGCTGTTGGTCCATACAAGGCACGGGCCTTTTTAAAATGACAGTGAATCTATTCTTAACCCTTCATAAAATAAAGGCTGGGTTTACTCCAGCTGGTCAGAGAGAAAGAGACAAAAGTCATGAAGTTTGGGTAGAATTGACCACTTAGGTTCTGGTAAAGGTCTTAATTGTAAACTTTGATCAGGAGCATGTCATGGGCAGCCTGCAGGCCGCCTGAAAGAGGGGTGATGGTCTCTAATAGGAGCTTCCTTACTATGCTGCTCTCAGACTCAGTCTGAGGATGTAGCAGCTGTCTCATCTTCTGCATTGCTTTCATCTGTTGTGCTAGAAATTGAATCATACAGAGAAGATGGTGGTCTCTCTGGTTTGATGCCAGTAGAGAATGTTAAATCCATGTTATCAGAAGAATCCCTGTTCTGAAAATGCGTTTTTCACTGGTGGAAGGATGGGTGTTTGATCATTGTATGACTGAAACTTGTAACTATGAAAAGTTTTGTAACTACATCACGATGATTCAAAAATTCATCAGTAACATCTTTATAACATTGTTTATGATGATTTGATGATGACGATGATGATGATGATGATGATGATGATGATGATGATGATGATAATAATAATAAAGAGAAAAGGGAAAAAAGAGCAACATTTCTCAATCAGGGTTCTGTAGCTCTCCTCAGCCCCTGAAATATTCGAAGGTGTGCCTACAGGTACAAATCAAGTAAATGAATAAGCTACAGTATGAGATTAGTCAGTTAAGGACAAGGCAGGAGTGAGTTGGGGTCACAGGAAAGATCAGAAAGAGATTATGTTTAGAAAAATGTAAAAAAAATACCCCTCAATATCTGATAATAAGTTTAAACCCAAATCATGTAATGTTTTGTGGGGTTGTTGGGGGGTAGAAGTGAAGCAAGACCATGTGACATTTTGTAACTGTTTACAATGTTGAAATTTGTCCTCATATGAACCAAGTTTAAGTAATCACAAGCAACTCCAAGATTTGTATCCTTGTGGTTTCCTAAAATTTTATAATTTTATTTCACCAAACATAAGTTAATTCCTTTCCTAAAATCCATACTTCTCACGTCATAAATGATTAGGTTTCTTTCCCCTCAGTGAAACGCAAGAAAATCTAGCATATGAACATCAAAAGATTGTCATGGAACTCAACGCTCTGTTGGAAGAAAAAGCCAAGATGACTGTTTCCATCAATGAAATTTATGTTAAAATAAACTCAGCAAAAAAATTACTAGACTTGCAAAAACAATGTTATAAAGATGTTACTGATGAATTGGAAAGAGAAAGAAGCTTAATTTTCCAAAGAAAACAAATATTGTTTGACAAGGTAAGTAGTATTTTTTTAAATAACTGTAATCCCATTTGTTTATTTTTGGTTTTGGTTTTGGTTTTGTCTGGAAATTAAACAACTAACTACTGAACAATGAATGGGTTAAAGAGGAAATCACGATCACGATCCTGTTATTCGTCGATTGCTTCGAGCAGGCCCCAGTAACATCTCTTTCGTCCTAGCCCTGAGATTTTTAAGAAAGTGCCATATTCAAGGCTCTTGAGTAGAATCAGACCCATCATTGCTACTGGTATTTGGCATATTGGGTACGCCACAGGGAGTTTGCCAGACTCTGAACAATGAATGGGTTAAAGAGGAAATCAGAAAATATAATTAAAAGATTCCTGAAAACAAATGAGAATGAAGGCATGAATTACTGGAATATATGGAACACATCAAAAGCAGTGTTAAGAGGGAAGTTAATAGCTATGTGCTACTCGGAAGGAAGAAAGGACCAAATAAATAATGTAACAGCACAATTGAAGCAGCTAGATAAAGACCAAGAAAAATGCAGGAAATAAGGCTTAGGGAAGAAACCAGTGAAATGGAAACTGAAACAAATTAAAAAGATCAGTGAAACCTAGACCTGACTGTTTGAAAGAATAAATAAGATTGACAATTCATCCATTTTATTATTTAAAAAAGATTTTTTTGGTCATCATGATTTACAACACTGTCAATGACAAGATTTTATGCTTATGATATTCCAATACCACACACCCATACCACGGTGTTCATTTCCCTTTGTCATTATCTCAGTGTCTCAGGGACCCTCAATCAAAACTCTTCCCCCCACCCATACCCCTTCATCTCCCAATATGTAAACTCAAGTCTATTCACTAGTATATAGATTCTGTTGCTCTATGCCATTTGTTATTCCCTTTTTGTTAATTCCTTTAGTTACTGTGAGAAAATTAAAATAGTTCTAGGTAACGGTGTCTTCAAGCCCATCATATCCCCCTTAACACAAATCAAATACTTCTAGCTAACATTATTTATACAAGTGTAAAACTTTGGGAGAAGACTTAGGCCAAAGTTTGAGCAAAGAACTATTTTCAACAAATCTTGTTAAACACATAGTTCTCCTGAATGCAACTGTGTCCTGCTGCAGAGATAAATAATAATTGTCAAATTCATTCTAAGTTGCCAGAATAGTATAAATGACAACAGTATCAGCATTTGTAATTTTCTATACATCAGCGATAGCACAGCGGGTAGGGCGTTTGCCTTGCACGCAACCAACATGGCCGACCCGAGTTCGATTCCTCCGCCCCTCTCGGAGAGCCCGGCAAGCTAATCGAGAGTATTCCATATGCCAGACACAGTAACAACAAAGTCTCCAATGGAGACATTACTGGGCCCGCTCGAGCAAATCGATGATCAACGGGAGGGCCTTTACTTACTTACATAATTTTATAAGTCAATAATTTAGTATTTCAGTATTTTGTAATTGCCATTTGGTATTTCTGGCTCACTATTTCTCTTGTGATAATGCAAAACAAGCAAAGGTGTACTAGTGCTTTATTTGTTGATTTGCTTATATTGACTATGACATGTTTAGATTGAGTATAAATTAGGTTTAAGAAAAAAAATTACCTCAGCTTGATTGTTTTTATTAACTTTTCATTGGTTTATTATATTTGTCATTATAGATTTATAAAATGAAAAGGCTCCATGACCAAAAGAAAGCAGAAACTTTTAAAATGAAGGGAAAATTCCAAGCATTAACACGCAAAATGTCAGAAATAAAAGATAAGGATACTGTGGGCACAGAGGTAAGAAAAAAACTACATTTAAGCCTGACCTGAGCAACTTAAAGCATACTACTTTAATGCCTTTTAATAAAAAAAAAAAATTGGGGGCCACACCCAGTGGTGCTCAGGCTTCCTCCTGACTTTGCTTTCAGGGATCACTTCTGGCACGACTCTGGGGACCACATGGGTTGCCAGAGATTGAAACCGGGTCAAGCCTGGCACATGCAATGAACGGGCCATACTCATTATACTATCTCTCCAGCCCCTGCCGGTGCTGTTCAATGTATTTATTTCAATTTATCTTCATGTTATTCTGGGAGAATTTCTTTCATCTATATGGAGAATTCCATGTAGAGGTATATAATGCAACAGTAATATAGAAATATCACATTTCTCAGCAAAAGGATCAGTTAATTCCATTCTTTTTATTAGGTCACAGTCACAGTCATGGTCCTCCTGTTCATCGATTTGCTCGAGCGGGCCCAGTAACGTCTCCATCGTGAGACTTGTTGTTACTGTGTTTGGCATATCAAATATGTCACGGGGAACTTGCCAAGCTTTGCCGTGTGGGCGAGATATTTTTTAGGATAGCTCTAATTTTAATTGTAGCATTTCTATTATTATATCAAGTTATAAAACACTATTAAAATAAAAAAAATTCCCAGATATGTACATTTAATGTGATCAGGATTAGAGATATAGCTCATAGGACTGGGTGAATGCTTCTCATGTGGGAGGCCTGAATTTAATCTCCAGTATCTCATGTTCCCCTGAACCATCAGTAGTAATGCCCAAATGGTGGTATCTCTTGAGCATCACTGAATGTGATATCTATTACACAGACCCACCCTTTTTTTAAATCAGAAGATAAAAAATTTATTTTGATTTTTAATTATGAACAAAAAATAAAATAAATTACTATATCCCAGTCTCTTAATTTTAATAATATCCATATATAACTAAGTACTTTTTAAAATAATTCTTATTAGTGAAACACCATGAGGTACAGTTGTAGACTTACAGATATTTGTGCCTGGGTTTCAATTATACAATGATGGAGTACCCATCCCTCCACCAGCGCCCATTCTCCACTACCACTGATCCCAGTATCTCTCCCACCCTCCTTCCTCCCCATCCCACCCTGCCTCTGTGGCAGGGCATTCCCTTTTGTTGTCTCTCTCCTTTTGGGTGCTGTGGTTTGCGAAGGAGGCATTGACAGACCCACCCTTTAAACAGATACTTCTCTGACCCCAAAATGATGTGCATAGTTGGATGGCATGAAATGCCACAAAGCAGAAAAACTTAATTCAATATACACCGTCACTGTCCTCCTGTTCATCAATTTGCTCGAGTGGGCCCAGCAACGTCTCCATTATGACACTTGGGCTGGAGCGATAGCACAGTGGGTAGGGCGTTTGCCTTGCACTCTGCCGACCTGGCTGATCCAGGTTTGATTCCTCCACCCCTCTTGGAGAGCCCGGCAAGCTGCCGAGAGTATCTCGCCCCCACGGCAAAGCCTGGCAAGATACCCATGATGTATTTGATATGCCAAACATAGTAGCAATTTGAATATTATATATTTTAATTTAGAGGGACACATCTGATGATGCTTGGGGCTATACTTGGACTTGCTCAGGGGATCATGTGGTATTTGGTATAGAATTTGTGTCTCCTATATGCAAAGTGTTCATTCTTGTGAGCCATCTCCTTGGCCTAAAGCAGAATTTTTTTTTCAGAATCAGTTTTCTTTTCTAACCCTTTATTTCAAATGAGCTGAAATGCAAACACAATGTTCTGAAATTCACCTTCCCATTTCTTTACCTCAAAACTGCACTGTAAAAATATGCTCCACTATGTTTCTCCATTCATATTTCCTTCTTTAAATTATGCTCCCATTCTTGCTACAGTGGCATACAGTTTTATTTCCAAAATAATGTTAAATATAAAGAACAAATAATTCTTCTCAGCATGAGTTATTAATTAAGGCAAAAGACCCAATTAATGATGACTTTTGAAAAATAGTACTCATTCTACTATCTTGACAGTGCTACTATCTTGGAATGTTTTGAGGATGCCTACAAAATTACAGATTTGTTTAATTTTTTTAAAGAGTCAATAAAGTGAATTTATATTCTGAAAGCTGTTTTAAAATTTTCACATTCTCACTGCTTTTAACTTCACCTTTGAAAATTTAATTACTTCAGGATATCTCTGACCAAATTTGTTTTATGAAGAAGCAATACGATGGTTGCCCTGTTTTGAAGTAATGGCCATTCAAATGTAAAGGTTAAGAGGGTGATATATAAATATTTAATGAATTTATCTTTGTCATGAATCATTTACTAATGCTAAATTTCATTTTGTGGGGATTTTTCAACAGTCTTTAACTGATCACAATCTTACCATATTGCAACTACAAGAAACAATAAAACACTGGCGGCAGGAAGTCCATAACCTAAAGATTTTCTGTAGGAACCTGGAGGAGAAGAAGTAAATATTACTCTTTTATTGTTGCAGTTTTATAGGTTAATTGTGAAATTTTTATTTTTAAAAACATATTTATTTTATGCCCATAAGTAGAGACAGAATAACAGGTAAATTGTCTGCCATAGAGGAGGGAAATAGGGTGGGAAGGGATACTGAGGACAGTGGTGGTGGAAAATGTACACTGACGAAGGGATGGGTGTTCAATTGTTGTGTAACTAAAATTCAAACATGAAAGTTTTGTAGTTGTAGCTCACGGTGATTTAGTAAAAAAAAATATTTATTTGATGCTAGTGAAAAATTAATTTTTCTTGATTTAATAGAATTTGTTGTTGGCTATATATAATCACTTTATTTGTTTTTTGGCACACATGACTGTGCTCAAGGATTACTGTTTACTCTGTGCTCATTGATTATTTCTGGAAGAACTCTGGGAACCATATGGATTTCTAGGGATCAAACAATGGCTGGCTGGTGCAAGATAAGTGCCCAACCCACTCCATTGTCTCTCCAGCCCCAAGAATCATTTTTTGGCAGTACTCAGTGCTTACTCCTGGCTTTGAACTCAGGGATCACTGCTGGCAGGATTGGGGGGTCCATATAGGGTGCTGTGGATCGAACTTGGGCTAGCTACGACATGCAAGGCAAAGGCCCTATCTACTGTACTTCTTTGGTATCTGTTACAGCATCTTCCCTTTCACTTTTGAGACAATTTATAGAATTTCTTCTTTTTTCCTTCATCATGAGTCATGAGTTCATTCTTTCAAAAACCAGCTACTGGTTTCACTAGTATTCTGGTTCGGTTTAAATATATTCCAGATATATTTTTTTATTATTGGAATCCATTAACTTAGGGTTTCCTTTAATATTCTTTTTCTCCTTAATATTTAAAATTTATTTAATATTTAAGCCTGTTCTTGTTTCCTTATAAAAGTTTGAATTGCTATAAGTACATCCCTTTTAGAATAGTTATTGCTGTGTCCATAAGTTCTGGTACTTGTGTCTTTATTCTCATTGGCTCCCAATTTTTTTTTCTTTGACCCACTGTTATTTTTTCAAATAGTATGTTGTTTAGTTTTTAAGTGTTTGAGTTTTCCCGAAATTTCTATTTGTGGTTTATTTCATCCTAAAAACCATTGTGGCCTGAGGAGATACTTAATATATCTTCTATCTTCTTGATTTTATAGAAATTTGTATCCCAGCTTGTGGTCTGTCCTGAAGAATGTCACATATGCACTGGAGAAAAATTTATCTTATATGAGATGGAGTGGTGGACTTGCTGAACCACCCCATCATTTTTAGGCTATTGTGAGGATATTTTCCGAACTTTTACTTTGAGTCTGTTTTTCCAATGATAGTTCAGAAGTGACTCTTGTAAACTGCAGGAAAATGAGTTCAGTTTTTTTTACCCATCTGATATCACTCTGTGCCTTTTCATTGCTGCTTCTAGGCCAAATGAAGAAATGTGTTTCTACATTTTACGCTGGATTGGGGGTATTTTTGAAGTTTACTTATTTGATCAACCTTTGTTTTTTCTCCTTATACTTTAAAACCTGTTTCTTGATGTAGTTGTCAGGTCCCTTTTGGTAGTTGTTGGTGTTTGCCTTGAGATTACCACTTTTTATCTCTACAGTTTTGAGTATGTGGCCACTCTTAAGTTTAAAGCAATTGCATTATACAAGATCCATTATACCTCTTTTGTTTGCCCTCATTTTATTTTTTTAGTATCTTTCTACTGCCAAAGAGGATTTCTTTGCTCCAAGTAGGATTACTTCTTTTTTTTTTAATTTTTTTTTATTAGTGAAACACCATGAGGTACAGTTGTAGATTTACAATTTTTTGTGCTTGGGTTTGATTATACAATGATCAGATACCCATCGCTCCACCAGTGCCCATTTTCCACCACCATGGATAATATCCCCCCCCCCACCACCATCCCCCCGTCTCCCCCTGCCTCTGTGGCAGGGCAATCCCCTGTGTTCTCTCTTTCCTTTTGGGTGTTGTGGTCTGCAAAAGAGGCATTGAGTGGCAAACATGTTCAGTCCATAGTCTACTTTCGACATGCATCTCCCCTCCTGGGAGGATCCTCCAAACACCCTTTATTTGGTGTTCCCTTCTCTATCTGAGCTGCCCTTTCCTCTAGAATGCCCAACTGGCCACTAAGCTATGGAGTAATCCTCCTGGTGCTGATCCCAGCTATTCTTGGGTATTAATCTCATATTTTGTTACTTTATATCCCCCAGATGAATGCAATATTTCTATGTCTATCCCTCTCTTTCTGACTCATTTCGCTTAGCATGATACTTTCCATGTTGTACCACTTGTATGTAAATTTCATGACTTCATCTTTTCTAAGAGCTACATAGTACTCCATTGTGTAGATGTACCAAAGTTTCTTTAACCAGTCATCTGTTCTTGGGCATTCAGGTTTCTTCCAGTTTCTGGCTATTGTAAAGAGGGCTGCAATGAACAAACAAGTGCAGATGTCACTTCGACTATACATTTTTGCCTCTCTGGGATATATTCCCAGGAGTGGTATTGCTGGGTCAAATGGGAGCTCAATTTCTAATTTTTTGAGAATCGTCCATACTGTTTTCCAGAAGGGCTGAACCAGTCGACATTCCCACCAACAGTGAAGGAGTGTCCCTTTCTCACCATATCTGCGCCAGCATCGGTTGCTTTTGTTCTTTTGAATGTGGGCCAGTCTCTGAGGTGTGAGATGGTATCTCATTGTGGTTTTGATCTGCATCTCCCTGATGATTAATGATGTCGAGCATTTTCTCATGTGCTTTTTTGCCATTCGGATTTCTTCTTTGAGAAAGTTTCTGTTCATTTCATTGCCCCATTTTTTGATGGGGTTGGATGTTTTCTTCTTGTGGAGTTCAATCAGTACTTTATATATCCTTGATATCAACCCCTTGTCAGATGTGTATTCGGCGAATATCCTTTCCCATTCTGTAGACTGTCTTTGTATTTTGGTCACTGTTTCTTTAGAGGTGCAGAAGCTTCTTAGTTTAAGATAGTCCCATTTATCTATCTCTGTTTTCACTTGCTCAGTCAGTGGCGTGGCAACTTTGAAGATACCATTAGCTTCAATGTCATGGAGGGTTTTGCCAACTTTGTCTTCAATGTACTTTATGGTCTCTGGTCTGATGTTGAGGTCTTTAATCCATTTTGATCTTACTTTTGTACATGGTGTTAGGCAGAGTTCTGAGTCCATTTTTTTGCATGTAGCCGTCCAGTGATGCCAGCACAATTTGTTAAAGAGGCTTTTCTTACTCCACTTCATATTACTTGCAACTTTATCAAAAACTAGATGATCATATGATTGAGGGGAGATGTCAGTGTATTCAACCCTGTTCCATTGGTCTGCAGTTCTGCCTTTGTTCCAGTACCATGCTGTTTTAATTATTACTGCTTTGTAGTACAGTTTGAAGTTCGGGAGGTTGATTCCTCCCATTTTCTTTTTCCCAAGAATTGCTTTAGCTATTCGTGGGGGCTTATTGTTCCATATAAATTTCAGGAGTGTTTGCTCCATTTCTTTGAAGAATGTCATGGATATCCTTATAGGGATTGCATTGAATTTATACAATGCTTTTGGTAGTATTGCCATTTTGACAATGTTAAGTCTCCTGACCCATGAGCAGGGGATATCTTTCCATTTCCTCATGTCCTCTTTATTTCCTGAACTAGCGTTTTGTAGTTTTCTTTGTACAGGTCCTTTACTTCCTTAGTTAAGCTGATTCCTAAGTACTTGATTTTCTGGGGCACAATTGTGAACGGGATTGTTTTTTTCATGTTGCTTTCTTCTCTCTCACTGTTTGCGTATAGGAAACCCATGGACTTTTGGGTATTGATTTTATAGCCTGCAACTTTACTATACGAGTCTATTGTTTCTAGGAGTTTTTTGGTGGAGGTTATTGGGTTCTCTAAGTATATTATCATATCATCTGCGAATAGTGAGAGCTTGATTTCTTCCTTTCCTACCTGAATGCCCTTAATATCTTTTTCTTGCCTAATCACTATTGCAAGTACTTCCAGTACTATATTGAACAGCATAGGAGAGAGTGGGCATCCTTGTCTCGTCCCTGATCTTAGAGGGAAGGCTCTCAGTTTTTCCCCATTGAGGATGATGCTTGCTGTAGGCTTGTGGTAGATGGCTTTAATTATCTTGAGGAAGGTCCCCTCTATACCCATTTTGGCTAGGGTTTTCATCATAAAGGGGTGCTGGATCTTGTCAAATGCTTTCTCTGCATCTATTGATATAATCATATGCTTTTTATCTTTTCTTTTGTTGATATGATGGATTATGTTGATTGATTTCCGAATATTGAACCATCCTTGCAGCCCTGGGATGAATCCTACTTGGTCATGGTGTATGATCTTTTTGATGAGTAGTTGGATTCTATTTGCTAGTAGTTTGTTGAGGATCTTTGCATCTGTGTTCATCAGGGATATCGGTCTGTAATTCTCTTTCTTTGTGGTATCTCTGTCTGCTTTTGCTATCAGTGTGATATTTGCTTCGTAGAAACTGTTCGGAAGTGTTTTTGATATTTCAATTTCATGGAAAAGCTTAAAGAGGGTTGGGAGTAAGTCCTCTTTAAAGATTTGGAAGAATTCACTAGTGAATCCATCCGGGCCAGGACTTTTGTGCTTGGGGAGACTTTTAATTACCATTTCAATTTCCTTGATGGTGATAGGTCTGTTCAGGTATTCCAGGTCTTCTTGGTTCAGCCTTGGGAGTCTGTAGGAGTCTAGGAATTTATCGATTTCCTTGTGGTTTTGATGTTCCGTGGCATAAAGTTTCTCAAAGTACTCCCTGAGGATCCTTTGAATTTCTGTAGTTTCTGTTGTAATGACCCCCTTTTCATTTCTGATTCGGTTTATTAGGGTTTTCTCTCTCCCTTTCTTTGTGAGTTTTGCTAGAGGCTTATCAATCTTGTTAATTTTCTTGAAGAACCAGCGCTTGGTTTCATTGATCTTTCGGATTGTTTTTTGGGTTTCCATCTCGTTAATCTCTGCTCTGAGTTTTATTATTTCCTTTCTCCTGTTCGGGTTGTGCTCCTTTTTTAGGTCCTTCTCCAAGCTCTTAAGCTGTGAGGTTACGTTACTTATGTGTGCTCGCTCTTCTTTCCTGAGGAATGCTTGTAGAGCTATAAACTTTCCTCTTAACACAGCTTTTGCTGTGTCCCATAAGTTTTGGTAACTCGTGTTCTCATTTTCATTCGTTTCTAGGAATCTTTTGATTTCCTCTTTGATTTCCTGTCTAAGCCACTCGTTGTTCAATAGAGCACTGTTTAATTTCCAGGTGTTTGATTTAGTTTTCTGTTTTTGTGTGTGATTTACTTCTAATTTCAGCGCATTATGGTCTGAGAAGATTGTTGATACAATCTCTATCTTCTTAATTTTATGGAGGCATGTTTTGTGGCTCAGCATGTGGTCTATCTTGGAGAATGTTCCATGTAAGCTTGAGAAGAATGTGTATTCAGCTTTATGTGGATGAAGTGTCCTGTATATATCTACTAAGTCCCTTTCTTCAATTGTTTCCCTCAGATGAAGTATGTCCTTGCTAAGCTTGAGTCTGGTTGATCTATCAAGTGGTGACAAAGCAGTGTTGAAGTCTCCCACTAGTATTGTGTTGCTATTGATGTCTCTTTCCAAATCTATGAGTTGTTGTTTTAAGTACTTTGCTGGTCTCTCATTAGGTGCATATACATTTATTATTGTAAGTTCTTCCTGTTGTACAGATCCTTTGATCAATAAGAAATGGCCTTCACTGTCTCTTATGACCTTCCTCACTCTGAAATCAATGTGGTCTGATATTAGGATGGCTACCCCAGCTTTTTTCTGGGAGCTGTTTGCCTGTAGGATTGTTTTCCAGCCTTTGACTCTGAGTCTGTGTTTGCTTTGACTATTGAGATGTGTTTCTTGCAGGCAGCAGAATGTTGGGTTCAATTTTCTAATCCATCCTGCCACTCTATGTCTTTTAATTGGTGCGTTTAGCCCATTGACATTGAGAGAGATTATTGTTGTGGGATTTTGTCCCATTGTTCTGTTGAAATTTGGTGTATTTGAGGGGCCTTTCTTGGCTTAAAGTAGCCCATTTAGTTGTTCTTGTAACCACGGTTTTGAGTCTATGAAGTTCCTAAGCTGTTGTTTGTCTGTGAAACTGTGTGTTGTTCCTTCTATTATGAATGAGAGTCTCGCTGGGTAAAGTAGTTTTGGGGAGGCATTTATTTCATTGAGTTTTTTCACTATGTCCCACCACTGTTTTCGGGCCATGAGGGTTTCATCAGAAAAATCAGCTGTGAATTTTAAGGATGCTCCTTCGTAAGAGATTTCTTTCTTCGATCTTGCTGCTTTCAGAATTTTGTCTCTATCTAAGGTTTTGGTCATTTTGATCAGAATGTGTCTTGGGGTATTTTTATTCGGATTTCTTCTAGCTGGTACCCTTCGGGCCTCCTGAATATGTTCAGAAGTTTTCTTCAGCTCTGGAAACGTTGTAGCAAAGATGTCTTTGACAGTTTCTTCTTCATCAAGGTTTTCTTCCTGTACCTCTGGGACTCCAATAATTCTTATGTTACCCCTCTTGGCTTCATCACGATCTTCTCTTGCCATCTGTTCCCGAATTGTGAGTCTCTTTTCCATTTTCTGCTCTTTTCTGGAGAGTCTCTGAACTTCATCTTCGAGCTCACTGATTCTGTTCTCAGCAGCTGTTACTCTGCTGCTGAGGCCTTCCACTGAGTTTTTCAATTCGCCTACGAGATTTTTCAGGTCTGACATTTCCGATTGCATTTTCCTCATGTCTGCCTTCAAATCCTCTTGTCTTCTATTGGCATTGCTTTCCATTGTTTCTTTTAGTTCCCTAAGCAAGTAGGATTACTTCTTGCAAAGCTGAATTAATGATCAAATCTTAGCTAATGCTTGTCTATAAAGTTTTGTATCACTCTTGATTTGAATAATAACCAAGATGGGTAGAAAATTTTTATTGGGCTGTTAAATTTTATCAAATTTTATCTCTTTTGGTAGATAGAGTTTCATTTAGTACATAGCTGTCAGTGTTATGGAGGCTCCTGTAAGTGCAAGTTTTTCTTTAATCTTGCTGTTCACAGGATTCTATCTCTTTCTGTGACTTATGCCATTTTATTTTATTTTTTATTATTATTATTTTTTGCTTTTTGGCTCACACCCAGCGATGCACAGGGGTTACTCCTAGCTCTGCACTCAGGAATCACCCCTGACGGTGCTCAGGGGACCTTATGGGATGCTGGAAATCGAACTGAGGTTGACCACATGCAAGGCAAACACCCTACCCACTGTGCTATTGCTCCAGCTCCCTGACATTTTAATTATAATAAGCTTTGGTCTTCTATTCAGGTTTATTTTGCTAGGAATTCTGAGTTTATTGGATCTGGTAGATGGCTCAATCATCAGAGTGGAAAAGTTTGATTATAGTTTGTTCTATCAGTAATTCTTCTCCCATCTCTCCACTCCTTAAGACTTCTATAAAGCAGATACTGGTTCTTTTGAAATTATCCCTAATATTTTTAAATTTTAAGTTGTTTTTCTTTATTTTATTCTTTATAGTTTTATGTATTTTATCCTCAAACCTTTGGAGTTATTCTTTAACTTTTGTCATTCTGTCTCTGAATCCATCTATTTCTCTTTCTTTCTTGAAAGTATGTTTTTGTTTTTCTCAAATTGTTCTTTATTATGGCTGAATATTCAATGTTCTTCCCATTCTTAGTTTTAACCCTGAAATCTTCATGTGACGGCTTAGATAGCTCTTGGGTGTGTGGAAACCTTTCTGGGTCTTTGATAATTAATTGGGAGGGGGGTGGTTCTGCTCTTTTACATTGGTTCTGCTGTGCTGTTAGGGCAGTGGATGAAGGTCTGGTTAGGTGCAGGCTCATAGGACAATCTAGGCTTCACATTCACCAAATTCCTGAACAGAGAAGCATTGAGTCTGAACTTGTTCTGCTTCAATCTGATGGGATTTTGTTTTTATTTATTTACTTTTTTGCTTTTGGGGTCACATCCAGCAATGCTCAGGGGTTACTCCTGGATCTGCACTCAGGAATTACTCCTGGTGGTGCTGGGGGAGCATCTGGGATGCCAGGGATCCGAACTGGGTCGGCCACGTGCAAGGCAAATGCCCTACCTGCTATACTATTGCTCCGGCCCTCAAACTGATGTTGAGGCCTTACTGTATAAACCAGTATTGCTGACTTGTATTCACAGTTCCCACTCCCTTACTATGGTCTCATTAGCACAGTTCTCATATTCAGGCAGCTGAACAAAGCAAAAGTATTCTGAACACAACATTCTTCCTTGTTCTTTGGGTCTTTTCTTGGGCTCTGGGTAAGTAAATGCACTCAGATGCTATCTGAATGGTGAGGTGGTTGTGGGTATTTATTGGCTTAAATCTGCTCCCAGTGCAGGCAATATCAGTTTAAATCACCTTATGATATGAGGCCTCAGGTGTATACTCACTTCCACAGCTAGCCTGAGACTCTTCCAGTACAAGGATCTACCTCCTGCTCTGATTTTATGAAGGTGTAGATTCATGTGACTGTGGATAGATTTTTTTCAGTCAGCTGTGTCTGTGCTTCATTGCACTGGAACTCCTTATGCATACTATAGTTACTCACAAATTCCTCTCCCATCCATTATCTTCTTTGTGGGGTTGATTATAGGATTCTGTGGTCATGTCTGTGTTTTGTGACAGTGTAATCTCACAGGTCCCCTGCCCTACCATCTTGGTCCTGTCTTAATTTGTGTTCATTATTATCATTTGGGTTTTTCCTAGATATTGTCTATTGTCAATAGCACTGCTCTTTCTCAGGACCCTTTATTCCTTATTATTCAATTATTTCTGAATCAAATTTTGGAGTTCTCAGTCCTTCACTGTTCTCTATACACACTTGCCATGCATCATTTTTACCTACTTTCATTGCTTTAAGTACCTCTGTACTTCGGTGACTTTCATATTTTACAGTAATTTTCTAGTCTGGAATTTTAATGCATATGCTCTAGAGCTTATTTGATTTCCTCCTTATAAGACCTTATAAGCCCTGTACTATATATCCCTAATACAACATGTCCTTAAGAAAAGTCCGTATTTCCCACTCCCTGAAATAGGTCTTCTTTTGGTTTTCCATATCATAGTTAATAAGCCCCTGCCTTTTATCTAGTTATTCTAGTTAAAAGTCAATAGGTCATCTACCACTATTAACTTTCTCACTTCCTAATATTAACCGAACTGTAACTCCAGGTAAATTCAAAGGTTTATTCTGTTGTCTTCCTCTGTTACATGTCATGGATTCATTGTCCTTTCTGGGAAGCCATACCTTGAATCAGAATCAAAGACAGTTCTCTTTTAGATGATTTTTACCACTGAAATCTTTTCATTTGGGGTTGCTAGTTCCCATTTGGAATTCTTATTCACTGGGCTTGATCTACTTCCAGTACTGCAATTAATCTTAGCTGGGCCACCATATATCTTCTGCACCACCACAATAGCTTTCTAGATGTACTGTCTTGTGGTTTTCATTTTACACTGAACAATGAGTCTTTCTTATAACATATATATGTCAACCCATGTTAATCTTCTGTTCAACAAACAAGTTTCTCTCCTTATTTCCTTCAGAATAATATCTTACCTATTACCTTATCCTCACTCAAGTTCCTACAAGATCCACCCGTCTGACCATCTCATACTCCTTTTTGTCAAATACACCAAGTTTGTTCCTACCTCAGGATATTATCATCTGCTATTCCTACTACCAAAGAAGTTCTTCCTTCAGATCTTCACCTACCTTGCTCCTCATCAATCAGGTCTTTGACAAATTATGAAGAGAACAAGAAGTTGACAAATGAACACAGCAAGCACCATAGTCATCCTTTATTCTGTGTTCTTTTGTGCACTTAACACTATGTAAAATAATGTTCCTCGCAAAGCAGTCACCTGTACTCATGGAATGTGGCTGAGGCCTATGGATTAAAAGCACCTCTCTCCATATTTGCCCTTATGACCCAAGTGAGCCATTCTTGATTCAGGATCCTGAACTATTGAAGCAGTCATGAGAATTGGAAACTGTGGAGCTATCATCCAACTGCTCCATTATTATCCAAATGTATGAAATGAAGCATTATTTCCTACTTCAACAGGAACAAAATAGAAAAAGAGAAACTAAACTTGCTCAGTTAAAAAAATCGAACTTTTAAAACCAACTGATCAACTAATCTTCTCCAGTCTGTCCCTCAAGATATTCTTGTAACTAAAAGAACCGAACATATATAAATATATTAGAGATAAAACTTTTACTTTCCCACCACTCTGCTAGACTAGAGCTTTTGTGAGGGTAAAGACTCAGCTTCTGCTGTATCTCTAGTATCTAGAACTCCTCCAGAATGCAGGTATTCAATAGTTGTTTCTTATATCTAGAACTCCTCCAGAATGCAGGTATTCAATAGTTGTTTCTTAAATGAAACAAATTAATAAGTGTTGATTTAGCCATTTAAAAAGGTTTTTAAAAGTTTACTACTTAATTAGTTTTGGGGTCACACTCAGCAGTGCTTGGAAGCTGTTACTAGTGCAATATTCAGGATTCTCATCCAGCAGTGGTTGAGGGCCAAGCAGAGCTGGGAATCAAACCCAGATCTTCTGCATGTGAAGTATGTACTCTAGCCCTTTGAGTCATTTTCCTGTCTCATAGCTTTTTTTTATTTCAATGATTCTGTAAGCATTTTACAAACGGAAAAGATATTGGAAATTTTTGGTGTTTTATGCAGATATAACTTCATTGGGGAGCATATACTAAGATAAGTCTATTTGACTTTCTTTCTTAACAGGATCTATTTTGTAAGTAGCAAAATGAGACTGGACACTGAACGAAACATTGAGAAAGCAGATTTATTACAGAAGATAAAAAAGGTAGAAAAATGATGATTATTACAATTCTTTTTCTTTCACTTTTAGTTATTATTTTAGCTGTTATGTGAAAATGGAAATTTTTCAAACATGCATATTTTGTGAAGTAAAAATAACAAACACCACTGACAGTCTTTGACTTATGATTTTATCCTACCCTAAAGTACTTTAAATATATAAGGAAACAAATGTTGACCATGTGAAGATGAGCCCCCCATTTTTTAAAAATTTTTATTAGTGAAACACCATGAGGTACAGTTGTAGACTTACAAATTTTTGTGCTTGGGTTTTGATTATACCATGATCAAATACCCATCCCTCCACCAGTGCCCATTTTCCACCACCATGGATCCCACACCCATCCCCCCCATCCCACCCCGCCTCTGTGGCAGGGCATTTTCTTTTGTTCTCTCTCTCCTTTTGGGTGTTGTGGTCTGCAAAAGAGACATTGAGTGGCAATCATGTTCGGTCTATAGTCTACTTTCAAAATGCATCTCCCATCCTGGTAGGATCCTCCAAACACCCTTTATTTGGTGCTCCCTTCTCTATCTGAGCTGCCTTTTCCACTAGCATGCCCAGCTGGCCTCTAAGCCAGGGAGTAATCCTCCTGGTACTTATGTCAGCTATTTTTGGGTATTAATCTCCTATTTTGTTACTTTATGTCCCCCAGATGAATGCAATCTTTTTATGTCTGTCCCTCCCTTTCTGACTCATTTCACTTAGCATGATACTTTCCATGTAGTACCACTTGTATGTAAATTTCATGACTTCAGAAGATGAGCCCCTTTTGGGAGATTTTTTTCTTGTGGGTATAGTAACCTTACATTATGACTGTCCATGACTAATTAATGCTTTTAATTTGAAGTTTTAATAAAATTAACATCTTATTGCTGTTTTGTGGTACCTGTGAAGTGTGCAAACTTGTACTGCATATAGTATTACTAGTGAAATATTTGAAGCCGACTTTGCCTATAAGAGCATTCCCTAGGTTAAATTTAAGTTTAGTTTTTAAACTTTGGTTAAAAAAATTATCATAATAATTTGATAAATAAAGTGTATAAATAAAGATTTAGCCACACGATATTCCACATATAATTTATAAGTGTACTTAACTTCAGGGAATACAATTTAAAAGTTGAGCAAAAGGGGGTATGGTGCCGCCAGCAGGTCAGTCTGTACCTGTGAAGTGAGTGCATCAGCCGCCTGATGGCAACGTCAGACTTTCAGATACCCCAAAATTGCTGCTGTGCCTTTGGCCAGACCCCAAAAACTTGGGGCAAAGTTTACCAAGAAAGTAAACAGCTAAAAGTTAGGTATGTGAGAGACACACCCACAAACCACCTCTGGCTCAGCTATATAATTGGAGGCATGGCCTCTCTGGTTCCTGATTGAACTGCTTAATGGCCATGATCCCAGACTATCAGAAAAAAATCTCGGAACCCAAAGGCTTTTGGCAGAAATGCTTCCTATTCCTGCAGTAGGTTATCGGCGCTGGGTCACTCCAGGTGGGAATAGGTTTCGTGCCTTGGCCTGTTCCCCCTGGCATCCTGGTGACCGCCATTCTCCAGAGGCCACTGGACAGTCAGGTTTGGGCCTGCAGTGACGAGAAATGCATCTGGACTGCATACAAGGTGGTCGCCGGCTCAGAGCTTATTGGAAAGCCAGATATGAGCCGGCGTTGATGGGGCACGCCCTACTGAGGTCACGAGTTGCCCCCCACAAGAGGCTCTCTGGCACGGCCCTGGCTCCAGAGGCAAAATGACTTAATACAGAGCCCAGAAGCTTGCGGCAAAAAAGTGAATGGACCATGTGTTAAACTACGGCACCATGCCTTGCCAGGAGGGAAAGGGTGTTGCTCCTTCTACCTTCCCCCCCCCGCCCCGATAGCAAGGTGGCCACCACCTCAGAGCTTATAAGAAAGCCAGGTCTGAGCCAGTGGTGACGGGGCAACTGCAGTCTCATGGGAAGGAGGGAGGTACCAACTCGTCCTTCACACCCTACCGAGGTCACGAGTTGACCCCCACAAGCAGCTCTCTGGCATGGCCATGGCTCCA
Source organism: Sorex fumeus (assembly GCF_029834395.1). Classification (NCBI taxonomy): domain Eukaryota; kingdom Metazoa; phylum Chordata; class Mammalia; order Eulipotyphla; family Soricidae; genus Sorex; species Sorex fumeus. The sequence goes on from NW_026606155.1 coordinate 36,076,584, forward strand.
AAGGCAAAAGAACTTAATCCAGAACCCAGCAGGTTGTGGCAGAAAAGTGAATGGACCATGCGTTAAACTACGGCATCATGCCTCCCTGGGAAGGAAAGGGTGTTGCTCCCTTCAGCCTTTTTCCCCCAAGGGAAAAAGCAAGGTGGCCGCCACCTCAGAGCTTATAGGAAAGCCAGGTATGAGCTGACGGTGACGGGGCAACTGCAGTCTTATGGGAAGGGGGACGGTACCTGCACATCCTTCATGCCCTACCAAGGTCACGAGTTACCCCCCACGAGCGGCTCTCTGGCACATCCATAACACCAGGCACACAGAAATCAATCTCATAATTATCCGGCTCTTTGCAGAAATCCAAAATCGTGGCCTCATGACATTATATGATTCTCATAACCGGCTATAGAAAACAAAATATTTCACAATGCCTTTTTAGCAATTCTGATTGTTTGGGGGGGAATTCTAAACAATAATGGTGCATCTTTTGTCGAAATAATGAATGTAATCAATGTAGAGAAGAGTTAAGTAGAAATCACCTGCCTCGCAGGCATTTGGAGGGGTGGGGGGGTATACTTGGGTTCTTGGTGGTGAAAAATAAGTACTGGTGAAGGGAAAGGTGTTTGATCATTGTATGACCGAGACTTAAACCTGAAAGCTTAGTAACTTTTCCCACAGTGATTCAATAAATAAATATAAAAATTAAATGAATAAATAAATAAATTAAGGTGGAGTTCATGCCCAATTCAATCAGTCAATCAGTGGCTGAATAAATAGCAGTACTCCTACAAAAAAAAAAGTTGAGCAAAAGGACCTTGATCAACTAAGTAATACTTAATCACTGTAACACTGTCCTCCTGTCGTTCATCGATTTGCTTGAGCGGGCACCATTATTGTCTCCATTGTGAGACTTGTTACTACTTTTGGCATATTAAAAACGCCAGGGGAGTTGGCCAGGCTCCGCTGTGTGGGCGGAATATTGTCGGTAGCTTGCTGGGCTCTCTGAGAGGGATGGAGGGATTGAACCCGGGTCGGTCATGGGTAAGATCCTACACACTGTGCTAATACTTAATAAGTAATATAAATAATTCTTCATATGTTGAGGGATCAATAGAAAAATTATATATAATATTCTATTTATAGGGGCTGGAGCAATAGCACAGCAGGTAGGGCACTTGCCTTGCACGCAGCCAACATGGCCGACCCGAGTTCGATTCTTCCGCCCCTCTCGGAGAGCCCGGCAAGCTACCGAGAGTATCTCGCCCGCACGGCAGAGCCTGGCAAGCTCCCCGTGACGTATTCGATATGCCAAACACAGTAACAACAAAGTCTCCAATGGAGACGTTACTGGGCCCGCTCGAGCAAATCGACGATCAACGGGAGGACAGTGAATATTCTATTTATAGATTTATACAAGTAAATATGCACATTAAATATAACTGAAATTCTTGCTCTTTGCACTGAGATGTAAACATCCTTGATATTTCTTTCCCTGCCCCCATATACACATTTCAATAATTCAGAATTTATTGGATTAGGTACCCGCTTTCCATGTTCTCTATTTCTGTCTTGTCTCTAAATCAACCAGGAAATAAAACTTGTCTTTTTTCCTTCATTTCTAAAAGACATATAATGATAGAAGGTATTTTATGATCTGTTGCAATCAGTCAAACTTTGAGGGGTCATGAGGAAGAATCTGGTTTTGGAGCACAAAGTTATTTTTATTCACCTTTTTTTTCTTACTTTTATACTTCTTTACCCATACTTCAGTTCTAAAATATACTAACAACTTGTAACCAAATTCTTGTTCCTCTGTTACAAATTGTAGCTTCATTGTTCTTTCTTGGAAGCCTTACCTTGAACCGGAGCCATAAAAGACAATTCTCTTTTAGATGAGTGATTACCATTGAAAGGAAAACATTGAGTTACTAATTCATATTAGGGATTCTTACCTGCTGGGCCTGATCTATTTTGATTTTTTTTGTTATTATATTTTTCAACTGGCAAATCTTTTTCAATTGTCTTTTTGTATTTCAGTTTCTAATTTTCATATTTGATGCATTTATCTCATTCCAATATCTGATGTTTTGATAGTATATTTGTAAAGTTTTATACCTTCCAATTTTGGTTTATGCTGTCTTCCTTTTGTTCATGGGGGAAAAGTATGTGCTTTACATGTACCTGAAAAAATGTTCATAGAAGCAGTTTGAGGTCAGTGAGGCAGGTGTTTTCCTTGGAAACAGATATTTCACTCACTTCTATCATGTGCCCAGAGAATATCACTAGTCTTCAATTACCTTAACCCACCTTTAAGTTTCCTGTTGACTGAAACCAGACTTGTGAGATTCCGTTTCACTATTCTCTGGAGGGTGAAATTCTAAGGTTCCAGAATAAAGTGGAGGCTTATCAAGTTCTTCACCTGAATGAATTCCAGGTGTTTACTTTGTCATTTAAGAAAAGTGGTTTCTTTCTTATCAGTAAATATCCTAGGTGCAAAATTTGTTTTCAGTGCTAAGTTTATCACTCTGAACTCTTGCTTATTGGGGTAGAATTAAATTTCATTTATTTTTCCTTTCTTGTTAATTCTTCATTTAAGAATTTTTCCATCCAGATATTTTATGATACACAGTCATAAGGTTATGCTGAACCATGTGTACTAAACCTGACTTTTCTGGCTCATTTGAAGCAGTTCAATAAAGTGATATAAGTACAAGAAAAAAGCATCAGTCAGAGCATTTGATGGATACTATTTTTGTCCTGACTAGAAATATTTAATAAAAATGAAACAATATCTAGTCAAAAAAATTTTTAACAAGATCATCTGTTGGTTTTTTTTCTAGGTAGCTGAAAAACTAAAGAGTAGACGTTTGGAGTACCAAGATCTACAAGAGAGATTACAAAACTTAAACAAACAATATATGGCTGCAATAAAAGAAGAAGAAAAAATAAAAAGGCATCAGAGGATGATGATTCTCGAGTATGTTTCTATTCATTAATAATAAGTCACTGTGCATAGTTATGAGGTGTTTTTCTTTTTTTCCCTTTTTTTTTTCTTTTTGCCATACCCAGATGCTTAGGGCTTACTCCTGGCTCTGCTCTTAGGAATTACTCCTGGTGGTGCTCAGGTACCATATGGGATGTCAGGAATCGAACCTGGGTCTCTTGTGTGGAAGGCAAGTTCCCTACCTACTGTACTATTGCTGTGGCCCAGCAAGTTGTTCGTTCATCGATTTGCTCAAGTGGGCCCAGTAATGTCTCCATTTTGAGACTTGTTGTTACTGTGTTTGGCACATTGAATATGTCATGGGTAGCTTGCCAGGCTTTGCCGTGAGGGCAAGATACTCGCTGTAGCTTTCTGGGCTCTCCAAGAGGGGCGGAGAAATTGAACTCGGATCGGACATGTTGGCCGCTTGCAAGGCAAATGCCCTACCTGCTGTGCTATCACTTCAGCCCACCCTCTACCCCTCTCAACCTTATCTCTCTTAAAATGTATTGACAGCAACAAATAGTATTTACCCAAAAATAAATAAACTTAAAATAATCACTCTCCTAATCTGCTCTATAGAAATACAATAATGGTTTCCTCATTTGGGTCAGATCATATCCACTGATTCAAACTGCATGCTTTTTACTTCTAAGTCATATTCTTAAAAGAATAATCAGGTATTTATCCCATGAAATTATGTAGAGGAACTACAAGCTCTGTCTTTCTCAGAAATTGACTTTGTGCCTATATTTCCTTGCTCAGATAAGGATTTGGTCCTTAGCACAAAGCCCCTAACCCAGAGACTGAAAAATGCCCCCCGCCACACCCAGGTAAATTCTTATCTTTCACTATTCATTAGATTTCATTTAATCACACACATTTTCAATTCCACCTGTCCAATACTTTTCAAATACAGTCTGATGTCATTCTTAGAGTTCATCAGTCACTACTTTGTAATCAAGTAGACACAAAGTCCTTGTCCCATGGAACTGTAACTGGATCAAAGCAATCCCTCTGTCTTACTCAGAACTATATCTTCATTACCTTGTACATTCATCTACACATAGTACTGCATATTCACCCATGCACATTTCCTCAGGTTTTCCTAAAGATTATTAAGGATAACATCTTTGGAACATGAAATTGTGCATCTAATATTCATAATTATGCACCTAATAGTCTATTGCTACACTCAGGTGATGTTAAAATGTAATTGAAGTGTCCACTGCTACTTAGGTGAAGTTATGTTCATCTTTGTGGGATTTAATAGTGGAAAGGTGTTGCAACCACTTTGTCACTGAAGACCCCACTAAGAATGATTGCATGTTGTTGTTTGGAGCGACACCTGGTGGTACTTGGGAGCTACTCCTAGGCAGATGCTTGGAGGTCACTTCCAGTGGTGCTTAGGGAACCCTGTGGCCCTGGGAATCATTCATGAATTGAACTTTGCCAACAATTTTTTAAAAAATTTATTTGTGATGGTATGTTTTCTCATGCTGAGTTAAAAACAACAATTTCAATTAACACATATATTTTTTTAATGGTAGAAATGAAAAGCTCTTAAGTTACATCACTGAGAAAGAAAATTTCCTTTTTAAAAGAAAAGTTGACATCAAAAATATGACAGATGGAATCAGCACGCTTAGAGAACTTTTACAGTATGTTTGATGCCTTTGAATATTTTCATCTTTGTTTCTTCATTTGTTTTTTAATGACTGGTAATAAAAAATCTATGCCTATCTCTAATATAGTCTAAAAGGGGAGGTCATAATTAGCTCTCTCTGTTTTACAATTTGAAAAAGATTTATAGGTCTTGAATCTTTTCTTGAAAAGGTAGACAAGGTTTAAGTCTAGGAAAAAATTTTCTTGAACGTTGTCATGAAATTGCCTCCCTATGAAATTCATTAGCAACAGTCTAAATCCCTTTAGTTTTTATGGTTCAAAGATGTAATCCCTGTGCCTGAGTTAAATATTCAAGTTTAGAGATGTGTAATGTAGGGATGGAGAGATAACACAGTGAGTAGGGCATTTGTCTTGCATGCTGGCGACCTGTGTTCAATCCCCAGCACCCCATATAGTCTCCCAAGCATGCCAAGAGTGATTCCTGAGTGCAGAGCCAGGAATAGTCTCTGAGCTAGCCATAAAAAAAAAGGAAACAGGAATGTGTAACTTAGAATAAAAGTTACTTTTATGTTTCCACAGAGATATTACTGTACAGCATTTGCTCTTCATGTAGCACTGTAGCACTGTCCTCCCGTTGTTCATCGATTTCCTCGAGGGGGCACCAGGAGTGTCTCCATTGTGAGACTTGTTTCTGTTTTGGGCGTATTGATTATGCCACAGGGAGCTTACCAGGCTCTGCCATGTGGGTGGGATATTCTCGGTAGCTTGCTGGGTTCTCCAAGAGGGACGAAGAAATTGAACTCGGGTCGGCCGTGTGCAAGGCAAACGCCCTACCATCTGTGCTATCGCTCTAGCTCTTGCTCTTTATATTTTCAAATATATATACTTTTATGTGTTTGTGTATACACGTATGTGAATTGGGCCACTCTATAACTGAAATTTTTCACCAAGAGCTCCAGTTTAGTTACTTACATTGTTAATTTTAACTCAAGAAACCTGGGGAAAATATATCTGGAAGAAATATTAAAAATGATAAAATGATTAAATTTGGAGTAGTGAAGATTGGAGATAAATTCTTTGTACTAATTTTTACTTTAGACTGTTCAGTTTGAAACTACTGAAAATTATTTCAAAACAGAAAAATCCTATGTATAAGACCTCTTTCTTCTTTTCTCTACCTACATAGTCCTTTTTTTACAGATAACAATATGTTTTATTTAGCAAGAACTCACTTGACAGACTTATGCTTTTTCCTATTTTTACATTATAAACAACACACTCAAAGTTAACATCCTTTAATCTATCTTTGTCCATATCTGTGATTTTTTCTTTCTAATAAATTCCAAAGAGTTGAGCTGCTAGACTCAAGGGGATGCATAATTTTCATTTTGACTATTAATCAAGAGTACAGTCTCATTCTGCTATATGTGTATAAGACTAAGTTTATCCACCAACAAAGTTCTAGAGCCATATAGATCTATTTAGAGAGGAAATTGAGAATTCATACACTGACGTCAAATGGAAAAATAAAACAGCATCCACGAGCACAATTCTGTTTGTAATTTACCTGGAAGTGTTTTATATTTTAAGATTCACTTATGAATACTTTTGTTTTTAAAAGATATAAAGTCTCGGAGGCAGATAGACAGTTCAGCAGGTAGGCTGCTCAGGTTTGATCTCTGACATCCAACATGGTTCCCAAGAACCACCAGTAGTAATTCCCAAGTGCAGAGCCAGGAGTTACCCCTGTGCATTGCAAGATGTTGGTCAAAAGTCTTTTTTATCTATCTATCTATCTATCTATCTATCTATCTATCTACATGCGTACAGTATTAGTTTTAATGTGACAGTCAATTTATTTCTGTGCATGTAGCACTTCTCTAGGGGGAGAAGGGATCACAACTATCAGAGACTTATAATTCCTACATTTAATCTGCACGTTTCCATGTTTCCATCTGTCCTACCACAAAATAAATTTTCCATTCAAAAGTGTACTTCTTTTCCCTAAGTTCAAAGAATGTATATTGACAAATTATCAAATCATAGCTCAGTTTAGAAACCATGGTCTAGTCCACAATAGTCTTGAGCAGTCTAAAAACTAGAGTTCCCTACCAATTTGTTGATTTTCATCCCACCAACAAAACAATGGTGTTGTTTCCTTTCATGTTCTCTGTGGGCAGAAAGTCTGTCTCCAGCACAGCAGTCCTGACTAGCTTTCCTTTACACATGATGATTTCCTCTCCCTGGTAAAATTTCACCCTGTTCTGGACGTCCATCTTCCTCCCTCTACTAACCAATTCCCTACCATTACGCTTCTTCAGCTGACAACTATCAGCCCAGAATTTACTATTTACTATCTTTGGCTACCCATCACAATCCTTAAAAAATAGTTTGTATTTGCATAAAACTGGAGTTGCTTTCCTTAGTCTACCACAAATATTTTCAGCTGTAATACAAATTGATTTTGCCTCCCAATTAGAGGAAAACTGTAATGTTCATAAGGTTCTTTAGACATGATTACTTTGCTCATAAATGCAAAATCTAATATATTTTTCTTGTTTTTAGAGCTACAAAACAATTATATCGAAAAGAACTGAAACTGCTGGGTGATAAATTGCAAAGGGAATATGAGAGGCGGTAAAAAAGAATCATTTGTTTTGTGAATATAATATTAATGAACAATGCCCAAAATTTGGGAGAAAACAAGAGTAATTTTGGGTTGCCTAGAGTCAAAGTAAATTTCCTCAGTTAAATTGTAGGAGAATATTCTGTTCGATTATCTCTTATTGAACAGAACTAATGTTTCAATTAATCAAATACACCAAAAAGCCTAATAGGTTTGTGCAGTACCTCTTGCTCATTCAGGCTTCTGTGTGGACAAGTATAAAAGTTCTGTGCAGGGTTAAAGGGTCATGCCAGGCTTGCAAATGATACAGATTCATCTCTGCTTACCCTGTCTCTTCCTAGCTCTGTCACTGAGAGACTATGGGGCTTTGTCTTATTTTTCACCTGTAATTCCTGTAAAGTGAGGAGTGGTAGTTAGCACCTAGTGCTTGTCATGTATAGTAACTTGGATGATACTGTATGTAATGTTTTAAGTGCATGATAGGACTTAGCACTTAGCACTTGTGGAAACAGTTGTATTTTATTATAGCTATGTATCTCATGGTGATTCAACAAAAAAGAAAAGAAAAAATAAGAATGTAAAATTAAAAATCTATAGCACTTTGGTAAATGTAGCTGATTAAATTGATATTTCTACTTGATTTTCTTTTTGCTTTGAGATTCCAAGACTCTGGTTTGTGAGCTATCCTAGTGGACATATAGATACCATTTCTTACTGGGAAGCATCCTGCAGAGAAAGCTCCTCTTCCTCCTCCTCCTCCTCCTCCTCCTCCTCCTCCTCCTCCTCCTCCTCTTCCTTCTTTTTCTTCTTCTTCTACTTCTTCTCCTCTCCCTCCTCCTCCTTCTCCTCCTCCTTTTCCTCCTCCCTCTCTTCCTCCTCCTTCACCTCCTCTTCCTTCTCCTTCTCCTCATCATCGTCATCCTCTTCCTCCTTCCTACTCTTCCTCTTTCTTCTTCTTCTCCTCCTCATCTCCTTCATCTCCTTCTCCTCTCTTTCATCTTAAACTGCATCACCAATAACACAATTTTCTATCATCATACTTATATTTGTTTTGTTTTAAATTCATTCATCTTTTAAGTGTAAAGGTAAAGGCCCTCCCGTTGATCGTCGATTTGCTCGAGCAGGCCCAGTAACGTCTCCATTGGAGACTTTGTTGTTACTGTGTCTGGCATATCCAATACTCTTGGTAGCTTGCCGGGCTCTCTGAGAGGGGCAGAGGAATCGAACTCAGGTCGGCCATGTTGGCCGCGTGTAAGGCGAACGCCCTACCTGCTGTGCTATGGGCTGGAGCGATAGCACAGCGGTAGGGCGTTCGCCTTACACGCGGCCAACATGGCTGACCCGAGTTCGATTCCTCCTCCCCTCTCGGAGAGCCCGGCAAGCTACTGAGAGTATTCGATATGCCAGACACAGTAACAACAAAGTCTCCAATGGAGACATTACTGGGCCCGCTCGAGCAAATCGACGATCAACGGGAGGGCCTTTACCTTACCTTTAAGTGAACTGTTATATGAATTAATGTCATTCTGTGTTTTAATCTCTAGATTTTTCACTAAGTGGAAAGTATCTTGTGCTAAAAAAAAGGGTAAACTTTGGATATTAGAGCAAAGTGCTTTACTAGAGAAACTAATAAATGATCTTCAGGCTGTACAACAAACTCGCAAGCATTTAGAAATGGAGGTAAGAAAACAGGCAGAACTTTGATTTAGTCCTATAGATCATCTCTCATTCAATACTTCAACTTTATTTTATTTGTTTTGTTTTATTTTATTTAAACACTGGTTTATGAAAACAAAAAACAACCAAAAAAACCAAAAGTTGTTCATAAAATAGTTGTTTTGGGCATTCAATATTCCAACACCAATCCCACCACCAGTGTGACCTTCCATCATTGTCCCCAGTTTCCCACCTACACCCCTAGTCTTCCCCTTAGCAGGCACAAAATTATTTTATATTGCTTGTTAAAACTAAGTGACTAATGGAATTATAAAAATATGCTTCAGCAAAAGAAAATTTGTTAGAATTGTCTTATCTCACCATGCGGTCATGTCTGAGGATTTACTGAGTTGTTTGTTGCTAGTTGAGCCTTCTTTGTTATTGCTTTTGTTTATTGAGCTTTGTTGGCTTGTAAGCTATTTTCCCATCTAATTTGGTATATTCCTATCAGGCAGTCAGTATTGTGGACTTTAGAAATGTTGGGCAGCTGTTTATGTGGCCATGTGCTCCAGGAAGAACATGATCTTTAGAACTGGGCTAATGAGTTTACATGGTGGCTGTGGGATCTGGGTGTGGCTTCTGGTGCTTCTAGAAGTAGAGGAGGGTGAGGGGAGTCTATTTGCCCCCACTGTGAGAAGATCCCAGAGTGTTTAGCCTGAAAACTGGTGTGTCGGGGGCTGGAGGGATAGCACAACGGGTAGGGCATTTGCCTTGCACGCAGTCAACACGGGTTTGAATCCCAGCATCCCATATGGTCCCCTGAGCACCATCAGGAGTAATTCCTGAGTGTAGAGCCAGGAGTAACCCCTGAGCATTGCCGGGTGTGACCCAAAAAGAAAAAAAAAAAACCAAAAAAACTGGTGTGTCTAGAATTTTCATAGGTTTGGTATCTCTGCAGAGATTAGTCATGAAGCAGTGAAGTTGGGTTGTTGGTATGGCAGTGGCTGTGGGGCATGGGTGTGGCTGCCAGGGCTTCAGCAGGGAGGAGACCCAGCCCACTCCACTCCTAAGGGTACTACAGAGTTTTCAGCCGAAATACCAAAATGCCAGTGTACCTGTGAATTTTAGGGGTTTAGCTGGCATCTTTTCCAAGATTTCTTAAACCTTATTTTAAAAAGAGATTCTCCATTCTGCTAATTTCAGATTTAGAGGGAATTATTTAATTTAGTAAGCAATGTATCCATTTGTTGTGTATTAACTACAAGAATTTAGCAAATTGTCTTCAGAAGATGCTTTTTAACACATGATGTCAGGAACTTACTTGAGATTACTTTTTAGGGAGATGCTCTCTAAAACAAGAAACCAAACATAACTTATTTACCTCCTCTATTAATCCTCTGTCCACCTCTCTTTGTCCCCATTCTTCATATCATCTCTAGATGTCGTTGGTAAAGAAATTAACCTTCCTGTAGGAACAAAGAGAAAAAATTCCTCTTGGTGGTTTATTAAGAAACAATCAAACTAATAGAACTTGGGGCCGGAGCAAAAGTACAGTGGGTAGGGCATTTGCCTTGCATGCAGTCGACCTGAGTTCAATCCCTGGCATCCCAAATTGTCCCCCAAGCACCAGCAGGAGTAATTCCTAGTGCAGAGCCAGGAGTAACCCGTGAGCATCGCTTGGTGTGACCCTAAAAAAGCAAAAGGAAAGAAAGAAAGAAAGAAAGAAAGAAAGAAAGAAAGAAAGAAAGAAAGAAAGAAGAAGCTTAAATCATATTGCAGTCCTATGCAAAGAAATATTAATTTTTCTAGATGTTTGAAAATTGGAGCGATAGCACAGCGGGTAGGGTGTTCGCCTTACAAGCGGCCAACATGGCTGACCCGAGTTCGATTCCTCCGCCCCTCTCGGAGAGCCCGGCAAGCTACTGAGAGTATTCGATATGCCAGACACAGTAACAACAAAGTCTCCAATGGAGACGTTACTGGGCCCGCTCGAGCAAATCGACGATCAACGGGAGGGCCTTTTACCTTTACCTTTACCTTATAACAATGCCTATTTTTCTCTATTTAGATCAGTTATAAAGAAAGAGAGATCGCTGACTTTTTGCTTGGTGTTAAAGAACTTGTCCAAAAATTAAAAGAGGATGAGGAACACTTTGTTGATGAGGAAAATAAGCTAATTGAAGAGCTAACCGAGTCTCAGGTAATGTTCATTTAACATGTAAGCAGTTTCTGGAGGCTGGGTATGTGTCATGCTATTCTAACCATCTAACAGTAAAATAACTCTTCTAGTATGAACAAAGCAATAGTTTTGTTTTGAATTATTCTTCTAAACTAGAAAAAGAACAAGAAAGAGTACTTCCATTTAAAAAAAATCACATACTTCATGTTACATAGAGATGCTGGCATAATGTTAGCATGAACTTGTTGGGAGGTGGTGGGAGAGGGAAATAACAGTTCAAGAAAGTAGAACTTTTCAGATTCAGGGAACCAGTGATCCAGGCCAGGTGGCTCCTTTAGAGAGAAGGCTTGTATTTTAAAAATTATTGATAGAGATTGTGTGATTTTCAATTCTACTTGTACCAATTTCTCATGCATATAATTTCAACGCCACACCCATCACCAGTGTATCTATTTTCTTCTCCCAAGGACCCCCTCATGTCCCCCACCCCAAACTCAATTTTGTGGACTGGGTCTCCCATTAGATTGCCTTTTGACTTTTGTTGCTCTCTTGCTGTGCATCTTTAAGTCTCATACATGAGAGAGATCATTTTGTATGTATCCTTTTTCTTCTGACTGACTTCACTCAGCATGGTATCCTCTAGTTCCATCCATATCACTCTAAATTGCATGATTTTGTTGTTTCTTAGGGATGCATAATATTTAACTGTGAACATATGCCACAACTTCTTGATCCATTCATCTGTAGTTGGGCATTTGGGCTATTTCCCTATCTTTGCTATTGTACTAAGTTCAGAGATAGAACTTATATCCTTACAAATTAATGACTGTGTTTGGGGGATATATACCAAGAAGTGGTAACACTTGGTCATATGATACCTATTATTTTTGGATAGATCTGCATATTGTTTTTCACAGAGATTGAACCTGATGACATTCCCACCAACAGTGGATAAGTGTTCCTTTGTCTCCACCACTCTGCCTACACTGGCTGTTCCCAGATTTTTAAAAAAAAATATGCAGTCCTTACAGGCATGAGATGGTACGTGTGATTTTGATTTGCATTTCCCTAATCATGAGTGGCAATCAGAAGTTTTTCATATGTCTATGGACCATTTGTATATAGAGATGGCAGATCTTGGAGGGTTCCGCATATGAATTGGGGGTCGAGTAGTTGGAAGTAAAAGCACTGAATAGCCAGGGAAAACACAGATCTCATGATCCTGGAAACAACAAAAAGTCACACCGTTTAAGGGTAGTGGCATTCCCTGGAGAGTCCCAGAAATGGTTCTCATAGACTAGAGGAGCTGCAGAGAAAAATAATGGTATTCAAAGTCCTTATTTAAACAGGATTCTGTTTGAGGAGATTAAAGAGGCCTTGCGAAAGCAAGGGGGACTTCATTTGCAGCAATACTCCCTTAGAGGGACTATCTTTACCTTTCAAAACATACCCATAGCAGAGTTCTTTGTGCTACCTCCATGACACACACCCTGCTACATGCTATAGAAACCCAAAGAAATTTCAGGAGAGGATCCCTGTTCTATGTTTTTAATTTAATTTTTATGTTTTTGGGCTACATTCAGAAGTACTCAGGGCTTATTCCTGTCTCTGCACTCAAGAAATACTCCTGGTGGTGCTTTGAGGACCACACAGGCTGCCAGGGATAGAACCCAGGTCAGCATGTGCAAAGCAAATGTCCTACCTGCTGTACTATTGCCCCATCCTCATAAAGCTCTATTCTTTTTAATACAAACAACAGAAAGCAGCAAGCATGACTTCCTTTAAAAGTACAATATGGAAAGCAAGGAAATGCAGGGTAAAAAAAATTCCAATGTAAGAAGATTTGGGTCATGAATTAAAATAACTACACAGCTATACAAAGGAAGATCAAAATTAGCAATACTGCCCTAGTGTCTTTGTATCAAAGGTCCATTATCCATTCATCTGCTCTTGGGTACTTTGGTTGATTCCAGATTTTGGCTATTGTGAATAGTGCTTCAATGAACATTGGCATGCAAGCAGTTTTTCTGGATGAGTTTTGGGGCCCTTGGAGTAAATGCCAAGAAGTGGAATTGCTGGATTATATGGAAACTCAATTCCTAATTTTTAAAGAAATGTCTACATTGTTTTCCAAAAAGGTGGAACCAGTCAACATTCCCACCAGTAGAAAATGAGAGTCTCAATAGGAAGCAGTGTAGTGAAATCTAGCACAAGCAAAAAACAAAGGTATAGGAAGCACTGTACAAATAATAAATAAGAAACCTAAGAGGTGGGGGTAATGAGAAATGGTCTCCCTCTGCTGGTTTGGACATGTCTGGGTATATCATATTAGAAGCTGAAAAACAGAAGCAAAATGAATTAGAGTCCTTATGAAGCTCCTTATTGGAGGGTAGTTGAAAAAACAAGATAAACCAGTAGCACACATAGTCAATTCCATGGTGACTTATGCTAGAGAAAGAAATATTAAGCTTAAAATGGTGAGTAAGGGCAAGTGTGGTATGGTGCAGATAATCACATGCGATGCAAGAGCACAGATTTTTACAACAGTATTTCTTAGAACTTATGTATATTCTGATTTACTGACTTTTTAAAATTTAAATTTTTATTGTTAATTAATTTTTGGTGGGGTCTTGCTTGGTGATATTGGGAACATCATGTGGTACTGGGTTTCAAAACCGGGCTCCAACATGAAGACCATGTGTTCCAGTCCTTTGAACCAGTTCCTCTGCTGCCTTTTTCTTGCCAAAAATGCAATCAAACAAGAGAGAGTTCCTCAAACATACCTGTGACTAATATATGTAGTAATGTTAAGAGAATCATGGTGGAAGACAGAGAGATAGTACAGGGGCTAATGCCCTGTATAAGGTATATGCCTTGGATAAAGCCAACCCCACTTCAACTCTTGGTACCACATTGGGCTCTAAGGGTGCAGAACTGGAGACACCCAGCATGGCTAGCGTACTCCAGATGAGCCCCAGCACTGTTGGGCTAAGCAATACCACATTCACTGTTCATTACATTGAACTGCCAACCATTGGCTGAATATCACTGTGACAGGTCCTGCAGCTTCCTGAGCAGAGGGGAGGGAGAAAGTCAGGGAAGGAAGGCAGGCAAGCCTTGGTAGTAGAACCATAGAACTGAAAAGATCACTGGAAAGACAAAGGATCTTAATTTCTTAAACATGTGTGTTTGATATAAATAAAATTTTCGCTTTTCAGAGAGCTGTATATCAAACCAAATATAAAAAACTCCTTTAAATAGTATTATCTAGCTTCTATCAGATACCTTTCTATGCCCTTCAGGTTTGGAGATCTCCCTCAGAGAACCTACTTTCTAATCTAGAGGGCTATGTGACTTCTCTGATGCGTGCCTCACCATTTATTTTTCTTTCTTTAAAGAAAACATTTGTCATGGAAAAGCACAGTGCTGAAATGTATGAAGACATGCTACAGGAGTATCTTCCTAATCTTCAAGAGGTAGAAGTGGAGTTTATAAATAAAAATAAGAAGTATGAAGAGCTCTGTGGTCAGATTTCAGGTACACATGAAGCATTCTGCAACTTCCCTCAAGCTGAGTTAGAACTTCTGTTAACTTCTGTCATGGGACTTCTTCCACTATTTCCACTTACAACCCTAAGAAGGATACCAGGAGCAGGACCTGCCACAAACACCTCAGATTCATGAACCATTCAATTTTGAATTAATAGTTGCTTATACAGAAACCTGTTACTGTTGCCAAATTTTCCATGACCCCACATTCATTTCAGAACCTTATACATGATGGTGCTTTACAGTTTAAGAAGTTAAGGTCTCATTCAAGGTAGGGAGAGTGTCATCAGTCACAAGTATGTCTGGAAATACTTCCAACATGTTCTCATCACCTTTTACTTCCTGTTCTTTAGTTTTTGCCTCTTCTAGCTTTCTCTCTCACACTACACTTTCTCTTGTCTAATGTCTCCTTTTCTCTTTTAAAGGCTACTTAAAGTAACTCGATATCAACAGCATGGTCTCTCTCTGTGGTACAGATGAAACCAATTCTTTTACCCTGATACCATATAAAGACTTTTTTTCTGTTTCATCACATGCATCTACAAATGATAATCTCTTTTCCAGTTATGATTTAATCATTTTGCCCATAGGAACTACTCAGATTTTTCCCATTGGCCTACCTTATGGCAAATACACCTCATGAGTCCCATATCTGGGTAATTAGGAAATGATTTGAAATGTGTCTGAAAATATTTGAATGTGTCTGAAAATGTGTCTGAAAAATGTCTTATATATGATTCCATGGCATAATCATGCATGTATTTAACATAAAAATAATTATTTTCTCAACTACAATTGGAATGTGGCCATCAAACCCTGCACCGAAGAGTTCACACATCCTGAATTATTCCCACAGGGGTAAGGCTTGTCTTATACTTAAGGAGTAGAAGACTCTTGCCCAAGGACCATTAAGAGAGACAATTTCCAGAACTTCTATCTTCTTGATATTGGAAGAAGTTTGAAGGAATGGAAAGGCCAGAGCCAAAAGTTAGAATAAGGATTTAAAGAGAAGAAAAATCAAATGTACTGAGGTAGAAATAATCACTTGGCACAAACAAAATTGGGAAATAGATATTAAAATAGTTTTGTCAAAATAGTAGTTATATGGAACTTCAGTATACTCAAATGTATAATAAACATCCCAAAGTGAATAGTTGTTGCTGCAGAGAAAGGTGGATTTTAAAGAACATTATACGACCTTACTTTCCCAGACCTTCCTTCTTTACTGAGTAAAGGATATAAGAAACAGTTTTAGAGCTAGAGAGAATAGTACTAGGGTAAGATTCATGCCTTACATTTGTTAAACTGTGGTTTGATCCCTTGTACCACATGGTTCACCTAGCATTATCAGATGCAACCAGGTTGACCTATGAGCAATGTCACATCCACAGGCCTTCTCACTGAAGCACCAGCTTGGTAAACTGAGAATAGGAGAATAGGGACTATTATTCTCTCTAGTTGTAAGATTATTTCTTAAGTCTTCTACTCAGCAGTGGCATGATGGGTCCCCTGAGCACTGCTTGGGAGACCTGCTCCTAAGACAAAAAAAAAAAGAAACACTTTCAAGTTTGAAAGTAAATAATATAGTGCATTCTCAGATGATCACCGATGGAAGTAGGGAGAAGAGGGTAAAGTAGAAGAAAGGAAAGTGAGAGGGCATAAAAGCAACATGCCTCTGAGATTAATAAAACATACTCAGAACACAAGCAGTTAGAATTACAGAGGATGGCATGTATGGATCAGTACGCATGAGACCAATGGCAATACTTTGTGTTAATTGTGATAAACAAAACATAACCATCTATCTTTGCTCCCTAAGGAAGCATCCCAAAAATATATGTAAAAAAATATTTCTTGTTTAATTGTGTTAGCCCACAGGTGCAAAGAGCAGAGCAAACATCAGTAGCTAACAAATACCATTGCTGCCAGGCATATATGCAATGGAAGCATCAGCAGAGAGAGGTCTAGGTATAACAAGTGTGAGCAATAAGCACAGTGAGGGGGAAATGTACACTGGTGGAGGAATGCGTGTTGAAATATTGTGTGACTGGAATCTAATCATGAATAGCTTTGAAAAGTTGTATCTCACAGTAATTCAATAACTTTTTTTAAAAAAAAATACAGTCTCTCATAGGCAGGACCCAGAGTGCCTTGGACTATGGAGAATCCTGCTACTGTGAGGGTTGAGTCAAATGCCCTCTTCAGGGCAACTGATTTTGCTTCCAAGCCT
Source organism: Sorex fumeus (assembly GCF_029834395.1). Classification (NCBI taxonomy): domain Eukaryota; kingdom Metazoa; phylum Chordata; class Mammalia; order Eulipotyphla; family Soricidae; genus Sorex; species Sorex fumeus. The sequence goes on from NW_026606155.1 coordinate 36,093,423, forward strand.
AGCAGAAAAATTGGAGCCAAAGAGACTGAACTGCAGATTGTTGGACATGACTGCGGGCATAAAACAGAGGCTGTGCAGACTTTCTTCTACTGGTCTGCTTGTACTATGATTCCTCTAGAATTCCTTCCCTGTCTGGGAGAAGGAAATGGGGAGATTTTTCAAACAACACAAACCATTTTAGAGAAAACCTTCACAGATCCTAACATTTGAGGGTCTCTCCAGCAAAATGGTTGCTTCCTAATCACTGCACTGCAGAGCTCACCCAGGAACCAAAGCTTTTAGTACCTCCTTTGTAGAAGAGATTGGCTGTCAGTAATCAAACATCTCAGCAATATCTCCAACATGCAAGAGAAGCTACCGCAGACAGAGGAAGAGAACTCAGTGGAAACAGCGTCAGCGAGCTTATGAACAAGAGTACTTTTGAGGATATATTCTCAGAGAATATATACTCTTGATATTTTAAACATAAAATACAATGTTTTATATATTCTTTATCCCAGACAATGTATCTTAAAGGTATATTTTTGGGGAAATAAAAGATGAAGCTGGAGAGAAAATAAGCCTTGTAAGTTGGCCCATCCCAGTTTGATCTCTGGCCCTGAGCACTGTTAGGAGTATATATACCAAAGCACTGAGCACTATTAGGAGTAAGCTTGAACACAACTGAGTATACCCCCAGGTAAAGTATTGCTTTCAAATAAAAAAGAATAAAATGTCTAAATGAAAACAATAAGAAAAAAATGTCTAGGAATCAAAAACTAACTAAAAAAAATTAACTCAAATAGGGAGACCATAAGAAGAGTTAAGAAAACATATTTAAAAGGAAGACCTGCCCAACAAAAATGAGAAGATATGAGGCCAGAACAAAGGAGGAGAAGGAAAGTCAAAGTGTATTCTGGAATATCAAATACCCAGTTGATATAAATCGGGAAAAGAAGAATTGAAAATATGTGAAAAAATTTAAAGAACAATAAAATTCTTCAGAACTGGGGTGACTGAGTTACTACATACAAAGGAGGTATAAGTCAAGAAAAACAATAGAAAGACTATATGAGAGTTAGGAATAAGAAGGTTTGAATTATGGAGGTGTAAAGTCCCAAGAGCTAGTTGTGCAGATGAATAAGGGGGAAAAGTGCAGAAAGCAGTGACAATGGGAGAAGACAAAAATAACACTAAAAGTGCATCAAAGCGTTTGGCTACCTGGGAAGTAACACTCAGAGTAGATCACACAACTCTGTTAAATACTTTAACATGAATTAGAGACATATACAGGGAAATCTAAGCAAATTTTGAAAGACGGATTATCATTAGTTCCTGGGAAAACAATATACGTGTGTGTAAAAACACACATGTATGTGTTTACATATAGTTATGCACAAGAGCATGATATGTCCTCCTCCACCACATTAGGAAATAAGTCTTTAACCCCCTTAAAATGACAAGACAAGAAATAGTAAACATCTAAGAATTTTTAAAAATTTTAATAATGAAATGAGCCAAAGTTAATGCAAATTTAGATACTAGGATCGATACAGCCTTAGGGAGCACCTGACTGGATCTTGTTATAAACCTTATAATAATAATTGTTTTTTAAAATGCAGGTATGTGTCTTTTTATTACCTATTTTAATTTTGGACAAGCAATATATATTTTGTAAATTTAAATTTTCTTTAATTTTTTAAAATTAAATTGAGATACACAGTTACAAGGTATTCATAATTGCCTCTCAGTCATAAAATGTTCCAGCACCCATCTTTCACCAGTCTGTATTTCCTGTCACCACTGTCTCCAGTTTCCCTCCTGTCCCCCACCCCTCAAGCTTGCCTCTATAATGGACACTTTTCTTCTCTCTCTTTTTTCCCTTTTAGGCACTGCGATTTGTGGTACTATTACCAAAGGGTTTCATATGTATCACTTTTTTCATTATTATTATTGAATCACCATGAGATACAGTTACAAAACTTTCATGTTTGAGTTTCAGTCATAAAATGATCAAATACCCATTCCTCCACCAGTGCACATTCCCCAACACCAATGTCCCCAGTATACCCCCCCCTTTCCAACCCTCCCCCTGCCTCTATGGCAGACAATTTCCCTCATACTCTCTCTGTACTTTTGGGCATTATGGTTTTCAATTTAGATACTGAGAGGCTATCACATTTGGCCCTTTATCTACTTTCAGCACACATCTCCCATCCCAAACAATTCCTCCAACCATCATTGACTTAGTGATCCCCTCTCTATTTCAACTGCCTTCCCCCCCAACTCATAAGGCAGACTTTCAACTATGGAGCAATATTCCTGGCACTTGTGTCTACTGTCCTTGGGTGTCAATCTCATATTATATTATTTTATATTCCACAAGTGAATGCAGTCATTCTATGTCTCTTTCTGACTCATTTCACTTAGCATGATACTCTCCATGATCATCTACTTATAAGCAAATTTCATAACTTCATCTCTCCTAATAGCTACATAGTATTCCATTGTGTAGATGTACCAAAGTTTCTTTAACCAGTCGTCTATACTCGGGCACTTGGATTGTTTCCAGATTCTGGTATTGTGATCAGTGCTGCAATGAACAGACAGCTGCAGATGTCATTTCTACTGTGCTTTTTCTCATGCATATCACTTTACCTCCTTTCAGCACCCAATTGTTGTCCAGAGAGATCATTTCCAACTATCATTGTCATAGTGGCTTCTTCTCTGTCCTAACTGCACTCCCACCCCACCCAGCTTGTAACAAGCTTCCTACCCTGGGCCTGTCGTTCTGGCATCATTTCTATTGTAGTAGGGCATTATTCACATACTGTGTCTTTTATATACCAGTGCGATCATTCTACATCAGTCCTTCTCCCTCTGACTCATTTCACTCAGCCTGATAGTTTTAATTGAAATTTACTTAGAAAGATTCAAGGGTGAGGCGGAAGAAAGAGAGGATATACACACGTGTTCAAAAATGAACACAAACTCAAGAGTAAGCAAGTGAGATAATCTGTTCAAGGGAGAACATGGGCTTGAAGAGCAAGTCTTTACTATTTTAACAGAAAATTGTGTACGCAGTTATTGATTTTCTCTCTCTCTTTTTAATAGCAAAACAGGAGGAATATTTCTGTCTGGGAAATAGCATTTCTCAAGCTGCAAAGGAATTTACAAGATTCTCAATCAATGCGGTAAAGGGTCAATGTAATCATTCTTTTAGTTATTAGAATAATGCCATTCACATGCAGTATTACTGACCTAGCATGCTTTCATTTTCAGGAAATCTACATTTATTAAACTTACTTTTTTAATGGGCTGGAGCTAAAGCACAGCAGGTAGGGCATTTGCCTTGCAGACGGACATGGCCGACCCGAGTTCGATTCCTCCGCCCCTCTCGGAGAGCCCAGCAAGCTACCGAGAGTATCTCACCTGCATGGCAAAGCCTGACAAGCTACCCATGACATATTCGATATGTCAAACAGAGTAACAAGTCTCACGATGAAGACTTTACTGGGCCTGCCCGATCAAATCGATGAACAATGGGAGGACAGTGACAGTGACTTTTTTAATACTAATGGTTTAAAATTTTAGCTGCAACATGCACTCATGTATATGCATGTTTACACACATGGAGAAAGAGAAGAGAGAAAGAAAACTACTGATTTCGCAGCCTTAGTTTTCTTAATTATAGGTTAGCGATTAGATTATGTTTTCTAGGTTTCTTTTAAGATTTGTTTTTCTGGTAAATTCTTATGAAATTAGAGGGAAGATATTGCAGGGAAGGGTGTGAAGGTGGAAGCAGTGGAGCAAGGTAAAGGATGTTTGCAATCTTTTTAAAATTTTATAATAATTATGGCCAAAGAGATAGTAGAGGGGGCAGATGCTTGACTTCCAATCCTGGTTCTAGCCTTGACACTGTCAAATATGATCCCTGAACAAAGAATTAAGCATAAGTCCTGAACACAGTCTGGTGTGATTCAAAAACCAATAAAATAAAATAAAATTTTGTAACTAATGGTCAATGAAAAGCACATACGCGTAGCTGATTAAAATATGGAGGGCTTACATTTAGAAGTAAGAATACAGTCAAGTTGTATTCTGATCTTGCATTTTGCATGCCAATTTATGTTGATATCCAGATTAAGTAGATACTGATATATGTATATACTGTATATACGACATATCACTGTCTTTTGCCCCAAATGTTGCTTAAGTACACGTGTTGTTTGACCTCAATAGCACCTGTTTTATATATAATATTCATGCATGTAACATTTCAATTGGTAATAGTGATTACAATATCAACATATGTAACAGAAGATAGTCCCAGAATGTGATGGTTTTTTATTTGTTTGTTTTTATTGAATCACCATGAGATGGTTAAAAGGCTGCTCATGATCGACTTTTAGTCATACAATGTTCCAACAGCCATCCTTCCACCAGTGTATATTTCCCACCACCAATAACCCCAGTTTCCCTCTCACCCCACCCCCGCCTCTATGGAAGGCACTTTCCTTCTCTTCTCTTTCTCTTTATCTCTCTCTTTCCTCTTTCTCTCTCTTCTCTCTCTCTTTCCATTTGAGCATTATGGTTTGCAATACAGATATTGAAAGGTTATTATTTTTGTTCCTTTACCTACTTTCAGCATGCAGTTAAAACTAACTAGCAGTTTTATTAATACACCTCTGAAATGTGATTTAAATTTGGGTGTGGAACTGGGCCCGTTTGAGACACCTTGAAGAATCTGTTCCTATAGTCCTGAAGCCCAAAAGACCCATGCTCAGAAGTTAGCCCTCCTGGGGCTGGAGCAATAGCACAGCCGGTAGGGCGTTTGCCTTGCACACGGCCAACCCAGGTTTGATCCCCAGCATCCCATATGGTCCCCTGAGCACCGCCAGGAGTAATTCCTGAGTGCAGAACCAGGAGTAACCCCTGTGCATCGCCGGGTGTGACCCAAAAAGCAAAAAAAAAAAAAAAAAAAGGCCCTCCTGCTGTGAAATATCCACTGAAAGAAATAGAAATAGCCAGGCCACTTCTGCTCTTTGTCAGCTAGTGCCTGGCTTAAGTGACTGTGTTCCTGTCTCCTTCCTTCCATTTTAATTGAATTGTATGCTTATGCTGCTGTAATGTGTTCTTCCCCCCAATAAAATTATTTTGTGATTACTATATATGTGGAAGGCTGAAGGGCTGGAGCAAGAGTACAGTGGATAGGGCACTTGCTTTTCACATGGCCAACCAGGGTTCAATCTTAGCACCAGTATGACCCCAGAGCCTGGCATAAGTTCTGAGTGCCACCAGATGTGGCTCAAAAACCAAAAGCAAACAACAAAAGAAATATTCTACTTCCCAAGACACACTAATAACAAATGCAACTTTTAATATACTATGGTTATAGAGAAACATAAAAGGAAGCTACAGTAGGTATATTTCATGAACAATTCTATTTTCCTGATAAAATGCTGCTAGTGAAATTATGTGATTCTTAACAGTATTACAACGAAAAGAGAATAGATAATTCAGTAGATAAAGCAGTTGAGAATTCTGAAATATTCATAATATAATGTTTAAGAAATATTATATACTTCCTTAAGACCTTAGTAAAGCCCACTCCTTACTTCCCATTTTGCCAGATATTTTTTTAATTTATTTTTTGAAAAATTTTTATTAATGAGACATCATGAGGTACAGTTGCAGACTTACGAATTTTTGTGCTTGGGTTTCAATTATACAATGATCAAATACCCATCCCTCCACCAGTGCCCATTTCCCACCACCACGGATCCCAGTATCCCTCCCACCCCCCATGCCCCTATCCCACCCTGCCTCTGTGGCAGGGCATTCCGTTTTGTTCTCTCTCTCTCTTATTGGGTGTTGTGGTTTGCAAAAGAGGAATTGGATGGCAATCATGTTTGGTCTATAGTCTACTTTCAGCATGCTTCTCCCATCCTGGGAGGATCCTCCCAACACCCTTTATTTGGTGCTCCCTTCTCTATCTGAGCTCCCTTTTCCCCTAGTATGTGTGGCTGGCCTCCAAGCCATGGAGTAAAATTTCTGGTACTAATCTCGGCCATTCTTGGGTGTTAGTCTCCTATTTTGTTGCTTTATGTTCTCCAGATGAATGCAATCTTTCTATGTCTATCCCTTTCTTTCTGAGTCATTTCACTTAAAATGATACTTTCCATGTAGTACCACTTGCATGTAAATTTCATGACTTCGTCTTTTCTAACAGCTACTTAGTACTCCATTGTGTAAATGTACCAAAGTTTCTTTAACCAGCCATCTCTTCTCGGGCACTCAGGTTTTTTCCAGATGCCAGATATCAGATATTTTTTAAACTTTTGTCTAAACAGCCTTACTTGTGGTCTGATCTTTAGCTCCAAGACCTGTTTTCCAGAGACTGTAAATAAAATAAAAAACTTTGGAGTTTAGTGTAATTTTTCTGGGAAAGGAAAGATCAATGCCACTGATAGTTCATGAATTAGAAACTCTTTCCGGTGTGGTCCAAAAAAAACGTGATAGATTGTTTCTCTCAGTGCACTTAATGACATAATTTGGGGGGTTTGTGTTTAAACAGGAAATAGTGAAGCAAGAATTAAACTCATTACGAAATCAAGAATATCGTAAAAATCAAACTCATTTTGAAGCTCTAAAGAACTTAGAAAATGAAATCTATGTAAATGACATCAAAACAGATGATTTGCTCAGAGAAAATGAAAACTTAAGACAAGTAAGTTCAAGAGCACTTCACTTGTAGCATGATTTTAGTTGATTCTCCAGGCCTTGTATAACAGTTAGTTATTGTCAGATAATAGTTGATTATCTCACCTTCTATGAGATAAAGAGAAAGAAGACCTGGAAACTATTTTAAATAAAAATAAAAGCAGGTACAGAAAAATGCCCACATCTAAAATGAAGTCACTGGACAATAAACACCTGGACCAAGATGAAATCATGAACAGAATCCAGATATTTCTTTGCCTTTCTGTCCTTTTCCAATCTGTGAGTCACAATATAATCACTTGGAACACCACAGACCAGTTTTGCCAGCTTTTGAACTTGATATGAATAGAATGATACTCTGTTAAGCTATGTTATCTTTGAACAGTTCGACTTTATTTGTTGTTTGCAGTTATGATTTTTTCATTCTTTGTTCTGCATGGTATTTCATTGTAGGACTCTTCTACAACTCTTATACACCCTTATTCATTGGAGTTAGAGTGTTTCAAATATGAACGCTTACAAAGAGTGTTGCTATAAACATTCTAATACATTTTTTGGTGAATGTATGTACACTTTTTATGATTTTGTTTTGGTTTCTGGACCATATTTGGCAGTGCTAGGGCTTACTTCTGGCCCTGCACTCTTGACAAGGCTCAGGTGACCATGTATGGTGCTGGGTATCAAACTCAGACTGTCCATATGCGAGGGAAGTGCCCTTCCTGCTGTAGCATGGCTTAGGCCCATGTATATATATCTATTGTAAGTGCACGAACAGAGGATGAACAGAGCTTCAGAGATACACATTTTCCACTCTCATGTGTGCTGACATCCCCCAAAGGAGTCACAATAATGCTTCTCTCAGTAATAGTATAGAGAAAATCAGTGCTCCACATTCTCACCAAGCTTGTTCTGAAGTTTTTTTCTTAATCATTCTGAAAGTTGTGTCATCGTATACTGTGATAATTTTCAATTTACACTTATTTACTAATAAATGATAATTGTCATTGATGTGATTAATTAAGCATCTATTGGTGAATAGATCAGTGTCTATATTTTTCAAGTTTTGGGATAAGGACATTTGTCCTTGCTTTGGGATAAGGATCTTTGGCCAGGTTTTATATATTGTTCCCCACATTCAAAGGGAGGTTATAACTTGACTAAAGGTGGCATTCACTTTGGTTTCCTATAAAACCTGACAATAATCCTTGTATAAATTTATGGAAGAACAAGGCTGCACAATTTGACAGTCTCCCATGGCCTTATAAATTGTCATAAACTGTCAAATGAATGTTGGTTACTACTTTGAAGGTTTTTTTTTGGGAGAGGGGTTGGGAGCTTGGGTTACATCCAGTGGTTCTCAGGGCTTACTCCTGACTGCATTCAGGGATAATTCCTGGTGGGATTTGGGAAACCATATGAAGTTTTGGGTATTTAACCCGGATTGGCCATATGCAAGGCAAATGTCCTACCTGCTTTAATATTGTTCCATCCCATAGTTGGAAGATTTTTATCCATAGTTGGTAGTATTTGACTATTTCTTTGGACACTGGGCTATTGCCAAGTGAAATTTTCAGGGTTTCCTGAGACTTTAGAGTTTAGATATCCTGAGTATTGCATGATGAGAATGGAGAGTCATCACTTTAATACTAAACCACTACTAATAATTTTTCTAACCCCAAAAAATATCTTGAGGAAGCAATTCTGAGGAGACTCCTCACTTAATATATCATCTCACTAAGAGCTCGTGCTGAAGTCCTCCAGTTAGATAGCATTGCTGTTCTGTAACATTAGTGCATGTCCATTCTGCACAAGGAACATTGTGTGTGTGTAATTACCTTTTGCAGAAAATTATACTTAGAGTACTGTATTTATTTGGTGCTGAATATCTTACTAGTTAAGGATGCAGGACCTTTTATCTCTCTCACCATAATGCAAACATGACAAGACTTCATCATGCTACCCTTGCATCTGAACTAGTAAGGTGGCATGGAGGAGAAATCAAGAAACATTTGCAGAATGATGAGCACATGGATAGTAATTGCTCATTCAGTTTTCCTGTACTAGTTGAATGACTTAAAGCAATCATATATCTTTAATCTCCAGTATATTGACTACATGAAGCGCTTAATAGAGCGATACAGAAACAAAAAAGAACAACTCACAGAAAGCATGGGAGAACAGTCTAGGCACCTGAAAGACCTTAAGGGTAAGTAATGTGCTATGGGTGATCTTTACAGATGCAAAATTAAATTTGTATTTTCTTTTAATCAATTTTTCTGACTTGCATGCAATAAAATATGCTTCTTCAGATCAGAGTTTTGACAAATGCACATACCACTGTAGCCATAACTATCATATGCAAGATAAAGAATTTTCTTTTCAGTTTGAACATTTCCCTTGTGTTCCTCTGTAACTTATTTCCCACTCTACCTCCAGATCCTTGGAAACCATTAATCTTCTTTCTGTCACAAGGAATTAGAAATGGAAGAATTGACTCCTTAAACTTTGTTCTGCCTTCTTTCACTCAGCAAACTTTTAAAAGATCTATTTATGTCCTGAGTGTCATTGGTTTGCTTGTTTTTGTAGCCATTGAGGAGTAATTCATTATATGGATATCCATAGTTTACTTGCCTAGTCACCAGCTGAAGATATTTGGATTGCTTCCAGTTTGGGGATACTAATTGATTACAAATAATTATGCAAAATTTGTTTTCTTTTCTCTGGTAAAGTCTGATGAGTAAAATTACTGATGAGTAGAAGAGCTCAATTGATGAGTAGAGGTAGTGTGTGTAGGCTTATAAGAAGCTGCCAATTTGCTAAAGTGGTCATACAAATTGGTCATCCCACCAACCAAGTGAATGATACTCCATGTAGTCACTGACACTTAAAATTATCAACATTTTAATAGACACGAAATGGTATTTTATTTATGATTTAAAATTTTTTATCCCTGAAATGCTTTTCTAGAATATTTTCATATGCTTTCTGTCCATGTGTATATCATCTCTCCGTGATGTGTTTTGACCAGTTAGTTTGCTAATAAGGTGAAACAAATATTATTAATCATATACTTTCCTACAAAACAGTAATTTGATCAGAGCTTGGGGGAGACAATTTATATCTGCTCCACTTGCTGTCAAGTGGGGCAGCTGGATTCCAGCAGTCAGCAACTGGAATCATCTGAAGGAGTCATTCATTTATGATGCCCTGGTTTTCAGCCAGCTTCAGGGAAGACTGTTATCCAGAACTCCTCTATTCACGTAACTGCTTTGTTTGCTCTATATTGCACTTTTGAGCATACCAAGAGAGCAAAATGGAAGTTTGTGTCATTCTTAGATAGATATGGGTAGATTCAAATCTTTTGTTCAATGCTTTGTGCTGTGTGCATAGTGCTGAACTAAAAAATCTTTATATATTCTGAAAATTAGATCTTCTTGAATCTGAGGCTTGACTTTTGATTTTCTTTTTGGTGTCTTAAAAGGAGAAACTACTTTTCTATTTGAATAAAGTTCACTTTATCTATTTTGCCTTTTACTTGACTTTTTAAAATCTCAAAACACTGAAGATATTCTCCTATTAATTTTTAGTTTACTGCTTTTTGGTTTGGTTTGGTTTTTGACCCCACACATGGTAGTGCTCAGGGCTGACTCCTGGCTCTGTGCTCAGGGATTGCTTTGGGGATCAGATGTTGTACTAGGGGTCAAACTCTGGTAATTCCATTGCGATGTAAGTGCCTTAATACTTGTATTCTCTTTGGTTTTCTAGTTTTGCCTTTTTCTAGATCTCTGAATCATTTCAAGTTAAACTTTTTGTCTTTGTACAATATGAGATTTGAGTGTCATTGTTTTCATGCCTTTTCAGTTGTTTCTAAACCATTTTTTACTTTATCCATTGTATTTCCCTTAGGATTTTTTAAAATATAAATTTTATAAATGCATTTGTTTATTCCTTGATCAAACTTTTTGTCAAAATCATACTGTCCTGATTACTGTGGTTTCATCTTTGGTATGGAGCCAATTTTTCACAATGTGGACTTCCCCCTGAGAACCCTTTGGGCTATTTTAGGTTCTTTGAACTCTATGTAGGTCTTAGAATCAGCTTATTAGTATACATGTACATGTCAGTATGAATTGGGTGTGTGTATAATCTATAAATCAATTTGGGGGGGTTATATCTTAACAAAATCAAGGGACTGGAGAGAGTACAGTGGAAGGCTCTTGCCTTGCATGTTGCTGACCCAGGTTCAATCTCTGGCACATATGGTCGGTCCTCTGAGCCCCTTTAGGGCTGATCCCTGAGCACAGAGCCAGGAGTAAACGCTAAACACTAAACACTGCCATATGTGGTCCCAAACCAAACCAACCCCAAAATTACAACAATAGTGACAATGAAGTCTTCCAATCCAAGAACATGGTACATATCTGCATTTATTAGATGTTCTACATGACATTTTGCAGTAGTTAATGTACATTGAACTTCTTCAGACCACCTTTGGTCTTGATGATTAGTTAAAATTCATGAAATTCAGAAATTGTTATGCAGGACTTGTTTATTATTCAACCAAGGGTAGAAGTGTATGGGACAAGAGTGGAGGAAATCAGGTTGCAGACATGGAGAAATCTCTCTCAGTGGAATTGCATGGATGCACTTAATTTCCCCAGCAGAAATAAGTGACATCACAGGTAAGTACTGCCAACCAGGGGAGCTCACTCAGGTGTCCAGGATGTAGGCATATGCGTGACATTGGCCTTACCTGTACAAACGCTACTGAGATGCTTAGATGGTGTTTTTCTCCTCTTCCTCTTGTATGTTGTCACAAGGGCAAATTGCACTGATTACGTTTTGAATGGCAAACCAATTTCCCATTCCTGATATAAAATATATCAGTCAAAAACTATTAAGTTTTTATATATTGCTGGATTCAAATTTCTGATTTTTGCACATATTTTTGTGCCTGTGAATAACTATCTTACTCTGCTTACACAGTAATCTGGAAAGCACTACCCACCCTAGCAGAATGATCATAAGGCTAAGCTAATTTGTCTCCTTCCTTTCTACTATCCCAGTCCTATTCTACCCATTTCACAATATCTGAAAACTAGGTATAAAACAAATACTTCTGCTTAATGTTTATTTTTTTTACAGTTGAAGGGCAAGTATGATGTAGTTATTGTCATTTTGAAAGTAGAAATTTTTAGATAAAATTATTTGTTGCATGTGTTGTTAAAATATTGAAATAATTTTATAGTAACCTTTGTATTTAAATTCTTTGTTTCAGCATGTTATGTGGATTTATGGAGTGAATATCGGCTCACTCTTCAGGTATGTTTTCTTTGTATTACCTTTCTAAGTATTGTATTTCTAAAAAAAAATGTATATGCTTAGTAAGTGTGTGTGCACTTATATGTACACACATAAAATAGGAGATCCCGACTGCAAAGGAGTGACAGGGCAAAAGGGCTCACTATTTCTAAATAATGTGATATCTGGGCCACACAAAACTGTATAATCTTAATCTTTTGAGAATAGTATCTTCCCACTTCACCACATCAGTATTAAAGTAGAAATGACTTTTTTTAAAGCTCAAATTAAAAACAAATCATGACTATCAGTTCTAAATTTCATTTATTTTTTACGTTTGGGACAAGAGTGGAGGAAATCTGTAAACTGTAACATCTCTACCTTTTCCTTTCACCCCCAAGCTCCTTGTAGAAGCAACTTGGTTGGATTTTAAATTGTGACTCAGCTACCTTCTAAGAGTGAGGTTTATTGTGATCTTTGTTTGATACTGACTAAATAAGAAGAGGCCGGCAGGAGATAACAGGGCCTGGGCCTCAGATATATTGGTGAGGTTGAGATGTGGTATATGTATATATCTAAATTACAGAGTCAACAGGGTGGTAAGCAGAAGACCCAAACAGAACAACCAAAAATAGGGACAGTGGTGTAGGGAAGTCAACACGGATGGTGTGTTTGGTTTTGGAACATTGTATGCCTGAAATCTATTATGAATAATTTTGTAAATCACTGTGCTTTAGTAAAAAATAAACTTTAACTCTGGGTTATGGTGCCGACAGCAGGTCAGTCTGTATTTTTGAGCTAGTGCATCAGCAGCCTGATGGTGCATTCAGACTTCTAGATACCCCAAAATTGCTGCTGTGCCTTTTGCCAGACCCCAACAACTTGGGGCCAAGTTTACCAAGAAAATAAACGGCCAAAAGTTAGGTATGTGGGAGACATACCCACAAACCACCTCTGGCTCAGCTATATAATTGGAGGCAAGGCCTCTCTCGTTCCTGATCAAGCTGCTTAATGGCCATGATCCCAGAGACTCAGAAACAAATCTGGGAACCCAACTCGGCTTTTGGCAGAAATGCATCCAGTCCCTACAGTAGGTTACCGGTGTTGGGCCATCCCAGGTGGGAACAGGTTTCGTGAAGGGACGGGTGTTTTATCATTGTATGTCTGAGACTTAAACCTGAAAGTTTTGTAACTGCTCTCATGGTGATTCAATAAATAAATTTCTAAAAAAGAAAAAAAATAGGATGGAGTTGATGCCCAATTCAATCAGCCTAATCAATGGCTGAATAATTAGCAATACTCCTACATTAGGTAAAGGTAAAGGTAAAGATAAAGGCCTTCCCGTTGATCGTCGATTTGCTCGAGCGGGCCCAGTAACGTCTCCATTGGAGACTTTGTTGTTACTGTGTCTGGCATATCGAATACTCTCGATTAGCTTGCCGGGCTCTCCGAGAGGGGCAGAGGAATCGAACTCGGGTCGGCCATGTTGGCCGCTTGTAAGGCGAACGCCCTACCCGCTGTGCTATCGCTCCAGCCATTAAAATGAAAAAAAAATTTTTTAATTTTAACTAAAATACCAGATAAGGAAAATGTTAGTAATATGTTTCCCAGATGAAGCCACTAAGAGAAAAAAAAATCAGATAAGGTAACTTATCTAAGATTAAGAACTTAATGAAATTAGGGACACTGAAAACCTGATTCCAGAGTTTGTTCTTTAAAGTTTTTATATCATGATGAGTCTCTTCAGTCATTTTGTGCTGCTCTAAAATCAGCTGACTTTCCCTGCCATCACCACCACCACCACCACCAACAACAACAACAACCTAATAGGTAAAAATCTGAGTTTAAGACACTTCCCTAAGGAGTACATACAGCCAGGGGGCATATAAAAAAGTATATGTGACTTATCAGAGAATTGCAAGTCAAAAGGACAATGAGATACTACTACATACTAGTGAGAACAGCATGTATTAAAAAAGAATGGAAATGCCCAGTGTTGACAGGGATGCAATGATAAAAGAACCCCTCATTCACTGCTTGTGGGAGTGTCATCTGGCTCAGTCTCTATAGAAAACAATAAATTTCTCAAAAAAGTAAGACATAAGCTCCCATTTGACCCTGATTCCAGTTTTCCTACCTAACACCCATACATAGTTACATTAATTTGAAAAGTCATGTGTGCACCTATGTTCATTGCAGAGTTAGTACAATAGCTATGATGTGACAAAAACCCAAATATCCAATGACAAACAAATGGATAAAGAAATTTGGTCACAGAACTTAGTCCTATGCCAGGTTCCTCCCCATGCGGGGAGCTCTTTTTCCTTGCCTTTCTACTTTCTTCAAATAAAACTTAGGAAAAAGAAACAGTAGTAGTAGTAGTAGTAGAAGTAGTAGTAGTAGTAGTAGTAGTAGTAGTAGTAGTAGTAGTAGTAAGAGTTCTAGTATAGATTCACAATAGACTACTCTGAAACTTTAAAAAAATAAAATTTTAGACTGTTGTAACTTGAATGAAACTGGAGGGTATCATGTTAAGAAAAATAAGTCAGAGGGAGACAAATAAACCCAGCACTACCTTGTCATTGTATAAATTTTGTCAGAAGTAATGTTTTAAATGTGAGTTATTCTGATTTTAATTTTGGAAACAAATATACCAATAAATTTATTGTAAAAGGGGGAAATAAGGCAAATCTATCTCTGTCAGCAGAAGGGAAGAAGTGGTGGTGGGACCATGGTTATTGCTCATGTCTAGGTTAAAATGGCATTTTTTAATATGCCTTTTATTTAACTCTGTCAAACATTTATCAGTGTGCAACTCCCAGAAGTATAAGTACAACTGTTTGGACTCATTGCTCTGGGGGGATAAATTGAGTTCAGTGAGCAAGCCATTATTTCTTTTCATTTGTGAATCCATTTCTTCTGACATCTTTTACAGAACTTTGTGATTTGCTAAGAATATACACTTGTTCTTACGTGACTAGAACCCATTTTCATCAATCAATCTGTCTAGTTTGGGACATGATTCACTCACACAGAATTTGTTCTTATTTTGTTGCAATTTTTATTCACACCCTTACCCCTACTCCTCACCCCCAATCCTGTATGTTTTCTTTTTCAAGGAATTGACCAAAGAAGGTGATGAGATCTTGGTAGAAATAAAACGTCTAAGGGACTTAGTGCTTTTTAGAGACGAAAAAACTGTGATTGCTAGTAAAATGCTAGAAGACAGTCTTAATAATTTGCGTGCTATTATGGAACAGGAAGTGAAAGAGAAACCTTTGGGTAAGTAATAACATTGTTAGAGCTTTGGGTAGCAAAGAATTTTATTTGACAACCAATAGTGTTTGACAACACTATCTGACTATGACTGGAGATGGTGGGGAGGGGAGACGGCAAGGGAAGAATGCTTAAATAACGCATTTAGCTCCCAACAACCCACACCCAGTACTGTCACAAACACTGAAGATTGATTCTCATTTTTGAGCTTGAATCCAGGAGTGCAATGATGATACACAAATCTCTGTTCCGCTGAAGTGAGTTTTTAAAATAACAAAACAATAGCTTCTTTCTGGTGTGTTGAGCTCTTATTTTAAACTTGACCCCAGCTACTCACCACAGTGTTACCCAATTAAGAATTCTTTGTGAATTTAGACTCACAGGGTAATTTCTGTTTGGGGGCCACACCTGGCAATGCTCAGGGGTTATTCTTGGCTTTGCACTCAGGAACTGTTCCTGGAAGTGTACAGGGGTCCACATGGGATGCAGGGGATTGAATCTGGATCGGTCATGTGCAAGGCAAATGGCCTACTTACTGTACTACTGGTCTGGTCCTTCACAGGGTAATTTAATGAATGCCAATTATCACCCAAACTTGTAAGATATAGAAGGAATATTTATAGCTTATTTCTATGTCTACAGAAAAGAAAAAGAAACCTATTAAAAAAGTCCAAGTCCCAGAACCACCACTGGAGGAATGTAGAAAGAGATTAATAGAAAAAAAACTGAAAAAAAAGTTAAAGGATACAACTATGAATTCAGACTGCATGAATACAATGGACGTGAGTGTTTTTAATATATTGCAATTGTCAGCAATGTTAGATTTAACAAATTTATTCTTTTCCCACCAAAGAGCTGAATCAACACAAATATCTAAGCACAGTTAAATTATTGGGTTGAGAAAACTCTTATTTTGCTTCCGTGGGTACAACCATGAGTCTCTTAAATACTTCAGAGTATAAAAGTAGCAGCATATTATTATCAATACCCAACCATAAGAAAACTGTCTCCTTTTTGAAAAGAGATACCTCTAAGTAGATATCTATGTTTTTAGATACATCTATATTTAGGTATCTCTAAAAGCCATCAGTTTTAAGATCTACCCTAATGCAAAGATGTTACATGTGAAAAAAGTATAAACAAAATAAGACAAGTTGGTGTGTGTATATATGTGGGTTTTCCCAAAATTACATATAAAAGGGGATATGTGAATACATGTATTTATTCATTTGAAAATGACTATTATGACCTGATATTTTAATTATTTCCACAATTAGTTTGGTAAAAATCAAATGTCAAAACGTATCAGTTTTTGGAGTTAAGCTTTTCATTACTGTTTTTCTTTGTAGGAAGAGGAAGATGTCGCAACTGCACTACCTGTAAACAGAAAACCTATTATATAAAATATACTCATTCTGATAATAAACCAAAATACTTTATTGGTGAAAATAGATAACAGAAACAACATACTTTCATGTTTTCTATCAGACCCCACATATATATTTGCCTTTACAATTACTTATACATGGAAAAAAAAACACAACAGGCATGCACAATTATGTCAATGCTAAGGATTTCAGATTTTACTTGTTAATTCTTTTCTTAATAAAAATGGGACCAATGCTCTGCTAGATACACAAAAACTTGATTTTGCTCTATAAAATAAACTGTTGCAAGAGTTAAGTGCTCCTCAAATGTGTCTACTATAATAGAATGCTGGCTTTGCTGTATCGTATGCATTATGTCACAGAATATAATGGGTTATTTGTATTTTCAAGTCCAATCATAAAGTCTGCTAGGTCAAAATAAACAGACCTAAAGATATACTTTTGTTTTTCCATGTGCAACAGAAAAGTACTGATACATTTTTGATTCTTTACTGTTTTATTAAGAACACTTCTTAGGTTTTATGGCATTTTATATTCAGTGTCCATTGGCTCCTTCTGAGAGTATACGTGAAGGTTCGGTAAATTTTGCGGTGAACAAGTAAAAAAGAGCTGGGGTGGGTACCAATGCCAAAAGGGGTAAATCTTGCTCGAGTTTATCCACTCTGGAAATGGAGATTATTCCATAGGCATGAAGCAACCAGTGGCTGAAGAGAACAATGAGTCTTTTCTTTCTGACTAGAAGATCATAGCAGTTCTATATAATTTATAAGAAGAAAAGAGTAATACAGATTATTGGGCTGAATCGGCTAATTACCTATTAACTTAAAATATATCATTTTTCCCCACATGCAATTAAAAGTACCTCATTATTACAAAATGCATTACTCAAAAGTGTTAATAGACATACCAAAATGTAGTTTGTAACCACTAAGTTACAACTTTGTCTAAATAAATGGCTTATCAACTCACCTAGAGCTCAGGCTGTCTTTTTCTGATTTCGGTCTTTATTTCTTATATAGAATGCTAATTTAAAAAACATGAACTTTTTTCTTGTTTGTTTGTTTTGAGGGGCCATATCCAGAGATACTCAGGGGTTACACCTGGACTCCTGGTGGTGCGTAGGGAACCATATGGGGTGGTGGGGATCAAACCTGGGTAAGCTTCATGCCAAGGTAAACATCCTACCTGCTGTACTATCTCTCCAGTCCATAAATACATGAAACTTTTGTATAGAATATTTCCATGCAGAGAACAAACTAATTTATCTATTTATGGTAGCTATAATTAATAGAAATTTTAAAAACTTAATTTTGGTCAAATACCTAATAATTTGCCCCATCAATTTTTCCTCAGAGCTAATAAAAGTACCAAATTTTCTTATCTTTTCTAAGGGTATTAAAACGTTGGTGAAAGAATATAAAACAGAACTAGGGATATTATACAAATGGAAACATTCAAATAATCACCATAAAAAAATCTGTCTAGTTTCTTACTACTATTCTATCTAAAAGTCATCGAGATTTTTTCCCCTCTGAATCAATGACATAGTAGAAAAGGAACAGCAACAGTAACCACTATGAAGAGTTAATAACTGACTTTCTCGGGGATGAACATTTTAAAATACATTCTGTTTTGTGGTTGATTTTGGGGTCTTTTAAGCAATTCTCAGGGCGCCTGAAGGCTATTCCCAGTGCTGCTTAGGGGCCTTGCAGTGCCAGAGATCAAACCTAGGGCTACTACATGCAAGAGGTCTAGTGCTATTTCCTATTTTCCAGCCTCTGGATTAAACTTTTTTTTTAAATGCAAAATCAAATATCAACGGTATTGAGCAATTCAGACTAGATTAGTAAATACAGGATATCAGACAGAATAACAATGAAAATACTATATTTTCATCTCCTTGGAGTTAAGTTTCAAGTTCCTTTGAATAGTGGCCTCACAAGGAAGTAGTAAAAAGTTAGAGGCAAAAAAGTACCAGGAATTTTACTCCATGGCTTGGAGGCCAACCACACATGCTAGGGGAAAAGGGAGCTCAGATAGAGAAGGGAACACCAAATAAAGGTGTTGGGAGGATCCTCCCAGGATGGGAGAAGCATGCTGAAAGTAGACTATAGACCAAACATTATTGTCACCCATTGCCTCTTTTGCAAACCACAACACCCGATAAGGGAGAACAAAAGGGAATGCTCTGCCACAGAGGCGGGGTGGGATGGGGGGCATGGGGGGTGGGAGGGATATTGGGATCCGTGGTGGTGGGAAATGGGCACTGGTGGAGGGATGGGTATTTGATCATATAAAATGTGTAAGTCTGCAACTGTACCTCATGATGTCTCACTATTAAAAATTAAAAAAATAAATAAATAAGTAAAATCACCTGCCACAAACAAGCCACTGATACAAAATGGCTTGTCATGTTGCTTATAAATCATCACAATATTACATACATTAGAAAGCATAAGTGGAAGTCTATAACCAATAAAATAAAACTCAAACAAAAATTCATACAGATTACAGATATGATTATGAATAGCTACTAGTGCTGCCATTGTAAAACAAAATTAAAACAGCCTTTATACAATAAGGCATTTTGTTTCTCTCAAAATAGTGTTAATAAGTTTAAACATTTCAATAAATATTTCCATGTGGAAAATTTGTAAAATGATTATTTTCTCCAACATCCTGGATCACTAACAATTCACTAATTTCCCAAGCAAATATAATATACAAGTTATGCAACCTTTTATAAAATTAATGAGCTGAAAGCTACTATGTGAATCTTCTTAGTTGTACTATTATGTATGTCTCATTCTATTTGATTTGATTGTCCAAACCATTTAAAACTTCTTAAACAAAAAAGGTTTCTTACCTCTATTTCAGAAGCTGACATGTACACAGCCAGAGTAACCAAAGACAATACTAATATAATATATGGGAAGGCATAATCTGAAAAGTAAACAACATATTACGTTGAAACTTAAACAAGTTTTCTGGGCATAACATCAAAAAACTTCCGTAAATTCCAGAGTTAAACCTTCTGTACGGGTCCTGTGGGAGGCCTAAGCCCAAATGCACTAAGGCAGGGCTCAGCAAAGCTTTCCACCAAAAGGTCAGCTCGTAAATATGTTTGGCTTTGTGGACTGTACAGGCCTATCTCAATCATGGACGCTGCAGCTGCAGCAGGAAGGCAGACAAACAAGACATAAATAAACATAAATAAACACGGAGACAGGAGAGCACAAGGCACCCCATACGGTCCCCTAAGTACCACCAGGAGTATTCACCAGATGTGACCCCCAAAGACATAAAATGAATAGGTTTGTCTAAGTCCCAATTTATGAATAGAATTTAAATTTTACATAATTTTCACTTGTCAATTAATACTTCTTTCATTTCCCCACCATTTATTTATTATTATTTTTTAATGTAGGAGTACAGCTATTTATTCAGCCACTGATTAAAGCTGACTGAAGCAGGCATGAACTCCACATTACTTTTTTAAAAAAAATTTTATCGAGGGGCTGGAGCAATAGCACAGCGGGTAGGGCGTTTGCCTTGCACGCTACCAACCCGGGTTTGATTCCCAGCATCCCATATCCATATGGTCCCCTGAGCACTGCCAGGGGTGATTCGTGAGTGCAGAGCCAGGAGTAACCCCTGTGCATAGCCGAGTGTGACCCAAAAAGCAAAAAAAAAATTTTTTTATTGAATATCCATGAGGTAGACCATTACAACACTGTTCATAATGGGGTTTCAGTTATACAATGATCCAATACCCATCCCTCATCAGTGTACATTTCCCATCACTAATGTCCCTCTTTTCCCTCCCATCATCTCTCAATACCCCACCTCTCATTGCTAGCTTTCCTCTACTTTTGTGCCTTATGGTTTGCAGTACAGGTACTAAGGGGTCATCGTGTTTGTTTAGGACATTCAGTATTTTTATCAGGAGAGTAGGCTGGAGCAGCTTTTTAACTGGGTGGCAGCTTTGGGGTGTGGATGTAACTGCTGAGGCTTCCGGAAGTACAGGGAGGTGGTGTGGAGGCAGCCCATTCCGACCCCTGGGAAAGCCTGGAGATTTCAGTCTCAAAACCCACACACCCAAATTTTGAGTTGGTGGAGTCAGGTCTGGGGCATGGTGGTATTTTTATATTGCAGATTCTATCTCAGTAAGGTCCACCCCATCAACCATTTAAAACTATAAAACTACCACTAGCCCACCTTTAAAGATCCCTGCCTTATGGCATCCATTTAACATGAAGAACTAATTTCTTTCCTATGCATTTAGAACAGTTAATATACAAAATGAGAAATTTTTAATAATTACTCAAATAATTTGCTGTGTTTGGCTCCAGATAGGAAATTTTGGTTGAGAAAGCTACATATGAATAATTTGGCTTTAATTACTCCTTTAGAAAAG
The DNA here is from genome assembly GCF_029834395.1 of Sorex fumeus. NCBI lineage: Eukaryota > Metazoa > Chordata > Mammalia > Eulipotyphla > Soricidae > Sorex > Sorex fumeus. The sequence continues at coordinate 36,114,507 of NW_026606155.1, forward strand.
TCAACATATCAATAAAAACTTCAAAGGACAAATCGATCTCCTTCAAATACAGCACAGTATTATTACTTTAAGTGATCTTTTTCTTACAGAGCATTTTTTATTTGTTTCAAATGTTTAACACACTATTTTAAATGGACATATTAACAAAAATTGATTTTTCATACAATTATTTTAAAATACTTTAATTCACAAAACTACTAATCATTCTACACTACAGTGGAATCCATTTGGAACAATTTCAAATGTTATTTCAGGAATGAGCAGCCAGAAACTGAATTATCTACATAGACTCTAATCCAACTTACTAAATAATTGAATACTTGTTAATTTAATGATGTGTGACATTTAGAACCTTTTCTTGTATAACAGACATTAGGTCCTTAAAACTACTTAATAAAACTGCTTTTAACTTACAAATAGTGTTGCTAATGACACATACATTAAAGTAAAAAATCACTTAAGGTGAAAGGAGGATGATTAGTTTCTAAAAAAAAAGGACCAAATTGTGGCATGAAGGCAGTCATGGGCTAATGGTAGGATCAGGAGTGGTTCTTATGCTAAGGTATTAAAAAAAACACCCCACCAAATGCACAAAAGTAGAGGAAAGCTAGCGGTGAGAGGTGGGGTATTGAGAGACTCAATACCCCATATATAATTTGCTCCCCAAAATTGGGAGTCTGACACTGCCATCTTTATCATTACTCCCAGGGTCTCTCTCCTGAGCCTTCGGTATCATAAGCTACCAGAAGCCTCTTGCTGCACTACTTTGCTCAGACCTTTATTTCCATTGCTGGTACTGAATGCGTCCTTCCCACTTTTAGAAGTGGAAATCCCAACATACACTGTGATGGTGTCAGGAGGTGGGGCCATTGGAGGATGATTATTAATTAGGTCACAGGGATATAATTCACATGAATAGAATCAGTGCTCTTATAAGATATCTTAGATGACATAGGGAGATCCTCTAGTATGTGAATACAGTGAGAAGACAATGAAGAATCAATTTCTTGCTACACAGAAATCTGCTGGGGCCTGTCCCCACAACTTGGAAAAAAGATTTCTTCTATCTATAAGTTGCGCCATTATTCTGTTATAACAAACTAAACTATGACATACAACAAACAAATCATCTATTTTTTAACATCAGAAAATTATGACTTGGTATGAAACCCTGGCAAGCTACCTGTGACTTATTTAATGTGCCAAACACAGTAACAAGTCTCACGGAGACATTACTGGGCCCGCTGGAGCAAATTGATGAACAACAGGACAGTGCTACAGTGCTACAAAGCTTGATACTTTGTATGAATGAATTATAAGTAACACTTTGATCCTCCCTATGTTTTGAGTGGAGACCTATGAAATGATTTAGAGTTAGTTGTGTGGAGAAAGGTATGTTCCTATGAGCACAAACAATAAAGGGGAAAAAATGCTGCCTGAGAGTCTCCATGGGTTAACTTTTCAAACCTTTCCCATTCTTCACTTTTTCCCTTTCCTCCATTTCATAACCAAGAGGTTCATTAAAATAGCATCAAGACACTAAAGATTTTCAAATTCCATACAGAACATGAATAAGAAAAGACAGATCCCTAGCATCTCATTTTTCCCCCCAGGGCTTTACTTTCAGTTTCACCCTCACCTTCACCAGATTATGCAACTTGAAAATATTGCCTACTCTCACCCAGATCCTTTAGGTCTGAGGGATGGCCCTCTGCACGCTGGCAGGCTCCATCTTAAAGATGATACCCGCTCTGGAAAGAAAGATGGCAGCCGCTTGGGAGCTTTGTGGAAGGCCAGGTATGAGCTGGTCGTGATGGGGCGACGAAAACCTCAAGGGAAGGGGGGCATTCGCGGCTCGTCCTTCACGCCCTACCGAGGTCACCAGTTGCCCGCCACAAGCGGCTCTCGGGCACAGCCACGGCTCCAGAGCACAGAAACCAATCTCTTAATTATCTGACTCTCAGCAGAAATACTTCCAGGGTGAATAAGTAAAATAGCAGAAATCCAAAACCTATCACGGCCATGCGACATCATTTAATTCTTGAACCCAGCTGTAGAAAGCAAATCAATTCACAATGCTTTTTCAGCATGTCTGATTTGGGTGGGGGGGGGGGGATAAACTCTAAATAATAATGGTGCATCTTTTATCGAAATAATGAATCTAGTCAAAGTAGATAGAGTGTTAACTAGAATTCATCTGCCTCATAGGCATTGGGAGGGTGGGGGGGGGGGAGGTGGGGGTTTATTGGGGTTCTTCGTGGTGAAAAATAAGTATTGGTAAAGGGAAATGTGTTTGATATTTGCATGACCGAGACCTAAACCTGAAAGCTTTGTAACTTTTCCCACAGTGATTCAATAAATAAATTAATTAAAAGAAAAAAAAAAGATACCCAACATCCCTGTAATGGTCAATGTTACACATTCAAATAAATATTATTCTATTTCCTTAGTTATTCATAGTTTCCTAGTATGTGAATCTTCTGAATAATAATTTCTCATTTTGAGTCACAATTCAAGTATAATGGTTGCTGGATTAATGAACATTAATCTACTGAAAGAATATATGGATGATGGAGGATTTTTATTTTACCAAAAAGATTTTCATAAAGAAATATATAAACTTAATGGCAAAAATATATTACAATCAAGAGTAATTTGCATATATCATATATTAAACCAACTACTGTTCTTCAATTTTTACTATCCAGTTTAAAAGTTTCTTATTTAGGGACTGGAGCGATAGCACAGTGGGTAGGATGTTTGCCTTGCACGCAGCCAACCCAGGTTCGATTTCCAGCATCCCATATGGTCCCCCGAGCACCGCCAGGCAAAGCCAGGAGTAACCCCTTGTGCACTGCTGGGTGTGATCCAAAAAGCAAAAAAAAAAGTTTCTTATTTAGGTTAAGCTTTTTAAATTCAAGGAATTCTATAAATAAAAACCAGTTTAATTAGCTGCCACTGATTTCTTACTCTTTTTTTTTCTAGCCACACCTGGCAGTGCTCAGTGCTTACTCCTAGTTCCAGGCTCAGAGATCACTCCTGGCAAGGAGGGACCACACATAGTGCTAGGCATAGAGCCCAAGTAGCCTGCATGCAAGGCGAACACCCAACCTACTGTAATAGCACCCTGGCCCCAGTTGCCACTGATTTCTTACAAATCCTATCACATTCCAAGAAAGTCATAATTTTTTCATTGAAAGTCCTGATTTTTTAAAGACTATGTTTTAGCAAAATATGGTTTGCTTTCAAGGATTTAAAAAAAAGTTATTTTGAAGCAAAAGATAAAAAAATTACATTCAAAATATTATCACATATAAATAATAAACGTTTCATTGATTTTACCCATAAAACTTACATAAGAGTCCTCCACCAACTGCCTGAAGCACAGTTAAAATTGGGAAGAAGTAAAGTGCGGCATAAATACTTTTGAATCGATCTGACTTTCCTAACCCACAGGCAATCTTCTTTACCAGGAGAGGTCGGAGTAGCATCATTAATACCAAGCAGAATGCATAATAGATAAACACAATGGTGTATCTGTAACATAAGAAATTATAGCGTTAAGTATACAATTTAAAATAAATTTGTATCATTATTTTTATAGTAAAGCTCCTAGAAAGAGATTTAAGAAATCTGCCCACTGACAGGTCACACTTGCACAGTTTGGCCAAACTGACTCCTGTACTGCTGGAAAAAGTGGCCAATTCCTTTCCAGGAAACAGTCCAGAAATGTGCAACAAAATCCCTAAAAATATTTAAATCAGCAATTTTGCTTGTAGAAATTTATCTAAGGGAAACAGAGGTAGTGAAAAAAGTACCAACCTTAACCCTTATAAACAAGTATAGTTATTAACATAATAAAAACTAGGAAGAAATATCCAACAGCATGAAATTAAATTTTATGGCATATTCATAAACACCGGGCTGGAGCGATAGCACAGCGGGTAGGGCGTTTGCCTTACAAGCGGCCAACATGGCCGACCCGAGTTCGATTCCTCCGCCCCTCTCGGAGAGCCCGGCAAGCTACTGAGAGTATCTCGCCCGCACGGCAGAGCCTGGCAAGCTCCCCATGATGTATTCGATATGCCAGACACAGTAACAACAAAGTCTCCAATGGAGACGTTACTGGGCCCGCTCGAGCAAATCGACGATCAACGGGAGGGCCTTTACCTTTACCTTATTCATAAACACTAAGCTAGCATTAAAAATATAGTTATAAAAGAAATGTTAACTAAAAGATAACTGTGCTTAGCAGATTACATGATAAGAACAGATTACAATAAACCTTCTGATGGTATAACCTTAATATTCTTTAAAAACTATGTGTGATCGTACATACAGAAATGAAACAAGTTTTAGCAGCAACATCCTCAAGGAATAAATATTTTACTTGAATATGCTTTTATTGCTTTTTAAATTCCCGCAATGTAATTTTTAAAAGAAAAGAGTTCTAAAAATCTTTATGATCAAAATATAGTTTCTAGTTCTTTATTTTGAACAATGGGGTGCAGAGTTTTAACTTCCTCTTCATGAAGATTTTGAGATTCTTTTTATTATCCTTACTACTCCTTTTACTATCCGCCCCTATAGGGGAGTCACAAGTATAGGGATATTCTCAGAAGACCAACCCTGTTCCTGTACACAGCACAAAGACAGTGGACCACTGTGCTCTCCTGATGCTCAGCCCAGCCCTAGATTCCACTCACTACATGGTGGATCTCCTAGATGTGTTATTTTATTAAGCCACCCCTTACCAACACCAAAGCAAATGAAATCTTTCCACTGAGCAGTTTTGTCATTTCTTAGGAAGGCTATTTTAATCAGAAGGAATCGAGCCTCATGAAATAAGATACTTATTTCCTACTTTTGTCTCCTAAAGACCATATCTTGTACCTCATCTGCCCTTTTCATCTGTGTCTCTGGCATAAAGGAGAAAAAATTAATCTGTCAGCTAAAGCTATTTTTCACAAATATAACTATACATTTCATTTTCAGTTACTCAAAGTTAATATTATAAAGCTATTTCTTTAATGCTATTAATGATAGATGCATTTTTTAAAATCAAATCTGATCTAATTAATTTTTTTCCTGTGTTTATAGCTGTTTCCATTTATTGGGGTATGTTTCTACAGTTTAGATCAAATGAGATCTTGGATCCATGTTTATTTACTGGATAGACAAAATTTATTATTTTTTTATTTTAATGAATCACCGTGAGATGCAGTTACAGACTTATAAACTTTCATGGTTGCGTTCCTGTCAAACAATGTTCAAGTACCCATCCCTCCACCAATGCCCATTCTCTACCACCAATGTTCCCAGTATCCCTCCCCACATCCCCGTCCTTTCCCACCCCCTGCCTCTGTGGCAGACACATTCCCTCTTATTCTCTCTGTCCTTTTGGGTGTTATGGTTTGCAATACAGGTATCAAGCAGCCATCATGTTTGGCCCATGTGTACTTTCAGCACACATCTACTATCCCGAGCCATCCCTCCAATCATCATTTACTTAGTGTTTCTTTCTTCATCCCAGCTACCTTTTCCACCAGCGCATCAGGCTGGCTTCCAAGCCGTAGGCAATCCTCCTGGCCTTTAGATCTAATTAATTTCAACTTAAAATAAGTATCCTTGTTTTTCAATTTTGTAAGGAAGTAGATTTTTTTATACCAATTGAGAAAACTGCATTTATTGGTCAACATAACAGTGATCCAGAGGTAATTTTATACCATTATTTTTTCATTGCTTCACAAAAGGAAAATATTACTATGGCTTATGGATTTCTGAAATGGGTATTTCCAGTATAGCCTCACATTTAAGTTTAGAATGGTTAAGTAAATAATACATACAAACCCAATACTGATTATGAAATCTCATAATTTAAAAAAATCATTTTTGTGCACAATTATTAGAATAAGGCAGGCCATTTCATAGTGACTACTGTCAAAGCTGCCAAGAAAAAAATTACCTACTAAATTCAGGGATGGTGGATAGCTGGAAACAATTTAATCAATGAAGCTGTTTCTGTGATTCTCTTTGGCTGACCGTATAGTCACAAGACTCTGCAACTGTACCCAGCTCAGCAGGAAGAAGTGTTGAAAAGAATTTTAAGTTATAGTGCAGAATGAGGGAGGAAGTGCCAGCACCTATCACCATCTCTGCTCTGACCTGTATTTTATGACTCCTCTACTGCACACTTTACAGATACTGTTATAAAGAAAAATGTGACTATAATAGCAGCTGACTCAAGCCTGATTTTAACTCCGACATACTTTTCCTATGTGTCTGACATTGCTTCTTTGTTGCATGCAAGATTTCTCTAATAATTCTTTAATTCCTTTGTGGGGTACACTTCCAGTTGTGCTCAGGGCTTACTCCTGGCTCTGTGCTCAGGGGACCATATGTGGTGCCGGGGATGAAATCCCCATAAGAACCATCTGCAATTGCTTTATCTGTTGTACTATCTCTCCAATTCTTAAATTCCTTTTAAAGAAACATCTATAGCTTGTTTAAGAAGGGTTCATACATGTTCTAATAGATGTAGTATCATTTTGAAAGTTAGATGTGTTCTTATTTTGTCCTATTAAACTATGTGCCCCTGAAGAGAAGAAAATCTTTCTGGATCTCCTTCCCAGAGCCTGGAAGTCATTTCAGAATGTTCGTCCTGTGAAAATGAGTAAAATCTGCAATTATCATTAATAAAATGATCTTAAATCTAAACAAATACTTACAGTGGGTAGACAGCTTCATGAGTACAATGTACTGTGGTGATGTAGTCCGGGCTTGGGTTATAGAGCATTGTGTACCAGTCAGAAAGCATTAATACTCGACACGAACGGATATAAAGAACACCAACTGGATCACTCACAAGTAAGGTGATGACAGCTGCCATACTGCACTCAAATAAAGCAGTGATGTGTTGGAAAAGTGCACTGGAACTAGTAAGACAAAAGAATTCCATTACAACTGTTTCAAGATTTAAACTGCTTTAAATATAGTCTATTGTGAACAACTTTATAAAAATAATAAATAAATAAATAAAGTCTGCATATATTTCAAGATATGGATCCTGAGAGTACTTCTCACTGAAAAATCCTAAAACCAATAATCTAAATAGAAAAAGTCAAATAAATATGGAAGCAAGTAGTTTAACCTTACTTACAAAAATAGGACAATAATTATCCTAGAAAACTGTGCCAGTATTACACACAAAAAGACAAAAGAACAGAAATTCATGTCATCAGCAGCTTAGCATCTTGCCATATTATAAAAAATTAGCGGGAGCTGAAGTGATAGCACAGCGGGTAGGGCGTTTGCCTTGCACGTGGCTGACTCGGGTTCGATTCCCAGCATCCCATATGGTCCCCTGAGTACCGCCAGGGGTAATTCCTGAGCGCAGAGCCAGGAGTGACCCCTGTGCATTGCCGGGTATGACCCAAAAAGAAAAAAAAAAAAATTAGCTATAGTTACCCAGGTATCTACACTAGCACATGATAGGGATGAATGGAGACGTTACTGGTACCCACTCGAGCAAGTTGATGAACAACGGGACGATAGTGATAGTGATAATTAAATTACCCAGGTATCATTTAAAATTAAATGGTACATAAATTATTTCACATATTAGTTATAAAGCATAATAATAAACATTATAAGATCACCATATCTAGAATATTAACAACTTATATCTACTTCTGCTCTTCCCCATTCCACACTAGTCTTTCCCCTAGAGGCAACTATTATACTAGTAAGTTTTTATCCATTTTTCATGTTTTTATTCGTTTTCTATTTATATTTCAAAAGCAATTTAATGCTGCTTAATTTTGAACACAAATAGCACAGCGGTAGGGCATTTGCCTTGTGCACAGCCGGCCAGGCAGAGCCAAGTTCAATTCCTCCACCCCTCTCAGAGAGCCCGGCAAGCTACTGAGAGTATCTCGCCCACATGGCGAAGCCTGGCAAGCTATCCATCACGTATTCAATATGCCAAACACAGTAACAAGTCTCATGATGAAGACATTACTGGGCCCGCTCGAGCAAATAGATGAACAACGGGAGGACACTGCGACAGTGCAAAGTGATGTTAGATGAATATTAACTGTTTTGTTTCTGGGTCACGGAAACTCCCCAGCAGTGCTCAGGGTTACTCCTAACTCTGCACTCAGGAATCACTCCTGACAGGCTCAGGGAACATTTAGGGTACCATAGATCAAACCCAGGTGGGCCATGTGCCAGGCAAGTCTCTTACCCACTATACTACTTCTCCAGCCCCCATTAATGTTAACTCTTGAGAAAGTTTTTCCATTAAAAATTACATTTCTAAGATTCACTCAGTTGATGCTTATAGCTAAGGTTCAATCATTTCCACTGCTATATACTATTCAAGTGACCACACTATACTTGTTTTCCATTCTGCTTCATTAAGCTGTAAAGGATTTTTTTCTCAAGAGTGTGGATTGAATTTTCCCCTTTTCTGTGGTCTTCCTATAAAAAAAAAAAGTTCATTTGAGTGGGCCCACACCCAGCTTAGAGCTTATTTCTGGCTCTGTGCTCAAGGGTCAATTCTGGAGGTGACAAGGATCCAAAAGGGCCAACCACAGAAAAGGCAAGCACCTTAACCCGAATACTTTCTCTCAATTCCCATGTCCAACTTTTCCCCCACTTTTATTTTATATTTCTATTAGTGAAACACCATGAGGTACAGTTGTAGACTTAGAAATTTTTGTGCTTGGGTTTCGATTATACAATGATCAAATACCCATCCCTCCACCAGTGCCCATTTTCCACCACCATGGATCCCAGTATCCCTCCCACCCCCATCCCCCCATCACACCCTGCCTCTGTGGCAGGGCATTCCCTTTTGTTCTCTCTCTCCTTTTGGGTGTTCTGGTCTGCAAAAGAGGCATTGAGTGTCAATCATGTTCAGTCCATAGTCTACTTTCAACATGCATCTCCCCTCCTGGAAGGATCCTCCAAACACCCTTTATTTGGTACTCCCTTCTCTATCTGAGCTGCCCTTTCCCCTAGAGTGCCCGGCTGGCCTCTAAACCATGAAGTAATCCTCCTGATACTGGTCTCAGCTATTCTTGGGTATTAATCTCCTATTTTGTTACTTTATGTCCCCCAGATGAATGCAATCTTTTTATGTCTATCCCTCTCTTTCTGACTCATTTTGCTTAGCACGATACTTTCCATGTGGTACCACTTGTATGTAAAATTCATGACATGTCCAATTATTTTAATATTTTAATTCACCTAGAATAGATTTCTATGTGTGAGATATGAAGTGAAATAAGTCAGAAGGGAAAAAAAGTATTGGATGATTTTACCTATGTGTACATTAGAAGGATACAAAACTGATGAACAGAAAAACAAAAAGACCTAACAGTGGACACTGATAAGGGAACTAAAAGTACCTGTGAAAGCTGCAAGGAGGGGAGATAAAATGGGAAAATGAGGCATAAATATTTTTTAATAAAAAAATCAATTTAATATTAAACTATAAGGAAAACAAGGTGCTAGACAATTTTTGATTAGCATTCTAAAAAGAGAAGAGGGTATTTAAGGAAGAAAGAAGAGTTTGTGGAAAGTGAGAGGACCTAAAGCAAGAAAGATCCTAAAAAGTTCAATAAATGAGAGTCAGTGTGACTGTCATATACTAAGGTAGCATTGAATTCACTCCTACTAAACTTAAGTTCACACCTCCTCAGAAATCTTCATGTTCTAAAATCATATGGGAAGAGACAATGGAACCAGGTGGAAGATTACTGACTCTATCGGTCCAGGGGAAAGTATAAAACAAATATATGAAACTGTTGTAAATCACACTGTCTCAATACAAATAGGTGAAAAAGATTTCTACTGAAAAAAAGATCTATATTCTAAATATAAATGTAAAAAATATATTCTAAAGTGAAAAAAAGGTCTTGATATTTTTTATTAGAAATACAAATGTTGATTTATAATGATGAATACCTGAAACACTATGTTAAAATGCAAGGTCATTTCAATTAAAAAAAAAATTTATTTTTTTTTTTTTTTGGTTTTGAGCCACACCTGACAGTGTTCAGGGTTTACTTCTAATTCTGTGCTCAGGAATCTCCTGGAGGGTTTGAGGAACCATATGGTGTCCCCGGGGTTGAACCCAGGTCGACCACATGCAAGGCAACTGCTCTACCACTGCACTATCTCTCTGGCCCCTAAGAAAATTTTTTTAATTAAAAAAAAATAAAGAGTCTCTATGTCCAGAACCAATTCTTTGTAGAAAACAATAAAGATTGTAATCTAGAGATTTAAAAAATTCAAGATCGCTTACAGTAAAACATAAAAATACTTCTCTTAATAATTACTCAGTAAAGGTCTTTCATTAAGTTCTCTTGCCACAGTCAAAATTAAAGCGAAAGAGAAAATTCACCACATTTAAAACAGCAGAAATAAATTACTTGAGAAAGTCCTCTAGAATGTTATTTCAACAATACTAAATGTAGATATTTTTAAAACACTAACCTCTTTTTCCCTGAGTACCATTCTATGAAAAACCAGTGTAATACAAGAGGAAGCATAGCCATGAATCCCAGGTAGAGCCAATCATAAAGTTCTGGAGAGTCTGTGCAAGGCTGACAAAATTTCTGTGCATTTGTTCTCTGACCTCTTGGACACACCTATAAATCACAGAAATAATATTTTATAGACACAATATTTTAGAACATTATACCCCACAAAATCATTCTATAAAGCATCCTATTTCAGCAAACTTGTTTACAATTGCACCACTTAGAAATAAAAAAGGAAAACAAAAAGAAACCTACCTTGCACTTGTCTGTGTGTGTATGTTATTAAATTTACTAAAAATTAACTAACATCAAATGGAAAGCCTAGTTATTAATATCATACGAAAAAACTGCAAAGAAACAATACAGTTTGTTAAGTTTCTTGGATAGCCACTGTACCACATCACTAACATAAAATCATTAGAAATTACTCGAAGATTATAAAATTCTGGAGCTGGAGAAAGTATAGAGGTTACGGTACATGTCCTTCCTTGCATGAGGTTTACCCCTAGTTGAAACCTGGCACCACATGATCTCCCAGCATTGTTGGGTGCAAGCCCTGGAGTTCTCCAAGACCTGAAATGCCCCCATCCTCAAACTATTAAACCTGAGAGGGCTGCACAGATAATATAGGGGGAAGGTGTTTGCCTTACATGCAGCTGACCTGGGTTCAATCCCCAGCATTACATATGTTCCAGTGAATGATAGCCAAGAATGATAGCTGAATACAGAGCCAGGAGTAAACCCTGATACAGCTGGGTGTGCTCCACACTATTCACTCATGCCACACCCCCTACCCCCCAAAATAAAGTAATTCTCAATGAATTTATAAGACCAGTGATTTTAAACTACCAGTCCACAGGTATAATAAAGTTAAAGTTAAAAACCAATGTTATAGATAATACAACACAAGGGGATCTTATTTGTGCATTCATATTCTTTTATAAATGAACAAGTAAAGGACACTCTATCTGTGAAACTTTCAAAAGCTAAAGGATTCTACTGAGGCCCAGGCCTTGCAAGTGTGAGGCCATGAGTCTGATGCCTGGTATTGCACATTTGCATCACAAGTGATCCCAGCAGCTCCGCTGTGTCTGCAAGAGTCAGGTACATATGTATGTATAGGCAATATAACTAAAAGTGTGCATTGCATGCCTGGAAGGCAGGATACCTAGGTTTGATCCCTGCTGCTTTAATGACCCCTTGCTAAAAAGACACTTCCCTTGGGCTGGATATGTAGTTCTATGGTAAAGGGCATAAATGGCATATAAGAAATGTGAGTCTTATTCCTGACACCACACACACACACACACACACACACACACACACACACACACATACACGCCACTTCAAGAACTGTGAAACCCAAGGCTAGTGCAACAGTACAGCAGGTACAGTATTTACGTTGCATGAGCCAATTTGGGTTTGATACCCAGTATCCCATATGGTCTCTTGAGCACCACCAGGAATAATTTCTGAGTACAAAGTGGGAGTAAGCCCTGAACATCGTCAGGTGTGGCCCAAAGACTGGCAGGGGGGAGTGAGAGACCCTGGGGTGAGCACTGCAACTGAAACCAACAATGGGCAAGGCGGAGTCTGACACCCAATGAGTGCATTTGCACCCCCCACAGTGAGATTCCCCCCAAGAATACCTCAACCAGCACATATACAAGCACCATGATGAAATAAGGACAGCCTGCAATGCAGTGTACAAATCCCATAACCCAACTGTGTGATCTTCTGTCATCCCAATTAGCGACAAAAAAAGGGACTTCAGGAAGGGGGGAAAAAAAAGATTCTAAAATTAAAAAATATATAAGAAAGACTTACCCCACATTCTCCATATACTTCATTTGTGCCATTTTTAAATAACAGCGTCTTCCCACAATAGAGTCCAAGGCATGCTGGTTGAATATCGACAGCTTTTTTAAAAACAAATATCAGTATAGTAACATCTTTTGTGATAATAAAATATAATGCAATAACAAAGCACTTGGAAGAAATGTTTCAATTAAAAAACAATGTACTAGATAGAAGCCATTACAAATTTAAGATTCCTATTTCTCCTTGTACACTAAGAGACTCGAAAGTGCTATAAGATTCTTGCTGACATTGTTCTTTTTATTAAGGTCCCTCCCTCCCAACAGAATATATTCCCAGAACTCAATGCCCATGCCAGTATTTCTCCAAAGGCTCGAGCCAATCACTCCCCTGGATTAGATGGTTTAAAAGCAGAGGCTCCCAAACTGTGGCTTACCTCCCACTCTTCAAAACGGAAAAAAAGTGACCACCATCCCCTACCTACTTTCTTTAAGGGAACAAACAGAAAGTGACCCCAATCACATTCAAGGCCACTACAGTCTCCCCAGGATAGTTCCATGCTCCCCACCCGAAAGAGTATCATTGACTTTAGGAAACAATAGTCTAGCTAGCTAGCTTGCTTGCTTGCTTGCTTGCTTCTTGCTTTCTTTTTCTTTTCTTTTCTTTTCTTTAATTAGAGGACTAATAGAGGAGCTAACCTTTATTTTTTCCCATTCTGGGTATTAAGCTAACATACGCGTGTACTCGCACATTTATTACCGTTTTCATTCATAATAAAACACACCTTAGGGCCAGAGAGATAGTACAATTGGCAGGTACACAAGCTGACCAGGTTCAATCCCAGGCACCATCAATGGTCCCCTGAGCATTCCCAGGAGTTGTTACTGCAGAACTGGGGATAAACCCTGAGCACCATTAGATGTTGCCCCTCCCCCTCAAAAAAAAAGTCTAGTCAAGAGAGCTAGGATAGCAAAAAGGGCAATTTCCTTGCATACCACCTGCCCAGGTTCAATTCCTGGCTCCACATACTGTTTCCTAAGTACTGCCAGGAGCGATCCCTGAGTCCTGAGCCAGGACTAAGCCCTGAGCACCACCAGCTGTGCCCCCAAAAAAACGAACAACAAAATTGCCACACTCCTTAATGCCAGAAAAACAGAAAGTACAACTTCAGAATAAATTAAAAGCATGACATTAGAGAAAATAGGAACACCTTTACAAAAAGCTTACTGAAAACCATCACGGGAAGCAATACCTTACAATCAAACCTCTGATCTCAAGACTTGGAGAAATGAAAAGGCAGCTGTCCTTTAAATACACAAAGCAAAGAAATGCTCATGTCTACAGACTGTCTTTGGCGTTAAAGTGACTGATGGTACTGGAGAGGTAGTGACTGCAGTGCATGCCTACATGGCATGGGGGGTTTGAACTTGGCATATCTAAGAGCACTGCTAGGAACAATTCCAAGAGCCAGGAGTAAGCCCCGAGAATCGCCCAGTGTGGTCCAACCAAGTGCCCTAGCAAAAACAAAACAAAACAAAGAAAAAAACCTCAAACATTTGAAAGGTGACTGAGTCTTTCCCATCACAGACATTGATTCTCTTCATTGATTCATTCATTCAATAAATATGCCTTCAGCATCAGATTCCACTGATTAGGAACCACTGAAGATTCCAAAACAACTACAGTGAATGTTTGGGATGTTTTGCATTTTATGAGTATCCTGAAAGGATCTTCAAGATTTCACAACCTGGGTGGCCTGGTTCACAATGCCCTTGACACCTTTCAAGTCTGAGCAGATTTTCAATTTCTTTCTCTTTGTGTCGCTGAAACTCACTAAATCCCTCATTTTATAGCTTCAGTTTTAGCAATTCACTGTGTTTAGATTCATGGAATTCTTTAGCTGATTTGACATTAAAAATATATATATACATACATATATTATAGATAGATAGATAGATAGATAGATATGGGTCACACCCAGCGGTTGCTCAGGGCTTACTGGTTCTGCACTCAGGAATTACTCCTGGCAGTGCTCAGGACCTTATGGGATGCAGAGTCTGGGACCTCAGGTCAGAGGCGTGCAAGGTAAACACCCTACCAGCTGTACTATCGCTTGGGTCCGGCATTTTTTTCTTAAATCAACTGTATTCATGTTTTACTATACAAGAGAATTTACTAGATGAATTTTACTAAACATTTAGCTAATAAAAATGAATTAAAAAACAGAGAACTGGGAACTTCTTTCATACGGGCTTTGCGGTAAGGTTTCTTCCCAAACTCAGAAAACGTGAAAATTAATATGATTAACCAACAACTTATCGATCAAACAAGATCCGGCTTCTCAACATTCGATCATTTGCTTCTCATTTCTTTGCCTTGAGTTAATGATGATTTGTGGGGGTTGGGGGAGGATCTTTTATTTCCCCGGCGATGAATCTGCCGCTTTCTCGGAAGGGGCCCTTTAAACTTCCATTTGACATTGAGGCGGGAGACAACAATTCTGCCCCAATTAGCTTCTGTCTCCTTTTAACAGTTTTCTGCACTTACTGACGCTGCAACTTTAAATCTGGGAGCCAGCCCTCAAGAACACTAAACAAAAGGGACCCGAACACAACAAATGCTCTGGCATTTCTAACACAACGACCGTGCGGCCTAACCTATCCCAGTAGCACGGTCGACCCCCCCCCCACCCACACCCCCGGGCAGCCCCGTGGGGGTCCTGCGCCCACCCAGCCCGCGGCCAGCAGTGCGGCTCGCCGCCCGAGGGCGCGCGGGACCCCGCGAGAGGCGAGGCGGCGCCGCAATCCTCCTCCCGGGCTGAGCTCAAAGCGGGGGACAGAACAAGAGATGAAAGCCAACGCTCCCCTGGACTAGGGTGACCACTCACCCATCGGCCGCCTGTAGGTTTCCTTGGAGAAGCTGCGGGATCAGCGGACCTGGGCCCGGAGCCCGGACATCCGGGCCACGGCGCGTCCGGGGGGAGGCTCCGCCTCCTGGTAACCCGGGCGACCGCCCTGAAGCCCCTCCCCTCCCCTCTTCCGGGTCTGAGCGATGAAGCCCCGCCCCCCGCCCCCGAGACGGCCACTCTTCGGGTGTCCCGCGCGGAAAGCGGCGGCGATCGGCGGGCCTGCATCGCGCGCCGCGGGACAGCGATCGAATCCCCGGGCCGCAGGCAATGGAGAAGGCGCCGGCTGCGCCCCGGCTACCCCCACACCATCCCGGAACGCCGGTGTTGTCCGTGGTGGACATGCATACGGGCGGCGAGCCCCTGCGCATTGTCCTGGCGGGCTGTCCCGAGGTGGCTGGCCCCACGCTGCTGGCCAAGCGGCGTTACATGCGCCAGCACCTTGACCACGTACGGCGACGGCTCATGTTCGAGCCTCGGGGGCACCGGGACATGTACGGGGCTGTGCTGGTGCCCAGCGAGCTGCCGGACGCTCACCTGGGCGTCCTGTTTCTGCACAATGAGGGCTACAGCTCCATGTGTGGCCACGCCGTGCTGGCGCTAGGCCGCTTTGCGCTGGACTTCGGGCTGGTGCCGGCGCCCCCGGCTGGCGCTCGTGAGACGCGCGTCAATATCCACTGTCCCTGCGGGCTGGTGGCCGCCTTCGTGGAGTGTGAAGGCGGCCGCAGCTGTGGCCCGGTTCGCTTCCACAGTGTGCCGGCCTTTGCGCTGGCTACAGGTAAAGGCCGGGATGCTTCCGGTGCTGGGCAGGGTCACAGCTTAACTGAACTCAGGCCCAGGACACGACTAACTCCGCTAACCACGTCTCCACGCTGGAAACCAGGCAATGCAACTAACCCATTCACAAGCCTTTGCCATTAATCAGAGCGGTCGTTTTGATGTCACTGCTAATATGTCAGCATATCAGCTTGGCGAATTTGTGTGATGCATGCAATTCCGTTACCGAGTAGAAATCAACGATTCTAAGAGAATCAATCCTATGGGGTAATTTCTTTTACCCAGAGCCACCCGGTTCTCTACTTGCCAGACATTGCTCAAGTTTTCCAAGCTGGAGAGATCAAGGTTCGTTCTGGTTCAAGAAAGTGCAAAGAACAACTACCATTCCAGAGCGTTTTGGCCAGCTCAGAGTATGCTTGCTAAACATTACTCCAAGTCACTTAATGCGGCCTACTTTTTCCTCATCTGTACAATGCTTTCCCACTTTTTGAGGGTGGGTTAAACATGGACTATATTTGTAAATTATGAAGATAAAGGCATGTTTACTCTTAATCTTTAAGAACAGCAACACTGTGGTTTCAAATTTCCACAATACCTGAATCTGTGCAACCTCAGTAAATTCACTTCTTAGCCCTCTCCCTGTTTCATTTCTTACTGCTGAATTTTTGTGAGAATTCATAGTATACAGAGTAGTTAGATTTTTTGTTTTATTGTTTATTTGGGGGCCACACCCAGCTGTGCTCAGGGCTTACACCTGACTCTGGTCAAGGAATACTGCTGGCAGAGCCCAGGGGAATATATAGGGTGCAGGGGATAGAACCCAGGTCATCCAGGTACAAGGGAAGTGTCCTTCCCATTGTACTATCTTTCCAGTCCCAAGAATTCATTTAGTTTTAAAAGTAGTTCCTACCATCTGGAAGTCTGCAGGATATCCTCCAGGCATGTGAAGCCTGTCAAAGGTTTTGATGGTGTTTCTTAGTCCCGAGCCTGTAAACCATGTTAAACAGGTCACTTTGATCTATAATCTTCCCAAAGGAGCCCTCAGCTGTTGTATCAGTAAGGCGGTTTTCCTAGGCCTGGTTGAAAGGGAACCAAAGTTTAGTTACTTCACTTTGTGTTATCAGTTCATTTCTTCATCTTAAAACCACTCACATCACTGTTGGCTTGATCTCCATCCTTGAGGATATGGATTCCAGATTTCCCTCATAATGAATGACAGAGCATGACCAAGGTGCATCTTAGAGCAACCTTAGGTGACTGAAACGTACTGGAAAACTGAAAATGTGATACTACCTTACCCCTTAGTAGAAAGTAGGGTCCCATCTGCATTGGAAGGGCACTTAACAGAAACAGTTTATGTCTAGGACTGCAGCTGAGAAAAAAATCTCTCTGGTTTAACTAGCATGGGCTGGAACCACTCCACAGGGCTGGACCAGGACAGTTGGCTGCTGGAGCACAAACAACTATATGGGAGTTGGGGGCTGGCTAAGATAGGGGCTGCCGATGGTGCAAATACAGCCGTAGTGGTAGCTTCTCAGAGTATCATGGTGTGGCTGAACACTAACCAGGTGCATTAAGGAAACAGACGAAATTCTTTACCTTGAAAAAGTATGAAAGGTAAGATAGTGTAAGATACACATTGCCCCATCCTATGACCCCTCAGTGTCAACATATGTTAAACGAGGGTGACAATACCCACCTCAGGACTGCTAAGTTTATCTCCCCACTCCATTCTGCAAAGGTGACATCTCTGCTTTGTTTGTTGCATTCAAGTGCTAAGACAGTAGGCGGTATTCACTGAATAATCATTGAAGTTAGGAGACTATGTTGTGTGGGGACAGTAACAGCAAATGTGAGTATTTTGTCCTCTTAAAACCTCTATTCCCACTGGGGGGGTGGGGGGGAACTTTGACTTTAAGTGTATTCATTGCAGTCCCTCTACATTATCACCTGGATACCTCAAAACAATCAGGGGGTGGGGTGCCTATTCCATTTAACATGGGGGGGACATCAGAGCCACACTAAGCTTTCCACAATCCAGCTCTCAGTCCTTCATATTCCTCTTCCTCTTTTCCTGTTGCACCAACAAGATACATTTACAGGTTTTTTTTTTTTTGGTTACACAAGCATTTTCCTTTTTGAGAGTGAGGTGGGGGTGGAATTCAGGCAGCACTCGGAGGTGCGCTCTGAGCTTACTTCTGTCTCTGTACTCAGGGATCATGCCTTGCAGTGCTCAGCAAACCATAGGGGTTTCAAGGATTGAACCTAGGTCAGCTGTGTGCAAGGCAAGCAACCATACTTCTTGTACTATCATTTTGACCCCAGAATTTTCACTCATGTTAAAGTTGCTGTTCTAAGGTATAGTGCTAAAGGCCCTATAGGATAGCCTATAAACTGCACTCTGGTACCTTTGTAAGGCTGTGTCAATGCAGATACCAAAAATCCTTTATTTTGCACAATTTCTGAATTTTTAATCCTATTCTTCGTGTTGCATGATGTAGCCTTATCTCTCCTCATGCAGTTATTTCTTATTCTGTTTTGGAGGCTATGTCGGTGGTACTCAAGGCTTACTCCTGGCTCTGTGCTCAGAGATCACTCCTGGCAGTGCTTGGTGGACCAATCAAAGTTGGCTACATGCAAGACAAGCACCTTACCTTCTATACTATCTCTCCAGCCTACAGTTCTCTTTTCTGATGCATTTGTGGTAGCAGGTCAATTCAAAGTTCCAAGGCCTTGATGAGGAGGGCCTCTGACCCTCAACCTGCACAGTAAAACAGCACATCATCATCTACGCAGTTTGTAAGCCCTTTGCCCTAGCCTCACACTGCCCTCCTCATTGTTGCTTCTGTCACCCTTGTAGCCTCCTCTCTGTGGAGGTAAGTGGGTTTCACACGTCTCAACAGAGGCAAGAATTTCAGCCTCTTGTCTCAATCTAAAGGTCTCAATCTAGAAGAAATCTCTCTATCGATCAGGACACGAAGATGTCGCTCCTGCCACCCCTCCCCCCACAAAGAAAGACATTAAAATTGTGTTGCTGCTGTGCTAAAAACAAACTTCTTTTCAAACACATCTCTTTTAGATCTCCCAGTGGATGTTCCTGGCTATGGGAAGGTGGTAGTGGACATTGCTTATGGGGGTGCATTTTATGCATTTATTAGTGCTGAGAAGCTAGGACTCGATGTTTGTTCCGCAAAGACCAGGGACCTTGTGGATGCAGCCAGTGCGGTGACAGAAGCGGTGAAAGCTCAGGTTGGTATAGTAGCTGCTATATTAACAAATGCCCGCCCTTGTGGTGCAGAGGGAATACAAGTTACAGGTCTTTACAGAACATATATGTATTTAATTTTGTTTTGGGGCCACACTAGGCAGTGTTCAGTACTTACTCCTAGCTCTACACCAAGGGATCACTCTGAACAGGGCTCAAGGGAGCATAGAGTACTGGGGAGTGAATCCACGTTGACTGTGCAAAAGGCTAGTGCCCTGCCCACTGTACTATCTCTCTGACTCCTACCTAAATTTACCTTAATGTCTGAAATTTTAGCATTATTTACAATATATTCTATATGCCTTTTCTAAATCATAATTTTCATAATTATCAATATTATAAAAAATTAAATTATCATAGAAACTTCTGAAGCTCTGAATTTACATACGCTTTTACTCCACTAAGACCACTAATAGGGGCTGGAGCGATAGCACAGCGGGTAGGGTGTTTGCCTTGCATGTGGCTGACCTGTGTTCGATATCTCCATCCCTCTCAGAGAGCCCAGCAAGCTCAAAGAGTGTCACGCCTGCAAGGGAGAGCCTGGCAAGCTCCCTGTGGCGTATTCGATATGCCAACAACAGTAACAAGTCTCACAATAGAGACATTACTGGTGCCCTCTCGAGCAAATCGATGAACAATGAGAGGACAGTGCTACAGTGCTACTGTCACTGTCACTGTCACTGTCCTCCGTTGTTCATCAATTTGCTCGAGTGGGCCCAGTAACCTCTCCATTTTGAGACTTGTTACTGTGTTTGGCACATTGAATATGTCACGAGTAGCTTGCCAGGCTTTGCCATGAGGGTGAGATACTCAGGTAGCTTGCTGGGTTCTCCAAGAAGGGCAGAGGAATCGAACCCGGCTCAGCCGGCGGCAAGGCAAACGACCTACCGCTGTGCTACCACTCTAGCCCACAGTACTACTAAATTAGCATAAAATGTTTTTACATTATGTTTAAATGAAATCAAGAGGAAAGAAATTTTTTTTTATTTAATGAAGGAGTAATTTTAAACTTTTCACTAATGTTTGATCTTTATGCTATGGTGGCAAGTAGTAGACTTTGAGGGAGGAATGTTTTTTGAGGAAAATATGTGGGAAAATTCTTCGGTTGATAAGTTGTTTGAACTACTTTGTAAATTGCTGACCACTGACAAAAATGAAGATTTGCAGGAAGATCAAGGGGATAAGAAGGGCAGCTGAAATTGTTCTACCTTCATTCGTTAAAAAACAAAAAAAACAAACATAAACCAAACAGCCACTAAGCTAGATTCTAGAATTGGGGGTGGAGGAGAGGAACAAACTTCACCTTCAAGGAATTAGGTATGGAGGTGCAGGGAAGCAATCCCGTGGGCCATGTTAGTTTGTAATCAAGCTATTGTTGAGGTGGATCATGGTCTTTAAGACCATAGATCGTAGGAGGTCTCTTTAGATTTGCTTCAAGCACTTAGAACCTTAATCTATTTAATTGCTTTAAAAGACAGGTAAGTAGTAATGGAATCTACTAAATTTACATGAGTAAGTAAGATTATAGTTACCTTGGTCATATTCTCAGAAAGCACAGACATCCGGGAAAAATCATAATTATTCAGAAAAGAGGCAGCATTGCACATTTGGGCCTGACCATGCTCTACATTGATCAGATTTATCAGGGCATATTTTTCTTCCCTTTCTGTGTATCTGCTGTTTTTCATGACACCAACCAACTTTATATTATAGGTAAAGGTAAAGGTAAAGGTAAAGGTAAAGGCCCTCCCGTTGTTCATCGATTTGCTCGAGCGAGCCCAGTAACATCTCCATTGGAGATTTTGTTGTTACTGTGTTTGGCATATCGAATACATCACGGGCGGCTTGCCAGGCTCTGCTGTGTGGGCGAGATACTCTCGTCGGTAGCTTGCCGGGGCTCTCCGAGAGGGGCGGAGGAATCGAACTCTGGTCGGCCATGTTGGCTGCGTGCAAGGCAAACGCCCTACCACTGTGCTATCACAATCCTTTTTTATTATCTAATTGTTTTTTTTTATCTAATTGTTTCTTAAAAACTTTTATTGCTCTGGCCCTCTTCTAAATCCCTATATCTCTCAATGGTATAAACCATCTCACAATTCATAGTATTAATTTCCACATTATCCCCTTCAAGCTCCTAAAGTGAACCTATATTCTTCCTTGGTGCCTCTGAGCAGCTGTGGCCAATCTGTGGATCATTCATTCCAGACTCAGTGCTTCATAGAGAATGCGTTGGAGTGGTTCTGTGTATAAAGTAGGTATGTTTCTTTAGTTGAGGCCATATACAGGACAGCTTCTTCAGAAATAAATAAAAATGTAATAAGAATCATAACATCCAATAAAACGATATTTAGTCATCTAGTCAAAGACATCAATTTTAGTATCTTTGCCTTGACCCAATATTAACAATGATAATGGAAAAGTTGTTACAAAAGAATCCCACTTACATGTGTTATAAACTTGAAGAAAAATATTTACATGTTGTTTTTTATAATTTACAGGTTAAAATCAATCATCCTGATAGTGAAGACCTTGCTTTTTTATATGGAACAATATTGACAGATGGAAAAGATGCTTTTAGTGAGGAACCAACCACCAATATCTGTGTGTTTGCAGATGAACAGGTATTGCAACTATAATGTTTAACAAAGAACCAGGGAATATGGAACTAGATTACTAAATACTCCTAACTTCATTTATCCTGAAATAGGTTGACAGAAGTCCGACCGGCTCGGGTGTGACAGCCCGAATTGCTTTACAATATCACAAAGGACTTGTAAAACTAAACCAGATGAGAGCCTTTAAAAGCAGTGCAACTGGCTCCGTATTCACAGGGAAGGCTGTGAGGGTGAGTGACTCTCTTCGTTTCTTATTTCTATAGGTTATTTTTAATACCCAAGAGGTCCCAGTTGAGGGAACGGAGCAATAGACAGCAGGTAGGATGCTTGTACACAGCCAACATCCCATATAGTCCCCTGAGCCTGCCAGGAGTGACCTTGAGCAAAGAGACATGAGTAAATCCTGAGAACTGTTGGGTGTGGTCCCCAAACAAAACAAAACAAAAAAGGTTGAGTTTTAGAGAAGTTTCTTCACTTTGATCCTGGAAGAGAATTTTAAAGCAGGTCTGTGTAACAATCTATTTTCAACCAGTATGGTCACGGTCACGGTCCTCCCATTCTTCGTCGATTTGCTCAAGCGGGCCCAGTAACATCTCCATCGTGAGACTTGTTGTTACTGTGTTTGGCATATTGAATACGTCACAGGGAGCTTGCCAGGCTTTGCCGTGCGGGCGAGATACTCTCGGTAGCTTGCCGGGCTTGGTGTTAAAGTGTGATTCTGGGACTTCTGGGATCTCCTTTCCATGAATCAACAAGTCAAAACTATATTCATAATATAACTAAAATATTGTTGGCATTCACTTACACTCTATCATGAGTGTACATGGACTTCTCCAGAGGTTTTATGATATTATAGACCGCATGATTGAATACAGAAGCAGATATGAGAATTTAGTTATCTTCTGTAAACCAGACTTTAAGAAATTTGCAATCTATCTAGCTAAAACTGTATTATTTAGAGTATTTCAGTAGTCTTGGTCCTTAGCCATGGCATATGAAGGCTGACCTTCCTTCCTTCCTTCCTTCCTTCCTTCCTTCCTTCCTTCCTTCCTTCCTTCCTCCCTCCCTCCTACCCTCCCTCCCTCCCCCTGCCTTTCCTTTCTTCCCTTCCCTCATTTCCTCCATTTCTTCATTTCTTCTTTCACTCACTCCTCCTTCATTCCCCTTCTTGATGTTAGTGGTAACACCAGCTTCAATTCCAGGCTAAAAACTATAACCATGCTTATTTTTTGCTATCCTCCACATAAACAGTCACCAAACGTGCAATTCTACTCCAAGTCTTTCTATACATTTTGTTATTCTCCATCCTCATTTAAAATACCCTAACTAAAAAAAAAAATACCGTAACTAACTTTAGATTCAATCCATGAATTAATTTTATCCTAGTAATTTTCTGAGCATAGAATCTCTTTTCTACAAATTTATCCCTCACAGCAAATTTTTAAAACATGTGAGGGTCTACACTTTGTTCCCTTGGGTCAGAGAGATAGTACAGTGGGTAGGATATTTGCCTTGCATTTGGCCAACCCAGGTTCAATCCTTGGCATCCCATTTTGCCCCCTCCAGAGCACTTCCAGGAGTAATTCTGGAGTGCAGAGCCAGGAGTAACCCTTGAGTATCACCAGGTGCTGCCCCAAAGCCAAAAGAAAAACAAAAACCTTTTAAAACACAAATATGATTAGGTTTCTCTCCTTTCAGTACCTTTAGGACCAACCCCTGGATTTCTTTAAAATAATGAAAACAAAGAATTTGACTTTTAAGAAAAATAAAATATTAACGCAGAATCTGATATCACACTTCTTACTTTTTTTAGGAGGCAAAATGTGGTGATTTTAAAGCTGTTATAGTCGAAGTATCGGGGCAAGCTCATTACACAGGTACAGCAAGTTTTACAGTGGAAGACACCGACCCACTGAGGGATGGATTCCTTCTCAAGTGATTTACACAACTCTGAAGAACTTTCTTTTTAAAGCAATCATTACCAGCAGAGTATGTGAAAGTATTTTTACATTGAGAAGTCAATTGACATGTCTTATCTCATCAATTAACCACATTGAAGCAACAGCCCTTGGTCTCACTGGCTCCTTGTTTTAAGTATGTAAATGCGCTCGAAAAAAATGGAACAAACACCTCTTGCTGCCTACCTTCTTTAGCTTGTAGTCACCCCTATTTTCCTTCCCTTGGGGCTACTCCTATCTCTTAGTGCTCAAGGGACCATGCAGTGTTGGGGTGAAACACAGGGCTCCTGCATACATGAGCATGAGCTCAGCCCCTTGACTATCTGAGTCTTTTGTTTTTATTGCCAGGGACCAAGCCCAGAGCCTAACACATATAGGATGGACACACTATTTCTTTTTTTTTTTTTTATATACACAGCTCCTTTTATTTTTTTTTTTTTATTTTATTTTGCTTCTTGGGTCACACCAAGCGATGCTCAGAGGTTATTCCTGGCTCTGCACTCAGGAATTACTCCTGGCGGTGCTTGGGGGACCATATGGGATGCCGGGGATCGAACCCAAGTCGGCCGCATGCAAGGCAAACGCCCTACCCGCTGGGCTACTGCTCCGGCCCGGACACACTATTTCTGAGCCACATCCCTGGCCGGAGTTGCAAACCTCCTTAATCCACCTTTTAAATTACCCAGGTGGGACTGGGCTTTAAGAATCCCACCCCCAAATGTCGACTGGTTCAGCCCTTCTGGAAAACAGTATGGACGATTCTCAAAAAATTAGAAATTGAGCTCCCATTTGACCCAGCAATACCACTCCTGGGAATATATCCCAGAGAGGCAAAAATGTATAGTCGAAGTGACATCTGCACTTGTTTGTTCATTGCAGCACTCTTTACAATAGCCAGAACCTGGAAGAAACCTGAATGCCCACAAACAGATGACTGGTTAAAGAAACTTTGGTACATCTACACAATGGAGTACTATGTAGCTGTTAGAAAAGATGAAGTCATGAAATTTACATACAAGTGGTACAATATGGAAAGTATCATGTTAAGCAAAATGAGTCAGAAAGAGAGGGATAGACATAGAAAGATTGCATTCATCTGGGGAATATAAAGTAACAAATTATGAGATTAATACCCAAGAATAGCTGAGATCAGCACCAGGAGGATTACTCCATAACTTAGAGGCCAGCTGGGTATCCTAGAGGAAAGGGCAGTTCAGATAGAGAAGGGAGCACCAAATAAAGGATGTTTGGAGGATCCTCCCAGGAGGGGAGATGCATGTCGAAAGTAGACTATGGACTGAACAAGTTTGCCACTCAATGCCTCTTTTGCAGACCACAACACCCAAAAGGAGAGAGAGAACACAGGGGATTGCCCTGCCACAGAGACAGGGGGGGGATGGGGGATGGGGGTGGGAGGGATATTATCCATGGTGGTGGAAAATGGGCACTGGTGGAGGGATGGGTATCTGATCATTGTATAATTGAAACCCAAGCACAAAAAATTGTAAATCTACAACTGTAAAAAAAAAAATAAAATAAAGGGGAAAAAAAAAAGAATCCCACCACCTCCCCCGCACCGCCCCCTCAAATTCGGAAATACCTCTTTTTAACTCTAAACCATCTAAGAAGCCACATAGCTTCTCAAATAGAGGTAAAGGATAGCACTAACACAAAATCACAGCAACTTTCCAGAGAACAACTTTTTCTTTCTTTTTTGGCTTTTGAGGTCACACCTGGCAATGCACAGGGGTTACTCCTGGTGGTGCTCGGGGAACTATATGGGATGCTAGGGATCGAACCCCAGTTGGCCATGTGCAAGGCAAACGCTCTACCCTCTGTACACATCACTCTAGCCCAAAAGAACAAGTTTCTTTTCTGTGAAGTCCAACAAAAGGAAATGTCAAATACAGACAGCTTCTTTCCTAGCTGCCCAATGTGCATCACACTCTCACTCCTCTGCCCATTCTCCCATCACCCACTGAATATTTAGCCCCCTCTACTTTTCTCCATCGTTCTTTTACTCTTATCACTCAATGCTCTATCCTCACACATATGTGCATGGTTTTCTCACTTGTAGAGGCTGGCAATTTCCAGATTTCTAAATCCCGAGGTCCAAAGCCATGCTGGAATCACTACATAGAAGACAAACCAAGCTTTCTTTCACCTAGAAATGAGCCCCACCTCCCAGATGCCCTAACTTAATTGGTTAGTGGCTCTATCAGACAGTCAGGCAGGTAGGAAATTGGGGTGTCTCCTTTTCTCATTATTCATGCCCTGTCTGCTGATTATCCTGTCTGTGGGTCTGGCCATTTGTTCCTTCCTCCTTTTGTACATAATATTCTTTTCCTTTGGCAAACTGCCCAAGCCCTGCATACAGTCTGCATGCAACCTGGCTGGGCTGTTAACACAAGAACATACCAATCCGACTCTCCTCCAGGACCTATTTAAGTCTGAAAAAAAAAAAAGACAGAAACTGACTCATTATGGTAGTGCCCACAGGAGATCACCCTGGGTTAGTTTTTTCTAACTGATTTTTCATTCTTGAAACTGGTTGTTAAGACTTCCCTTTTGTAATCTGAACTCCCCAGTCCTTCTAGTAAATTCCTTTTTTTTTTTTTTTTGAGACAGGGCCCTCACTGTTCTTACCGCTTTTATCCAGAGATGTTATTATATATGTTACCTCCTTAAGCTCTCCTCTCCTTCTTCCCTATAATGCCTTTATTCACACTCTTATTTCTGCCACTAGTTATTAAAGTGCCCTTTCTTAACTTCTCATCCAGTTTCCAGATTCTCCTATGTCATTCAAAAGTACTTATTTGTGTATCTAGCAGTTTTCTAGGGTGGTAAGCGCCAGGTAGCTATATAAAAAGGCAAAGAGAAAATGGTTGAGTTTGAGGTGCTTTTCACAGCAAGGGAAGATGCTACATAGAAAGATAAGAGGGTTGGGATCAGAGCTTTAATTCTTGAAGCCCTAAGAGACTAGGCCTTGATGGACTCCAGCAGATGGTGTGTGTGTGTGTGTGTGTGTGTGTGTGTGTGTGTGTGCGCGCAAGCAGGGATGTGACACAAGTGGTAGAGCATTAGCCTTGCTTGTGGGAAGCCTGAGTATTATCACCAGCATGTGTAGCCCATGAGCACCACTATAATCACAGAAATAACAAAACTGAACAGAAAGTCAGATGGAAGAACTCAGAGGACAATCAGGCAAACAAGGAAGTGGGAAATCCAGGAGCATATGAAGTCACTCTAGTCTGTCTAAACTATATCTACTAAACATGCCCCTTTGTTTAAACTTCACTTGTGGCTGATGCCTTCACCCAATCATCCCTCCTTCTAGTAAATTCCTTGCTGTTGTTGAAGCTCACTCAACAGAGCATGAATTTGTTTTTCAACAACAAAAACCTTGAAAAAAAGTCACGTATTTCCTCTTCATTCCCTGCTCTCATGTATTCTAGGGGAAACTTTTCTTTCACCAGTACCCAAGTCAAGAACTTAAACATCAACCTTCATATTTTGCACAAATGTCCCTTTTTTCTTTTCCTGGAGAGTCTAGTATCACACTGAGTGGTCTCAATCAGCTACCCTAGGAAGTCAGAGCCATCAATTTTCACTCTGATATTCTTTTCTTTTCTTTCTTTCTTTCTCTTTCTTTCTTTCTTTCTTTCTTTCTTTCTTTCTTTCTTTCTTCTTTTTTTGCATCACATCTGGCGATGCACAGGGGTTACTCCTGGCTCTTCACTCAGGAATTACTCCTGGTGGTATTCGGGGGACCATATGGGATGCTGGGAATTGAACCCTGACCAGCCATGTGCAAGGCAAACACCCTACCCACTGCACTCTGATATCCTTAAACAATACAGATGCTATTGTAACACATTTGTGTTACCTGAGACCTTCTTTAGTGCTTGGATCCTTATGTATTATTTTTGAAAATCTTGCACAGAGATTTGTTAAATACATGTTTGTTGTTTGGTTCAGTGGATTTCAACTGGGATTGTCCTCCAACCCAATGGCCATCTGGTGGTGTCTGAAGAATAGTTTTAGTTGTCACTATTGGCATTTGTCTTGTGACTAAAGACTATGACTACTGTAAACATCCTACAATGCATAGAGTAGCCCCACGTGGAAGAATGACCTGACTCAAAATGTCAGTAACAGCTAGGCTGAGAAATGGAGTTTCCTTTTAGCACCTTAAAAGAACTTTTACTTACTCTGTAAATTTCCAGGACATTTTTTCTCACTAAAATCAGCACCCCAAAACACTAATACCATTTATTCCAAGACCTGTAAATCTTAAACTTATTAGATGTCCTTTGTTTTTCAAACGTGACTGTGTTTCAGAATCTTCTGGAGTGCATGTGGCTGGGTCCCATCCCTGATTTCACATTCAGTTTGGGAGTCTGAGAACTTGCATTTCTTAAAAGCACCTAAGGGTTTGTGGCCTGTTCAAGGTCCCTATTTTGCGAAGGATCGCTGTAGAGCAGGGCTTCCTAAACTTTTCCCACTCATGATCCTTTTTGACTGAGAAATTTTTATGCAACCCTAGGTATATGAAATGGATTTAGTTTCTAAAAAGAAACCAATCATTTCCTGAGAATAAATCATAAGCTTATCATAAAAACATTTTTATGATCCCCACAACATTCAGTTATGAGATGGCTGTAACCCCCGGTTCAAGGCTTTAGAAAATGTGAGTTTCTCGCGCACAACCTCCCCCTCCCCCTTACTAGTCTTACATATCATCCCCCTAAATTTAAGGTGTAGCTTTCGGAGGCATCCAGATCCTTCTTTCTTATGCATTGGTAGAGTTTAATCTCAAAACATACACATTCTGACAGCAGGTAGGATGCTTGCCTTCTCCTTGGCCCTTTTAGGTTTGATCCTCCAAATCTCATATGGTCCTGCTGAGCCGGTCTTGAGTGGTATCTGAGCACAAAGCACAGTCAGAACTGAGCATTTGTATGTGTGACCCTTAAACCCAACCCAATCCAACACACACACAAACACACACACCCCTTCTCGGACAGCTGAGGACGTTGGCCAGTTGAGCAAAGGACTGGGTCTTCCCCTCTCACCCCTAAATACACATGTGAGCTGTTACGGCCCTGACTTCCAGGCCTTTGAACAGAGGCTACCCTCTGTACTCTGGCTTCCCAGAGCACCGCTTGGGGAGTTTCTATCCCGAGGGCCATGCTGCCTCCTGCAGGCACCAGGATGCCCGTACCCACGACTTCTGCAACTCTGGGTTCTACCCAGTCTCCTGAGGTTTTAAAAGCTCACGAGGGGATTCTGTTGCAAGCTCAAGTCTGAGAGCGCCTGGGTTCAATGATGGTGCCCTTGAATTCCGGCTTTGGGTTGTTTGCACCTTTCTAAATTCCACTCCCACCTGCACACATCAGAACACCCTAAGGAAGCAGTCTTTGCTCCGCCTCCGGACCCCCAAACCCTCCCAGTATCCAACCCGAAAGGCTGCAGTGAACCCCTGATGAAATGGCTCATCTCTGCGAGCCAGTTCTGTCCCTAGGGCCGACAGAGGTCCCAGGAGGCCGACCGGGGAGCCCCGAGGTCCAGCAGAGACCCGCCGCGGCGCGCCGCCCTTTCTCGGAGGGCACCGGGCCCGCCTCCCGCCCCGCGCGCTGCGTAAACACGCGTTTCCCAGGGCAACGCCTGGAAGCCACGTCAAAAGCATCGCGGGGCTCCGCCGACAGCCGCCGTGGCTGGCGAGCCCCAGTCCAGCCGCGGCCTCTCGCCGGGCCCCGTCCCTCTGTGCGGGATGTACGGACCCGCGGCGGCCGCCGGGCCCCATGGAGAAGCCGCCGCCGCCGCCGCCGCCGCCGCCGCGCCCGCCCGTGAGCATGGCCTGGCCGGGCATCCCGCACCCCGGCGGCCCCTCCGCGGCCGCCTCTCCTGGCGGGACTTCCTCCTCCTCCACCGCGACGGCGGCCGCGCTCTCCTTCAGCTCCGTGGCCTCCGCAGCGGCCGCGGTGCTGGGGAACCAGAGCGCGGGGACTGGGGGCGACAGCGCTGGCGCCTCGCCTGGTGGCAGGCCCGGGACACCGGCGGCGGCGGCGGCGGAGAGGCCACCGCCAGGCCCCGGGGCGGCGCCGCTGCTGTCGCACGGGGCGGCGGTGGCGGCCCAGGCGCTGTTCCTCCTCCTCATCTTCCTGCTGTCTAGTGTGGGCAACGGCGCGGTGCTGGGGGTGATCGTGAAGCACCGGCAGCTCCGCACCGTCACCAACGCCTTCATCTTGTCCCTCTCCCTGTCGGATCTGCTCACGGCGCTGCTCTGCTTGCCCGCCGCCTTCCTGGACCTCTTCACGCGCCCCGGGGGCTCGGCGGCAGCCCCCGCCGCCGCCGCCGCCGCCCCCGCGGGGCCCTGGCGCGGCTTCTGCGCCGCCTGCCGCTTCTGCAGCTCGTGCTTCGGCATCGTGTCCACGCTCAGCGTGGCGCTCATCGCGCTAGACCGCTACTGCGCCATCGTGCGGCCGCCGCGGGACAAGCTGGGCCGCCGCCGCGCGCTGCAGCTGCTGGCGGGCGCCTGGCTGGCGGCGCTGGGCTTCTCGCTGCCCTGGGAGCGGCTGCGCGCGCCCCGCGAGCCGCCGGCGGCGCAGAGCTTCCACGGCTGCCTGTACCGGACCTCCCCGGACCCCGCGCAGCTGGGCGCCGCCTACAGCGTGGCGCTGGTGGTGGCCTGCTACCTGCTGCCGTTCCTGCTCATGTGCTTCTGCCACTACCGCATCGCCCGGACCGTGCGCCTGGCGACCGTGCGCGTGCGGCCCGTGCCCACCTACGCGCGCGTGCTGCGCTTCTTCGGCGAGGTGCGCACCGCCACCACCGTGATGCTCCTGATTGTCTTCGTCATCGGCTGCTGGGGGCCCTACTGTCTCTTGGTGTTGCTGGCCGCCGCCCGCCGCGCTCCCTCCACGCAGCCCCCCTCGCTCCTCTACGTGGGGGCGGTCTGGCTGACCTGGGCCAATGGGGCCATCAACCCTGTCATCTATGTCATCCGCAACCCCAACATTTCCGTGCTGCTAAGGCGCGGCCGGGAGGAGGGCTACCGGACTCGAAATGTGGACGCCTTCCTGCCCACCCGGGGCGCCGGGCCACCAGCCAGAAGCCGCAATCGCCTTAGAAACCGCTATGCCAACCGGCTGGGGGCTTGCAGCAGGGTACCCACTTCCAACGGGGGCGGCGGGGCGGGAGGGGACGTGGCCCTGTGGGCTCGCAAAAACCCAGTGGTACTTTTCTACCGGGAGGGGCCACCGGAGCCTGTGACAGCGGTGGCCACTCAGCCTAAATCTGAAGCCGGGGATACCAGCCTGTAAGAAGGGTTAGGATGTACAGCTTGTAAAAGGCAACATCTCACCCTCTTTGTTTAATGAGCCAGGATTCCCGGGAGAATCGTCCGTGCATTTCATAAAGCCAAACATATTAGAAGAGATAGAGAAAGAGAGAGAGAAAGAGAGAGAGAGAGAGACAGAGGGGAAGGCTTACCGCTTTCCCCAAACAACAGACGTACAAGACAAAGACCCCTTCTTCAAAATGTCAAAAGGAATGTAAAATGCAAAAATTAAAGCAATCTTAAACCACACAAGCAGCATTGTGAACTTCATGTATCCCCAATATAACCAAAAATGAAATTCACAATTACTGAAAAGCTCGTATTATAGGACTCACATTGTAGAAAACAAACCATCAAATGCAACCAATATTTGTTTAAGAACGTAGAGTTTCATTCAGGGAAGCATGGAAACTTTAGAATTGCTTGGGGGTTCTGGGATATCACCAGCATTCAACAAAACATAACATTTCCAGAACTTGCCCTTCTGACACATGCTTTGGGTGCTTAGGTTGGGAGCAGAAAATTTTTATCCCTTGTCCCTCTAATAATCTATTTTGGAAAATTAAAAATTCACTTCTCATTTTAAAACCATTTTGCAGTTTGAAAGGATAGCTTATTACTAGATGAAACCCAATCCTCTGAAGTACAAATATAAATATAATGTCACTGATTAAAAAAAATTCCCTGGTCAAAGTGATAGTACAGTGGGTAGGGAACTTGCCCTGCACACGATAGCCCTGGTTCAATCCCCAGCCCTGCCGGCAACCCTGAGCAATGTCTGGTGTGGCTCCAAAAAAAAAATAATAAAAAATTTTTTAATTCCCCAAATTATTTTGAAAAAATTAATGTCACCCATTCTATTACTCAAATTCTGGGGCTTATCCTACTTCTAGAATTACCTGTCTTAAGGAATTTGGAGACTTTATCCTTAAGCTAACCTGTCACATTTTTTTCATAATAATTTGGGGGATGTTGCTTTCCAATAAAAAACTTTGTGACAGTTTTTTCTTTTATCTGAATTTGATGTTTCAATACAGTCAAATGTAATTTGACGTTAGATTGAATCAGCCATGTAACGCCACATACATGTGCTCACATACAATTATATATGTGGATATATACATTGAAAGTTCACTGGATAGCCAGTGTGACTTAAGAGAAAGGGATTCAAAAGAGGTATCCAGAAAATATTTTTGAGAAATGGTTGCATTCTTTATAGAGCTTTCAAAGATATTTACTGTATCACTGTATCACTGTCATCTCGTTGTCCATAGGTTTGCTCAGGCACCAGTAATGTCTCCATTCGTCCCAGCCCTGAGATATTAGCAGCCTCTACTTACTCATCCTTCCCAACGGTGCTGTATTGAAGGCTCTTTCAGGGTCAGGAGAATGAGACCCTTTATTGTTACTGTTTTTGGCATATCAAATACGCCATAGAGAGCTTGCCAGGCTCTGCTGTGCGGGTGGGATTCTCTTGTTAACCTGTCAGGCTCTCCGAGAGGGACGGAGAATGTATAGAAGAGAATACAAGCAAGTATGTTAAAATCAGCGGTAGGGCGTTCGCCTTACAAGCAGCCAACATGGCTGATCCGAGTTCGATTCCTCCGCCCCTCTCGGAGAGCCCGGCAAGCTACTGAGAGTATTCGATATGCCAGACACAGTAACAACAAAGTCTCCAATGGAGACGTTACTGGAGCCCGCTCGAGCAAATCGACGATCAACGGGAGGGCCTTTACCTTTTACCTATGTTAAAATCAAACATGTGTGCTGTTTTAGGTACATCAGTGGGCTAGACTATATATAGACTATAGTCTCTATGGGATTACACAACACCGGACGCAACTTGTGGTGTGACTGCCAAGCTACTGGGAAATGGGAGATCTGGGTGGAGGAAAATTACATGAATTTGTTTTTCAAATGAAGAACTGGAGAGCTAGACCAGGAGTTAAGATACTTGCTTTGCTTGTGACTACAGGGATTACAGCATTCATAGCCCCAGTTCAAATCCTGAATGTAGTCCCCAAGCAATGCATATCCCCTGAGTATTACTGCATATGGTCCAGCTTCTTGCCCAAAATGATCACTCATTTATAGATATGACCTAAAATAATGTAGTCTTTATTAGAGAGGTGGGATAGATATGGAATTATTCTCTCCAGTAAGATATTAGTAATTTAGGCATAAAATAAGAGAGGTACTTTAGTTAAGTAGAAATATCTTCAGAAATAAGCAAAAGAAAAATGCTTCTTAAAATTTCAAAATCACAGCTCAGGAATTGTGTGCGAAATTTCTCACATTAAATCCCACTGTCCATGGAATCATTTGCTCAGAACTTTAAAAGAAAGTATTGTGCATTCTCCATTTTATCCTTCTTACATCTTGATTCTCTTTTCATCAATGTTTTATAGCCTTGAACAGTTTCTTTTAACTAGATATGAAATGACATCATTTCTAGTAATTTCAGTAGCTGTCTTTATTCCCCTGTAAAGTATATAGTTGTTAATCAGTATTTTTGCAGGAATGATGAGGGTAAATCATTATTTTGTAATTAAAGATGGAAATATATTGTTAATTGCAGAGCTAAAGATATTTAATGTTTCATCATAATCAGGTTTATAAATCATAATTTTCTTAATGTAGTACAAGTATATAATATACCTCCTCTTTCCACTAATAATAATAACCTACAGAGTTGCAATTGAACTAATACTTCATATACGATCTACCAAATTTGCCTGTAAAAGGCAGAAGAGTTGTGTATTTTTGGCATTGAGATAAAATGGAATTCGTTTCTGAATTGAGATTTGAGACTGAGATTCAAATTCCAAGCATAAAAAGTATTATCAAATGGGAATTCAGCAGAATATGAGTAAAGGGCAGAAGAGTTAAAGATTTTAGGGGAAGAAAGCAAGCATTGTTGCAAAATAGGATATTGCCTGAAAAATATGGAATAAAATATATAAAAATAATAATGAATCTAAATAAACGTGGTTTGTAAATGAAGGAAAAATAAGAGGGATTGCAAATGACTAAGAGATGGCATGAAGGACCTTAGGTAGAAAAGGAATTCCATACCAAATCCCCAGTGGGAGGAAATTTTAAGAAAGGGTGGCTTGTCAAAAAAACCATTCATTCTGTTTGTGGGTCCATGAGTCATGGTTAGCAGGAATGCAGGGAGCAGAAAGTTGCTGATAAATACTGAACACTGTGCTGCGTGATGCCTGTTTTATTTTTTGCTCTTGTTTTTGTTTTTTTTAAAATTCAAATAACTGATCAGCAGGAATTGTATTTGAAATGTCTTCTGGTTATAAACCCACATTCTCTTTTCTATCACAGAAAGGTCAATGGATAGAGACGAGCTATAACACCAAAATTACCATCACCACTACCATCATCATCACTGAAACTACCATCATCACTACCCACCACCTTTACCCCCACTACCATTGTCACTATCATCACCATCACTACCATCATCATCAAAACCATTACCACCATCACAATGACCACCATCATCACCACCACTATCACTATCACCACTACCATAATTAAAACCACCTACCACCATCACCGCAACCACCATCATCACTATCAGAATCACCACTATCAAAACCATCACCACAACCATCACCATGACCACCATCACTACTACTACCACTGTACCATTATTAAAACCACCACCACCATTAAAACTGCCACCACTAATACCACCAATACCACCATCACCATCACCACCACAACTACCATGAACTCCCTGATGGATAATGGTGGTTATAATTATGATCACCATCACCACCCTCGCTAACACTTCCATCATCACCAACAAAAGAACATTCACTACCACCAACACCATCATAACCACCATCTTCCATTATTCTACTTTATAAAGGAAAACGTCCTGGGTTCTAAGAACACTAAAAGTAGAAATCATAGTGCATGCCCTGAAATGACCTACAATCCAATTAAGCACCTTGTGCATTATAAAAAATATAATAAGGACTTGAACTTAACTGTGGGGAAGAAAAGGTAAAACATTTTTAGAAGTGGACATCAAAGGAGATGGGTTTGGGTAAAATGCTTTGTAAATAAAGG
This sequence comes from Sorex fumeus, assembly GCF_029834395.1. Classification (NCBI taxonomy): domain Eukaryota; kingdom Metazoa; phylum Chordata; class Mammalia; order Eulipotyphla; family Soricidae; genus Sorex; species Sorex fumeus. The sequence goes on from NW_026606155.1 coordinate 36,149,829, forward strand.
ACAGCAAACAAGCTGGTCCAGACATACATGCATAGAGACAAAACAGAAAGCCTTGAATTAACAGATGGAGTGTGGGGGGAATCTCTCACATTTAATACTTAGGTCTTGACTTAAATACATGATTATGGTGACTGTGGGGCAAAGGGGTAAGAAGTCATGAAAATACTGGAATGTGTTAACTATTACGTAACAAAAACTACTATGTACTCTTTCACACATCATTTTGCTCACATCATGAGTACTTAATTTAAATAAAATAATAGTAACAAGCATAACACATCTGTTCCCCTGTGGCTTATAGAAGAGGTACTTGTCACCTTCTCCTCCTTTTCCTTCTTCTTGCTCTTCCTCTTCCTCTTCCTCCTTCCTCCTTGTCCTCGTCCTCCTTTTTCTCCTCCTCCCCCTTCAGTACTTATAACTGATAGACTTTGAGAATCACCCTCCCCTTATCTGTTACTGTTGTTAGCAATATGAGCTCATGAAAATATAAATATGACTCTTTTTTTCTCTCCTCTCTTTTCTCTCCTCTCTTTTCTCTCCTCTCTTTTCCCTTGTGCAGAACTTGACATGGAAACCACATATCAGAACTAGATCACAGCGGGGAAAGCAGCTGTCAAAATCCAGACTTTGACTATAGATCTCATTCCACTCATTTCAGACGCTAGTGGCCCCTTGGAGGCAAGACTCAAAATAGTCTCCAATAGTGACCCTTTTACCACTCCCCCTGGCACCCACTTCCACCCAATGTAGACAGTAGATCTCCAATCTAAACAGGTATGGACAATGGCCAAAATCTGGAAACAACCTGAGTGCCTGAGAACAGATGATTAGAAAAAGAAACTATGGTACATCTATATAATGGAATACTATGTCGCTGTTAGGAAAAATGAAGTCATGAAATTGGCTTCTAAATGGACAAACATGGAAAGTATCGTGCTGAGTGAAATGAGTCAGAAGGAGAGGGACATAGATAGAATGATTGCACTCATTTGTGGGACATTAAAAAAATCACATAGTATGAGACAGGAGAAACCCAAGGACAGGAGAAACACAGCCCAGGAGGATTGGTCCATGGTTGGAAGTGGAAGCCTGCCTCTGGTACTGGAGGTGAAAGCAGCTGGGATAGAGAAGGGACCACTATGGCAATGATTATTGAAAATGATCACTCTGGATAAGAACTGAATGCTGAAATTAGGTAAAGGAACAAAGACGATAATCTCTCTGTATCTGTATTGCAAACTGTGATGCCCAAAAGGAAGAAGAGAGAGAGAGAGAAAGAGAGAGAGAGAGAGGAATGAGAGAGAGACAGAGAGGATGTGTTTGTGTGCGTGCGTGCATGTGTGTGTGTTGTGTGTGTGAGAGAGAGAGAAAGAAAGAGAGAGAGAGAGAGAGAGAGAGAGAGAGAAGAAAAGTGCCAGTGGCAACAACAGCAGAAGCCCTGGAAGGGACCAGGTCCGGGGTCAGGGCTGCTACCATTTACAGTCTGGGCACTCTGCAGCCACCAGTTCAGCAGAGCCTGACAGGGGGCACATGCCCTCAACATGGATCTCCAGACAGTTGGTGCTCAGGGAGGTTTTCCTGCACAATATGCTATAGGTGACATGGGCTGGCCTCAGGAAGAAAAGGTGGTAGAGGTAGGAGGTAGGAGGGAAACGGTGAGAAATGTGTACTGGTGGAAGGATGGTTGTTGGAACATTGTATAACTGAAACCCCATCATGAACAGCTTTGTAACTGTGTATCTCACAGTGATTCAATTTTAAAAAACAACAGGTGTTGAAGTGTCAGTGAGGCAGAAAGGGGTAGCCAGGGTTATGCCTCTGCTGAGAATGGTTTCTCATTCAGTTTCACTGAAAACATTGCTTCCAACTTTTTTGTTTGTTGAATTTTTGGTTTGTTCTGGTTTGGGACCACACCCACCAGAGCTCTGCCCTCAGGGATCATTTCTGGCTAGCTCAGGGAATATGGAGCTAGGGCCGGTGGAGTGGTGGTGGCTCTCAGAACTCTGAACTGGAGTGGCTGCACAGAAACTCTTCACAATTTTGTGAGAATGAATGGAAGTGTTGATACTTTAAAGAGGCACATTCCAAGGCATCTAGTACTGGGTGGTATTCCAGGTTTCTGCCATGAGTGACCAGCTTGGGCGGCCGAATGACTCCAGAAACTTGTGGCCAACCGGGTGCCCACTCTGGGCCCATAAGCCATGCCAAGACTCAGAACTGCCACTGCTCCAGTGGCCAAGCCGCTGGTGGGGCAGCCCTACCACCTTTTCTTCCTGAGGCCAGCCCATGTCACCTACAGCATATTGTGCAGGAAAACCTCCCTGAGCACCAACTGTCTGGAGACCCATGTTCGGGGCATGTGCCCCCTCTCAGGCTCTGCTGAACTGGTGGCTGCAGCCCACCTAGAGTGCCCAGACTGTAAATGGTAGCAACCCTGACCCCAGACCTGGTCCCTTCCAGGGCTTCTGCTGTTGTTGCCACTGGGGGCCAAGGGGCACGGCACTGACAGCAGGTCAACCTGGACACATGGAGCGAAGGCACCATCAGGCATCAGCAACCTGATGGTGCCTTCAGGATTCCTGACTCCCCAAAATCACCGCTGTGCCTCTGGCCAGACTCCAATAACTCAAGACCAATTTCCTGAGAAATTAAAACACCAAAGATTAGATATGTGGGGGCTGGAGCAATAGCACTGTGGGTAGGGCGTTTACCTTGCATGTGGTCGACCTGGGTTCGATTCCCAGCATCCCATATGGTTCCCTGAGTATCACCAGGAGTGATTCTTGAGTGCATGAGTCAGGAGTAACCCCTGTGCATTGCAAAGTGTGACCTCCCCCCGCCGAAAAAAAGTTAGGTATGTGAAGGACATATCCACAAACCACTTCTGGCTCAGCCGTACAAGCTCACTTATCAGCCTTGCTTCGGAGACCCATAAATAAATCTCGGAAGAGATCAAAAGTTGCAGTTAATCTTGGACCCACGTAAGGCTTAACAGACCAGAATAGACTGGAGGGGATGGGTCAGTCCGGTACCCTCCCAAAGAGAGGCTCTGGCAGCTGCTTGCTTCCACAATACAAAAATCAGCTGTCATGCCCCAGCTGGACTTCATTAGTCTTCACTGTCTCGGGATGGACCTCACCGAGATATTAATCTGCTGAAAATTTAGGTATGGGGGGTTTGTGACTGAAATCTCTAGGCTTTCTCAGGGTCAGTATGGGTTATCTCTCCTCACTCCTCTGTACCTCTAGAAACCCCGGCAGTCATGTTCACACCCCAAAGCTGCCACTCAGTTGAAAAAAAGCTACTCCAGTTGTGCCTTCCCAATAAAAATACTGAATACTCTGCACAAACACAATGACCTCTTAATATCTGTATTGCAAACCATAATGCACAAAAGGCAAGAGAAAGAGAAGAAAGGTGCCTGCCATAGAGAAGGTGGTATGGGCGAGATGCTTTCGGTAGCTTGCTGGGTTCTCAGAAAGGGGCGGAGGAATCAAACACAGCTGGGCCGGGCCGGCTGCGTGCAAGGCAAACGCCCTACCACTGTGCTATTGCTCTAGCCCTAGAATACTACATACATATAAAAGTAAGTTACACATTAAAACTTTTATAAGAGTATACACTGACTTTTTAACAGAAACCATTCAGGATAGAAAAGAAGGGCATAGGATATTTAAACTTCTAAAACTAAGCATTTTCTGAGAATGTGTGGTTAAATTATATTTAAAATTCAAGACATAGAGTATTTACAGATAAACAGAAGCAATTCATCACCACCAAAGCAGCCTTGCAATAGATAGAAAAAGAACTTAGATAAAATGAAAAGGTGAGAACTTAGAAATGATAAAACACCAAAATTATACAAGATAGGAGTTGGGATAGAGTGGAGAAGAGTGAAAATGTAGCCCATTAAGATGAATGCAACTGCAAGATGTCCACTATGGTACAATAATCATGCAATTATAAGTTTATATATAAACTTTAGGATGACTTTGAAACAATATGAAAGAAAAGAAACTGGTAAAGGAACTCAAACACAAGATAATAATGTTATAGTATAAAGAAGACTATATGAGGAGGGCCTGAAGCAATTAAATGGTACAATGGCTATGATGCTTGCCAGAATAAACTAATAGATAATTATTGTGTTCAATTATTGACATATCATAAACTAATAGATAATAATGCAGCTGACCTGTGTTCAATTATTGGCATATCATATAGTCCCTGGCACTGCCAGAGACTCTCACTCTTGAGTGCAGAGCCAGGGGTAATCCCTCATCACTCCTGGCTTTGCCAGGTGTAGCCCTAAAGCAAAGCAAAACAAAATAAAAACCAAAAAGAATATATGAGTTAAATACCAATGATAAATAAAACCTAAAAAATAACAAAGATGGCAATACATACTTCTTTTTCATTAATTATCCTAAACAGTAATGGTTTAAGTTTACCAAGTAAAAGGCAAAACGTGGCTGAAAAGATAAAAGCAAAATACAATGTTTTGTTCTGTATATGAAACCCCTCTTAGCATGTGTGGCAAAGACTCAAACTAAAAGGTTGGAAGACAATCCAGTAAGCAAATGGAAACTTTAAAAAAGGCAAATATAGCTATAGCTGTATCAGATGATGAAATTTCTAACTAAAACAGATAATAAGATAGGATTAGAAATTATAAGATGATTTTTAATGAAAAAACTTATCGTACTTTTAAAATATATATGCACCAAATTAAAGAGCACCAGAATATACCAAATAATTTCTACACCCCTCTTGGAGAGTCCAGCAAGCTACCGAGAGTATCTCGCCCACAAGGCAAAGCCTGATAAGCTACCTGTGACGTATTTGATATGCCAAACACAGTAACAAGTCTCACAATGGAGACGTTACTGGACCCGCTCGAGCAAATCGATGAACAACGGGAGGACAGTGTTACAGAATGACCATTCATAGTAATAAATAATAGTAGAAAATTATAACACTCCACAACAATGTGGAAGAATAAACTAATAGATAATAAAAAAAATAGCCTAAAATGACAAATTAGAATTGAGGGTTTTTCTTTTCCTATTATTTTTGGGTTACACTTGGTAGTTTTCAGGGCTTACTTCTGCTTCTGCACTCACGTACCACTCCTAGCAGGCTCAGGGACTACCTACAGGGCTGGGAATCCAAACTGGATCAAGGTAAGTATCTTGCTCACTGTACTATCTCTCCGACTCCTAAGGAAGTGTCTTAATAGACATTTATAAAAGTTGTCACCTCAAAACTTCTGAATTTTTTGTTTTTTAAAATTGCACATGAGGGGCTGGAGCAATAGAACAGCGGGGTAGGGCATTTGCCTTGCACACGACCGACCTGGGTTCACTTCCCAGCATCCCATATGGTTCCCTGAGCACTGCCAGGGGTAATTCCTTGAGTGCAGAGCCAGGAGTAACCGCTGTGAATCGTCGGGTGTGACCCAAAAAGCAAAATAAATAAACAAATAAATAAATAAAATTGCACATGAAAATTGTTAAGCATAGATTGGGTGCTGGGACACACAAGTATCAATAACTTAGGAAGATCGAAATCCCACCAAGTGTTTTCCTAATAATAGTACCATAAATTGGAAACCACAAAAACAAAATCAGAAAAATTTCAAACATGTGAAGACTAAAAATAATGTTTCTCATTATTTTGAAGGCCAAGGAAGAGATTATTATAGAAATTAAAGGGGTAGGAATATAGATAGCTTGGTAGTAGAACATCTGCCTTGCATGTGTAAGGCCCTGGGATCAATTTCTGGCAACATTATATACATATACAAACGCATATACATGTATATGCATATCATATATGCACAAAACATTTAAAAAGACTTGGAGACAAATGAGAATGAAAATAAAAGCTATCAAAAACCATGAAATGCAGCAGTGCAGTGATCCTAAGAGGCAAATATATGGTGATAGAGGCCTTTGTAAAGAAACAAAAAGGCCAGAGATATGGCACAGTGGGTAGGGAGCTTGGTTTGCACCTGCCCAACCCAGGTTCAATCTCTGACACCCCATATGGTCTCCTGAGTCACGCCAGGAGAGATCCCTGAGCACAGAGCCAGGGGTAAGCCATGAGCACTGCCAGGTGTGGCACAAAAGCAAAACAAAAATTTCAAAAAAAGATCCTGGGAAAATATAATACATTTTATATTTTATAAAATATAAACCTGTAAGCCAGCCAAATCTTTTCACCTTTAGATATACTGTAATATTACTTCTCTCAGAACCAGCCACAACCATGCTGAGACCACTCTCCGCACACATGAAGGTACTGGCAGAAGAACAAAGGCATGCGGGTCCTGGGACTGAGATCTCCAAGCCTACTCAGATCGGGGCTGAGCATCCTCCACCCAGATCCTCCGAATTCCAGTAGGTGGGGGTCACACCCACCAACTGGCCCCCTGGCGCCGTATAATCCCATCAACGTCCAAGACTATAAAACCCAGATTCCAGAAGACATTGTATTATCTCATTCCTACTTTGGACAAACTGGCAGGCTACCGAATATAACCTGACCACACGGCAGAGTCTGGCAAACTCCCCGTGGCGTACCCAATATGCCAGATACCAGTAACAATGATGGGTCTCATTCTCCTAAAGAGTCTTGAATATAGCACTTTCTTAAAAATCTCAGGGCTAGGATGAAGGAGACGTTACTGGGGCCTGCTCGAGGCAATCGACGAATAACAGGAAGGTTGTGATTTGTGATTCGTGATTACTTCTCTCAGACTCAGATAATGTTTACAATTGAGACTCAATTTTATTCTTTTCCACATGTGAGATGGGGGGATATCATTATTCCCTTGATTTTGATATTTCTTCTTGATTTAGATCTCAAGAACAACTCACCAGATTTGGGGTGGTAGATGCCTCCCAAGAGGTATTTATTTCTTTTATTAAAATGTTTTTTTTGTTTTGTTTTTTTGGAGGGGCTACACCCAGTGGTACTCAAGGTTTGCTCCTGGCTTTGAGTTTAGGAATCACTTCTGGTGGTGCTCAGTGGACCACATGGCATGCCGGTGATTGACTCAGGGTCAGCTGCATACAAAGCAAGTGCCCCTACCGGCTGACCTATCACTCTGGCTCCCTCTCAAGCAATGTTTAGAGGGCTGGAGGATACTTACTGCCATACCCTACAGGACAGATCAATACGAGGGCCTAACACATAATTCCAGGTACAGCAGGGCCATTCAGGTAATGACTGGTCTATTCTTCATGCATGCTAGGGGTAGATTTTAAGAATCATCCATTTCATTCTCAAAATGGAGCTGGCTGAGCTGCAGTTCTCTCCCAATGTCTGGGCTTGGCAACCTAAAGCTACCCATCTTCTCAGAATATCTTTTCTGGTCTAAAGTAGAGAAACAATATTTGCTAGGTTAAGATAAAACTTGCATCTGCTAGATTAATATGCTCTCTGCATGAGCTAGTTTAAAAGTAAATAATTATCAATAAATGCCTTCTCTTGCCAAAGAATCATTGAGAGTGGGCTTGAGGTTGGAGGGGCTTCCTGAGCAGTGCTCAAGGGTCGTGCCTATTTCTGGTTATTAGTGGTCCACAGGCAAGCACTTGTTTTCCTGGTTGCATTTCTATATATGTTCTCATTGCAAAGAGGGTGTGAGTGTGTGTAGGAAAATTAAAATAGTATTTACTTGTCCTTTGAAGGCCTGAAGTATTCATTAATTTCCACAAGGGGGCTCTCTTATCAAGTACAATAATTTTTAAAAAGGGAAAAGTATCAGCCAAAAGGTAGTGCACTGGGGCTTATTGAAGTTTAATAATCTTTAAATGCTTTTACACTTTTATTGATTACAGTTTGGTTCCTGTTATCAGGTTTAAAAATCAACGTATAATCTTAGGGTTTTTCAAACAGGGCTTTTTTAAGTTTATTTTGTAGTGAGGGAAGGAGAGAGAGGTGTAAAGTTGGTAATCTAATTTTTTTTTAAATTTCCTCATGCTTCAGACATTTCTTTATGGCCCAAGAATTGTCATATTGGTTCAACTTTTCCTTTTCAAGTCAAATAAATAAGCCTTTGAATAAAATTCTTTACTTTTAAAAGGCAAAATATTATTACCTGTTTAATAGCTCTTTGCTTAATCTATAATGCATACGACGTTGACATTGTATTACCATCACTGTCTTAAATTAAAGCATTTAAATATTTTATTGCATAATTTACTATTTAAAAATATCAGTAATAGTATTTCTAAAAGTCCATGAATTAATTTAAATACCTAAAAACTAAATATCTCGCCCGCACGGCAAAACCTGGCAAGCTACCCATGATGTGTTCGATATGCCAAACACAGTAACAATTGTCACAGTGGAGACGTTACTGGACCTGCTCGAGCAAATCGATAAACAACGGGAGGACAGTGACAGTGACAGTGACATACACAAATCTTGTTCAGTTTAGATCTTTTTCAATATATAGTGCTAAAACTAGATATATGATGTAATGAAGAACTTAAGTTTTCCTTTTGCCTCATTATTAGTAAAAATAATTTTAATAAGTATGGTTAGTACTAGAAGTTCTCCATTAACTTTGCCTTTAGATTATTTCTTTTAAACATAATGTACATATAAAATACGTTCAATTTTTATGTTCAAAGTAGTTGAGAAATAAGAAGAGTTTTTCATTATGTGGTAAGTAGACTTGAGTATGTAAATTGGGAGTTGTTATTCTTCTAAGATTATTCTTTAGAGAGCGGGATTTGCCGTGTAGTCAAGTTGACTCAGTGTTTCTACTCAGGTATATTCGCTTATATTATTTCATATCTGTGTGCCAGATATTACTATTCTTACTCTGTAGAGGAAAAAAACAGAGACACTAAAAAGTGGCTTGTTCAGGAGCTAATAAGAATGGTACTGGAAGATTGCCACTGCAACAAACGGCCACAGTGAACAGAGAGCTTGGCCAATGAGCATGGAGGTGGGAAATCTGAGAGTTAGGAGGTGAGATGAAAGAGAGGGGAAATCCTAACCAGCAGCTCGAAGAAGTGTGAATCCTATCTGCTAATATACCTCCCTACCTTGTCAGCGCCTCTGCTGCTAGACGGAAGTTTTTTGGGTTTTCTGGTAATTTGAATATCAATATTATCATGCTTGAAATGTAAGACTGAAAATCCATTTCCTGTGTTAACTTTTTCAAATGATTATTGGGTTCCCAGGAAACCAGCTTCTGAATGTCTGGCGACTTTGGATAAAGGCCAGGACCTGTGGGTCTGCTAGTGATGACCAGGCCTCAAACAGCTGGAGTGGAGTAGTCGGGGCTCACTGAGACTCCTTCATTCCCCAGCCCCAGTGAAGGGAAGGAAGCTGGCTTCCTTGGGGATACTCAGGTAGCTCCCAAAACTGTATCCTTTCTACTCTGCCAGCACCCCACCCTTATTGTCTATAGAGCTGAAAACCTGAACCTCTATTCCCCTTTGTGACTGGGAAATGCTACTATCTTCCCTAAGGGAATCATGGGAGAATGCATGCTTAAACCTTGCTTTGATTGCTTTTAACTTGCTCTTAACTTGTACACCCCCTTAGAAGATAGATTCTCCAGTTCTATCTTTGGAAATAGGAAACGTGTCTTTGTTTGACGCTAACAAGATAGATTAGCCACCCAGACTGTCTCCGGGGTAGCAGGAATGGTCAGATTCTCTTAGAATTTTTACACAAGAGCACTGTCACTGTCACTGTCCTCCAGTTGTTCATCGATTTGCTCGTGCGGGCCCAGTAACGTCTCCATTGTGAGACTTGTTGTTACTGTTTTTCGCTTATTGAATACGTCACAGGTAGCTTGCCAGGCTTTGCGAAGCGGGCGAGATACTCTCTGTAGCTTGCCGGGCTCTCCGAGAGAAGGAAAAGAAATTGTTTTCTAGTTGTAGATTCCTTGGCTCAAATACACAACATACCCATAGGACAACATCCCCATTAATATTACATAAAGTCATTCAGATATAGGGTTTTCAGAATTTGGAAAAATTGCAAGTCAGGGTAGAAGAGGTAGAAAACGTGATCTTACATAGACTTGCTGCACTCTTATCACTACTGAACATTTCTTAATGAGTAACTTTGAACTTCCTGTGATCTACTTTGTAAGAAGATAGGAAGGGAGGATGAGGAAGAAATTCCTTCCTATGAGACATAAAGGGAAAAGAAAAGGAGGAAATTGATGAGGGAGGAAAAGGTGTAAAGAAAAAAAATATAAGAAAAAAAGAGAGAAGATGGCTGCAGTTATGGGGTATCTGATAAACAAGAAAAATGTAACACGTGTGTTTATTCAGCATTTACTTGGTGGTAGGCTCTCACTGGACTCTAATGGAAGGCAGAGAGAGAACATTTTTATATTAAGGAGAATGTAGATAGAGGGAAACAGAAAATTTATTAAGTAAAATATATGTGGTTGCTGATAAATTCTTAGTTCATTGTATTTTTGCATGACTCTTTTTATCTCCTATAAAGTTATTCATAAACTCAAGTAAATAGAGATTTACTATTCTGGAACTTTAAAATATAGAAAATGTGTGAGTCATAACTCACACATCTAATACAGGTCTAGTGTCAAAATAAATAAAGAACTCATTCAATTCAATGACAGCAAAACTATCAACCTCCTAACAAAAAAAAACATGCATAAAATCTGAATAGACACTTCTTCAAAGAATACATACAGATGGTCAATGGGCACATGAAAAAATGTTCAACATGATTTGTTATTATGGAAATTAAAATCAAAACTATAAGAGATATCAACTCACATCTATGAGAATGGTGAATATAAAATGACAAGAAATATCAAGTGTTGCTGAGGAGGTGGAGGATAAAGAACCTTCCTAACAGTGCTAGGGATATAAATTGGTGAAACTCCAATGGAAAATAGGATGGAAGTACCACAAAAATTAAAATAGACTTACCATATCATCCAGCACTTCCATTTCTAGATTTATGAAGACTATAAAAACTCTGGGTGGCTGGAGCGGATAGCACAGCGGGTAGGGCGTTTGCCTTGCACGCAGCCAACATGGCCGACCCGAGTTCGATTCCTCCGCCCCTCTCGGAGAGCCCGGCAAGCTACCGAGAGTATTCGATATGCCAGACACAGTAACAACAAAGTCTCCAATGGAGACGTTACTGGGCCCGCTCGAGCAAATCGACGATCAACGGGAGGGCCTTTACCTTTACCTTTACCTATAAAAACTCTAATTTGAAAAGATTTTTGCATTCCTATATTCACTGCAGTACTTTTACACCAGCTAAGACATAGAAACACTGTAAGTACACTCTGACAGATGTATAGGTGAAGAAAATGTATTACATAACTTCAATGGAGTATTGATTAAATACACAGAAACAAGAAAATTAAAACAGAAATTCTGCCATTTGGAGCAAGCTGGGTGAACTCCGAGTGGATTATGGTAAGTGAAATGAGTCAGAAGGAAAAAGACAAATACCACAGGAGTTCACTCATGTCCAGACTATAAAGAAACAAAGAATATATACAAAGAAAATGATGAAAAAACAATCCCTTAGATTTTGACAACAGATTGGTAAATTCCCATAGTGGGGAGCAGGTGGGGTGAGAAAAATGGGGAAACAACGAGAATTGGATGTTGGTAGATGATGGTGGGGGTGCCATGTTAGCCTGCATTTCACAAGATATGGAGCTGTGTTTCTCAGATGTATAAAAAATTATAAACCAATGTAATATCAATAAAATGCATTTATACACATACACATATATTTATATATTTATTTATTGACCAAGTACATCCAGGAGTTTAGTTTATAGTTTGCTGCAGGTTGACCTTAGGTTGACCTTGCGACCACTCACTACTTTCAGGCTGGAGTGATAGCACAGTGGTAGGGCGTTTGCCTTGCACATAGCCAACATGGCCGACCCGAGTTTGATTCCTCCACCCCTCTCGGAGAGCCCGGCAAGCTACCGAGAGCATCTCGCCTGCATGGCAGAGCCTGGCAAGCCACCCGTGATGTATTTGATATGCCAAACACAGTAACAACAAAATCTCCAATGGAGACGTTACTGGGCCCACTCAAGCAAATTTATTGACCATACTTGGTGATGCTTAGGGCTTACTTTTAGCTCTGTACTCAGAAATTATTTCTGGTAGTGCTTGGGGAACCACATGTATTGCTGGAGATGGTATTGGGTCAGCTGCATGCTAGGTAAGCACCTACCTGCTATACTACTCTTCAGCCCCATTTATTATTATTATTCTCTTCAGACACATTTATTATTATTTTGTGTCTTCTGTTTCTTTTCTTTTTCTTTTATTGTTTTTTGAGTCACACCTGGCCGTGCTCAATACTTACTCTTGACTCTGGCTCAGGGATCACTCTTGGTAGTGCTCGGGAGATGAACCTAATTCTGCCACATGCAAGGCAAGCCTCCTACTCGCTATATGATCTCTTTGGCCCTCCTTTTTGTTTTCTCGATTGGAGTAATGATTTTGTATTGCTTTATATCTATGTAGCTTAAAAGAGCTAACAAAAACATAAATTTCTATTCCTACTTAGTGTACTGATCAGTTTATTTGCAAACCTCCTGAGAAATGTACAAGGGAAGAAAGTCAGGGTCAAGAGTGCATTTTGTTTCAAATCAATACTGGGAATAAATGCAAGACAAAAATACCTGGAATTAAACAGAGAATGTTGGATTTAGCATGAAGTGGATAATTTGACAGCCTATTAAAGAAAAAAACAAATGCTTTTGTGTACCAAAGCATTTTAATGGATAACAAGGTGAAATTGAGGTCGATACTGTCAAGTAAGTTCTAAACAGATTCCAGATTGACATTTTGTATTGGTGCCAAAAAGACTAGTCAGCTTTGTGTATTTATAACTTACACTTCGAAGATCGAACTGAAGACATGAGAGATAAAAATGTTTAACAACCAGTGTGTGGCATGGGCCCAGATACTTACTATGCACCTTGAAATGTATTTTGGAGGTATTTTGACCGCATATTTATAATTATGGAGAAAGTTACATATGGTTAGTGTAGAATGAAATGTTCCCATTTAAAAATTGAGGGGCCTGGGGCGGGAGTGATAATACAGCAGGTGGGGCGTGTGCCTTGCAGGTTCAATTCCCAGCATCCCATATGGTCCCCTGAGCACCGCCAGGAGTAATTCCTGAGTGCAGAGCCAGGAGGAACCCCTGAGCATTGCCGAATTGACAGAAAAAAAGCAAATAAAATAAAATAAAATAAAAATTGAGGGGCCAGAGATATCATACAGCTGAACCCATTCCAATCTCAGGTACTGCACATGGTCCCCTGAATACTGCCAGAACTGATTCCTGAGCCAGGAGTAAACCCTGCACACTGCTGGGTGTGGTCCATCCCTTCCTTACAGCCCCCCAAAAAACAATTATTAAGCTATTACTTTGTAACAAAGAGTTAACATGGCAAATTTTGCTCTCAAATAGCATTATGCTTGAACATTATAAACCTGGGGACAAGGGAGAGTGCCCATGGGCCATTAGGGCCATACCAATGATGCTCTGGGGACCACATGGTGCTGGGGATTTAAACCTGGGGCTCATGCATGCAAGCCATGTGTTGTAACTACTGAGAAATATTCCTGGTAACAATTTCTTTTTCTATAAATTATTCTCCCTTTAATAATTATTTCACATAGAGGTGAGATCATCTGGTATTTGTTTTTTTCTTTCAGATAAAGGTAAAGGTAAAGGCCCTCCCGTTGATCGTCAATTTGCTCGAGCGGGCCCAGTAACGTCTCCATTGGAGACTTTGTTGTTACTGTGTCTGGCATATCGAATACTCTTCATTTATTGTAATGGCTTCAAGAATCATCCATGCTGTTGTAAATGTTTCCTCATCCTTTATAGTGAGTAATATTCCATTGCATGGAATTTATATGCGGCAATTTCTTCATCTGCTCATCCTTAAGAGATCACATACATTGTTCCAATGTCTTGGTAGTTGTAAATAATAAACATGTAGATGCAGATAGCTTTCCAAGTTAGTATTTTCACTTCCTTTAAGTATCTTCCCAAGTAGAACTGCCAGATCATAGGCTACTTCTGTTTTTCATTTTTGAGGACCCTAGAAACTGTTTTCCATAGTAGCGGCACCAACTTTCTTGCCTATCAACAGCACATGAAAGTTCAATTTTCTTCACATCCTCACCAGCACCTGTAATTTCTTGTCTTTTTGGCAATTTCTATTCTAACAGGCAGAAAGTAATATCTTTTTGCAATTTTAATTTACATTTTCCTAATGACTAGTGTTGTTGAGCACATTTTGGTGTCCCTGTTGGCCTTTTGGAAAAATGTTCACCAGGTTCTTTACCATTTTAAATTTCGGGTTTTTTGGTTTTGCTTTTTGCTATTATGTTTTTGATATATTTTGGATTTTAACAATTTACCTTATCAGACACATAGTTTGCAAACATCTTTCCCATCCCATGGTTGTCTTTCACTTTGTTGTGAGTTTCTTTTACGAGCAGAAGTTTTGAAGATTCCTGTAGTTCTTTCTGCTTATTTTAATTCTATTGTTTTTGCCTTAGATGTTTAATGGGTCCCATGTGAGAGTAGAGTGGGTAGGGCATTTGCCTTGCGTGCACCATCCTGGGTTCAATCCTTGCCATCCCATGCGGTCCTCTGAGACGACCAGGAGTGATTCCTGAATACAAAGCCAGGAGTAACTCCTGAGCACTGCCAGGCGTGGCCCCCCCAAAATAAACCAAAACCAAAATTTATTGCTAAAACAATATTGAAAGAAGTTTATTCCTGGGCTTTCTTCAGGAATCTCGTGGTTACTTTGTTGCGTGAACAGGGACATATAAGAAGCCCCATGTGAGATTCTTGGGAAAGAGATCAGAGGTGGGGACTAGGGTCAGTGCACCTATGTATATCACTGACAGACTTTCAAAAGCACAGTCTTCACAAGGCACAGTTTGGCTGTTCACCACGGGGAAGAAGAGAACAGGTTTGATACCTTGGATTCTACTGTGGAACACTTAGCATTTTCCGGTGTGTCTGAGAAGAAAACCGTGCAGCTCTGGGCTCTGCAGAGGGGCTTGTTGAGCTGGAGGTCACACGAGAGCCCGACCACACCAGCAGGAAGCCTCCTAGACTTAACTGAAGTTCCAGGATAAGGAGCATTGAGGATGGGTGATAGAGGAGTGAAATTCATGCAGCAGAGAGTCACTGGCTTGTGGGGATTGTACTTCACCCCACGCACTTCCCTGCCGTAAATTTCAAAAGACCAATCAGAATCCTGAGGAAACTGTACTTTAGATTTTCAAACTGAGCACTGACCATATGGGAGGTTGAGAGATTTGAGATTTGGTAAAGCGTTTCTGAACAATGACCAATGCAATGACCAAAAATTAATTTGAAATCCACTGCACAATGAATTAAAGATGTTCCTGGCAGTACTTGCATTTCTTGGGCAAAACGGGACCATGAGTGGGAGAAGTTTTTTATAATCTGATTTATAAAAAAAAAAAAAGCAGATGAATCATGCTAATTAAAGCAATACAATGGGTGGGTTGTGGGGGATGCTGTGATTTCCTGTCCAAGATACCCCTTTTGGACCAAACCAGGCTCCAATTCCTGCGGGTGGCTCAGAGCTAATCCCTCCCCAGGAACAGGTCTCAGATTAAAGGAGGTTTTCCCGGAGGTTCTACCCACACCTCCCACACCCCAAGGCAGTTCATCTCCAGTCACCTGACAGTGCAGGGTCAAATATCCAGTTGGAAGGATTTTCCAGCTCTAGCATCTGCTGAGTTAAGTTTTATTTCAGTTCAACCTTCCTTACTCTGTTTACCTTAACGTCTCACAATTTTTATGCTGCAGACTTCTCTACACTAAACTTCCTGATACAGATTTCTGTTTTTGGATTTTTTTCCTGGGAAATATGGTGTATGATAATTTTCTATTATTTTAATTATATGTGGATAAACTACGTGTTGGTGACTACTTTATTAAAAATATGCTAACAATGTGCTATGCTTGAGTTTATGCTGACTTATTTAATAACCCCAGTAAAACAAATGTATATATTTAGCAACAGAATAGCATTTGGTAATTATTTCCAAATTACTGGACAAGCATTCTATAAACATGCCATTTTTTGAGACTATGCTTTATTTTTTAATAAATTAATATATGGTCAGCACAAACTGCTTAAGTTTTTTTCATGACATTTGAGATTAATAAAATAAATCCCAGTGACATATGCTCTCAATTTTCCATGTTTTTAATTTATCAAAAAGGTTTTTAACTAAGATTAGCGTGTATCAAACACATTTTTAAGCCTAAAGTTTATTATTTTTCAACTCCATGCTTTCAATAGTTTGGCTTAATTATTCTAATATGACCAAACTTTAGAATTCATCAGTTGCTTCATTTCTATTAGAAATTTAACTTTTCTAAATGGAGATTCTACACTGGTGATTTTGAAAAGTTAATTTTATAGCCACATTGTTGACAATGAAATCCAAGAGATATTAAATGTTAGAGAAATACTATAGAAATACTGTAAAAGCTATTTAACATCATTGTTTTCTCTACTAGCCTTATTGAGACAAATGCCTAAACTTCTGTATTTTCTCTCCAACACCCAATCTCGATTGTCTTTAAAGCTAAACATGTACAAGATTGGACAGAACATTTTTCTAATCAGATCATTCACATTTTAATAGATACTGTAGAAAATAGGGTTTACATTAGTTGGAGCCAGGGGAATGTAGAACTTACTGAAATAATACAGCTTTTCCTTATCAGTTCCCCTCAGTAGCAACATTTTGTAAAATTATAGAGGCTCTAGAGCCAGTTCAAAGGGGTTCATGCTCTGCATGCTACAGGCTTCAGTTCAGCCTCTGGAATTGCCGGGAGCAACCCCTGAGCACAGTGTCAGGAATAGGCCCCAAGCAGCACTGTGAGTGGCCCCACCAAAACAACAAAGCAAATTACAGTACAATGTCAACCAGTATATTGATAACCATAGAGGTAAGATACAGGGCATTTCATCATCATCAGAATCCTTCTTGTTGTTTTGTTGTGGTCACATCTATTCCTGCCCCCATATTGCTCCATTGCTAGAATTTTGTCATTTTCATAAAGTAAAAGTAAAAGTAAAGGCCCTCCTGTTGATCATCCATTTGCTCGAGCGGGCCCAGTAACGTCTCCATTGGAGACTTTGTTGTTACTGTGTCTGGCATATCGAATACTCTCGGTAGCTTGCCGGGCTCTCCGAGAGGGGCGGAGGAATCGAACTCGGGTCGGCCATGTTGGCCGCTTGTAAGGCGAACGAACGCCCTACCGCTGTGCTATTCATAATGCTATTTAAATAGAATCCTCCAGTATTTAAACTTTGGTCTTTTCACACAGAATAATTCATAGGATACTGGCCTACTTTGCTGTTTGTAACTAATTGATTTCATTGCAATTATTATTATTGTTATTATTACTGTTATTGTTATTGAGTAGTATTCTAGTGTATGGCTGAAACACATCTAGGTTGTTACTAATTTGGGCTGTTATCAATAGTGCTCATATGAACATTTATATACAGGTTTTTATGTGACAATATTTTGTTTTTTATCAGGAATAAATGTGCAGAAGTATAATTGTTGGGTTATAGTATAGTAAATGCTTAAATAGTTTTTTGAGAAATTGAAAATTTCCAGTGTGAGAGTAACACTTCATGTTCCCACAGGGAATGCATAAATAATTGGATTCTTCCTCTTCTTGGCGTTGTCCTTTATTTTAGCTATTCTGATTTGATGTACAATGATATCTCATTGCATATTTAATATGCATTTCCTTAATGGATAATGATAGGAAAAAGCTTTGCATGAGCTTATTTATTTAGGTTGCTGTCTTCAAGTACAAAGGTGTCACTGGGAAGTGTCATACAACTAAGAGAGGGGGGCTCAGGCCTGTGACTTCTGCTGCCATCAAAGGCCACTTCATTAAAAAAAAAAAAATCGGTGGGCTACCCAGGGACTCTTGAGTACAGTGCCAGGAATAGTTAGCTCCTGAGCACCACCAGGAGTGGCCCCCAATCCTCCTGCCCCCAAATATATATGATCACTTGATCACTTAACATCCCATTACTCATCGATTTGCTCGAGAGGGTGCCAGTAACGTCTCCATTTATCCCTGTCTTATGCTAGTGTAGCCCAATGGCATCTGCTTGTTCTAGGAACACGAAGAGCCTCAAACCAGTTGTTCAGGGTCTTGATGAAGAAGTCTGACCATCTCGTAGGTGGGTGGCCACACAATCTTTTGACATCCCATAGAATCCAGTCGTAATGACTCTAGTCCAGCAGTCCTCTCCAAATCTCATTACGTGTCCAGCCCATCTGATTTTTGAAGCCTTGGCAAACAAGACAGCGTCCCTGATTCTTGATCGTTGATGGAGGTCGGAACTCCAGATTCTTCCTCTCACTTGAGTAAAGCGTGATACTCCAAGCATAGCTCTTTTGATTCCTCTTTGGGAGACCCGAATAGTGTTGTCATTCTGTTTTTGTAGGGCCCAGGTCTCTGAGGTGTATGTTAATGCAGGAAGAATAGTGGAATCGAAGAGATGCCCAGAGCCGGAGGTTCTTCGTCCTCTTAGCTATTTCTTCGATGCTCTTGAAGACGTTCCAAGCCGCTCTCTTCCTCCTGCGCAACTCAGGTGCCAGGTCATTCATCATGTTGACTTCTCAACCTAGGTACATATAACTGTTGCATTCGGAGATGTTCATTCCATTGAGAGCGAATGGAGCGTCAGGAAAAAGACTGTTTCTCATAAGCATTGTCTTCATGAGATTCAGCTGTATTTCGACCTTTCCACACTCTTGGTCGAATTCGGCCAGCATTTGTGCCGCTTGGCTAATGTTTGGTGTTATTAGAATGATGTCATCAGCAAAGCGGAGGTGGTGTAGTTGCCAACCGTCTATCTTCACTCCCTTTCCTTCCCATTCCAGTCTTCACATGACGTTCTTGAGAGTGGCACTGAAGAGCTTTGGTGAAATGGTATCACCCTGAAGAACCCCTCTCTTGACATCAATGATTACTTCTTTGTAGAATGGTGAGATCCTGGTAGTGATTCCGCAATACAGCTCACGGAGGATCCTGATGTATTGAGTTTGAACGCCTATTTGACTAGGACTTCAATGACCACTTCAGTCTCAACAGAATCAAAGGCCTTCTTTAAATCAATGAACGTTAGACAGAGCGGCATCTTGAACTCCCAAGAAACCTCAATGAGCTTGGTTATTGTGTGAATATTATCGATGGTGCTGAATCCTTTTCGGAACCCAGCTTGCTCGCATGGTTGTCCTTCATCTAGTGTTCTGCCAATCCTATTCAGGATGACTCAAGTGAACAGCTTGTAGACGACAGACAACAGGCAGATCGGGCGATAGTTACCAATGTCGTGGAGGTCTCCCTTCTTGTACAGTAGTATAGTCCTGCTGGTTTTCCGTTGGGACAGAACCATGCATTCAGACAGGTAACGTGTGAAGAGCCAAGCCAGTGTGTATATATATATATATACATATATATGTATATATATGTGTGTGTGTATGTGTATATATATAAATATATTAAACATATACATATATAGAGAAAGAGAGAGATTTTTAAATGCATTCAAAAGCCCTAATTTAAGTCTACAATTTCTTTCTAAACTTTAATTCCTTGCTGCTCAGGTCTGCAAGGTAACTTTAATGGAAAAAAAGAAAATTGTGTCTTTCACTAATTTTTTAATTAATTAATTTTTCCTGGCTCCCTGATGGTCTCTTTCACTAATTAAAAAGTGGCAAAAACATCTCTCATCAACAGTCAGGAACCCGGATTCTTTTCATACATGACCATCTTTTAGGCTATATGTGTCAGGTCCCCAGGGCATTCATATGGAAGAATGAAAAGTAAAGTTTTCAGAACTTTATTGTATTATCCAAGTTATAATATAAAGTACTCGCACTATCTCCCACCGACGTTGAATGCATGTGAAACTCTCACATGTCTGTCTGTTTTGTGATTCGAAGGATGTGTAACTACAAAACAATTCCCAGGGAACAGGGGACATGTGACACTTCATTCCTCTGTAGATGACTTCCCCTAGAGACACTAGAACTTTAACCTTTTCCTCCCATGTGCAGGCCCTCTTGCCTTTCCATTAAGGAGATATAATTTTGAACAGAGCCCCTGAACTTGTCACGTTGAGAGAGAGAGAGAGAGAGAGAGAAAGAGAGAGAGAGAGAGAGAGAGAGAGAGAGAGAGAGAAAGAAAAAAGAAAAAGAAGAAAAGAAAAAGAAGAAAAGAAAGAAAGCCTGTTTCTGCTCTCTTCCCTGTTACTCCTCCCCCTCAGCAGTGGTGGGCAAACTAGGGTCAGTGCTCTTGGATGTCAGGCAACCAAGTGGGTGCAGACCTGCCATAACCTCAGGGAGGCCGTCTAAGGTGACAACCCGAGGCAGGATATGAGCCAGTTCGAGCCACATCCTCTCAGAGGACCAGAAGACGGAGGTCAGTCCAGCCCTCGGGGAGCAGCTTGACCTTCCCCATGGCTGTACGATCCATCTGGGGCTCCAGACTGCGCTGCCACATGCACGCTACAGTTGTCCAGTGTCACTAGGGAACATTCTCTCCCAGGTCATCATCCATCTCAGTAGTGCTGCTGGGAAATCCGTACAAAGTCTGGGATAGACTTCATGAAAAGAAGATGGAAACAAACATGTTTGCGCAACTTCACTGTGCACACATGCCTCTCCCAGGCATTCTGATCCCCGCGGTGGTATGTGAGGGACTCAGCCTAGTGGTCAGAGGGTTCTCTGAGAAGTTCATTTGGCTTGTGTGTGGATTTCTTGCTCTCTGTGTGTGGTAGATGGAAGTAGTGAGGCTTCATCTCTTTTGGAATAATATGTTTTATGTTCCCATTGGACATTGAGTTTGAAAGCACAAGTCAATGTGTAGGAGGATATTTGCATCAAGGTAGAACAGAGGGCTGCTGATTGCCTGAAGGCCCCTCATGCTTCATTGGCTCTCCCTCCCCGAGGCCTATCAGAATCCTGACTAAATTGGAAGGCAGACACAGAATTGTCGGCCAACTCAATCTTTCCCACGAAAAAGTTAATTGCATTCCCACCAAACTCACTGTACGCCATCTAGAGGGTCCAGGGTTGGCAAAGCATTCGCTCTTTTTCCGATAGGAAGTACAAGGCCCTAGTTCCTAAGAAAATGTGAGACTTGAGCCCATCCTCAAATAATTATGAATTCAAGGCAATTATAGCATGCATCTGGTCCTAGTTCCTGCCAAAATAAACGTGACTATAAATTTTAGCAGAAAAACAGTGTTACTCTAAAGCCGTATACTATCAATTTGGGGCCTAGTTTCAAAATAACCTACATGCTCCAACAGCCAGAAAATTAATGCAGACACTGAAAGTAGTGGGATTGGGTTTTTAATAATTATTATTTCACTTAATCTTTATAACCACCTATGGGAAAGGCATTAATATACAATTATAGTTGGTTTATAAATGTTGAATTTGGGGCTGGAGCAATAGCACAGCAGGTAGGGTGTTTGCCTTGCACGCGGTCTACCCGGGTTCAATTCCCAGCATCCCATATGGTCCCCTGAGCACTGCCAGGAGTAACTCCTGAGTGCAGAGCCAGGAGTAACCCCTGTGCATCACCAGGTATGAGCCAAAAAAGCAAAAAAAAAAAAAGTCAAATTTAAGGACAGTAGTGTTAAACTTGATCACTTGACTTCCCATTAATCGTTGATTTGCTCCAGCGGGCACCAGTAACGTCTCCAGTTGTCCCTGTCACGTGCTAGTGTAGCCCAATAGCGTTTGTTCATTCTAGGAACACGAAGAGCCTCAAACCAATAATTCATGATCTTAATGAAGAAGTCTGACCATCTGGTAGGTGGGCGGCCACGTGGTTTTTTTTTGACATCCCGTGGAATCCAGTCGGTAACGGCCCTAGTCCAGCGGTTGTTTCTAAGTCTCATTACGTGACCAGCCCATCTGATTTTTGATACCCTGGCAAATGAGACAGCGTCCCTGATTCTTGATCATCGACGGATGTCGGAACTCCGGATTCTTTCTCTCATTTGAGAGAAACGTGATATTCCAAGCATAGCTCTTTCAATTCCTCTTTGGGAAACCCGAATAGCATTCTCATCCTGTTTGCGTAGGGCCCAGGTCTCTGAGGCATATGTTAATGCAGGAAGAACAGTGGAATCAAAGAGATGTGCCCGGAGCCGGAAGTTCTTCGTCCTCTTAGCTATTTCTTTGACGCTCTTCGACTTCAAGAGTGTCGAAGTGTTAAACAATTTTTCTAAATTCACACAGACAAGAAGATAAAAGTGCAGGGAATTGAACAGACTTTGATCTCAGAGCACTCACACATAACCATTCAGCAAAATCTCCAAGAGGCTCTGTCACAGTGGGACTCATGGGAGCTGGGACTGGGGACAGAGACTGAATGAATTCTTGATGGTATCAAAACTTATGCTCTACCCTGAGGAAGAGGGAAGAGTAAGATATTGAAAATGGAAAAATCAGCCGAGACGGAAATAGGATGACAAAATATGAAGGGTAGAGGAGATGGCAAGATTGCAGAAGTTGAGTGGTACAGTGGGTTCAAGTGAATTAGAGTTGAATTGAGCAAAGCAGTGGGAAGTTAGGAACAGAAGTAAAAATTAAAACTAAGAGCTGAGTCATGCAGGAGAGAATTGACTTTTAAATGTGAAGGGTAGCTAGTAAAGGGTTTTAAGTATAGATCAGGGCCTTACATTTCTGAAAGACTGCTGTTTGTGCAGGGACTTGCTGACAGGTAATTAGGGACCAGGGTGTGGTAGCAGAGTCAAATGTATAACTGCCAGATTAGACTTTAAACCAGTCACAAAGAAGGAATGGACTAGGAGAGAGGCAAATGGGGATGAAGAGGGAGAAAGAAAGACTTAGAGCTTAGTACAGGGGCTTACAGGAGAGCTACTATGGCTACTAATGGCTTAGTAGCTCTCAAGTCTCTGTCTTTCTCTCCATCCCCAGGGAAACGGGACTCGGTATGATGACCTGTGTGACTGGATGTGGGGTGTGAAGGACAAGGAGTATCTAATGCAATAACATGATATGCTTCCCTCACACGTAATGGTGATATTATTCTTCTGGGAAAGCAGTGTGGAAGAAGGGAAAGCTGGGAGAGCAAAGGCAAAGGAGAATGAGAACACTGTAGAACATACTGGATTTGAAGCGAGTATGGGGCATCCTAATCAATATTCCCACTAAGGGTTAGTGAAATGAATCTGGAACTCAAGGGAGATTTGAACTAGGGAAATTTATTTTCCTTCTCCTGTGGTATTTGAGGCTATGAGATTCTATTCATTTCACATCTTGATACAGATTTACTCTCTGAGCTCGACTTTCAGGTATTAGAGCTGGAAGTCTGCAAAGTATATTTCTGTTCTGCCATTTTCTGAGGCACTGTCCAAGAAGGGAGTCTCCAGGGTAAGAGAAGGGAGAGTCTGCTCTGGCTTTGCCTCTACCCTCAGGCCCTGGAGTTCAACAGACATCAGAAACGGTTTTTCTAACATTTTTGAAAGCAGCTTTCTCTTTTGCTCACTCCAGCATTAAAAATACCCAACCAGTTGAGTGGTACAATGGGTTCCTCCCCACGAGATCTCTCTTAATTTTTTTTTCTTTGTTCTTTCAGCTCTAAGAGGTGGTGAGGCTTCATACAGAAGACATATCTCAGAACAATCTCACCCTTTCAGTTAGCAACTTAAAACCTAATTAATGTGCTTTCTAGATTAATTAATTCAGCTAAAATACTGACGTGGTTTGGTCTCTAATATGGACCCTGTCTGTGGCGGAGTTGTTGAGGGGTGGTTGAGGAAACTATAAAGGGTAATGAAAGAAGTGTGCTTTGCAAAGTTTTTTTCAAGAGCTGTCAAGTTTGAAGATCTGTCAACTTAAGTTGTGGACCAGAGAAGTTCTGGGGAATCTAGAAACCTATGTCTTCTAAGGAAAGAATCACCTAATGAGGATAATATTTAGACCAGAGAGACAGTTCTTGATGAAGTAAGATTTTCCAGAAGATGATGGAAGAAGGCTGGTTCCTGGATGAAATCAATGAAGGTGGGGAAGGAAAGGATAAGTTTTCCAGTGGGAAAGTCATCTGGGAGGATGTAGGGGATGAAGAAGGTCTTAGTGCATGGAAATTTTTCCACTGTCCAGGTCGAGGGGGACAGAGATGAGGACAGTGGGGAAGGGAGAAGTCAGTGAACAGGAAATAAAAGAGGCTTCAACCTGCATGATTGTGTGTGTGTGTGAGTGTGAGTGTGTGTGTGTGTGTGTGTGTGTGTGTGTGTGTGTGTGTGTGTGTGGTGGTTGGTGGGGGAATGCGGGGGAGTGGAGACAGGAGACATAGGAATAGAGCCTAGGGTCACATAAGCTAGACATGCATCCCATCTAGAGTTGCAGCTCCAGTCCTAGTTTTGTTTTATATGATCACAACTTAGCAGGCTTTTGTGGGTCAATGAAAAATCAGACAAGGGGTCTAATATAGGAAGGAGTTTGCCAAGAGATGTGGGTGTGGGCAAGAGAGAACTTAGCATGGAAGAAATTAGACTACAGTTGGCCTGAAAATGAAGCAAAGCTCTTGGGAGATGATGTACAGAAACCTGGTTTTAAGTGAGCTCATGAGGGTGCGGGTGGAGTTTAAGTCTTTTCTTTAGCTAATTCCTTAAAAGGAACATTTTTTCATGTGCACTGGCCAAAGAGAAGAAAACAGAGACTTGATCCTAGTTTTAATTTTACCAAAATCATGAGGGCTCATCCTTCCCAACCCAACATACAAATCACCTTGTCAAATTCTTTAGAAATCTGGATATTTCAATGAACCCTTATTATTGTAGTTAAGGAACTATTTTTATTTTTGAAAATCAGTGTGATAAAAAGCTAATAAAACATTATAACTCAAATATGAAGAATCAGGTATACTGTTGTAAGGGGGCAAGTATGGTTTGAATACAGTTTGACTATTACAATTTTTTTAGGGCTGAGATCTAGTCTGGTAAGTACTTTAACCCAGGCCAATAATGATGGCCATAAAATCTTATGGTACTGCAAAATGTAGTAAGTGGCTAGGCTTCCGAACTTTTCCAATTATTTTCGTGTAAATGCATTTGTATGGAAGTAGTTTCCCTCAGGACAGATCATAATTTTTAAAACTTGTATCCACTGCAGCCCTATAAATTGCTGTTTCTCCTTAATGCTGGCAAGTAGTGATTTATTTGAGCAAATCTGCAGTCCTTTCTAGACATACTTTTCTCTGAACTTCCCTTAGGCGAGAAAGATTTTTTTAGTGATCATTGGGGGAAAGCATAAAAAGCTATTTATTACATTGATACATTAATTTTCACATAAATTCTGAGTTCATTCTTAATTATTATGTATTTAATATAAAACCATGACTATATTTTCAATATACACAAATATCTAAAGCATATGCTTACTTGTAATTTTAGATTTTTTTTAGAATAAAGCTTTACTGTTTTGGAGCCACACCTGGCTGTGCTCAGGGATTACTCCTGGTTTTGTGCTCAGGGATCATTCCTGCTGGACTTTGGAGACCATATGGTGTTCTGGGGATTTAATTTGGTTGACTGAGTGCAAAGAAAGCATCCTGCCTGCTGTTCTATAGCTCTGGATCTATGCCTTTTGTTGTTCTTTTCAAATTTGTATTTTTTACTTTTGCAATTCCAATTATGAAATGCATTTAGATGAGTTTTATCTAAGGCTCACCTTTTCATGGACATAGAAGAAGGATATAGGGGAAAAAGTTAATAGAAAGTAGGTACAGGTTTTTTTTTAGTTCGGTTACAAAGATATTTAAAAATAGAATATCTCCAGAAAAGTATATATTATGGTGAATCTTTCACAATATGATAAAACAATAATTGATTTACAGTTGAGAAGTGACCAATCAATGCCACAAATTGCAACTTGTCTCTCGCCATCAGGGAAAGGCTGGTGGTACAGACTGTAGGAATCTCCACACATCTGAAAGGAGAAGTTAATGAGTAGCAAAACCACTTGAGTCATACAAATGTGAGTTCAGCTTGTAGTTCAGTCATTCACACAGCCTTTGATCTTTGTCAACTTTAGTTTTCCTTAGTTATGTTTCCTTGCCGGAGAATTTGAAAATAAAATACCTCTCAAGTTCTTTTGAGAAACCATTGTGATTACGGGTGTTAAAGCTGGTACCTGGGAAACTTGGGGGGCCTACTCCCTGTCTAATCCTTGACTTCCTCCAAATTCTGCTTCTGACCTCTCAAGTGATCACTGGGGAGACTGTGGTTCCTATCCCCATGTCTTCCTACAGAACACTTGCTTGTCTTTTCTTAACTTGGAAATCTGGTTGAAGGTGCAGACTCAAAAGCTTTTGTAATGATCAACAGTTCTTTAAAGCATTTAGAACAAATTCTCTTGTCAGAAAAGCTTGATTAAGTGACTGATTTGTGACCACAATCTCTCCAAAGTGGAGCAGCATGATTATTTTATTTGACTGCTTATCAGAATGATCAAAAAAGAAAACCACAACTGTGCCACTGGTTCAGAGCTTCCTAGGATCTGCATAGCAGGGCTCCTTCCTTGATTCTCATCCATGTGAGTCTTGGCAACACTTCGGAGTTTGTGAATAGTTTTCCCATTGGTGACCTTGTTAGGTGCTCAGGTCTATTTTGTGGCCCTCTCCTCAGTTCCCATCTCTCTTTTACTTTATAGCAACCTTGCGCTGCTGTGAAGCCCTTTCTCAGCCAACCCCCTAATAGTTTTGGCAGGGAACCTTGACTTTCTCCTCCTTGTCCTAGTCTTCTTTTACACCTGCCAACTAGAATCTTCACACAGAGGCAAAACTTAACTCATTGTCTTTTCTTTTTTCTACGTTTTGCTTTTTCTCTTAAAAAACCTTTTTTAATTAAATCACAAAGTTGCAAAGCTATTCATTTTCTCATAATTCATTTTTTTCCTTTTGGGTCATACTCAGGGATGCACAGGGGTTACTCCTGGCTCATGGACTCAGGAATTACTCCTGGCTGTGCTCGGGGGACCATATGGGATGCTGGGAATTGAACCCAGGTCGTCCGCGTGCAAGGCAAATGCACTACCCGCTGTGCTATTGCTCCAGGCCCTCTCATAATTCATTCATTCATTTGGTTAATAATGTCACCATTCTCTCCGAGACTCAGGCATAAGGACATTGGCTCTCCTTTGCTTCCAAAATGTAGACACTTTCTCTGCTTATATAGTCTGCCTTTATAAAACTTTTCAAATTGACCATTCATTTTCATTTCTATAGTTTTTGTCTCACTTCAGGTCCTTATTGCCTTTTCCTAGGGCTACTATAATAAGCATATAAAGAGTGCTCAGGTTTACTAGGGCGGAATCCCCTGTCTGTTGGTGATCAGGGCTTATTCCCAGCTCTGTGCTCAGGAATCATTCTTGGTTGTGCTCAGGGAACCATACGTGGTAGTGGAATTGGAACCAGAGTTGGCCTTGTGCAAGGCAAGAGCCTTTCCCCCTGTCCCTATATTATTTCTCTGGCCTGGAGAGTATCCATCCTTATTTCATTTTAAATCATTTTACTTACCACAGTTATAATGATATTAAAAGTCAAGCTTATATTATACACTTGCTATGTTTTTAATATCATGATTAGCATTAATACACACCATTTAACCCTTGTGATGTCTGATGGTATTATTCTACCCATGTTGTAAATGTAAAAACTGACACTTGGAGGGTTTTACTTTAATTGCTCAAAGTATTATGACTAGTAGGACTATTGAGAAAGCTTAAATTTGAGTTCCCAAAATAGATCCCATAAGTATCCATGCACGTATAAATTTTTGTTTATCTGCCTTTGTTCATGCATTGCCTTTCACATGCACTTCTGCTGTGTTTTCTCCACTAGAATTTGTATTTCAAATCACCCTCATTTTATGAGACACATTTCTTTCGGCTCTCCTGAGATGAGAATAAGAAGCTCACCAATCACACAACTTAACAACAAAAAGAACAACACAATTAAAAATGAATAAAAGTTCTAAATATAAACTTCTCCAAAGAAGACATATGGGGAAATGTGTTCAACATTACTTATTATTTGGGAAAGTAAAATCAAATTGACAATGAGATATCAACTCATACCATAAAATCAGCCTGTAAAAAGACTGGTGTGAAAAGTGTTGGTAAAGAATATGAAGGAAAAGAAACTCTGGTACATTGTTGGTGGGAATGTAAACTGGTGTGTCCATTCTGGAAAAGAGTGTGGAGTTGTTTTTTTTTAAAAAGAGATAAATGGGAATTTCATATGATCTACAACCTCATTCCTAGGCATTTATCTGAAGGATATTAAAACATTAATTCAAACAAATATTTACACTTTTTTGTCCATAATGTTATTTACAATAATCAAAACATGGACTCAATTAACTGATAGCAACAAAATAGTACTATATTACTATAAAATGTAAAGTCAGGGGCCAGAGAGATAGTATAAGAGGTACAGCACTTGCCTTGCATGCAGTGAAACCAGGTTCGATTCCTGACACCCAGATGTTCTCCTGAGTGCTGTCAGGAGTGATCCTGAGTGATCCTGAGTGCAGAGCGAGGAGTAAGCCCTGAGCACCTCTGAATGTGCTTCAAATACCCCAGCCAAATTATTATTTTTCTAAAATGTGAAATCAAATCAGAAAGACGTACAGTAGCTAAATGCTTGCCTTGTACATAGCTGACGTATCAATCTCAAGTCAAACTCAATCTGTGGTATTGCATATGGTCCCCTATACCCCCCACCAGGACTGATTCCCTGAGTTCAGAGCAAAGGGTAAACTCTGAGCCTGGCTGGTTGTGTCAAATCTCTCAACCCCCATTCCTCTCAACCCCCAAGATAAAATTATGTCTTTGGAGACAAAATTAAACTTTAGGTGATAATATTAGGTGAAATTAGTTTGAAGTAAATGATAACTACAGGATGGTTTTACTTTATGTAGAATATGAGTAATTAAAGCAAATAGACTGGCACAAAACAACAAAATTAATTCCTAGGCTCTGTGATGATAGCAGTGGCTGCCTGAGGGAAAAGGGGGTGGAAGAATGAATGTTGAGGTTGATGTTTTTTTGGTGGTAGAATGACACTGGAACTTTGGTAATGTGTGGTAACACTGCAACACAGTGTAGAAGTACAGAGTTATTCCTTTGAAATTCTGTAGTATTGTAAACCAATGATAAGTCATTTTTTAAAAAAAAAGAGGAGGAAGAAATTATGTAGTGATGGTGCCAAAAGATAGATTTTCTCTAAGATCAATCATAAAACAATAAGCAACATTATACAATACTTCCTCCTAGGTTCATTGTTTATGACATCTGAAATGTTGTTAATATTGAAAAGATGTCAAAATGACATGATGCAGAAATTTTATATAAAATATATACAATCATATATGCATTCATAATTTAGGTAATGCTATTCCTAGCAACAGAAAGTTGGAAAATAATCCAATGTCATCAACTGATGACTCAATAAAAAGGTAGTCAGCAAAACAAAAGGAAACAAAGGGAAAAATAATAATTTTTTGCAAGCATAATAATCAAAATGAAAGGGGGCCTGAGCAATAGTACATTGTGTAGGGTGCTTGCTTTGTACACAGCCAACTTGGGTTTGATTCCTGGCACCCCGTGTCCTTTGAGTCAGCTAGGAGTGACCTCTGAAAGCAGAGCCACAGGGTGTGCCCCCCAAACAAATAAACAAAAAGAGAATTAAGGGCCGGAACAATAGTACAGAGGGTAGGGCATTTGCCTTGATGAGGCCAAGCTGAGTTCTAATCCCTGGCATCCCATATGGTCCTCCAAGCACTGCCAGGAGTAATTCTTGAGTGCAGAGCCAAGAGTAACCTCTGAGCATTGCTGGGCATGACCCCAAAAAGCAAAAAAAAAACCCAAACAAATGAAAAACATTACTACAATCAAAAGTATCAGAAATTAAGGTAATATAAATGTCTGAAAGACTTTGAACAGCAGAATAACAGAAGCTGAGCAAAATATTAAGGAGTTCCAAGATGAGATAGAAGAAACTGTTTGAAAACAATAGAACACAGAAAATAGACTGGAAAGAAGTAAACAGCATGCCAGAGAACTATGGGATGAGTTCAAGAGCAGCATTATAAAATTACTGGAGTTCCTGAAGGCAAATTTGAAAGAAATCACAGCTAAGAGTTTCCCAGAGTTGAGGAATTCAGGCACTGAGATCCAAGAGGCCTGAAGATCCCAGAGAAAACAGACTCAGCTAGAAAAACTCCAAGACACGTTGTATTCAAAATTATAAAATCCGAAGATAGAGACAGTTTATTGAAATAAGCAAGATCATAAAATGAAGTTACATACAAAGGAAAGCCCATAAGATTTACTGCAGACCTATCAAATGAGACTCTACGAGTGGGAAGAGTATAGAGGGAGGTGATACAAAAACTCAAATGAACACCTCACCAAAAATGCTATAGTCAGCTATATTACCATTCATATTTGGAGGAATTATATACAGTTTTATGGACAGGCAACAGCTTAGGTAATTTATAGCCCTGAAATCAGTTTTGCAAGCATAAAAAGAGCTTCCTTAATAGACAGTACAAGCTTGCCAACATATGACATTTAGTATGGCACTAACTGATGGTGCATATGGTTGCCCTCTACTAGATTAAGAAACATATGTTTACTCTTCACTTGCTAAGGGATTTTATACATTTTCCATCTTGAATTAATGTGTCTTTACGTTGGTTGTTCTATGTCCAAACAGTTATTTAATAGCTAGATTTTTGTTGCAATATTTTGCTTATTAATGCAGACACTTATGCAGTAATATAATATTTTCTGTTACAAAACCAACATTATCTTTCTTAAGATAAAACACTATACTTCTTTTAGGCCTATTCATATTTCCCATCTAAATTTTCTTGTCCTCATTGTTACTAAATTTTACATTTGTAGGTTTTGCTTATTTCATGAAAACTAAAATATATTAGCACAGAATTTTTTAAATGTTTTATTTTTGACAAGGAAGACACAATAATTACAATACTCCAAATGAAAAATAAAATTTAATACAATATATTTTAGATGTCAGAGTTGAACAATTAGTTATGCAAATGAGAATTAGGCGCTACAATATATTGCATCAATGATTTGAATTTCTTTACTAACATAAGTTAAGATCATGCAGCAGTCAATCACCCCAAGCTGACTTTTAGAGACTTAATTTATGTTAATTCCATTTGCTATTCTTTTCCCCCCATTCCATTGCTATTAGTTTCTTTTTATTTATTGAATCATTGTGAGATAGTTACAAAGCTTTCATGATTGACTTTCAGTCATACAATGATCTAACACCCATCCCTCCACCAGAGCACATTTTTCACTGCCAATGTCTCCAATATCCCTCTGCCATCCCGACCCCAATACAACCCCTGCCTCTGTGGCAGGGGCTTTCCTTTTTACTCTCTCTCTAGTTTGGGGCTTTATGGTTTACCATTTGCTATTCTATTAAGTTTTGTTGGAGCAAGTAATATGAAATAAATTTGTTATATGCCTGCCAACAGGGCAGGCTGGGAGGTTGGAGGGAACCTGGGGACATGGTGGAGGGAAGGGGACATTGGTGGTGGGATTGGTATTGGAATATTGTATGCCTGAAACAACTCTATGATATACAACATTGTAGATCATGGTATCTTAATAAAAATAAAATAAAATAAATTCACCCATAGAAAAAAGAAATGAATAAAGGCCTGCCAAACTTTCCCAAATAACTTTATAAAGAAGCAAAAGACATGAATTAAAACAGGTTCTTTTCGTCCTTCACGCCCTACCGAGGTCACCAGTTGCCCCCCACGAGCGGCTCTCCGGCATGGCCACGACTCCAGAGCACAGAAACCAATCTCTTAATGATCTGACTTTTAGTAGAAATACTTCCAGGGTTAATAAGTAAAATAGTAGAAATCCAAAACTGTGCGGCCGCTATTGTGGCCGCGCGACAACATTTAATTCTTGAACCCAGCTGTAGAAAGCAAATCATTTCACAATGCTTTTTCAGCATATCTGATCTGGGCTGGAGCGATAGTACAGCGGGTAGGGCGTTCGCCTTACAAGCGGCCAACATGGCCGACCCGAGTTCGATTCCTCTGCCCCTCTCGGAGAGCCGGCAAGCTACCGAGAGTATTCGATATGCCAGATACAGTAACAACAAAGTCTCCAATGGAGACATTACTGGGCCAGCTCGAGCAAATCGATGATCAACGGGAGGGCCTTTACCTTTACCTTTACCTGATTTGGGGGGGGGTAAACTCTAAATAATAATGGTCCATCTTTTATCGAAACAATGAATCTAGTCAAAGTAGATAGAGTGTTAACTAGAACTCATCTGCCTCACAGGAATTGGGAGGGGTGGGAGGTGGAGTTCTATTGGGGTTCGTGGTAAAAAATAAGTATTGGTAAAGGGAAATGTGTTTGATATTTACATGACTGAGACCTAAACCTGAAAGCTCTGTAACTTTTCCCACAGTGATTCAATAAATAAATAAATTATAAAAAAAAAAAACAGGTTCTTTTTTTAATTCCTCATTGTCCTGAGACATTATATTTTCATCCAAAATTATGCTTTGGTTTTGGTTTAGGTCAAGTTGAAGTACCTTTTCAAAAATATTTTTTAACTTTTTAAAAATTAAAAAAAAAATTTTTTGGGTTATATTTATTTATTAAATTACTGTGGGAAAAGTTGCAAAGCTTTCAGGTTTAAGTCTCAGTCATATGATGATCAAACACCTTTCCCTTCACCAGTCAAACACCTTTCCCTTCACCAGTACTTATTGTTCACCACCAAGAACCCAAATATACCCCCCTCCCACCGCTCCCAATGCCTGTGAGGCAGATGATTTCTACTTAACTCTCTCTCTACTTTGATTACATTCATTATTTTGACAAAAGATG
The DNA here is from genome assembly GCF_029834395.1 of Sorex fumeus. Lineage (NCBI taxonomy): Eukaryota > Metazoa > Chordata > Mammalia > Eulipotyphla > Soricidae > Sorex > Sorex fumeus. The sequence continues at coordinate 36,182,882 of NW_026606155.1, forward strand.
CACCACAATTGTTTAGAGTTTCCACCCAACAATCAGAACAGCTGAAAAGGCATTATGAAATAATTTGTTTTCTATAGCTGGTTATGAGAACCATATGAGGTCATGCAGCCGCAATAGTAGCCACACAATTTTGAATTTCTAATATTTTACTAATTAAGTCTGGAGGGATTTCTGCCAAGAGCCAGATAATTACGAGATTGGTTTCTGTGCCTCTGGAGCCATGGCCATGCTGGAGAGTCGCTCGTGAGGGGCAACTTGTGACCTCGGTAGGGCATGAAGGATGAGCCGGTACTGTCCCCCTTCCCATGAGGCTGCAGTTGCCCATCACCGCCGGCTCATACCTGGCTTTCCAATAAGCTCTGAAGTGGCAGCCACCTTGCTGCCGCATGCGGGGAGGGGGCGGGGGAGGGGAAAGGCAGGAGGGACAGACACCCTTTCCCTCCCAGGGAGGCATGGCGCCGTAGTTTAACGCATAGTCCATTCACTTTTCTGCTGCACACTGCCAGGCTCTACATTAAGTCCTTGTGCCTCTGGAGCCATGGCTGTGCTGGAGAACTGCTCGTGGGGGGCAACTCGTGACCTCGGTAGGGCATGAAGGACCTTTAACTTTTTAATATGTATTGAAGAAACACAACAAATATTTTATCATTTGGATTATGGAAACATTTATTTTTAGCTTTGATATTAATTTTGAAAGGCACTTAACAGAAATTAGCACTTTTACCCAGCTAGAGATATGTGTTTTAATGGAAACAGCTTTCAACTTAGTTAAGACCGTGATAATGGAGCTATACCTGGGAGAGAAAAGACTGGGAGAGAGAAAAGCTGTTGTAGTGTTAATGCCTATTATGCACTCACAGCCAGCTAGGACTTGACAGAACATTGGACCACAGAAGCCCTCTGAGTGAATAACATGGGAACCAATCTATAAATAGGAGGTCTATCAGTTATTTGCCAAAACACACAAATTTTTGGTGTGACCACACAGAAAGGAATAGGAACGTCATTAGGATTTCTCACAAGCTGAATGGACCTTGGACAAAGACAGCAATAAAGATATCTTGTTCTCCTGAGCAGACATTAGGGGCTCGCTTAGACTTTGCCTCTAACCTTGGTTTCCTTCCAGCTCTTCGAAAGACAAAGCTGGGCCTGGGATATTTATAGCGTGAGAGCGAGTAAGGGCTTCTGTGTGGGCTCTGAAAAAAAACAAGGCCCAGGCCTGAAGCAAGGCAGTTCTGGTGACTGGGACCAGTAACTTGTTTCTGAGAGGCATGGGGTCCCGGATCCTCGGAGCCCCAGTACCACCCTGTACCATGTACCTATGCAGAGAGGTTTTATGCTAACCACCTGCCCTGAGATGGTGCAGGCTGTTGCCAGAGTTTCTCCCAACCATCTTCTCAAATTCACTGCCAAACATACTTGGTTCCATACTTCTGTGTCTGCACATACTATTCCTTTTAGTCAGAATTTCCCTCTTCTTCACCAGGAAACCTCCAGCTTATCCTTTTGAACTCACCTTTTCTGAGAAGCCTCCACACCGCCCTCAGGCAGAATTACTCATCTCCACCTCAGACCTCCTAAAGTTGTCTCCTTCAGAGACCTTGAGGCACACAGGGTTCTCTTTCCCAGACTGGGAGTGTCTCAGATACAAGCCCAGCAGTTTAAATCTTTGTCACTCAGAAGATCTGACATACAGTAAGTACTTAATAAATGTTTGTCAAATTTATGTTACATAAAAGATTTTGGTATGTGGCCTGGAAGCACAAAAATGAGTCATCTCAAAATGAGTAAAGATCAATATAAGGGTGTGTATATATGTGTGTGTGTGTGTGTGTGTGTGTGTGTGTGTGTGTGAGAGAGAGAGAGAGAGAGAGAGAGGTGAGAGAGGAAGATGGAGAGGAAAGAATGGGAGAGAGTAAATAACAGACTATTAAATGTAATAATCAAGACCAAACTATCTCCAACAGAAGTATTCAAGGCACCAGGTGGAGAGAGATTTACTCAAACTATACTGCAGTGAATATAGTTTACTCAGGCCACCATAACAAAGCACTTTAGACTAGATGGATTAAATGGCAAAAAGTTATTGTCTCATGATTTTGGAAGTCAACTATCTGAGATCCAGGTGTCAATAGGACTGGTTTCATTATCAAGGCTTCTTTTATTCTTTTTAATTTTTTAAATTTTTTATTGAATAACCATGAGATATAGTTACAAAGCTTTAATGTTTGAGTTTCAGTCATACAAAGATCAAACATCCAACTCTCCACCATTGCAGATTTTTCACCACCAATGTCCCCAGTGTTCCCCCACCCCTGTCCCACCTCTTCTCCCTGCCTCTGTGGCAGACAATTTCCCCAATACTATCTCTCTATTTTGGGGTATTATGGTTTGCAATTTAGGTACTGAGAGGCTATCATGTTTGGGCCTTTATCTACTTTCAGCACACATCTCCCAACGCTGAATGATCCTTCCAACCATCATTGACTTAGTGATCCCTTTTCTATTCCAGCTGCCTTTCCCCCCAGTTCACAAGGTAGGCTATCAACCATGGCACAATATTCCCAACCCTGTCTCTACTGTCCTTGGGTGTCAGTCTCATGATACTTTATATTTCACAAATGAGTGCAGTCATTCTATATCTGTCCCTCTCTTTCTGACTCATTTCACTTAAGCATGATACTCTCCATGACCATCCACTTATGAGCCAATTTCATGACTTCATCTTTCCTAATAGCTGCATAATACTCCATTTTATCGATGGACCAAAGTTTCTTTTACCAGTTGTCTGTTCTTGGAGGCCTTTTTTCTTGAATCCTTCCAGGCAACCCTCTCCTTTCACTGCCTCCCAACTTCACACAGCATTTCCTCTGTGTCAAGGAATTTAATTTAATTTAATGCTTAAATTACTAAGCATCTCATCCTTAATCATCTCCTCATGGAAGGATACCACTCTTAGTAGATAAGGACCCAGCTTTAGTGATCTAATTTAACCTTAAGTCATCTCTTCAAAGATTCTATCTGCAAGATACCCTCAAATTCTGAGGTGTTAGGGCTTAGAATTCAACATAATGAATTTTGAGGGGCTGCAATTTAGTGTTTCATAGTGGAGGACTGTGCATTTGCCTGAGGCTTGTCTTGTTTATCAGTTCTGCAAAGTTCTTTTATCTTTCTTGAACTTCCTCTTCAGATCTAAGCAATATTGACAAACCCCTGAAGCACACCTTTAGATGATAATCGGAAGTGGCAAAAGTGCAGCCAGGATGTTAACTCAGATTCTCCTCTCACTCTTCTCTATCCTCCACTTAGCGATGGGCAGGCCTAAGCCAGAGGCTCTTTCACAGATGTCAGTAGATGCATGACCCGTGATGCTGTACCCTGCAGCCTGTATTCCTTGGGGCACTCAGATACCACAATGGGTGTCATCAAAATTCTGTGCCAGCCTTTGCTTTCACTGTTCTCTGGTTAGTGCCACCCAGCACCAACCCAGGTTAGAACTGAGCCTGAGGCAGAGAGGGAAAAGGGTCTCTGTAGCATCCTCACAAATGAGGATTGTGTGAGATTACTGCAAAGCAGTCCGGTGCTGGACTGAAATCTAGGCCTGCTGTAACAGTACATCATTCAAGGCGTTGTGCCTCCCAGTGCAGATGTCCATTTCAAAATGGAACAGAGGAATCATTATTACATGTGTAAAACTGTTGCGAGTGTATTCCTCTTGGAAAGAGCAGTAGTGGAGCAATTTCCTGAGAAGTTTCAGTTTATGAGGTTGGCAGGCTAAAGATGCTCTTTCCTTTCTTTAGTTTAATATTTCTCCAATGTAAAGGCTGAGGCCACCTATGTAGGCTTTGCAAAGAATTCTTAAAACTCTAAGGCCCCATGCCCTCATTTCTACTGACTGCTTCTGGAATTCTGGCTGGAACCATGAATCTGAGGCTCAACTCTGGCCTTGGATAATTCTTATTCACAGCAACCTGGGAATAACTCTGATTAAGTAATACCTTCTGGAAAGCTAGGCGAGGCCCTCCAGGTAACTGGTTCTGCTTGGACTATGATCTGCTCAGTCTCTGACTGTGACCACCTGAATCACCAAAGCCAGTGCCACAGAATGAACTCCTGATTCACGATCTCCAGATCATTGCCCATCACCCTTAGCTTTGCTATTCTCATGTCTTTTGTAGTTTGAAATACAACTTGGATTTTACTTTTTTTTTTTTTTAGAAGAGCGTAGACGTTTTCTTTTCCTTTTAGGTGGGGAGCAGGGGCTCACACCCAGGGATACTCAGGAGTTACTTCTGGCTCTGCACTCAGGAATCACTCCTGGCAGAGCACTGGGGACCATATGGGATGCTAGGAATTGAATCTGTGTTAGAAGTATGCAACTCAAGTGCCCTACCCACTGTACTGTTGCTCCAGTCCCAAGTCTCAAAATTTTTCTAATCTTAATGTTACTCAGTGTTGATGATGGTGCATCTAGTCGAAAGGAACTTTCTCATTTTGTGACTGGGTGTGTTAGTGGGTACAATCCTTTCCTAATGGCATTCTGTCAATGTAAGAAACTGGATGTTCTGCTTCCCAAAATGAACCCCAATGAAATATGAAAGATCTTGCCAATGATCTAATATTCAAGAATATTCACCAGTTTAAAATTGTTCAAAATATTAGGGACTTATCAAATTCATAAAATTAAGATATCAGGAAGTAGGGGTCAGGAGAGATAATATGGTGGGTAGGTGCTTACCTTGCACACAGCTGACCCGGGCTCAGTCCTCAGAACCCTATAAGGTTTTCTGAGCCCTGCCAGAAGTGATCCCTGACCACAGAGTAGGAGTAAGCTCTGTGCACAGCCGGGTTTGGCCCCCCCAAAAAACTTATATGTATGTTTGTTACATACTAAGTTACTTACTGAGGCAGAATGTTTTGACCCAGCACCAGGCTATCTTCACCGGGGCACCTCAGAGGAGGGCAGGTTGAGTTTCCCTCCCCGCCCCAAACAGAACTCCGACAGCCGAAAACTCCAGAACCCAACCACCTTCATGCTCAAGGCCACTCTCTACATGCTTGGACACGCTTCACGCTTCACCCAAGAGGGGACGAGCCTCATCCCAGACAAGATGAACCTCACCCAAAAGGGGACTGGCAGAAAAACCTAGGTATGTGGGAATCCATGACTGAGATCTCCAAGCCCACTAGGATTGGGACTGGGCCCTCTCCCACAAGCTCCCCAGTTCTCCAGTAGTTTGTCAGTCTCACCCACAAACTGCCCCCAGTGCCATGTAACCTCATCAGTAGCCAAGACCCATCACTCCCAGAAGAGCGCTGCAGAATGTCCTGAAGCATGAGGCCACATGTGTGACTGTGCGACCTCTTACACTCTATCTTACACTCTATCTCATTTACTCATCAAGAGTAGCACACATTTGTTTTGACGTACTTTCTTGTATTTTCTTATCTACGGGCTTGATTGGCTCCAGAATGAAATACAATAATCTTCACACACTTCCCTTTTATTGTGGTGAAAAGTTCTCGGTGGTGGGGTTAGTATTTGAATATTATCTGTAATGAACTATTGTGAACTACTTTTATGAAAATAAAATATAAAAATATATATATATTGACATGTGTGTATATATGTGCATATATTTACTTCATACCTTACTATAAGTTATATATAAAGTAGTTTATACTTTTTATATATAAGTATTTATAGTAAGCATATATATTTACCTTATATTTACATATATATAAAAGATAAACCTATTTTGAAAAACATAATAGACACTCATGGTTAAATATAAGATATTTTCATTCTCAAACCAAAAAGCCTCAAGGCAGATTTGAGTACTTCCTTTTACTACCTCTAAAGAATTTTTGGAAGAGGGATGAGAACAGGTAAATGTAACTGATCAATTCTGGTGAACTTCTTTTGATTTAGTCCTGAGTTTGGAATGATCCCTCAAATGTTTTAAATTTTAAAATCAACAATAATTCTAAAAAGCAAATTATTGCACAAATCTCTCTGGATGGGCCTGGTGTTAGAAAGAATAAAAACCACAAATATTGACATGTATCAAAAATTGCTATTGTATATTTATAATTTGATCATAATAAAAAATTATCTAAAAGCCAGAAAGATAGTACAGCCAGTAAGACACTTGCCTTGCACACGGCTAACCTGAGTTTGATCCCCAGCATCCCATGTGATGCCCCGATCATTGTCAGAAATGATTTCTGAGTGCAGGGCCAGGAGTAATCCTTGAGCATCAATGAGTGTTACACTAAACCCAAAGCAAAACAAACCAAAACATAGTCTAAAAGAAAGGTTGAATGTGACTAGAACCATTTTAAAAAAATTGTGACAGGCAGTAGATTTTCACATCTGAAGTGAAAACACATAAAGATGAGTGTCACACTCTCCTCAGGTTGCAATTTATTTGTAAAAGTCAGAGTTAAAGACTCCAGTAGTTGAGTTTGATGGCCACAGTTTGAGCTATCACAAGCTTGAGTGCTTAAACGAGATGTTTCCAACTTTAGCAACACGCCCTTAGTTTAAGCAGCATTCTTTTGCTAAAGACCTCACTTTCCTGGCCCGTTACTACCTTGAAGACTCAAAATTGGACATCTGCTTCAGTTTTGATTCTTCAGTGCCAAGCAATAAAATTTGACTTTATCCAGTTTCCAGAATTACTGGGAAAACTGAAAGCAGGGTGGGGGGTGTGGTGTGAAGCAGGGCTCAGGGGAAAACTTCAACAAGGACTAAAACCAGGGAGGGAAGCTTCTGAGCTCAGGGAAGCAAAACCTCCATGGTGGGCTCTTTAAGGAACAGCATTAAAACTGGTCATGGGGTTCCTAGGTTCTGATTGCTCTGCTTGGGTCTCAAGTTTGTTCCTTGATCTGGAGGTTCAGAGGTTGGGGGAGAGAATAGTTTGATCTTTGGATGGGAGAGGACAGAAGGTATTTAGAAGAAAATAAGATTGTGCTCAGTATAACACTTTGTGGTTCCCTCCATTCCCATGATTCTACTGTTCCATTATTAGAAAATTCCCACTTGTAATGGTAAATGAAATAGGCCCAGAGAGTTCACTGTTGGCTCTTTTCTGATTTCAAGTATAAGTCTCAAAGAACAGCAATTGGACTGGCAGGATATTTTCCCTCTGCTCCCTGCGCCATGCAATTCCCCATCATGATCTGTGGGTAACCTGGCCCTTCCTACAAGCCCATGAACCAGACCAGAGTGGGTAAGGGTGCTGGACAAGAGGGGGTGGTGCTGCTTCTAGGATGACCATGTCCAAAACCTAGCCATTTTGGGGTTTAAATTCATTCTTATTGGAAATGCAGAAACTGGCCAGTCTTGCTTGCTTCATCAATTTATTAAAATCAACTCAGAAGTTACTCAAATCAAATAATGGGAGTAGAATTTGGCTCAAAGATAATGACTTTAGTGGCAAATATATAAAGTAGCAGATATGGGATACAGAAGCCAAGAACAATTCAGCTCAATTTCTCTCCAGCCCTCATACAGTGAGGCCTCCAGCCCACACATGCAGAGCTTCTGTTGAACATTTTCCTTTCTTATTTTTGAATATAAATGATGTAAAAAAATCCTAGAGAAAATAGAAACTTTCACTAAAACTATAACATACTCAGAAGTGAAAGTAGGGATTACATTCAAGTAATAAGAATAAAAAAGTTTTTTTCTTAAGCACAATTAGAAGAGTACAGAGAGATACTGCAGCGGGAATGGATCTTACCTTGAGTGTGGTCAACTAAGGTTTGATCCCTGGCACCCTTATGATCCATTGAGCCCCACCAGGAGTGATCCCTGAAAGCAAAGCCAGGAATAAGCTCTGACCACAGCTGGGTGTGGCCCCCAAAGAAAACAAAACAGTATGTTAAATAGTGACCTTAAAAAAAAAAAAGTTAAACAAGAAACTTGAAATGAAATAGGAAAAAAAACCCCACAAACAGTTGTGCAGAAGTAATCTAGGAGGTCCAATACCTGACTACTAGAAGTTATAGAAGAAAGATGAGCTAAAGAAACAACCAAATAAACCATCAGAGAAAATTTTCCACTGAATAACATTCCTGATGGTTTAACCCACCTATGTGAGATACAAATGAGTGATGGGAGAATCTGTACCTGTTCATATTGTTAGGGACAAAAGGAACAGGGGCAGGGGCAGGTTAAAATAGTATATGAAGGTGGACCGGCCAGATATCTTCATCTCAAGGACCAGCAAATAGTAATCGTAATGCCCTGCTATTCCCAGCCCCTGCCTTGTCATCCTGAACACAGTGCGCCTACGGCAGTGCTAGGGCTTACGTGTGGCTCTGTGTTCAGGGGAACATATGAGGCACTAGGAATCAAATCAAGGTTGGCTGCATGCAAAGCCTTAGCTGTTGTTCTATCTCTCTGCTCCCTCAACCCTGTCCTTTTCCTTAAAAGGCTATGAAAGAAGGATTTCAGCCTTTCTCTAGAATCCTACTCAGGAGATCCCTTCCATGCTGCAGGTGTTTTCCTATTATTTCTCTCTTTCTATTCTCTTATTCTCTCTCTCTCTCTCTCTCTCTCTCTCTCTCTCTCTCTCTCTCTCTCTCTCTCTCTTTAAAAATCTTCTTTCCAATTTGATTGTTTTGTGTCATCTCTGCTTCCAAAAAAGCTTGAAAAAAAGAACCTGGAGTCCACTGTAACAATCCCACAGGAACTTTCAGAACTCTGGAGATGAAGTGAAAAATACTCCAAGAGGTAAAAAATAGTCACATATAAAGGATCACAGATGTGATTGAATGATTCCATGGAAACACTTAGGATCAAGGAGATATTGAAGTATTACCTTCATACTCAGCATGAACCTTTTTAAAACCCAATCTTTAATTCTAAACTTAGCCAGAATACCAATTAGGTATAATAAGTATATAACCTGAACAATTTCAGATATACAAGAAGGGTGGTGGTGGTGAAGGTCATCTCTCACCTACTGTTTCTTAGAACTTTCTGGAGGTTTTACTTTGCCAATACAAAGGAGAGAATCCAAAAGGAAGAAAAGTAGCTGGGAGGAATCTGGTCTGGAGAACAAGGGCAGTTAATTGGCGATGGTGTTGCACTGCTGGAATGAGGGGGAGGGAGGTGGGGACATATTCTTAAACCACAGATTTAGGAGTCAGCGAGACAGCTTGGTGGGTTTAATGCATGCTCCGCCTGTAGAGGATGGTTCATCCCTGACACGATGTGATTCCCTAAGCACCACCAGGAGCAACCCCGGGGAACAGAGTTGAGAATAGTCCTTGGTGTGCCTCCTACCCTCTCCTTCAACAAAAGGCTGCAGATTCTTGTTAAAGCAGAAAAGCAATAAGGTCTATAAATAACTGACTTCATTTCACAAGCATTTTATATAAATGTAAGAGCAAATACCACAAGAATGAAGTGAAGATACATGAAAATAAAGATTGTTGTGTTTCATTTTTCCTTCCAGATTCAGAACATTGTCTTACACACTGGCCTTCCATACGATTTCCTTATTTTAGAGGGGGCAGTGCTCAAGGCCACTCCTGCTCATACTCTGGCTGGTTCAATGGTCCCAGCAGTGCTGCGGGTTATCCTATCAGTGCTTCAAGTGAGGGGCTTCAGTGATCCACAAAGAGGTGCTGGTTTGGGGACCAGGTGATGCCAAGGTTAAAACTTATGTCTCTGTGGGTGCAAGTCATATACCCCTTACCAAGGAATTATCTCCCTGACCCCAACATGGATTCTTTTAATGACTTCATCAATCCAAGGAAATTCTGAAGGAGTGAAGGTGCCTCATGGGAGGTAAGGAGGGAAAAGTATTCAGGGAAAGGCCAAGGATTGAGGCACTGGTGGTTCATTTTCAGTCACTTATCAGCACTTTACTTTAGAAATGCGTATGTATATTTGGTTTAAATTACTATGAAAACTTGGCGGAAAAAGTAGTACAGTGGGTGGGGCACTAGCCTTGCACACAATCGACCTGGCATTCCATAAGGTTCCCCCAAGCACTGCTAGGAGTATTTCCTGAGTATGAACCAACAGTAACCTCTGAACATGGTTGAGTGTGGCCCCCCAAACATAAGCAAAAGCAAAACAGTAAATAAATAAAATGACTTAGAAAACAAAAGCCAACAATAATATTGTAAAATCCTTACATTTGTTATACTTGAATCAGTTATAAAAAAATTACAAGTCAAAATAAAGCATTAAAAATAATTCAACAGAGAAGTAAAAAAATATAAAAACAAACACCGTCCTCCCGTTGTTCATTGATTTGCTCGAGAGGGCCCAGTAATTCTCCATTTTGAGACTTGTTACTGTGTCTGGCACCCGAGCTGCGCAGGAGGAAGAGAGCGGCTTGGAACACCTTCAAGAGCATGGAAGAAATAGCTAAGAGGATGAAGAACCTCCGGCTCTGGGCACATCTCTTTGATTCCACTGTTCTTCCTTCATTAACATATGCCTCAGAGACCTGGGCCCTATGCAAACAGGATGAGAATGCTATTCAGGTCTCCCAAAGAAGAATAGAAAGAGCTATGCTTGGAATATCACGTTTCACTCAAATGAGAGAAAGAATCTGGAGTTCTGACATCCGTCAACGATCAAGAGTCAGGGACGCTGTCTCATTTGCCAAGGTGTCAAAAATCAGATGGGCTGGTCATGTAATGAGATTTAAAGATGACTGCTGGACTAGAGCTGTTACCGACTGGATTCCACGGGATGTCAAAAGACCGCGTGGCCACCCACCTACCAGATGGTCAGACTTCTTCGTCAAGATCATGAACGATCAGTTTGAGGCTCTTCATGTTCCTAGAGCGAACAGACGCCATTGGGTTACACTAGCACGTGACAGGGGCAAATGGAGACGTTACTGGCGCCTGCTCGAGCAAATCGACGATTAATGGGAAGTCAAGTGATCAAGTGATCAAGTTTGCCAACGTTTGCCATGTGGGCCAGATACTCTCGGTAGAGGGGTAATAATGACAGTGTAAATTTACAATTTATTTTTCATCAAATATATTTGTTAAGTGTGCAGACTGCTCAGATTATGGTGAAAATTTGTGTAACTTAGGTAAAAATATGTTACTTAGGGGTAATTTTATTTATTTATATTTTTACTTTTCTGAACCCAGTTTGCACATCTGTATAAATGAGTCATTGATATTTTAGTGGATGGGAAAATGCTAGTGCCTGGCTTTTTATTTTTTCTTTTTGGGTCATACCCAGCAATGCTCTGGGGTTACTCCTGGCTTTGCACTCAGGAATTACTCCTGGCAGTGCTTGGGGAACCACAGGGAATGCGGGGGATTAGAACTCAGGTTGGCCCTGTGCAAGACAAACACCCTAATTGCTGTACTATTGCTCCAGCCCCATGTGTCTAACTTTTATAAGTGGTAATTATTATTCTAAAAGGGAATTCTTCCCAAATGTCAATTACTCATAATTGACATTTATTACACTTATATGATCATATTTTAATGAGTTTATTTTCATATGTTCATTAAAGGGACTCCGCGCCAGACTGTTTTCACTTGGGCACCCCAGAGTGGGGTTGGTGAGAGCTCTCCCCACCCCAAGGGACCCAGATCCGGCAGCCAACCTCCATTACCAAACCACTACCACGCTCCAGGCTGCTTTCTGGACTTCACGGCCGTGAAGTAGACACGTGACACATTATAAGACACTTCCTACCCATTTTTCATAATTACCACACCATATTTGATGGGGTTCAGACAGTAGGCAACAAATCATAGAAAGAAATATGTAAATATATGCCTCTCAGAGAGCCCACCAAGCTACCGAGAGTATCCTGCCCGCATAGGCAGAGCCTGGCAAGCTTCCTGTGGCATATTCGATATGTCAAAACCAGTAATGACAACAGGTTTCATTCCCCTGACCCTGAAAGAGCCTCCAATTGTTGGGAAAAGACGAGTAAGAAGAGGTTGCTAAAATCTCAGGGAATAGGAACATTACTGACCCCCACTCGAGTAAATCGACAAACAAGGGGATGACAGTGATACAGTGATGTTCATCAAAGCTGGGTGACTTGGTAAACTGATAAATACCTTTGGATTCTCAAGCCCAGGGACTTCCAAAGGAATGGTGGCAAATCATCAACCACAAATTTGTGTGAAATCCACAGGAGAATAAGTCCAGGGATCTTGCACAGGTATGCGACTAACATATATGTGTATATATACACACATATACATGAACATATGTACATAAGCATATATATAAGCATTATATATGTATATACACAAATATACACACATATATACAACTAAAGCAACACTGTAGAGAGAATCTTATCAATGTTCCCTCTGAAGATTTATCCTGACCTTACTGAAAAGTTTTCTTCTCAAGTGATTTCCACCTAACAGAGTGGGCAATTTTCTTCTGGAGAATTTTAATTTATAATTGAAAATCTGGACATTCTCTGTCCTTTGGCAGACTCGATTGGTTGCTATGACTTTTTGGTACATCATCATTATGATTAAAGTACAAATGAGTTTCAGGCCAACAGCATGTCCTGGAGATTACAAAATTACATGCCTTCGGAAGCAACTCACTAAAGGAGAATTTAAAACAAAAGAGGAACTGAAGTCTGGAGAAAGAATTCCACTCACTTAGTTCATCACAGCCACCTTATTAGGAGTCGGAAATGAGAAAGAAACTCCTTCTAATGCAGACTCACAAATTATCCTGGTGTGAGGAGAATTATGTCTGAGAGGGAAGCATCATTGCTGCCTCTGTTTAGCACACTTCCTTCCTCTGGGGGTTGTGAAGTGGAAAGCTTACCCTTTCCTCTTGGAAACAAACACCAGTGCTCAAAATCTGTGGCTGTCTCGGAAAATCCCCTCATCTTATTCCTAAACTTTTGAGCACCAAATGTTGTTGACTCCTTACCTTACCTTCCAGTCCTTCACTGTGTTCTCCACCTAAGCACTGAAAGAAAAAGGTGATTTAACACTTTTGAGACACACACCAGTGCCGTAGTACTGATATGAAATGGATTTCTGGGGCTCTGGCTTTTTGGGGCTAGACAGCTTTGTGGACTTTACCGCCCACTTGGAAAGGCCCTGGCTCAGTTAAGTCTCTTATTGGCGTCTGACAGAACAGTGTCCAGATTTGTCACCAGGCCATGTCTAAAGGAGCAGACGATTTGTTGAAGTCATTTCGGATGCAGGAAATCCTGTGTTTACTACCTAGGAAATACTACATAAAGTTTTGGATTTCCCCTCCAAATCTCACCGGCTCCCCGCCCACCTCCACCCCCACCTCAATACTCCCACGTCCCTTCGTCCCTTCCCCCTCCCCCCACCTTCCCCGCCACCACCCACCAATCCCCTCCTTTAACGCTCTTTTGGATTAAAATTCAGAGACAGAGTCACTGCTGATAAGAAAGATGCAGACGAAATCACAGTAGAGTGACAGCCCACTGTGTACAATAGGCCTGACTCCGTGTTCATCTGCTTCTCAGAATTAGTTACTAGACTCGTTTTCTTTGGAGTGCGCAGGCCTCTCTACATGGGTAGGCCTGGGGTGCTAATGATTTTAGGGAGGCCTTGCCATTTCTTTGAGGATGTCTGAAAGGATGTGTGAGGGCAACACCTTGAAAATACTAGACTCATTTGTAAAGAGGCTGGAAGGTACACTACAAAGGGAAGAGCAAGAAGTTCTAAATATCAGTAAATCAATTCTATCAATTAAAGGGCATGACATTAGCCCTCCCTAAAATTAATGATTTAAGCAACAAAGTCTGTCATTACAAAGTACTTCTACTCATCAATAGAAGATAGAACTGGAGTACCTAGAGAAGGATGAGCAGATATTGAAGATGAAAATATATCTAAACTACTCAAGGATCAATGGCCTTTCTATGGCATCAATTATATGGATATATTGTAGCACCATTGGCAAGACTATAACTAAAGTTGGTTGGGCTTCCAATTTCAAGTTAATTTAATTCTAAAGTATTTAGATTACCTTTTTTTGTTTTATTTTGTTGCTTGTCATTTTAAGTTAAAAAATTTAGTTTCTTTTTATTCATTTTGATTTTGGGCCACGCCTGGCTCTGCTCAAGAATCATTCTTGGCCTGGGGTAACTGGCTGTGGGGGCATGACTAGTGCTTCATCAGCTGTACTTCAACCCCCCCCCCCTTTTTTTTTTAAAGAATGAAGAAACCAACGAACATTCCTTTGACTTTATAAGTTTGTGTTTTCCGTGTATTAGTCACTGCATTTTAAAATATAATACTTTCATTATCTTTAAGTAGGAATTTTCAGATACAAATAAAATAAAATGCTTGCCAATTTAAAACCTTAGTTAAAGTTAAATTTTTAGTGGATGTCCCAAATATTGCACAGGATTTAGTATTTAAAAAATTCTAACTTTTAATTTTTTTCTTTTTGTTTTTGGACCACTCCTGACATTGCATAGAGCTTAGTCCTGATTCTGTGTTCAGGAATCACCTATGTTGGTCCTGGGGATCAAACCAGGATCTGCTGTGTGCAAGGCAAAACTGTATTTCTGCATTTTATTTAAACATTCTGACTTACACAACTGTTCAAAATATAGCTGATGCCTAAGTTTATAAATGTTCCAATACCACGCCTACCACCAGTGGGATTTTTTTCACCACCATAGCCCACAGTTCCCTCCCCTTCTCCCTAAGCCTGCCCCCTTAGAAGGTACAAAAGAATTCATTTTAAATGGTTAATAGAATTATCAAAAATCCTTCACTAAAAACATTGTGAAAATTGTTATATTTTGCAATGGGGTCATTAATCTTTATCTGAGGGTTTACTACTTGTTGCTAGTTGAGCCTTCTGTTATTATCGTTTTTGTTTAATGAGCTTAGTTGGCTTTTATGATACTTTCCCATCTAATTTGAAGTGTTCCTACTGGGCTGTCAATATTGTGGCATTTGGAGGTATTGCACAGTCTCGTATGAGGCTGCCTGCTCTAGTAACTCCAGGAACTCCAGGATGTGTAGAATTCTGCCTATGAGTTTACAAGGTGGTGGCTGTTGGGAAGTGAGTGTGACTACTGGGGCTTCTGGAAGTATGAGGGTTGGGGGTTAAGGCTGTCTGCCTCCACTCCTAGTAGACCCCAGAGGTTTTAGCCTGAAAATCAATGTACCTGTTGGCTTGGTGTCTCTGCAGAGATTAGTCGTGAAGCAGAGAAATTGTGCTGCTGACTTGGTGATAGCTGTGGAGATGGGTGCAGCAGCTGTCAGGGCTTCGGCATGGCAGGAACTTGACAAAACCCCTTTATTATCTCTCTGACCCTTTCATTAAAAGTTTTAGATTTATACCTGTTATGAATAATATATATTTATCATTTAATTAAATGGACTATATTTTATCTGAAACTCAACTAAAAATAGCTATTAGACTTAATTTTGGTTATTTTTTTTGGTTAGTTTTTGATTCAATATTTCTTGGAGATTTCTTCCCCCGCACAATGATTGTGATTTATTTTGGTTAATTTTTTAGTGTTATAGTCTATTCCTCTTTCCATACATACAAATGATGTGGAAACCCTATTCATAACAGTATTGTTGATCATGGTTCTTAAATTTTTTTAAGTAATCAACTTTATTATTTGCATTATTTATATAGGTATATAGACTTGTATCTTTAATAAAAGAGTGATTACTTTTGATCACAGGAATGTAACCACAGTTAAAGAATTCTCAACTAGGGGATATTTTATTTATTAGAGGACATTCGTCAATATCTGGAGACATTTTTGGCTGTGACACCTTAGTGAAGTGCTCTAAGAGGTAAAGGACAGGACAGCTTCCCAGCACTCTATATTGTCCATGACACTCAAAGAACCATTTTAGCACAAGTGAAATAACTGCTGTGAAGAGACAATGTCATAACATTTAAAAAGAGAAGCTTTCTTTATATTAGTATGGGTCAGATACAGAATTATCTCTCTCATATGTGTGATAAAAAGAAATAAAGTAGGGAGTAACAAATGGCCTTTTGTTGAACCTGAGAACTGGTCCATAGAACTGAGTTTATCATTTTGAAGTGAGGGATTAATTGTGGAGGGACAGTTTGGTGGAGGGCGTTATGTTAGAACATTGTATCTATGAAACCCTTTCCATAATAGTATTGTTGATCACCATGCCTAATTTTTTTTAAGTCTAATCAACCTTCTTATTTGAATTGTTTATGTAGGTATATAGGCTTGTGTTTTTAATAAGAGTGATTACTTTCAAATAATTTGTTCATTTTAGTAAATGCTTATTAAGATTCTCTATCGTCTATTCTTGTTCCAGGTGCTGAGAATCCCCCGAGAGCAAACATTTCCAACTTCATGGAGCTTTTAATGGATGGGATCAGAAAACATAATAAACAAATGAAATGCAAAATATGTGATAATAAATGTTATAAATAAATATAGAGAAAAGGAATGCTTGAATGGGTAGATAAGGTTTGAAATGAGACATTATATTTCTTTGTAGAATCAAGAACATGTCTTTAATACCACTTCCCACTAAAGACGTCTCTATCATACAAGTGGTAAGGAAGTCATGACTTAGAAGTTTCCATTCTAATAAAAACTTGGATGATATGACATAGAAAGTGATGTGATATGAAGGAAAAGAATCTTTAAGGCAAAGGAAACAGAAGTCTGAAGGGTCTGATACAGGCCAGTGCTTGGAATGTTCGAGAAAAGAGAGGAAATAAGTTTGGCTGTAGCAAAGGGAGGAAGAGAGAAAGTAGTGGGGATGAGGTCAGTGGGTGATGGTTTGGGCTGGTGTCCAGATCACGTAGGATAGTGGAAGCCATGGTGAGGAAGTCACATTGATTTCTAAGAAACATCGGAAGTCTTTGGAGAGCTTAAGCTGGGGTCCGGGTGGGGGAGTGGGAGAGGGCTGGATTTTACATATAGTTTAAAATCATTGCTTCAGTTGTTGTCTTCAAAATAGAGCAGTAGAGGGAAAGACGGAAGCAAAGAGACTAGTGTGGAGGCCATGATCATACTCCATTAAAGAGATGATGGGGCTTTGTCACATTAATGCTGGCTAACTGTCAAAATAGAAATTGTGAGAACTGATGGAATTTATCAAGTACACTTACCCATTGCTAATGGGAAAGTCAAATTGAATAATTCCAATAATGGGAGTTTAGCAATCTTAAACAAAACCTACGGCTACTCTTTAACCTAGAACTCCCACTTCTATGAATTTATACTAGAGATAAATAGAGATGGATTGGTCATTCATTGCAATGTTACATCAGCGTAAGATACGAGTGATAGTTGAGAAAACTGCTACCTTTGTACAATGGATTACTGTGTAGGTTTAAAAAAATGGATTGGAAATCTGCATGAATTTGTTGGGAATGATTTCTAAATTATAAAAGCTTACTGCAGAACTGAGAACTGTAGTACTTCCTTTTTTGTAAAATAAAAAATTAAGTAAATATATTCATTCCATGTATCTTTTTATCATTGCAAAAGAGGAAGGAAGATGAATCAGAAAAACAAACAAGACAAGGGCGGAGCTTGAGGGATTCGGGCAGATGACTATAGGAGACTGTGGCATTTCTCTGAGTACAATGTTCTATGGAGTTTGACTGAGAAATTACGTTAGTAGCACATATATATGTACCAAAAAGGAATCAATAAAAAGAAGATGGAACAAAACCTAATGAAAATGGAAAGAAAGCAGAAACAAATCTAAGTGTATTTCAAATATTACTGTCGGTCTTATTAAAAGGAGACAGGAAGAAAAGAGACAAATTCGTATCATGCTAAGCGAAATGAGTCAGAAAGAGAGGGATAGACATAGAAAGATTGCATTCATCTGGGGGATATAAAGTAACAAAGTATGAGATTAATACCCAAGAATAGCTGAGATCAGCACCAGGAGAATTACTCCATAACTTAGAGGCCAGCCGGGTATCCTAGAGGAAAGGGCTATTCAGATAGAGAAGGGAGCACCAAATAAAGGATGTTTGGAGGATCCTCCCAGGAGGGGAGATGCATGTCGAAAGTAGACTATGGACTGAACATGTTTGCCACTCAATGCCTCTTTTGCAGACCACAACACCCAAAAGGAGAGAGAGAACACAGGGGATTGCCCTGCCACAGAGACTGGGGGATGGGGGGATGGGGGTGGGAGGGATATTATCCATGGTGGTGGAAAATGGGCACTGGTGGAGGGATGGGTATCTGATCATTGTATAATTGAAACCAAAGCACAAAAAATTGTATATCTACAACTTTAAAAAAAATAAAATAAAATAAAGGGAAAAAAAAAAAAAGAAAAGAGACAAATTCAAGTGATTTTTATGAAAACAGGTTTTGATTACATATCTCCATTTGGGACAGATTGAAATACAGGAAGGAGAAGTCAATTAAAATAGAAATGCAAAAACTGCAGTTTTTTTGGTAAAGTTATGAAGAAGCAATTTTGAAATTCTAAGACTAAAATAGGATTGAACAAGTGAACAAATGCACTGATGTGTTTGGGACTTAGGGTAGCTGGAAAAAGAGGACATGCAGATATAGAAAGCAGAAGTCAAGCAGAACTCTGTAGAACTAGATGAGAATTTGAGGTATGGGCATTAAGTCATAATTTCTTTTTTTTTTCCCTTTATTTTATTTTATTTTTTTTACAGTTGTAAATTTGCAATCTTTTGTGCTTTGGTTTCAATTATACAATGATCAGATACCCATCCCTCCACCAGTGCCCATTTTCCACCACCATGGATAATATCCCTCCCACCCCCATCCCCCCATCCTCCCTGTCTCTGTGGCAGGGCAATCCCCTGTGTTCTCTCTCTCCTTTTGGGTGTTGTGGTCTGCAAAAGAGGCATTGAGTGGCAAACATGTTCAGTCCATAGTCTACTCTCGACATGCATCTTCCCTCCTGGGAGGATCCTCCAAACATCCTTTATTTGGTGCTCCCTTCTCTATCTGAACTGCCCTTTCCTCTAGGATACCCGGCTGGCCTCTAAGTTATGGAGTAATCATCCTGGTGCTGATCTCAGCTATTCTTGGGTATTAATCTCATACTTTGTTACTTTATATCCCCCAGATGAATGCAATCTTTCTATGTCTATCCTTCTCTTTCTGACTCATTTCGCTTAGCATGATACTTTCCATATTGTACCACTTGTATGTAAAGTTCATGACTTCATCTTTTCTAACAGCTACATAGTACTCCATTGTGTAGATGTACCAAAGTTTCTTTAACCAGTCATCTGTTCTTGGGCATTCAGGTTTCTTCCAGTTTCTGGCTATTGTAAAGAGTGCTGCAATGAACAAACAAGTGCAGATGTCACTTCGTAAGTCATAATTTCTAAGGTATGAATGTGTGATGCATTATGTGTACACATGTATATTTATATCTGTTTAAGGTATGTATGCACAAATAAACATTTCTCACTCTGTAGAAAGTATTGGGTTGAGCAATAGCATAGTAGGTAGGGTATTTGCCTTCCGTGCAGCCGACCCAGGTTTGATTCCTCTGTCCCTCTCAGAGAGCTCGGCAAGTTAACGAGAGTATTGCACCCACATGGCAGAGCCTGGCAAGCTCCCCCTGGCATATTCAATATGCCAAAAAGAGTAACAACAAGTCTCACAAAGGAGACCTTGCTGGTGCCCACTCGAGCAAATCAATGAACAACGAGAGGACAGTGCTACAGTGCTACAGTAGAAAGTATTATGAAACAAAGTTAATCTCAGGGTATAATACCACTATAAAGTATTAAAGTTGTTTTGAGAAATGACTCACTCCAAGACTGGGCACCACAGTTTCAAGACATCCTGGAAGCCTATCGCTTTCCAGAAAGTTTTAAAAATTGGGACATTTCACAAGGACACAAGAACAAGTTTGAAAGGGAACTCCATTGGGTCAAATGTAAAACACTTTAAACAGAGCATCCTTAGCATCTCGGAGGTGGGGCAGGTCAGCCCAGTTCCCATCCAACAGAGTCTCAGCAGTTGAAAGCTTCCACACTCCACAATTGCGGCCAGACTCCAGTGCTTGAGATGAGCCCCATCCCAAAATAAATATGCTGAAAAACTTAGGTATGCGGTTTTATGGCTGAAATCTCCAGGCTTTCGTGGGGTTGGAGATGGGCTACCTCCCCACTTCTTTCTATACTTTCAGAAGTCCCGGTAGTCACACACACACACACACACACACACACACACACACACACACACACACACAAAAAATGCTGCCACCCATTTAAAAATTTAACTCCAGCTGTTAAAAACTCTGTTAAAAACTTTGGGTTTCCAACATCACAAACTCTACAACACTGATAAATCAGGAGTAGCAGACCAGATTGGATAGGATTTAATGTAGAAGGCAACCAATCTTGATTAACACAATATAAACAAAGACAGCTTAACCTATAACAACATTTTAGTAATCTCTTATGCAAGGACTTAATGGCTTCATGGTGAGGTACAATAGTCTTCACTAAATTTCTTCTAAGAAAATTTTTTTGATGATTCTGTTAGCAAATTATTAATAACAAACAATATAAAACAAATTATTGAGGATCTTCTATGAGGTCAGGCTTAAGTGGTGGTTGTGAATATTGGAGAGTATGGTGGAGGGAAGGTGTAATGATGGTGGAATTGGTATTGAAATATTGAATGCCTATAACAAATCATCATGAATGAAAATAAACAGATAAAAACAATTTGAACATAAAAATGAATATAGTCATGAATTATGTCACTGGTAAAATAGGAACTTGTGAATCCAGGTGATCCTAGATATGCTGACAATGGAGGAGGTGGAAGGAGTCTCTCTCATTCTAAAAGGCCAACTAGGAAATGTGGAGAGAGCTGGGGACAGACATTCATTTTTTGTAACCTTCAGGGACTAAATATTGGTTCAGCCAAGATTCATCAAGGACTGCTAGTCTTTGGAAAATTTTTTTTTTTATAATTTATTTCTTTATTGAATCACTGTGGGAAAAGTTACAGAGCTTTCGGGTTTAGGTCTCAGTCATGTAAATATCAAACACATTTCCCTTTACCAATACTTATTTTTAACCGCGAACCCCAATAGAACCCCACCTCCCACCCCTCCCAATTCCTGTGAGGCAGATTAGTTCTAGTTAATACTCTATCTACTTTGGCTAGATACATTGTTTCGATAGAAGATGCACAATTATTGTTTAGAGTTTATGACCCCCCCCCCCCCCCACCAATCAGACTTGCTGAAACAGCGTTGTGAAATGATTTGCTTTCTACAACTTGGTTTAAGAATAAAATGATGTCGCGGCCGCGCGGTTTTGGATTTCTGCTATTTTACTTATTAACCCTGGAAGTATTTCTATTAAAAGTTAGATAGTTAAGAGATTGGTTTCTGTGCTCTGGAGTCGTGGCCGTGCCGGAGAGCCGATCGTGGGGGGCAGCTGGCGACCTCAGTCGGGCGTGAAGGACGGCCCATTATGCCCCCCTTCCCATGAGGTCCCTGCCGCTCCCACCACCCCCGGCTCAAACCTGCTGTCCACAAGGCTCCCGTGCGGCCGCCATCTTTCTTTCCAGAGAGACGGAAAACCATTTTTGATGAGCCTATTATCAACCATTTATTTAGAGAAGAAATTAGGTGATAACTTGACTGAGCAGTCAAGATGCAGGAAGGACACAAACCAGATATGAAGTACTTGGGTACTTACTATGTATAGCATCTATCTAATGAATAGGAACATCAAATACAGACAAAATAAGAAAAACTAAAGTTTTTAAAAATGTGCTTTGGTGAACTTGACTCATTCATTTAGTCTACATGCTAGCAATCATATTATTCCAACTTTACTTTTGAGTCTCCTTCCTCCTTCCCTCCTTGATTCCTCTGGTCCTCCCTGGACAATCCAGGATATTCTTTCTATCTCAAGACCATAATTTTCATCATATTGCCAAAGGCCACTTTTTCTATGTAATGTTACATATTCATAGATTCTGGGGATTAGGACAGGGATATGAAAATTCGGGCTAAGTTAAAAACATTAGTTGGGAATTTTGGTCAAGAGGGCAGCGTTACAGCAGCAAGTGCTGGAGGGACGGCAGCTTTCAGGGCTCTGAACAACTGATGGAGCCACAAAATTGCTGTGTGAGTGGATGTGGGTGCCCGTTGGATATTCTGGTTCCGGGAGCTTGCCATTAAATGAAACTGGCCAGTCATCCACCGCAGAGGACCATTCTGGAGTGAGATGTGTGAGGATGGCAGTGATGTAACCTCAAGCTGGTGGAGGTCCCACAGCTCTTGGTTCTATGGGCAATGGCAGAGTTCTAATGGGTCTGAATAAGACTCTTCAGCTTTTTTGTGCCCACCTCTGTGGAGTGCAGGTGTTGACATCCTGGAATAGAGGATGCTCTCCAGATTTCCTCCAACTGGGTGATTCACTGCCATTGAGGCAGCCCCACCACCATTTCCTCCCTGGAAAAGCTCGTGCCACCTGCAGCATATTATGGAGGAAATCCTCCCTGAGTGCCAACTCTCTGAAGACTAAAAATGAGGGTGTGTGTTCCTAGTCAGTTTCTGCTGGACCTGTGACTGCAGCCTGCCCAGAGTGCCCAAGCTGCATACTGCAGAAGCCCTAGACCTGGTCCTGGTCTCTGCCAGGGCTACCACTGCTATCACTATTAGGGCCCAGGGGGCATGGCATTGCCACAGATCAACTTGGACCCCCAGGGCAAGTGCATCAGCAGCCTGATGGTGCCTTCAGACTTCCTGATATCCCAAAATCATCACTCTGCCTCTGGCCAGACTCCAACAACTCAGGACCAAGTTTCCAGAGAAATTAAACCACTAAAACTTAGGTATGTGGGAAGCATGCCAACAAATCACCTCTGACTCAGCAGTGGAGGGGGGGTAGGTTTGACAGTGCTTGCGCAAGCAGAGCCCCTGGCAGCCTCTTGTTGCCACAGTCTAAAATTATTGCCATATCCTTGGCTGCATTCCACTGCCCCAAGATGGAACTCATAGAGATATTGCTGAAATTTTGGATATGTGGGTTTTGTGACTGAAATCTCCAGGCTTTTTCAGATTCGAGATGGGTCACCTTCTCCCACCTCCCCGTACTTCTGAAAGCACTGGTAGTCACCCCTATGAACCAAAGCCAGCACCTTCATGGAAGCTCTTCCACCAGCCTTGCTTCAGAGATCCACAAATATTTCTCAAAAGAGATCAGAAGCTGCAGTTAATTTCAGATCTGTACAATGTTGAACAAATGAGTAGACTGGAGGGAAACAAGTTTGCCAGTGCCTTCCCAAGCAGAGCCCCCAGCAGCTGCTTGCTCCCACAATCCAAAATCTCCGCCATGACCCTGGTCAGATTCCACTGTCCCAAGATGGACCTCACTAAGACATTAACCTGCTGAAGATTCAGATATGTGGATTTTGTGACTGAAATCTTCAGGCTCTCTGTGGTTGGAATGGGCCACCTCCCACCACCTCCCTGTAATTTTGGTAGCCCCAGTATTCATGTCCACAATCCCAAACCTCCACCCAATTGCAAGCCGCAATGCACAAAAGGAGAGGGGAAGGGAGGGAGGGAGGAGGAGGAGGAGAAGGAGAGTGATAAAGAAGAGAGAGAGAAGAGAAAGAGAGAAAGAGAGAGAGAGAGAAGATACCTACCACAGAAGCAGATGGGGTGGTGGTGGAGAGGTGGTGGAGGTGGAGGGAAACTGGGGACAATAATGGTGGGAAATTGGGAAATGTACACTAGTGGAGGAATGGGTATTTAAACATTGATGACTGAACCCAATCATGACTGGACCCAATCATGAATAGCTTTGTGATGGTTTATCTCACAGTGATTCAATTAAAAAAAAGTCAGTCATGAAACACAAAGAGTGGTTAAAAGATAAGAGGCTGAAGAGATATGACATTTGCTACAATACTGGATCTTGGACTGAATCATTGTGTAGAGAAAGAAAATATTATGAAGGACATTCTTTTTGATATAACTTGACAGAATCAGAACATGCATTAGTGTCTAGATTAAAGTATTAGAACAAATGTATAATGTTCATAAATGCATTGAAGTGGTGCAAATGTATATTGTAGTTGGTAGGAAATGCACACTTGAATATTTAGGAATTCAAGGATACAATGTATGCAACCTACTTGTAATCAGATGGTTTAGGAAAAAAAACCTGTATGTACATATAGAGAATAAGAATGATCAAATGGGATTGCATTGTTAATAATAAGTGAATCTGGGAAAAAACATTTAATTGGGACCCTTTGTGTTATCTTTAGTTTTGCAACTTTTTCTGTTAGTTTGAAAACATTTCCAAAGATTTAAAAAATCATCAACCCTGGCACCTAATCCCAAACTTCTGTCTCCATGCTTGCGTATTCAATCATCCAGTCTCTGTGCTTCCTGCTGGAGCTTCACCTGCCTCTCAGTATGGGCCTGACAAGTAGCTTTCGGGGCAGTCTTTTCAGCTGTTGCTCAGTTGAAGGAGAATGAACATTCTCAGCAGGTTAAGAAAAATGCAATCCTCTTGATAACTTTCACCCTTAGTTGTAGCCTGTTTCTGACAAAATATATAAAAATTAATTTTTCCCATTTTATTAAATTTTTTTTTCTTTTTGGGTCACACCCGGCGATGCTCAGGAGTTACTCCTGGCTCTGCACTCAGGAATTACTCCTGGCGGTGCTCAGGGGACCATATGGGATGCTGGGAATCGAACTTGGGTTGGCTGCGTGCAAGGCAAATGCCCTACCCGCTGTGCTATCACTCCAGCCTCGTATCTGGGGAACATAAAGTAACAAAATAGGAAACTAACACCCAAGAATGGCCGAGATTAGTACCAGGAATTTTACTCCATGACTTGGAGGCCAACCACACATACTAGGGGAAAAGGGAGCTCAGACAAAGAGGGAAACACCAAATAAAGGTGTTGGGAGGATCCTCCCAGGATGGGAGAAGCATGCTGAAAGTAGACTATAGACCAAACATGATTGCCACTCAATGTTTCTTTTGCAAACCACAACACCCCAAAGGAGAGAGAGAATAGAGGGGAATGCCCTGCCACAGAGACAGGGTGGGATGGGAGGGATGGGGGGTGGGAGGGATACTGGGATCTGTGGTGGTGGGAAGTGGGCACTCGTGGAGGGATGGTATTTGATCATTGTGTAATTGAAACCCAAGCACAAAAATGTGTAAGTCTGCAACTGTACCTCATGATGTCTCACTATTACATTTTTTTTAATAAAAAAAATTGGGCTGGAGCGATAGCACAGTGGATAGGGTGTTTGCCTTACATGCAGCCAATAGTGGATGCTTCTTGGATCATTTTTAAAATATCCTCATTAGGATGCAATTTTGCAAGGATGACTATGAAATTGTAGTGTTTGGGAAAACCTAGTTGAGACTCCTCCAGCAAAGAGGGGTGGGCTCAACCACTTAATTTGTTGTATTCCTTCCTCTTCTTCTGACTACATTCTAGCCAGGTTGTCACAAACTCTACAGGGAGAAATCACGGTGATGACAGACACTGATTTTATGATACAATCAATACACGTGGTTTCCGGAGTCACCTGAATATAGCTCTGAAAACTTGTGATCACCATTAATCTGCTAAAACAAAAGGAAATTCTGGAATGAGCCTCTTACTTGCTGAAACAGAAACTGCTCAATCCATTGCCCTTCTTCCACTGTTTCGTTTCTCAAATTGGCCTGCAATCCTGACTGGGCTGATCCTTAGTTCAGGCAGGAGAGATAGTTTCATTCTCCTTAGAGGGTGGATTGCAGTAAGTTTCCCGCTCTCAAACACTGGACGTTTGTTTCCCTGCAAGGGGAAGTTTCAGAATTTCTTTGCCTTCTCAAGCACCTGGGCCACTTTTGTCTTTGTTTAGGGGTCACGGGCAGAGGGGCTCAGGGCTTACTTTTGGTGGGGCTCAGGGGATTAAATGGGATACTGGAATGGAAATGAGGTCAGTCATGCAAGGCAAGTGCCCTCCCTGTTGGATTCATGGACAGCAGACAATAGTGGACTGACTTGAGAGCCCAGGAGTGATGCTTAGCAATCACAAAGGAACTTGGGAGTGGTGTTTTCTGAGGAGTCCTTGTGACTCACAGTTTTACAATTGATAGTTCTCTTCTGCCGCATTCTAGTGATGTGAAGTCAATGTCAGTGACCCCGGGGCTTCCTTGCTGTAGCTCAGGCATCTTGCATTCTTCCTTCAGCAGCCGAGCCTGAGGCAGGGCCTGCAGATCCCACTCTTTCCTCTCAAGACCTCTGCAGACACTGGAAGGTCAAGTTTTTAGTGTGAATTCACTAGCTATAAAAATGTCAGGTCAGGAAACAGATGCTGCATTTCAGGGTCAAATATCTCACATTCAGGGCAGTAGGAGAGGGCTGACTTCTGCAGAAGACTTTCAAAACAGGACTAATAAGGAGGTCATTATGATGATGGAGTACCTAATGATACTGGATTGCTGGGAGGAACAGAGGGAAGGAGGGAGGTCAGGCCCCTTCTGGGACCCTTCTAATCAACTTGCAGAAATGACTGCAAGTTGGAAATCCTAAAGGTTTATAATCCAAACTAAGCATGAACAGCTCACGAGTGACCAGCTCTGCCTTCTACTCTGGCCTCTTGTTTCCGAATAATAAGAAACGGACAGCAAACTGCTTACTGATCTCAGAGTCATCATCTTCCAGGGATCAGACTGAAGTCTCAAATGGTTGTTTCTGAGCAGATGTTTACTGAGAAGCTACTGTATTAAGCACAAAAAATTTATCGAAGAGACTGGAGCTTTAGGACAGGGTCAGGGCAGGGCACAGGCACATACCAACCTTGGACACCAAATGGCATCCTGAGCATCACTGGGTGTGGCTCTGGAGGCCCCTGGGCACAGCCAGAGGCAGCCTTGGTGGATTATGGCACCACAAGGCCCAGCAGCACTGTCCCTTTCGACTTTAGCATAGAACTGCCAGTCTTGCTGTCCAAAGTAGTAAAGCGTTGCTGGGAATGACTCCAGGGCCTTGAGTACTGCTTGGGAAACTACCCCACTAAAAAAAAAAGAGTTACTAAAAGTTGTTTAAGTATGGAGGATATGTATGACTTGACTTTTACATTTGGCTCTGTGCTCAGGGATCACTCTTGGCTGTGCTTGGGGAAATATCTGGGGTGAGAAGGATTGGACAAGTCAGAATCAAGCAAGACAACCTTCTTAACCACTGTTCTATCTCACTAGTACCACATTAACACTGCTGTAGCCATGTTACCTAAACTGTAGCACTGTAGCACTGTTCTCTCATTGTTCATAGATTTGCTCAAGCGTGCACCAGTAACGTCTCCATTGTGTTTTTGGTATATCGAATACTCCAGTTACCTAAAGTATACTTTGAAAAAGTAATAAAAAAATCTAAAAAATAAAATTTTTCTGCCATGTAGCAGGGTCTCTAGGTAAATGCCAGCTTTCAGATAACAAAATAGTATTTAGATACCATCAGTACCCAGTGACTAGATGAAAATGAAGCTGGTTATAGAGGAAGCACCTCAGGCACATTGCACTGAATCTCGGCTCTTTTTAAAGAGCTCCGAGAGCACCTCCTTCTCTCCCTGTGCCTGTCTTCCATTGTCATTGCTTAACATACTTTGAGAAACTTTTCCTATGCCAGAAGAATCTGGGGGACCCTGAATAGGATTAGACTCAACGAAGTTTCTCTACACTGGGGCCAGAGGTGGGTTGGGTGGTAGCTGCTCATCACTCAGGTGGTCCCCCTGCAAAGAATCCCTTGTTTCAGAAGCAGGAAAATGACATGGGAAATGGTGCTGAAGATCTGTATAGAACTGTTTCCATTCCTCCTCCCCCTTAAAAGGAATCGTGGCCAAAAAAGAGACAACAAATGTTTTACATGAATGATATGGGACATCTCTACTTAAGAACCTTTTTTTCCCTATGGAAAAACAAAAGATATTATGTTTTAACAAAATTAAGGTACTCCTTCATAAACCCCTAGTGGTACAAACCTGTTTTCAGTTCATTGATCTGATGTCATGGAAACACACAATTGACTGCAGTTCACAGAAGCTCAGAAAGGAAGAGATCAAAGGTGAGAGTTGATATTTTCCATACAAGATGAATTAAAATCATTGTTCCATTTAAAAAGAAAACCAAAAATCATATAAATAAGAATCTCTTTCCTCTAGGGTTCTAAAGTTCTGCATGATTAGTAAGTTATAGATTTAAGACATGGCTAAGTTTGGGACTCAATATTTTCGTAGACTTTAGTAGAGCGCCTATGAATAGGAATAGGCATATAGAGGCTTAGCCAGTGTGTATACCACACAGAGGAAAGGATCACTTTCCATCTAAGGAAAGGTCTAC
This sequence comes from Sorex fumeus, assembly GCF_029834395.1. NCBI lineage: Eukaryota > Metazoa > Chordata > Mammalia > Eulipotyphla > Soricidae > Sorex > Sorex fumeus. Next base: position 36,211,233 of record NW_026606155.1, read on the forward strand.
GCCAACCCCCATGCAAGAAGCTTCAGTAACTTTGTTTATTTATTGCTTTTTTGGGTTACACCCAGCGATGCTCAGGGGTTACTCCTGGCTCATGCACTCAGTAATTACTATTCTGGCAGTGCTCGGGGGACCATATGGGATGCGGGGAATCGAACCTGTATTGGCCATGTTGGCTGTGTGCAAGGCAAACGCCCTACCCGCTGTGCTATCGCTCTAGCCGCAGCTTCAGTAACTTTAAATCTGTATACAGTCTTAAGTTTCTCAATGCTAAGCATATCAAGTAGTTATTAAACCTTGGAGGTTCTTAAACTTTCCACTTGATAGGGAATTGGTGATGCTACTTAAAAACAAACAAAAACCTGGGTTCTGGGGGCTGAACCCAGGGTTTTACACAGATGAGGCATATTGCTGAGCTACATTCTCAGCCTTGGAACTTCCAAATGTGTCCACATTAGTGAAATAAAAATTGTTCTTTGCCTCACATAAACCCACTTTAGGTTAAAGAAAAGGAATAGAGTATTGGAGGGATCAAATACGTCTCTCCTCTGTCAGATGCACATTTTCCCCTGAGATGATTTTTGGTGGTGGAGAAACTGGGTGGAACTAAAGACATGAAAGTAAATGTAATGGTTCAGAAAATTTAAGGTTTGATATTTCCCCCTATTTCTATTACACGAGTAAGGAGAGGCTGCTAAAATCTCAGGGCTGGGATGGAGATGTTACTGGCGCCCGCTTGAGTAAATTGATGAACAATGGGATGACAGTGATTTCTATTAGTATACTAAGGGAAACTGAGGATCTATATGGTTCTGTACATAGCAGCACATGCATATATGTGCAAGTGAACAATGGGCCAATTTGTGAGCTTGGGTATAAAATTTGCTGATTTTTATAAGTTTCTATTCTTTTTTTAAGGACTCTCCATAGTTTTCCACAGAGGCCAAACCAGATAGTTCGACCAATAGTGAGTTGAGGGTTCCTTTCCATCATATTCCTGCCAACATTGGTTTTCTTTTTGATACATGCCATTCTCTCTGGTGTAAGATGGTATCTGTTGTTTAAATTAAATTTCTCTGATAAGTGATAATGAATGCTTTTTCATATGTCTACTGACCAACTGTATGAATTCTTCGGGGAAATGTTTATTCATCTTCCCCATCCCCCCCAGGTTCTAATTATACGTATGTATACATATGTATTTTAAAGCACTGTGATTTACAGTACTGTTAATGGTAGGGTTTCATACATACAATTTCTAATACCACAACCACCATCAGAGTGTCTGCTTCCCACCCCCATTTTACCAGTGTCCCCTTCCAATGACCCTCCCCACCGCACTGGTGTCCTGCTGTTGGTAACCTCAAGTTCACCAGGACTCTGGTTCTCACCATTTTTAAAAAATGGTTTTTTTTTAATCTGTCACTGTGTATTGCCATATTGCCTCTTCATTGTACTGTCTACAAATATTCTCTTCCATTCAATAGTGTTTTTATTTTAGATGGAGTTTTTCTGCCATGTGAAACCTTTTTAATTTGAAATAGAATGATCTATTTTTGTTATCTTTGCTAATGGATTCAAATCACTGAAGATACTTATGAGATCTGTGTCCTGGGATGTTCTGCCTGTGTCTCCCATATGACCCAGTGATTCCACTTCTTGACACCTCCCCCCAAAACACAAAATCATTAGTTCCAAAAGATATATTGCATACTACAATCACTGCAGCACTTAGTACAAAAGCCAGGATATGAAAATATCCAACGGCAGATGAGTGCATAAAGAAGTTGTAGTATATGTACACAATGGAGTTCTCTGCAGTATAAAATGAAATCTTGCAGTTTGCTACAACTTGATATAACTGGAGAGTATTACATTAAGCAAAATTAAGTCAGAGGGAGGACAAAGATCAGATGATATCACTCATCTGTAGTACAGGAAAAAACGAAGCAAGGAAATAACAGTACGGAACAGTGACAAAGCCTTGGCTTTGGGATTACAACACAGATTATCAAGCACCAGAGTAAGGGCAGGGAATGGGAGAACTAAAGGTGATAGAAGTAGTGGTGGAGTATCTGAGGCACTTTGGTCAAGGTGGGGTATAGTAAATTTGGACATCAATACTATAAATGTTATGCTATTATTGGGGGTTTTGGGTCAAAGCTGGCAGTGTTTATGGTTTACATTTGGCTCTGTGCTCAGGGATCACGCTTGGAGGAATATCTAGGGTGATAAGGAATGACCCAGTCAGAATCAAGGAAGGCAAGCTCTTTAACCCCTGCACTATCTCACTAGTCCCACATTAATACTACTGTAGCCATGTTACCTAAACTAGACTTTGAAAAAGTTATAAAAAATAATCTAAAAAAATAAAAATTTTCTGCCATGTAAAAGGGTCTCTAGGTAAATGCCAGCTTTCAGAAAACAAAATAGCCTTTAGATACCATCAGAATCCAGTGACTAGATGAAAATGACGCTGGTTATAGGAATATCATAAATACATTTCAAAGATCAGAAGGATTAAAAAAAGAAGTTTGGGCACTCTATTAATCACAGGACAATTTTTTTTTTTTGCAGTTTCAGTTCAAATTTAGTTAATGGTAAAAATGGTATCGGTGAAATCTTTAGAAAATATTTATAATACACAGTCCTTATTCAGTACAAGTGATACTTTCCAAATTTGTAGTATTACAAAAATAAATTCTTCAAAATTAAAAAAGGATTTGATCCTAGAAAATAATTTTTTCAAATATTCACTGAAACAATAATTGAAAAATTTGAAGTTGAATAATTTCACCTATAGGCCCAATGAAACTACATATTACATATAAAATTATATAAGAAGTTTATAGGAAGAGGTAGCACATGGTAAACTCTGGACACACTTAATGCTGTCAGAGAATGATACCCTTCTTGGTCCCGTATGTATGTATGTATCAGGTTAATAAACAACTTGCAAAATTTCAACTTGATGGTAGAGAGAACAAAAATGAAAATGCTGTTTCAATAACTGGAGAAAGCATATACATACAACCAATGAATTCATTTCTTTATTGCATATTGCTATTAAAAATGTACAGTCTTATAACACATACAACATTTTTTCTTTGTACTCTAACAACAGTCTTGCACCTAAAGACTAAGTGGTTCCAACTACTAAGCTAATAAGATACAAGACATAAAATTAAGTTTACAAATTATAATGCTTTTTCTTTTTTGGCATTAATTTAAAAACACAAAAAAACCTTGAAAATACACACCCAAGAGAGAAAAGTGGCTACTTACACCAGCACCAATCTAAAAAAGTAGATTTTTCTTCAACAATGGCACATAGAATTACCTGCACACAGTTTTTGGGGAAAGAAACCAAACATGGAAATGGTAAGGGAGGCCCACCAGGATTATCAAATCAAAATGAGGAAGCTTGCCAAGGGCACAGGGACATGCTACCTGCCTGCTCCTATGTGGGACTCCGTTTGTCTATTCCTTAAACCGTGAAACAGAGCCACGTTCTAAATAGTTTCAACATTGAGCCAGACCAAAATTTCTCCTGCTATAAATAGAAAAGAATATACATAGAGGCACTTTAGTTAAGTAAGGACTAGACCAACCATCAGCATATCCCACTCCTCATCTCCACATCTTTTCAAGCTGTATCTGGCTGCATGTTATCCATGGAGATTTACAGACCTTGGTAACTAGGGGTAGGGGAAGCACAGTCTCTGCTGGGTGTTTGTGACTGCTCTTGGCTTGAATCATTTTCTTCCGTACATTGTGCAGACAGTCACTAAGTTTGCAATGAGGGGGGAAAATGTAAAACCACAGCTCTTGACAACTCTTAGAGCACTATTTCACAGCTTTCACATAGCACAGAGACCATGCCATCTGTACTAAGCATTAGAGTCTATACAAATGAGTTTTAAATAGCACAATTCCTATGCAGCGCACACATTGGAATTCTATTCCCCGTATGATCCCCATTAGAACTCAAGCTCCTTGGGGGCAGGGACTGTCTTGCTTACTTACCACTGAAACCCTACTATGCCTGGGACATAGTAGATGTTTAATAAATATTTGTTAATTGACTGAAAAACTCAATTTAATAATGGTCTAGTGCAACAGGATAAACTACTCTCTCCACAGGAAACCAAACCACAATATGATTGATGGAAAGAAAAGAGAGAAACTTCATCCTCCCCAACTACAAATAAATAAAGCCAAAAAAAAAAAAAGACAAAGAAAAGCAACAGTTAACAGTCCTCTTTATATATCATATAATTTAAGGATATTAAGAGTTGGTAAGTTAATGGTAAGCATCTATATTTTCTTTTCTAATGTTCATTGTTTTTATTCATTTCTCCCTGAGAGCTTTATCTTTTGGACTGAAATTTTACAGGTAGCTTTACTGACACACAATTTTAAATGACAACATATAAACAGCAAACTGCTTCAAACAGGCTTAAGAGATAAATAGATCTTGGCATCTCTGTGGTGTTGTCAACATTTTGTGCATTCACTAAATGTCCTTAAGTTCAGACCTATATTTACAGAAGATGCAGCTTGTCCTATAAAACAAAATACAAAAAAGGCACCCCATTAAAAAAATGTTTTAAATGTTTATCCCATCAGAGAACTCCTCTTTTTAGGTCTTGGGTGGAATTTTTTATTTTTACATGTTTCTACAGCTATTTTGTTAGAATAACAAACACATTCTGGCAATCTCTGTTCTTTGACAAGAACAGAGACTGCATTTAGATAAATAGTGTTCTTTCCGAAAGTAATGTAAAGAAATCATCAAGAGCGCTCAGCGGAAAACTCAAAGCAATAGGAAAAAAGTTTATGTCCAAGTTTTAAATATATAAAAGAATTCTGGCTGACATTCTACATAATTCAGATTGTGTGCAGAGTTCTCAATACACATTTACACACTGAATCCCCACACCCATGTCAGAACTTCATAGCTGATTCTGCCAACTACCGATGTGATGTCTCCAGCACCACACTCAGCTATCAAAACCCATTTATCTTCTGTACGTTTCCAACACCAGCTCTACCAATGAAAAGAATTTAAAAGCATACCAAGCTTGGAAACCATATAATATTTCTCAGATTTTTTTTTCTTTTTCTTTTACTCTAGGGAATGTCTCTGTCATCTCTTTCAGGAGATAGTATTGTGCTTCTGAACAGACATGGTGTTCAGGGACAGAAAATGAACCACACTCAATATGAATGCATACATGAAAGGCTTCTGAGCACATACATTAACATAGACTTTTTTTTTAACCTTACATATAGGTCTCCAGACAAAATCCAGACTTCTATATACACTTTTTTTAATATATATATACATATACACATACATTTACATATACATACATTCACGCATTCACTCACAGAAAAAAAGAAAAAATTGCCACTGTGCGAAATTACAAGGCAGTGTAATGAAAAGTTCTATTCACTTCAAAGGGGCTGCTAATGAGTTTTCTAAAAAAGTATTCAGGGAAAATTAGAAATTCAGTTTGGTGACTGGTCTCTCCCGACTGCTGTCTGTCATCTGGTTGGTGATACGCTTGCGGTTCCGTTTCAGTTTAGAAAGGTCTTTGTCAAACACTTCTCCTGAGCGTAAAGCTGAAACTAGATCATCAAATTCTCCACCTTCTTCACTGTTTTCTTTCGCTTTCCTCATTTTACGCTCCCTTTCACGTTGTTCTTTGAGCTGCAAATAAAAAGCATCCTCTTAGAGAGAAGGATCAAACGCTGAGTTTGGGTTTTAGGGAAGATGGTGAGGCAGTGGATGGCTACATGCTTTAAATCCCAGGAGTTATGGGCACCTATAGCTCCTTGCTCCCTTCAATATCATGAGAGTGGTAACTGGGACTTAGGTCTCACTGGAGGAGGAATGGACAATTAAGAGAAATGACCATGCTTTGCCAGTGGAACCTATACCAACTCACACCACTTAGAGAACCTAGGTAAACTTTTAGTTAAAAAAAGAAAGTGAGGGCGGTAAAGAGGGAATTCACATTTTCATTTAGGAAACAAAAAGCTATCATATTAAATGCCCCTCCCCCCCCAATGTTGGCTTCTCTTTTGCTACAAAGAGAGGAAATCATCAGAGTGCACTACTTTAATCAAAGGCTCAGCCTGTAGTCACTGGATCTGGATACTGCTACAGAAGAGTTTTGGATCAGGGATGTGGCTCAGCGGTTGAGCACAGCAAGTCCCAGGGTTCAATCCTCATCATCACAAAAAGGAATTTTGATTATTAAAACAGCAAATAAATACATATTATAGAAAATTTAGATAATTCAAATAATAAGTAAGAGAAGGGTTATTGGCTTAATTTTACTACTAAGAGATGGAATATGTGCATCTTTTGAGGATATAGTCTACTGTTTGATTTTCTATGTTAATATTACAAAAACAAAATAATTATTTTTATTAAATGATTTTGACATTTTGTAAAATGTTAAATTCATTTTTTAAGCTTCCTTGAATTCTTAACTATTCTTTAAAGACACAACTCTGGGCTACCACATAGTACTGCCTTGCATATAGCCATCAAGCAATCCCTAGCACTACATAAGGTCCCCTTGTTTGGTAGGAGTGATTCCTGAGTGCAGGGTCAGTAAGACCTGAGCACCACTGGGTGCAACGCCCCAAAAAACAATCCCCCCTAAAAGAGAAACAACTTTTAAGGCCTGTGAAAAGATTCCACTATGTAGCTATTAGATCATTTAGAACAATTTTCTTTTGGTAAACAATAGGTTGCTTCCAAGTTGAGGCTATTAAGATCTCTGCTCTCTTTGTACAGATTTTCTCTAGAATAATTTCTAGGAAATGAAATATTAGATCAAAGAGTGTGGATTTTTTTTTAAGCTTTGGATATATACTGCCAAGTTGCTCAAGAGAAACTTTATACCCATTGAAGTGCCCAGTAGCATCCTAGAGAGTACTTTGATCTCTCTCTCTCTTTTTTTGGCTACCAAACCAGAATGAATATTGTTTAAAGACTAAGCTCATCAATAGAACTTCTAGGAGGTAGACCTGACTGATGAATTGTCCTCTTACCTGAGCTTCCATGCGGGCTCGGCGCTCTTCTTCCTCCTTCTTCTTTCTCATGTTTTCATTCTCTTGTTTGGCTTCTGACACAGCTTGAAGGAACTGATCAAAAATGCCAAAGAACTCATCGGGCTGTATTTTGTTAGCCTCTTCCCCAAAGTGTTTTACAGCTTTAGTAAACTGGAAAAAAAAATTTGAGAAGTTCAGTTCAGTTCCTTGATAAGGTAAGAATATCTCAAGAATAATGAAGGCTTACAGTGAAATAAATACAACTCCTTAGATTTTAGTGAATGTAGATGTGTCTCTCTGAGTATGCCTACCAACTCCTAAAGTGAAATGGTCGGTCAGGACTCCTTGACTTTAGACATGATTCTTCTAGACTTCACTTCAACTTAGTGTCAACAATTACCTCCCATGACTTGTATTAACCAAACTGTAGCAAAAAAAAAAAAAAAAAAAAAATATATAGTAGGACAGAGCATTTAAGATTTAAAACTAAGAGAAAACTCAGCAGGAAGAAGATTTGTCTTGTTAACTTTTCTTTTTCGTGTTCCTAGAATGAACAGACGCCACTGGGCTATACTTGTAAGTGACAGGGACAAATGGAGACGTTACTGGTGCCCGCTCGAGCAAATTGATGATTAATGGAACGTCAAGTGATCAAGTGATCAACTTTTCTCTAAAATAGCTTAATATCATTTTTTGGTGCGTATGGTCACTATAAAAAGCAAATGGGATTCAGTAGTTGTTTTTCTTAATCCTATATAATAATGCCAAATTATTAATTAATAATGCTGATTCTCAATTAGAAAACAACAGCTGATTATGGACTATTCAATGTAACCAATAATTCATGACTGAAATATATTTTACTCTAAAAATTTATTTTAGAATTAAAACTTTGGAAAACAAAATGCAAGACACAATGCAAATCAAATCTTTCAATGATATTTTATTTTTCATTATTTTAATGAAAATCTTTTAAAACAACTAAATATCATTTAGTTGTTTTAAAAAGGTAAGGTAAAGGCCCTCCCGTTGATCGTCGATTTGCTCGAGCGGGCCCAGTAACATCTCCATTGGAGACTTTGTTGTTACTGTGTCTGGCATATCCAATACTCTCGGTAGCTTGCCGGGCTCTCCGAGAGGGGCGGAGGAATCGAACTTGGGTCGGCCATGTTGGCCGCTTGTAAGGCGAACGCCCTACCCACTGTGCTATCGCTCCAGCCCTTAATTGTTTTTAAAAGGAGAACTAAAAAATAAAGTACCATACATAAAGTGTTGTCTATGGTATTATATATAGTTTAAAAATATATTATATATAGATATATAAAATGGTGCTACAGTATTTTCCATTTTAATCATTTCTTTTTTTGTTGTTTTTTTTTTTCTTTAAATTTTTTATTAGTGAAACACCATGAGGTACAGTTGTAGACTTAAAAATTTTTGTGCTTGGGTTTTGATTATACAATGATCGAATACCCATCCTTCCACTAGTGCCCATTCTCCACCACCACCAGTCCCAGTATCCCTCCCACCCCCCCATCCTCCCCATCCCACCCTACCTCTGTGGCAGGGCATTCCTTTCATTCTAATCATTTCTATGATTTGTTCTGCAGGTGGTTATCTTCATAACTCAGTAAAGTACTGAGTCTTTCAGATTTTCAGGAGTCTCAGCATTATTATGATAGTCAAATATTTAATACTAGTCAAACTGTTAGAATATTTCTTTAAGGATCTAATGCTCACATTCATAAATCACTATGGATAGTGTCCCTTAGCTTCAAAGTCAAATGACTCTTCAATCCTTCCATGCCCAATCAGCTAATTAACATTTTTCAGATCTTAACTTTCTTCATATTTCAACTATGAAGTGTCTGTATAGTCTTTATTCCCATGTTTCTGCTTTTATTTCTCTTGCATTTTTGTCTTTACATATTGTTGTTTTTCTAATACTTCAATAACATTTTGGTAGATATTCTCTAATATTAAGGTAGACATTTATTCTCTGCTATTTAAGTATTCAATAATAACTACTTAAAGAAATTGTTGCACATATTTATTATTAAATAACTGATCAAGTTATATGTATTTTATAACATTTCCTAAATGATTATTTCCTATCTTTAAATTTATAACAAAAACTTTCTTCCATTCCCTTTCCCTTTCCTTTCCCTTTCTGCTGGTCACAGCCAGAAGTGCTGAGGTCCTGGCTTGGCTCTGTACTCAGGAGAGACCCCTGGCAGTGACAGACCTTCACATGGACCATCATCTGGATTAGGAGATTTGGTCTGAGGATGGCAGCATGCAAAGCAAGTGCCTTAACCCCTGAAAGACCTCTCCAACCTTGCACATTTATTTATTTTTTTATTTTTACTGCAGAGCAGCTCATAATGTTTTACTTATTTGGAAATATTCTGTTAGAAACCAGAGCTCTTTAGGGAAAAACCCAACATTCTTTACACGCTACCCAGCATTCCCACTCACTAAATGGTTTTATAAGCTAATTTCTAAAAGTTCTGGCATGAACAAAACAGCAATAGACAGTTCTTAACTGAGTTCCTAAAACATTCAAGTTCATGCACTTCAAGTCATTCTGAATGATCTTTTTATCTAGGAATTCTAGTGATGATGAAGTCATGTATATTTTAGTCTTAGAAATCTGAAGTAAACTAGCCCCAGACTAAAGTTCCCACACTAAGGAAAAAAAAAATAAAAAAGAAAGAAAAAAAAGGAGGCTTTATGTGAATGTGCATTTAAACCCCAAATTACCAATTGAATTAATTTTTATGAACTGTTTGGACCCTTAATGAGGTAGGGACTATAATGGCTGGCTTGAGATCCAGGTGGAGTCGCTTCCCTTACAAAATGTGGGTTCGACCACAACACCCAATAAGAGAGAGAGAACAAAGGGGAATGCCCTGCCACAGAGGCAGGGTGGGATGGGGGAATGGGGGGTGGGAGGGATACTGGGATCCGTGGTGGTGGGAAATGGGCACTGGTGGAGGGATGGGTATTTGATCATTGTATAATTGAAACTCAAGCACAAAAATTTGTAAGTCTACAACTGTACCTCATGATGTCTCACTAATAAAAAAAACAAAACAAAAAAAATGCGGGTTCGAAAGCACAGTGAGTACATAATACACTGGTGCTCAGGGCCTCCCACCATGGAGGCTGCTGGTACTTGTTGACTGCGGCAATCACCGGCTAGCAAAGGGCAGCTCTCTCCCAGCAGTCAACTGAACAGGTATTGTCCTCCCACCTCCTTCATGAAGCTGGAGATTAGCCCATGTACCTTGGTTCTCGTCTCTCCTTTCTTTTGCATTGTTGTGAGTGGGAGGAGGTGGTGATGGTGGGGAGTCATATTTGGTTGAAGTATTTGCACATTTGGCTCTGGTATTCACTGGGGGTTTTATATTGCAATTGTGGGGACTCCAAAGGACTGAGCTGCCAGATCTATGCTCAGGACATGTGAGCAGTACCAGTACTCTTGGATTCAAGTTTGCAGGGAAGGGCAGGGGCTAGTCATGGAGTGATTAGTTGCTAGTTGCCCTTGGTCCCTAGCTAACACACCTAGCAAATACTACTGCTGAATTTTAACCAGTTTGTGTATAATACATGTACATAAGTAATCATTCATATTTATAACTAAACAGCTGACAACAGGAAAAGGACAGCCACTATTCAAGTTTTAAAGCAAAAGAGCATTGTGGGTGGGTGAGAGGTGGATGGTATCAGAGACTGTAATTGGGTGAGCTAGGGATTGAATATTTGCAAAAAATGAGAAGAAATGAGAGAAAATGCATACATGCATATGATTATGTCCATATTTAGGGAGAGGAAAAAAATTGAGAGAAGTGGAGAGGAAGACCTTTTCCTCTACATAAAAAAAAAAAATTAAATAGCAAATATCCTAAAAAAAGAAATGTCTTATTGGAAAATATGTCTGTTGCAGTGAGCCTGTGGATTATAATGCATCTCATTTGATAAGTTATCCTGGGATTTCAAAAGGGGACATCCCATCACCTGAGTACCATCTCAGGTGAGTGGATTATTTATAGGTACCGAGGCATGTGGCTTTGGTCATCCCTGAGCTCATGTTTTATTCTGCCTCTGGTTTTCATAAGGCACTTTTCTCTGATTCCCAGAAGTAACTTTGATTCAGTATCAACCAGGAAAAACTTATCACAGTACTTATGGTTTACATCATGCAGATATGTCAGAGTACTGGGTGTTTCCAATTGATCCCCATTGAAGAAACCAAAATGCTCTTAGAGTCTATTATTTGAAAGTAGCAGCCCAGTTAACAAAACTCAGGTGCAGAGTGGACATTTACCAGATCTTTAGCTTCTGCTAGAAGATCTTCAACCTCGGAGAAGCTGAAGCTGGCCACTGTGATGAACTGGCTGACAACAGACACAAACTTATCTCCAGGTTGTGGATTCTGAGACTTCTGATATTCCAGCTCCTTGACACAGGAAATGAATAATGTCAACATGAGTTTCACAGACAGACATACCTAGTTTATTTTTCTTATGCCTTAAATGGAATAAATCAGCATGGCAAACACATCGAGATTAGTCCTTAAACATTTTGTAATAGTCTAGCTCCCTTACCCTTCCATCCACTACACCTAATTCATGCCCACATGTACATACATATCTGAAAAACCAGCAATTTAATCAACAACCAAAGAAATTTTTCTTATACTGTCTTTAGAAAGCAGGTTAGAATTTTGATAAAATAGAAGTGAAATAAATAATGGAGAGCAAATTGATTTAAAAGGATGTGTGGCTGAAAGCAAGAAAGTCTGACTATAGATAGTCTGTGCTGAGAATTCTGGTGTTCCAATTTTTTTCTTCTTTTCCCTTATGCCAAGTCTAATTACTTCCTCAACTATGATATCTGGGTCAGTAGAATTTTAACTATAGCCTTTGGCACCATTAACAGCTACATTTTTTCTTTTTCTCTATACTCTTGTTTTTGTGAGGAGGCCAGTAGGAGTATTAATCTCTTGTTAATTATCTGTATCTATTAATTAGATGAACACACGGCTGACTCAAATATAATTCCATTAATTAATCTCAGCCATTGCCACATATATTTTCTTATTTAATCCCATTATACCTCTATAAGTGAGGCACTGTACACACACTTAAATCAGATTTAGAAGGCTTTAATTCTTTGCTCAAAGTCAAATAACTGGTAAGTGACAGAGTCAGAATTTTCACTCGGGTTTGCCTGATTTCAGAGTCTTAGCACCAGTAATGCCAGACACAGTAACAACAAAGTCTCCAATGGAGACGTTACTGGGCCCGCTCGAGCAAATCGATGATCAACGGGAGGGCCTTTACTTTTTTTTAACTCGAGCACCAGTAATGCTATGTATCACTTAACTTACCTAAGTCTAGGTTTTTCTCTCCTCTCTCTCCTCTCTTTCTCTCTCCCCCCACTCCCTCTGTTTTTGGGCAATATCTGGTAGTAGTCAGGGTTTACTCCTGGCTCTGTGCTCAGGTATCACTTCTGTTGAGTTTTGGGTAACTGTATCTGGTGCTAGGAATTTGAACTGGAGTTTGACTGCATACAGGGCAAGCACCTTACCTACTTCACTATCTCTCTGGTACTTTGGTTATTTATTTATTTATTTATTTATTTATTTATTTATTTTTTGCAACTTCTTTGGCAGAGCACTAACAGCAAGGAATGAGCAGATCATGGACTAAGGGTTCTGATTCAGACTCAACTCTACTAGTGTGGTTTTTTTTTTCTTTCTTTTTTTGTTATTGCTATCATCACAGACACACCCAGCAGTTCAGGGAGATATAGTGGGGAAGCACATGGTGCTGTGATTAAAGCCAGGGCCTTGAATGACATAAGTCACATCTCCAGACCCATGGCTTGATTCTTCTTATGCTAAGTGGCCTGGGTCTCAATTTCTTCACTGATAGAGGGAAGACAATTATCTACACCATGAAAATCGAATGCTAGTGTAAGGAGACACATCAATTGTGGGGCTTGCTCTGACTGGAAGAAATCACCAGAACACTAGTATTTTGGCCTAAAAATGAGTATCTCTAGGGTAGGGTTAGCGGGGGTAGGTGAAAGGGGAAGATAGAAATATGAAAGCAACTTCAAAGTGTTTGATTGAAGTATAAAATCAGGAGAATATCATCTTTAATACTTTTAAACAATGGAAGTGATAACTGCAAAACACTTAGGATGCATAAATACTTGGGTAGGTGAAGATCTTCCCGGTAATATTTGCTTTAAATCTGTATCTTTTTTTTTTTTTTTTTTTTTTTGCTTTTTAAGCCATACTCGGCAATGCACAGAGGTTATTCCTGGCTTTGCACTCAGGAATTACTCCTGGCGGTGCTCAGGGGACCATATGGGATGCTGGGAATCATGCCTGCATGCCTGGGTCCTCTGCATGCAGGGCAAACGCCCTACCCCCTATGCTATGGCTCCAGCCCCAAAGTCTATATCTTATCATTTGAACTGTTAAGAAGGGGAAGGCGCTCCTGTAATCCCTTTCTGGGAACTTGTCCTGCTCTCCACCCCCACCCCCCCATTCCTGAACTCACCAAGTTCTCCTATTCCTCAATCCACATCTTTCCTATTTGCTCAACTTCACCACAACTTCTTTCTCAGACACAGCTCAAAGTTTACTTCTTCCAGGAGAGAAATGTCCTCTAATATCTCCAATCTCACCAAGCTTTGGATGGATGAACCTAAATCCACTGTCCTCCTCAAGGCACCCTGGCTCTCACTGTGCTTATCTGGACATGGCCAGGCTGAGCCATGGTGAGTGCTCACCGGTTGGAATTTTTTCTGCCACTGCAACACCAGGAGGGCAGGTTTCTGAATTCCCCTGACCTCCTCTCTTGAGAACCGACACCACACAAGTACCTGCTCAATAAATACTTCCCAAAGGCTCAGTTCACAGAAACAGAAGTCTTGCTGGATGACCAAAAGTAAACACTGCTTCTTAAACACTGAACATCGAGGGCATTCTTGAGCCCAATCCATGTTGAGGAGTCCTGCCTCAAAGGCAGAAAACAGAGGGGAACTTCTGGTCCTATTTCCTAGCTCTGACACCAGCAGCTCCCCAGGACATCCTGTTGCTTGTATTCCAGCCGCCAGGCCAAACACAGCTGCCTTTGTGTCTTCCTTGTTGTTTTTATTGTTTTTCTTTTTTTAATCAATGTTTATTCCCCACACCAAGGCAACCAGCAACTCATCTGCTGGAATTTACAAGCACTAGGGCTAGTAAAGAGAAAGTAGGAATTAGAATAAAAAACAAATACTCACCGTTTCAACTGCTTTCAAGCCACTTCTCAGGGTGCCTATTTCCTTGTCCAGCTCGGTCATGCTGTGACAGTAGCAACATTTCAGTTACCAATTTGGGATTTACACGTAGTAAATATAAGACAGGTTTAAAGATGCTATGCTTGGAGGTCCAACTAGCTTATTATTTTGAAGTTTAAAATTCCCTTCAAAATAACCAAATTCAAAATGACTAAACAGTAAGTATTGGGGAGGGTATGGAGAAAAATGAATCAGTGGGAATGTAAAAAGGTGTAACCTCTAGAAAAATGGTATGGCAATTCTTAACAAACTAAAACCAGAAACACTGTATGATTCAGCAATGCTGCTCCCATATATTACCCACTGAATATAAAACACTGATTTGAAATGTATCTGTACCCCTATGTTCATAGCAGCATTATTCACAACAGCCAAGATATGGAAGACACCTAAATGCTATAACAACATGACTAAAAAAGGGGCTATGACATATGAGTATAATGGAATACTACTCAGCGAAAAAGAAAGATGATCTTCTTTCATGACAACATAAATGGAATTTGAGGAGGTAATGCTAAACAAAGTATGTCAGAAGCAAAAAGATAGTTGCTGAATATTAAGACACAAGAAAAGAGGCATTAAGACAAATGCACTTTAAAATGAAAAAATTTGGGTTATGGAATTGTATTTTTGTTTTCCAGCCAGCAAATATGTCTTATAGGTTTAAACTTATGATCATCATCATCATCACTGCCCTCCCGTTATTCATCGATTTGCTCGAGCGGGCCCAGTAACGTCTCCATTGTGAGACTTCTTGTTACTGTGTTTGGCATATTGAATACTCTTGGTAGCTTGCCAGGCTCTCCAAGATGGGTAGAGGAAACGAACCAGACTATAAAGATCTCCCATCTATACAAAGTAGTTTGTGCTTTAATCTTGCCCAAACCATACTTAAGCAAATGACTCTAGGTGGAAATAAGTTTGAGACATTTTGCTTGAACAAATAAAAGGAACTGGCTTATTCATGATCACGTTTATAAGCTGCTCTATATCATTAGTTCACTGCTTTTCACTAAAGCTCTGATAATGAGTGTTATGAGGTGACGGCTTAAATTTCAATGAAATGTAGTTTTTCTTAGAGTTGTAATAACTGATTTTCATTTCCACTGCCTTAGAGAGGGGAAAAAAAATTAGCTGATCATCATACATTTTGAATTCACTGCAAAAAGATGCAGTTTAAATATGTTTAAAAATGAGCTTGGGGTGTAGGGGGTGCAGGAGGCAGTGGGTGAGAGAGAGAGAATTGCTGAAGAAAAATTGCCTACTCCTCATCTCTGAGAAGTGGTGCGAAGTTTGTGGTGAAAGTTTGGCAACTTGCCATTTTATTTTTAGTTTCTTCATTTGCATAAAGGCTGCTTTCCATTAAAAGACTATAGCTGCTTTCTGGACGTATGCAGATGGGAAAAGAACTAGCAAATGCTCTTACCTTGAGGTATTTTATTTGCTTAGCCACATACCTTCATTTATGCAAGTATTTTAGAACTGCCTTTTAAAAGGACTAGTAAAATCACATTCCTTTCCTATCCACTAGTAACTAAAAAAATTAGGCTTTGCAAAGTTAAAAATTGCACTCCAAGGGGCTGGAGCAATAGTATAGCAGGTAGGGTGTTGGCTGTACTGCTGACCAGAGTTTGATTCCCAGGATCCCAGATGGTCTGAGCATCGCCACGAGTAATTCCTGAGTGCAGAGCCAGGAATAACTCCTAAGCATTGCCAAATGTGACCCCAAAATCCAAAAATAAAACCCCCAAAACAAAAACAAACAAAAAACCACTCCAAGGGCACTGAACACGTTGTCACCGGTGCTGCAATCTGTGTTAATTAACTCACCAGTGGTATGTACTGGGGTCAATGTACTACATTTAGATTGCAAATTGTGGGATCATTCAAATAATTTGGTTATGATTAAACGTGATGCTACACATTGTAGGGGAAAGCAAACAGAGGACTTTCTAATGCAGTATTAACTGTGGCAGTGCCTCAAGCAGACTCCAAGTGATTTTTTAAAAAAACTCAATTAATCATAAACACTTACTTTACTTTTGCTGCTTGAGGAATGTCCCGCAATTCTTCATTTAGGCTGAGAACCTTGGGGTACTTATTTTCCACAATAGTTATGAGATAGTGCAAAAGTGTGATGTTCCTATGATTAAAAAAGAGCATTCAACATAGTTAATACCTCCACATTCTGATTGGGATAAACTCAAGTACTTGAACTCATACAAATACATTCATTTCAAACTCTGGAGGTTTCTGTTAGGTAGGGCTTTGTAAGGGAAGTGGGGGAAAGGGAACAGCTATGGAAGCTTACTGTGAATATCAACCAGCAGGAAGCACACATTCCCTGAAAAGGACATGCGGGGGCTAAGAGTTCTTCTTTGGCCCAGACTGAGCATTCTTCAGAATCTGGGTCATGTGGTGGTGACGGTGCTGAAGGTGAATCACTGCCAAAGGAGACCAGCTTTTCAATGCATCCACCCCGGGCGAGGCCTGCTCCTTAAGCTTAGGGCGAGCAGGGTGTGGTGGGTGTCTAATCCACCAAGAGACAGCTCTGGCCTCAAATCTAAAAGTTCAGAGTAGCAGCTCACTCATGGTAATTATTGAGAATTGTCATCCAAGGTTTCTTCCAACTCTACTAATTTCTGTACCTTGCATCTGACTCATTTGTTTTGCTGCTGCTGTGCATAATGATCAGAAAGCCAGAAGGCCCTGATTTCATGCCTGGTCTTAGAACTGGCCAGGACTAAGCCATCATGGGTGTGATATGCTTGCAGCCAAGAATCCACTTTCTAATTTTAGCAACACTTCAGTTCCTAACTGCATACCCCAGTTCCCTCTTTGGTGCTGATGGGGCTGAACCCTGACTGACCTGGGTTGAAAAAGCAGTCATCTGATAACACTGTCTTGTTTGGCCAAATTGTGGGCGTTCGGTCCCTTGTCCTCAACGCCACCCCACCGCATATTACAATTACCTGGACCCCAGATGCCTGGGCCAACTGGAGATTCATTTCTTTGGAATGAGGTGGGGCCAGGTCTGGGTATTTTTTAAAAAAACTTCATGGTGAGTTTAACATACAGCCAGAGTCAAGAACCACTGGTTTACTTAAAGTAACAAGAGGGTAAAAATACATTTAAAAAAAAAAACCCAAAACACTCCCATAACTTAGTTTGCTTACCACCTAATCACAACAGTCCCATCCACTTCCAGCTACACTGAAACAGAGTTGTAGAAATATTCACTTCTACAGTAATAAAAACCATTTCTGATTACTCATGTGGTGTCAAAGAAGTCCATGCAATTTTACTCCTCTAAGTGAACATTTTAAAACCATTTTCATGATTTTTCTGCTCTCGATAATTAAGAAAGCTCAGCAGAGTAAAGCGGGACCAATAATTTCTGCCACTATACTGCAGATGTCCCACTGCCTCATCTACTTGAATTCTGTTGTCCTAGGAAGCAACATGCCTGTTCACTTGCCCATTGCTGAAGGAGCAGCAGGAGAGAGGCTATGCCAGCTTCCCTCACAGGAAAGAGTGTTGCTTTTTTTTTTGTTTTGTATTTTAGAGAAATGTTTTGTTTTTTACAGTATGATACATATATATATATATATATAATATAAATCTTTTGTTATACATACAAGCTTTTCTTAGAGTAGGATGACTTATAATCAGGTCAGAATATCCAAATTTATTTGCTATCCACGTATCACCTCATTTGGCATGTGAATTCTTTTTTTTTTTTAATTGTAGGAGTACTGCTATTTATTCAGCCACTGATTAGGCTGACTGAATTGGGTATGAACTCCACCTGACATGCGAATTCTTGAAGAAAAAATAAAATCGTCACACACTTGATTATTTGATCATTACAAGAAACAAGGCATATCAAGGAGTGAACGTAGCCCTCCTGCTCATACGTTTTCAGATCAAGCAAAATTAATTCATCGAAACAGGTGCCTTGGCGGGCACTCTAGAAGGCAATATGGGTTTATAAGACACAGGTGCAGCATTGGGCAGTGGGAGAGGGAGGGTCATAGGAAACTAGAGCCAGGAAACCCGTGGTGTACCTGTCAAGGCCACCAGTACATTTTCACATCTCAGTAGCTCTAACAAGACTCAGTTCACTGAACACACAGGGCTGTGCACTTTCTAGGATGCATTTTAATGAGTCTTGAAATGAGCAGCTGAATACCAACAGCTAAAATGCATTGATACATCTTAATTTTTCCACACAGCTGGCAGCCTCAATGTATTAGGGAAAATATAATCTACAAACATAGCAAACTTTACTTTTTATCATCAGTTTTGTTCTTATCTAGAACAGTTCTATGAAGGGGTAAAGACTAAAAGGATCCTGAGAAGACTTCCTATGTTCTTACAGTGTTTCTTGTTTGTTTTTATTTTAGGGCCACACCTTGCGGTGTTCAAGGAACCATATGTGACGCTAGGGATTAAACAGGGATTAAACAGAGTTAGCTCCATGAAAGGCAAGTGACTTACCCACTGTACTACCTCTGGTCTCCCTGATCTTTCTTGATCTGGGTACTGGTTATCCAGATGTATTAAATTTGTGAGAATTCATCAAGCTTCACATTTATGATGAGTGAACCTTAGTATATTCTACTATAATCGTTTTACTAAAAGAATTCCATAGCATAAAATTTACACTAAGTGATACTCCTGTGGATAGAAAATGGATGGATAAATGGCCAAGAGGCACTTGGGGATACCTGTGGTTGTGACACTGGAGAGGATTGTGTTGGAGAAACAATGAGAATGATGAGAAGGAGAGAACAAACCTGAAGTTGCAACAGAGGTCCAGGAGCGCAACTTAAGGTCTGAGTGAACCACCTTGATCCTCTGAGTTTTGGATGATCCCATACTTACTTGTCAATACTAGACTTTGTGTCAGCAATCTTGTTCAGGCTGGCTATCTTGAATCCATATGCATTGCCTCTCTGGCCTTTATTCATGTAATTTCCAAAAGCCAATACCACTTCTAGCAACTGCTTTAGGGCACTGCTTCTAAACACTTCTTCAGAGCCAGAACGAATTGCTTCACAACAAAATACACAAAAACACTATTATTATAACCAAGCCTTTTCAGCGATACCCATTCTATACCTATACACCTGAAACAACTTGCTCCAAAGACTCAGGAGACAGCTTCACAATCCTATTGCCAGTCCCTTTCTTGACTGACTCATAAATGTTAAGCAGGTACAAATACAAAGAACAACCAATTAATGCCCCGAATTCTTTTGCAAATACTGTTTTGGCCTGATGTGTCAGATCAACAGGATTACTGATCATTTCCATTGATAGTAAAATGGGTCAGATGCCTTACATGTTACTGCTTGCACATATCATCAAAGAGCAGGCTTTGAGAGGAGAGTCCTGAGTCTAGCCTGCGTTGGTGGCCATTCTCTTCTGCTGCCTTGCTTACATTTCAAACAATAAAAAACTTAACAGCTTTAAAATCAAGGTGTATGATATCTTAAACCATTTCTTAGAAAAATCTGGTAAGGTTCTAATGCAAGAAAACTAATTACAAGTGCAATTGCTAAACAGTGGTCCTATAAATTCCTCACTAACAATATCCAAAAACCCATCCTACTGTCAAAAAACCCATTCTACAGAGAAGACCAAAAAGTGTGTGTGAACCCTGGAATCAAATGAAGCTAGGCCAACCAGTCAAGCAGATTCTCAGTAATGACCCATTAGAATGACAAAAAAGTTTGAGGTTAAACAATTATCAGGGGCTGGAGCAATAGTACAGCGGGTAGGGCATTTGCATTGCAAACAGTCAACCTGGGTTCAATCCCCAGCATCCCATATGGTCCCCCGAGCAATGCCAGGATTAATTCCTGAGCGCAGGAATAAACTGAGCAGTGTCAGGTATGGCCCCCGGACCCCCTGCACCCCCTTCGGAAATCACCAAAGGAATATAATTTACTATATGCACTTGGATTTCACTTATAGATGAGCATAAACACCATTTCAGTCTGGTTTACCTTCTACTTTAGGTTTCACTTCTGCCACACGCTCTGCAAACTTCTTTTTGAAGTACAGTGATTGCAATCTTTGCTGATAATGATTAATTCTGTAAAAAACAAGCAAGGACTAATGAACATTCGCTTAATACATTTATGTTCACTCAGTGGTTATCGATGCAGAGGTACCTCAGAGCATGTTTCTACTCTAACCACATGCAGTCAACTCACTTCCTCTCTCTATCCCTCACTTACCCACTCAATTCACTTGCACTAATTATTCTCCTGGAGAGAAGCACAGAGGATGAGGCCTGCTTTTTCTGGGGAACCCATTTCCCTCTGACCTACATTAGGTATTTGGACAACTGCTGCATGGTACTTAGCTTCAAAAAGATTACACAACTGCTAAAAGAAAAGTGTGACCTGACCACGATTGATTGTAGCCCACTTTCCTTCCACAGAGTGCTAGTGCCTCTTGTAAACATGGAAAAATGGGAATGATCATGTAAGACTCCTAAATGGCCATTTCTTTTCTTTTTTTGGGGGGGTGGGGGTGGGGGCGGGGAGCACATCTGGCTGTGCTCAGGGCTTATTGCTGGCTCTATGATCAGGAGTCACTTCTGGTAGGGCCTGAGGGATGATATATAGTCCTGGGGATTGAATGCAAGTCGGCAGCCTGCAAAGCAAATGTCCTACCCACTATATTATCTTCATTGTCCTCTAAAGTGATATTTCTTAACCCTCTTCCCATGCTTCTTAACTTTCGACAAAGTTCACATGTGGCAAAACTATAAAACAAAACTTGTTTCTAGCATTTGTTCCCCATTCTCCTACCTTCACATTTCCAAACTTTATTTCTTCAGCTTACTCTGTATCAGCTTCCCTCAGATAACAAGCTTTGCATTCCAAGAAAGCAGTTAGTGATCACAGAGCAGAGGGATGCACACTGACCACACTGACCTCTAGTCCATACCAGAATAAGTGGGGTTAATGAAGGGTATTCTCATCCTAACCCTCAGAAATCACTGCCTAATCTGCTCTCTGGTAGAACCTTCAGTAGCACTGGAGTTCAGCCTTCTCTCCAGAGTTATACCATACAATTAGATAGGCTGGATTTGCAGTCTAGATTCTACTATTCAGTGACTTTGAAGAGAAATCCCATTTTTTTCCAAGTCTAGTCTTTCTTGTTGGTAGCTATCAGCAGCCTTTCGCAATAGGATTAAGTGGACTATCATATGCAAAGGTCTAGACAATTATTAAGTGGCAACTACTGCAGATATTCATCTCTTTGTCTATATATGAATTGCTGAGCATACTTAATAATATTTCAAAAACACTCCATGTCCTACATTATTACTTTGAAGAAAATAAATAGCAAGAAGCAAAAGCCTGAACACATCAGATATGCAATGTGGGGTGCATATGTACCTGGGCCTGTCACTGTAAACCTTTATCACTGGCGGAAGAGCTCTGCCCTGGGGTTGACAAGTTTCAGGACCACTGATCCTTTGCTAATGCAGACTCAGTTCACTAGGCATGGGGGAGAAGAGACTCAGCTCACATGCCAAACTTAATTATGAAGCAGAGCCTGCCCCAGGGCTCTTTAGAGTAGGATTGCAAAAGTGTGTCCCACCTTGTTGGGAAAGGTGCCACTGTCAATTACTAATGTCTGCATGTGTCATGATCTGACATCTAGACTGGCCAATCAATTATGCATGTTATGCATGTGGGTGTCAGGTTGATATGGTCAAATCTGTCCATACCCGCCCTTGTCCCATTCCTATCCCTCACCCCTTTTATAACAACCTTGACATACAGAACTACTAAGAGGATAGAGATGCAATGCCAAGAAATCAAAGTGGTGAGGAGAATGACACTGACTGGAACCAGAAAAAGTTATAACTTGATTAAGTCAAAACTCATAAGCCAAAGAGGCCCTGAAAGAGATAATTGTGAGCAAACTCTGACCCTGGCCCATCCATGAGCAAGAGCTCAAACAAAATAGCCACATTCCACACCACCAAGACTCGAGAAGATCTTGGAATTTAAACAAGCTTAATTGGCTGTAACAATTCAAAATGAATGGAAAGTTGAACTTCCTTAGCGGCCTCTTATGCTATTTCAGCATTTACTTACCTATTCTTAATGCTTTATTTTTTTTAAAAAAGGCACTGTGATTTACAAAGTTATTCATGATTGAGTTTCAGTCATCTGATGTTCCAGCACCAATTCTATCACCAGTGTCCACTTCCCTCCACCAGTGTCCCCAGTTTTCCGTTCCCTTCCACCCCCACCCCACTCTGTCTCTATAATAGGCACTCTCCCCCTCAGGCACTGTGATTTACAATACTGCTAGTGATATGGTTTTCTGCCTGACACATTCCAGCTCAACACTCTCCCCCAGAGTGGCCACTCTCCTCCCCATCCTATCCCTCTTTCCTCCCTTGTGGTCTGTATTCTACTGAAGGCTAGTTCTCAGTTTTTGTTGCCTTTGGGAATCTGTTATTCATCTGTTAAGTTTTTGTTATCGACTATATATGAGAGAGATCATTCTGTGTTGGTCCACTCTCCTTCTGACTAAATAGAACTGTTCTAGCATTTTAAAACTCACCGGCTCATTTCAAAAAGGAATCTATCAGCCTTGGCCATCCGATCCAGTTCATGTTTATGTTCCTCCAATAGATCAATATCACTTTTTTCAGGAACAAATTTTAGGAGCTGAAAAGGATATGCAATATTAAAAAGTGAAGTTTATAATAAATCACTGTGGTAATTGTTTGTAGTTTCAGTTAATCTATCTCTCAAGATGAAATTTTAACATGCGTAGTTTACTAACTCTGGTTACAGGTAGGTGATGAGACACAAAATAAATTAAACCTTTTCATTTTCACTGGGAAGTAGTTAAATTCTTTTAAGCTTTCATTCCTGGTAACTTTCTCTTATATACTGCCTCTCAAATCAGATTGTAGAATGTAGAAGTTCTTTACTGTGACCCACTTTGGATAGACCATTAGAGGAACCTTAGGTAATCTGCTCTTTTGGAGGATGACACAGTGAAGTCCTGAGAGATTAAGCAACTCACCCAGGACTACAAAGCAAGTTTATGGTCAGAAATAGAATGAGGTCTCTTGACTCCAAGCTCTATGTTTTTTTCCCCCTATTACATCATGCTAGAATGCTTAGTTTACCTGAATTTTCCATTCAATTTGCTTATTTATCTGGCTTATATAATTGCATCTCATGTTAGGTTTTAGGTAGAGTTGGATAGATAAGAGGAATATAATGGGAACTAAAGTTTTTGAATCCATATTTTATTTTGGAGAAGATCAGCATGGAATGTGGAAAATTAATAAAGCTGGAAAATACCTTTCTAAATATCTTGTTTTCTTTAAAGGCATAAACAGTTATTATACAGGTTTGTGCACTTTGTCATTCTCTAGATCAAAAACCCTTGGATATATTTTAGTGACACTGTCCCTCTGGACCCATGATTTTATGCTACCAATGGGTGCTCCACGTAGCAGGTTTTCAACTGCCTGCTGTAGGTAACTGAAGAACCTTAGAAGAGGTGGTCAGTGTTGGATCACACTGCAGAGAGAAAGATTTGAAATTCTAGGGAAAGAGGCAGAGTTTGTAAAGTTAGAAGTTGTATCCCAGAAAGAGTGTATTGGGATCTGAAATGGGCAGCATATCAGTTTATGGAACTGTGACAGTACTGAGGGAAGGAGAGCAGTGGAGCAAGAGTCATAAAAGGAGTCGGCCTTGAGTAATGGGGTTTAATAGAACTGGCCTATCTTGTTGCAGTATTACTGGGTGTATTATTGTAGCTGAGTGTCAAAAGGATGAGGCTGGGGTTTCTGGCTCAGGCAACAATGTAAACAGAATTTAATAAGGAATTTGGGAAGAGAAGAACTGGAGGACTATAAGAGTGGAGAAAGTTGAGTCTAGTGTTTGAAATCCTGGTAAAGAGGGCAACCAGCAAGAGCAAAAATCAGGGCCAGAGAGACTGTCCAAGGGTTAAGGTGCTAGCCATGCATGCAGCCAAACCTTGATCGATCCCTGGCACGGCATCTGGTCTCCCAAGCACCACCAAGAATGATCTCTGAGCAAAAAGCCATGAATAAGCCCTGGACATGGTGGGATGTGGTCCAACTCTGCTCCCGGCCTTCACCTTGGCCCAAATAAATAGCACCAGGAGGGCATTTAAGGGGTGGAAACAAGTGAGGAAGCAATGGAGAGAATATGTGATGTCACAGGGCCAAAGAAAGGAGTTTCATTAATGTGACCATAAAAAAAAAAAATCAAAGAAAAGGATTGTGAAGTGCCCCTGCCCTGGCAATAAGGTGGCAATGACCATCCTTAGTGAGGACAGCTTTAGGTAGGTAAGAAAGCCACACTGAGGTAGACAAAATTTCAAGAATTTGGGTGATAAAAGAGGACAGCAGCCACTCAGGGATGAGAAGAGTAGGTGGTGGGAGGGAGGGAGGGAGGAAGGGGAGGAGGGAGAGAGGGAGGGAGGGAGGGAGAGGAGAGAGAGAGGGGAGGGGGGGAGAAAGAGAGAGAGAGAGAGAGAGTCTTGAACAAGTTACATATCAAGAAGAGTGAGGTGGAAGATGTAGGGGTAAGTCCTCCAAGTCAGCTGGAACCCTGAACAGAAGGAAGGGATGGGCCAGAAGAGAGGCTAGGGACACCCCTATTTCCTAACAAGATAGGGAGATGAAAATGGATACCAGGGATTCACAGGTCTCTATGGCCTGATAGCTTCTGGACATAAATGTTCCCATGTTCAAACCATAACAATGAATCAGAAATTTTTCTGATTCTTTCTCGGTACAGGGAGGCAAGATAGTAGAGTATAGAGAAGATGGGGGCAAAGAAAATAGGAGGGAATGAATGTGACTCAGTATAAAACAGAAATACAAATATGGAAATGCTGACTTTTAGCATCCTGGAAGAGTTCTGTGAAAGAAAGGTAAAGAGGAAAAGTGGTAAAAGAGCTATGAAAAGAGCGAGCAAGGGGGAACACACAGAATTAATCAGGAGAGATTAAGTCAAAAGTATCCTAGTTGGCCAGCTTTTGCTTCAGTAGACTGATTTTCTTACTTGTATTTATTTGAAGTACATCCTATTTGCACTGCAAACCCTTTTGGCAAGATTTTGAAATCTTTTCTCTCAAGGAGGAATTTTGCTGGTTGCAACTTCACAGTAAACAGATCTTGTGGAATTTTAAACATATGACCTTGTTGATAGGGGCTGTAGGCCTGAGGCCTATGCGATGTTCTTACTCTGGGTAAGCAACCTATGACACAGGCAACTAGAATGCAGGGCCACCTGGGGGTTAGAGAGGGCAGAGGAAGGTGGGTTCCACCTCTGAAGGCAGTGATAGTTTTCACTGGTATACTGTGAGAGAGGAAAGCGAGTGGCGGAGATGAAAATAATTGGAAAAATGGATTTTAGATTTAGGAATTACTTTGATAGATTCAGATTCATAATTGGGCATCCAATGGATCTGGATGCAAAACCATTAACTGCTGGAATATTTAGGTCAAGGATAACACGAGAAGTTCTCTTACCACTAAGTATCAGGGTTTTCACTTGGGTGGTGGGGGTCGGGGCAGCAGATCCCTTTAGATCTACTGACACTGCAATGAGCACTCTCCCTGATTGTCTCAGGCCTCTTATGACCTGGGTAAAATCCTTGAAAGTTAATCCAACAGGCAATCCATCCCGCTGGGGTTATTTCACCATTTCACATTTCACTGTGAGTAGCGCAATGTAGTCATTTTATCTGTTCTTTAGAGCTGAGCAGAACTCAGCCTAAGGAATCAGGATTCCTTTCTTTCACAGTCAACCAGAAGCAGTTCAATTAGACTGGACCAAAACTACTCAGACTGTGATTACATCCCAAGTAGAATGAGACAAACAGCACAGGGTGATTCTAGAGTTCAACAGTAGAGAAATTTCCTTGCATGTCTGAGAGCCTGGGTTTGATTCCCAGCAACACACACACACACACACACACACACACACACACACACACACACACACACACACACTTTCATCACAAAGTGCTGAAAAATTTAGGAATAAAGAAAGGCTAGATTATCACATTTAATTGCTGCCTGTCCTGGAGAATATAAGAATATACACGGTCTCCAAACATCACAAGGATGTGTGTTGACTCTGAATAGAGAGTCAACATTTTCTACTCCATATTTTCTAACAAATATGGAGAGCCATATTTTCTACTCCATATTTTCTACCATTTGAATTTACTGTGAATTTATGTCACAAGAAGAATACCACACAATTTAGAGAAAAAACTTAGCCCCAAGAAATTTACATTCTATCCTCTGACATGTACAAGTAAGGTGATATAGATGGCAGTGCTTGGGGTTTGTTTAAGGGTGGGTTTTGTAACAATGATGAGCCAGGACTAAGACACAAATAGTACTGAGAATCTGGTCATGAATGAGAGATGTAGTGCAATCTCACAGCTCTAGTGAAGTATTTGTATGAAACAGAATTTTTTTCACTCAACCTAGTACACTTATATGACCCTCTAAGGCAAACTAACTTAATTGTAGTAGAATTTGGCACAGTTGGTGCTGTGAGTCCCAAGCATGTGACACACTTGTGATCTTTCTCTTCACCCAACTCTTATGAGAAATGAGAAAACTAAGTCATGAAGCCTTAGGAGGCCTGGGACAGGCTCCACAGTTCACAGATGAGGAAAGTGTCTCTGGGCAACAAACGGGGTTTCTCAACACCCAACTCCCAACTGACAGCTGTCACTGATGATCTGAGACAGATCATCACCTGTTCACAGCTCACCTGTTCCAACATGTCTTTGGGCAGATCTTCCTGTTCATCCATTGTCAGAATCGCTCGTTTGATTTCATCATTGGATAGTTTCAACCTGGGGAAAGAAGGTTTTATTTTGTTAACAATTTTTGTCTTACTTAGTAAAATTTAATACAAGGTAATTCATTTTGCTACAACAGCTGCTTATTTTCAAAAACTGTTTTTCTCAAAGTCCATTAGTGAAAGCTTATTTCCTGAAAATATTGCTTCTAAAAATAGTATTTTGAACTGTTTTCACATTCTTTGGGGGCTTTGTAATGCTCTGCTGACACAGAGAACAAAGCTGTTGTGTTCTATGGCTGAGCTTCCTTGAATGAGGGATTGGAAAAGAAGAAACAGGGAGAACAACCATACATAACTATGCACTTTCACATTTACTGAGAACTGCAGGTAGAAGAATAAAACCGAATTCTTAACTTGATCTATCACAAGTGTTTAAAGTTTGTTGTCAGATTAAAAATGAAGTTCAAGAAGATTGGAAACGTTATTATTGTTAAAAACTGACCAACAGTTAACATACAAAATAAAATGTATAAACACTTTACAGTTCAAAAGTTTTCACACATGCTATTTCATTTGGATTTCAAAATAGCTGTGATGGTCTTTTTCCTTTTCCAATAGAGAGGGAAATTGAGGTTCAGATGGTGATTTGCCTGTAAGTGATTTACCCAAGGTTAAGTCTTTAGAGAGTGGTAATATCCAAACACAGACCCCAGGCTCTTAATTGCTAACCCCAAATTCTTTTTACAAACATAGCTAATTTGGCTAGAATCTAACAGGGAAATTTTAAATTAAGAACACAAATCTGCTTTCTATTTTGTCTGCTATAAATTCATATGATTTACTAAGTTAAGTACTCATGTCGGTGGTGTCAGAATAATAATGTGTTGAATGGCATGAGTCATAAAACTGAAACATTACTTATAAAAATGTGTTTTTCTTAAACACAACCAAATCTTTAATCAGGGCAAGAAATCTTAATCGAATTATTAGCTGTAACAATATTTTGTTGTATATTTGTAAAAGCATTAGACCCAGATTTATTTTTAAAAATCTTATTTTCTTGTAAGTTACTGCCAATGGAGCAAATTTACATTACTTTACTTATTCTTCAAGAATAGCTGCATTTAGAACTGAAGAGAAAGGCAGATGTAGAATAAGACAACATATTGAAGGGACTGGTTATGGCATCTGATAGAATGGGTCCTAATCCAGATGGATACTTCCTGGTCAGTGTGACCTTGGAAAAATCTTTCTTCGGCCAGAGAGATACAGGGGTTAAGGTGCTAGGCACAGAATGATCCCCTGAGCATTGTTGGAAATGATCCCATAAAACACAAAGCTAGGAGTAACTTCCAGAACAGCTGAGTGTGGCATTCAAGCCCCTCTTTTTCTTTAAGCCCCAGTTTCCTTATCTATAAAATAGGAATAATAACATTTGTATTAAAAAGGAATTGTGCACGTGTAATTATGTACAAAAGGCACTGTAGTTCTCAGCATAGTGTATGATCCACAAAAGGACTCAATAAATTATATTCTATAAGGCAGACTTTCTTATACCAGAAAAAATGCAGCTCTGATATAACTTAATATTCATGAGCAACTATTGATCATTAAAGAATGCCTTGCAGGGTTTTTATGAACACTTCCCGAAACACTCCCATAGTATTACTTCCTATTTCCTCTCTGTATACAATACCCATCAGGAAGGGAAGAATTAAAGAATGAGAAGACATGGTCATTATTTGAAAGGTGGCAAGGGATCTGTGAAGTGAAGCACATGGGGTTACCTGGTGCTTTCACACATAAATGGGGGTTTTGGAGTGTGTGGCATGAAGACCATGGAAGAAGGAATGAATTAGGGGTGGAGCGAAAGAAGATCTATCCCATTGTACATCCCCTTGTTTGTCCTTTTCTAGAAAATTAGACATAATATTGTTAAAACAATATTAACAACGTCTATTAGTAGGAAAGGGAAGGAACAAATTGGAAAACTCTACTATATTGCTATTGTTACCTATTTCATGGTTTAATTCCAAACACAGCATCTAACTAACTTGCCAAGTTACCTATATTGAGAAATAAAAATCATCCTATTACTCAAAATTGCAATACTATTACAACTCTAGGGCTATAATCTGCAGCCTTGGACTTGGGACAAACTTCTCCAGATTGTTTTAGTCATTCCGGGGACAATCACTGTGCTGTAAAAAAAATAGTGATGGAAAACCCCCACATTGAAATGGAACAATTTAGCTGGCATAGAACTGTAGGTCAGAGGCAAAAGCTCCTGGAGCATGCGCCTCAATCCAGGCCCTGGGGACCCTAGATTATAGAACACTAAAGGCTCTTGAATCAGTTAGGTGTGAACATCAAGTGGGCCACTAGAGACCAAGGAAGAGAAGCAGCTGAGAAGTGAAGCTGATACTAAAGAAAAACCAACTGGCCATAGGGCATCTACAGTCATCTTGAGGAAAGCTCTGCTCATAAGGACAAAAATGTTAGCTTTTTCACACGGAGCTGAAGAGACCAATTCAATCCAGGGTGTAGTTCTGCTCAGTCCTCCTGTTTTGTATTTAAAAGAAAAGGAGTTGAAAATCTGAGTGAGAACAATACTTGAAGTATCAGATTTGCATTTCATTAGATCCCCATATGGAGTGCAGAAGTTTTAGCTTTTGAAATTGTATATATTTATGCTCCTCAACCCCCAGAGGCAGTCTGGACTAAACATGAGCTTTAATTCATAACAATTTTGGTTTCTCCTAATGTGGCTCACAAAGAGACCCGAGACTTTAAAGTCTAGTACTTAAGAAAATCTACCTGTCAACATGCCGCCTAGCACGTGGCCTCTGGGAGCAGACAAAGAAACCAGACCCTGGGGGAAAGAGGAGCTGGGGAGGCCGCCCTCAGGGATGGTTCTTTAGGTTGCTGAGTTCTTAGTATCATCTGTCATCCGCAGAATGAGTGGCTAATCTCTGTAATTTAAGGCCCCTACCAATTCTAAACTTTTAATTGCTTTTAAAGCTTGGCAGTACTCTGCTGTGCTGGCAGGTGGTAACTCTGGAGACATTGCCTTCGACTTTCTTTACAAGCAGGAAACAAACTGGCCATTTAGAACAAGCACTTAAGTCTACCTTGCTCCACTCAAGTATTTCAAAAAAATTGCCAAGAGAATTGGAACATCCAGGCGTAATTAAAGTAAGTTCGGAGGGAAGGCGAGATCAGCCTTAGCTCAGCTTCAGTGGATTTGAGCCAAATCCCCCAACTTTAAAGTAGTTTTTGTGGTTTACTAAACTCCAGCTGCCATGTTAAGTGAGCATGGGGGTGGGAGAAGGGGGTAAGAATGGCAGAGCACTTCATAAAGTATATTTTAGGGGGCTTCATTTTGCAATATAAACCCGCTTCTAAGTTTCTATCTTTTGGGGGGTGGAGGGGAAGGGGAATGGAGGAGGAGTGAGAGAGGTCTGTTTTAGGCAATAAAGCAGAATGAATTTTATTTGCCACCTGTTGCCAATACTCAGTTAAAAAAAAGTTTCTCTGTGAAGAGCGTAAAGGATGGGTTGGCATTGTCTAGCCCACTGCAGTCTATTCTATTCATTCTAGTCTCTTAAGTCTGTGGAAGTCAAGGCTTGGAGCTTCTGACCCAAACCACACCCTTTTAGGCAGTATCTTTTCTAAGAGCTAGACCAATGACCCAGTCACTCACATGGTGGGAGCTAGGACACCCTAAACCCCCTGCCTTCTAGGCCTCTGAACCAGAAGGGATTACCCTAAGGCCAATTAACCTCAATATTGCATTGCTATCCCCTAAATACTTTTAAATTATGCTCACTTCAATACACTTTTAAATTAATTTTCATAGGTAACAGATATGAGGCAAGTTCTTTAAATTATCTTTTAGGGAGATCTGGACATATTCAAGTTCTAGGTTACCTCGAGTTCTGCCACTTTTGAAATAACCACGGAATTATATACCACAAATACAAAATAATTCCTTCAATACAGGCATGGGAAATTTGCCAAAAAGAGTGACAACTTTTTCTATAATCAGTGTAATCGTTTTGGTTGGCACCTCATACTGTGAGTAATCAGTCTGAAGAGTTGGGCAATCATTTTTACCTCTGTGAATAGTAAAAAACTACAGAAAATTGGAGCAATATATCCCTTTGTCAATCCTCCCCTCTCCTCCACCCCTCAACCCCCACCCCCAAGATGTGGGAGAGGGGTTCACGTGGCCCAAGGGGTTGGGGATTCTCTGACAACAGGGTTGTGAGCTCAGAATAAGGGTCCCAGGATGCAATGCTGCTCCAGCCCTGCAGTACTGGGGATATCTGGGCCACTCCAGCAGTGCTGGGGACCTCCAGGGCCACACCTCATGATGCTCAATACTTGACAGAACACGTGGACCTGGAAACTGCACAAAGATCAGGAGCAGGCTAACCACTTTACTATCTCCCCGTCCCTGGAAAGTTGTTCTTAAAGTATTTTTCTGATTCAGGATTTCTCAACAAGGGGCCATAGTATTTCCCTGTGGGTCCTCAGGATATTCCAAGGGGCCATAGGTGAACGTTTCATAATGGGGGTGCGTGGGGGGGGTGGGGCAAAGCACAAAACTAATAGGAAAAAATGGTAGGAATCTAGAATGGAAAAGGGCCAAGGTTAAAAAAGGATTGAGAAACTGAGAAACACTGTTCTAGGTTACCAAGGCACAAAATAGCGGTGAAATTCTAAGATTAAAACACAAAATCTTTCCCCAAATTGTCACTTGGTTTTGCTATTAAAACGTTATTGGTAGAAAGTAAATGTTAATAAATTATGTATAAATTAAAAGTTTAGGAGAACTATCAGTCTATTTTCAGATTCCAGTGCTGTCTCCTTGAACATGTATTTGGGGAGCAAATGTGGAATAAAGGAACATGGGCACTGACAGAGCTTCCAGACTGAGGCATAATAAAAGGCAATGGGGTAGTTCATAATACTTTACCAGTCAAATTAAATATATCATCTTCAATTTCTTTTTCACCAAAAATAATCTTTGCTCCCTAAAGTAAAATATATCTGAAAACAATCACATTTCCAAAGTCTTAGTAGCAGCTGTTTATGTTCAAAAAAACTTGCTCTTAAAAATGTTTAAAAAACATAAGGACTGCATCTCCCCTCTTTATGCTACTTGGAAGAAAAGTCACCTTATACCAGTATCAATACATTTACATACTCATTCAAGAGTACAAATAACTTATCTTTAAAAGTCCCAAATTTTGGACTTTTTACCTCTTCATTTATCCTAATTGTTTTTGCCTAAAGTCAAAGTTTCTTTAGAGAAAAGAAGAAACTAGATAAAGAAAAGCTACTTGAAATGCCCAAGATGATTTGACATCACCTGTAGTTACCATTAGATTCTAAGCTTCCAAATTTCCTTTATTTTTTTCAAGTTCCAATGCTGTGATGGTTCACTAGCTATAAGACAGATTTCTGTACAAACTGGATAAACTAGCATTTCACTGAGCTTTTACATTTACATACCCTTGTAGTCATTAAAAAAATAGACAACAACAACAAACAACATTAAAAATGTGCATGAAATCATAAAACCTCAAAGGATAAAAAGGCGACTGTCAAAAGCAGAATAAAACAAAGAGCCAATATCATTGGTCCTGACTCCGAAGCCAAGAAGAAATAAAAGTACATTTTATAGGCTCCCTGGGGCGGACAAAACCAACATTGTTTTGGGTTGTTCTGCTTTTCAAATTTAGGAGGCTGTGGTTATTAAGAAAGTAGGCATCCAGGTCTGATACATTCCCCCGGAGAAAGCAAACACCATGAATTCTCCTGACCTGAAATGGCAGAGAATCTTAGAATTGAACCTCAGTAGAGTACCATTAAGAGATCAAGTTCAAACAAGGTTTGGAATCACATGATAGAAAAGTAAATTCTGTCAGATATATTTATTCAACATCAATAATACCTTGATAAAAGGATGTTGCAATTCTGGGCTCTCCGACCATCAATCACAGAAAGTTCTTTGACTTTAAGTTTGGAACTCAGTGTGTCATCAATGGCATCGGCTTCTTTCTATAAAGTACATGAAAAAAATCCATTGAGTCAAACAGGGACATTCTGGCTTCAGACACACACTTTCCCTTTATCTTTCTGTTTGAATACACACACAGACACAAACATACACAATACACACACACAAACACACACACACAGGCAATGCCAAGATGGTGGGGGTGAGGGTGGGTGTGGGGAGGCAGTGGGATTAAAACAAAGACTCAAATCTAGTTGACAAATGGGAAATGTAAGAAAAGCTGACCACCCACGTTTGAAAAAGCATTATTTGGAAGAACAACGGGCTTCTAAGTTGAAGATGCTAAGTGTGCATAAATTATCACTGAGTTGTTGGCCTCCTTTTGTCCCTCAGATCCTTATGTAGTGAAGACAGAAGAAAATGTCACTATGAATCAAACTTAGCTAAGACATGCCATTGCTGATCCAGACATTTGCAGGGCCCATTCATCCCAGAACCATTTGCATCCTGAGCACTGAAAGAGCTGAGCAATAAAATCTTCCAAATGTCTTCATGTGTAATAAGAAGGCCCCAGGCCCAGACGGTATCTTTTATTTCCCTGGAGTCAGATAGACAGCAGGGAGGAGGTAGTTCATGGCATTAGTTCAATTACTTGAATTAACTATAAAACACTTGCATACCCTACTGTTATGCAGGAAAGTTGTAAGTAATGACAGTCAGTCATAATTTATGGTGGAGGAGGACTAAAGTAATTATATATAATAAAATACTGTTTGAATAAACTTATCATCATGTTTGAATAAACTTATCATCAAGGTGAAAACATGGGAGTTTAATTTGATAAATAGCATGCTTGATTTAAACAGAAGTTAGGATCAATTTTTAAAATGGATTATAGCATCTTGAAGATATACGGAAATCAAAGAGCTCTGAAACTAACAGTTTAGAAAACAAAGGCAATATAGAATTTATAACAAGAAGCACCATGAAATCAAACTTCAACTGTTTCGTCATGCTGTGATTTTGGGTACAGCTCTACATGTTCAGTGAAGAGTTGAAATTCAATATGGAATTGGGTTTACTTTATTTGGAGAAAAAAATACATATAACCAAGAAATTTCAAGCTTAGGGATTATACTGAGCATGGATTATGTAGTAACTCTCTTACTTACCTGCTTGGAGTTACTGTTCACAAAGAAATCCTACAGCCATGGCAAGAGGCATGGAAAAGGCAAATCAGACACATGCAGTTCAGAAATTATATCAACAAATGGAGGGAAAGTCAAAGCAGTCAAGGAGATCAGAAACACATGATGATTTATGTCCCCGGGATAAGAGATGACTTATGTCCCGTGGATCAGCAATGAGAGTTAATGAAGGTGAAAGAAGCTGGCTTGAGAGACAGTGTGAAACTTAGTACAAAGCGACTCAAGATATAGCGCAAAGCTCAGTACAAAGCATTCAGGGTTTCTGGAGAAGATGGTATATATTACGCACAAATTTCAATTATGGCAAATCAAATTCAGAAAAGAGAAAAAGTTAACACATCCCAGAAAAAGTCAAGTTGGGTAAGAAAATATCTATGAAAGAGTCACTGGATTCCATTTATTCAACTTGATGATTTTATCTGAATCAAGAAATAGTGATCAATTACATCAACTTGAGGATACTACTTCTATTGCCATACATTTATGCAGGGTAGAAATAATCTCCTATCTTCTTTTGTTATAAGGGAGACTAGGAAAAGACAAAAGACAATTTCAGTAACATGTGTCAGTAAAATTTAACTTTCAGGATCCCATAGGAGTCCTATGGTGCTTATGGGTAGGTATGAGAAAAAGGATGTGCAATTAAGAGACAACAATATTCATCTGATGTGCAGTCACTGGCAGCTCTATTTCAACTGCTTCACGGCACTCTTAGCAGATACAAGGTCAAACAGCTTCTTTTCTTAAAAAAATGGTTCACAGAAAAGTTTTGAAGAAGGAAAATAGGAAGAAGCATCTGACATGTTACAGCTTTCTTGGCATACTTTTGCAGTGCTGGAATGAATAAAAGCTTTGGTGTGCAAAAATGCACATTGGCTTTTGGGCCAACCACTTGCACAACCAGCATTTGCTCAGCAAATTCCTTCATTTCTTGGTCCCAACAGAGTTGCCAAGGCCAATTTTACACACATGAGCTGCTTCACATCATTCTTGTAGTGGGAAACCAAATGTGCTCTCCCCTTGCGCCACCCAAACAAGGAAGGAGCACTTTTCCAAAATTTCATCAAAAAAAAAAAAGTCACAAGAAACTTTTTTCTTTCTCCCTGCTCTGTCAAGCTGTGTACAGTGTGTCCTTTCAAGGATAGAAGAAAACTATTGTGAAGGGAACTCATGAGGTGAAGGAACTCATGAGGTCATCTTACCCTATAGTCTGTTTTAAAGACACTAACTACTAGCCAAGTTTAGACCTGCTGCTTACTACCTGGCCTTCGAAGAAGATAACATCTAATGAAGTTCTCTGGCAACTCATTCTCAAAGCATCTGACATGTTACAGCTTTCTTGGCATATTTTAGATCCCAATGAGTTCCCAATGAGTTCCCAATGATAGAAAACTTAAGCTCCTAACTATTTCCTACACTGGACAATGGAATCAAGCAGTTATCATTTAATATGTGGATTGAGCTTCAGTATTACTATTTACAAAATAAGGTCAACATTTGGGTTATTGTGAAGATTAAATTTGACAAGGCACATGAAGCAGTTTGTAGAGTACTTGAAACATACTTAGAAGTTCAATAATTGGAGGCTGTCAGACATTATTTGTCCTTTAGGAGGACGATAAGGTCCATTTTCTCCCCTGCTTTTGCTCCTCTTTCAGCTGAGTTGAACAGCTGGCCAAGATCTCCCATTTGTAATTAGCAGCAGCAATAAGTGTTAACAATTAATAGCGAAGTATCTTATCTTTCCAGAGGGAAAGATGAGGAATGCCAAGGGAGAATTTGGTAAATTATTAACCGTTTAGATTCTCCTTCCTTAAGAGTCTTGTAATTATAATATAGGTAAAATCACAAAGCTTATTACATTGGATATGTTAAAAGTAATACTTCCAGGCCTAGTGAAAGAAGTTAAGATAATTTCTGAAACCTTAAATTATTCACTAATTGGCTTGGGCCTACCATTAGAGAATTATTTGCATTTGGCTATATTTGGCTACACCTAACAGAACGTCTAATTATTCCAGATGACTTTTTGATGTAGAGCTAGGACTTAGAGTACAAATCAGATGTTGGGACTTGCATTTGCAGGAACTAGCACTGACAGGTTTCAGTAGATAGGGTTCCATATGAAATAATGACTCAACACTTTCAAGGCATTGAGAACCTTAGCATGAATGGTTCTTAATCATTTTCAGGTTAAGATCCCTTTATAAAACTAATAAAAGGCCCTAAGAAAAATATAGACCAGGGTATAGGTCAGGAATAGAGAACTTGCCTATCTGCCGGGTTGCCATCAGTTCAGTCCTCTGGATAGAAGAATGAAAAGAGGGGTGAAGAGGGAGGAAAAGGGGGGGGGGGATAAAGGGTGAGGGAAGTATGCCTCTATCTATAATATTCTTCTTCTGCTTTCAGATGCCATATGCCATGGCTAAGGACATGATTATTGAAATAAATACCCAAAATATAGTTTTTCAATTATTTTCTAAAAAAAAAAAAGATATTGACAAATCAAAGATGTTCCAAATGAGACCTTAAGGATGACATATATTATATATTAGCAAGCAAGGTCGGGTTATGCAGCCTGAAATAGCAGTTATTCTTTGATCCCTAATCTGAACATAGAGGCTTGAACTTTACATGCTGACAATAAGACCGATAGTTCAGCTCTTAGAATAAGACAATAGGTCTCTCTTGTTGTCTACTGACAATAATTCAAGAAAGGGTATCCTCAGGCAAAAATCATAGAGGGGCAGAGATAGCTTTGAATATGATACTTTAGGTAAAGTAAGCACCTTTATTTCATTTTCTCTTTGTCCACCTACATGAATTGGGAGAATAAATCCAAACCATTTAAGGATAAAAATTTCACATGAAAATAAAAGTGTTTAATTGTACCTGAGTTAGTACTATTACTACTGTATCGGAAACAGTACTACTGGGAAAGGCACTATGTTAATGCAACGTAATATGTTAACATGTGTCTTTTGTGGCTGACCTGGAAAGCACATGTAATACAGCTTCAATGAGAAAGAGAAGTCTGAGTTTCAAGAAATTGAATTTTAAATGAACTTCTGGAATGTGAACAGGTATAACCATTCTCTATTCCATTTCATTTCATGCAACACATAAGTTTACATAATCAGCTCTGCACACCTTTGATTTCCACATTGGGAAAGCAAATTCCTAAAGAGAAACGGTCTTATCTTAAAATTGGAGCTAAAAAAAAATCCTTAACAAAATCTGACATTCACAATGAGTAAGATGATGGTATAAGAACAAAGTGATAGTGAGAATTCTGCTACTTGTAGATTTGACTATGCCATCTGTCAAACAATAAATACACATGGTCATATTTCTATCATCTGCGAAATAGATGTGCCTATCTCTAGGATCAGTATAGTGGTTAAGAAGTAAAAGAGAAAATTTAACTCCTTGAGAGTTAAATTTTAGTACTCATGAGACTGGAAAATTTGAATATCATACTCAACAAAAAGGATGTAGGTGGCACATAATATTATCTATCTGTGCATTATGACTATAGATTTTCCTCATCTCTCTCTCTCTCTCTCTCTCTCTCTCTCCTTTTTTTTTTGGGTCACACCCAGCGATGCTTAGGGCTTACTCCTGGCTCTGCTCTCAGGAATTACTCCTGGTGGTGCTTGGGGGACCATATGGGATGCTGGGGGATCGAACTCGGGCTGGCTGTGTACAAGACAAACGCCCTACCTGCTGTATTATCGCTCTAGCCCCTCTTCACCTCTTTTATACTGTAAGCTGACATATGGAACCGAGAAAAAGTTTTGTATCTTCTGAAGCATTTCAAAAGAGGAAGATAGTGTAAATATCTTCTCTGATTTTAATGATCAAATATTTCTCAAATCAGTGCAGGCATATTTGTGTGCCTATATATTTATATAAACTCTCTACTTTGTATCAGTAATTAGTTTTTATCTAAATTACACCAATTCAACCTTAGATATTTTTCAGAATCTTACTGTGTGTAGTGGTCCTACTGATTGTATATAGATATTGTATTCAGGTATTCCTTCCCCTCCACTGATAACTTTACATGGCTAAACAAGCAGCTAAGGTCCAGAGGGTTTGATTTTATAACTCTGGAGGAAAGAGAGGAGATTCCGTAATAAAAATAGGGTCCCAGTAGTAACTGGCAATTAAAAGAGAGCAATTCAAGTGTGATGGTAATACACTTGCATCGCCAAGACTGGAAGGTCTCCGATGCTGCAATTAGTTCTGAGACTAGGGGACAGTTAATGACAGGCTCTCTGCTTCCTTCTGTCCTACATATGCACATAGAATCTTGGAAGATTTTTATTCCCAACATTTAGTAAATTCAATTAAAATGGATTAAATTACCTTAATTGGGGAAATACAGTTATGGTTTGAAAGTGCTCATCTCAAATACTTGAACCAAGAGGGAAAATATACTTGAATCAAGTGAGCAGGTGTGTTGAAATTTTTCTCCAGGAAGTGTTATGGAAAATGTCACAAATGATTCTACTTACCAGTCTACTAAGTGTTAAGTATAACTGAAATATTCTGCTCTATCCTGACTGGAATGACTCCTGATTACTTAAACAGTGGTTGGTTGCTAAGAGACAATTACCCAATTGCTAGGTTTTCTGCAACCCTGTTTCACAGAGCTCTAGAGAACTGTCCACATATTTGTCCCAGAGCATTTTGGCAGCATCCTTCTGCACCTTCTGCTGAAAGCCAGTTAATTATGAATCTTGTAAAGTTGGGTCTTTCAACCACCTGCCTTAATAAAAAAAAAAATGCAACCCACAAGCTCAGACTTGAATAGCATCATTTGGAGTAACTGCTGTTTTAAGCCCTTCCTTTTGATGACTTTGTGGTTTCCAAATCTTCCTTATGCAGCCAGAAAGGACCAGTAGCCAGGCTGAAACTAAAGTGGGAACTCAACAGGACATGTAATGAGGCCTAAGTATTTGAATCCACTATGAAATCTGCTAAAATGTCCTAAGGTTTTATGTCAAGGTCAGGACTCCTGGGCGGGGTGAAGGGAGGGGAAGAGTGGAGAGAGGAAAGAGAGAGAGAGAGAGAGAGAGAGAGAGAGAGAGAGAGAGAGAGAGAGAGAGAGAGAGAGAGAGAGAGAGAGAGGGGAGAGAGGGGAAAGAGAGAGAATGTGAGTGTGTTCTTCCTTTTTATTTGGTTCGTACAATGTTGCACAAATTTGCCTTCAAATATTTTGAGGGCCCAAAGTTAAGAGCTCCCACTTATGGATCACACTGCCAAAACACTTATGTTATGGTACTTTCCTAATACAACAAAAATCCATTGCTCAGAAGCTTCCCCTCTCTTCTCTGAAAATATTCTAGCTTAATGCCATAATACACTTCTGTTTAATTCCTCATGTATCAACAGCCATTTTGGAAATTTACACCTTAAATTTTGTGTGTGTGTGTGTGTGTGTGTGTGTGTGTGTGTGTATGTGTGAGGTTAGTAGGGGCTGGACTATACACAGCAGTATTTACGGCCTGGCTCTGTGCTCAGGGATCACTCCTGCCAGTGCCTATAGGAACACTTGTGGTACTGGGGATCAAAATAGGTTTGGCCACATGCAAGGCAACAAGTGCTTTAATCCCTGCACTATCTCCCCAGCCCCAAGTCTTCAACTTCTGCTTCTCCCCCAGCATCGGATCATTTCCCTCCATGCTTGCTTAGAATTGTCCTGAGACTTTCTTGGGAAACGGCCAAGACTAAACAGACTAGGAAATCTGCTGCTTGTCTGAGGCTGCTCCACCCTGGGCATGAATCATGTGGGAGTTAGAGGACTCCTGGCCAAGTCCAGGGAAAGTCCCTGTGCGGATGCCCATCTTCTGTGTGTTCCTGTATAAGACACACTCGGCTCTCTGCCCCTTGCTCTCTGTCTGTCTTGAAGCACCTTTAAGAATTGTTAGGAATCTTTCTTCCTATACGCTGAAATTTGTATTTTTTTTCTTATTTCAGGTATCTGACCCCACACATCTTCTCTTTATTCTTCTTAAATTCTCTGTACCAATGGGAGTGGAGAGCTAGTATAGCATGTAGGATACTTGCTCTGGTCCACACAGTGGACCTGAGTTTGATCCCTAGCATCTGATATGGTACCCTAAGCTCATCAGGAGTGATTATTGAGTGCAGAGCTAGTAGTTATCCCTGAGCATCATTGAGTGTGGCCCCCAAAACAAACAAAGCAAACAAAATTAAATCCTCTG
Organism: Sorex fumeus; assembly: GCF_029834395.1. Lineage (NCBI taxonomy): Eukaryota > Metazoa > Chordata > Mammalia > Eulipotyphla > Soricidae > Sorex > Sorex fumeus. The sequence continues at coordinate 36,251,992 of NW_026606155.1, forward strand.
TACTGAGAAACCTTGCTGGTACCTCTTTGGGCCTATCCCGAAGATGCCCTTGAGAAATGTGAGGTGTCACTTATACATTCCCAGGGCTCACTGTGGGACAACTGATAATTTCACCATATCAGTATAGGCAGAAAGCAAACACCAAATTGCTGGTTCTCTCTCTTATCACAAAAGCTTTGCACATATTTTGGCAGCTTTCTTGGTTCTATTTGTATCACTGCCATCTTCACACTTGCTAAGCTCTCTCAGCCCTATTTCTTCATATATAACATCCATTACATGTAGTAAAACTTGGCTATTGGCTCTAGCTAGCTGCCATTTACCAATGCCCATACTCCAAGCAGCCAATCTATTTCATAAAAGCAGTCCACGTGTGTGTGTGTGTGTGTGTGTGTGTGTGTGTGTGTGTGTGTGTGTATGTGGAGGGGGGAGGAGGGGGACCAAACAATCAGTGGATATATAGTTTTAAAAAGTCAGAGAAACTAATATGGCTTCAGAAACAGATTATGAGGCGACAAATTAGGCAATTCTACTTCTACGAGCTAGTAACCCATTTTGAATAACACAAATGATAACAATACACAGAATTTTTTTCCACCAATGGAGACAGCATCTTGGACACACTACCAGGGTACAAAGCTTCCTAATTAGGAAGTTTATATACTTTCCTCTTGAGAACACACACACACACAGACACACACACACACACACACACACACACACACACACACACACACACACACACTTTCACATAGGCCCTAAAAATCACAAGAAAAACACAACAGCAGAGGATATCAAATGGCCTAGGACTAAGTTATCTATTGCATCAAGACTATGGCAGATGGCCCAGGGATCATGCACAATAACATGGTTTCTAACGTTTCTTCTTTTCCCTTAGAGGGCACATGCTGTTACCTGCTGTCTTTGGTAGGCAGAGAAAGTTCTTTCCAAGTCTTCAAGATCTAGAACTTTGAATACTTTCGTATCATCAATCTCGGTCCATACTGTTCCTTCAAGTTTGTTCTGCAAACATCAAGTCAGCAAGTGCTGTGATTTACATACAGTTTCACACAAAAAGAACAGACATGGTTTTATTTTTGAAGTGCTGCTGCCACAAATTTTTCATTCTACCAGATGCTCCCAAGTGAGCTGATTTCAGCCAACATGTCATTTATTTTAGTCGCTTTCTCACTTAAATCTTGGTGCAAGAGTGAATCCTGAGTCCAGGCTATAAAATGAAGTCCTTTATCAGCTAAAGCGGTTTCCCCTGGCAGTGACAGCCCAGGAGCTGCTATGGCTCCCATTAGCAAGAGGAAAAAGCGAACAAGCACTTTACCTCAGGCAGCTTAGACCAGTTGAAGGATTTCAGGGCATTTGTGGGCTGAGGAATATTCTTCTTCTTGAGGGCCGGGCCCAGTGGAGCACCAGGAGGTGGCATGATTCCCCCTAAGGGAGGAGGTCCTGGGGGAGGAGGAGGGCCCCCAGGAGGGAGGGGCGGGGGTGGAGGAGGGAGCATTCCATCTCCAAGAGGTGGAGGTGGTGGAGGAGGAAGGCCAGACCCCGGCACAGAGGAAGGAAAGGGTCCTCCTGGGGCTCCCGGAGATGGTCCTCCTGGGACTGACGCACCAATGGCCCTCTGAAAAAGGAAAAAGAGAAAAACAGGAGGTCAGCTCAAGAAGTTAAGCCGTCTCTGAATGACTTTGAGAGTATGACATTTTGCCTAAAATGTGTATTATAGAGAAATTCACTCCTTTTGAAGAAGTTTTTGGGCCACACCCGGCAGTGTTCAGGGAGCTGTTCCTGGCTCTGTGCTCAGGGGGGAATTCTGATGGTACCTGGGAGACCATGCGGGTATCAACCACATGCAAAGTCAGTGTCTTAACTTCTGCACTGTCTCTCTGGCTTAGAAAGTCACTCTTTGACACAGACTGCTTTCAAAGGGCAATAAACCAAAGAAATTTTTAGGGCCACAGAGGACTCTGCTCAGTCAGCACAGCGTATTCCACACGCTAGAGCCTGTTTGCAAAGGTTCATGCATCTCCCCTGCACCACCCCACAGCTGGACGTTCCTGGAGCAGCTCATTTTGAGAAGTGAATGTGATTTCTCCTGCTCTTATTGGAGGAGGTATACCCAAACACTCACAGTCAACACCCCTCCCCGCCAGCCTAACATTTATGCTAGAGGCAGGCAGGGCTTATCACCAGTGATGAATAAAGACACAGCTTCAGCCTTATTTGTCCAGGCAAAGTGTCTCCTAACGGATGAGCGGCTTGGGGGAAGTGAGCCTGGGCAGCCGCCTGGGAAGCACAGATGCAGTGAGGCCTGGGCGCTCGCTCCTTACCCGGCTGAGCTCATGGAGCTGCGCCGTGAGGTCTGCCACCTGCTGCTTGACTTGCTTGTGCTCAGTGGTCTCCTTTTCAAGCTTCTCCTTCATTTTATTTAAGGTCTGCATCATCTCTTCCTTCTCTTGGGTCTTGGCATCACATTCTCGCTCTTTCTTCTCCAATTTCTGCTGTAGCTCATTGTGCTCTGTGCAGGAAAAAAAGTTGGACAAGGAAACAGAGAACTCTAATGTTAAAGCATATTCTCTAGAATGAACGTTCACTGTCTCTCTCTCTCTCTCTCTCTCTCTCTCTCTCTCTCTCTCTGTGCCCATGTGCATGAGGTTTCTGATTAGCTAAATTTCTCCCATCAAAGGGAGGAACTCCCGGTCTCTAAGGTGTTCCTGTTTTAAGGGGGATTCAGACCCCAAAGTGTCTAGACTTCACTTTGCAGAAGGCTCCGGATGATGCCCTAAGGTAACTTTTCTAAAGATGGAACAACAGGCTGTGGTGAAGATGTCTCTGGGTAATGAATTCAGAAACCTGTCAAGGAAATGGTCTTTTAGCCAAAGCAGGAAAGGTAAATACAAAAGGGCCTCTTTTTTACACATCTGAAATGAATACAAGGCATTTATTGAGCTAGGTGGTTGGCTCAGGTCTGAAGAGCAGGAAGGCTGAATGGAAGGATCTTGCATTGTGAGGAAATGTTGCTGTCAGACCTACCATTTGTCCCCAAGTGGAGTCATTTACCCTCTACTGTCCCCCAGTCGCTAAACAGGCTACGTGGACCTGAATTATTTTAAGCTTCCAGCAAAAAATTATTAAACGTGTGAAAGCAAATGTTATCACTCAGCATTAAATATCTTAAGGGCAGTGTTACTGGCTGGTCATGAGAGTCACCAAAATATGGGGGAAAAAAATATTAGCTCTTAGCTGTAGTTTTACTGACTTCCTCAACTCAGCTAGAATGGAACAAGGCAGCCAATTTAGCATAATGCTTATTTACTTTGCCAATAAGCCTGCTGACTCTAGCACTGACTGGAGTGATGAACGCTGGAAAAGAAAACTAATGAAGTTTAGGCTGCAGGTTTCCATTTCAAATACTTGGCTCCAACGCCTATTCATTTTATATCAATAACCCACTAGAGACATAACCCACTGTGGCCGAGCTATACAGAATTGGTCTTTATTTTTGAATCTTATAAACACATTTAAATTCTTGCTCTTTCTGTCTGACTTTCTCTCTTCTAAGTCCTCCAAAGTTGGAATTGGCAGAGGAGGGTTCAAGCCACTAAAATTCTTGGATTTTACCAACCTTACAGTTCAGATAACCATCAACCCACTCATACCATTCTAGGGAAAGCCTCCCTGACTTGAGAAAAACAACCTCACTGCATCCCATTTTCCTTCTCTCTCTATTTCATTCCGCTTTGAGGAACAGAACTGTGAGACCTGACCTTCCTACTACAAGCTGTTGATTAATCTGGCTGTGCTGTGGAACCACCTGCTAGCTTTAACATTCCAGGACTTCCAGATCCTGTTGCAGGGATCTATTCTGTAGGTCAGAGGCAGGACTTCAGATTCAAAACATTCCTTCAAAAAAAAAAAAAATCTCTGTTCCTGCTGTGATGCCAGGGTTTTTGAGAGTTCCAGTTTATAGGATTCTCCTGACACAGGATTTACCTCCCACTCATTGAGCTTTTACTGAGCACTTATTTGGTGTGCTGCACTAATGGGAATGCTCTCCGAATTGTCTTCACTTATCAGGTCCAAGGAACTTCTTGTCCCTTCAGTGTCTCCTCTCTCTGATTAGTAAACATATGCCTTCTTTATTTGTCCTTGCTACCCATATATATATATATATATATATATATATATATATTTTTTTTTCCTTTTTGGGTCACACCTGGCAATGCACAGGTATTACTCCTGGCTCTGCACGCAGGAGTTACTCCTGGCAGTGCTCACGGGACCATATGGGATGCTGGAAATCAAACCCGGGTTGGCCGCATGCAAGGCAAACGCCCTAACTGCTGTGCTATCTCTCCAGCCCCCTTGCTACCCATATTTCACTACAGAATGATCACACTCTTTCTTCAGCCCCCAGATTGGTTTATAAACTTTTACTGCATTATAACAGAGTTTAGGTAATAATTTTTTAAGCAACAGCATCATTTAAAGAATCTTTTGGGAAAATAATTATCATGAAATCTGATGACTATGCAATAAAATAGGTACTTGAAAAGAACTAATTTTATTTTATTACTTTTCTCTTACTCTCAACCCATGGTCTAACTTTAAATCTGTCTACATTCCCATTGCCATTTCTTTTAGTTGCCTAAATCCTCCAAGTTTCTATCACTTATTATGCAACCAGTATGCTTTTCTGCTCAATGGCAGAGGATAGATGTGATGAGAGGAAAGGAAATGTGTGAGCATCTCTTAGACCTTCTTTTTCAAGACACTAAATATTTTGCTATTATATTTCACCCGTGTTGACTGAATAACGTGGACAAGGAAAAGGAAGTCAGCTGGCCAGCACAGTGAAAGAAGAGTGTTGGGGAGGAGCAGGATTGCTTTCTCAAAGGGGTTCATTTAGTTTGCTAATATGCTAGAGGGAGGGGGAGTGTTATAATTCTGTGAGTGGATGACAGAGTGAATGACAAAGTAAAGGGCACAACTGATTCTCCTGCCGTTTGATCCTGAGTGGTAGTATCAAAAACATATTCAGATACTCATGGTCAATCTGTTTCATAATGTAACTTTCTAAAACAGGTCTATCTGAATGAGCTATCTTTTTAGAACTAGTACAAAGTTAAGATTATGTGGAGAACAGGGCTGCTGAAACCAACTGAGAGTGTTCTCTCTTAAAATGCTGGATATAATGACTCATCTGACATATAAATAATGAAATAAGTCTATCGCCACATTTAAAGACAAAGAATTAAAAAAAGGTGTCTGATACCTATATTGTATAATAAAAATAAATATTAAGTTAAAAAAAAATAAGTTCTGGGTAATCAGGGCCAGAGAGATAGCATCGAGTTAAGGTGCTTGCCTGGCATGCAGCTGACTTGAGTGTGATCACTGAAACCACATATGGTACTCAGGGACCCAGGAATAATCCCTGACCAGATCTAGGTGTGGTTGATCCAAACACCAAATCCCACCTTCCAAAAAAAAATTCTGGGTTATCCTAAGAATCCCTTACTATTTAGTTCTTAAAATCTAGTATGCTTTACAGAACAGTTACTGCAGAGGGAGAAGGGTTGCAATAGTAATTAATAAAGTGTGAATTAAGAAAATACTAAGCAGCAGTTGTTAAAAACTTTTCCAAATAACTGTCACAATTATAGTAGAAGGATAAAGTATTTGAGAATCAACATGATAATTAAAGTAGGAAAACACAATGTAAGATGCCCTAAATCATGGAAGACAACTCTGATAAAGTCAATGAAAAGAAGCATGTAAATTTCTAAAATATGTAGAAAATAAAACTGAGTTTTCTAATAACCAACAAAACCATCACTTCTCTTATCAGAACTTTATCATTTACCTTTTCTCATTTTTTCTGCTTGTTCTTTCCACTGCTTAACTTCATTTTCATTAACCAACCTGCATAATAAAGGAACACCCATTACAAAAAATATAAAAGGACCAATGCTAAATGCATGCTCTCTAGGTACAAAAATAGTCTAGTGCAGATAAAATTCTCACTGTGCATGAAACCCATTTAAACCCAGAAGTGACTTAAATACATCACAAATGCATAAGTAAGAACTCATGTTGGACAGCTCAGACATTTCAGTTTTTCAAGGTGCTATTTTGAAGCAGGGTAAAATTAAAGTCTCACACTGTCATTATTTTCTTATTGAAAGCAAAATTAGAAACTTACATTCGAACAACATTCTTAATATTAAAGTTTTCCAAAGGTGTGGAGTCAGGGTCCTGTCCTTTGTCATTCTGGATAACAATTTGCTGTATAATTCTATCTAGTAGTAGCCAGTACTGAACAGTGTTGCCACTTCTCTTGTCTAAAAAAGAAAGAGGGGGGTAAAAGCTTCCAGTTGTTTCTAAAACAGAACAAATACTTTTCAATAGTGGTTACCCACAAGAGTCACAGAACCAGAGATATTTACGTCTACACCAAGTGTCCCAGAGTTTCTGGAATTTTGACATACGATGAACATTTACTTATTTGAGAGGCACGTTTGACTGCTTTTAAATTTTTTTTTAAAGTATATCTTTACTGTTTAAGTTAAATTAATTTAAAATTAATTCTGCAAACTTCACAATCTCCTGAAAGCTGTATAGAGGCACACTGGGCTGTCACAAAACCAAATTCTGAAATCCCTGGTTTGCACCTAATTTCATTAGCACCAAAGTTGGATTGTGTTCAAATATGAAACAATCATGGAAATGACAGATACTCACAAGGCATTTGGAGGCAGTGGTGCAGGATGGACATGAAGTGGGGATATGCTTCACTGTGAGTCAGCCGCTTCCTGGTCAGCTCAAACATCTGAGTTGCACTTTTTGTGTCTATGTGAACCTATTTCACATGAAAAAGACATCTAAGTTAAATGCCCAGTTATCAATTCCTATAATGCAAGGGAAGCAAATTCAAGGCAAGCAAGAGCAAACTTGCCACTTTGGCAGCAAAACAGAACTCTGATTCTTGCAACTACCATGACAATGGCACATGTCAACTCTGAGACATATATTGTAATGGGTAAATTCCATGAACTGAAAAGTCGAATTGGAATCATTGTACACAGACGTACCAGCTCAAATCTTTTGGCAAATTCTAGTTCATCTTCATTGCGAAGCATTTCAAAAAAATCTAAATGCCTAGAAGACAATTACAGAAGTTATTCAAATTAGAACAGTCTTCAAAAACAGATGTATAGAAATCTGGACATTTATGCTAAAGCTTTTCTTAAGTTTTCAGAGATTTTTCTCTGAAGAACTAACAAACTGAATGCCTTCAATTAAATATGTTCTAAGGAAAAGACTCTGAAACAAAATCACCATAAGAAACCAGCTTGACAGCCCAAGATGTCTAGCCCATAGTTGGTAACTGATAAATACTTAACAAATTTCTAAACAACCAAATCATGTATTTTACATCAGTGTTGTTTAACCACTGCCTGCCCCAGTTTGCAGGTATAAAGAAGCAAAAACCACTAGTCAGCTGCAGACAATACCAAGCTCTATCATGACAAACATACTACAGTAAAGGGAAGAGAGGAAGATGAAAGATGAGATGAGTAATGTGCACATAATGGTTGGAATTTTCTTTCTGCAGGGAACAAATAATTTCATTGTCTCGGGAAGTGTTTTAATGCTAAGGAAACCATTTAGCGCACAGGCCCTGCTTAAGGTCTCTGACATGTTTAGGGACTATCAAGAGCAGGCTAGAGTGCAGGAGATGAGGAAGAAGAATGGTAGAAGACTTTGATAGTGGGATCCTATTTCTTGAAGGTGAGTTGGACATGCTATAGAAACCAAAATGAATGCAGACAAGAAAATATGAATAGGAAGGTGAAAATTAACATTCACAGACTGCCTAAACAAGGTTCCAAGTCGTTCTACATGTTTTATAGCCAATTTCCTTAACAGTCTAAAAGAGTGTTAACACTGTTATCACCAACACTATTTTTGTTTTTTTAAATTTTATTGAATCACCGTGAGATAGTTACAAGCTTTCATGTTTGGGTTACAATCACACAATGATCAAACACCCATCCCTCCGCCAGTGCACATTCTAAACTACAAATATCCCCAGTATACCCCCCATTTCCCACCTTCCCTCTGCCTCTATGGCAGACATGATTCCCCATAATCTCTCTCTACTTTTGGGCATTATGGTTTGCAATACAGACACTGAGAGGTTATCATGTTTGGTCCTTTATCCACTTTCTGCACATATCTCCCATCCCTACCGATTCCTCTAGCCATCTTTTTCTTAGAGATCCCTTCTTTATTCCAGCTGCCTCTTCTCCTTTGCTCATGAGGCAGGCTTCCAGCTATGGAGCAATCTGTCTGTATCACAACACTATTTCTTGTAGGTATTTAAACAGTACGGCTCAGAAAAATTGATGAGAATGCACAGCAAGTATGAGGCAGGACTTGTTACAGACTACTCGAAAGCTCACACTAAGTTCTCTACAGACACAATGTGCTGCTGCTTTCCCTGAGAAAGACTTACTCTAAATGCATCATGAACTACACTAACACGAATGCAAGGGTCTTGGTTAAAGAAGAGGTCATAGGGCATTCACAGATTGGAACTACATTTGTGGGAAAGACAGAAACTCTGATGAAAAGTATGACTTACCTATCTAATGTCGAATTTTCATGTTCTCTTAATTTATCTATTACAGGTTGAATTCCTAGCATCAGAAATTCATAGCGAAGATGAAGTCTGAAGTCCAAACTTTCCTAAAAGCAAAGGGGTGATACAATACATATTTATCATTATTAGATTCTCTAGTCCTATTTGGAAAGAATTACTCTTTAATTATGTGTTTTAAGTTGGGATACAGAAAGTTCTTACCACTCCTGCGCCTTGGCTCAGCACTGCATTGATGAAAGACATGATAGCAGTTTTGAGACTCACTTCATCTCGATACCGCCCTGTGCTTTTGTCTAAGTCATTGATTAATGTCTGTCAAAACACAAATATAACAAAGAACTCATCATTACTAATATTACACTCACTTTATTCATTGCTTTATCCTCATGTCTCAACAGAGTTACATTTATCCATGAAAAGTCACTGTTGTCCCTTAAGATGAAAAACCTCTACTTCAAAATTTGTGCATTGTATACATTTGCATATACATGATACAAAGTAAAAAAGACCATGCTTTGTTAACTGCTGGCTTTTTAAATATGATGACATAATCTCATTGTTTATTTAGCTCATCAAATAAGAATGACAAATTAACATTTTTAGGGAACATCCCACTCTTGTTTTAAAAGATATGCTGTTCTTCTCACAGTTCCTCTAGGTTCAGACAGTAAGTGGACTTTTACTTTGCAGGTCTTTGTCTTACTATCAAAGCAGCAGAATAATTTCATATATGTGACTTTTATTTTTGGTAAACAGAGGACGGGTTGACTCTCAAGGAGGGATGCACAGTGTTGAACATTAAGATGCCTTGTGGGGGTTGGGCTGAAGGGCCATGGGAGGGAACTGCCTACAACTCAGGCTTCCCCTAACACCTCGAGGTGCTTCTGCAGCAATATCTGATTTTAACATAAATATTTATCCTTATTTTTGATAGAATGGAATCTTGACTTTACTTATTCACTTTCCAACATTTAACTAATTTAAATTACCAGTATACAATTCATTATTAGAGTCTCTGCACAAATAAATTTCTGAATAACTCCGTCATGCATCACTTAACACTGTTCTAAGAGACATATTAGGTGATTCTTCGGTTATACCAATGCCACGGTGTATTCACACAAACCTAGAAAGTCACCACTATGAACTTCCATCATTTAATAATGAAAAAATGGTTTGAGGACTAAAAAAATAAAAACATGTGCTCGATAATGTATAGCAGGTAGGGTCACATTTAAAGTTCAATAAATCCTAGACTAGAGGTTGACAGGTACAAAAGTTTATTTTTACTTTCTGGTACTAAAACCTATGGAAGTGGAAATGCTTGAAATTGAAGTATGAGTCATCAATGCCAAGGAGACATCTAGAGTTTTGTACCCCTTCAAGGCAAATAAAGTCTCTGTGGCAGGAGGAGCACCTGGGCACCCACCTGAAAGCGGGTTCTTTCGCTGGCATACTTCTGGTAATGCAGCATGGCCTGCAGAACCTTTTTGTGACCTCCGGGAACCAGGCACACGGCGCCCAAGATTTCCAGCACAGCCACCTTTGTTTTAATGTTCTCTGTGCTCAGACTCTGAGCAATTACATTAATACTCTCAGAATGAGCCAGGACATGGGCCCGGCCTTGAGAGTTATTCATTAGCGCCTTTATACAGCCAATGAGCGAGGTATGTATACGAGACTCTGAGGTCTCATAGTCCATGGTCTTCAGAAAGTTGAGAATACAAGTCAGGCCATCCAAGTCGATGAATCTGGTCACAAATCTGCCACAAGGGAAAGATGAAAATGTATTAGACAAAAGTATCTTTGAACATTTTTAACTGGCCTTAATGGAAAAGTTTAGGGGAAAAGGAACACTTCTAAAACATTAAAAGGTTTACACTGAGGAAGTCTTTTTTATTTTTTTGAATTAGAATTGAATCCAGGGCTTGATAATGCAAACATAGATATTAATTTCTAGTCTAGTCAACTGGTTAGGTATAAATGGAAGTATGAAAATATTTCTATGGGAAATCAAAAGATTCCTGGAAACGAACGAAAATGAGGACACGCGTTACCAGAACTTATGGAACACAGCAAAAGCTGTGTTAAGAGGAAAGTTTACCGTTCTACAAGCATTCCTCAGGAAGGAAGAGCGAGCCCACATAAGTAACCTAACCTCCCAGCTTAAGAGCTTGGAGAATGACCAACAAAAGGAGCCCAAACCAGGCAGGAGGAAGGACATAATAAAACTTCCAGCAGAAATTAATGAGATGGAAGCCCAAAAAACAATCTGAAAGATCAATGAAACCAAGAGGTGGTTCTCTGAGAAAATAAACAAGATCAATAAATCTCTGGCAAGACTCACAAAGAAAGGGAGAGAGAAAACTCTAATAAACCTAGTCAGAGATGCAAAGGGGAACATCACAACAGAAACTACAGAAATTCACAGGATCCTCAGAGATTACTTTGAGAATCTTTATACCATGAAACACGAAAATCTTGAGGAAATGAATAAATTCCTGGGTTCCTACAGCCCGCTGAGGCTGAACCAAGAAGACCTGGAATACCTGAACAGATCTATCACCATAAAGGAAATTGAAACAGTAATAAAAAGTCTCCCCAAACACAAAAGTCCTGGCCGAGATGGAATCATGAGTGAATTCTTCCAAATCTTTAAAGAGGACTTATTCCCACTCTCTTTTAGCTTTTCCAGGAAATTGAAAAATCAGAAACACTTCCAAACAGTTTCTATGAAGCAAATAACACCCTGATACCAAAAGTAGATAGAGATACCACAAAGAAAGAGAAATACAGGTTGATATACCTGATGAACACAGACACAAAGATCCTCAACAAAATCCTAGCAAACAGAATCCAACAACTCATCAAAAAGATCGTACACCATGACCAAGAAGGATTCATCCCGGGGATACAAGGACGGTTTTAACATTCAAACATAATCCATTATATCAATAAAAGAAATGATAAAAGCCATATGATCATATCAATAGATGAAGAGAAAGCATTTGACAAGATCCAGTACCCGTTTATGATGAAAACTCTCAGCAAAATGGACATCAAAGGACCTTCCCTCAATATAGTCAAAGCCTCTACCACAAGCCCATGGCAAGCATTATTTTCAATGGGGAGAAACTAAAAGCCTTTCCTCTAAGATTGGGCACAAGACAAGGTTGCCTGCTCTTGCTACTTCTATTCAATATAGTACTGGAAGTTCTGGCCATAGCTGTTAGGAAAGAAAAAGATATCAAGGGTGTGTGTATATATATATATGCTACATATATTATATAATATATATTATATATTATATTATATTATACACCATTTCTTATACATAAGAAAGGAAGAAGTTAAGCTATCACTATTTGCAGACAATATGATAACTATACTTAGAAAATCCTAATAACAGACCTGCAGACCAATGGAACAGAAATGAATACCCTGTCACAGACTCTTAAATTTATGATCACTTAATCTTTGACAAAGAAGCAAGAAATGTAAAGTGGAACAAGGAAAGCCTCTTCAACAAGTGGTGCTGGAAAAACTGGATAGCTATCTGAAAAAAAAAAACCCTCTGTCTAACACCGGGCACAAAAAGCCAGATCAAAGTGGATTAAAGACCTCAATATCAGACAAGAATCCATAAGCTATACGGAGGAAAATGTAGGCAGAACCCTCCATGACATTAAAGCTAAAAGCATCTTTAAGGATGAAATGCCACTGTCCAAGCAAGTGGAAACAAACATAAACAAATGGGACTACATCAAAATAAGAAGCTTCTGCACCTCAAGAGAAACAGTGATCAAAATAGAGAGCCAACAGAATGGGAAAGAATATTTACCCAATACCCATCTGATAGGAGTATTTTAGTCCGTCCCTCTTGGAGAGCCCAGCAAGCTACTGAGAGTATCCTGCCTGTATGGCAGAGCCTGGCAAGTTACCCGTAACGTATTTGATATGCCAAAAACAGTACCAATAATGGTTCTCATTCCCCTGATCCTGAAAGAGCACCCAATATGACAGCATTGGGAAGGACAAGTAAGAATGCGACAGGGATGAATGGAGATGTTACTGGCACCCACTTGAGCAACTTGATGAACAATGGGATGACAAGTGACAAGTGACCATTCTGATAAGGGATTAATATAGAGGATATACAAGACACTAGTAGAATTGTACAATGAAGAAAAAACCTCCATCAAAAAATGGGGAGAAAAAATGAACAGAAGCTTCCTCAAAAAAGAAATACAAATGGCCAAAAGGCACATGAAAATGCTCCACATCACTAATCATCAGGGAGATGAAAATCAAAACAACAGTGAGATATCATCTCACACCAAGAGACTTGCACACATTCAAAAGAACAAAAGCAACCAGTGCTGGCATGGATGTGGGGAAAAAGGGATGTTCTTTCACTGTTGGTGGGAATGTCGACTGGTCCAGCCTTTCTAGAAAACAATATGGACATTCCTTCAAAAACTAGAAATTGAACTTCCATAATACTCCACAATACCACTTCTGGAATATATCCTGAGGGTGCAAATAAGCATAGTAAAAATGACATCTGCACCTACATGTTCATTGCAGCACTGTTCACAATAGCTAGAATCTGGAAACAACCCGAGTGCCTGATAGCAGAAAACTGGTTAAAGAAACTTTGGTACATCTACACAATGCAACTGGTAGGAAAGATGAAGTCATGAAACGTACTTGTAAGTGGATGGTAATGTAGAGTATCATGCTAAGAGAAATGAGTCAGAAAGAGAGGGACAGACATAGAATGACCGCACTCATTTGTGGAATATAAAATAACATAAGATGAGACTGACATCCAAAGACAGCAGACACAAGGGCCAGGAAGACTTCCCCATAGTTGGAAGCCTATTTCATGAGATGGGGGGAAAGATAGCTGGAACAGAAAAGGGATCACTAAGACAATGATGGTTGGAGGGATCGTTTGGGATGGGAGATGTGTGCTGAAAGTAGAAAGGACCAAACATGATAACCGCTCAGTATTCATATTGCAAACCATAATGCCCAAAAGTAGAGAGAGAGTATGGGGGAAATTGTCTGCCATGGAGGCAGGGGGAGGGTTGGAAAGGGGAGGGTATACTGGGGACATTGGTGGTGGAGAACGTGCACTGGTGGAGGGATGGGTGTTTGATCACTGTATGAGTGAAACTCAAAATGAATGCTTCTAACTGTATCTCACGGTGATTCAACTTAAAAAACAAAACAAAATCTCTATGATTACACACTAATAAAATAAAAAAGGATCCATAAATTCAAAAATATTTCTTCATGAAGTTAATGATCATGAAGGTGTTGTATGAAAACCTTAGTAATACATGGAATACATGGAATTCCAATTTTAAAAAGCCAGATTAAAAATAATATATGGTTCTACATTAATTTGATCATACTCATACACAGCATTGTTTACTATAAAGTCTATTGGGCTGGAGCGATAGCACAGCAGGTAGGGCGTTCGCCTTACAAGCAGCCAACATGGCCAACCCGAGTTCGATTCCTCCGCCCCTCTCGGAGAGCCCGGCAAGCTACCGAGAGTATTCCATATGCCAGACACAGTAACAACAAAGTCTCCAATGGAGACGTTACTGGGCCCGCTCGAGCAAATCGACGATCAACGGGAGGGCCTTTACCTTTACCTTTACCTATTAGTGAGAATATCTGCTCTTAGAGCCTCTGAAAAGTTGAGAAGTAATATAACTTTAACAACGAGCAGGTTGTCTGACTACTCCAGAAATTTTCAAATTTTAGTGAGAATAATTCACAATAATTCCCATTGATTTTGTTTTGTTTTTATTACTTTTTAATCGAATCATCATGAGATACAGCTACAAGCTTTCACGTTTGAGTTTCAATCATACATTTATCAAACAATCAAACAAATAATCCCTCCATCAGTGCACATTCTCCACCACCAATATGTAGGTGAAACAAAATATTTATCGTGAAATAACATAGCCTTAACAACTAGTAGGTTATATGACTTCTCCAGAAATTTTCAAATTTATGATACATTCTATTTCTGTCTTATTCTCTTCCCCCACCCTTACTGTTTCTTCTGTTTATCTCACTCTGTCCCTCAAACTCTCAACAACAATCTAGTTAAAATAGGCTAAAACACCTGTTACACAATTGATTTGGATTTTTGATCAGAATATTTTCATAAGTAGCATTTTATTATTTTTGCTTTGGAGCCACAGCTGGATGTGCTTAGGGTTGACTCCTAACTCTCTGCTCAGTGTTCTCCTGGTGGTGCTCAGGTGCTCAGAACATATGTGGTGACAGGAATAGAACCTGGGATGTGCAAGGCAAAGTGCCTTATCTGCTGTATGTAGCATTTGCTAGTCAAATAAAGAAAAATGTTATTTTTCCAGGCATTTTAAGCAATTTACAATATGGCCCAGATATATCAAAAGTAAATAAATAAGCTGGCTTCACTCATATCACTTGTTCCATGTATCAGTAAAGCCCTCCAATCAACTCTACAGACTTTGTAGCTCTTAATGGAAAATGAAGCTGCTAGAGGCACACATTGAAAGCTGATTACCAGAGAGGAAATGAATCACTGTCTCCAGAAAGTCTGCCCATCCTCCCTTCAGTTTTACTGACATAACTCACATGCCATAAAATGCAAACTCTTAAAAATTAGAATTCAATTACTTTTTAATATATTCAGATAAACATATGCACAGTCTAATTTTAGAATAATTTAACGACTCCAAAAAGTCTACTTCTACCTCTCCCCAATCCTAGGCAATCTACGAATATTCCTGTTTTAAGGACTGACCTTCTCTGGATATATCATCTACATAAGATCACGTAACATATAGCCCTCTGTATCTGGCATCTCTCACTTTGCACAGATATATTGAAGCTTTATCCATGTCATAGCATGTACCATTACTCTATCCATTTTAATGGCTAGATAATATTCTACTGTATGGACTTACAAACTTTATAATGTTCATTTATCAGTTGATAGAATTTGGTTTCTTTCTACTTTTTTTAGCTACTATGAATGATGGTAATCTAGGTGTTCAAGTGCAACAGTTTTGAGAACATTCTTTACTTCCCTTGGCTATTCATTAAATGGAACTGTTGGTTCATATGATAACACTCTGCTTTAGCATTCTGTGGAACTTTCAACTATTTGTCAAAGCCTCTATAATTTGAAAAATTGCATTTGTGCCAACAATAAACGAAGCTGTCAAATTTTCCACTTCCTCACCAACATTAGTTGGCCTCCTAAAATTTTTTTCTTTTCCTTGTGCCAGAGCTATAGCACCATGGGTAGGGTGCTTGTCTTGCATGCAGCCAACCCAGGTGTGATCCCTGCATCCTATATGGTCCCCTGAGGACTGCCAGGAGTAATTCTTGAGTAAAGAGCCAAGAATAAACCCTGAACATCACCAGTGTGGCTCAAAAACAGACAAATAATTATTTTCTTTCTTTCTCATCCTAGTTGTTGCTTGAGTATCTTTTAACTGAAGAAAACCAAAGTAATGAGGGGCCAGTGAGCTAGTACAGGGGCACTGTGCTTGCCTTGCACAATGAGTGACCTACGTTCCATCCCTAGCACCTCATATGGTTCCCTGAGCACCTAAAGGAGTGATTCCTTAGCACAGAGTTTGGGGTAAATTCTGAACACTGCCTCTTATGGCCCCCAAAACAAAACAACCAACCAAACAAACAAAAAATCAATGTACTGATTGAAGTAGACCTTCCAGGACTCAATTGCATGATTTTAACTTAAAACTTTCTTGGAAGTTTGGCTATTGCAGAAAACAGAAGGCAAGGAGGAATGAGGAGAAGGGAAAACAAAAGAAAATAATGCGATAAAAAAGAGAAAGATGAGAGGAAATAGTACATGCTACTCAGGAAAAAAATTACCTCATTGGTTTTGTTCTTAGTGCTGTTTTCAAACTTTCTATAGTTTTACTTCTCTCTTCTTCTTCTTCCTTTTCTAATGCTAGGAGAGACTTTCTCTATGCAGAGATAAAATAAATAAAACAAGTTATTTCTTCACATTCTGTTTTAAATATGGCACAACCAAGACAAGCCCACCGATTACATGCTACCATCACCTTTAAATACAATCAATCAACAAATCTATGGCTGATTTACTACAGGCCAAACTGTGGGGCAGAAACATAAAAAATTTCACAGATCTGTTATCATTATAGAAGTCAGATATTTCAAATTTTAAATAAAGCCTTAAGGAAGTGGTTAGAAATCTGAATAGTGATTTGATTGTCCCAGTGTTTGCATAAGCATTCTATAATGGCACTCTGATTCAGATGATCCTATTTGTTTGATAGAAGATTGAACCTGTGCTTAAACACAACATCCTGGCAGTTCAAATTATTAGAACTAATATACTCTCAAACAGAAGTGGGCTACAATAGTACCATGCTCTCTTTGCTATTCCTAAACTGAAAAGTATAGTCTTTTACACATTTCGATGAATCATATTAGTTTTTAAAATGAACAATTAAATTGGACATTATACTAAGATAGACAACATCTTCAGGGTAAATGGTTAACTTTTATAACTAATTTGGCATTATTTGGATCAGGCTATAGAGACAGAGAGGGCAGGGAGTTTAGGGTAAGAAAGAGAGGAAAAATAGATACAGACAGAGAGACAACATTTCTCCCATGGAATTCCTACAGTAGTTTTAAATTTTAATGCGGACACAAGTTACCTAAAGATCTTATTAAAATGCAGGTTCTGGCTTGGTGTGGTTGGGGTCAAGTCTAAGTTACTACATTTATGACTAGTTCGCAGAGCTGATGTTCAGGTCTGTGGGCCTTCCTCTGAGGAATCTGGCTCTAAAGAGGCAGATCTGAGTTGACAATGAAAAGTCATAAATGACGGTAAGGTCTATAGACTTGTTAAAAAGTCTTTTCAATTCCTTTGCTCATGATCACCTAACTACAATAAAAACATCTCTCGTTCTTAGGGTGTTAGGTGGCCTCACCCTCTGATGAGCAGTTCTTTGCCTCATCCTAGTCTGAATAGGTCTCTAAGGCTTGGTGTGTTTTGCTTATTGTTAATTCTGGCTGGAAAATATATGAAGATATTAAAATCCAAGGGTATGAATGATCTAGTCTCTCATTTTCTTTTAGAACTTTCTCACAAATCACCAAGGGATTACTTAATTTTTCTAAGTCAACAATATTAGCATTTAATTTATCAAATGGTAACTAAAGCCTAAATTTTACTCTGCTATCAGGACAAGATATATCAGACTCATTCATGTCCATTTTTAAGCTCTTATTTATTAACTTGTTTATTTCTGCTAAAGCTTTCCTCTTGCTGGTAAAGCACTTGGACAGCTATCATCAGAGGATGCTCAAGGAAAAAAACCATCTGCAGAAATAGCAAATGAATTATTTTGTGACTCCATGAGACATATTTCTGGAAAATTCAGCATAAATCCATTCCAGTATAGCTGAAGTAGCAGCTGAACTAGTTTAGACTCTTAAGCAATCACTTTGAAGCTATAGCTCAGAATCAAATCCTTTACCCCTATCACACCAAATTTGTACTTTTTTTTTTTTTTTTTTGCTTTTTGGCTCACACCTGGCAATGCACAGGGGTTACTCCTGGCTCTGTGCTCAGGAATTACCCCTGGCGGTGCTTAGGGGACCATATGGGATGCTAGGAATTGAACCCTGCGTGCAAGGCAAACACCCTACCTGCTGTGCTATTGCTCCAGCCCCCAAATTTGTAATTTTTAAAGAATTTTATTAAAGCACCATGATTTACAAAGTCATTCACAGTTGAGTTTTAGACAACATATTTGTAATTTTAATCACACAAAACAACTTCAAAATTAAAGAATAGATTAAAAAAATTAAAGAACAACTTCAAAATGAAAAAATCTGCTATTAAAGTTCACTAATTCTAAAGAGGCACGCATTTATTCTAATAATCATGGAGAGGGTAGAACATCTGAACAAAGAGATACTGCACATCTACATTTCTAGTAAAGTTGAGAGGTTTATGAAATTTCAAGAAAAGTAAAGGAAACTTTCCCAATCTATGAACATTACCTGTTCTTGAGACTGAAGACAATGTACTCTTTTCTATATGTGATATAATTGGATTTGGATCTGAGATTCTGTTTATTGTACTGTGGAAACAGAGACTATGCAGATGGACCCGATATTTTAAATGTAGCTTCAAATTAATGTAATTTCTACAAAGCCTTAAGTTTTTACACTTCATGTTTACGAAAAAGGCTTAAATTGAAAGGCCCTGCATTTCAGAGAAAGGTGAATTTGCTAGACATCCAGTGTGCACTGGGGTACACACACAGGATGGGTCCAGAGTAGACCCATAGGGAACTCTGAGCACTTACTACTCATTTGGAGAGGGGGGCCAAGCACAAGGCACATCCTGGCAGAGAATCTTGGGCCAAAGCCGCTGAGGGATATATGGAACATGCAGGACTGAGACACATATCTAGGCATGGAAATCGTGCCTGACTATAAGTCTGGAATTAAGCCCCTGTCTGGACCATTCCTTTGCTACAAAAGCAAACCACAGCTCCACTAAACACACAACTTCAACTCATAACCATCCTCCTTCAGAGTGAATAGAGAAGCTGCCTACAAAGAAAGGCCAGGTTCTCAAACCTGTATGGCTGCACTTTTATTATAGTGTTTTTCACTCTTTAAAAGCTAACATATCACTCAGAGGGTCCTTTAGAGAACAAAGCATTCTTGTTAGAAGGCAAGTAACTGAACTCAATTCACAAACTACGTCACAGACCAATGAGTACTGCAGTTCTCAACCTGGTTGTCTGTCAGGCTTTCAAGGCATTACAGATGCCTACTTTACTCTAGAAAAGGCATGTGAATGTGTACACACACGTGTGTGTGTGTGTGTGTGTGCGCGCGCACGCGCGCGTGTGTGTGAGGGGGGGGGAGAGAGAGAGAGTGTGTTTTAAGGACCGAGTTAAACTGGAAGATGCCTCTGATCTTAGACTGTTGGATTTATATTCCAGCTCTATTTTCTAATGAGAATGACCTTAAGCAAGGTAACTTCTCTGTGCCTCAGACTCCGCATCTATTAATAGCGGTCTGAGCACTAGGTGCTTGAAAGGATTTAAAACAACATGTAAAGTGCCTGTACATTGTCTGTCACATGATATACCGTGAATAGCAGTAGTTGCTATTGATGCTTAAGACAATGGCTAGTAACAATGTGGACAAATGCCCCTCAACAATTCTGCAATCAGAGAGCCAAAGAGTTGAGTGGCAAGGCCATAAGAGGGCCTGCAGGAATTGTGTGCCTTTCCAGTCCCCAAGGACAAAGTCTCAAGATTTCTACTATGTGCTGTTGGGAATTTTTCAATATAGTAACTACACAGATTAGCCAGAACCGTGGGAGGAAGTGGTGGGAACAAATACAGTGAGAAAAAAAAAAAAAGGAAAACTCGGCAAAGGGTTATACTTCTCATCAGGTCTCCCCATTCCTTTAAGTATGCAGGAAGAGTTCTAAAGCCTCATGATTCGCCAATTGTTAATGCTTTTTTTACCTTAACCCCAGAAAGCTGTTGATTCAACCTTAGAAAAGCACTACAAAGCGTTGTTAGGTGTTAAACATGCAAACAATAGCTAAGAAATTGGCAACTTAATAATCCTGAGACACTCCCAGAAACAATTTTGGGTTATGAAGTAAATAAAATTATAAATGTAGAGCATTCAACACAGCAAAGGGTTGTCCAAGAAGCCAGTCTGAGGAGAAAGGACGCTCTTGAAAAAGTGCCACATATTTGCACATCACAGACCCTCCAGCACAGGAACTGAGCTAAGCTGTGAATTAAATCACTGAAGGGCAAATTAATCTGACTGATCCAAATTTGAAGAAAGGAACAATCCATATTTAGTAATTCTCTATTCATAGAACTGAATTCACTAATTCATTAAGTAACTTCTCTGGTTCTGTTGGACTACAGATACTAAATTGGAAAGAGACAGCCTGCCAGACAGTTCTTTCCCAAAAAAGTGTTGAAAAAATGAAGAGACTTTATAGACAGGAAATATAAATGACTAAATTATTATTTAGGTGAGTGCAAAAATATTCATGATGATCATCACAATCTGTTCACATACTCATACAAATGCTGACCTTTACTCCTCATTGTCATGGTTAGGTTACTTGTATATAAGGGTTAGTGGTTATTTTCAGTTCTTTTTCTATTATTTTTAGGATTAGAAATCTTAACGGCAAAAGCTTAAACAGCTCTTCTTTAATTTAAATACCCCTGTCTATTTGCCAATTCATTTTGTTATTCTTTGTGTGACACCTAAGAGGTATCTTTAAAAAAATTTTATAAAGCTAGAAAAATGGAAATCTAAGATTCAAGACTTCTAAAAGTTTAGGGAAAGTATAAATGATTCACATATTCTATTCAGTTTTTAACTTTTTCCGTAGTAGCAAAATATTTAGTAACTTAAAATGTTTGCATTAACTGATAAGAAATGAATTCTCTGCCCTGCCACAGAGGCAGGGTGGAGTGGGGGGGATGGGGGGTGGGAGGGATACTGGGACACGTGGTGGTGGAAAATGGGCACTGGTGGAGGGATGGGTACTTGATCATTGTATAACTGAAACCCAAGCACAAAAATTTGTAAGTCTACAACTGTACCTCATGGTGTTTCACTAAAATAATAAATAAATAAATAAAAAGAAATGAATTCTCCATATAGGGGAAACAGGAAAAGAGGTAGAGGAATATCTTAAGGGAATGAGTATGGATATAAGGGATATAATACACTAAATCCAACAGATTCTTAGAATGATGAGCATACCTGTCGAGGAAAGAGTTATCCACTGTGTATAACCACCAATTTTTATCAACATTAACAGAATTTAAGCCAGTAAGGTTCAAAGATTGATGACGTATTTTCTGTTGCATTTTTCTAGCTGGGATCAATAGGTAACCTTCAAATTACATGAAACACTGACATCACAAGACATCTAAGTGACCAGAATCCATATTTCAGTAAATGCCTTTTAAGCAAAGACTGAATAAAAAAAAATCACGTACAAAAGACTTCCCAAGGACATCTCAATGTTATACTTTTTCATTGAATCACTTTACTCCACAAGTCACTTATAGTAGTAAAAGTAGTAAAAGAGCACCTTAGTGCTCTATAAAATCAAGAACTCAAGAACTAAGCAAGTCCT
Source organism: Sorex fumeus (assembly GCF_029834395.1). Lineage (NCBI taxonomy): Eukaryota > Metazoa > Chordata > Mammalia > Eulipotyphla > Soricidae > Sorex > Sorex fumeus. Next base: position 36,273,906 of record NW_026606155.1, read on the forward strand.
CAGTAAAAGAGAGAATGGGAGGAATGCAGTGAAGTATAGTTTCACCAAACTATTTTAAAATAATGATAACTTTTAGACTAGTGCTGCTATAACTAAGCTCCAAATCACAGAGCAATCACAGTTTGAAGCTGAACATAAGCCAGATTTGAGATTATGGTTCCTTAGAACATTAAAATCTTTTTACTTTAGTGTGTGATTTTATTTTAGTGTGTGATTTTATTTAAAACATACTGCAAAAAAATCACTTTGCCAAGTATCATTGCTGCTCCTTTTATTTTCCAACTTTGAGTATTGGAATGGAGTTTGTAAATTAATGATATTCGGTAGCTACTGCTCAATTTAATTTATTGTGCAACTGTTATCTTTGTACTTGATTTTCATTTGAAACTGGATTGTAGAACACAGAGCATACATACAGCAGCCATGGAATTCAGCTGATCGATGTAGAATTCAGGCCAACTAGTTGCTCCTTTGTTTTCTTCCTGGTCCTAGAGAAAAAAAAATCCAAAAAACAAAAAGTGATACACACATAATAACCATAAGCACGTCTGACTTCCAAAGTATACAAAGTGCAAACAAAGCATCAGAAAACACTGAGAGAGAAGGTATTTGTATTTAAATGTTGGTTTTATATCATTAGACTGTTTGCTTCACTGGGAGAGTGTCCAGCTCACCCTATCTACAGAGAGTATAGTCTGAGTTAGTGTGACAAAGAAGCTCTTTCCTGAAGGGTATCTATAGGTCCAGGGGAATTTAGACAGGAACTTAGCCACATAATGGTATGGAGTTGTTTTCCTTCTGGGACACAAAATTATTGGGAAAGGCTGTGTTTGTTGCACCTCTGGGTTCACTATTACACTGAGGACAATAATAGACCATTTGGATAATATCCACAGGAAGAAAGTTGTTTTTAAAATGACCACTGGATTCATCCTGTTGTTAATCAGACTTGTTCAGTTAAATTCATTCAGACTCTAGCAGAGAGTGAAAATTCTGAAAAGTCTTATTTATTGTGACCAAAGGATATCACTTCTGACAAGGAGACAGAGGTAAGCCTGACACTGAATGAAAGGTGCCAAGTGGGCACACACTAGTCCCTGGTCCTGCAGTTATGCTTTGAGTTCAGGGGTACCAAAACCCAGCGAGGCCAGGACCCTATTGAGCCAAGCTTGTATCTCATGAAGCAGGCTCACAGCTCTTCTATGGATGAAAACTTTATGCCAGCCTGAACTCACACCCCACTAGCTTCAACGCCCCCCCCTCCAGAAAAGTGGTAGCTGAAGTTCTCTCTGACTGAAGAAAATATCCAGTCCATGCATTGTGATGTCTATGCAAGCTGGCAAACCTCTGTAAGTCATTTGTATGGTCAAATAGCATGAAGAAGAAATTTTCAACTATTTTCCAGTTTCACATTTAGAAAGCACCTCAGTACAACAAATCTTCCTCTTCCTACAGTAGATGGCTCCCATTCCTATCCCTTTGAAGAAGATATTCGTTCAGACACATGACAATGTTGGAATTAACCACTTATTTTGCTTTAATATCTCATTTAAAAAATCTATTTATTTGTATTAGAACCCCAGTCTTGAGATAGTGATTTCAAAGTAGGACTTTTAAACAATAACTACTAGTAACCACCTTACTCTAAGTAAACCTTTCAAGGAGGTCTACTTGGGTTACATAAAAAAAAAAGTTTTTGTGTCCTGATGGTAGATACTTAGAAGTGGAATTTCCAGGTCCTATAGCAGTTGACTGTGGTGATGGGATTGATGCTGGAACACTATGGATACCTGAAACTCAACTATGAATTACTCTGTAAATCACAATACCTTGCTGAAAAAAAGATAAAGAAAACACAGTCTCAAACTATTCTTATAGCACAGTGGTAGGGCATTTGCCTTGCACGCAGCCCATATGGCCGACCCGAGTTCGATTCCTCCGCCCCTCTCGGAGAGCCCGGCAAGCTACCGAGAGTATCTCGCCCGCACAGCAGAGCCTGGCAAGCTCCCCGTGACGTATTCGATATGTCAAACACAGTAACAACAAAGTCTCCAATGGAGACGTTACTGGGCCCGCTCGAGTATCAAAAAGGATGCAAAGTAGGGAGTGTTCACAGTACCTTACAAACTGGTAGTAATTGTTACCTGAACTCTCACAGCTATATGAATTTCATCTAGAGGCTGAGCAAGCCAGATGACAGGCAGAGAGATTACAGCAGTGACTTTGAAGTTGGGCTGGACTATACTTCCATGGTCTAAAATAACTAGGACATTTGATGAATTTTAGAAAAACCCTTGGCTATTATTTAACATGTAAAAAAAATTGGCAGTAAAATGCTGAACCCTGATCTCTTAAAATGGGGTATTAACATTAGTAAAACCTCACTGTTCCCAATATATTCAGCAAGCCAAAACCCACAGTGATATTCAATGGTATTTGAGCCCATAAAATGAATAGAAGGTGCCAGACCTGTTTTATTCCCCAAACAAGGGCAAATTTCCAAAACTATAACAAAATCACATCCCATGTCTGAAATCCCAAGAGAGCTTCTATATTGTAAGCCTAAGAGTCATGGTTATAAAACAAAAATCATTTTAGAAACTGGAGATTAGTACATATAGAGAAATATTTATGCTTTGGAAATGCTTTAGTAAGCAAACAAATTAAGAGTAGACCTAAATACTATTATCAAAATAGGGAATAAAATCTTATTTTTATATCATATGCTTCAATGCTGAGAAAATCAAATGAGTTAATATATTTGAAAGTTTCTTGCAAATGTACTTTTATCATTGTATTCATGGGGGTAACCTTCAGAGTTCCTCATTCTGGCAAAGTATCTTCAGTTTCCTCTGTGTGATCCTGGTTTTTCTAATACAGATGTGTGCTGTGGTAGCCAAATGAAACACATCTGTGAATGAATTCTCTCTTCCTACTTCCTCTGACTGTTGGAGTTGTGTACTTCTGCACGTGTACAGGCCAGAAGTAAATGGTCTCTTGGCACCCCCTGAGGAACATTGGCTACAACACATGCCAAGGGGGAGACCTTCTCCTAGGAAGTCCTTAAGAGACACTGTGGACGGAAGTATAATGTGTAAGATATTCCTGGAAAGCAACAGGGTTCTATGTATTACTAACCCCTTACATGTATTATTCTTTGAGGCATATGTTTCAGCTCTACATATTTGTTCTGAAGAAACAAGTGGAAAAATAGACACGACTGTCTAAATTGGATCAGTTGTAACAGAAGCCACAGCAATATCTAACAGATAGCGCACTCTGTGTCAAATGGCCTAAGCACTGTACTCTTTATTTGACCTACCCTATGAGTTAGGTGTTTTTCTTATACTTGTTTTACTACAAAGGGAAGAGAGGCAAAGAGAGAAAGGATGAGTTGCCAAAGTTCATCTTGCTGCAGATTCAGAGGCAGTGGAAGAATTAAACTGCAGATTAATCACAATCAGACATTAAGTATAAGAACGGGTCACTTACTCTGAACCAGATATTGCTAGTAGCACTGAATGCATTCACTTCTCAAGTCCTTGTTGCCATTTTTGGCAACATTTCTGAAGATTCAAACATAAGTCTAATATTCAACCCAGGTTAAATCTAATTTACCTCCTTAAATTTGTGTATGAGTTTGTGTGTGTGTGTGTGTATGTGTGTGTGTGTGTGTGAGAGAGAGAGAGAGAGAGAGAGACAGACAGACAGACAGACAGAGAGAGAGAGACAGACAGACAGAGAGATTCCTGTACCCTTCTATCACTGTGTTCTCTTTATGTGTGCATATCAACATGATTTCAAAACTTTTTCCTAACCTGTTTTCTTCTGTTACACACTTCAGTCTAAAGGTCATCTTCATGATTTCTCAATAGCTTTTGAATATGAGCTTATAGTATTAAGCAGTTATGGACACTAAAATTCATCCCTAAATCATATACATTTTAGCCTAATTTTGGTTATTTCCTTTACCAATTACTTCAGGAAATTTTCTCTTATAAGAATATTGACTTCATTCTAGTCTTTAACACTGCTCCCCACTTCTCTAAAATTAACTATTGGTAACAATATCACCTAGAGAAGATTATCCTAAATATGAATGTCTAAAATTACATTCAATAGTTTTTTTATTATACCTACAGAATAGAGAATTCATGTTGAAATCTAGTTTAGCTTTTTCTTGGATATATGAACATTTAAAGTTCAGATGCTTATCTTCACAAAGTCTATTTCAGTGGTTTTCCACTGCTGGTCTTTAGACCAATGCTAGTCCACAGAAATTTCTGGCCATCCTTAACACATGGGTATACCTAGATCACATAGCAGCTACAAAACCACTATATTAGATACTTAGAATTGAATTGATAGAGCATGTTATTAAATTCTCCACTGATTATTGGTTTTTGCGAATCTTTGCAAACAGCACTTATTCTTAGAGGGTGGTATGGTAGAAAGATGACCAGAGAGACCAACTGAAGATGATAGCCCAGAACTTACTATGTAGTTTACTCAATCAACATTCCTGGATAAGTATAAATATTTCTAGTTCTCATTTTATTTTTCTCTCCAAAATGGGGGGTGAGAGGAGAAATTTCCAAAGTCTTTATAAACCCCAAGAATTCCACACAACTTTAATAGTGAAGTATCATGGAAAACATTGTATATATTATACTTGGTTTGAGGTCCTAATTTCTAACATTAATGAGTTTTTTTTTGGGGGGGGGGTCATACCCAACTATGCTCAGGGATTATTCCTGGCTATACACTCAGGGATTATTCCTAGCGGTGCTTGGGGGACCATATGGGATACCGGGGATCGAACCTAGGTTGGTTGCATGCGAGGCAAATGCCCTACCTGCTGTGTTATCACTCTGGCCCCCACATTAATGATTTTTTAATGTAATGTTTTTCAGGGACTCAATTACAAAATTTTTAAAAAATTTTTTTAATTTTAATTTTTTTTACTGAATCGTTGTGTCACTGTGACATAGTTTAAAACTTTCATGATTGAGTTTTAGTCATACAATGTTCCAACACCCATCCCTCCACCAGTGTACATTTCCCATATCCCTCCTACATAACCCCCATAGCTTGCCTCTATGGCAGGCATTTTCCTTCTCGTGCCTCTCTCTCTCCCTCTCTTCCCTCCTGCTTTTTATTCTCCCTCCCTCTCTCCCCACCCCTCTCCTTCTGGGCATTATCATTTGTAATACAGATTCAGTTACAGAATTCTTAGCTTTAACAGCTACACCTTTTATAATATTATTGAAGATGGAAAAGATCAACATTTAATGCCTTTGCACTCAACTTATAAGCTATAGTTTTAACCTCTTTTATTGGTCATCTACTTTGCTCCTGTTACCTCAAACTCTGAAAAGACAAAAAAATTTTTTTTGCTAAAAACAGAACTCTAGGGCTTTTAAGAACACTGCTTTTTTTCTTTTAAAGTTAATTTTATTATTGATTTATAACATTATTTATAATACAGCTGTTATAGGCATACAATATTCCAACACCAATCCCATCACCAGTGTGACTTTCCCTCAGACCTTTTTTGGTTTTAAATCAATCTTTAGAGACTGGATAGAGCACAAATGGATGAGTATATTTGCTTATGTCTATATCCATAAAAGTCTTAAATCAACTGCATACTCTATACACATTATCAATCTTTAATCAATGAACCTAATTTGAAGATAAATAAATATATAGCTTTTTTAATTTGGCACAATTTTCTTCTAAGTATGTGGTCAGTGCCTCGTAAACATACTCTAAGAGATCCTCCCTTATCCCCCTTAATGTCAAAAGAGCATCTCTCTCTCACTCCCTAATCCCTGCCCATAACCACCTGTGCTGGAGGTTTGCTCCTGGCTCTGTGCTCAGGGATCACTACTGGTGGAACCACATGTGATGTTGGGGATTGGACCAGTTCAGATACATTAAAGGCTTAGAGGAGTGTTGAGTTACAAATAAGATGCAACACTGGTCAACAGGGGAATAATCACAGACAAATTTTGCTTTTTTTGTTTTGTTTTTGTGCTACATTCAGTTGTGCTAAGGAATTACTCCTGGCAGTACTCAGAGGACCATAAGTGGTGTGTGGGATTGAACCTATGGCAGCCACAAGCAAATCAAGTACCTTAGCCATTGCACTACTTCTCCAGTCCAGGCACAATTTGCTTTTAAATGGACAAGAATTACTTTTAAAGGCAGCCTGGGTAGTAGGAGGGAAACCAGGAACATTGGTGAACAGTGGTGAAGGGATGACTATTAGAACACTGTAATCCTGAAACTAAATCATGAATAACTTTGTAATTCAGTTATTCAGTTAAAAAATTAAAAAGAAAAATAATCAGTTTTACTGATAATCAGGTTTCTTTTAAAATATTTTTTAAAAATTCACAGGCTGTAGGATAACAATGGGTTTGTCCTTTTAGCCTTGCTGCAGGGAACTTAGTTTACCTTAAAGCAATGTCCTTTCTGTATGGACACAGGAAGACTGTTAATATTATGCTTTGTAACTTGGGAGTTGATTGACTCCAATAATATTTACTCCTGGGCATCTGCTCTCTCGACTCAGTTTCCCTTAGTTTCTAGCACCCCCAAAGCAGAGTACTTACGAGGGACTGAATGGATCCAGGGCAAGCTGTGAGCTACCCTGGCATCAAAATGGGCCAGGCCAAAGTGACACAATATTCAACTATACGTTGAGAGCATGATCATAGACAAATGCTGTAATGATCCAAAAGTAACGACGAGACTAGGACCCTGTTGGGGTTAGGAAGACTAACCTGGTCTGAGAACTGTGGTAAGACGTCCTCAGGAAGAACCAAACTTTAAGTTGATATATCTCTTACTGTAATCATACAGAAGGACATTGCTAGAAATATTAGAAGTAGATTTACTACAACTATTTAAGTGGATTACTAGCTGAGGAAAGAAGAAAGTGACACACTCTGAATGGGATCCCACCCTTAAGTGGATCTCCTAGTAATCCAGAGTAATCTCTTTAGATGAAATTTTATCCTTGAGTTACTCTCCTGGAAGAGTGGTCTTACCTCTCTTTGTTGATTTGTTAATGCTCAACCCACCTTTGTGTCACCACCCCATGTGATTGCTATATAAACTAAGACTATAAGACTGGAGAGAGCCAGAGTCAGAAGTCAGAATCCAGGGGGCAGAGTCAGAATTCAGGGGCAGATTCAGAATCCACAGGGAGAGAGTAGGAATCCAGAGCGAAGGGCTCCAGAGAGAGAAGCAGAAGAGCTCCAGAGAGAGAGATTGGAAGAGATCAGAAGAGAGACTACAGAGACAGAGTCAGAAATAGAGAGACAGACAGAAGAGAGCACAATAGCACACACAGCAGCAAAGCACAAAGGAGGAGCCATCCTGATCTAGTTCATACATAGCAGCTCAAGAGCACTGAACGTGGGCGGCGAGAGAGAGATGCACCCAGAATCCACCAACAACACATCATCATCTTCACATCCCTCCCCCGCGTGTGCATAAGATATAGTTCTTACAACAGGCTACATCCAATGGTACTCAGGGCTACATCCTGCTTAGTGCTTGGTTACTTGGAGGGGATCATTCCCAGTGATGGTTGGGGGACCACACAGTGCTGGTGGTTGAACATAGGTCCTCTGCATACAGAGCAGTCTCCTAAATTATCTCTCAGGTCTAGAAACTTAAGATTAGTTGAATATCTTAAAAACCATGAAAAGTAGATATAACTCCAAAGAATGCAGTGGAGCATTCAGTACTCCTATTTCAAAATAACCAGTTTAATACAGTAAGAGTTACTTTAGTACTTCCTGGTTGAAGAGAATACAGACTCTAGTGGTACAATGTGGAAGCCAAGCTTTCAGATTTGTATTCTACTCCAGGCTCTTTACAACTAAGTGCTCAGGCTTGCAAAACTGCTTACTCAAGAACACCTATCCCACCCTGACCACCCAATTCCACTCTCCTCAAAGCTGCCAATTTCTGTCACCTTGAGTAGACTTTGAGTGTGATAATATTCATCTTTATGCATCAATGAAAGTCTGAATTAAAACCATTCCACTCTATTTCCTTTACACCTACAGCTACACCTGGTCTTCTATCTTTCTCAGAAATTTACTGAGCAAATAGTGGGGGCACTTATTCAAGACTTCTTAAATCAAAACAACAACAACGACGACGACGACGACGACAACGCTGTGACCTCAGCCAGTTTAAACCCACTCCCTATCCCATCCGATTGGGCCGTAGAGAAAATTATACTTGACAACTTACTGTTCCTTTACAGTTTGAATCGAAGCCTTAAACTATGTAAGAGTAACATATAGTCTAGTTGGAGAGCAGTATTAACACGACACTGCTGAACGTAAGGATTCTAAAAGAGCAGGATAGGAACCAAATCCTTCTACTCATCATGTTCAAATTTCCGAGTTTCTGACCTTAACCTAAATGGCCATCTGCTGTCCTCCTCATTCATTTATTTATTTATTCAGTCAACAAACATTTGCTGAGTTTTAGTAACCTAGGAACTATATTATAATTATGTGTTATATATTATATATATAACAGGATGATATTATATATTATAATAGCCTAGAATATAATGAATGAAAGATCAAAGCTATCTGCTTTCCTTATTAGTGATCCATAAATAGAAAATAAATGAGAACACAAGAACATGTTCCTAACTTTAGAGTTGAGGGTTTACGAGATCACAAACTTATGACACTGGGCTTAGACTTTGCAAATCTAACTACAAAGAATTGTACCCATTTATAAACTAAACTCATTATGACAAGAGTCAAGTGTCATCAACACTCCTATTATATTTACTAAACTTCAGCCTTTATTAATGTATCTTTTAATTTCATATTATTAAAAGAGAAAAATAATTTTTAAGCATTCCTATGCTCCACCACAAAAAAATGCTCTGAAACATTTCCTTGACAGCAAAAATCATTACATTTTCTGTGTATGCTCAAAGTTTGTGCAGGTAAAAAGCAAAAACATCAGAATGGCAAAAACATCAGAATGACATGAATCAAAACACAAGCATGGGGCCAGAGCAACAGTAGTAGGTAGGGCAATTTTGTGAGTGCCTTACCTGGGTTCAATCCCCAGCTTCTCATATGGTCCCTTAAGAACCACCAGGAGTAATTTCTGAATGTAGAGCCAAGAGTAACTCCTGAGTATTACCAAGTGTGAACTGTCCTGCCCCCCCAACACACACAAAAGAAAACAAATAAAACACAAGCACATCAAAAGTCAAGCTTGTGTTACTCTCATCCTGCTATCATTTGTCTTTTCTCCCAAATCACATACTCCTTTTGGAGTGCTGCTTTTAAGAGATCTAATCTCCTTATGGAAAATAGCAGCAGTGAAAAAAGAGGAAAACAATATGATCCAAGAGTAAGGAAACCAGCTGCATTTTGAAGCAGTTCAGGGACCCTATCTGTTCCAGAAAGTTCCCATTCCTAAAAACAAAACAATAACAACAAAAATACCCCACCCACCTCTATTCATATAGAACTGGAATCTTAAGAAATTATATATGATAGGATTCTAGTGGAGTATTTCATGCATTGACCTATCTTTGAAAAAAATTTTAACAGGAACAAAAAAGCTGAGGGTTTACAGTCTCCCAAACTAAGATACATTTCTTTTATTTATTTTAACTAGTCATTTCCTTGGCATAGGCCTTCACAACATGGAATCTGTATGACAAGGGTCCAAAGAGCTCAATCAGCTTAACTCCAACAGCTGAAGCCAATTGCAGATGACAATTCCCCTTCACTTTTGTGGCAAAAGAAACATTCTCCAGTAATTGTTTTCAAAAATGATACAATCCCACATTTCCCTAAAGAAAGTCACTTTGCTTATGATACAAAGATGAACGAAAACATTTAACAAAATTACTTGCATATAGTAATTTTGAGTTAAGTAAAAGCTTGGACCTACAAACCACCAGGGAGAGTTAGAGATCCAGGTACAATTTAGCACAGCTGGTTGGTTAATTAACGTGTTTGGACACACATCACTAAACCTTTATGTAGTGTGGAAATCCAATCACTGGCGTCAATGGCCTTTGTTGCCTCACATCTTGCTACCAGATTTGTGGCTACCAGACCAGCTTTCAGAATGTCCTAAGCAGGTCTGGATGTTCTGTAACCTGCTCTTAGGGAAACAAGGTGTGTTTGTGATTTGCAACATAAGGCTTAACATAAGGTTATAAAGAAAGCACTGTGGAAAATAGTACTTAAACTAGGAAGAGAGAATCACACAAACAGTCCAAAGGGACACTGCATTCAAGAAGCATTCTTAGGATGATTGTGAAAAATGTTAAAATGGGATTAACTGTCCATAAAACAGAGTCCCAACTATATTTCTGAAATAAAGCATCTAACAAATCTGTCTCAAAATACTCAGATGGTGAGGACATGAAGACATACACCATAGAAACTGGGAAAAATAAAACATTTTTTTTTTACATATGGGTTAAATAAAAGGATACCATCTTTCAGACTGCCGGAGTCAATGTTGCTCTGTACTACACTGAATAACAGGAGAATTTAAAACATACTGTATTTAATTAAGGTTGGTATTCTTTGGTAGACTTTCTACTATAACCTTTCTTTTCTAGATTCACAAATTACCCAATTCCTGGGGAGTGTAAGGTATTCAGAGAAACCCAAACTAGAAATATCAGTAGCATATTCAGCATATACTGCAAACTCAAAGCTTCTTGCTACATCCCAAAGAGAAGAAGCCATACTATGAACTATGTATAACATGGACTTAAAAGCAATGGCAAATTAGTACTAATGAATAAAATAAATACATGTAGGAAAAATTCAAGAAATGTGGGATTTAATTTCCTCTGCTTTCATTTTCAAAGTGGTTACTCTCTTCCATTGATAATTTTAATACCACTGTATCTTGGAGATGAGTAAGCTAGGAAGCTTTTGACAATTTTTCTGTGCCTGCAAAAACCCCCAACAGGAGACTCAACGGGTGAAAAAAGCAAGGAATGTGATACTTAGGTCCAACTATGATCTAAGAATCAAGAGAAGCCCTTAAGGGCAAAGATGGCAAGTATTTGTAACATATGCCATACTCTCCCATCATGTGTCATGGCAGGCATTACTAATCAATTACCACACTATTCTTACTGAGACCATTCATAACCTCTCAATGCTTCTCAAAATGCTCTAGCCTCAACTCCCTATTGTTCAGAATTAGTAATAAAGACAAATCTCCTTGTCAGCTTCCTTGAGGTAATTCACAGTACACTCAGTTAATCTGGGAAGGAAGTCACAGTGCTAAAGAATCTGAATCATAATGTTAAGGAATCTGAAACAAAAGCTGTACATTGCTCTGGAACACCTCCCCTGCTGCAAGTCCCTTGAAAGTCTCTTGGTCTGGTGATAACCGTAACTGGCAGCTGGTATTAAATTCCTCAGATGTAAGACAGGATAATATCCCTTTGCATCAGAGACACCAGATATCATGGAGACTACTCAATGTGTAATTCTAAACCTGCAGATTAAAGAATTTTGAAAATGAAAAGGAGCCATACCTAGCTACTTCAACACACGTATGCTAGGGACTCAAAGAACCCACACAGTTGCATTTAGAATCTTGGTTCCATGATAGCATTGTTGACAAGTACTCCATGACAAAGATAAAAAAGCTCCAACCTAGTCATGTACTCCTAACCTTGTAATCAGCACATGATGAACTGTCTTGTACCAGAGTTGTCGAAAGTGAGCTGTTAAAAGGAACCTGCTAAGAACTAAGATTTGGAAGCCAAAGATAGCTTCTCTGTGGTAGCTGGGAATTACTGTGCTACTAGGGCATCCATTCAAAGCCATGGTTCCATGAATCTGCCAGTGATGAGAGCTCTGGCAGGAATGTTCTCCACAGAACATAAATTCAAAGTAGGTAAGAATGATAAGCCTGGGGTGAACACTGTGGGTGTAGTTATTTTGGCCCCTATTTTCATGATGAAATCAGAGTTCTACAGGCCACCCAATCCTCACACTCTCCATGACTTCATATCCCTTAGTTTGTAAGATTTCATACTTTACTCCAGCATACATTGCCTTATTGTTATTTTTTTTTTACTACTGTTTGAATGATTACAAGTGAAGGCAAGCACACATCACTCTCCTCAACCCTTGTCTACCCAAGTGTTCCCTAACTTTCCTAAGGGGAAGTAAGGTCTTGGATAATGGGATATTACTCACTGAAGAAATATCACTGTAAGGAACACTAATAACAGGTGGTTTTTACAAGGCAGACACACACTGTTTCCACAAAGAATAAAGCAAGATCAAGTAATCACACTAGAGAATCAACATTACCCAAATCCATGCATTAACTTCTGGGTAGAAATGAGTTTGGACTTTAGCCCTAAGAACTGAAGAACAAGTTGCAGATTTCAATTTTGTAATATGTGAACGGATCAAGGAATACAACCAAGAGGTGAGACTTTCACAGTTTTTATAGAGATGCTGACGATCAAGATGCTCTGGTCAGAGAAGAAGAAAGAAATCAAGTGAGTAATTTCTAGTTGTAGTCAGCAGTTTGTGCAGTGATGAGGGTTCTGCCACCTGCATGTTAGTCACCAGCCAGGGAAGTGGTGAATGCCTCAGAGGAACTTCCGGAGTTTGGAGATAGCACACATCAGTCAAGAGCTTGCTAAAGATAGAAACAAAAAGTTTTGTTTCTATCTGGAACTGAAGTCTGGCTCTGGAACTGGAGGTGCAAAGAGGTCTAGAGGAGAGGAAGAGTGAACCACATAGAGCAGTTTCCTTTGTTCTGAATCCAAATAAATAATACTGAGTGAATGGTCCATTTTTAAATATTTCTAATACTCTGTACTTTTGTACAATTTTATGACTATTTGAATAGAATGCTTTTTGTTTTCTAAACCTTGGAGTTCCTTTTTTTTTTTTTATAATTACAGTAATCTTTAACTTGATTTGTTAGGATACACATAAGGCCCAGAGATGCAGTCAGGGTAGGTGCATGTCTTGATTGTGGAGAACCTGAGTACCAGCAGGTGTGGTTCTCACCACTGTTCCACCTGCCCTCTCCCCCAAGGGGAACACAAAATAAACAAATGGGATTACATCAAAGTAAAAAGTTCTAAAGTAATAAAAGCAAATAGGCCTCCTAGCAATTGGGAAAAAGTTCTTTTATATACTATACGTCTCACATGGGTTAATATCCAAAATATAAAAAGAACTCACACAACTCACACAAAAAATGCAAGCAACCCAATTCACACAAACAAAAAAAGGAATAAGGCATGACTAGACAATTATGCAAAAAAGACATGTGGTCAACACAACTTCTTATCAGAGAAATGCAGACCAAAACCACAATGAAATATGACCTCTCATCCATGAGAATAGTCTATATCAAAAACACTGGAAACAAGTTTTGGGGAGATGCTGGGGAAAAGGAACTCTGGTACTTGGTGGAAGTGTAAACTGATGCAGTCTCTGTGGAGGACAGTAGGGAGGCTTCTTAAAGTAACAATGGAAATCCCAAATGATTCAGCAACAGCATTCTAAGGAACTTATCTGAAGCATATGAAAAAAGATATTTTCAACCAAATGTTTATAGATCCATGTTTTTGTTGTTTATTTATAACAGCCAAGAAAAAGAATCAATCTAAATGTCCATCAATGTATAACTAGAGAAGCCGTGTAATGTATAGTTAATAGAACAGTACCCTTGTCATTAAAAAAAGAGCTCAAAGTGTGCCCTTTGGAACAAAATGAACTGAACTTGAAGTAATTATGGTAAGTGAAATAAGGAAGCAAAAGACGATCGATGTTTTACTCATATGTGGAATAAAAATATCTCAAGCAAACAAACTGGTAAGAAACCAGAAAAATAACTCCTAGATTCAATAAAAACTACAGCAGTTGCAAAGGGAATAAGGGGGAAGAGTTATCAAAGGCGCAAGGAGGATCTTTCTGATGGCAGGAGGGTTAACAATAAAACATATACGGTTGTGAAACTAAACCCCTGAAGCCCTAGTATTGCAAATCAATTAATCGTGAAAATTAGGAAAAAAAAAAGAAAAAAATGAAATAAATAGAGAATGCTAGTTCACCAGAATCCAGAAAGATTACTCTTGTAATAAGGTTTGAGATTTCTAGTAACAGCATCACAACTGTGCGAAACATTCTTCTACTATCCCTTTTGATGGTGACGTTCTCTTTTGTTGCTAAACTTCCAGAAACCACATACCTAGAATGAATTAAAATGCCTCAACTCTGAACAAATTTTCTTGCTGAACAGGGAACACTTGTAAATCTTGCTCATTCCAATCTAATAGATTACTTATTTATGAAAACTGACTTGCTAATGCAATCTTTTGATGTCATATTTTACAAAGGGATCTTCTCCCATTACAAGAGAATTGCAATGTTTTCATTTACAATACTCTTTACACCATTAAAAAAAACACCCAAACCCTAAGATATCATCAACTGTTTGACTTCTCTAAGCAACTAAGAGAGACTCCCCCCACCCCCGCCCCCGGTTTTTGGTTTTGAGGCCACACCTGGTTGTGCTTAGAGCTTATTTCTAACTCTGTCCTTAGGGGTCTCTACTGGAGGGGTACTGGGAAGCATAAGTGGTGCTAGGGATCAAACTGAATAAGAAGAATTCATGGCAAGCACCCTCCAGCTGTAATATCTCCCCAGTCCCTTCAAGGGCACTTTTTAAATATTTTAAAAGCTAGCTCAAGCTATACATATGCCCACTTAAACGGGAGCAAATAATATGCCAGCAAGTCAAATGAAGTGTGGGGTTCCTGGGGCTCCACAGAGTTAGCAGGGAATCAGAAAAGTCTTGCAGGTGAGGAGGGTGGGGGGCTATTTGGGTGAGAGGAGAAAAGAGGTAGAATTTTTCTTTCTCTTAGCCTCAGTCTTCCTAAATAGAATTAAGACTTGAAATAAGATTCAGTTAGAGCTGAGACATGTTAATAATAAATGCCCTAAAATCTTTGCTATCAACAGGGACCTCTATTTACCAATTTCTTCTGCTGGCAGTAAACTCTACCTAGTTCTATAATCTACATTGTATCCTCTTACTCAATACCTCCAACTCTAAAAGTGCAGTTTCAACTCAGAGGTGCTTCTGAATTTCTTACTATTGTTCCAAGAAGATGGGGAGGAAGCCCAGGTTAGCAGGTGAATGAACAACAGAAACAATCCATACTGTGGTCATTTTATCCATGACTGTAACAATGGCCAGTGTGAGCACATCTCAGTTGATCTGATAGCACTACATCAAATCATCTCAATTATTCTACAACTAATAAAAGAAATCCTACCTTCACAGCTACCCTCCAAATGCACCTTAATTTAAATGCAAAGTATTCTCTATAACTATGTCTTGACATCTTAGAAAAATAGAGTCACACACATATTAGGCTATAATTTAGAATAATTATGAGGGGTCAACATGGTTTAGAGATAACGCTCCCCAATGAAGGGTCTTATGCTGGCAGTACATTTAAGTCTTAAAAATAAAGCACTATTACATAATATACCTCAAAAGGCCCCAGAGGTTGTCCACAGAATTTTAAATTGGTTACTGAATTTTTAAAAAAGAAGGTAAACGGTAAAGGCCCTCCCGTTGTTCGTTGATTTGCTCGAGCGGGCCCAGTAACGTCTCTATTGGAGACTTTGTTGTTACTGTGTTTGGCATATCGAATACGTCACGGGGAGCTTGCTAGGCTTGCTCAGAACCCTTCTAGATTGTACAAGGCAAGGGTGGGAGCAAGGCACAGCAGAGATAATAGTGCTGGCAGCCCTGGGAAGAAAGAAATATCCCAAGCTAGGATTACTGAACAAAGGGATTACAGGAAGAGGCAAATACTCATAAACCATCATTGTTCATTAGCATTTAATTTTTATTTGCTACTAGAGGCAGAGAAGTCTTGAATGTTTTCTCTGAATTTAAATTTCACTACTCATTTTGATAGCACTGGGTTTTATAACGAAAAAAGAGAAGAAAATGGGTCACCGGTTTTGAGAGCACACTCTTTAGGGGATAAAGAGCAATGACAAAGATGCCTTCAGTGGGTTTCTTGGCAAAAAACTGGAGGAATCTCATCAGGGTCAAGGTCACTGTGTTTTCAATCTGAAAAACTCTGGGTGTTTCACAGATTCCTCTTTGTTCTATTCTCTAGGGAAGGGTAAAAAATTTAAAAAAGAAAAGAGGAAGAGAGAAAACAGCTCCCCACAGTAGACATGGGGGGGGGGGGGGAGGAATTAGGTTGTCTTGACAACAAAAAGCCTGGTTGCAGTTTAAATAATATTTATTCCTTCTCATTTCACCAGAGATGAGGTGGTTTTTTAATGTTCAAGCAGCAAAGGCTGAAGAGCACCCTTTCTACGGCTTCCAGATAGGGGCTGCCACAAAAGAAATACGGGAGAAGTGGGGAGCAGTGTCCCATTTTGCAGCTTACACATGTGTCCCCTCTGCAGGCTCACCATCCTCCTTGTGGAACAGACTATAGCTCTGTAATTGCTCCACCCCCACTGGCTCCTCTGTGAGCATTTCCTGAGCCAGTGGGGTGAGTACTGACCTCCTTGACTAAGCCCAGGGTTCTACAGGACACCTGCAACAGAGAAATGACAGAGCTGCCAGAACGTCCTTGTGGGCTCCAGCTTATCCTTGCTCTCCTTCAGTTTACATTCGATTTTCCTTCCCAAGCGCCTGCTCCATGGACTTGGTAACGGCATAGTTTTATGGAGGCTGCTTAGTCAGCTTCTATGATAAGGGCCAATCTCTCTAGGTACACATGTGTGTCTCAGAGATCCTGATGCTTTGACTAAACTGCATTACACAAGATACACTGTCTGCCTTTATGTGAAAGAGCAATTTCATTTTTATATTAAGAAAAAAAATATTCCATAGGAGGAGGAAGAAAAATGCACTATGGAAATTTTGTATGACTGAAACCAAAACAAAGTATCCACAATCCCCACCTAACAACCGTTTCCATCTGTCCAACCACCTCTCTACATAACCTTCAGCAAAACCTTTTATTGTACTAATTATACAGTGTTATACTTCGAAGAAAATGAGAGGAGGGTTGACGGTCACACCTGAAAGTGCTTGGGGGAACCATGCAATACCAGGGATGGGACCTGACTCCAGGGCCAACGGTTGAGCCTCTGAACACTATTATCAACTGGGTTTTGGTCACCAGTGTCAGGCTAGTCAGCATCTCACACTTGTTTAATGTTCAAAATACTATCAGACCAGTGTTCAAAATACTATCAACCAGGATAATAACAGGCATCAGTAAACTGGAACTAATGAGGCAATGTAGGAACACATTGTAAGAGTCTGTGGCTGAGTCATACTAGGAGTTCCTGAATCATGGGGAAAGACTGGTAGAACTTTGGGGGAGATGGTTGTATTGCATGGTGGATTTTACAGGATGGGTGTGAGACAACTGCTTTTTACCAACCAGCAGTTAGCAATATTTTGACAGATAATATAGCTGATATAACCAGATGAGGAAATGCAAGGTATTAAATAGTGGGATAATTTGATCACCCTGGACCCTAGAATATAGGAAGAAGAACAGAGAGGGAAAGAAATCAAGGAGGATAGCAAAAAGAGGTGGACAGGAAGTAATGGGGAGCAAGGGTCCCTTGGATATCTTGATAGTGTAGAGGAGTGGTAAAGTTCCATATTCCAAGTGAAGATTCAACAACACTGAAAGCAGGAGATCCAAACCACAACAACCAAACTTAAAAATGTGCTTGTCAAAGAGGCAGGCTGGGGGATTATAGAAAGTCTGGGGACACTGGTGGAGAGAAGTTGACACTGGTGGTAAGAATGATGCTAGAACACAGTATGCCTAAAACTCAACTATGAATAATTTTATAAATAATGGTGTCTTTATTAAAAAAGAAAACAACTATATACATAGCTTCTCTGGGCCATACCCTACAAGCATCAAACTGCATCAAACTTCCCAGCTGACTGTCTCTCTTCCCACTGATGAATGAATCTCAGTTATTTTTATCTTTTCCTATTGTCCTCATCTCTCAAGAGTTAAAGTCTCTTCATAGATTTCCTAATGAGTGCTGCCAATTGTGTTTGATAAAGATCACATTAGGTCAACAGTCTAAAAGTGACCTTTGAAGCATTGGCAGAAGGGACAAAGACCAAACCCAGAGGAAAAGCATACAGTGTATGTGAACACAGATCAAATGTTGGGAAAAGAGTCAGTTTCCAGGTGACAGCACGGAGGTATGATAGCATCAGTTTTCACTAGCTAAACTGCTCCATGGATGCATGTGTTGGGTCAACTATGCTCTCAGTCACCAACCCTACCAGATCCTCACCTCAGAGCTTAACTGTGCCTTTCTACATGCCCAAGTCCAGCTATTTATCCTACCATGGAGCTTCTGGCAACACTTGGAATATTTGATTTTGGCATTATTTGATTTTATCTTCTACTACTAGGATCATCCACTCTAGGAAATCTGACTGAAGAATTTTATCATCAGAGGACTCCATCTGAAAGTCTGCCTTAGAGAAAGTAGCCATTAAATCACACACCAAGTGGGCTTCCCTGGGTGAATTTGCTTCACCAAGTGAAGCCCCAGATATCAGAGCTTTTTAGTTTTTATTGTTTTAATCTAGTAGTATGGATCAATTCCCATCTTACAAAGCTAGGGACTATGTAGAGTCTGCAGAGCCTAGACATGCCTATTGTCCTCCAGTAAATTTGTTCCCCTTGGATGGCTTTTACAGAGAAGGAGAAAAACTGCCCAGTCTTACTGCTAATGGTTACTACTTCTATCACGTTAACTCCCTATCATGTATAAACACAAATGTCAACTGAAATCCACTATTAGGCTGAAAATTCAATTCAAATACAAAACCAAATTTGGTACAGAAAGTTCTCAAATGCAACATTTGCTCAACATCATCTCATTATAATGTTGATGAGAAAAAAATATTCTGGAGGGGTCATTGTCTGTGAGGACTTTGCATGTGCTCCCCATGCCTAGGTTTTCTCTGGGTACTTTGATTTCTTTCACAGTCAAGGGTGTGCATGTTCAGTTCACTGGCAATTCTAAAGGATCCCCATCTGAGTGAATACAGGCTTGTGGGTGTGATGTGCTGTGTAATGAATAGCACCACAGTTGGTTCTCACCTGGAGCCCTGAGCTGCTAGAATTGGCTTTGGACACTGAGACCCTGAACTAGAACAAGTAGGTGTGAATATGATAAATGAATAGAAATTGCTTAACCTTATATGTTGTGTTTGGGCGTGGGGGGGAGGGTTAGTGATGACAGTGTGGGGAAAAATATAACACAGAAGAGATATAACATAGACACTTACCTCTTATTCATAGTAATTAGCTATGGTAACTCTATCTTCTATATGTAACTTTGTTTAAAGTTACAGGGCTGAAGCTATAGATAGCACAGTGGGTAGGGTGTTTGCCTTGCATGCGGCCTACCCAGGTTCGATTCCCAGAATCCCATATGGTCCCTCAAGTACCACCAGGAGTAATTCCTGAGTGCAGAGCCAGGAGTAACCCCTAAGCATCACCAGGTGTGACCAGGTGTGACCCAAAAAGCAAAATATTAATTAATTAATTAAAAAATTAAAAAAATTAGTCACAGTTTCCCAGAAAACTATTGCTGATACTGAGTACTACTTCTAAAGAAGTCTAGAAACTTGGTTTCTTTCTCTCTTTTATTGGCTCCCTCTCCCAAATTTATACATCTAGCAAACTGGACATCTGAAGGTTCAAAACCTTTTCCCTCTAAGAAAGGGGAGGTAACCTAACTTCTCTTCACTTTTGAACCGTCCAAGCCTTACATCAGACCACTGCTTCTCAGCCTACCCACTGCAACTTCTCATTAGGGTACTGTGAACAACTCAAGGGATTGATGTATATCATCTCATCTTCCAGTTTGTGAAGCTGTTTGACAGTTGTGTAGAATGTGATGGCTCTTTTGTTTTTAATTCCATTGTTTTTGCATAAGTTCCTTTAAACACAAGTTTTGATCCATCCACTTCCTCCCTCCACTCCAAACACAGAAGTAACTCAACTCTCAAAGAAACTGAAAGATCTGCATCTTGGTAACCATAAACAATACAAGCAGTGTGTGGGTGTGTGTGGAAAGGAGTAAAGTGATCCAATTAGGGTAAACAAACCAAATAAAAGGAGTGACTGAAGAGTAGCAACTGAATTTTTTGCCACTTTTCTAGATTTCTTCAAAGTGTGCCCAGCACCACACACCCAGCTTTGCACAAATCACAGCGGCTGAACTGCAGCCAGAAAAAGGGAAGATTTTTGGATTATTTAAGAGTCAAACACAGAAGCAGCAGAGAAAAAAATTTACCTTTTCCAAAGTAGTGTTTAAAAGATAAGGAAAGGAAATATGAAGAATTCAGAGCCATTTGCTTAGCTCCAAGATCTGCCATGGAGGCAGGGGGAGGGTAGGAAAGTGGGGGGTATACCGGGGATATTGGTGGTGGAGAATGTGCACTGGTGGAGGGATGGGTGTTTGATCATTGTGTGATTGTAACCCAAACATGAAAGCTTGTAACTATCTCACGATGATTCAATAAAATTAAAAAAAGAAAAGAAAAAGAAAAAGTTCTGAGCAATCAGCCAGTTCTGATTGTCACCTCCATGACCTGATACTACAGCTAACAATATCTGCCTCTTCCCCCTTCAGTTGTAAACTCTTAAGTTCAAAAGGGTGAAAAGGTATTTCCTGGGTACTTATAGGAACTGGTTACATGATACAATTAGTACAGTTATTGCTTCTGTGAAGAACTACAATTAAAGAAGATTTCTGCCTGTGCTGATAAGATTGCTGTTAGCATAATACAGTGCACACACCATTCTATTTCATCATCTCTGAAGATTTACTCCTTACTTTTCCCAGGGTTTAAAAATCATGTTAACAATAAGCAAATACAGCATGGCCAGATGCCTTTCGTGGTCAGATGGCTCATTGTTTAAAAAGCTTCAGTTTAAAAATCCAAAAGATTGTTAACAGATGCAGTTTCTGGCTGGAGAATGGGAAAAACCTCACTTAAACAAAAGAGTATGTTATGATTGGAACTAAAAAGGGAATTACCTTTAAAGATAAGAACCACACACATTTCCTATTTGAAAATACCCCCAGCCTTACCAATAGGACCTTTTTCTGGAACTTCATGGGAAGCTTTAAAAAAAAAAATTAACAATAATAAAAGGACACTGGATCATTGCACAAGACACCAACCAATCCAGTGACTTTTAGTGATTTGTTTGGACTTTCAAGAAGGCACAGCATCCGTCTCTTGCTCTCCTCCGGATTACTCAATTAGGCAACATTCCAATTAATTTCTTTCCAATTCTCTTAGCTCCAGAATACTTTTGCTTTTTTGGCTCTGGAATGGGGTTTCAACCAGAGACTTAGAGAAGTTTCAGAAATGAATGCAGAGCTTGATAAGCAGATAGCCAGTGCTGGGACTCAAGTCATGATTGGATGGAAAAGAGCCACTTGGCTGGGAAAGGCCTGGCCCCATCTTCATTTCCCAATCTCTTTGCCTCCAAAACCGCTGTTGACTTTTACACAAAAAGCCTGCCTTTCACTGCTTCATGTTTCTGTTGGCTTTAGTCGGTTCTTACTCTATGGCTTCACTATGTGTGAGAACAAATGTAATGCCCTGGGTTCTAATCTTGAACGATGGAAAATCTAAAGGGGCCGCGGGTGTGCGACTTTCAGCCTGAGAAATGGATGTGGTTTGGCATGCCGATGACAAGCCTGATTTGAAAAGGCTCACCGGAAATGTTCCAAGGAAAATAATCTGCTCTTTGTATTAAGGATGATCATCATAGACTACTAGGGGAATATGGGACCTGCCATCCAGAGACTTGGGTCAGAGTCTTTGCCTGCTTTGATTTGAGGGTCCTTTTATTTATGACGTGACTTCCCAAATCATTACAGTGCCCCTCCAAGGCAGTTTAAAACTGAAGGCACTCTCTATGATAACAGTCTGAGAGAATGTAATGTTAAAACATCCATTATAAAGTGAGGCCAATCCATAAGCTCATGGGACTTTCCTGTTCAGTCATGCCACTGTGGAATCACATGAGGAATCTAAGCTGAGAGAATGAAATAGGTAGAACTGGCCTGGTTGTACTAGTAGTACCAGCCAGGCCAGGTACTAGCAGGATGGACTCATCTGTCAGGAAATGAGAATTGTATATGTCCATCCTCAAACAAAAAGCTATTCCCACCAATGCACACATTAGACAAGGTTTGCTAGGGGATTTGATGGGACTGAAATTGAAAAATGAGCAGCAGCTGTGAGTCCGAGGTCATTACTATCTCCAGGGGTTTTCTCTTCTAATCGAAGGGGCAGTAGTTCCCATGATTAACTTGCAATTGCTGTCAAGGGTGTAATAAAATCTGGGAAAGAAGCAAACTTTCCCCTCTGTACTCTGCTTCCATTTTCCTGCCCTTTCTTTTCCTGTGCGCATATTTTCAATCCTCACTTCACACTGCTTCCTAATTTTGAGGAAGAAATCTGAACCTGGACGAGCCAAAATAGACAACTGTGTTGTCTATTTTGTGTACATGGGAACTGGAACATTTTGCTTTCTTAGTTCTAATTTTTTGGCAGGGAGGAGGTTTAGGCCTCACCCAGTGGTGCTCAGGGCTTACTCCTGGCCTTGTGCTGAGGAGACCATATGAAGTTAGACTTACATTAGACTTGTATTAGGTAAGTCCCTGAACCCCTGTGCTATCTCTCTGATCCTTGATCAGGTCTTTAAGATGTGACAAGTTCCCTGTTTCCAAAGACAAGACAATGCAGCAGCTTCCAAGTAGAACAAACAAATTTTATTTCAATATTTTTCTGGAGGGAGACATCCTGTGCTAAGGAGCTACTCCCAGCTCAGGGCTTGGGGGAATCATGAGGTGTCGGTGATAGAACCTGGGCCTCCTGCCCATAAAACTATACTTCAGCCCATAGAACTATTTCTCTACCTATTATTTTATTTTCATTTTAAAATTGTTTCCTGGTATATTACATCTATTTCCTGAGCTATAACAATCAGTTCAACCCCTAGCTGCTGAGATGTGTACAAGAGAGAAAAGAAATAGTCATTCACAGATATATCTTTCTGGTCACTAAGAACTACGTTCAACTAATTTGGTCTGATTTGATAGTGACTCAGAAATCAGACAGAGAGATTACAGTGGGACACATCTCTCAGCAAATGACCCTGAAATTAAACCCAACACATTGCTTTCTCAATTAGAGGTGCCCAGGTAGAAAATTACACATTCCTTAAAAATTTTTGAAGGTATTCAGTATCACAGTAGTGACAACTCACTGGTTCATTCATCATCTGTTCATTTCGAAGTATCAGATACTGGACTTAACAAGATGAGTGACACATGCAACCAGGTGCATAAAGCCTGGTGGGTCAGGGGAATGGGTTCTCTGCTGGAAAGAAGCTCCTTGAATGCAGCAGATTCACTGCAGACAGCAGCAAAAGAGGGGGCAAGGGTTCTAAGAGACATGTAGGCAAAGGAGGCCCCAAAACATAACAAGTCACCACAAAAAAGGTGAAGCTGATAATACTGTGCCTTGAAAATTCTTCTAGTTTGTTCCCCCTTTTTTTTTTCTAGGAAACTGACAAAAGGTTTCCTAAGGTGCTAGCCCAGACTTTTTCACCTACCCCATCTTGATTTAAATCTCTACTGAATAAAAAGGTAAATAATGATCATGACCAGGATTGGTTCCCAAAACGAGGGTGGATATAGTCCAATAATTTGCCATATGGCTGAGAGACAATGACCGCAAAAGATATAATTCATGGCATGATGCCTAGGGCCTTGAATGGTAAAGAAATGAGAACTTTGGTATTTTTTCTATGCCCAGTATCTCTCTCCCCTTCTCTTTCTGTAACAAAATTTTGTGTAAAGAACAAGGGGGAAAAGAGTGGTGGTGCTGTGATCTGATCTTGTGCAACAAAATGTGATTTCAGGTCTCGGTTGCACAAAAATAAAAGTGAGGGCTAGAGGTGTGGATGCAGGAAAGAAGTGGTGGAGTTAGATGGGGGGCGAGGATGCCCAGTGCAATGCTGGGGGGAAAAAAAAGCAGTCAAAGAGTAGGCATTTGAGTCCAGGTAGTACCCAGGACACAATAAGACACATTCAACATGGCCTTTCCATTATAAAGAGCTGAGTGAATTTTGGTGGTGAAAAGGTAAACCAAAGCGAATCAAACATAATGATTTTTCAGCTAACTATAGTCGCAAAGAGTATATAACCATGGTCCCAGCTACTTATAGTCACAAGGATTATCTTACCTTTTTCTTGCTACAATATATTTGCCATTTTTTCTCAGCTGGAAGTGCAAACATAGCTTCCCTGTGTTTGTCTGTGAGGTCAAGCTCATCCTGAAAAGAGAAATAATAATTAGTATTTGTTTTTATTATTATGCTTTTTTTGTTGTTGTTGTTATTGAATCACAGTGAGATACACAGTACCAAACTTGTTTGTGATTGGGTTTCAGTGACATAATGTTCCAACACCCATTCCTTCACCAGTATATGTTTACCATCACCGATGTCCCCAACTTCCCTCCAGACTTGGCAGGCACTTTTCTTCTTTCTTTCTGTCTGTCTCTGTCTCTCTTCCTTTCTCTCTCTCAGGCATTATGGTTTGCAATACAGATAATGAAAGGTTATCATGTATATCCCTTTATCTATATTTAGTATTTTGTAGATTAAATGTTTTCCTATAGTGAAAGTTCTTAGCATCATTATGGTGATACGAAACAAACAACAATAGGATTACCAGCAAGGCTTAAAATATCAAGAAATTAAGGTACATGTGACCATTAAGAAAACACGTTTCAACATAGGACTATGCACCAAGGGCATCAATGGGATGAGTCACAGCAATACACACACCAAAAGAACGGGAAAGTGAGTCAGCATAGGCCAAATTATTTGGAGACATCATATACTGCTATAGGAAGAGGGTACTGAACATTCAAGACCATCAAGTTTGAGTTCTGACAGATTAATCATATTCTGGATTAGGGTTTGCTCTGGATCTCTTCACAAACAGCGATTAACCTTGACCTTGAAGGACTAGAAGTGGTAACATAATACTGTATTTGGGGTAGCTACTGTATTTGGGTAGTATTTGCAATGACCAGCTTAGCTGGAGCATCTGATATATTTATGCAAAGAGTCATCAAATTAAAAATGTGAGAAGGGTCTACAGAGATAATACAGTGGGCAGGACACTTGCCTTGTACGCAGCAGACCTTGGTTTGATCTCTAGCACCCCACAAGATTCCCCAAGTTCACCACAAGTGACCTTGTTAAGCCAGGAGTAACCCTGAGCACTGACAGATGTGGCCCCCCAAAAAGTCAACCAAAAGAAATTTGAGAAATAGGATGTGACTGGATTGTGAAAAGTCCTAAAAGATTTCATTCTCTTAATTAGGGGAAGTCAAAGAAGTTCCTGATCATGGGAGTAACATCTTCTATCCCCACTGATTCCAGTAATAGTTATTCAGCACTTGATCTGCTGAGCACCAGGTTGACATCTCCTGCAGCTTCTATGACAACCCTAGAAGTTCCATTCATTATCCCATTGTAATCACAATCCCTGAGTAATGCCAGCTAGAGAAAAGTTAGGCTGAAGATTGGGTAAGTAATTTGCTCAAGACCACACACCTGTAAATGGTGGGGCTTTAAACTCAGAGCCGTCTGAAGAACCCAGACGCAGTTCTCAGACCAGGCTCTGGAAATATTCATTTTACCGTGGTGTGCGGGCTGGAGCAATAGCACAGCGGGTAGGGCATTTGCCTTGCATGCGGCCAACATGGCTGACCTAAGTTCAATTCCTCCACACCTCTCGGAGAGCCTGGCAAGCTACTGAGAGCATCTTGCCCTCATGGCAAAGCCAGGCAAGCTACCCACGACATACTTGATATGCCAAACGCAGTAACAAGTCTCACAATGTTACTGGGCCCGCTCAAGCAAGTTGATGAACAATGGGAGGACAGTGACAGTGACTGTGGTGTACAGCTTAGATGGCTCTCTGAAGAAAGGTGATTTACAAACTCACAAGCATACAAACCAGATGAAGGGCCAGGGATATAGAACAGCCAGAAAGGTGCTTTCCTCGCATATGAAAGACCTGAGTTTGATCCTTGACACCCTTTATGATCTCCTTAAACCTGCAAGGAGTGATCCCTGAGCACTGAACCAGGAGTAATCCTTGAACACAGCCAGGTGTGACCCAACACCTCCTGATCACCACCACCACCTATTCAGCAATAGGATAATTAACAAAAAATGTTTCAAGAAAAAATTTTGGCATTTAATAACTGGTATTTAATATCTGGCACATCTTTTATTTCTCTGTGGAACATTATCTGGTTGTTAGATTGGTGGGTATGAAACAACGAAAAAAAAGTTACAATGAGATTTAAAGTCCCTAAGAACTAGAAACAAAGCCCTGTTCTGAATGCTTTTGTTGTGTATCTGTAGTTTTTCTGGCTTCAAATCTTACATTTCGAACTTCACTTGCTTCAAATCTTACATTTCTTCCTCTACTTGGTCAGCAAGTCTTTCTATTTTTCTTAAAAAGTCTCACGGTTTCCCCTGTTTCTTTCCTGAGGAAAGTGAACAGCAGCTGCTCACATAACTTCTGGCATGGCCCCTCCACCTCTCTTCCCAGACTTCCTGGTGCACTGGTGCCCAAACTCCAGCATCAGAAGTATGGGGGGTTACTAAATCATGGATGGCTCAATGTTTAGAACTGAGTGGCTAGAGGAAGAGCATAAATTCACATTTCAAATAGATTTTTAAGTGCTGCTGATGCAGTTGGTCTGGGGACCACACTTTAAAATCACTGCCTTAAAATAAAACAGAGCACCTGCACTGTTTTAAGCTCCCATTTCAAAAAATTTCATTTGTTCCACATTTCCTATAAAATAATTACACATTCCACAGTCTGTCTTTTGAAGCCTTCCATTTACCACCTCAACTTAGTAATACCAACACCTCCTGGGCTGTTCACAGACATCCTGACTGATACATGCTGATTTCTGGGGAAATTTCTACCTCTTTAAGTCTCTACTTTCTCATATCTAAAATGGACATATAATTTCTCTAGAAGGGCTGTTATGAAAAATCATCAATATCAACTGAGCCTGTGCAATGCCTATATGAGATGGAGGAAACTATACTGTTGCCATTTCCTTCATCATTTAAATACAAACTGGGTGCTACTTTCTTCAGAGCAAGCTAGAGAGGTAAGCCACTAAAACACACACCCAGCCCATACACTATTACACCCTAACCACAAAGAACCATAAGGAATTTCAATAATGGGCAACCAAGGAAGGATCAAGAGACACTTGCAGAAAACTTCACCATGAGGAAGCATATTCAAGTTTCAGCAAGCAATTGTTGTTGTTGTTGTGTGTGTGTGTGTGTGTGTGTGTCTCTGTGAGCGCATGCATGTGTGCACAAAGAAGGAGGGGTGAGGTGTATATGTATAGTGATTCTTTTGCTTGTTTTCTTCCTTTTCTAATTTTCTAAAAGTCATACCTATTCTTGCCTATTGAGGAAGGAGAAAAATAATGGTGATGTAGGTTACTTTACATTAATTAGGATTTTATTTAGGGTAGAGTCAGGTGAGTTGTTCAAATAGTCTAATAATATGGTGCTTAGTTGGGGAAAAAGGCCTGAGCTTTCTGTGAGAGAGTCAGTGTTATTATGAGTGCATCCTTTACTACACAAACGACCTGTTATTTCCAACCCATTAGAGGTGTGAAGAAAATGTGTAAAGCCTAAAACCTAGAAATTCACAGCAATGGATTTTTATATAACCTTATTTTGCTATTCGAGGTAGAAAACTTCTATCAAGACACAGAAATAGGCCATTTTAAATGGTGAGAAAACACCTGAACTAGGACTAACAGAATGTTTGGTGCAAAAGGGAAATTTCCAGGAAATAAACAGCTCCAAGTATTGCCATAGAATCTCTGTAATTTTTGGTTACTGATAATAGTAATAACTGGCAATTATTGATTACTCTCTGAGTGCTTGAAATTAGTGTTTTCTATGTGTTAATTTAGCCCATCCTTTCAACAGTCCTGTATCATGATTAATATTACCCAATCTCCAGAAAACTGAAGCATTAAAAAGGTTTGTTCAGGGTAACAAAGCAAATAAATAGTAGGAGAGAAAGTAGACTGCTCATAAGCCACAATCTTAATCACTAGACTGCTCATGTTGATACCCATTCATCATCTGTTGGGGAGAGACCCAGCACGGGGTGAATCAGAAGTTGCATGTATCCACTCAACTTCCTGAGCGCACTAGGAGAACAAGGCTCTTGTCAGAGACCTCTCAGTCCATATGTGGGTCTTTTGAATCATACATCTTTAAATATGTGACTTAACTTTTGAGCCTCAACTTCACCTGAAAAAACATGAATATATATATATATAGGACAGAGATAAGAGAGTGGTGTAATGGCTGCCTTGGAGGCAAAAGGCTGCCAATTCAATGCCTGGTGCACACATCCAGAGTGTGGTCCTGGTGACCACACCTGTTTACTGGTTCCACAACAAATGTGCAACTTCTGGTACAACAGTGGTGACTGCAATAAGTGTGTGACACCTGATTACTTCAAGAACAACAAAAGAGAAAGAGAAAAAAAAATTAAAAGAAATAATATACTGTAGCACTGTAGCATTGTCCCCCGGTTGTTCATCGATTTGCTTGAGTGGGCACCAGTAATGTCTCCATTGTGAGACTTGTTGTTACTGTTTTTGGCATATTGAATATACCACGGGGGGCTTGCCAGGCTCTGCCATGCGGGTGCAATACTCTCGTTAACTTGCCAGGTTCTGCCGCGCAGGCGGGATACTCTCGGTAGCTTGCTGAGCTTGCTTAGAGTGACGGAGGAATCAAACCCGGGACAGCTGTGTGCACGGCAAATGTCCTACCTGCTGTGCTACATCTGGGAGAATTTATAAAAGGATTCAGTCATTCAAAAAAAAATTTTTTTTTGAGGCTCTACAAAATGTGCATTGTGCAAGATGCAGGAGATCAAAAAATACAAGAAAGCATATACTTGATCAGGCAGAGGTAAAAATAAAATAATTTCATGATCACATGAAGAATCACAAGAAGCAATGCATGGGACTAGAGCAGGTAGGGCGCTTGCCTTGATGTGGCCAATTCATCCTAGGCAACACATATTGTTCCCTGAGCTCCAGTAGGAGTGAGCCCTGAGCACCACTGGGGGAAGGAAGGAAGGGGGGGAGGGGAAAGAAGGAAGGAAAAAGGAAGAGAGAGAAAGAAATAAAGAAAGAAAAAGAAAGAGAAAGAAAAAGAGAGAAAGAAAGAAAAAGAGAGAAGGAAGGAAGGAAGGAAGGAAGGAAGGAAGGAAGGAAGGAAGGAAGGAAGGAAGGAAGGAAGGGATTCACCAGAAGCTAAGCTTTGAGAATCTAGTTTTGGGAAAGGGTGAGGCTGACCAGGGAAGGGAAGCGAAGCCAGAGCTCAAAGATGAATAAGAACTAAACAGACAGAAAGCAATATGGTCTACTCTGCTCTTTATCCTAAGGTCAACCAGAGGACATAAACAGATTCTAAGCAGGGAGAGTGACATAGATTATATAGATAATAACTGGAAGAGCTAGATACAGGTTCAGAGTGTAGTAACATCTTCCCTCCACCCTTCCCACTTCCATTCCACTGACTCATTCCATTTAGTAATATGGTTGAACCAAGCACAGAGCATTCTCAACAGTCAGCCTTAGAGATCAATTCTCCTTTATTCATTGTCCCACCCATGACAGCCTATCACCAGACATTATAAAGAGTAAAAGGTAAAGGTAAAGGCCCTCCCGTTGATCATCGATTTGCTCGAGCGGGCCCAGTAACGTCTCCATTGGAGACTTTGTTGTTACTGTGTCTGGCATATCGTATAAAGAGTACAAGGATGAAAGGGTCAGAGGAAAAAGCTCAGAGGGCCGGAGAACATGCCTGGCATGCAAGGGCCTGGGTGCAGTCCGCAGCACTGGCCTCCAGAGACCGCACAAAATGTATATCCCTGGTAACTCTGAGCTGGGGAGGCTTCCCAAAATAAAATATGCAAGGGGGGGGGTGTAAGAAAGCAAAGATGAATAGCAGACCTGATTTTATGGAATTTATAATCTAGTTAGAAAGATAAGGTGACAAAAGTCTTAGGTTCTCTTACTTTTCAGGATAAAGTCCAAATTCCACTGCTGGTTAGATTAAGGCTCTCCCTGATAATAGCCTTTGTAGATCAGCCCTACCTCTTCCCCTCCCTTTCCTTTATCTCCTCTTTCTCCAACAGCAGCTGCCTTTTACCTCTTCTGATTACACTGTTGAATCTTCTGCATCTGCTGGGCTGTTCTTTTTCACACAGAACCCTTCCCAGCATGTTTCAGGATCAGTCCTCGCATCTTAGCTCTAACAGGAAACTACTATTCTCTCTAGGCAGTTTTTCCTGATTTATCTAGGATGGAAGCTCTGTCCTCATCTACTTTAAGC
Organism: Sorex fumeus; assembly: GCF_029834395.1. NCBI lineage: Eukaryota > Metazoa > Chordata > Mammalia > Eulipotyphla > Soricidae > Sorex > Sorex fumeus. The sequence goes on from NW_026606155.1 coordinate 36,304,543, forward strand.
ATTATGGTATATTTGACTTTCATTCTAAGCTCATTATCAGAGCATTAGGAACTAATTTTTTAAAAAAAATTTTTATTAGGGGTACAGTTACAGACTTACAAACTTCTGTGCTTGTGTTTAAGTCATACAATGATCGAGTACCATCCCTCTACCAGTGCCCATTCTCCCATTCTCCACCACCAATGATCCCAGTATTCCTCCCACCACCACAACCCTAACCCCCCCACCCCCCCATTCCGACTCTGAGGCAGGGCAGGGCATTCCCTTTTGTTCTCTCTTTCCTAAATTTGTTTTGTTCATCTTTGCATTACTGGTGACAAAGTGACAGGACAGTAGGTTGTAAGGGACAGGCCCAAAATGGACTACCACCAGAATTAATTTAGCTTAGCTTAATAGGAACCTGCATTGCAAAATAACTTGTTTTTCAAGGAACAGGTCTAGATAAGCTTTTTCAGATCCACTTTATAGGAGCCTGCACTGCAAAATAACTGGTTTTTCTGCCCCTGAGCAAGGAATTCAGATACAGGTACTCGAAGGGTGGGGGTCAGACCAGATAACCGGATGTCTCTCATAAGACCCATGTTGCAAGACCCAGGACTGCCTTAAAAACCTGTCAGTTCCTAAGCACCGACGCAAAATGCTGATCTTTAAACTATAGGCTAGGAAGTGATGTACCCTTAATTGGATTGGTTAAGAAAGCATATGTTGTTACAAATCTATTGGCTATGAAATGCGCGGGCTTTGCTGTAACGGCCAGTGAAGGCCTATATAAGATCCCCTTTGAAGAAGTTCGGGGTCTTGCCTCACCTAACTGACCTGCGTGTCTGTGTAGGCAGCTTGACCCTGGCTAGCCAGTCTTACAATAAACCTTGCTTGCTGTTTGCAGTCTCTGGAGTTTCTTTGTCGTTAAAGGGAGATCACGATCCGTGCCCTAACATAGGTAAGGGCGCTATCCTTGCATGGGGCTGACCTGAGTTTGATCCCCGACACCCCATAGAGTCCCCTGAGTCCCACCAATACTGGGTGTGGTTCCCAAACAAAAACATCTTTGCATTACTTACTAATTCCCAAAACAATATGACATAATTGGAGGGAAGGGAGGGAGAGGAGAGGGAGAGAGAGGTAAGGAAGGAGGGAGAGAGGGAAAAGGAGGGAGGGAGAGAGAGAGGGAGGGAGGGAGGGAGGGAGGGAGGGAGGGAGGGAGGGAGGGAGACAGAAGTCGGGAAGGGAAGACGAAGGAAGAAAAATGGTGATTATTATAGTGATTACAAATGCATTTAGATTAAACCCATTTTTTCTTTGCAGTGCAATGTAAATATAATGATATGCCCAGTACATAATTGTAAGTTTGGCAAAGGTATACACTGAAATGGGTGTAGCACCTGACACTTTAGAAACTGGCTGTACCATTTTCCTCTCCCATCAGCAATAAATGTCAGTTTGAATTACTCCACCTTCTCATTAAAAGTTGTGCTGTCTTTTTTCTTCCTTTTTATTTTTATTGAGGTGATGCTGTCTTTTTAATTTTAGCCACCTCAATTTACATGAAGTAGTGACCTGAGGAGGTAGTTCAGTGGCACTTCATGTACACCATACATTAGTCCCTGGATTTGATCCCTAGCACTGCAAAAACTTAAAAACCAGTGTAAATTCTTCTTTATGTAATTAAGTATCTCCTAATTTTAATATGCATTTCCCTGCTGACCACTAACATAAGCCATACACAAGAGTTCTTTCATAAAGCATCTATTCTCCAGTCCATGTTCATTAAGTTGCCTGATCTATTGTTAGGCTGGAACGAGAGCACAGCAGGTAGGGTGTTTGCCTTGCACGCAGCCAACATGGCCGACCCAAGTTCGATTCCTCCAGCCCTCTCAGAGAGCCCGGCAAGCTACCAAGAGTATCTCCCCCACATGGCAAGCTCCCCGTGACATATTCGATATGCCAAACACAGTAACAAGTCTCACAATGTTACTGGGCCCGCCTGAGCAAAATCGATGAACAACGGGAGGACAATGACAGTGACAGTCCTATTATTAGTGCGTTAAATATGCTCTGAAAAATATGTCCTTTATCAGAGGTGTACACTAAAACTATCTTGGTCTGTGGCTTGTTTCCCTTTTATTTTTGTTTTGTGGCCACACCCAATGGTGGTGATGCTCAATGGGCTACTCCCAGCTTTTTGCTCATGTTCCAGGGATTGAACTTGGACCTACCCTACGTGAAGCATGTGCACAACCTGTTGAGACATCTCTCTAGCCCTTGTATTTTCATTTCATTGACAATCACTAGACACTTATCTTGATAAAATCTAAGTTGTTGATTGTTGTCATTAAAGTTACTGTCTTTTTCTTTCAATCTTTGCAACTTATAACTCAAAAAAAATAAATCTATGGTTCCTATGGAGCTCTAATTTAATTTTAGTTTCAGTGTTTGAATTTATCCTTTTAATGCCATTCCTGGGGAGTTTTCTTCAGTTACAAAATTTCTGGGTAACTTCTGGCTTCTCTTTTCCAGCTACTGCCACTCATAACTACTGATGGAGGAAGAGGAATAAAAGCCCAATTGAAAGGAGGGGGAAATAGAATATGAATAATTTGATAATCATCTCAACATACTGGTTTCATAAACTCTGCAATTTAATAGAACAGAGGATAAGAACTTGCCTTGCATGCAGTGGACCCTGGTTTTGATCTCCTGTACCCTATTTGGTCCCTGAACATTTTCATGAATAATCTCTGAGCTCAGAGCCAAAAGCTAGCCCTGAACACTGCCAGATGTGGCCCCCAAAGTAAAACAAAACAGAACTGTATTACAGTTATATAACTGTAGTTACACAAACAGACTTATTAAAACGCACTGAATTTTATATTTAAGAGGGGTGAATTCTATTGCATGTAAATGATATCTCAATAAACAGTGACTATACTTAAAAAAAGTCTAGTTTTTGGAGTTCAGGAAATCAAAAATCCAGAATAGAGAAAAGAAAACCAAACATTGGACTCGTTTCCTGGTGAACTTTAAGGGAGCTTCTAGGAGATCTGCCTAGTGACCAAGATGAATTTTGCCTCAGTTGGACTTGGCATCTCCATGTGGACTGCAAGTGCAGCCTGCAGTGTTGGTAAAGCATCCAGCCCAAATGGTCTGGAAGAAGGACCTGCCCCTCCAGCACTCCATACAGGGAGGCTGTAGGTGTGAAAGCAGGGCTGGGGATGGTGGTGATGAAGAGCTGTGTAACTGCCAAGTCAGCAGCTACTTCCAGACCTATTGTGCCTCCATGTCTAATGTGGCTTTCTGGACTTAAGACTGCCAGGTAAGGTTATTTTGGAGGGGTTGGGCAGGAGGACCGGGTATTGTGGGTGGGTCCCACCCAGTAGCTCTCAGGGCTAACTCCTAGCTATAGAGTTACTTCTGGCAATGCCCAGGGGACCACATGTGGTGCTGGGAATGAAACCAGAATCTTCCCTATGCAAGTCAAGTACCAGTACTAAGTACTAGTACCTTGTACTATGTTTCCAACCCCACACTACATTTTTATATATGCCTCTTGTGTTCATTATTCTTGTAACAAAAGACAGTAAATGAAGTCTCTTAGAGGAGAAATATATACATAAAAACACATGTATAAGTTTTGTTCAGTAAGGAGAGAAAATATTGGCTGCACATTAGGTAAACCAAGGAGCTGGTTTAGAAGAAAAACTGACTGCAAAGAAATGTATGAAAAAGAGGGGAAAAATATGGACCCCCATTAGACTAACTAGTTCAATATGGGAAATACCATAATTTCAAGCACAACTTTTATTTGAAGCCAAAATCACTACCATGAAATATTTTTTTCTTTCCTTCAAATATTATTTAGATTTTATTAGTACACAGTCCATTTTTGCCAAGCTATATGTCAATATTTCCCCTCAAGTCCCTTAATATTAAATTAAGTGATAGTGCTAATAGTAAAGTAAAGTAAAGTAAAGTAAAGGCCCTCCCGTTAATCGTCAATTTGCTCGAGCGGGCCCAGTAACGTCTCCATTGGAGAAATCCTTGGGTATTCTTCTGTTTGTATTTTTCTTATGAAGACACAACAGAGAAATATTGGCTTAAGTTTTCCACTAATATCAACAAACAGATGTATTTAGTCAAACCCCAGGAACATCCTGATTGCTTCTAGGTCACCTTCTAATCTTGCCTTTCACCTTATTTTTTTTTTCTTTTCTTGAACATGGCTGTGTTAGAATATACTGTTTTGCAATTTTTTTTTTTTTTTTGCTTTTTGGGTCACACCTGGCGATGCTCAGGGATTACTCCTGGCTTTACACTCAGGAATCACTCCTGGCGGTGCTTGGGAGACCATATGGGGTGCTGGGAATCAACCCAGGTCGGCCGCGTGCAAGGCAAATGCCCTACCCCCTGTGCTATTGCTCCAGCCCCACTGTTTTGCAATTTGATAAAGCAAAGATGAGCAGAACAAATTCTGGTTTTGCTACTAAACTTTAGATTTGAATGACCTAAGAAATAAAGTATTTCATTGATCAGAATGTTTCTTCTTGGATCAAGGTTTGAAAATATTTAAAGTAAATTGGTTTCACAAATAATGAAAGGAAAAAACGTTGGCACCAACCATCATTTTTCTCCACAGCAAGTTCAAGTTTCCTAAAAGCTAAAATCAATAAAACTTCTCATGTTGTTATAAAATACATATTTTACATGTTCATATCAGAGAAAACGCATTGTTTATACAGTTCTTATTCAGAATAAAGGAATGTGAAAGAAAGCTGGATGCAGAAATCAAAGTTTTAGGTATATTATACCCTAACAAAACATATTATTAAGCCATATTTCTATAAGATTCTGTACCAAAAAAAAAAAAAACCCTCATCAGTTTTGGTCTGGAAAAATAGTACAGAGGTAAGGCACCTGCCTTGCACACAGCCACCTGAGTTTGAGCTCTGGCACTATGACCCCCTAAGCACTTCCAGGTATGATTCTTGAGCACAGAGGCAAGGCTAAGCCCTATGCACGGCCAGATGTGGCCCAACACCAAATTCCTACCCCCAAATCTTGCCAGTCCTCTGCAAAGAAGGTAGCTAAATAGAGAAAATCTATATAGAATCAGAATAATTGGCATAGGAAAAATAGATGGAAATTGACTGAATTCCCAGATAGTGGGAAGGAATTTTCAAATAATATAAAATCAGAATCTTGGATGAATTGAAAAGCTTAGGGGAATGTAAATGAACTGAAATTGGGGATTACTTATGAAACTTCCAAAGTAATATTTAAGGCATTTATTCTTTGAAAACTTTCCAAATCAAACAATTTTCATGAGTCAACAAGTTAATTCTTAATAAGAAAAATCTCTAATAAAGGAATTCAGAATTTCTATTTCTGATGAGTTAAGCTAACCACACATAGACTAATATATATTCACAAAGAGATTGGAGAACATATAATTTAATTGTGGGGAGAATGTAGAGTTTTTAAGACTGAGGAGAGGGAGAAGCCAAGATTGGACTCTGGGAGTTTTTGTTTACCTGGTATTTGGCTTTTTAGTGTTCCTTGGCAAGGTATTGGTCCATCTGAATCAATGTATGGAACTCACAGAATTTTTTACCACATGATTAAAGCTAACTTTTCTCCTTCAAATTACATACTTCAGTATTTGCCCCTAGCAAATAGGCCCTATTCATCCATCCAAACTCACCCAAGGGAGGGTCACCACATGCCCAGCAGGCAGCACCCTCAAGTTCACTTCAGGGACACACCCAACTTTAGCAATGCCTTTGCTGGAAGCTCTGGACAGAACCTTCCGGTGCTTCAATCCTCTCCTCTTATCACACAGCTCAATACTACCCAACAGGCAAGTACCAGTACTTAAGTCACATTACACAGTGAAAAGTTCATAATGGGAAAAAGTCCAACAAGGCAGATGAAGGATTGAGAGCTCAAGCTATGGCATAAAAATAAAATTGATGCTTAAAAAATAGATGGGAACACTGTTTTCTGTTGCATTCTCCAACTCAGTGTATTACCGTTTGATTAGAGGGAGTCTCTTCCCTCATTATTTCTTAGATGAAAACAATTTATTTTTAGTATATACACATATATACACACAAAGAAAATATGCTATTATTTTGTGATAATTCATTAAATTTATGATCATCCATCCCCACAGCAGCAAATGACTATCTCATCCAGGAGTAATGAATTACCAATGCAACTCTTCAAATTTAACCACAACGACCCTGAGATCAGTCTTATTTTCATAGTGTGGTTTGAAATATGAAAGGTAATATTTTTGTTGATTTAAATTGAGTGAATTATTATCTGCTTCTAACCAGTCAGGAAAGACAAAACTGGAAAACAACAGACCGCTTTAACTCCCCAAAGGGATATGTATACACATATAAGAGTCTTTGAAGGTTTTGTAAGAATTCTGCCAACATTCTCAGTCATTCCACGAACTACCACAATCTGACTCACCACCACCTACACAGTAGGGTTTTCTATGTCTGACAGACATGTTTTCCTTTGATATATAAAAAGAAGTGAGAAATTCCACAAGCAAAAGCTTACTAACAGAAATAATTCTTTGCTTCTTACTATCAATAGTTAACTGTTTTATACAGTTTTCTTTCCTCCCTTTAATTGTAGGCAGTACAAACTATATCCAGGGTAACCTGTAGGCCTCTGATTTAGTTTCTTTGGTTATTTTTAAAGTAGAAACTCATTAGAGTAACTTTAAATTGTAAATAGTCTACATCATCATTTCTAAACCTGGGTTTCCAGGAATTGCAAAGGGGACACATGTAAAAACTGCATAAATGGGGGCACATAAGCATGAGATAAGTAGGATGAGGCCACAGGAAGGAAACATAGTCAGAAGGGGACCATTGACAGTACATGGCTGACATATTGACAGTTTCCAAGTAATCCACAATAAAGAACTAAATATATGCTAAAACCATTTCCCAACAGCCATCCATAAATCCAAATGCTCAATTTTTACATCAACAACCTAGTACAACTTTTGGTGACCAGGCATAACAGAATTGAAAAAAAATTAAATTTATTGAATCACCATGAATCATAAAGTTACTCATGACTGAGTTTCAGGGGTACCATGTTCAAGAACCAACCCCTTCACCGAAGTCCCAACTTTCTCTCCCACACCTGCCCCCCAACCCCAGCCCACCCCAACGTGCCTTTTTCTTTTCACTTTTTCCAGCAGGCACTTTTTCCTTTTCCTTTTAGGCACTGCAGGTGCCAATACTGTTACTGAAAGGCATATCACTTTACCTCCTTTCAGCACCCAATTCTAGTCCAGAAGGACCACATCCCCCATCACTGTCATAATGGTCTCTTCTCTGTCCTAGCCACCGTCTCTCCACTATGGCAAGTTTCCTACTAAGAATCAGTTCTCCTGGTCTTTGTTTACATTGTATTTGGGCATTATTCTCCTATTGTGTTTCTTTATGAGAATGATCATTCTGTGTATGACTCTCCTTCGAAGTCATTCCACCCAGTATGACACTCTCCAGATATATTCACGTCTCAGTAAATTTTGACTTTATCTTTTCAAATGACTCTGTAGTATTACACAGTGGAGACGTACCATAGCTTCTTTATCCAGTTGTCTGTTCTGAGGCACTTGGGTTGTTTCCAGATTCTGGCTATTGTGATTAGTGCCGCACAGAAAATAGGAATGCAAATGTCTTTTCTGCATTGTCTTTTTGAGGCCCTAAGGCATATTCCCAGGAGTGGAATTACTGGGTTCTAATGGAAATTCAATTTCTAGTTTTTAAAGGAATGTCCACATTGTTTTCCCAAAAGGCAGTGAATAAAGGTCCCTTTTTCCTTGTATCCATGCCAACATTGATTGTTGATGTTCTTTGTGATAAGTGCCAGTCTCTTCGTATTACAGAATTTTTAAGCAGTTTTTCAAAATGGAGGGAGTTTGTTTCCTGAGATATAGAATCAGTTGGAATACAACATATAAGGCGCCCTAAGACTCTGTGAAGTATGAAGCTAAATTCCACATATGCCCTGCTCTTTGCTAGACCAGTCGCCTCCCCAATCTGCTTAGCAAACCCTCTAGAGACTAGTTTTACCTGGCTGAAAATACATCTACCATAATGAGTCTCTACCTACACTGCAGCTATTTATTTTCACCAGTAATATACAGCAGAGACACTGCTAAGGACAAATAAATTTCTTAACTATTATTATCCTGTTACATTCAATCTACTACCTTTTCCTGCTAGCCACTTCTAAGTAATTGACACACAGAGCAAAAACAGATGAACAGAGTACAGTAAAAGCACAGGAACCAGCCCAAATCTATCACTACCACTTTGAGATAAATATAAATCTTACAACTCAAGGACTCAGTAGGCATTGATGAAAAACTTTTGAGCATTTTATGTGCTGTCCTTCAGTAATTTTCATCTAGGTCATAAGCATTTACTATGCTCTTGACCAGGCACTGTCTAGGCCTTGGGAAGATTTTGAGGATAAAAAGTCCTATACAAACCTATGCCATTCTGCTTTAAAAGGTGCAAACTGTATACTCACAGTGGCTTCAACTTAGTGAGTGTCCCTTTGGGGATACACTAAAGTCTCTTTAAAACAGAGCAAACAGGACACACTGATTTCTATTTCCAAAAAATACCCATCTTCCTTTAAAACAGAGATATAAGTTTGCTTTAAATTATTTGGTTTGGTTTAGTCTTTAAATATTACATTGTGTAATAAAATAAACAGCAGCTGTAGGATGTTCTTAGAGAATTCTTTTAAAGTTGGATAAGTGGGAAAAAATGCAATTTTTAGTTTTTGTTTCTTTTTGGGGGGGGAGCAGTAGTTAAGTGGTTCTTCAGCTATGAGTCATAACTAAAACATCATAACTAAAAGATGTCTCTGGTATTGAACTCATTTAAGGTGCATCAAGTAGTAATCTGAAATTCCAGAGGAATTCTGAGAATAAAAGGTGAGGGCAAGGGACGGTCCAAGCACAATAGTAAAAAAATCCAAAGACAGTTTAAAAGCAAAACACACACCATCCACTTCTTGGGCTTTACTTCCCACAAGCTAAATGATAACCATTTCAAAGAGCAAAAGACATTTAAATGATTCTTAGCACATAAAAAATATATTCACATGTGCTGTCACTTGTACTAGCTACTAGACTGTTCTGAAAGTCACTGAAACCCATTTTCTAAATTACACTTGAAAGCTTACCTGAATTACACAACTTATGGAGATGAAATTATTCTCTCAGTCTTTGAAAACCTCCACAGATTTATATGAAAACATGTAGCAAGTTGGCAAGTCAGTACATACATTGACTTTGCATAATTTGCCTATCATAGCCTGAGGGTTATATTAGCTAATAGAATTTTTTCAAAATGTAGTAATTAATAAATTACCACTACCAGTTTTATATTTTCACTACATTAAAGCTGCTAACTACATATTTAGGGTAGGGCACAAACATACCCCAATTCTGTGGAATGGGGACCATGCAGTATTGGGGATCAAACCAGGGTAGGTCACATGCAAGGCAATCACAGGAACCCTTATACTATGTCTCCGGCCACAGATTAAAATTGTGGCCAAAAGCTATGAAAATTTAGAGAAAATTTAATGAAAAACAATAATAATAAATCTCAGGGAATTTATAATCATCTTCCTAAAAACATTAATACTTCAAAGATGGTTTTGCAGTATTTGTATTCTAGGTTTTTGCTTTTTGTATTTCTCATTTTTTTAGCATTATTCTTCATTTCCGTGCCCTTTATCTAAACTAAGAAACGTCAGAAATATATACTGACTGATAACAAAGCAACATAAAATCTAAATTTAATAGGAAAGGTTATCTGAGATTGTCATGATGGAGCTGGAGCAACAGCACAGCGGTAGGGCGTTTGCCTTACAAGCGGCCAACATGGCCGACCCGAGTTTGATTCCTCCGCCCCTCTGGGAGAGCCCGGCAAGCTACCGAGAGTATCTCGCCCACACGGCAGAGCCTGGCAAGCTACCCGTGATGTATTCGATATGCCAAACACAGTAACAACAAGTCTCATGAGGGAGACGTTACTGGGCCCGCTCGAGCAAATCGAGGAACAACGGGAGGACCGTGAGCGTCATGATGAAATAAAATATACATATCTGGAAGAAATAAAACAGTTTTGTGGTTTCACCTTAAGTTTCATTTTATTTTATTTATTTATTTTTGATGTATTACACAAGGGGATGCTCAGGCACCGGCAAATCAGTCTGAGGATTGAACTCCAGGACTCCTGTAAGCAAAGCACACACTTCAACCCTTTCAACCCACTTCCCCGACCTTGGATTTTTTTTGTTTCGGTCAATCAGAAGATAAGGAAGAAACTTAATTTATGTTGACTATCTTACCATGTCTAAGAAGGTAAGTCCTCAATTAACACAAAGAAATGTATACTGTCTACTAAAATGAACATCTATTTTCAATCCTACTTTGACTCTTAGGAGTAATTCAATTGTTAGAAGCCAAACAAAATTCAAAGGAGCAGGGTCACAGAAATAATTTAGGGATTAAGGTGCTTCCTCAGCACTACATATGGTTCCCTAAGCACTGATCGGAGTGACTCCTGAGAACAGAGCTAAAAGAGAGCCCTGAGTACTGCTGGATGTGGCTCCCAAACAAATGAAAATTCAAAGGTAATACAGATATAGGCAAAAAAAAAAAAAGTCACCAATGTCAACCTCACCCTGTACTACATGCCTTTAGTTGTTTTCAAAGTCAAAATAATGGTTTATAATGCAATAAAGAACCAGGTCACATAAATCAACACACAAAACTCAGTTGCATTTCTATACTCAGGCAATGAACCTAAAGAAAAATAAAAAAGTATCTCATTTACAATTGAATTCATTAATGTCAAGTACCTAGAAATCAATTTTTAAAAAGAGATGAAAGAAATAGGTATTGAATGGGGCTGGAGCAATAGCACAGTGGGTAGGGCGTTTGCCTTGCACGCAGCCTACCTAGGTTCGATTCCCAGCATCCCATATGGTCCCCCGAGCACCGCCAAGAGTAATTCCTGAGTGCATGAACCAGGAGTCACTCCTGTGCATCGCCGGGTGTGACCCAAAAAGCAAAAAAAAAAAAAAAAAGGTATTAAAAACTTTAAGTCACTATTAAAAGAAACAGAAAAAGGCGCAAGGAAATTACTCATATTCACAAATGGGAAGAATTAGCATCGTTAAAATGACCATTCTATGTAAAGCATTACACTTAATTCAAGGCAATTCAATCCTTATCAGAATTCCAATGGTATTCTCCCAGCACATAGAACAATAACTCTAAAATTTGTATAGAATCATAAAACTCCCTGAATAGGCAGAGCAATTCTGAGAAAAAGGATGAAGGTACTATATCCTCTCAGTTTATACTATAAAATTATAATTAAAAAACAGTGTGATGTTAGCAGCAGATCCTCAGAATCTGTAGGGGAATAGAAGTGAAAGCTGAAACAAAATCTGACACACATGACAGTTCATGACAAAGGATTTAGATGCATTAAATGAAGCAAGGAAGATCTGTAGAGCAAATGGTACTGGGAAAACTGGTTAGCCACAGAGAAGGAAAGAAAAAAAAACCTGAAATTGGACCCCTATCTCTCAACATACACGAAAGTTAATTAAAAACTGGATCAAAGATTCAATGTCAGAAATAAATCCATAAAACGCACTCAGGAAAACATACACACAACAGAACTCTCCATGATACTGACTTCAGAGGTATTATCTTCAATGATGATTTGATGTTTTTGGCAAAGAAGGAAAAAGCGAAAATAAACGTAACTACATCAGAACAAAGTTTTGGCCAGTGGGGTGGGGAGGCTGCTGAGACAGTACAGCAGTAAAGGTACTTGCCTTGCACGTAGCCAACCTGAGTTTAACTCCCAGAACGCCCACATGGTTACCAGGCCCCACTAGGAGTGATCCCTGAATGCAGAACCAAGAGTCAGGCCTAAGCACTACCACGTATAGCACACACACACACACACACACACACACACAAACCCACAAAAAAAGTTTCTGTAATGTAAAAGAACTATCACTATAATAAAAAGATATCTTATTGAAAGCAAGAAAGTATTCACATAATCTACCTCTCTGACAAAGGGCTATAATGTGAGACATATGCTCACAAAGCTCAAACATCAACAGCCCATCAAAACATGGACATAGGAGAGATCAGAAAGATAAAGGGTAGAATTGTATGCCTTGCATGCACAGGGCCCTGAGTTCCCCAACATTGCACTCCCACTGCTGCTGTATCCCTGGTAGGCCCCAGAATCACGATCAGGCCAGACATAAACCATCTGGCCCAGGTAGCTGAGTACTGCTGGGAGTAATCACCAGGGTCCCTGAGCACTGCAAAGGCAGCCTTCTTACACTCTAAAATAGGGAAAGGAAATTAACAGACCTTTTCTCAAAGAAGACATCTAGATGGCTAGCAGACATATAAAAAAAAAAAATCCATCTGATTGTCAAGTTATATGGCACCTCACACCAGTGAAAATGATGTACATAGAAAAGACCAGAAACAGCCAGTGCTGATAGAGATGAAGTGAAAAAGGAAGTCCCATTCCATTTACTGTTTATGGGGCTGTCATCGGATTCAGTCTCTATAGAAAATAGTCTAGAAACTTCTCAAAAAATTAAAAATATAAATTCCATGTGACTCAGTAATTCCACTCCTAGGCAACGATCCCAAGAACACACACAAAAAAACATTATTTCAAAGAGATATTGCACATCTATTTTCATCACAGTGCACTTCAAACTCTGGAACCAACTCAAGGACACACACACACACACACACACACACACACACACACACAGAGGAATACTACTCAGCTATAAAAAGATGAAATTTTGCTATGACTTGGATGGAATTGGAAAGTTTCATGTTAAACGAAACAAGTTAGAGAGAAACATGTCACAATCTCACATGTGGCATAAAGAAGCAAAGCAAGGGAATAAACAGTAACCCGTGGAAAAAAAACCCTGGGCCCTTAAAACAAAACTAAAGTTCCTAAAGGGAAGGAGGGAATGGGCAACCTCTAAGGGTCATAAGAGCAGTCGCAGAGGCTTTTGGGGGTATTTTGGTGGTAGTGGCAAAATAACCATACACAAAATAAGAGACATTGACACTACTGTATATCATGTTACCTCAAATAGAAAATAAATTATAGATTTTAAATAATTGTAAAGTTCTGAGGCTGGTGCTGTTTTTTGTCATTTTTGAATTGATTCTCTATTGGCAGCAGTTCACATCTAATTTAACTAAATAGGAATTTTAGCAGTGAACACATTCAACACTCCATATCTATGCTCCCATTTCCCTTTTGATACAGTACATATTTTCACAGAGTTCTAAACATTTCTGTATGAACTCATTAGGTTGTTTCATACCAAAATCCAGTCTATGGAAAATCTACTTAATAATTTTGTACTTTTCTGTGAACTAATCACATCCTTTAGCTAAACAGAATTTTCTCTTCTGTCCTTTCTATGTTTGTAGAAAGAAAAGAATTTTCTTTGTTTGGGAGCCACCTTCAGTTTTGCTCAGAGCTCACTCTTGACCAGTGCTCAAAACAAATGTGGTTACTGGGGAATCGAACCTGAGTCAGGTGCACGCAAGGCTTTAATCCCGATTTTATCTCTCTGGCCTCAAGAATTTTTAACTGCATAGAAATGTAACTTTTTTTTCTTTGCCGGGCTTGGGGGATGCTGGGCCACACCTAGTGGTACTCAGGGCTTACTCTTGGCTCTGTGCTCAGGGATCACTCCTAGGGGATCCTGGGAGACCATATGGGATTCCGGGGATCAAACGTGGGTCAGCTGTGTGCAAGGCAAATACCTTACCCACAGCACTCTATCTCCAGACCGAAATAGAACTATTTTAATATCACCTTCTTCTGTAGATTGTTATTTCTGGTTTCTAAACAAATGAACACTTTAAGACTCATCTAGGAATATCTTTATTTCGAGTTTTTATATAGTCTGATGTCCTCTACTTAATTACTCAGCAATTTTTAATACTCTAAAAGATGACAGGTTAAAACTATAACTATTTTTTTCTTTCAATTAGGTAGCAGGAAATTTAATTTTAACATAATTCTCATCTTTATTTGGAGATAAATTAAATAGATCCCATAAGAATACTTGCTTTCTGGTATGATGTCGCCAGCAGGTCAATCTGTACCTGTGAGGCAAGTGCATCAGCAGCCTGATGGTGCCTTCAGACTTCCAGATACCCCAAAACTGCTGCTGTGCCTTTGGCCTGACCCCAAAAACTTGGGGCAAAGTTTATCAAGAAAGTAAATGGCCAAAAATTAGGTATGTGGGAGACACACCCACAAACCACCTCGGGCTAGCTATATAATCAGAGGCATGGCCTCTCTGGTTCCTGATTGAACTGCTTAATGGCCATGATCCCAGAGACTCAGAAACAAATCTCGAAACACAAGAGCTGTTGGCAGAAATGTGTCCGGTCCCTGCAGTAGGTTACCGGCACTGGGCCAACCCAGGTGGGAATAGGTTTTGTGCCTTGCCCTGTTCTCCCTGGCGGCAGAGTGGCCGCCATCCTCCAGAGGCCACTGGACAGTCAGGTTTGGGCCGGCACTGACGAGACATGCAGGGCCTCACGGGATGGGAGTGGAGCCGGACCTTTCCTCCCCACCCCAATGAGACCCCGAGTTGCCACCCATGAACAGCCTCTCTGGCTCCTGATCAAGCTGCTTAATGGCCATGATCCCAGAGACTCAGAAACAAATCTCGGAACCCATTGGCTTTTGGCAGAAATGCGTCCAGACCCCGCAGTAGGTTACTGTCGCTGGACCACCCTAGGGGGGAAAGGCTGTTGTCTCTCCACCTGCTCCCCCTAGGCGGCTTGGTGACTGCCATCTTCCAGAGGCCACTGGACAGTCAGGTTTGGGCCCTCAGTGATGAGACATGCGGGGCCTCACGGGATGGGGGTGGAGCCAGCCCTTTCCTCTCCATCCCAACGAGACTCTGAGTCACCACCCATGAACGGCCTTTCTGGCTCCTGATCAAGCTGCTTAACGGCCATGATCCCAGACACTCAGGAATGAATCTTGGAACCCAGCAGGCTTTGGCAGAAATTCCTCCAGACTTTTAAGTGTTAAATTTTCAGAATTTCAAAATGGCACGACCACTACTGCAGCCACATGATATCATATGTTATTCTTAACCAGCAATAGAAAACAAATTGTCTACAGTTGCCTTTTTAGCAGATCTGAGTGTTGGGGTAAAATCCCAAATAATAATGGTAGGTCTGCTGTCAAAATATTGAATGGATCAAAGTAGAGAGAGAGTAATGTGGAAATCATCTGCCCCACAGGTAGGCCACAGGTAAGGGGAGAGTGTGGGATGGGGGTATATTGGTGTTTTTGGTGGTGGAGAATGGGCACTGGTGAAGGTATGGGTGTTTCATTGCATGACCGAGACTTAAACGCAAAAGCTTTGTAAATGCTCTCACGGTGATTCAGTAAATAAAATTATAAAAAAATTTTAAAAAAAGTAAGGTGGAGTTCATGCCCAATTCAATCAGCTAATCAGTGGCTGAATAAATAGCAGTACTCCTACAATAAAAAAAAAAACCTGCTTTCTAAAGAATTCTATATTTAGAAATGATCTTTGTATCCAAGTCTATAAAAGTAAAAGATAAAATTATTGAAATGTTTCATAGGTTCTTGTGATAATAAGAATTTTATTAAAGAGCTTCAATAGCTCTTACAAATTATGCTGACAGTTCAAAAATAATTGTTAACAAATTACAAAGCTGGTAAGAGACTAATATTTATACATAAAAAATTCATGTAACTAATTTTGATTTTCATAGCTCCTTTTATACCAAAGTGACTTCAGGAGATATTGAAAAATAAATGAAGAGATTACTGATATATGTCCCAAAGTGATTTCATACGGCATCGCTTACTTTAACTGTAAATTCATCTTATATATCAATTCCTTTCATTCCTACAATCTTCATTTTTCAAATTCTATACTGGTTTGAACATTAAAACATGAAATAGGTATAAATGTGCAAATGATATATCTACTACTAACGGTGAGATTTACTACAATATGCTTCAAAATAATAATCAGACATCAGTTAAATCTGTTCAGTTTAACTGAGAAAATAATTTTTAATCTGGAACTTTATCAGATTAATCTGGTAAAATGCCATCCAAAAAAAGAAGTGGGTCATTTCATTTTTACAAGGCAAAGAGCTGAGGAATCCTGTCGGGGATACTGATTCCAGTATAATTTTTGCTGTGAAATATTTTGTGGGAACACTTAAACCAACTCTTGGCATATGTATGGTGCACAGAAGCGAAAGGGGGGCTCTAGAAATGTTCTCACTTTATTATATTATTTATTTATTTTAAACAGCGGCTTCTCTCAGTGATGCTTGGCTGGTGGTGCAGGCTTAATGGTTCGGTGCTGAAGTCTGGAGGTACTCAGGGGCCACCAACTTAATACCATTACTTAGTCCATGGCGCACCAGGAATTGAACTCTGGGCTCAAAAAATGCTAGGCATGTGCTCCACCAGCTGAGTCATCTTCCAGACCCCTTTCCTTTCTGTTTTTAAATCAAAGGACCCAGAGAAGGTGTCCATTGTAAAAGGAAGCCAACAACTGGAGTTAAAGGAAAGCAATCAGAATCTACCCTGGGAAACATGACACCATTTGCTAAACTTACTAGCCTCTCACACAGACTGTGAAGAACAATGTTATTTTTGTAAATGTAACCAGATAGCAAACAGATTTAACATACTTTAGTATAGTTGGCTCACAGAGAAAACCTATAGGAAAGCAGCGATACTTTTGCTCTGGTTCAAATAAACATCTGAAATACATAATCAACATAAATCTCACCACCCCCTTTTCCAGGCTCACCTTTCAGAATCCCCAATCCTCCCAGTCTCAATCATGCACAGTCTATACTGAATTCTCAATTTCATGAACATTTCACACTTTTCTGCCTCAACTCCTTGCCGTTAATAGTTGCTGTTCCTGGATAATTCCTGCTTGTTTTTCATGTCTTATATGAAATGTCACTTCATCCAGGAAATTTCCTAGAACCTTTCACAAGCTACATACCTTCCCATGTTAGTTACTTGGGCCTAAATAATATAACATTCTTCTTCCTCAGTGTGGTTGAAATCAGCTGGGAGTTATAGAATCAAGCAGATGGGAATGAAATACCTCCTTTTCATTCACAAATGCTAACCTGGAAGACTCAACTTTCATCTGCCAAAAGTGGGTTTGCTGAGATTCAATGCAGAATTAGACATCCACCAATGATAAGGACAGTTTGGCAATTGCAGAACTGCCCCGGGAGGTTCATTCCTGGGAAATTTATAGCATCAAGTTCACAGGATATACTTCATGAAAGTAGGTAGGTTTGCAGAGAAACAGAGAAGAGAAGAGAGCCTGAGCTTTGTTATTCCAAAGAGGAGTTAGGCTCCTAAGAACTGAAATGTTACTCCTAGACACAAGAACTGAGGTTGATTAAAAAAAAAAAATCACCCTGTGACTGTAACTTGGTCCTTAAGAAAAATGGGGAATAAAGGTTCTTCCCTTATCTAAACACACTGCTTGAGCAGTCCTTTACATAGCCCTTGGACACCTGGTCTAAAACTGTTTAGTTGCCTGTTTCCCCTGCTGGACCTAAAGTCTCACAAAATAATTAAGGGCAATGTCATTTTTTGTACCCACCTCCTACCTCAAAGTCTAGCATACAGCAGATGCAGATACAGATGCTGACACAGACACAGACAGACACAGAGAGAGAGAGAGAGAGAGAGAGAGAGAGAGAGAACAAAGTAATTGCCAATTAACGACACATTCTTTTGTTTATTCCATAAAAAATCTCCCCAACTACCGATGGAAAGAGTTCTTTTTTAAAACATCTCTTTAAATTGGATGGTATGGATGTTCTAAGTCCTTTAAAAGTCTGTAGAAGAGGGAGAAAGAATTGTAACTGACTACTTCATGGGAGCTGCTTTAAATCTTAGAGGGGTTATGTTCCTGACTTGTGGAGGAGGCAAAGGACATAGCAAAAGGGAACTGGTGGGAGGGCAGGGTGGTGAGACACAATAATTCAGAGAAAAAACAAAAAGGACTAATTTCCCAAAGTTATAATATACTCAGTTAACAGAGACTACACTAATTGAATTTTTTTTATTCTGGTTTGGGGCCATGCTCAGAAGTGCTCAGGCCTTACCCCCGGCTCTGTGCTCTGGGATCACGCCTAGCAGTACTTGGGGCACCATGTGGTACTGGGGATGGAACCCAAGGCTCCTGCATGCAGAGCATATGCTGCAGCCCTGTGAGCCATCCTTCTGACCCCTGAATTGTATCTTTTAAATAGGTTAACTCGGTGCATTTCATGGGGAATCATCCACATCCCAACTTGGGGCATATGATTAATTTTTTACTTTATGGAATTCTTTTTTCTAACTCTTTTCTTTCCTATTTCCTAAATAAAACTCTTTTATTTCACCGGGTTTTAAAAAATGAGTAAAATTACACAGTATATGAATTCTAGCTCAATATAGCTGTCATAGAATAATAAAAGATAGAGTATGGGACAGGGAACCCCAAACCCACTACAACCTGTAATTGGACAAACGAAAGTTTCACTGACAATTGTAGACCACCTATGACAGAATAAGGCAAGGACACAGTCCATCTTCATTAAATGCAAACTTGCTTTATTTATGAGATGACAAAGTCGCATTAAGCAATTCTGAAAGCAACCTACTTGGTATCACTTTTAAATGAGTGACTCATCACATTATGCAGAGGAAACTGGTTTACAAGAGACTCTGATGAGCTGCTTCCCAAAACACATGGAGGTATGATGGCAGCATGTTGGGTTCAACACTGGCTCACTCAATGTAGGCAAATTAACTTTCAAGAACAGGGAAAACCTGAGGTACTTCTTAAAGGTGTTGAGTCCCCTAAAATATCAGTTTTCTCACATCCCTCTTGCTGCACCAGGAAGTAGGGAATAAAATTCCTATACTAGGAGCCAGCTTTGAAAAAAAAAAACAACTTGCTTCTGTGATCTTCAGAGCAACTTCTTCAGAGGGATGAAATTTTCTCCTTTTTATAGACAAGAAAATAAATGAAAATTTCAACGGATACCATCTTAAAGGAATTTACCCTAGGACTATGGAAGTCATACACCCTCTACTTCTCCACGTGGCTTTTTTCTCCTGTGCATAGGCAGAGGCAGAATTGCTTCTGCAATTTCTCAGGAGAATATTGGGCAGAGGGTTCCAGTGGCTCTGAGCCCAATGCCTTCGCCCTAGGACATCCTTGGCAGTTGGATGGATTTGTGGTCTAAGTCCCTTAAGTCAGGAGTAGACATAAATCTATCCATCACTCACTAGGACACATATGAACCTCAGGATAATTTGTTTTCCAATGGTTTTGGCTTAAACCTCTAGTTTGGCATTGGCTTTTTAACAACTAACAGCTGTAGACAATTTTCACACAGAATAAAGACATCAGTGAGGCAGAGTGGAATTTTCTCCCTGATGAATAGAGAACAATAAACTGTCTTCAAGACGTGCAAAGAGCAGCCACCACACAGGCTCTAGCTTCAATCACATTTTAGAAGACTGGCAGACTACCACTGAAAGGCCAATGGATATGAAAGCTTTGAGGGCACCAGCCCTACTACCAGTTTTACTACCACTGAGGAAAGCTCTCTCTATCAACAACATCTTTCTCCTTCTTATTTTGGTTTAAAATAGTTTAAGTGGAAAATAAAACCAAACCCATCAATGCATCATTACTGTCATTTCTGATTGCCATCATGGCAGATGATTCACTACCCCTCCCTAGGAGAGAATTATGTGTCCTCCACCCACTCCAATGACTTCAAGTCTGGCCACTGACATCTGGTGCCAGTTGATACTCCTTAGCCTGTGAACTCAAGAGTAGCTGTGTGATTTGCATACGTCAAAGAAATATGGGCAGAAGTGACTTGTGTCATTTCCAAACACAAGCCTAAAGAGCCTGCTAGCAGATCGTCTTAGAGCCTGCTTGCAGGTTTTCTCTTGGAACCAGGTGTTGCATAGAAGATAGCAAGAACCACAGCTGATCCACAGTGGACATGCAAGCATCAGTAAGCAATAAGCCTCTGCTGTTATAATCATTGAGAATCTGCTGTTATATAATAAACTCACCTACAATGACTGAGAAAGACCTTGGTCCTCTTCTCTATCAATTTTTATCACTCACCTGATCCAGAAAATCATCCCTAATCTCCTTGTCCTCATGTCTTCTAACCCGCATTACATTTGTGTACAACCTATATGGTGGTGAGTGGTGTCACTTATTTTGGTGGCATTACACCTTCATTACTTGTCCCCTTTTGCTACCGAAACAGTCAGCTCTTTGGGAGCAAGTTTCGATTTCTATTTGGAGCCTTCTCATTACATCTAGAATACAGTTCTGTAAGCAGTAAAGATGAGAAAGGACAGATTCCTCAAATACTAGAAATATTCAACATTATAAAGTTGCCAACAGCTCATTTTCTAAACCAGTTTTGATTGGTAATACAAGCATTAATCATGCAGTAGAGCAGAACTCAAAACACTGGCTTACTTTAAAAGATGAGATTCTGGCAAACTTTTGTCTAGATAAACTGGAGTGAGTCCCTCAGTTCTGTGTGTGTGTGTGTGTGTGTGTGTGTGTGTGTGTGTGTGTGTGTGTACACACACATGCGTGATGGAGAGTTGGTGGCTGGGGGAGAGGCAGTGACATGACCTATATAACATAACTTTCTTGGCCTTATGAGTTATGTGAAATTATACCAATCTCTAGTATTTGTTAAATGAAGGAAATGGTCTGATTAGAATTAACTCAATTACAAAATGCCATTGGTGACCAATAGAGAACAGAATACCTATGCAACATCTTTCGAGCACCTAATAAGGGTCTGTCATTGGATCGTTCCCACATGTACTATTCTCATTTAAAATGTATAGAGAACTGAGAAGTTATTATTTTTTCCCTCTTTTTTTCCAGAAAACAGACTCAGAAAAGTTCTGTTTTTTTTTCATACTTATTCAGATAAAGGTAAAGGCCCTCCCGTTGATCGTCGATTTGCTCGAGCGGGCCCAGTACCGTCTCCATTGGAGACTTTGTTGTTACTGTGTCTGGCATATCCAACACTCTCGGTAGCTTGCCGGGCTCTCCGATAACAAAGTCAGAGCAGTTAGTTTGGGTCAAAGACTTCCTATCCTAAACTCCATGCGAATGTCCTTTAAACCATGCCATGATACCCTATGAAACAGGGACTGGGAAAAAATACCACTCCAAGTGCACTTGCATCTCTTAATGAATGAGTCCTATACTAGATACATCTCTACTTCAGTATAGTGGGTTCTAAAATGTGATAGTGTCTATAAAAAGTTTCCCACAACAGTTATTATTCCAATCCTGTCATTAGGAAAAATAATTATACTGTACTTAAGTAATAATGTCTTTCATCAAAAGATCAAGGACAGGAGGGGTAGTATGAGTAATTTTTAAAAAGATATTAATATTACACACTGGGAATGGGGTTGGAGAAAGCACAGAAAAATGTCAGGAGGTGCAAAGCAAAAGGAGGAAATTGTTGACTGCACACAAGTACAGAGTGAGCAAATGGGGGACAAAGTCGGACAAAGTGTCCTTGCACTCTGTCTATGATCCTTTTTCCTCTTCCCCCTTTTCTACAGTCTCAATGATGGTGAGGATGCACATGGGGTCATATCACTGAAGAGAGACAAGTCCATAGTTAATCAAATTGATCTGCCTGCACCATCATTTTGCTTTCTCCTAGATCTACAGCATATCAAGACAGAAATCTGAGACTCACCACAAGTTCACTGAACATGACGTCCAGCTCCTCCACAGGGGGCATGGGTAGTGCTGGCTCCATGGTCTGAAGAGCAAAGCTGCTATCATTTCGTAGCCGGTAAGTAATTTCTGGGTGATCATTATTTCGGAAACAGCAAAAGATGAATGAAATCCCCCGTCCACCTCTCTTCCTTGGGGCCATGGTTGAATGTGTTTCTATTCCTTGGAGTGACTAACGTCTGCAAAAATGAAGATATGAAATGATCAGAAGTGCAAGAATGGATCAAGTGCTCTTTTTTCTTCTAAATGTTAGATCAATTTGGGGCAGGGATAATACTCAGTGATAGAGCTTCCTCCATGCAGGTGGAAGCACTACGTTTGATCTCTCACAATACACACATACACACACACACACAAACACACACATACACACACACACAAATGCGTGCACACAATCTTAATTAAAAAAAATTTTTTTAAAGACCTATTCAAGAAAGAGTCACCACCATCACACCCTCCAATGTCTCCAGGCTCTGTACTGGGGGCAAAGTCACACTCTACAATTTATAGGATAAACCCAAAATGGCCAGGACTGAAGTTAGGCAGGGAACAGAGGCATTTCACTTTACTTGTTGAAAGTTTCCTAGAAGGCCTAAGGGGGAGATAGAGGCCAACAACTATCTTTGATTTGATTTCAGGGTTGCTATCTAGAAACAGATCAGAGCTGTGCTACCTCTAAGGTGTAATTTCAAACTAAGGAGTGGACGCTATGAGGAGACACAAAGGAAGAACTTTCTCCTGTCTGAGATTGGGACAGAATCTAAGTGACGACTCTCTGGCTCTATTATCTTCAGACTAGAATTACCTGTTAGAAATGTCTCAAGTGCAAGCTACCCCAACTATTAAATGGAAAATAAGTGTGTGTGGGGGGGGATGGGAAGTGGACCAAGATGGAAGATTTTTTATTTTTGGCTTTTTGGGTCACACCCAGCGATGCACAGGGGTTACTCCTGGCTCTGCACTCAGGAATTACCCCTGTTGGTACTCAGGGGACCATATAGGATGCTGGGAATTAAACCCGGGTCGGCCACATGCAAGGCAAACGCCCTACCCGCTGTGCTATTCCTCCAGCCCCAAGACGGAAGATTTTTCAGTAAGAAACATTTAAGGATCATTCACTCCAGCTTTAATTCCTGTAGCTCTAATATTATTCACAATATCGATCCAATGTTCAATGAATATTAGGTATCAATCTTCTTTTATAGAAACCTTGCCTCCATTCTCTACAAATATAATAGGTAAAAGTCAAACAACAGTCTCCAAGGGCTCCAACAATCTGGTTCCTTCTCCTTAACAAGCATCATTCTTCACTGTACTTCGAACAGGTCATGCAAACTTCAGGACATCAACGATGTCCTGACCCATGTTCTGGTCTATATGCATGACTGATTCTTCTCATCATTAAATTAAATTAAAAAGATCTCAGAATGAATTTCACTTTTCTGAAAGGCTACCTCGAACTGTATCTGCAGAAGCACAGTTACTCTCTCTCCCTGTACTGTGTTCTTTGCGACAGTTGCAAACATTTGAAATTATTCTATTTAATCATTTCATAGGAACAGGAGTTCAATGTTGAGACCCGGTATATGATGCAATGGGAGACATGGGTGCATGGCATACATACATACTGACTCAATGAATATTGAACTAAACATTGAATACAAAATCTCATTTAAACTAAGGACTTTACACCCCCCCAAAATAGCACCTTAGGACATAAAGATAAAAGTAAAGGAGATTTTATGTATTAAGTGATCAAGAACAATATGTTTATATGTTATTTATATAAGTAAAATACATTCGCAGAAGAAGGACTGGAAGCAAGCGTGCCAACATTAACAATGGTTAATTTTACATAGTAAGGCAATGGATTTTTTTTGTACTTGAGTTTTAAAGTGAAATCCAATGCATCAATGTATGGCATCTCTTCCAAATAGAGAATACAAGGGCAAAGCCTTTAAATTTCATAATTTGAAATTAATACAATGATGAAAACTCAGGAAAATGTTTTCACAAATATAGTTTAAAAATTTTTCTAGAGGCATGTCTTCCATTCGCCAAGGATATTAGGCTCTGAAAGATGGCAACCAGAAATCTTTGGGATGAGCAGAGGGGGAAAAGTTAAGAACAAGGAACCCATCATGAAGTCCTATATGGTGATTTAACTGGCCCTGAAATAATTAGTAAAAACATCCAATATTCCATTCTGTTGATAGACACATCTCTTGTTTCAAGCAAGAGAGCATGAGACATACGGAATAGCTGGAACTGCTTTGGTAAATATGTATTAATACATACTATATAGCAGGCAGAACTGAAGAACACAGAAAAAAGGAATCCACATGGTTTATAATCTGGTTGGAAAGAGTAATGTGGCACATAATTATAACTACTTGTTATGTCAAGCCAATAAGTATTAAGTAATGGAGAAAGACTTATAAAGGGGAAGAATCTGGTTGCTGATGAGCAAAGTTTTGATAGATTATGGAAAGCATGACATTTAGGCAGTGAGGACATGCAAAGGCTAGGAAGGGGAGCAGAGCACACAGGGGAAATGAGTAGGTATGGTAGGAGGTGTGCTGTATGCTGCGCCACGGAAGTCCTCATATCCCTGTTCTAAACCTGCCAATGACTACCCAACGCTGGCTCTGAATGTCCCTTCAAAATAAATCCCAACAATTTTTCTTTTCTATTTCTTTAAAGCTATAATCTATTTTAGCCAACACATCATTTTTAATGCCCATAAACATCTCGTACTCCCTCTGTTTTTTTTTAACTCAAGCAGCCCACTCTTTTCTTCTGCCCTTATCATCAACATTCTTCCCATGCTGAGAGTGCCGATTCTGAGAACAGTGCAGTGAGCCCCAATCACTGCTGGTGGCAGCTCAATTTGTCCAATATTTCTGAAGGGCAACATATAAAGCCATAAACTAGTCACAGTTTTTTTTGGTCCAGTGTCTCTACTTCTGGAAACAGTGACTAAGGAAATATTCAAAGATACTACCAAAGTAGTTTTCAGGAAAGTTTCAGAGCATTATCCATAGAAAGAAAATGAGAATATAAAACTAGGAAAAAAGTACTATACAAAGGGTAAGTTGTGGTTTAAGGAGATCAGTTCTTCTTAAAAACTGTTTCCATTCATGACTCATTTTTATATAATAAGGGTGTGTGTGTGTGTGTGTGTGTGTGCATGTGTTTGTATGTATACACACATATATATAACAAATAGGTGTTCAAATCAAACACTGACTAAAAATAAATCAAGAAATTTGTTTTTAAATACATTGTTTAAAAGTTATAAATTTTGTTTTTTTAATGTTTTATATTACATTTTTTAAATTAATTTTTTCATTAGTGAATCACCGTGAGTATATTTACAAACTTACAAACTTTCGGTGTTTGCATTTCAGTCATACAATGATCGTTTACCCATCCAGTGCCCATTCTCCTCCACCAATGTTCCCAGTATCCCTCCCACCATCCCAACCCCATCCGCAACCACCCCACCCTGACTCTGTGGAAGGGCACTGTCACTGTCCTCCCGTTGTTCATCGATTTGCTTGAGCGGGCCCAGTAACATCTCCATTGGAGACTTTGTTGTGTAGTATCTGCGGAAGGGCATTCACTTTTATTCTCTATCCTTTTGGGTGTTGTGGTTTTCCATAGAGGTATTGAGTGGCCATTGTGTTCGATCTATAGTCTACTTTCGGCACGTATCTTTTAACCTGAATAGGTTTCCCCAGCATCCTTTATTTGGTGTTCCCTTCTCTATCTGAGCTGTCTTTCCCCACAGCATGTGAGGCCGGTTTCCAATCCGTGGAGCAGACCTCCTGGTCCTTATCTCTACTACTCTTGGGTGTTTAGTCTCCCATTTTGTTACTTTATATTCCACAGATGAGTGCAATCTTTCTATGCCTGTCCCTCTCTTTCTGACTCATTTCACTTCATTTCACAAGATACTTTTCATGTTGATCCAAAAAGTTAGAAATTTTGACCTGAATTTAAGACAGTAAGTAAATGAAAGATCACTGAGCAGTCTTTAGTATTTGTATTTAGTTATGTGCACTTAGTTATATAATAAGATTTACAATGTCTCATATATATATGCAGGTAAAAAGGACATGCCAAAATGTGATCAGCAGGTTAGTTCATGTTAGATAGTTGGGTTACTTTATAAACACACACAAACCCTTCTCTTTTAATGTTGTTCTCAGAATAAAGACATACTACTGTCATAATAAAACAGTGCAGTGAGATTAAAGGGAGGGGAAAAAGAAACCTACAAAGAAGGAGGAATGTGCATATGAAAAAGTTCGTACCAAAAATATCCAAATTACATACCAGCTACTCAAACTACGTGTGGTAAAAAGTTGTTTTCCTTCCAATCTGTTACAAACCTGTTTTTGTAAAATATAGTAATATCTCAACAATGTCAGATTATTCTCCTTGTGTTCAAAATTATTCAGAATTTCTCCTTGTGCTTAATATTAATTTTTTTAGACTGTGTAATATAGTAGCACTGCAGCACTGTCCTCCTGCTGTTCATCAATTTGCTTGAGCAGGCACCAGTAATGTCTCCATTGTGAGACTTATTATTACTGTTTCTGGCATATCGAATATGCCACAGGTAGCTTATATAGCTTATTAAATTAAAATGTAACTGTTACATTTATGGTGTGTCCTTTGGACAGGAACAACAGCCCATTCAGTAACCTGGCTATCATCTTTTACATTCTGTCACTTGATAGTTAAATGAAGAGATTGGGAATTACTGTTCCTTTCAGTAGAAGTAAGCACCTGCGCATATGGGGAAGGAAGCAATGCTCAGGCTACTGGGAGATGAGGGCCAGAACATAAAGAGCAAGGACCAGCTCCTGAAGTGCCTTATGGTCTATGTTCAGCTTTCAAGTTCATGTCCATTCATTCCTGGATAACTGCATTTCCAGCAGAATGTGGCCTAGGACCTTTTTGGGGTTTGATGTTTTGTGACACACACACCCTCCCCCAATCCACACAAACAACAATGCAGTCAAGAATCAGAGTAATTTGTGGTCTGGGTCTTTCTCCCCCCTGCCCTGAAAAATTATCTCCACGGTATGTGTCACCAAGTACCTTGCCCATACAGAAATATAAAGCAAGCAGCTGAGAAACAAATAGAGCAATTGTCTTACTTTGCATTTTAGAAGTTGTTGTACTTAATCCTAAGTTATATTACATTCTGACCTTACTGACGAGGGGTGCAGAGGAATCATTAATATCCAAAAATTGGTCCAAAGCATTTTTTAAGTTGTAAAAAAATGCCAACATTTCCATAAACAAAAGAATATGATGTTCTTGGCTAGTTTCTAAGATGGGGAATGAGATAGAGAGCCCATTACATAGAAGAACATCTTTGAAAATCATTTTATTAAAGACCAAAATATTGCCTTTGACAGGTGATTTGTGTTTAAAAGCCTCAGTAAAGCCAAAGACCAATTTTATGCTGGCTTCTCTATGGAGTCCCAAACACAAAGTTCTCTATTAAACCCAGCTCTTAAAACTGTAACTGGCAAGACTGAGATGTACAACAAGCAGCTGTTTATATACCCAAGTTGGGTACTTCACTGTTCAGAGCTTACATAAAGATGAAAACAGGAAACAAAAGTCACAGTGCCACTTGACAGTGGATACCACCACTGGCGGTAGGCATTTTAGGCAGCTCCCCAATACTGCTCCAGTGCGCCCCTAACCTGACATGTGATCCCCACATGATTTCAATAAGCACTTTCACATCCACCATTTTATCTATCCCATCATTTCCATTTCACACATGAGACCTATGGGAGATTTGGGGCGGAGTGGGGGCAATTACAAAGAGAACCACTGAGAGAGATTTGATTTGGTGGTGAAGGTAGAGATGGTGTTTTGGAGAAGCCCAGTTGGTTTCCAAATAGGGTAGGGAAGCTGAGCAAAGGTCATACCTGTCTGCATAACCTGACTGGAATTCAGCCCACACCCTCTTTGACCTCAAGGCCATGACCTTAGTTCAGTCGCCCCTCATCCTCCATTTCAATGACTAAATTTGTTTTATTACTCTTCCTCCTGACCCTTGAGGGTTTGTCAAGGGGTTGGCTAATCTTTTCTGTCAAAGATCAGATTGCACATCTTCCAGGTCTATCTCCATTAAGCCTCTTACTGTGATACTGCACAAAAAGCATTGGTATCAGAGCAGGGTCTCAGAAGATGAGGGAGAATAGTCAGGTAGAGAATTAATTGCAAAACCTGCAGGAAGAGTTCAGAAGTGTCCGGCTCTGATGACTATGCGGACAGGAGGGCATGAGTAATTCAGTCTATGAGAGATAATAAAAAGGTAGAAAATAAAATAAGACAAGAGCCAGCCATGGATGAACTTGTGGTCCATGCAGGAAAGTTGGACTATGTCCAGGAGACACTGTAGAACTGAGTGACATGATCAAATTTATGATGTGATGAGAATAAATGCCAGACTCTTCACTCCGCAGTATGAGGCGCTGGGGTCCAGGCCCCTGCCCTCTCTAGTCTGTTCTCTCTTAACACTTGCCATTATTCACCATGCTCTAACCGGGCTGGTCTTACCTCCCCAATTCAAAATGCCACCTGTTCTGAGCTTCTGCACATATTCCTGTCTGGAATTTTCTTTCCTGACACTTTGAAGTTACAGTTCCATTTATCCTTTAGGTGCCATCTTAAAAGCTACCCCTTTGGAAGGCCCCTTCCTGATCACATTCTCTAAGATAGCAATCCCTCCCACCACAATAATTTTACAAGTAAATTGAAAATAAAAGTTTTATTTTATTCTCCTCTTGACTTCCTTTAACATCAGCCAAATCAATCGTTGTTTTGTTCTGGATTCCCCCCCATCCCTCACATGCCTGCCTCCTTCAAAAAATTTTTTTGAGGGTACACCCTTTCATTTTTTTCATCCTTCTTTCCAAAGAGCCTAGCACAGCACATGAGATATAATCAGCACCCAATAAACATTTCTCTAAAAAAAAAAAAGACTATGATGGACTAGAGCAGTTTTTGATATCCATCCATATAAAGTCCTTTTTTTTTTGTTTTTTGAATTTATGTTTATTTTGCCCACTAGACTATGAGATACTGAAGACAGAAACCAAGTTTCATTCAGTCCCTGGCAGACACTAAATTCTCAATAAATGTCTGCTGAATCCAAAAGGATAAATGCCTAAGTGAACAGATGGCCTCATCCCTGCACACTGGAGCTGTGTGACTGGGTGTTCTTCCCATAGTTGCCTGTTGATCTGCTTTCCACAACTGCAAAAACATTTGAAGTCAGTGTTGGACCAAGTACTCCTTAGCCACTTGTCAAGTTTTTCTGATACTGACAGAAGTCTCACAACTGGATTTTGTCCTTGTGGACTTTGCAAATTCCCAAAAGCAAAGCGTTTGGGAAACTCTGGCCAAGAGTTTCTGGCCCCACTAGTTAGCACTTGGTTTTCTACCCATCCTCAGACACGCTCAATTGGAAATAGATGCACTGTTAGAATTTTTCCCATTCCTGACATTCTGCAAACACTTTACCAAAGAGGTATTCACTTACTCCACTGTCATATCTGATCCTCAATAGGCCAGACAATGAGTTAGGTGCTAGAGATACAGGTGTGGAAAACTTATAGGTTTTACTAATCACAGCCTCATGAAAACATACTAGAAACAGTTAAGTAGGCCCTTCTGCCCGATTAGGGGGGAGAGTACTGTTACTGAAACAGAGGCCTATGTTTCCACATTTCAGCCCCTTTTTAATCAGGTCAGCCTGAGGGAAAGTACAAATCCCACCGTGACAGCTGGGCCCTCAACCAAAACACATCTAATCTCAGCTTCTGGCATGCTTGCAGGGGAAGGAGTCACTTCTAGGACATCCAAAATGCAATCCATCTATAACTTTACAGATGACTATTGCTATGCCATGCACAAGGAAGCAATTAAAAAGCTACTTAAGATTCTGGAGCAGGTGCATTTTGCTTAGCAAAGAGTAAAAAATTCAATCCATCTGTGGCCTCGCTCTAAGTCAGAGTCATTTGTACTGCTCTTTAATAAAACAAACAAGACTCTGAGTGTGATAACAGTCAAAATATGAGAACCAAATTTTAGGGAATGTAGATGATGATAATCAAGATGATTTTTAAAAATGTATTTTTGGAGAACTTACAGACCACAGGAAAACCTTCCTTAACATAATTCTTTTGATAATGCCAAGTCACAATACATGTGATATGCAAGATGTGTTATTCACAAAGCAACATACTGTGAGAATCTAAGACACAGTCGGAAAACTGGGTAGTCATGATGCCAAACTAGCTTTGCATCACATGGACATGATTTTTTGTTGGATTTTATTTTGGGGTTGGGGTTTTTTGTTTTGTTTTGCTTGTTTGGGGGGACACGCCTGGTGGTGATCATTGCTTATTCCTTGCTCTGCACTCAAGAATCACTCCTGAAGGGCTCAGGGCACCTCAGGCCAAAGAGAATCAAACTCAGTTCAGCTGCACACAAGGCAAGCACACTACTCCCTGTACTATCTTTTCAAACCCCACATACATGATTTCTATGGGTTCATGAGGGACTTCTACCACATGTTTATAAAATGACGTGCAGCTACTCAGCTCACTGGATGAGATACCAAGATTTTCCCAAAACCAAAATGGTTACAGGAGACAAGAGTTAAGATGTTTGAGAAAGGAAGTGAAGGAGACACAGGGTGTTCCTGCCAGCCTCCAACTTGGTTAAACAACTGAGAAGTCTTACATGTACTCACTTGCAAAGTGTGGTTGGGACCATACAATTTTTCTATTATTTTAATCAAGATAGACAGTATTTCACATTTAATGCTCCAATTATAATTCAACACTAAAACACTGTCATTGTTTTCTTATTGTAAATGCCTTTGGAATTTCTAAAGTAAATGCCACAGACATAAATAAAAAGAGGGGCAAGAGAAAGCACTTACACTTTCAGAGCAACTTTCAAGGCAAATAGGGGAATGGTCAATTTTAATTGTTTCATTACTGTTTTCAGGATGGTAGTTTACCCCACATTTAGCAATTTTCCAAAGGGCTCTGACAAGCAATTTGGGTTTCAACAACTTGATGATGTTAACCCAAATTCTCTTATCAAGAAGAATGTGAAAGGAAAAAATTGCTTTGCTTTTTTTTCTCTGGCCATCTCTCTTCCCTCTCGCATTCCTCATGTCTGGTTTCATTTCCCAAGCAGAACACATGCCAAATACTATTTGGAGCTTTAAAAAAATCACAGGATAGAGTCTAAAGGTTGTAGGAGAAACGTTTGAGGCAATGTGTTTTCCCCACAAGTTTCAACATCCTCTCCATCAGGAAAAGGAAAGGGCGTTTCTCAGCAAGTGTGTCCAGTGGAAGGACAAGCCTTCCCACATACTTGGTCCCAAAAGGATGTTCTAATAGGGCACTTCTTGGAGTGGCTCCTGGAAACTCACCCAGCAGGCAGCTCTTTCAGCCCACTGACTTTTCTGATGCAAATGGAAAACCATGAGCTGCACCATCAATGGGCAAACCCAAATCCCAACATTTGAAAAGGTCATTGTCACCCGGGCAACATTTTCTGCTCTGTAGTATTAAGCAGGGCACTGGAAGCAGGGCACATTCCCTCCTCTGCGCTCTGCCCCAACGTAGGCAGTAATGGACAAAATGGAGGCCAGAATCAGATCCCTTCCTTTCTCATTTTCTCCCTAGACAAGGCGCCCAGAGTAAAGTTCATGGAAAACCTGCAAGCCAGACTAACTCTTGACCAACACAAAATTAAATCTTCCTCCAAACTTCCAAACGACCCAGACTCCTGCTACAATATACCACCTCCTCACATAAAGAGCAAAAGCCTCCAAGTCTTTACCTTGGAAAACTAGCTGCAACTTTTCTGTTATGACTCAATACTTCAACCCTGGGTGTAGGGTATAAATCCCTTAAGCCACTATAACACAGTTCTTGAGTTAGGAAGTCTGTGCTGTTCACGTGACAGAAACCAGTCTGGAAA
Organism: Sorex fumeus; assembly: GCF_029834395.1. Lineage (NCBI taxonomy): Eukaryota > Metazoa > Chordata > Mammalia > Eulipotyphla > Soricidae > Sorex > Sorex fumeus. Next base: position 36,336,580 of record NW_026606155.1, read on the forward strand.
CCAGGACATCTCGTCTCGATCATCTGGGAGAAGAGCCAAACCAAAAGTGTCATTGGAGCTCCCCACCAAAGAAAGCACTGCCTTGCCAGACAGCCTATGCCCTTGGGCCAGCTGACCTGTTGCTAGTCTACAAGTTAAATCAATAAACAAATTTAGGATGAAGCTGAAAGAAATGCAAATTATCTTTCCTCCTCCAAACCCCACCCCCCCTTGCTGGGTTTTTATCTTCTCTGTCTCTGAGGAATCCACTCAGATTGTATGACAATTTTAAAGGTTGGAAAAAGCGGGGGTGGGAGTTTTACACAAACATAGGAAGCTGCAACTCAATGGCCAACTTTGTCACATCAAAGCTCTTGCTCTTCCAAGAGACCAAGTTTTGTTCTTTAAAAACAAAACAGTTTTCCTGATTCACATCACTGATCTTTCGGAAAGGATATATGATTAAGGCATCACATTCACCAGAAAACAATGCTTGTACACTGCAAGACACTAGCAATCACCTGTACACTATAAGCTCTGATCCTCTGTTGATTCAACTGAAGTAGCCCCTAAGGAACCTTCACCACTGCAAGTAAATGTGGGGCTCTCAAAATGTCTCCTCACTTCAACAATCACACGTGGAAGTACATGATTGTTGATGTTTGCAGATCAGCAGCCAAACCTCTGATACCCTTCACGCAGAAAACACACATGATGTTAGAAGACACTGCCTATGAAGACATATGTTATTAGATATTTTTGAACTCCTTCACAACTGAGATAAATACGGCAAATCTTTTTAAAAAGATATATATTTTTTATATATATAAAACTAAGTATATACACATAATTTGACCAAATTTATTTTCCAGATGTTCAAGCAAAACTGAGTATAAGTCTGAGAAGATAAGAGATACTCGAGATACTCGAGACCAAGGATTCTTGACACCATCTTTGCAGTAATACTAAGTCTCTCTCTCCAGAAACCCAGAGGCAGGATCCCAGAATGAATGAGTGCTATCATATGAATGAGTATTATCACTGTTCTTCACCAGCCCCCAAATCAAATGCTGTTCAATCTTATTCTTTCTCAAATACGGCAGCTACAGTTTATCATCCAGGCATTTTATGGCCATAGGTATACTTCTTTTCACACAGCCTCAAGAGAGAATCGTATCTATTAGTCTCCAGAGAAAATTACACTTCTCTGAACTGCAAATAAAAGAGGGAAAAACACTTAAGTAGAGGGCTTTCTATGTTCAAGTTTACAGAAAGCAAGTTTGAAAACTCACTAATTAACTTCCTATTTTCATGTTCTTCTGCCTACTTTATGCCAAGATCGCTTTAGTACAATTGTAACAGGAAAAGATGAAACACCATTTAGAACAATAGTTCCTGGTTAAAATTAGCCTCACTCCCTGGTAACTAGGACACCCCATTTTAAGGACATCCCATCCTTCTCATGAAAAATATCTGGGGTTTTGAACCTGGGGGAAAAAACTAATGAGCAGACACAACATGACTTGGGCAGCTCTGTGCTCATAGCACATTCAATGACCCTTTCAGCCACTCCTCTTACAGGACTTTAGGAAAGATGCCAGGATTCCTAGATACTCAGTTTCATTGTCCATTACACAACAAAAAGTTTGTCTCTGTTATTTTGCAAGAAAATGACTTGAGATGGCTTATAGTTATAACAGTGAGAACAAACCTACCAAAACAGAATCAAGGCAGCAGACCAGGTAGGTGAAATCCAGGACAAAGTACTGATGAAAGCTCAGCCTACGAGCCCCAAATTGGATGTGAGCTTCCAAAAACCGGGTCCAAATAAAAAGCTCTGCCAACTTCACAAAAGAGGCACACCAGGTTATCCTGTGTGGGAGATTCCCCACAGCTGCCCAGCAAGAAACCATTCACAGTCTGGGCTGAGGTGATGTCTCCTTGAATCCTTTAGCCTCAGGCTTCTTAAACTTTTTCCATTCATGATCCATTTTAGCCTGAGAAATTTTTATGTAGCCCTGGATATGTAGGTATATAAAATAGGTATGCAAATAAACATTTACTGATAATCAAATCATAAAGATTTATTTTAAGATTATTTTCCCCCCAAAGTTACACAACCCTATAGGAGATTTAAGAAGCTAGAATCTAGCACTCTGAAGTCCTTCATGACAGTGGTGTTGAATCACTTGTCTACGTAGTGTGACCAATCTACTGCTGGACAAAGGCTGAAAGCCATTAGCCTACTGCCATGGTTATAACTGCCATTCTGTGGACAGGAAATTAAGAAATGTGCCAGTCCCCTAGGGTAAAAATGTTGAAGAACTGTATAAACCCTATATGTTCAGAGGGTTTTAAGTGGTCATTATAAAAGGAAGAGAGATCTACATGAAAAAGTTTGAGAGAAGACTTATTTACCTACTGCTCTGTGGAAAAAATGAAGCAGATTCCTTTTGCTGACATTCTTGTATATATCAGCAGAGCAAATTCCTGGCATGAGTTTGGATTAATCTCTACAGGGCCACTGTCAACGCTGCATCAACAGCTCTGCACATGAGCAACTTCTCTGCAAAGTGTAGGAAATTCTGAAGGTTTGGGGCTCTAAGTAAAAGGGTTTTTTGTTTTGTTTTGTTTTGTTTTAACACCAAATCTTAGTTTGCTTGAGTATCTTCAAGGACTCAATGTGTTTAGTAATTCAGTCCAACCACTTGCAAAAAAACTACATCACACACCCAACTTAGTGTAAAGATTCTAACATTACCAACACTGAACTGAATTCTCTTTATACATTCTTTGGCCACTGAACTCATGTACCTATTATGCTATATTCTATGTCTGAAGGCAGCTTGGATGCCCCAAGGCAATAATCGGTCACCAAAATAGAAAACTTTCTCCAAGCAGCTAGGGACACTGGGTTCCATACTTCTTCTCAAAAAGATCACTCTGAACATGGACAGACACTGCTACCATTTCCCATAACAAATGCAAAAATGCTTAAGAAGGCTCTGATTTCAGATTTAAAATTACAATGTGGGGAGCTGTTTACTAACTCCTGCTACTCTCCAATGCCTGATGCTCAGCATGGTTCGCTTTGGGCGAAGCCAGTGCCACACCTATGCTCAGGCTGTTCCTAATGACCCTTATTCATCACTTGGCAGAGAAGCCACCCAGAAACAATGAGGAAAGAGAATGGAGTCACGTTGTGAAAAAAATGCAACATCCAGAGAAAGAAATACCCTACCCTCCATAAAAATCCTACCAATAGACTATACAGAGAAAACCTCCAAGAGACACCTACAGATGGGTGTACTACGAATGGATGCAAGTTGAGGCATACAGGTCAGACAGTAAATGGGTACACTGGCTTCCATCTGGTGTGGGTATTATGCCATTGTAGTGGGTGCTGCCGCTTCTTTCAGGATGCCCCAGTCCTCAAGAGATATACCTACCCTCTAATGACTAGAAGTGAGGGCATTATTGTGTCATGTCAGTCTATAAGGGCTGGAGCGATAGCACAGCAGTAGGGCGTTTGCCTTGCACGTGGCCCAGCCTGGCCAAGCCAGGTTCGATTCTTTCACCCCTCTCGGAGAGCCCAGCAAGCTACCGAGAGTATCTCGCCTACACGCAAAGCCAAACACAGTAACAACAAGTCTCACAATGGAGACGTTACTTGGCCCGCTCGAGCAAATCGATGAACAACGGGAGGACAGTGTCAGTCTATAAAAAGAATTCACAAAGAGAAAGCATTAAAAAGACCAAGAGAAATTTCTCCAGACCTCCCTTCATGTGGGGAATCTACATAAGGCACTTACATGTTAAAAGCTTCTAAAACCAGAACAAACTAAAAAAAAAAAAAAAAGAAAAAAAAAACCTGGATGAGAAGGGGAGAAGGAGACACCAAGGGGAAGAAGAAAAATAAAAACCCTCAGGCCCCACAATGATCAATCTGATAACCTATGGATGGGAAAGTCAATGCTTTTGACTGAGAGGAGGCATTCTGGTGGTAACTTATTGCTTTAATGAGCCTACAGATATTGTCACATATGGGTACAGATAATATTAATAAGGGTGTCCACTACAACATTTGTCTTTTCTTGTTTTTTTTTTTTTCTGGCAGGGGCGAGGGGGAGGGGGACACCTGGTGGTGCTCAGAGGACACCTGGCAGTGCTGGAAATAGTAATATATCAGCGTACCTTAATTTTTGTACAACTTTTCCAGGCGAACAACACTGCAATAGAAATAATACAGGGTCCTTTAACTTCTAAGGCTTGGGAGCCATCCGTGGCAGTGCTCAGAGACTGCTCTTGGCAGTTTGGTGACAGGAATAGAACCTGGGTCTCCCACATAAAAGTTTGTGCTCCAGCCCTGTGAGTCATCTACCAGGGTCCAGGATTCATTGTTTGTAGTAGAAAATCATCTAAAGGTACTTCATGGAAGGCTTTTTCCATATATGCTGGGTCAGCCACAGTATAAAATATGAAAGCACAAAGTATGAAAATAGTTTTTCTAATCTGATGGCCAGGCAGATTTCTACGCCAATTAAATGAGACTCTCTAGTATTGGGAACCCAGGCAGAGTGATTTTCCCAAGCTCTACACGGATTCCAATGTGTACCAAGTTTGAGTATTGATGCTATAGAGTTCTTGGTCTGGGTTTAAAAGATTGCATTGGGTTTTTCATATGAACCTAATACTGACAAACGGGTACTAATTAAAAAAAAAAACAGAAAACAGGTTTCTCACACACACACATACACACACACACACACACACATATATATGTTTATATATACATCACCATCATCATCAAAGTGAAAACTAGTTGTTGCCCCCTTTCGCACTCCCCACATGCACAGATAACCTTCCAAAAATGGAAGTATATGTAAAGTTGTTAAAGTAATTAGTCAATACCTTGTACTCAGAATATGTTCTGTAGCACTGTAGCACTGTCCTCCTGTTGTTCATCAGTTTGCTCAAGCGGATCCAGGAACGTCTCCATTGTGAGACTTGTTGTTACTGTGCTTGGCGTATATCAAATATGTCAGGGGTAGCTTGCCAGGCTTTGCCATGCAGGCGAGATACTCTCGGAAGCTTGCCTGGCTCTCCAAGAGGGGCGGAGGAGTCGAACCCGGGTCCGCTGGGTTGGCCGCGTGCAAGGCAAATGCCCTACCCACTGTGGTATCACTCTAGCCCTCAGAATATATTCAATGAACGAAAACTATTATTTCCGTGTGTGCTTAAGTTTGTGGAGACTACAAGAATTATTTCATGTAGATAATGAATTTTCATCAGTGAATCACTGAGGTGTCAGCATTCTATAGGAAGTTAAAGGTTTGTAAACCTTTTTACTACCCTCATTACAAGTCTAAGTATACACCGGAATAAAAATGTGTTAGTCATTATATTGATTCTTTTATATAAAATTATAGATAGCTCAAAACCCATACCTCAAAACGAAGACAGCTTCACTGTCAATATTCTATGGATTTGCAGAGCCACAGAAATCACCCATTTAAAAGTTATTCTATGTCAGCTAACCAATCTAACAACTTCAGTAATACTTGATGCAACCTTAATGAAACACAGAGAAGTAAATATCCAAGGTTGCAGCCGTCAGCTAGAGAGAGAACAATGTGACAAACTTCAAAAAACAATGTTTTGATTTAATTTCTGCTTGTGATGTGAGGCAGGTTTTTTTTATAATTTCTGATTCATAGATGCTATTATGCTACAAGTTCTTCAAATATTCTGGGGCCTGTAAGAAGATGAATGGGGAAATTTTCATTTTGGGGGAATTTTTTTGTTGTTGTTTTCTGGCGACATCCAGTGAGGCTCAGGGCTTACTCCTGGCTCTGTGCTCAGGGATTAATTCTTAACAGGGTTGGAGAACTATCTGTAGTACCAAGGATTGAACCTGGGTCAGCCACATACAATGCAAGTGCCCTACCCACTGTACAATTTCTCTTTCACTCTAGTATTTTCCCCCCTGCATTTGCTGTTTCAGTTATACTTATACTGGAATTTAAAAACATAAGGGCATCACAAATGTAACCCAAAACAGGGGGCATCAGGACGCTCAGACATGAAAAAAACTTGGTACTTGTTATGTTTTAAAGATGCCTTCAGGGGCTGGAGCGATAGTACAGTGGGTAGGGTATTTGCCTTGCATGCAGCCGACCCAGGTTTGATTCCCAGCATCCCATATGGTCCCCTGAGCAACGCCAGGAGTAATTCCTAAATGCAAAGCCAGGAGTAAACCCTGGGCATCGCTGGGTGTGACTCAAAAAAAAAAAAAGATGCATTCAATTATATTTAAAAATTGTATTTTTATAAAAGTACACTTTTCATAATTATTCTCTTTTAGTTATTTTTAAGTATGCATAAGCAACATGGTAAAGTTCCTTTCCTGCAACCTTCTCTGAAGTACATGTTTCTTCTTGAGATTCTGTCTTTGGTATGTATGTTTGAAATGCTTGTAGTCCTCCTTATCAAACAACAGTTGCCACTTCATTTGAATAATCAAATGAACACAATTATATGAATATATAAAAGGTAAAAAGATGCTGTTTATGGATCAAGTTAAGACTTCATTAAGGACTTACATGAAACTGAAGTCTGAATGTCCAATGAGGTTAGATATTAATTATTTGCTGGCCATATCTTCCAGAAGATTATGCAACTAAGACCTTATCCCTTCGTATATTTCTAAATAAGCTTTTGTTCCTCAAAAGAAACAGTGACCAAAATACAGAGAGAGCCCACAGAATAGTAAAGTTATTTACCTAATGCCCGTCAGATAAGGGGTTAATATCCAGGATATACAAAACATTAGTAGAACTCTACAAGAAAAAAACCTCCAACCTGCAAAAATTGGGAATAAGAAATGAGTAGAAACTTCCTCAAAAAAAAAAAAGGCCATAAGGCACATGAAAAAATTCTCTACATCACTAATCATCAGCGATATGCAAATCAAAACAACAATGAGCTACTGGGGCCGGAGCGATAGCACAGTGCGTAGGGCATTTGCCTTGCACGCAGCAGACCTGGGTTCCATCCCCAGCACCGCCAGGAATAATCCCTGAGTACAGAGTCAGAAGTGACCCCTGAGCATCGCTGGGTGTGACCCAAAAGGAAAAAAAATGAGCTATCATCTCACAACACAGAGACCGGCACATATCAAAAAGAACAAGAACAACCAGTGCTGGTATGAATGTGGGAAGAAAGGGACTCTCTTTCATTGTTGGTGGGAATGCCGACTGGTCCAGGCTTTCTGGAAAACAATATGAGCATTCCTCAAAAAACTAGAAATTGAGCTTCCATATGATCCAGCAGTACCACTTACAGAAATATATACTGGAGGTGCAAGAAAGCACAGCAGAAATGACATCTGCACCTGTATGTTCATTGCAGCACTGTTCACAATAGCCAGAATCTGGAAACAACCTGAGTGCTGTAGAACAGATGATTGGTTAAAGAAACTTTGGTATATCTACACAATGGAATACTATGCAGATGTTAGGAAAGATGAAGTCATGAAATTTGCTTATAAGTACTTGGTCATGGAGAGCATCATACTAAGAGAAATGAGTCAGAAAGAGAGGGACAGACATAGAATGGCCACACTCATTTGTGGAATATAAAATATCATAAAATGAGACTGAAACCCAAGTATAGTAGAGACAAGGGCCAGGAAGATTGCTCCAAGGTTGGAAACCTACCTCATGAGCTAGGGGAGAAGGCAGCTGTGATAGAGAAGGAATCACTAAGTCAATGATGATTGGAGGGATCGTTAGGTGTGGGAGATGTGTGCTCAAAGCAGAAAAGGACCAAACATGATGGCCTCTCAGTATCTGTATTGCAAACCACAATGCCCAAAAGTAAAAAGAAGTATGGGGGAAATTATCTAACATAGAGGCAGAGGGAGGGCTTGGATGGGGATGGGGGAGATACTAGGGACATTGGTGGTAGAAAATGTGCACTGGTGGAGGGATGGGAGTTTGATCATTGTATGACTGAAACTCAAACATGAAAACTTTGTAATGGAATCTCATGGTAATTCAATTTAAAAAAATCTCTAAATATACACTCTAGATAACCAGGGGAAAAAACTATTCTGAGAATATAAAATTATTCCTAGCATAATGTTATCAAGTAAAATTAAGTTTCTAACTCGGAAGGAAAAGTTCACTGAAAGACACAAATTAAAGTGGGTTTATCAGAGATTGTTACATAATACTACAGTATAAATATGAATGTCTCATAGGACAGTGATGAGATCTAAACAACAGATGGTCCAGCATCAGTATATAGGGCATGCCTATTAACCATTGGGAAAATACTGACAGCAACAGAAAATTGTTCTGATTGGTTAATGGGCTGTTTGGGCAATTCAGTTCTAGGTCACCTTCAGGATCCCTGAATAATCTGGAAAGAGGTTAAATAAAAAATGACATTTCTGGGTGCTAAGAGGTAAAAGAATCTTGGGAAAGTATAAAGTTGAACATGTACTTTTGGGGGGTAAAAGAGTGTTTTACTTTTAATGTGCACTTAAAAATTGTCTGACCTATATGCACACAATGAAAGAATGTTAAGGCCCAGAGGACGGGAAGTAGTCAGGGCAATGTTCTGAAAGTTGTTGGATGACACCACAAAGAACATACACCATAGTGAATTTGGTGAACGTTGTATCATCACTTTCACGAAACAAAACTACAACAAAAAATAGCACTTACTAGCAGCTATAATAAAAAGTGTTTTCTCATTAATATTACTTTCCCTTGTACCTTAAGAAGTTATTTGAAGAGCTTAACAAACAATTCTGAAAATGCAGGAACCAAACAAGTATGAAGAAAGATCTTTACTGATTTTAATTACTCTCTTTCTCTCTCTCTTGCCTCTCTCTATATATACATATATGTATATGTATATGTATATATATGTGTGTGTGTGTATATATATATATGTATTATCAGACTCTTGATCTAAGTCTAAACCAGAAAGAAAATTAAGAAAAAGTCATTCCACATTATCAAAAGGGAAGTGCAAAGGAAGCTAATCCTATTCAATGTGCCCACTCTCCCCAACTCTGTAATTTTCCGTATCATTTGGTGGGAACAGTAATTGCTTTATTGAGCAATTCAAAACTAGACACTAGAGACGAAACTGCCTCACTTGAAAAAGTTGTAAATGAGATACCAAGGAAAGTTCTATTTGAAATTATCATTTTGACTCATTCACCTAGTCTGGAGTAGCTGGTCTGAGGTTATTAACCCAATTATTAGAGTCTGGCAAACTCCCCGTGCGTACCCAATATGCCAAATACAAGTAACAATGATGGGTCTCATTCTCCTAAAAGAGCCTTCAATATAATCTCAGGGCTAGGATGAAAGAGACGTTACTGGGGCCTGCTCGAGGCAATCGACGAATAACAGGATGATTTGTGATTGTGATTGATTGTGATACTAAGAAATATTGTTAAATAGCTAAGTTATCAAGATGCTAAATTTTATAGGAAACTATTAATGTGGGACTAGTTGATTATTTATGGTAATGGTAATGTTTATTTATAAATACTATATAGACACTAAAAGGAATGTGACATCTTGGGCCAGGAAAATAAATAGCTTAATGAGCCTGAGCATATATTTTGCAAGCGGAGGCCCAGGCTCAACTCTGGCACCCTATGATCCCCTTATCCTTGAGCACAGACAAGCGTGGCCTCAAGAACAAAACAATAACAACAAACAAATCTTTTCTGATGTTAGGAGGTCCAAGTGTACTAAATAAAAAATCTAATTACATAATAGATACAGTATTCCATGAATATAAAAAGAATATGCTCATTTAAAAATGCAAATAAATTGTCTAGCGTGTGATAAAATAATAGATTAAAAAATATGAAGAGTGAATGGTACCCTCTAGAAAATAAAATGGAGGCTAGAGAAGAAAGGAAGCACACTTGCATATTGGTTTCTTCTGTTCCAATTTTTTTTTAATGGGTTTTAGCTACATTTTCGTTTGGGCCTCATTATCAAGCTGTTTCTTAATGTCTACAAAGGTGCTGCAAGTTGTAAATTAACCTTTTAAAAAAATCAAATAACTTACTTGTCAACCCTCTGCCATGTCAGCCAGTTTTAATGTACTTTATATCCATTTGAGCTGGAATGATAGCACAGCGGGTAGGGCGTTTGCCTCACATGCAGCCAACCTGGGTTCGATTTCTCCGCCCCTCTCGGAGAGCCCAGCAAGCTACTGAGAGTATCCCGCCCACATGGCAGAGTCTGGCAAGCTCCCCATGGCATATTCAATATGCCAAAAATAGTAACAACAAGTCTCACAATGGAGATATTACTGGTGCTCGCTTGAGCAAATGAATGAACAACAGAAGGACAGTGCCGTACAGTGCCATCTTACTTTTTTAAAAAAATTAAAAGGTAAGCAATGAGTCTTTAATGTCCTCCTGGGAACACAGTCCATTGTCAGAGTGTGTGCTCGGACTTAGCTTTACAGATGCTTTCATTTCTGCACTTTTCCATTTCACCACACCCAACCCTACAATTGTTAGTTTTCAAAATGAAAACAATCTGTTTTACTGTAAAACATCAATATGAGCAATGACTTTCCCTTAGGAGCATAACTAATTTGGAATGAGGGAGAGTGGTCAGGAAGCTACCAAAACATTTACCACACTGTCTATCAATACAATCCTATAATTAAAAATATATAAAAATTTGTTTACTTTCACTAAAAGAGTACAGTTCAGAATCCCGTTGAGTACAGTATATTTTGTGCTACAAACGTAAATATTTCTAATTTTATCCTCTCCAGGGACACTATTAAGAGACTAGAAGCTACGAGTGGGGTATAAAAAAAAGGAATTTTTCCTAAGTATTTGTTGGGAAATTTGACCCAACAGTGATGATTTTGTTTTTAATCTCAAATTCTTGCTTCCTACAACCTATTCTATAGCCATTAGAATAATAATATTCCAATGTATTATTATTACACTGGCTTCTGACCCAACCTTAAATAAGCAAAGAAATACAGTAATAGAAAGTATAAATTACAGAAGGGCACCAAATGAAAGTATAACCGCTTAATCTTTTGATCACAAAATTTTAAGGGGAATGCTGGTAATTATTTTCTAAAGAAGTTTTTAAAAAGCAATGTCTAAATAAAAGGTTGTATTACACCAAAAAAGACCTCAAAATAACAATGCAAAGAAAGTCAGGCTTCGCATTTTATGGGAACAGTCAACTTACTTGAACACATGATAGAAAAATGCTTAAATCTTGCTTATACACAATTTCAGCATATAAACCTTCACCTTTCCTCTGTGCTTATCCCCTTTATATCTCTCCTAAAATCATTACTTACCTGCTAGACACCATTTCCCATTTCATGAAAATAATCAACCAGGATGAGTTGTTCTCATTAGTTGTCTCTCCTATTTACAGGCAAGAGAGTAAAATGTTCTTCTAACCTGCCAACCTGTTCCTTCATGGTTTCTCCTCTTACAAATACTGCCCCGCCTCACCCAGCAGTGGTGCGTAGTTGGGAAAAGCCTGTCCCTTTGTGGAAAAGCATGCAGGTTAACAACCGTACTTGCTCATACTGGAAAAGCAACTAAGAGAGATGCCCATAGATAATCAACCTAAACACACACACACACACACACACACACACACACACACACACGTCAAACTGGTTTTTCCTCATATGTACAATTCATTAGAGGTTAAGAATCAACCCTCCCCTACTCATTCGCAAACTTATAATTCTGTGGGATGATCATTTTTATATTTTTATTCTTTTACCCATGAACCTAATTTGTGCCCAGTACCCTGTTCAGTCCTGGGATACAAGGATGAACTAAGCAGATATGGGCCACTCAGAAAGCTAACTTGTTCATCTTTCTTGTGAACTTCTCAAACCGCTCTCTGGCTCAGTGAAAAAATGGGTAAGGTCTGAGTATGATATACCTGATTTGTCACCTTGTTTTTGAGAGGCATAAGCAAATATGCTGCTTCTTTCAAATGCAATCAGTTTGACAGAAAGTTCCTTATTCCCTTAAATATGGACACCCAGGAAAGGAAGACAGTGATGTCTATGTGCACAAGAAACAGAGAAAGGTGTGTTACCTCTGGGAGGCTAATATCTGGAACTTCATATAACTCCCAGTTCTTAGTTTACGATAGTCCCAAAAAATATTTCATATTTAAGAAAAATTTCAAAATTTTTTATTTACAAATTACTATGAATAATATAGAGCTTATTTTCACCAAGCAATTGATACTTATCTGGGAAGCAAATTTTACCAAATTGACTTTCCATAAATTTTAAATAAGTCTGTGGATGGGTGGGATATAAGGGGTGACTTATTCTGTAAGGCTTTAAAATAACACAAGTTTTGAAAATACTACAGCTTGAAAGGGTTCCTCTATCCTGGAATTCAAGTTATACGGGTATATATACCTGGAATTTATAATGGTTGCCTGTGAATACAGTGATAGTACAAGTGGGAGGGAAAGATGGGAAGTTTTAATGAAACTATTAAATTTCTAGACCTGCCTGTGCTACAGTTAAATATTCTTTAACGTTTTCATTCTGTGATTCAGTGGACTTTAAGCTCTTAGGACAATTGTTAATGGTTTTCTTGTTTTCTAAGGAATCCTGGTTTATGCTTCATTTGATTAAATTCAATGGACAACTAACTTACTAGTTGATCCCATATGGGTCAGAAACCATATGGGACACACCATCACTTTAACCAATTTTAATATTAATGGTAGCAAGCAGATTACCATAGTCCCACTACAATTGAAAAGGTATCAAAAGATGAAGTGAAATCAAAATCTTAGCAGTTGTTCTAGGAGAACTAGGAAGAGTCAGCAAGGATTTAAACCCTGCCTGCTCTATTCCTAAGCCCACTCTCTTTCTATACACTTTAGTCCCCCTAAGTCATAAACTAGTATCTCTTAAAACACTGCATTATTTTATAAGAATACAACCTAATAATGAAGTCATGGAGCCAAACAAAAATATCTCATTTTTTTATTATTTTTTAAAATATTTTTATTTATTTATATTTTTATTAAATTTTTTTAAATAGTGAGACATCATGAGGTACAGTTGCAGACTTACACATTTTTGTGCTTGGGTTTCAATTATATAATGATCAGATACTATCCCTCCACCAGTGCCCACTTCCCACCACCATGCATCCCAGTATCCCTCCCACCCCCCATCCCCCCATCCCACCCTGGCTCTGTGGCAGGTCATTCCCCTCTGTTCTCTCTCTCCTTTTGGGAGTTGTGGTTTGCAAAAGAAACATTGAGTGACAATCATGTCTGGTCTATAGTCTACTTTCAGCATGCTTCTCCCATTCTGGGAGGGTCCTCCCAACACCTTTATTTGGTGTTCCCCTCTTTATCTGAGCTCCCTTTTCCCTAGTATGTGTGGTTGGCCTCCAAGTCATAGAGTAGAATTCCTGGTACTAATCTCCGCCATTCTTGGGTGTTAGTTTCCTATTTTGTTACTTTATGTTCCCCAGATGAATGCAATCTTTCTATGTCTATCCCTTTCTTTCTGAGTCATTTCGCTTAACATGATATTTTCCATGTAGTACCACTTGTATGTGAATTTCGTGACTTCGTCTTTTCTAACAGCTACATAGTACTCCATTGTGTAAATGTACCAAAGTTTCTTTAACCAGTCATCTGTTCTCGGGCACTCAGGTTTTTTCCAGATTCTGGCTATTGTAAAGAGTGCTGCAATAAACAGGCAATTGCAGATGTCACTTCGACTATACTTTTTTACCTCTCTGGGATATATTCCCAGGAGTGGTATTGCTGGATCAAATGGAAGCTCAGTTTCTAATTTTTTGAGAATCAACCATACTGTTTTCCAAAAGGGCTGAACCAGTCGGCATTCCCACCAACAGTGAAGGAGTGTCCCTTTCTCACCACATCCTCGCCAGCACCGGTTGCTTTTGTTCTTGTGGATATGGGCCAGTCTCTGTGGTGTGAAGTGATATCTCATTGTGGTTTTGATCTGCATCTCCCTGATGATTAATGATGTGGAACATTTTCTCATGTGCCTTTTAGCCATTCGGATTTCTTCTTTGTGAAAGTTTCTATTCATTTCATCTCCCCATTTTTTGATGGGATTGAATGTTTTCTTTTTGTGGGGTTGAACCAGTACTTTGTATATCCTTGAAATTAACCCCTTATCAGATGTGTAGTTGGTGAATATCCTTTCCCATTCTGTAGACTGTCTTTGTATTTTGGTCACTGTTTCTTTTGAGGTGCAGAAGCTTCTTAGTTTACGATAGTCCCAAAAAATATTTCATTTTTAAGAAAAATTTCAAAATTTTTTATTTACAAATTACTGTGAATAATATAGAGCGTATTTTCACCAAGCAATTGATACTTATTTGGGAAGCAAATTTTACCAAATTGACTTTCCATAAATTTTAAATAAGTCTGTGGATGGGTGGGATATAAGGGGTGACTTATTCTGTAAGGCTTTAAAATAACACAAGTTTTGAAAATCAAGAGCACAAAAAGGACATATTTTGTAGGAATGTGAAAGTTACCATCATTGCTAAGAAGGGATCATTTAGAAAACACCAGCACCTAACACTACTCTTAAAGAGACAACAGTCCATAATTCTGCCTTTCAACCTCTTTGTCCCAACAAACAGAGTTTGAGAAAAACAGATTGTGTGACAGGGAAGAATATAATAAGTGGGTGGGGGAAATGCCTAAAACAAGACAAACATTTGAGAAAAACATCAAGAATCTGAAAATTCTATCACAGCGCCTATATAAGAAAGGATCCAGAAGATGAGAACAAATGAGACAAAGAAAATAGAATAGGAAGAGTGCACAGAGTCTAGAACGTAGAGTTCTGCTCCAGAATGAAATTCATGAGCTGCACTGTACTGCTCTCTTTTTCCATTTAGAAAAAGAAACAGGCATGAAAATAAGAAAATTCTGTTTAACTAGTTAGTACTATTTTTACTGTTCTACTTGGGTAGAACAGGTGAAACATGAGGACCCTATTTGGATAAGAGCCAACTCTTCCTAATAACAGATTAGATTACTTATATAACCACATACACAAAAATGTAAGTGCTAAAACTATAGGGTGTCATCCTCCTTCATAACATGTAATAGTATACTCCCTTTGTAAAGTAATTTATAGTTCTCTAAGTACTTCTACATGTAACATATCATTAGATTTTTCCTAGTGATCCTAAAGAGAAAGAGGCACAAGCAGATACTGGTTTCATTTCTACTTAACTAATGAGAAACTACCTTTGAGCACGACCTCCACAAGGTCAAATCACTCCTAACTAGCATAGTGGAGACCTGAATTCAAGCCACCCTCTTAACAATATTCTGCATTGCCAGCCTGCTCATCCTAGAATCACCTAATAGAGTATAGAGTAGCCCAAGGGCCTTTCATTGAAGGCTTTGATACAAGAAACACCATTTAAATTATGTCTGAACCAGATAATTATTATGTGTAATTAACACATTTAATGTTAAAGAGCAATACATTATGCTGCCAGGAAGTATCTACAGCAGAAAAAAAATACATAAATCTAGATACCCTAGTATGTTATTGTTCAGCTACAGCTTTATTCAGTCTCTATTCATATAACTAGCATGTAAGCAATTTATTAAGGGTGAAGAATTTGCCACATGTAAAGAGATTAGGAATACACAACTGAATAACCAGACTCCATGCCTTTCAGAAATCAAGAAGATAAAAGAGAAAGACTAACCTTGCAAAGTGCTAACTAGATATTTCAGCAGGTAGGGCATTTGCCTTGCATGCAGCCGACCTGGGTTCGATTCCCAGCATCCCATATGGTCCCCCAAGCACCACCAGGAGGAATTCCTGAGTGCAAAGCCAGGAGTAACCCCTGTGCATAGCATGGTGTGACCCCAAAAAGAAAAAAGAAATTAAAAAAAAAACCTATATTATCAGGTAACGCTGTCTGATAGGATGGGAGAAATAAGAGAAACCATAATTGGTTCCAGTTATTAAGGAGATTATAGTCTAACAAAGGAGAGATTCGTAAACCCAATAAAATATAGAATATTAGAGATAAGCACCACAAAAGGTATTAAGCAATCTAAGTGTTCAGGCCACAGGCAATTACAGCAACTTTAAAATTTTTTTAAAAGATGAAATATGAATGGGGTACAAAGGCCAGCAGCTGTCTCTGTGGAGACAGATCCCAGAAAATTCTACATTTGGGCTTATGACAGTCTTTATGTAAGGGCTGCTGATCTTCCCTGAACTAACTTTCTCATATTCAGAAGGCCATAAAGATATCTCCTAAACAACTGATGAAAGATATCCAAAACACTCATCTTACAAGGACCTGTATTAGATTAAGAAAATAAATTATTTTTCTCTAAATAGCCTTTGTATATATTGATAGAAAGATGTCAATTACAGAATTTTGGGGGTGGGAGAGTTGGTATAGTAGATTAGGTGCTTGCCTTGGATGTGGTACCACATATTAAGCCCCAATAAAAATGATCCCCAAGTCCAACTCCAAATACCCCAGTCCAAAAGAAAAAGATCCTACTCATCAAAATCGTCAGTTACATTCTCAGGAGTTATTCGAAACAGTTTTGAGGGAGAAGCAAATTATTACTGTATGATACAGAAACATATTAATAGCTTTGAAGAGATCTATGGGATTCATGAGTGTTGGTACTATTTTCAATAAAACTGGAGTTTCAGGGGTGGGGATGGGAGCAGAGAGATAGTACAATGACGCTGGCCTTGCATGTGACCGGCCAACCAGGGTTCAAATCCAGGCATCCCATTTGATCCCTCAAGCCTGCTAGGAGTGATTCCTGAATGCAGAGACAGGAATAACCCTTGAGCAATGTTGGGTGTGCCCCCCCCAAAAAAAATCCAAAGTACTGAAGTTTCACATACATTCAACTAAAAATAATCACAAATTATGAAAAACTTGAGTGATCATATTTATTCTTTATATAAATAAAGAAGCTAAGAAATACTGAATGACTTCCTCAAGATTATATACTAATTTGAATATCTAGCAATAAAATAAAATTCAAGATTGGTTCTAAATAGATTCTTGGTAAGTGAGAAACCTGACTATTAAAACAATACATGAATATACATTTTAGTCACAATTTTAAAAAATCAATAGTAGGTACTAAGAAAAAACTATATGAATTTTTACTGCTAGGAATTTTACCAAAAACTTTACCATCTCATTCAACTTGCTCAGTTGAATGAATTAATTTTAATTGAATTTTCTTTGACCATTTTGTTAAAGAAAAAAAGAAACCCAATTCCAGAGGCAAACTAAACAGCATACCATTTATGTATCTGTGATCTTTCAAAGAAAGAGCTAGCTTAGAGGAGCCAGAGAGATAGTACAACAGCAGAACACTTGCACGCAGCAGAACCCAGTTTGATCTCTGGCACCTCAGTGGTCCCTCAGCAACACCAGGAGCGCAGAGCCAAGAATAAATAAGCCCTGAGCAACACTAGGTGTGGCCCCCAAAACAAAAAAAAAAAATCAAAAAAATTAAAGCACTAATTCAGAGACTCTTCCCACTGACCAGCTGGTTCCTGCTTCTGGGAGCAATATTAAAGTCCAGGAACTACCAGTTTTCTTGGCTCCTAGCAAATCTGGACACGTGGTAGTGTCTTACTAGAGACATCTTACTATAAACAATAGGGCCTGCATCAATTCTGGTGCAAAACGTTTTATAAATTCAAGTTTATAAAAAGCAGAGCAAAGCACATAGCAAAGCACATAGCAAAGCACATAAAAGCAAAAGCCTTTAGTTATTCTTCCTTGAGAGATACATAAAATATTCTATTATTTAACATCATTCCACCCCCTAAATTTACTTCATTTGCCTAAACTAAGTCCTATGTTGGATTTGCTTGGCTAGGAACAGTCAAAATAAACTTAATACTTTTGGTATTTCTACTGCAATGCCAGAGAAATATTTAATTTTTCTTTTACAACAGAAATACTAATACATATTCTACCACCCGTGAAATTTCTCTTTGGGAATGGTTTTGTTATGCTACAAGCAGTTTTTCCTTACACATCCTTTTAAGGAGAATATTCCTAGTTGCAAACCAAGTGAACTGTGCCTATAATTATGACAGCTCCTTTCACATCCCACACCTTTTCACATATCTCCCAGAATGGCTAGTTAGATTGATGTAACACTAGGGATGAGTCAACTACAGCCCATGGGATGAATGCAGTACCACTCACCTTAAAAACACTTTTTTCAAAATAATTTGTTTTGGGGCTATACCTGCTGTGTTAAGAGCTTACTCCTGGTGTGCTTGGGGGGCCATATTTGTTTCTATGAATAGAACCAGAACGAAGCAAGTGCCTTAATTTCCTTTCATCTGCCCCTCTAAATAATCTTTTATTATGTCACATCCACTCTCATGTTTATATCGAGGTTTTCTGAGCAATTGCTACAGAGATGTTTTTGGCTCTCCAAATCTACAATATTTACTGTGTAGCACCTCATAGAAAACGTTTGCTGACCCGACCCCTACTCTACATTAAGTACATGAAGCAAGGAGCTGAAGAGATAATAGGAGATAGGGTGCTTGCCTTGCACACTGATGACCAAGGTTTGGTCCTCAGAACCCCATATCCAACAGCACTATTAAGAGTGATCCCTGATGCAGAGCCAGGATTATGCCCTGAGAATCACCAGGTGTGGCCCAAGAATTGAAAAGTACTTGAAACAACAACAACAACAACAAGCTGTAGGATGTATTCACAACTACATATGTGAGTAATAAATCAACCCATTCGGGGAGGATTCTTGAAGCCCTGGAGATCAGAAAGACAAGAACTCATCTTCATGGAAGTCATAATCTAGTCAAGAGGAGATAAACATAACTAGTCTTATTTCAGAGGTAAAATGGGATGTTTAGAGAGCATGGATTCTAAGGATTCTAGAGAAGTAATGATTTTCTAAGATGCAAAGTCATGAGTTTGACATCTGAGAAGATACCATTGGAATTAATATTTAAATGATGAGAAGAAGTCAGCCATACAAAAAATCTAAAGAAAGAAGAGAGAGAACAATAAAGGCTTGGGGGTAGGAAATGCTAGGCCTCCTCCAGAAATACAAAGGCAACTTTGCACCTAAAGCATATGGAACAGGAGAAAGAGGCAAAAGGCAAAACCAAGGGCTCAAGCAAGGACCAGACAGTGTGTCAGCAGAATCGTAATTCTACCAATTTTCCGTCTTTTGATGCTTAGATGTTGAAAACTATTACTTCACCAAAAACAAAAATCTAACTTCTTCTTTTTGATCTGCTGAAAATTACCTGCTTCTTATATCTAACAGCTTAAGAAACTATTAGTGGCGGTTTCTGGTAAGAGAGTTAATTATACCACCACCAACATCCCTCCGATAAAAAACAACTTGAGTGTCCTCCCTCTTTAAAGTGACTTTTTCAATTGAGATCTTTTCTAAAAAATAAGAAAGTATTTCCTGTTAATAAGCATAATGAAACATATTTTCTTAAGTCGGCTAGGTTACTCAATTAAATGAGATGTCACCTTTCCTCTCTACACCAGCTGTCTGATGTCCTACTGAAACCTTTCAAAGCAGTTGGCTAGTTGTACAAAACACAATACTCTCCAGTTGATCAGAAAGATGTACCAAATGGCTTGCTATACCATCTCCCAGCTAAGAAGATGACATATTTCGAGTAGGAAATTTTCAATATATTAGCAAATAGTTACCAAATTAGTCTCCTTTATCAATGCATTTTCTCCTCCAATTTTTAAAATGATTATTAAGTTTGAAAAGACATTTTTCTCATTTTAAGATCCAAAAAAAAGGAGGTCAAAGGCATTTAGAAGAGATGTTATTGATACATTCTGTTAGTATGGGAAAATGCAATAGTTCCAGAGATATACAAAATTATGATAAATTGTTTCACTAAGACTTTGACAATACACAGATCTGCAGAACAGCCTTTATTGCAGTGAGGCTGGCTATGGGTGTTATTTATCAGGCTTGAACAAATATAGAAGAAGAATGTTGAGAAAATATGAAGAAGTACAAATATTCAAACACCAACACTGTTGGAAAAAATTCAGTGCACAAACTGCTAAAAAAAAAAAATTACTTAAACTCGTTTCCTCCCTGGAGGGATGGGGATAATATAATGCTAACCCTCAGACCTAATGGATAGTAAATGTTCAATTAATAATATATCTACTGAATGTGCTCACCATTCAGCCTGCTTTCCCTCACTGAAACTTCATTAAACCACGAAACATGTACTATTTTGCCTACAACTTTACCATTAATTTGAAACACAGGGCTCAGGGCTCAGGGCTCAATAACTTGACTTAGTAAGTAAATGGCAGGATTCAGACTCAAAGTTCACTGACTCCAAAGTCTACGCTCCTATACCTATGTTGCATATTGCTGGTTCAACAGCATGCTCTTTTCGACCTATTCAGTGTTGACAGTAACTGCTAACGTTAAAAATTACTTGTCATATGCCAAACACTGAATTCTAGTGGATTGTCTCATCAATACTAACCACTAGTCTAAATGGGATTTTTACTACTGGCATTATTTCATAGGACGATTCTGAGGCTCCAAGATTAGGAATATTGCCCAAGTATACACTGCCAATAAATGATACAGTTGAGATTTGAACCTGGCTATCTGGCTCTGGATCCAAACTCTTTAATCACTAGATCAGTCACTTTAAAAGATAATGTGTTCTGAAGTGTAATTGTATTAGTTACCAAATCACCAAATATTCTCACCAATGAAAGACTTTCAATCCCAAGAAGCAACATTTTGATACAGACGGTGATGGTCCTACCACTCAATTCTTTCTCCAACACCAAAGTTAAGAGTCGATGACCATTTTTTCATCATAATTATTCACAAACTTATTTCCTAGTAGAATTAGGAACAAATTAAAATGATTAATAGTCTTGCGTTTCTATCAAAAGTAAGAAACGAGACAGTGTGCCACATGTTCTCTGCCCCCCACCCCCGACAGAAACAAGCTGGAAAAAAAAAATTCCCATACATAATTTGCAAAACAGATGACAGTTTACCTTCCTAGCTTAGCTTAATTACTGACCTTAAGGAAACTTTGATCTGACAAACTGATCAAATTTAACTTATGATCAGTCTTAACATCTCTATTACTGAAAGCAGCAAAATATGTAGGGAAGAGAGTACTGTTAGATCTGATAATGGGCTGACAGAAGTTTCACATGCCACAGAAAACTGTGACGAGGTCATATGATTTGGAAGTCTTGATTAGCTTAATTAACATGTTCTAACTGTTAAGTGTTTAAAAGCTTGCATACAAAGAAAACACAAGCCCATGGAGAAGTGTCATGCTACCAGCTGGGACACTAACTGCTCCCTATATAAGGAAGATTCCAATTTGTGAAAAAGCCCCCACTCTCCATATCCCAGCATCACCACAACCACCATCCTGCTCGGTTGCAATGCTTACTTCCAGTTACTCTGTTTAAGTTATACCAGTAAAACCTCTATTTCCAGTTCTAGTCTGAAAGAACTAGAAGTATGACAATCATATTTTAGAACTCATTTGCAAGGAAGTAGTAAGAGGTCCAGACACCTTCTGCTTCACAGAGAAATAGTGAGGTTTTTCACATGATTTACCTTACCTACACCACAACTGAAATTTCATTTGCAAAGGAAGTTAATGCTAAGCCTTAATTTAAGCCTTAAACAAATAAATTGGCAATGCAAATTTTGCCAGTATGACTGTTTTCATTAACTCAAACATTCTACTATTAAAATTGGGGGTAGGAGGTTTGCGTTCTTGGCATTCAATCCAGGGAACTATTTATAGGAAAGTAGCCATGGCCACCCATCAGGATGGAAAATACCAAGCAGAGGCATGGGCTTCACTGAAGGACTCCAAAAGGTTACTGAAAACAGGCGCTGACCCACACCATTAGGCTGGATTTCAACCAAGAGGTTTATCAAGCAAATTTTATACCACCTTATACATTCTCATTAGAACTAAAAGCCATACTGTTAACCATAAGTGGAGAAATCTCTCTATTATATTTACTTCAAAACAGGTTTTAATGCCCTCTGAGAGCCATGTGAAGTTTCTAAATCAAGTCCACAAAAGTAAAAAACTCATGATACAGTGGCATTAGGAAGATTGCTAAACATGAAAGAAAACAAGAACATTCTCAGCTCAATGAAAGCTAAGAGTACTTGGTAAACACACTAAATCAATAACTTCTAAAGCTGACCTGTCAGATTTAGCGAGATGGCATACACCAAGCAAATTCCAAGAGGTCTTCTATATCGGTCCACTGAGTCCTTGGTTTCAGTACATCTGGCTAACCAGAGCTACAAATACTCATAATCAAATCTCTTTTTAAAAAGAATTGGTAAGACTTCTATCACATTTTCTAAAATGCAATCTAATTTTAAAAACTAATGGAATCTGAATAGAACTTGGACTGGGGTCGGGGGGATAGGGGAGCAGACATTCTAGCAAGAAGCTGCCACTAATAACAAGGAAAAATGAATTACTTGAAACCACAGGTAAGCCTAAAACAAAGTAACCTTTGATCTAAAACCGTGGGTTTGGGGGAGGACAGAGAGGAAAGATCAGCAAGATCAGCAAGGAAGACACAGGATTTATTCAGATTACAGACTGCCATGTGCACTGAGTATGCGTCTCCAGGTGGCTCTGGGTTAGGAGAATAAGGAAAAGTCATCAAGCACAGTACACATAAACATGACCCTGGCCCTAGGGGGAAAATTCTGAGTAATGAAGCCCAAATATAGACGAATAATCTAAAAATAACCCTTCTGCTTCTACAGAGGTATTTTCCTTTTAGTTTTTGTTGGAAAAGTATGTATGAGAGAAGACAAAACAGTTTGAGTTAAGTGATTTTCCAGATAGCATCAAAGTTAAGTGATGATCTGAACAATTTTTTAACCAATATAATTTCTCCTTCCTTTAGCCCTTGTAAGTGGGTGGGGATGGGGGAGGTGGGGCAATGCTGAGCTAGAATGCTGTTTCTAAATTCTATGAGAAGCTGATATTATCTCTAGGTAAAATATCTTACTATCTAACTTGTGTCATGTGAAACCATTAGGTCCTTGAAACTGTGTCAGTGAGAACCACTGAAATTGTTATTTTTTCCTTAAGAAAAAAAAAGATGAATAGATGACAGCTGTTGACACTGTGGTTATATTTTCATGCCACAAATTCAAAAGATTTCATCATCACCAGTTAGGGCACATCCCCATGTCCCTCATAAGATTGAAAATAAAAATTTTAAGTGTTCAGAAAAAAAACTTGTGGATCAAAGTGTTGTAATCCTAGAATTTCTTTACAAAAAAATATTTAAGGTATCTACTATCTTTGTCCTATCTCCAACTGAGGAAACCACAATGGCAGGTTTTTTTTTAAGTTGTCTTTCCCTTGTATAACATATGTATCTACTATGGTAATCCAAAAGAAAAAAAATGGAAGGGAAATATGGCATATTCCTTAGTCACACAGCAACAGTCCTGTCCCAATGGGACCCTCTCAGTACAGACACAGATACAGTTTGATAATGGTGAGGCTTAAGAAATCACTGGTCTCAGTGAGATAGCCTACTTCCAACAGTCCTGACATTCCCAACAAAGAGCACCACACCCATCTGTAAGTCTTGGGTGTGCTTATGGGTGCTGGCAGTGATACTGTCACAGTAAACAGGATCCCTTCCTGTCTTCCTCAACAAGAGTCAAGAATAAATTCCTCCTCTAAAATGTCAACAGTTTCTCCTAGTCATACTTACTGGCTTCAGGTCATGTCTGGCAAACTGAAAAAAAAATGGCACAAGTATGACTGACTGATAAAATAGCTACAGAAATCTTCCTTTTTCTGCACACTTTATGCAGCATAGACAGTAACTACAGAAATGTTTGGTGTTGAAACAAATTAAACTGCCAAACTAAACTGGCAAATCACACGTCTAATATCTGGCCATCCCAAACGAGTCTTTCAGGACCTTCAACAAACATCAATCCCACAGTCTTACAGTCAGCTACCTTCATTAAGAGGACAAAATGTAGGTGGTCTCTAATGGACAATAAGAGACTTTTCCTTCTCTATGCTAAAAGCCCACTTTCAGGAGTAAGGGACAGAAGGAAGGAAATGAAAGGCACACCACACCTTTCCTGCTTACATGAAACCCAGTTCTATACAGTGGCTCACTTTCTGAAAGTACCAACAGTATTTGCAAAGGAGTTTGTATAAAGAATCAGGGGCTAATATTAGAACAGATGAGAAATACTTTAATGGCACATCCTATAATCGTTACTTTGAATCTCATTTTATGGAGAAACAATATTTTTACTCAAAGCTGTGGTTAGCTGTTTTACTGTGAATTATAAAGAGTTAAACTGACTGGGAGTTCATCTGACAGTGTTCTGTGAATATTATTGTGTGTCATACGCACTACAAATGGCGGCTTCTTTTCCAATGCTCAATTACATTGCAAGCAGGAGGAGAATCTGGCAGAAGAAACAAAGCCAGAGATACAGAATGAGAGCAACCAGGACCTTATGGACCACTCTGGCAGTGTCAGCCATGCAGCCATGTAGTGCCCTTTACACAACACAGAAATGTTGTTCAACCTAAGTGCCATTTCCAATTCTAGGGAAAGAATGCTTGCATTTTTTTTCCAGTTTTTTCCCCCTCAACTTTATTTATTTTTCGATGCTTACATTTTACTTTAGGACAGATGCCTCCCAATCCAATGGTAATTCTTCCCTATTTGATTTTTCATAACTTCTATTTTATTTTTCTTAGTAAATGAAAAAGCGAGGTTCTAATCAAGGCTGGAACTACGATGCATAGATACATGTCCAACCTGCACTCTAGTTTCAAAGATCTGACAATCAAACAAATAAATATTGGTACTGATTTTGTCTGCTAGAAAACTGATTTTGCAGGGATGATCCTCTTCAATACTTGCACAATGGTTGTCATTACCTTCTACCTTCCCAATCCAGCTCCCAAACTGTGGCAATGCAGTAAAGACCTAAAATAATCCAAGTCAATGTTCTTCCTTGAATTCTAAATTCCCAGGTCACCTATGCTTCTGTCCAGATAAAACTGGTAGCCTACATCCCCCTGGTAACTGGAGAGATGGAGAGGCCACTTAAGTTAGTTTCTCTTACTTACAACAAAATTATGTCTATTAGAAAAAGTATTAGCTGGTATATGTGTCTGCTAAAAGAAAAAGAATAGTTCCTCTGTTATTCCTAGGTGCTTTCTCTGCTCCTAAAGAGGTAAAAATCAAGTTAGCCCAGAGAAAGCACATCAATGAAGACATCACAAAATACTTTACACACAAAGTAGACAGCAGCTCAAAACCCCACTACAAAGTTAAATTAAATGTTCCAGGGGTCATTCTGCCAAAGGGACTACAATAAAGAAAATGTCCACAATGCTATTCTCAAACTCTATGTAAATGATAAAGATATCAAGTTAACCACTAAGTGTAAAAATATTATCAACAGAGACCTAAAATGCAGCTTGAACATACTTTCCATTAGATTTCTTATTGTTGTTTTCAATGCATAATGCTTGAGTTTCTTGACACCTGAGTAAGAGTTTATCTTTGCTCAAATGCTTCAAAGCAAGAATTGAATACAAGACAATACTTTTCATTGTGTTTCAGATATGAACAATGGATGTCATTCTGAAAAATTTGTGCTTTCAATAAAAACAGCTATAACCACAGTTGCCAGTTTTGTCAAAAAACAATAAATGGCTATCACCCAGACAAGGTAAATGCATGCATTCAATGTTGGAATACAAATAAGAATGAAAAAAGACATGGAGAGATACAGAATCACAGTCCCTGAGGCAAAGGAGTGGGCACCCAAAGAATACTAGAAAAGCAGGCTCTTGGGAGCTTAAAGCCAGAGTAAGTAAAGACAGACTGAATTAGAGCACATGACTGACAAATTCTTGTTCAAACCAAGTTCTACATGATACATGTCTAAACATATGAAATACAGGCACTGTTAAGTCTTGAATAGATCTAAAGATCCAAATCTAGAGAGCAGAAATTCCAATTTTCTAGACTTGTAACCCAAGTTTTACTCCTGGGAGAAAGGGTATTTATAGAAGACTACATAAAAATTTGCTGTAGACTTAAAAAAAAGTGTCAGATTATACGCAGGTGTGAACTATAGCAAAAAATGTATATATATATATATACATATATATATGTAAATGATCTTTCATGAAAGAGAAAATGCAAAATATGCTTCTTCAGTTGCTATACAAGGATAAACAGAGTTTTTTGCTTATCCCTGATGGCAGCAGAGAACAAGATTCAGGACTCTCACCACAGCATGCCAAATGGCCTCCCAAAGGGGTTATGTCAACTGCTTAATTGCTATAGAGTAAGTTTTTCCAATCCTTAGGTAAAATTATTTTAAAAACCTCACCTATAAGGTTTCTAAAGATAGGCTGCTGTTGCTTCTGGTGGTGGTGGTATTAAATTCATCTTTAACAACACACATATGGCCTAAGTTTGGATAGGAACCTAGACAATTTCAGTGAAGACATCATCACCACCAAAATCCAGAATCAAAGAGAAACCAGATGTGTGCGTGTGTGTGTGTGTGTGTGTGTGTGTGTGTGTGTGTACTCCCAAACCTTTGAGAACTGCTTAACAGAAATGAAAGAATGCTTAGATTCACAGTAGAAATGACATCTGCACTGTATGTTCATTGCAGCACTGTTCACAATAGCCAGAGTCTGGAAACAACCTGAGTGCCTGAGAACAGATGACTGGTTAAAGAAACGTTGGTACATCTACACAATGGAATACTATGCAGCTGTTAGGAAAGATGAAGTCATGAAATTTGCTTGTGAGTGGATGGTCATGGAGAGTATCATACTAAGTGTAAAGAGTCAGAAAAACGGGGACATAGAATGATTGCACTCATCTGTGGAATATAAAATAACATAATATGAAACTGACACCCAAGTACAGTAGACACAAGAGCTAGGAATATTGCTCCATAGTTGGAAGCTTGCCTCATGAGCTGGGGAAGAAGGCAGCTGGAATGGAGAGAGAATCACTAAGTCAATGATGGTCGAAGGGATCGTTTGGAATGGGAGATGTGTGCCAAACGTAGATAAAAAGCATCAAATGTGATAGCCTCTCAGTATCTATGTTGCAAATCATAATGCCCAAAAGCAGAGAGAGAGTATGGGGGAAATCGTCTGCCATAGAGGCAGGAGGAGAGTTGAGATTGGGAGTGAGGGTGGATACTGGGGACACTGGTGATGGAAAATGTGCACTGGTGGAGGGATGGGTGTTTGATTATTGTAAGACTGAATCTCAAACATGAAAGCTTTGTAACTGTATCTCACGGTGATTCAATAGCACTGTAGCACTGTCCTTCCGTTGTTCATCGATTTGCTCGAGCGGGCCCAGTAACGTCTCCATTGTGAGACTTCTTGTTACTGTGTTTGGCATATCGAATACATCACAGGTAGCTTGCCAGGCTTTGCCATGCAGGCGTGATACTCTCCAAAGCTTGCCGGGCTCTCCGAGCAGGGTGGAGGAATCGAACCTGGGGTCGGCCACATGCAAGGTGAATGCCCTACTGCTGTGCTATTGCTCCAGCCCATTGTGATTCGATAAAAAAAAAAAAGAATGCTTAGATTGACTAAGAAAGGTCCTTCAGCTCATTGCCACTACCCTGTCCACTTATTGAAAATTCCTAGAACACTAATATGCTATCTATATTCACCTGTATATAGACTCGATCCTTGGATATCAGTCAAACAAAAGCATTAATATGGATGTGTGGGGGAAAGAGCATATTTATGACTACTGTTTATAAATGAATAACCTGTGAATTCAAACTTAAATGCTGATAAAGATAACATATATCCAGTCTTTAAAAGTGTCCAAAAATAACTCAAGAAGCATACATTTAAACCAAAGTAAAACCTAATGCACCCCTTCTGAAAAGAAATAAAAAGTGTATGTGATATCAAGCATCCAATTCAGGGCCTCATCATGTAAGGCGATTGCTCCACTGCTTAAACTCTATCTAGCCTCAGCCAGATATTGGTAAAATTTTAATTTATTCTCATTTCATCTTGCAAATTGATTTAGAAGCATTGATCCTAATAGAAAGGAATGATACATAATAACATACTTATATACAGTTTCATGTTATTATATTTGACTGTGAGCAAGTCTGATTATAGCATACAACTACACTCTCTGAAAATAAAACTAAGCAAGGAAACATTTCCGTGAAAAAGATGGAACAGGGATAGTATGTTCATTTACCTTTCTCATTTCTCTGGAGAAAGACAGGCTGAGCCAGCTTCTGAATTCTCCTTACCTAAGCTTTTATTATGATTTTTCATTTTAAATTAATTCACTTTAAATCACTTTGTTGCAATTAATGCCTTCTAGGGTAGAGAAAAGCCTACGGCCATCAAAGTTTCCGTAATGATGGATGCAATCTTTCTTTCCCACTACAGTACAGCAGACCTACAAACCAGATGTGGTTGTAGAGCATCTGAAATGTGACTTGTGTAACTGAAGTACTGAATTTTTATTTAATTTTAATTATATTCTTAATGGCCACATGTAAGTAGCTGCTACCTTACTGGACAGAACATGATTAACTTTAAAGAATTAAAAAAATATAGAATTCTACCCTGAGTTCTAATTACAAACCACACTGATACAATCAGAGTACACCAAAAGCAAAATTGTAAGAGAGATCAAGGAAAGAATCTCAGTAGGTAAGTTGTCATGGTCACGGTCACGGTCCTCCCCTTGTTCATCGATTTGCTCGAGTGGGCCCAGGAAGATAAATCCATTCCCAGTATTCAGGCTGCATGCAGGTATATAAATTCTGACAATGATTAATCCTCAATTAAACCGTGACACCTTGAAATCAGGCAAAAGAAACTGGTCTTGAGATCAACCAGACTATAGCCTGGCCTTCAGGCTCACTATAGTCAGTAATAAAAAGGGCCCCAATACCAAGCAAGGGATATGACTGAGGGATAAAGCACAGCATGTGCGGGACCCTGGTTTTAATCCCTGACACCACCACCCCTCACCCTCCATACATATGTAATTTAGGCATTTATTAGGGAGGTCAATTTACTTCCCCTCTCCCGCCTAACAGAGTCTTTTCCAGATAGTTCTTGTGCTTTTCTTGTGCTGAGGCCCAGGTTTGATTCTTAGCATCACATAGTCCCCTGAGCACTGCCTGGAGCAACCTGAGTATAGAACCCAGAGTAGGCCTTAAGCACTGAGCGTGGTCCAGAAATGAAAGATATTTTGAAAAATTAAAAATTGACAAACTAACCTAGGGCCATTTGGCATTATCTATTAAATCTGAATCCAATCAATTAATGGCTGGGCCACAAACAAGTCAAAAGAAATATGTATGGACTGCATATATTTAAAATTCCTTTTTTAATAGCTCTCATTGAAGCAACTATGTGAAATACGTAAATTACTACAAAAATCCTACAATGGTACAGCCAGCAAGAAAAGCATCTGCTGTCACTCTAGTCTTCAACTATTCCAATACTGCATGTTGATATAAAATTGACCCTTGACTGGGGATAGTGGTGGAGGGAAGGTCACACTGGTGGTATTGAAACAACTGTATAATGTACAACTTTGTAAATCATGGGGATTTTTAATGAAAATAATTTTAAAAATAAAATAAAATTGACTCTTGAAATGGATGTACTTAAAATTTTCTTTTTTTTCTTTTTGTTGTTTATTCTTTGCCTAATCTATAAGACACAGGCTTAATAAAAAAGAGTAGGCAACATACATGGGTATGATGATAAGTAAGTATCCTAAAAGCACACATACCTCCTTCCTATCCCCACCCCCCTCCGCCACACACACACACAAATTCATTTTAATCTATTTGACAAAAGAACATAAGACACTGAAAAGCTGTGCCTGATAACAGCAATTTTTGTTTGTTTGGGATTTGTTTGGGGGCCATACCTGATGTGCTCAGGGATCACTGTGCTCGTGACAATGCACTCAGGGATCACTCCTAACCCTGCACTTAGGGATCACTCCTAGAAGTGCTCAGGGGACCATTTGGGATTGTTGCGAGATAGAATCTGAGTCTCCCATGTGCAAGGCAAGAACCTTACCCACTTTACAGCCTCTCCAGTCCCAAGATGAGCAACTCTGAAAGGAAAGGAGGATAGGAACATGGGGTCCTCTTCTGCTCGACTAAGGCATTTTGAGGAGGGGCTTTAGGAAGTCAGAGGTAGGATGACTAGACAACACTAAAATTTAAACAGGGCTAAGGAAATCCTAAGGAACATTTACCTCCCCCCAGACCCTATATATGTATAACGAGTCCCACTCACAGAGGCTCACAATGAGTGTGTGAGGTGTTTAGATGAAAATCTGAGAGAATCTACCCTTGAAAGTTGTGCTTTCATCTGACAAGGGGTTGATATCCAGGATATACAAAATACTGGTTAAACTCCACAAGAAGAAAACATCCAACCCCATCCAAAAATGGGGCAATGAAATGAACAGAAACTTTCTCAAAGAAGAAATCCGAATGGCAAAAAAGCACATGAGAAAATGTTCTACATCATTAATCATCAGGGAGATGCAGATCAAAACCACAATGAGATACCATCTCACACCTCAGAGACTGGCCCACATTCAAAAGAACAAAAGCAACCGATGCTGGCGTGGATGTGGCGAGAAAGGGACACTCCTTCACTGTTGGTGGGAATGTCCACTGGTTCAGCCCTTCTGGAAAACAGTATGGACGATTCTCAAAAAATTAGAAATTGAGCTCCCATTTGACCCAGCAATACCACTCCTGGGAATATATCCCAGAGAGGCAAAAATGTATAGTCGAAGTGACATCTGCACTTGTTTGTTCATTGCAGCACTCTTTACAATAGCCAGAAACTGGAAGAAACCTGAATGCCCAAGAACAGATGACTGGTTAAAGAAACTTTGGTACATCTACACAATGGAGTACTATGTAGCTCTTAGAAAAGATGAAGTCATGAAATTTACATACAAGTGGTACAATATGGAAAGTATCATGCTAAGCGAAATGAGTCAGAAAGAGAGGGATAGACATAGAAAGATTGCATTCATCTGGGGGATATAAAGTAACAAAGTATGAGATTAATACCCAAGAATAGCTGAGATCAGCACCAGGAGGATTACTCCATAGCTTAGAGGCCAGCCGGGTATCCTAGAGGAAAGGGCTGTTCAGATAGAGAAGGGAGCACCAAATAAAGGATGTTTGGAGGATCGTCCCAGGAGGGGAGATGCATGTCGAAAGTAGACTATGGACTGAACATGTTTGCCACTCAATGCCTCTTTTGCAGACCACAACACCCAAAAGGAGAGAGAGAACACAGGGGATTGTCCTGCCACAGAGACAGGGGGGATGGGGGGATGGGGGTGGGAGGGATATTATCCATGGTGGTGGAAAATGGGCACTGGTGGAGGGATGGGTATCTGATCATTGTATAATTGAAACCAAAGCACAAAAAATTGTAAATCTACAACTTTAAAAAAAATAAAATAAAGGGAAAAAAAAAAAAAGAAAGTTGTGCTTTGCAAAAATGATAATTGCAGGCTGGAGTGATAATACAATAAGTAGGGAGTTTAGTTTGCATACAACCAACCTGGGTTCAATCCCTGAGCATCATCAGGAGTGATCCCTGAAGACAGAGCCAGGCCTGAGCATCACTAGGTGTGCCCAAAAATCAAATATTTAAAAAAATTAAGTACAATAAAGCTATACTTTGCAAGAAGAAAATGTGAGAAAAGCAAACACAGAAGCTGGTATTCACTTATGTATAGTGTGGTTTCAGCAGGGAATTACCTGACTGCTTATTGCCAACATAAAAACCAAAAATATGCACTAGTGGCCAGGAGGCAGTGGGAGTTACTCTATCTATGCACCTGAAACTTAACATTTCTTAGTGTTCCCTGGCCTACCTATACCCCAGCCCTCACCTTAGCTTACTTCCTAAATTGGCTGCGCAGGGCAAAGGAGCTGGGAAATTACCTTTGGCAGGAGTGTTGGGATATTTCCAGGACCGCAGGCCTTGCCTGTTTATTGCCATGGTAGACTTATGAAAGGTCTTGTTCTCCTCAGCTCTGACAGAGCAAATGCAGCACCAGTGCCTGGTGCAGGCCTTTCACAAGGCTGAGAGGCTGCCGTCTGCAGAAAACATGGTCTATTACAGGTCTGTCAGACGCCCCAAGCCAGCTGACCAGCATCCAGTCACCATTTCTTTACAAACACAGATGGAACAAACCTTGATTCAGCTCTTTCATTACGCTCTGGTGGTGAACAGCACATAAGAAGCACAGAACGATTTCAGAGAAACCATTCTAGGCAAAAACCAAGCATATATTTCCATGGAACTACTCATAACTCAGGGGTCTTTTATGTTTGTTTGAACCTTCCATGTCTAGCTGAGGAAAAGACATATTTCTTTTTTTGTCCTTAGAGAAAATAAAAGCAGAAATCTAAAATCCCTGGTAATATCAAGCTAGTCAAAGTTTGTAGAATTACAGCTAAAAGGTTTTCAGAACTACATGGAATCTTTCTGAAAACAATTTATTTGATCTTCATTTATTTCACTTCCTCAAAAATTACCATTCAACAACTTATCCCTTTATCCACCAGACAAGGGAAAATGTTTTGTGAATAAAACATACAGTGTTCAAGAGACACTGGGTTTTCAGGTGAGAGGCAGAAAAACTGGAATGCTTAATCATTCACTTGTTGACGATGGAACTATAAAATGATGCAGCCACTTTGGGAAATAGCTTGGCAACTTCCCAAAATGCTAGAGATGAATCTCCATATGACCCAGCAATTCCACATTCAGGTATTTACCCAGGAATTGAAAACATATATTCACACAAAAACTTGTACATGAACTCTGACAGCAGCATTATTCATAATAACCAAAAATTGAAACACCCTAAGTAGCCAAAAATAAACAAAATATAACACATGGGTGTTTGCCTTGCAAGTGGCCTACTGGGGTCCAATTCCCAACATCCCATATGGTCCTCTGAGCACCGCCCAGAGTAACTGTAACCTCTGTGCATCATTGGGTATGACCCAAAAAGAAAAAAAAAATGTGTATGACAGTTATTTTTGTGGAATATATCTCAAAAAATCTGAGTAAAGAATAAAAAGGAGAAAAGAAAGAAAATGGAGGAAAAGAAAGGAGGAAGGAAATCAGACTTAAAATGTCTCAAGCAGAATGATAATTTTTTTTTTCAGGGGTAGGGAAGAGAGGGTCCCATTCAGCAATGTTCAGGGTTGACTCCTGGCTCTGCACTCAGGGATCACTCTTGGCAGGCTCAGAGACAATATAGGGTGCAGGGACTCAAACCTTGGTCATCTGCATGCAGGGCAAACTCTCAAACCCATGTACTATTGCTCCGCCCCCATGATAATCATTCTTAGGCACTTTTTTTAAAACTTGCCATAGACACAGAATTGTAAGAAATTCTTTAAAAGGATACAGAATGGTCCTCTGCTTCCTCCATTGGTAATATCTTATAAAACAAAGATATATCATCAGAATCAGGAAACTGCCACCATGCACTTAAGAACAGAACTTCTCAGATTTCTGGGGATACCATTTATAACAGCTTCTGAATAATCTTTGAGGTTATACTACTACTCTCATTACCTGAAACATTAGTACCTTGACTATTATTATAATCTTATTATAATAAGTTAGGCTGGAGCTATAGCACAGCGGTAGGGCGTTTGCCTTGCATGCAGCCAACCTGGCCGACCCAAGTTCGATTCCTCCGCCCCTCTCGGAGAGCCCAGCAAGCTACCGAGAGTATCCTCGGCCGCACGGCAGAGCCTGGCAAGCTACCCGTGATGTATATGATATGCCAAACACAGTAACAACAAAGTGTCCAATGGAGACGTTACTGGGCCTGCTCAAGTAAATCGATGAACAATGGGAGGACAGTGACCAGTTTACATTATAATAAGCTAAGCAATAGCTCCAGTGACACAGATGCACAGATGAGGGAACATTTAATACTTCCTAATTTCTAATTTACCTTGGGAAGAAAACTAAATTTACAAATGATACACCTCCCCATCAAAACAAATTAAAGAAAATGGGGAAATGGGTCAAATGACTAAAGTGCATGCTCAGGGTTCAGTTCCTGAAACCACATGGTCCCCCAACACCACTGGGGGTAATCCCCAATCACTGAAGTAGATCCAGAACACTTCTGGGTATGCTATGAAAGCTAAAAATCACAGTAAGTTTCTAGGTACAAAATATAATACATTTATAATTTCCAATTCATTGTTACTTTATCAAACTTTCTCCCTGAAGGGTAACTTGGTGAGTCTTTGTGTAAATTATGTTGATGACAGAACTCAAGTGCCCAGTTTTTAATCTGGTGAACAATAAATCTGTGATTAACCAACCTAATTCATTCTGAAAGAAATTTAGGGCTGTTCAAGGGTTAACAGATAATACCATAGTCTCCTCTTAAAAACTGCAGAGTGGGCCTAGGACAGGGCTGGAGGCGGGCATGGGGGAGGCTGGGAAGTATGCCCTATAAATTTAGGTCATGAGGTTGATCCCTACTATTGCCAACATTTGCCTAGAGACTTTCACTTGCTGAATGGCAATCCCAGTGCTTCAATAAACTGTGGGACTACTGTGGGACCACCTCCAAGCATGTGTGTGTGTGTGTGTGTGTGTGTGTGTGTGTGTCTGACCATCACAATAGTAGTAGCAAGGAGAGAAGTAAAGAGATGGGGAAAGAAAACTGCAGATCACTTCATTTCCATGTGAGAGATGACAAGAAGAAATCCCTACTCGTGAAGTTTTTCACCAGGTTCACTATACCCCTTTATTTCATCTTTATGACTGAGAAGCAAAAATCACTGTTCAGGAGCTGGAGTGATAGTATAGTGGGCAGAGTGCTTGCCTTGCATGTGGCGAACCTGGGTTCGAGCCTCAACACCCCATATGGTCCCTGGCTCCCCCACAGAGTATAGAGACAAGAGGAAGGCCTGAGCACTCTTGGACCAAAACAAAACAAAAGTGACTGTTCAGTTGTTTGACAACACTTTCTCACATGATTGTGTTATTTTGTTTTGTTTTTCCTTCTTCCTTTTATTTCCTAGTTTTCAGTTTTTCTACTTTAGTCAAATATGAGCTGAACTGGAGAACATCCTTACAGTTTTTCCATCATCAGAGCTCTTAAAATCTATAGGAAGGAAGGACAAAGTGACACTGGACTTTGCAAAGAAAACAGAAAGGTCTGCACGAGGGGACCTTTTTTGAGCGGGACAAGGAAACAAACGGACTGCCTACAGGGTCCTGCCAGTTGTGAGGACAAGAAATACTCTAAACCCCACACCCAGGTATGGAGCTGAGATCTCCATAGCAAGCTGTCATCAGCCACATGCTCCTGTTACCCTGGATCCCCCACCGCTCTCACCTTCCAGGAGAAACTGAGGTAAGAGAAGCCTGCAAATCACCACATTTGGCTTGGTACTAACATCCCCGACCAAATGGGTAGCCCAGGCTCAGTATGTTGAATATCACATTCAATATTTGCTGATATTTTCATCGCCTCTGACTGCATGAGGGCAATAAATGGCCACTGCAGGGAAGTGAGCCCAAGTTATTCACTGTTGGCAAAACCCAGGAAAGAGACCAGAGACTTTTGGACAGTGCTGAAAACCAGGCCAATGCAAAAGCATATCACAACCACCATGGGGAAGCAGAGAGAAAAGAAACTATCTTCTACCCAGGGCATTGCTCTGTACACTGTTGTACTATGAAATAGTTAAGACAAAAAGAAAAAAAAGTTTTAAAGCCTTACCATCCTTCCATCTACCCCAAACAGTGAGAGATATCTACAAACAAGACAAACAAAAATATGTAGACAACATAATCTCATTCCAGGGTAGGAGAGCTTAGAGTCCCCCTGGCCTAACAATGTAAACAATTTTTCTTTCCATATAAGTCTGTGCTGCACACCCAGCTGGCGGCGGTGTCAGTTTACATCGTCCATTGTCCTATGAATAGCAGCTAGGGTAGGGATGACTAACAGCCTTGAGCCACACTCTCTCAGTTTGGCTCCAGCCTTAACACATAGGGCAACCCCAAACACTGTGCAAAATAAGACATTGGGGTTAACAGCGGTTTTCAAATTTTTTAAACTGTGAAACGCTTTGTCTAACTGAACTTTCATTGAGAATCCCAAGCAGCGTTATCGTTTGAAGCAGACAGGCTAAAAGACTGTGAGGCACAGGGGTGGGGGTTGGGGGAGGCTCCTTGGGAATCGTGGGACTACACAAGCACTGAGTATGAAAACCACTGATGAGATCTCTTAAAAAGAAATCTTCAAGTTTAACTGAAACTGAAATAAAAAGTAAGTAGCACAGAGTAGTAGTTTCAAATTCCTGACTTGGAGGGTGGGAAATGGGGAGTAGGAGAGCGGTATTAAAGGGGTCCTTCAGGCATTAAAGGGGTCCTTCACTTGTAAGTATGTAGATGTCTCACATAAAACTGTCTGCTGTTTCAAGTAAGTTTATTTATTTAAAGTGTGATTACATAGAAATCCATAATTTTTTCATGGTCATGTAGCAACCCATAATTTTATTTACTACATGAGCAAGTAACAATATCTTCTTGAATCAAACATCTAATAAGTCTCCTTTAGGATGAAGAATATTGGTCCTTCTGAATCTTGTTGATTATCCTTCCAACAATGTTATGCTAGGGATATCCCTGTCTATTCACTGTGGTGATTAGACTAATGCTTTGATTCTAAGGTCATGTCCAGGCTGGGTAGGAAAGAAATGCCACATTAGACAAACTTTGGGTAAAAACTGTCCATCAGTGCTGCAGAAGGAGAAGAAAGTATGGGCAGGTGAATTTAACATCCCAAGCTACTGTCAGATGATTAACTAAAATGTTATGGTTAGTGGTGACCTGAGTTCTAATTCTGATTTCGTATCACATTAAGTTTATTACCTGACAAATCACCTATCTGATGTTTCAATTTTGCCAGATATAGAAGGGAATAATCCTGATTTCTGATCATGAACACTCAGGGCCAGCTCAGACAATGAATTTTCACTCTTTCACAAAACACTGGAGACAACAAATCTATTTAGCTGAGGAGCTAATCCAAACCATTCCATTTGACAATAGGAAATCAAAGTCCCAGAGACTGCCACCGCTCTAACACTTCAGATGAGATTTGCTCTGGCTGACATCTCTGGGCCTACACTGGAATGGGAGTCTGAGTCCCTCCCTCCAGGTAGGTCCCAGCAGCCTCCACACCTTACCAGTTCCATTTTAAAGGCCGACCATGCAGCTCCTTCCTGATCTTCTGCCCACAGCTCCACCACTCCGGTTATGCTTCCTGTCATTTGGTGAGGTCGGGTAGAGAAGAAAAAGCAGAGCTTCAGCCTAATCTAACCTCCTAGTGTCTTCCAGGGGGCACCTAACTACAAAGACTCACCCACATCACAGCAAGAACACTAGAAAGCCAATGGGGAAAAGACATAGGCCCCCACCAAGTTTAATGAATGAAAACAACACTAATCAGTTCATTAAATTCTCTGAAAATGACTTAGGTAAGTAACACCATGACAAGGCTATTTAATGAACTCAAAAGAACAATGGCAAAGGTAGTCAGGATAGCTCAAGAAAGTATAAGAATCAGAAATAAAAAAATGGTAGCGGATATTTAAAAAGGTAAAAGGTAAAGGCCCTCCCGTTGATCGTCGATTTGCTCGAGCGGGCCCAGTAATGTCTCCATTGGAGACTTTGTTGTTACTGTGTCTGGCATATCGAATACTCTCGGAAGCTTGCCGGGCTCTCCGAGAGGGGCGGAGGAATCGAACTCGGGTCGGCCATGTTGGCCGCTTGTAAGGCGAACGCCCTACCCGCTGTGCTATCGCTGTGGATGTGAGGGCGATCTGGCTGCAACATCTGTCACCCCATTGATCGCCAGGGTTGATTCAGCTGATCTGGCTGGCTAGGCGGGTGTCCCCTTCCTCCCTCACCCCTCCATGTGCGTCCCTCCCAAAGCTGCGCGCTCGGTCGAAGAGGACGGCCTTCCCCGATAGAGACGGACCGGTCTTCAGTCGAGGGTATAGGAGTAGCTGCGCTCCCCTGCTAGAACCTCCAAACAAGCTCAGCGGATATTAAAAAAAAAAAAAAAAAAACCTCAATAGAAGCCCTGAATAGCAGAATAAGAGCAGCTGAGCAAAAGATCAAGGAACTCCAAGGTGAGAAGGAAGAAACCACTAGGAAACCGCAGAAGGTGGAAACAGTTTGAAAAGAAATGAACAACATACCAGAGAACTGTGGGATGAGTTCAAAAAGAACAATTTAAGAATCATCAGAATCCCTGAAGAACAGGAAGCAAATGTGATGAAGAACAAACAGTTAAAAAAATCATCAATAAGAATTTCCCAGAATTGGGGACTATAGGTACCAAGATCCAAGAGTCCTGAAGGGTCTCAGCAAAAATAGACCCAACTAGAAAAACTCCAAGACATATTATACTCAAAAAGACAAAATCCAAAGACAGAGAAAGAATATTGAAAGCAGCAAGATCAAAAATAGAACTTACTTATAAAGGAGTGCCATAAGATATATAACAGATCTGTCACTGTCACTGTCCTCCCAATGTTCATTGATTTGCTCAAGCAGGCCCAATAACATTGTGAGACTTGTTACTGTGTTTGGCATATCAAATATGTCACGGGTAGCTTTCCAGGCTTTGCCGTGCAGGCGAGGTACTCTCAGTAGTTTGCCAGGCTTTCCGAGAGGGGCAGAGGAATTGAACTCGGGTCGGCAGTCTTTGGCCGCGTGCAAGGCAAACACCCTACCCGCTGTGCTATAGCTCCAGCCCCATAGCAGATCTATCAAATGAAACTGTATAAGCCAAAAGAGTATGGAAGGATTTACTACAAAAATAAACACATCACCAATCACTCTGTCCAACTGTATTATTGTTTAAACTCGCCTGCACGGCAGAGCCTGGCAAGCTACCTGTGATGTATTCGATATGCCAAACACAGTAACAACGAAGTCTCCAATGGAGACGTTACTGGGCCCGCTCAAGCAAATCGACGAACAACGGGAGGGCTTTTACCTTTTACCTTGAAGTAACAGTACAGTGCCTCATGGACTGGCAATAGTTTAGGGAATTCATGGCCTTAAAACACAGTTTTTCAAGAAGAGTTAAAGGAGCTCCTTTAAAGGACAGGACAAACTTCCTAACATGTGGCAGTAAGAATGTTACACACCAATGGTGTATATAATTGCCCTCTACTAGATTGAGAAACGTTAAAAATATAGCAGTCATGGGGGCTGAAGCAATAGCACAGGGTGTTTGCCTTGCACGCAACCAACCCAGGTTCGATCCCCAGCATCCCATATGGTCCCCTAGCACTGCCAGGAGTAATTCCTGAGTGAAGAGCCAGGAGTAACCCCTGAGCATCGCCGGGGTGTGACCCAAAAAGCGAAATTATAAAAATAATAATAATAATAATATAGCAGTTAATCATCATATACTGATTTTCATTGATTTATTTTCTGAAAAATCCATTTGTCATTCTTTAAATTTTGTTGGAGCAAGTAATATGAAATAAATTTGTTATAAGCCTGCTAAAGGGGCAGTATTAGAGGTGGGAGGAAACCTGGGGACATTGGTGGAAGGAAAGGGACATTGGTAGTGTGATTGCTGGAATATTACATGCCTGAAACAACTATATTATGAGCAACTTCGTAAACCAGTGTCTTTATAAAAGATAAAAATAAAAAATGAAAGCACAGACAATATCCATCAACTGATGAATGAATAATTAAAATGTATTTTAGCCATATGGAAAAATATTATTCAGTCATAAAAGAGTAGACTACTAATCTATGTTACCACCATGGATTCACCCTGAAAACATTATGCTACAGACCTCCTGAGCACCATGTATTTCCCCCACCCCCAAATAAAAGACATACTTGGATGGAAAGATAGTTCAGAAAGAGAGACTAAGACAGATACACACACACACTCAGAGACAGAGAGACAGAGTTGACTGCAGTTATACAAGTAGATAGCAGACAAAAGAATCTATATATCCCAAGTGGAGAATTTCTACCATTCAAGCCATAATATGTGATTTGAAACTTTGACTTAATTTCTTGTACTAATTCTCCTGGGAACCACTGAAAATATAAATGACTTGTTTAATATTATAAAAAAAATTATTTCAAAATGTTTATGCTTCTCAACTAGACAATGTGACCCTATGGATTATGTGTTACTGCTACAACATGGACCTAAACTTTCTAAGTTTTAAATTTGGATATTAAAATTATTCCTTCAATGGCAAGAGGAAATGCCCTGCCACAGAGGCGAGGTACAGTGGAGGGGACGGGTGGGGGTGGTAGGAGGGATGCTGGGACCATTGGTGGTGGAAAATGGGCACTGATGGAGGATGAGTACTCGATCACTGTATGACTGAAACGCAGGCACAAAAGTTTGTAAACCTGTAACTATAACCTCACGGTGATTTGCTAATAAAAAAAAATTCCTTCAATAGAATAAGAAATTATGCATTTTAGAATCTTGGTAAAGGAAAAATGTGAATAAAAGATTAAATGACTTGCAAATGGTTGGTCAAAGCTTGATTCACTTGACCAGACCTTCTTTTCTAATGGTCAAAAAAAACTACTTAAAGGAAGCTATGAAATATAAATTCATCAGTCATAAATTTATAGAACTTTTGTAAGAAGAATTTAACAAGGAGAACTATGGATGCAGAACAGTACCCTGTACATTTTTTACCCGGATTTTGATTCCTATTGGGGCAAAAAAGAAAAAAATGAAAAGAAATAGCTGGACCAGAATGACAAAGTTGTGTTTCATATTTCATAACTCATGCATATTTTTAGACATAAGAAATATGGGGTGCTGGAGTGATAGCACAATGGGTAGGGTGTTTGCCTGGCACATGGCCAACCCAGGTTTGATTCCCAGCATCCCATATGGTCCCCTGAGCACCATCAGGGGTAATTCTTGAGTACAGATCCAGGAGTAACTTCTGTGCATCACCGGGTATGACCCAAGGAGGAAAAAAAAAAAAAGATAATATGGAACTCCTTACCATTTAACAAGAAAAGTATGTTTGATTATTTTTAGTTTAGAAGTTTACCAACCATAAAGCAAAAGATCTTATAATTTCTATTCTGTTTCCTATTAAAAATATTTCAAAAGATTTTATCACTGGAAGACAAGGAAATATTCTAGGAAATTAAAACATCCAATGGCCTATTTTCCTACAAAAGTGTCACTTATCCACAGTAAAAGTGCCTGTTTCTCTGTAATACTGCTTTATCAGTTCTTAAGAGTCCAACCACCTGGATTAGAATGTTAGTTCTCTGAATGATACCTGAGAAATAAATGAATCAGACAGGAGAAATACTGATTCTTTCAGAGTAGGAAGATAGGAATTTAGGAGACGTACAAAAGTGACCTCTCCAGAATCTATGTCTTACTGCAAAGAACTCTTGATCCCAAACTTTATACTGAGTCAAATCACATCTCCTAAACAATGGATAGGGACTAACAACCTGCAACACCTGCCTGAGCAAGAGGTACATACACATTATGTGTTGCGTATTATGTTCTTAAATGAAAAAGACACCTCAGAATAGAACTCCGGGGTGGGGGGGTGGGGAAGAGTAAACAGAACTGTGATAAAGCAGATGTCTTCTTAATAATGACGTCTTCTTAATAATGACTGGGAGGCCCTGCATTATACTCTATTTATGGGTTACAATAAAATTCTAAAATTAGTTTCAAACTATGAGCCTCTCAATGCTCTTCTTTCTATATTAGAATAAACCTACAGCATTTAGGTAGGAGAAATAACATCTGTCTCAAAATGTTAACTAACAAAATAGCAACACAGAGACAATCAGATAAGTAGAACATTTTTGTATTATTAGGTACTATAAAGACACTGCTTTTAAATATTTTAGTCAAGCATCGGAGTATCTATTTTACAACACTGTTTATAAACAAAAAGTACTGGGTATAACATTTCTTTTATCACATAAACCATTCTAATATAAACTTCTGTCTCCCTCCTGCTAATATTTGGATAAATGCATTGTTCTACCTCCTATTCTTCCAAATATATTCAGACTGATGGAAAAAACTACATATCACTATTCTCTTCTCATTCTATCTCCAATCAGCAGAAAAACCATGGACAGTAAGAAACCACAGAGGCAAACTCCAGAAATGCAAATTGGCCATAAAATGACAGGAACTGACCTAAGTTTTCACCACAGATAATGGGAAAAGGACTTGTTAATGCAATTAATTAAGCCAATCAGAGTTTCTTAATCAGAGAGATATATTCCAGGTCATTTTTAATGTGCCTTGAGAGTTCTTAAGTTCCCCACAAAGGGGTTTTATGATTGTTTTCTATATTTATGAGAAGTTCTGGTAGCTTTAAATTTGCATTGCTAATTACAAATTTGCATTTTATAATATGGCCAAAACATTGAGATTTAACTAGATAAAAAGCAAAATAGGCCAATTGAGAAGGAATAAAGACAAATGGCCTGGAGAAATAGGCTCTATTCAACAAATTTTTAAAATACTATGTGGGACCAAAGAGTCTACCAGG
Organism: Sorex fumeus; assembly: GCF_029834395.1. Lineage (NCBI taxonomy): Eukaryota > Metazoa > Chordata > Mammalia > Eulipotyphla > Soricidae > Sorex > Sorex fumeus. Next base: position 36,379,407 of record NW_026606155.1, read on the forward strand.
AAAGGTGCTACCTTTGAACAAGGCCAACCTATGTCCTATCCCCAACAACAATTATAGTTCCCCATCACCCCAATTAGACAATGGGAAGTTGTATAATTGGTATAAAATTTCAGTTAAACAAAATAAAAGGTTTTGAGGAATCTGTTGCACAACATTGTAAATATACTTGGCACTAATGAACTGTATACTTAAAATGGTTAAGATGGTAAAATTTAAGATATGTGGTTTTTGCACAATTTTAAGTCTTTATAATATGAAAATGTTCGTGACATTTGGTTTGGGGTAGGATACAACAGAGAACAAATAACATATAATCAAAACAATTTCTAAAACTTCATAAGGATTTTCCAGATGTGGACATATTTGCTTCTTCTTGTGAGATTGTTCTCAATTGCTTTATATTACCCCCCTGCCTGCCGCTTTTGTACAGTAATGTGTATTAACTTTAGAATTAAAAAACAAATTTTCTTATACTCTGAGAAGAGCTTCGAAAATTACCCAGGCTAGGTAGAGTACCATTTGTTCCAGGAACTATTGGTACAAAAAGCACCAAATACGTCCCCGATACAATGGTTAAAGTTTCTGAAAACCACCAGGAGTGAGTGACCCCTGGGCACAGAGGCTGTAAGGTGTGGCACTCAACACCCGCCCACCAAAAGAAAAAATCACTGAAGAATTAGACATAGGTGAAAGAAATTACTGGGTGTCTTTTCAATTGAGTTCTACTTGTGTCCTAAAGGCTGCACCAGTTTTCCAAGGTATCTCCTCTCTCTCCCTCTCTCCCTCTCCGCCATCCCTCTCTTCTTCTCTCCTCCTCCTCTCTCCCTCCTCCTCTCTCTCTCCTTCTCTCTCTCTCTCTCTCCTCTCTCTCCCAAAGTGATAATTCCTAGAATATTTTCTGGGGATCCCCAAGAGCTAGACCTTGTAGGGATGTTTAAAAATTAAAAGCTATTTTTAAAATAACATTAAAGATATTACTTTAAAATTTTTGGTCATTCTCTCAGAAAGTGTAGAGTTTTCCAGAAGTTTCAGTATTATAATAAAATTATCATATCATCATTTGGTAACATTGCTCGAGCAGGCCCAGTAATAAAATTATCATATCATCATTTGGTAACATTGCTCGAGCAGGCCCAGTAACGTCTCCATTGGAGACTTTGTTGTTACTGTGTCTGGCATATCGAATACTCTCGGTAGCTTGCCAGGCTCTCCGAGAGGGGCGAAGGAATCGAACTCGGGTCGGCCATGTTGGCCGCTTGTAAGGCGAATGCCCTACCCGCTTTGCTATAAAGTGGGTTACAGTTTTTTAATTAAAGAATTATTGTAGAGGCTTCAATTCTTATTTTTACTATAACTAATAATATTAAGCAAATTTATTGGGGATTTTTTCATTTGAATGGGATCAAAGTTAATGAAAAAATTAAGAAACCACTGAATCAGACTATTTTAAAACTCAGTCGCAATAGGAACTAGCTAAAATACAAAACAAAACAAAAAGAAATGGAAATATCTATAGCAAAGCAAGCAAATTGTGTCTAAATTCATGCCACTTATTAAAATACACATAGGATTATATGTAAAATGCTACACTTTACAGCTCTTAAAAATAGAACCCAATTTTTATCTCTTGATAATTTTTTTCCAGAATTTCTGATTTTATGGATGGATAGTTAAATAGACAGATATATAAACACACTCAAAGTATGTATGTGTATGTTGTTTGTATATGTATGCATGTATGTTTTTCATGATATTCTTTGACTCGATCTTAGATCTTAACATCAAATGGTTCACTCACAGTCAAAGAACTAATTAAAATTGCTTATCATTTAAGAAATCTCACTTTTAAACTCTTTGGAAATTCTTCTTTAGCACCAGTTAAAAATAGATCCATTTCTGCTCAAAGGACCTACAACTAATACAAACAGAGGCTCAGTAATTAATAAACTTCAAAAATGAAAGCTCCAACCCAAATAAGATTACTGGGGAGGCCTGCCAAACATTAACAGAAAAAGTAACTAATTCTCTACAATCTCTTTCAGAAACTATAGAGGGAATACTTTCTAACTCAATTTATGAGGCCAGCATTGCACTTTACACCAAAAATTATACACCACAACCAAGTAGGTTTTATCCTGGTAAGTAAATAACATAATCAGATCAGTAAGGGAAAGCAAAAAAAAAAAAAAAAAAAAACCAACCACATTTGACAAAATCAACCTGCATTTATAATTAAAAACTCTTAGTAAACAAGAAATAGAAGAAATCATTCCTAATTTAATAATGGTTATCTCTAAAGATAGAATATCAGGATACAATATTAGTATACAAAGTCCGTTTCTTTCCTATAGAATACAATCACTAAAATTTGAAATTAAAAACACAGTACTGTTTCGCATTAGCACCCCTAAAATGAAATACTTAAGTACAAATCTAATGAAATATATATTATATCTGTATGAAGAAAATTATACAATTACAATGAACAAAATTAAAGAACAACTAAATAATGACGATATTCCATGTTCATGAGTAGGAAGACACCATATTGTCAAGATGTTAGTTCTTCCCAACTTCCTTACCAATTTGTTTGCATATGGCCTGTGGCAAATGAAAGCCAATGGCACAGTTGGCAAAAAACAGCATGATCTGATTCCCTTTTCTATTATTATTCTCTTAAGATTTTATCTCAATATATACTATTCTTTTTCACTCTAAAACAAAATGAAACAACCTCTTCTAGTGGCAGTCATATAAAATTAGTCTCTTAACATATTAAATACAGCAGTTTTAAAAATAGAATATTCTGATGATAAGTACTTAAAATGTACATCTGGTCTATGAAGAAAGGTCGTGTCTTTGGAGAATCTACAGAAATGAAATAGTTAACAAAGTCTTAATATAAAAAAAGCAATTACTTCATGATCTTTGCGCTGTAAAAATTTTGATTATTTTCTAAAACTCAAAACAGAAATATCTTCCTCTCAATAATTTACTTTTTCCTTTTATGGAAAACTAAACCAGATTTAACAAAAACACTTAAGTCAAAGAACTAAACAAATCCAATTTTTACTTTTTTCTTTTCTTTTTTTTTTTTTTTTTTTTTGCTTTTTGGGTCACACTCGCCGATGCACAGGGATTACTCCTGGCTCCGCACTCAGGAATTATTCCTGTCGGTGCTCAGGGGACCATATGGGATGCTGGGAATGGAACCCCGGTTGGCCACATGCAAGGCAATCACCCTACCCACTGTGCTATCCCTCCAGCCCCCCCCCCCCCCAATTTTCACTTAATGGACCTATGTGTTGTGGGCTGGATGTCACGAGGCAAAAAAAAAAGTATAAGAACTCGCTGAATCTGATGCTCGAGGCCCTTGCTGAAGCCAGCTGCTCTGGGGCGGATACTTGGACCCCAGCAGGCTGGAACAATAAACCTCGCTATGTGATTTGCATTATCAGCTGTTCTCTGTCCTCCAGGGGTGGTGATTTGGGACTCACAGGAGAAGCCTGGGCTCTCTCCTGAGCATATTACTCTTTCCCACTTTCTCTTCCTCTTTCCCTTCAAAACCTCCACACGCTTCACCTCACTGCTCGTCTACTCTGGACTTTCTTTTCTGCGAGGTGAGACAAGATCCCAGTAAGCCTGGATCCGGGTGGCGGGGCAGATGGGGAGAAGGTGACCATCTTTCTCCTCTCCATGCACGCGGGCCACCCTGGGGCCCGACACCCACCCACCCCCCACACCCCCCACGGGAACCTGCCACCCGGCCACATGGGCACAAGCAGCACATGGGTAGGGCGATTGCCTTGCACGTGGCCAACAGGGGTTCCATTAAGCCCTGGGCATAGCTACCCGCAAGACAAGCCACCCTCAAGACAAGCCAAAGACGACAGTTATCCCTCCTGAGGGATAGCACAGTCGGTAGGGCGATTGCCTTGCACGTGGCCAACAGGGGTTCCATTCCCGACCACATGGACTCGGGAAGCACATGCCCTTCCTTTGTTCAAGGTGGCCTTCATAGGGTTTCTCCAACCTGTCCCCACTTGTGCTTCTACCTAGGCAAAAGGAGGTTACCAGGGAAGGAGGGGTTGGGAGTGGTGATGGTCTTCTTTGAAACCCCTTTCCCAGCCTTTTGTTTCTGCAGGAGTTTCTCTGGGCTTGTTGCTGTAGATAGGTGAGGGTCTGATCAGGCCTTAGTTCCTCTTTTTTCCTATTTTTTGCAAGGTCGGCTTTTGCCATTGCCTTGGGAGGGGGTCTTCCCTATCTGCCTACATCAGTATGAACCTCCGGAATACCCGGAGGAGGATAACTGCCGTCTTTGGCTTGTCTTGGGGGTGGCTTGTCTTGCGGGTAGCTATGCCCAGGGCTTAATCCTGCCCCTTTGCTTGGGGATCACTCCTGTGGGCACCATATGTGATGCCAGGGATGGAACCTGGGTCGGCCACAAGCACAAAGCGCCCTCACCTGTTACTATTGTTCTGATCCCCTTCGTCGATGCCTTTTGAAAAATTTATTTTTGCTGCTTTATTAAGAATGATAATGGATCAATAATAGCACAGCGGGTAGGGCATTTGTCTTGCATATGGCGGACCGAGGTTTGATTCTTCCATCCCTCTCGGAGAGCCCGGCAAGCTATCAAGAGTATCCCACCCACAAGGCAGAGCCTGGCAAGCTCTTCGTGGTGTATTCAATATGCCAAAAACAGTAACAAGTCTCACTATGGAGATGTTACTGGTGCCTGCTCGAGCAAATCAATGAACAAGGAGAGGACAGAGCTACAGTGCTATGTGCTGTATATTCCATGTAAGAATTGAAACTGAACCAATTCAAGCACTCTAAAATAAATAGCACTTATACTACTCTCCAGTATAGGAATCTAAAGACCTTAGTCACTGTCACTGTCACTGTCCTCCCGTTGTTCATCGATTTTCTCGAGCAGGCCCAGTAATGTCTCCAGTGTGAGACTTTGTTGAAAGACCTTAGTATTCTTGCTTTACTCCCAAAAATGCCTTTCTTAATCTATGTACACATGGATTGAGTAAATCATTGCTACAGATTCTGTTTACCAAGTAAAGCTTTTCCATCTCTAATGACCAGATAGGTCCATGGCAACAATTATTTTCATACTAACTAATTTATAGGAAATGGAGAAAGATGCTGTACCAAGAATTTCAGGCTATGAAAAATTCTACAGCACAAATAGATCATTTCTTTTTACAAGTAAGCTGCAAGAAAAATACTGCACAGGGATTTTAGAAAGTTTGGGAAACATAAAAAGCTAAAATTTCTGAATAGTGTTTGAATCCTGAGTTGATTAAACAAACTTTCTAAAAACAGGGGAGGGATATTTTAAAGCTCACTAGATACTTTCAAACGCGTGTTATTTTATATATAAAATTTATATATATATATCACAATCACCGTTGTTCATCAATTTGCTTGAGCGGGTGCCAGTAATGTCTCCTTTCATCCCAATATGCCATTTATATACATATATAGACTATAAAACCAACCTCCTGGAAGAGAACAACGCAGAGTCTCCTGCCCCCCATACCTGGCTGTCCTCACCAGGTCCAGTTGGAGGGGGCGGGTTGAGTTTCCCTCCTTGCCCTGAGCAGAGCTCCAGCAGCTGAAGACCTCCGGAACCATCCGCAGCCATGCTTAAGACCACTCTCGGACAAGCCTCACGCATGCAGGAACCGGCAGAGGAACCCAGATGTGCGGGGACCCGGGGCTGAGACCTCCAAGCCTGCTCGATGGGGACTGGGCCTCCTCCTCCACGGAGATCCTCCATCTTCCAGTAGGTAGGCGTTACACCCACCAACTGACCCTGGCGCCATGTTATCCCATCAATGGCCAAGACCCAGAGGCTATAAAACCAGGCTCCTGGAAGCACGCAGCCACAATTGCGGTCGTGTGACCTCTCACTAGTTCTCACTCTCGGAGAAACTGGCAGGCTACCGAGTGTATCCTGCCTGCACAGCAGAGTCTGGCAAGCTCCCCGTGGTGTATTCGATATGCCAAAACCCAGTAACAATGATGGGTCTCATTGCCCTGACCCTGAAAGAGCCTCCAATGTGGCACTTGCTAAAATCTCAGGGCTAGGAATGAATGGAGACGTTATTGGTACCTGCTTGAGGAAATCAATGAACAATGGGATGACAGTGATACAGTGATATAGTGACATACAGTAATATTGTTAAGGAGACTCCTGATTTTTTTTAACATAAAGACTTAAGTATTCACAGATTTTTTTAAAAATGTTCCCATATTTCAGGGGAAAAGTTGAGGCTGGGAAGATTAATCATGAATTATAATTAGTGAAGCTAAGGCATTGAGGAGCATTTTCATAATTATATTCAGCAATGTGTAAGAATTTTTAAATAATAAGTTTTAATTATTACTCCAAATGAAACAAAAAAACTTTAAAACTTTAAAACAATAAAGCTAAGGAAGAGACATTCTAGGAAGACAAAGTTGGTCCTCAAGCACTTTTGAGGTTCCATACACTTTGGCCTTTGAAATTTCATCTTAATCATCAGCAGTATCTCCGCATGATTTGTTACTGATAAATTAGGGGAAACTTTAAGTTCCCTTTTCCCCTTGCCTCATATAAGTGCCCTACCTTTGAATGTGAATATTATCTACGAATATGGTAAAATACTCTCACAATTATGTTACATTGTATGGCCAAGAGATCATTCTGGGTGGGTCTGACCCAATCAGGTGAGTCTTTAAAAAAGTAGTCTTTTGACTAAATGAACAAATGCAGAAAGAAGTGAGTCTTTTCACTGAGTGCAGAAAGAAAGCCAGAGAGATGTGTTCTAGCAAGTCTGAAAGTAAGTAAAATATCATCTATAAAGTGCCAAAGTGGGCTATGGAAGGCAGTGACCACTCTCTAGAATTTAAAAGTATCCCTAGTCAACAACTAGAAGCCCTTGGTCCTAAGTCATTAGAAAATTAATAAAATTAATTCTGCCTTGAACGAATCCCTAAGTCCTTGGCTAACATGTGAGTTTTCTCCTGGTGAGCTCCTGAGAAAAGAACCTAGCCACAACATGCCCAGATTTCTGACCTTGTGGCATTTTAAGTCACTACATTTGTGGTAATTTGGTACAAAGCAGTAAAACTAATATGCCTGGGTAGGCATATTATAATTGAACTGTAGCTCAATACCACAAAGCATACCCCTGCGCATGAGTTTATGAGCCCACTGGCAACCAATGAGTACCCACACATTCAGCAATTTAACTTTTAATGTAGTGTTTCTCGGAGGATCCTGAATCCAAATTTGAGAAACCTTGAGCTACATAATCCCTTATAAATGAAATACTCCTTTATCCAACATACACAGTTAGCTTTACAGGTAAGATTATATACTTGGGTGCTTTTTATAGTAAAATGGTTTCTACAGTGAAAAAGTCCTACAAAATAATCAAATGGAACAAGTTTAAGGAAAATTGTGACTAAGTCAAATGCACTACCAAAACCCTAGCTTATCATCACAGCAGGTATAAAAATGTGCAAAGCTTTCTATCCTTCAATGCCCTAGCTCATGCTTAAGAGGTATAAGAAAAGTATGTAACAGATTCTTTACAACAAAACTTTCCTTACAACAAAGTTTCTCAGGCCTCTAGTAGTCCATAATTCATAAGGAAATTACAACACCTATTTTATTTTTTGTCTATGTTAAACATCTAATTAGTTCAAGGGGAAAAAAAGGGGGGAGATGTTTATGAAGGGGAAAACTCTAAAGTAACAGATACTAGTTTCAAAGTTTAAAAAATCTGTTTCTCATGTAGGGCACTTGCCTTATACTCAGCCAACCTGGGTTTGATCCCTGGCATCCCACATGACCCCTGGAGCACAGCCAGGAGTAAATCCTGAGCATCAACGGGTGTGGCTCCAAAACAAAACTCAAAAATGAATAAGTAAATAAAATTCTGTTTCAAAGGTTCTACTTAAGTCAAATTTTTCAGCCTTTAAAATTTTATATTGAGATGTACTTCATATATCATAAAATTTAGCCATTTAAAGTATAGCTTTTTTTTAGTATATTCACAAACCATGTAACCATATCAATTTAGAATATTTCAAGACTTCAAACAAAAAAACCCTATAATCTATTTTTTTAATTTTTGCTTTTCTTTCTTTTTTTTTTTTTGAGTCACCATGAGATAAAGAGTCATAAAGTTGATTATGGTCAGTTCCAGTCATATAGTCTTTCAACACCGATCCCTCCACAGTGTACATTTCCCACCACCAATGACCCCAGTTTCCCTCCCACCCAGCCTGCCTTTTCTCTCTGTCTTTTCCTTTCTCGCTCTCTGTCTTTCTCTCTGTGTCTGTCTATCTGTCTGTCTGTCTGTCTCTCTCTCTCTCTCTCTCTCTCTCTCTCACACACACACACACACACACACACACACACAATTTGGGGCATCAAGGTTTGCAATAACAGGTACTGAGGTTAGGAAACCCTATAATCTTTTAAAATTAAACTTAATATTTTTTGGAGGGAGGGCCACACCCAGCAGTGCTCAGGGTTTACTCCTGGCTCTGCACTACAGTGGGCTAAGGGAGGACTATAAGGGGTGATGAGAATGGAACCTGGGTTGGTCATGTGTAAAGCAAGCACTCTGCATGCTATATTCTGGTCCCTATAGTCTGTCTTTTCAACTGCCATTCTTTCTTTAATACCACACCATACTAACTTTTCTCTAGTACTAAAAAACATAGACCATCAAGAGATTCAAAATTAGCATAGGGAATAAAAGAATTGAGAGTAGAAACTTTGATCTATAGAAATAACAAGTAACAGGGAAACTGATTTGAGAGAATAGTATATTGCTTACAAGTGATGTTGTGAGTATTCTTTTGAAAACAAGAATATGATCTGAATAAGCAAAACATGAAAATACGTGTCCATGAAAGCAACACATCCTTCACTGGGAAGACTCTTCATTTATTGCACAATGTACTCTGTTTATTTCAGAAGCTGAAAACAGGATGATCTGAGCTTCCTTTTAATGAAACAAGAACTCTGGGCTGGGGATAGCTCCAAGGTTTGATCTCTGATACTGAATGATCCACCATACACAATCAAGAATGGGAAGGAAAGGAGAAGAAAGGAAAAAGAAAGTAGGTGAGGAAGAAAGCAGGGAGGAGGAGAAAGGAAGAAAGAAAGGAGGGAAGAAGGGAGAAAGGAAAATAAGATGGGATATAGGAAGGATATGGAAGAATGAAAGGAAGAACTCTGTATTCCAAAGGAAAAAATAATTGAATTTGAAATACCATTTTAGGGACAGAGATATAATACACTGGGTAAGGAACTCGCCTTGCATTGAGCTGACTCTAGTTTGATCTCTTGCACTGTATATGGTCCCTTCAGCAGCTCCAGGGGTCATTCCTGAGCACAGTCAGAAATAATTCCAAGCACCAAATGAGTATGATCTCCAAATCAAAATAATTAAAATACCATTCTAAAATGTCCACACCCAACAGTTTTTATACCAATAAAAGAATTAATAATATTTTAATTGCTTGAATTTTAGGCAATCTTCCATAGCCTGTGACAGAACCCCTAAAGTTATTAGTCCAGCCTAATATTCTCCCCCAAATTTGGTTATTCCCGTTTCTACTATGCCAGAAATCTTTGTGATAAACCAGAAAGATAGTACAGTGGGTAGGGCATTTGCCTTGCACACAGCTGACGCAGGTACAATCCCTGGCACCCCAAGAACCACTAGAACCAATCCTGAGCTCAGAGTCAGGAGTAAGACTTGAGCACCACCAGGTGAGGGGAAGGGAGGAAGGGAGGGAGGGGGGGGGGAGGGAAGGAGGGAGGGAGGGGAATTACTGGAAATATTCCTGGCTTGGATTTCCTACCCAATCTATTTTCTCTTTAGTCCTTAAAATAGTTTTTCAAATTCAATTATTTTTTCCTTATCCTCCTGTTGTTCATCAATTTGCTGGAGCAGGCCCAGTAACGTCTCCATCGTGAGACTTGTTGTTACTGTGTTTGGCATATCATGGGCAGCTTGCCAGGCTTTGCTGTGCAGGAGAGATACTCTCAGGTAGCTTGCTGGACTCTCCAAGAGGGGCAGAGGAATCAAACTCCGGTCGGCTGTGTGCAAGGCAACCGCCCTACCAGCTGCACTATCACGCCAAGAGGGAAGGTAAGGGGAATGGAGGGGATGGGAGGGGAGGGGAAGGAGGGAGGAGGAAGGGGAAGGAGGGAGGGGGGAGGGAGGGAGGGAGGGAGGGAGGAAGGAAGGAAGGAAGGAAGGAAGGAAGGAAGGAAGGAAGGAAGGAAGGAAGGAAGGGTCTTGATAAAAATTGAAAAAAAAATAAGTCCAAGTGAGTCATTTTACTCTATTTCACACTTTTGGTTGTTATAAATCTGGATTTTGAAGTTGACCATGGTGGTACATGGGATACTCTAAGGAAGGAAACTTGTAACAAACAAATCTATTTTATGTTTGTGAAGCCAGAGGAGTGTCTCATGAAAAATTCAGAGTTAAAATTATGTGTGAACTAATTTAGATTCTTTCTAGGATGACTCTCTCTCCAGAATTAAAAACGAGTAAGAGCATTCAGTGTTACTCTCCCACCCACTTTATTGCAAGGAAACTCGGGGTGTGGATCATTTGTGGTTAGTGGTTTCTGCTTTTCTTCCCCCTTTTAAACACTAGGTTAATGTGTAAACTGAATTACCCTAGGCAAGAACTTGAAAAGGAGAATTATACATAGAATCATATATACATATTATGTATTCACATCAAATGAACACAAAATTAAAAAACCCAAGTTGGGTATTTAACCAGCCAGCAATCTAGGCTCAGCACATATCTGCCAACTATAACCACATTTCCCAGTAGCAAGATCTTATTTTTCCCACTTGTTTTCAGTCCTGGTTAAATATCACAAAAACCTGAGGAGTTTTAAGAATCTTGGAAATGGAGCCCAAACCCAGAGCTACTGAATCAGAATCCCTTGGCATCTCTTTTCTGAATCCCCCTTGGAGTATTCTCATGTTCAATCAGAGTGCAGAGCTGCTACCCAGACTTTGGGGAGAAATGTGAATTCCTGCAAAAATTCCATCTCTCCCTGAGAAGAAACTTTGGTTAATACCCTTCAACTGAATCTATATGTGTCCCTAAGCACTATTAGCGTGGCACTGATTGCTCAAGAATAAAACCTGGATTAAGATTCTTACAGCATTTTTCCTTTGCACACCAATTTTGCACATTGATTTTCTGAGTTTAGACAGTTTTAAGTGTTGCCAAAACCCAAGGTGCAGAGTCAAATTTTAGAGACTTTTTTTTTTGTTTGGAGATGGGGAAAATGGAACATTCTGCTAATCCTGTTCAGAGCCCTTTCCAAACTGCTGATTTGAGATAACCTGTCAGTTTTAAATAGGGAACATCCCTTTTGAAAGCATTCTGGCCTATGACAATACAGACAGGGCTGATCATTTCTTTTCCCAAAGCCTCATCTTCCTTATCCACAGATAACATAACTGACCTACCAACACGGACAAGGGGCTTCAAAGCTGTTTACTCACTAGCTCTGCTGGGTCTGCCCTGACCCAGAATCAGTGTCTCACAGTCCCCTGTTGTGACCAAGGACATGTCCTGAAAATGTGGCTGGCCTCCCAGGCTGTGGTCATGGAAGAATGGAGAAGTGACCCCAAAGGGTCTAATCTACTGACCTTTACTTTGCTCTAACCAACTGCCCAAATAAATAAAGACAGCAGGGTGGCTCAGTTTCCCAGATGAATTCCAATTCATCCCTAAACATGCAACTCTGATCCAAAGTTTACAGTTCTCAGACCATCCAAATTCAGGCCATGTTGCCATGTGGCAATGTCTAGAGGCATTGTTGCCTACTAAAGTTGGGTTGATCCTGGCATCTAGGGCATAGAGGCCAAGGGAGCTACTAACGACCTGATAGTGTGCAGCCAAAGTTGCACTACAAAGAAGAGCTCTATCCAAACTGTCAGTAGTACTGAGCTTCCAAATCTCAGGAAAAGATAATAGGCTGGCCCACTCATGGATATTCTTTGGAGACTCTCATCTGAATCTAATTAAACTTTAAATACAAACCAAACTCAAATACCTTTTAAAGATCAAGATTAAGAAATAGATAAAGTGGCAATAAGGTGTGGGGAGATCTGTGATAAAACAGCTAAATGCTGATTCATCCACTCTATTTTCATTTTATTTTTTGTTTGGAGACCACACTTGGCAGTGCTCAGGGATTACTCCTGGCTCTATGCTCAGGATTCACTCCTGGCAGTACTTGAGGGATCGTAAGTAGTGCCAGGGACCTAACTAGAGTCGGTCACATGCAAACCTCTATTATCTCTCTGGCCCCACACTTTTCATTAGTACTGTGCTGGTCATACAAAGCAAAAGCCAGTGAGATAATTCAAGAGGACAGAGCACCTACTTTTCATGCAAGGGGTCCAGGCAAGCACTCACTGCTTGTGGCAACTAAACCAGGAAAAAAAAAAAGCATAAATATTTAACAGCTGGCTGTACCCCTCCTATATACACTTGCAGTTAAACTCTGGTTTAAAGTGATTATCAATTTAAACAGAACTCTATCTCACCAAGCGACACTCTTTAGCCTCATCCTAAGGAAGTTTCTAAGCCAAGGGCCAAGAAACTTTAACTAAAAACTATTCTACTAAAAAGAATATAGGGTGGATCATCAGGTGGGGGTGGGATTTGGGGTGTTCTGGGAAGGGGGCAAGGGTGGGGCTGTGCCACACCCAGTGGTGCTCAGGATTTACCTCTGACTTTATGCTCAAGAATCACTCCTGCCGGAGCCAAATCTGCTGCATGTGAAGCAAGTGCTTTATCCCTGCACTATCTCTCTCTAGTCCTGGATCAAGAGATTTTGAAGGCTTAGTTTCAGTCAAGAACAGCACATCAGGTACACTGTGATAGGATCAGGAGTCAAGAGTGGGGAGGAAGAAGAAAGAAAAGAGAGGGGAGGAGGGGAGGGGGAGGGGGAGGAGGAGGAGGAGGGAAGGAGGAGGAGGAGGAGGAGGAGAAGGAAGAGGAGGAGGAGGAGGAGAAAAAAAGCACTGCAACTTATATCATCTGCCTTGCAAGAATATGGTCATGAGTTCAAATCTCTGATATCCCACATGCACTAAGCACCACCCTAGGAGCAACGCTGTTTGAGCCTGGCAACTCTGCTATCTATAACTGCCAGCTACACTGCAGCTTAGTTAGGTGTGTGTGTGTAAGCACTATTAAATGGTGTGTGTGTGGGGGGGGGGGGGGGATAAAAAGCCCTGGTGTGGACTACAAATTAAAAGATGTACAAGTTTCATATCCAAGAAGTGTAACCCCTGGCAAACATAGCTATGTATGAACATAGCAGAAACCTCTGGCAAGTATCACATACATAGGTCATATCACTCAACTGAGATTGTGACCTGGTGAGCAAGTGTGCAGGCACCAAAAAGGAGTGCAAAAAACTCAGTGAGCACAAAAGCCAAATATCCAATCTGACATGCAACTTCTGGTGAGGACCACAACTAATGTGTGAGCACCACCACATCTGTGGGAAAACCCTGGTCATTACCACAAAGAGAAGGGGGAGGGATAAAGGACTTGTATGAAATAAAGTAGAGGTCCCCAGCACTGATCTCCGTTCTAGGAAAACCAACGGGTTTCATACCAATGTTGCATAATACTATATTTTTATAGTCATTATTTTATAAGATAACACTACTTACATCATGGGGGCACTGGTGGCCCTCCCGTTGCTCGAGCGGGCCCAGTAACGTCTCCATTGGAGACTTTGTTGTTACTGTGTCTGGCATATCGAATACGTCATGGGGAGCTTGCCAGGCTCTGCTGCGCGGGCTCGATACTCTCGGTAGCTTGCCGGGCTCTCTGAGAGGGGCGGAGGAATCGAACTCGGGTCGGCCATGTTGGCTGCGTGCAAGGCAGACGCCCTACCCGCTGTGCTATCGCTCCTGGCCAGAGTGATAGCACAGCGGTAGGGTGTTTGCCTTGCACGCAGCCAACATGGCCGACCCGAGTTCGATTCCTCCGCCCCTCTCGGAGAGCCCGGCAAGCTACCGAGAGTATTCGATATGCCAGACACAGTAACAACAAAGTCTCCAATGGAGACGTTACTGGGCCCGCTCGAGCAAATCGATGATCAACGGGAGGGCCTTTACCTTTACCTTACCTTACTTACATCAATTTTTAGAATCTTTACACTCTCAAAGATGAGGAAACAGAGGCTTAGGAAGCTAAAGGAACTGCCAAGGTTATCCAAATCTGAACCTAAACTGTTGTTTCTTGCCTATCCATGGGTGTTGAATTTAAATCTACTCATCAACATCCTCTTTTCATCAGAAAAATTATTCAGGTGTCTTCCCTGAGTTACAGTTTTTAAGGCCTTTTCAACAGAGGGACAAGAGTGAGCAGCAGGTTAAATATACCAAGCCTTGCTTCTAGTTCAGGTTGGAAAGAGAAAAACCCAGTCCACAAATGAAGCAGAAGTAAAAGGAAGCTTCCCAAAGACTATCCCTGCGAATGTGCACGCTTAAGGCTGCAGGAATTCCTGGTCTAAGAGAGAGTATAAACAAGAGCAATCTAGTGGGAAACAAATGATAAGATAAGTGCAACCCAATAACTCATTCTGCCCTTCCCTCCACCACTTCCCAAGTTGTTCCATCTGAAAAACAACCTGAATTTTGGAGCGTTAAGACATAAAGTTCCCATCTGTGCAGCCACACGTGGTGATTTTAAGTTGGGGAATTAGTGGGAGGGGAAAGATGTGCTTCTTTGTAAATTCTGTGATTGTGACTCTCTGAGTGGAATGTGGCCAACTGAGGAATCATCTCCTGTCCAGAGCAGACCATGAGAGAATTGGCAAGGAAATAGGGTCACTGGTCCTCCAGACTCAAATTTCACTTCAAGGACTGGAGTATGAAAGGTAGTGCTGGGGTGTGTTAGAAAGGTAGCTTCGGTCGTAGCCCGAAGAGAAATTGGGTCAAACTAAAAATAATTAAGTCTTTATTTTAAATCAATCCCTTAGCAGAACATGTCATGGGCAAGGAAATTTCTCTTTTCACAGTTCCTAGAACTTGTGTAGATGGAAGTAAACCAACTCATAAAATATCAAACCTCTAAATGTGTCATGAAGGTCTTCTAGTCCAATCCAATCTCTATTAGTGACTTAAGTGCAAAAATATAACAGGCCATTATTCATTTAACCTTCTGAGAATATGATGTCTTTATCCTTAGCCACAAGCTTCAAATTCAACATGGTTCATTCCAGACCCTGATTTTAGTTTGAATTGAATGCAAAACAATAGGGTTTCTGGAAAGGGGGGAAGGAAATAACTCTAATACAAACACAAAGAGACACAAAGAGAATGGGAAACAAGCAAAATATTATTGTCATTTTGTCACCACCATCCTAAATCAATTAGCAACCATATGAGGTAACTCTAAATGCATTTTTAAAATCTTTCATCAATACCTTGAGCAGAACCATATATATGGAATTTTCTGCATCCACAATTCCACCAACTGTAAAGAATGCAGCAACTTTCTTCAAGTGGCTTAATTTACCCATTTTATTTTTCTTAATGTTTTACAAAGCTTTATAATAATGTTACATGTGCCCCCAGTTTAACCATCTCACTTAACTCGTTCAAACTTAACTCAAGATTTGACATTTCACTGCTTGGTCTCACCAAATCTCTGTGAAACAAATATAAACTTAAGATTAGGTACTTATGAGCTAGCTCAATCACTATACAAATGATGCTATTCTCTACTCTTCAGGGGCAAATCTACAGTGGCCTTATGAAGAGTAAAGTCTCAAAATGGCATCACACAAATACTAGTGACTTCCATCACAATCCCAAGAAACACCAAGGTCCTAAGACCTTCTCTTCCCAGGAGGACACCTGTCAAGAGTTCCTTGGCAAACTAAGGGCAAAATCTTTCTTATAACTTAGAGGTCTGAAAAATCCATAATGCATTTTATGGTACGGCACAGTTTATGCACTGATAAATTCACTGTGTTCTGTCTATCCTCCTTTATGACCAAGAGCATAATGAGTGTAAAAACAAAAACAAAGTTGACAAAGATTACAGGTGTAGTTTGTGGCTCCAAAACAAGACAAGGTGTGTATGTCACTAGCAAACTGAGCTTAGCAGCAAGCCACAATATAAAATCACTAACTCAAAAAACAAAAGACATCTGTATTGCCCAACAATACCCGAAGCTTAGATCTAGTCTTCCTATTTGTAGAAGTCTAAATTCAGAAAGATTATCAGATAGGCTATGTTTACCAATCACACAGCAGATACTTTTTTTATTCCAGAAATAAAAAAGACACAAAAATGGCACAAAACCCCACAATAATCATCTCTCTCAATGTCAATGGTGTAAATGTACCAGTTAAGAGTGGTACCAGTACAGAGTGGCAAAATGGATTAAAAAAACAAAAACCAGTTAAATAGATGACCTTAATTGCATGGCTGACAGGAATACAAAGAGACTTCAACTCAGGCCCTGATATAATTTATAGAACAGAATGAGCTCAGGTTATTACTAAAGGTGAATGACATACTTAGGAAGTATGACGAGATGATGGGGGTTGTAGGTGAGGTGGAAGCTTCTGAAATCAAAGTTTATTGACAGAATATTATACGTGAGTAGCCTAATGGCTCACAAGCTTTCTGTTTTCATTTACCCTTCCTGGCAATATGCTATCAGGGCATTACTTTCCTATTATTCCCCTACGTGGTACAATATTTTAGGAGTGATAGCACAGCGGTAGGATGTTTGCCTTACACACAGCCGGCCCAGCCACCCAGGTTCGACTCCTCTGCCCCTCTTGGAGACCCTGGCAAGCTACCTGTGACGTATTCAATATGCCAAACACAGTAACAACAAGTCTCACGATGGAGATGTTACTGGGCCCGCTCGAGCAAATCGATGAACAATGGGAGGACAGTGCAGTGCTACAGTGTTTGCTAAAAATTGTCAGAGTGGCACAATATCCAGTTTTAGTCACCTTCCACTCCCACTCCCCCCAAAAAAAGATCTATTGTGAGTCAAGAAACCACCCAACTATACTGGAAATTTAACTTGCTAACTTAGTTTAACACTTTTAATTTACTATAGAGGCTATGATTTAAAGAAATTATAACTATATATTTGGCACCATTTTTGCTCCACTGTTAAAATAAATAAAAATCTCTCTTATGAGGTTGGGAGTAAGCTAAATTTAATATCCAAGAATGCTCAATACTCAACACATTTGACAGTTGCTCAAGTTTTCATTATTTTCCTTTTCAAAGGAGATTTTACAACTTATGTTAAAAGACAACAGGGAAGACCAGAATGATAATATAGTGGGTAGGGCACTTGCCTTGCATGCAGCCAAAAGACTGCATGACTATCCAGCAACCCATATGGTCCAGGAACCCTCCAGGAGGTAATTCCTGAATGCAGACACAGGTGTAGCACCAAAACACAAACAAAACAAAACAAAACAGAACAAAACAAAAAGAGGGACGCTAAGAAATGATGGATCCTCTTAACTCTCAAAACAGGCTTCTAAGGCCCTGTTCTGGGTGAGAAGGGCTTTTTCAGATAAGGGAATCCACTTACTGAAAGTTATCTCAATTAGCAAATAGGGTCTAATGTTGGACCTTCTCCAAATAGATTTAGGGAGGGATTATAAAACCATTATTGATGCAAATAATGTGTCTATCACTCACAGGGAAAAAAGGAGGAAATTTTGCACACAACTGCAACATTTAATCTTCCGCAGTACTTTCTGTTCTAGAAAACTGGACTAGAAGAAACCATTCAGAAGCATTTTTATTCTTAATCAACACAGCACTCAAATACCCAAGACTATTTCTGAATTGAGACTCAAAGGAAGCTGTGAATTCCAACACAATGAAGTGAAAAGAATAGCACAAGCAAAGCAATACGTGTGAGGTATAAAGAACTAAATTGCTCTAGGTCCCCATTACACTCTGCATTTACTACCTATGTGGGGTGAGCTATGAAAGTTCCTTAACTTCTTCATGCTTCAGTTTTCTCATCTGTAAATGGTAACAACAGTACCTACTGTGTAGAGATGTTATGAACAATCAATGGAGTAGCCAATGCAAGTATTAGGAAGATATTGCCTCCATAACCTGACAATTGGTATGGCTGTTAGTTATGTTGTGTGGTCTGGCTAAGGGCACTATAGAGAAGAATGGAGATGTTAAATAAACGATGTGGAGAGGAATGCACAGGGAAGGCTTTCTGGAAATCTGGTGGCACTCAAAACAGATTGGAAAGCAGCAGAATTTGGACACTGGAAGAATGAGTGCACATTCCAGCTGAGAGGGCCATTACAGCAGTCACATACAGAGCTGAAAACACAGGCACGCTTAAACATCAGTAAAGAAAATAAGCTCACCAAAGCTAAGGGTGTGTTTGGTAACCTCAGATTAACTCGGATGGAGGAGTGGAAGGGAAGCCTGACATATTTGCTGCAGTGTTCCTGTGCCCTAGAATTATACATTGAACTCATCTTCAGACATGCACCTTATGAATGCAAACTTACTTGGAAATGCTGAATTCTCTGCTTCTGTAATAGTGGTATGGGTAACAGAAAATAAAAAGGCAAACACTTTTTTTTTTCCTCTGCAGAAATAGACTCACAAACTGCAGTGGAATGTAGGTCACCCAAATCAACTTGCATCTCATCTTCATCTGTCTCTCAGAACAAATGCTAAATGCCGGCTCAGGGGAAAGGGGAGGGAGGCACAGTTCAGACCATCATTCAATTTCAAATTCTACCTGTCACTCTAAGCACAACCTATATAAAAAAAGAGAGCACATTTGCTAAATGAATGCAATGTCAAGGCAGACATCCTGTAACTCTGTCTGCCAACCAGCTGTTACAGAAACTGCCCTCTTGTGCCTATACTATCAATTGCCTCTCAATCCAGTTCTCTAGGAAACCACCAAGAAGGGGCCCTGTGAGTGTTTAAGATTATAGAAATTCACTTAGATAAATCATCTGTTCTTCTATTACAGAGTTGGAAGTTGTAAAGCCAAAATGTAGAACAACAAAGTAAAAGAATTTTGAGATTTAAACAAGTTTGCTAGCCTTTTTGTTACTTTGTTACTAAATTACTTTGTTTCCTACACTATAAGGACAAACTTAACACTGGGAAATCCTAGCAGCAGGACACTAAGCCAGAGAGGGCCCCACAGAAGTTATAAGTTCTATGTTTATTTCCTGCACCAAACACCTAAGGCTCTCAGTGATACCAGCTTTATGGGAAAAGCTTGCTTCCTCTGTTCCAACAGCTGTAACTTCTTAAGTGATTTCACAAGAGACCTCAAGATTCACAAGTCATAGCCACTCTTTTACACCACCTCCAAAATACTTATAAAATGAAACACTTTCAATCTTAACTATGTTTTGTTTGTAAACACCTTATTTGTTCTGATGGCTATAGTAGCAGCAACCAAAAGTAGTCTTTTCAACAAAGTAACTAGCTCAAATAAAACCACACACAGACACACTTGCATTCTTAACAAGAGCATGTCCACAAAGCCTGAAAGCCAGGATTCAAATTCCTTGGCACCTATTCACTAAGCTCCAACAAGCTCGCCCAAGGACAAGACCCACCACACCCTCTTTTAACTATCACACCTCCTCATGAATTCATTCTTCTGAAAACCCACAGAATCCAAAGACAAGATGATAACATAATGTTACAAATATTAGGCAAATGCCTCATACTCTCAGTCAGCCTAAAACACGGGCCTTGTTTATAGCAACATAGATGAGAGAGCAATTATCCAGGACTTCTACCCAAGAAGTGGTCTGCAAATGCCTCAAGGTATCTCTCTCTTAGTTTCAAATCTTGCTAGTTTCTTGACACACATCCTGGGAAATTAACTGGGTCAGGGTTATAGAGAAATAGAGAAATGCCTGTTTTAGGGTAATAACTGGAGAGGATCTAGGAGGTGAATATATTCCAAAAATAAAAAAAAATCATTAACTACATCTACATCAAACTCATAGGCAACTTTTTATTATTCATTCACAAGCTTCATCTCCTGCTGAGATGAAACTGCTTGACAGAAAATGGAGACTATTAACAGATGACAGAACTATTGGTGGAAAGAATACAGATTCTGGATCTCCAACTCTGCTGCTATGATTTAATACTGACAAAACAAATATTTTCTACACACCTACTAATAGCCAGACACTGGCTTTAAAATGCTGAAGAGACAGAGATGGACCAGACAAAATTGAGCCCCGAGACCTTCAGAGAGTGAGAACACACACGGTGGCAAAGGTGTGAGAACTCAGGGTGACAAGTAGGCAGACAAATGAAAACTTCAGGTCAATAAGTTCTTGGACAAAATTAGTGTGTAACAATTTCTCACAGAACTACAACCACCTACTTAATATGAACTGAAGAATGGCGGCTGCATTCACCTGTATTCCAACACTTAAACATTGATGGTCATAGATTTCCACCTTTATCTCCTTTACTGCAGGATCTGCCATAATCCAACTTGGCAGTAAGTGAAAGCAGAAGGGATGTAATACTGAGGTTTGTATTCAATTTAATGATGTTTAAGACTATTATGTTACAAATAACTGCATCAACTGAAAATTCATAAAATGATGAAACAATTTTAAAGGGAGAAACAGAACTCCAAATAACTAGGATGGTAATACCAGAATATTTTTAGTATGGTAAATATTACAACCTGGATCATAACTTACAAACTATTATAAATAGTAATGAGGCTGTTACTCACTTTGAAGGGTCGCTGTGAAGGGCCAGGCTATTTGGTCTAGGCTCAGAGATAGGTCAGAAGCTGGGTTTAAATTCTCAAGATTCTACTGAGAAAAGAGATGCAGGCCAAGTCCTCCTTCTTAGAGTCACTATCACAAGATTTTCTACCTAGAATCAGTTTTCAGAAACTATCCCTGACTCCCCACATTGCACGGAAGTAAAGGATTAAACCAGGAGAGCTGCGGGCAGGCAGGATAGTTCAGAGCCAGGCGCTGCTGGTTCTAGACCCCAGGGACTGCAGCCTCCAGGCAGGCTCTCAGGAGAGCCTCGAGGGCTGGCACCGGTGCAGAGTTCAATTTCAGTTAGTAACTGTCCATAATAATTTCTCACTGTGGCCTGCACTGTGGCCTGCACAAGGCTACAAGGACCTGCACAGGTGGCCAGGGGCTCCTTCATAAAGAACAGAGGCAAATGTCCTCCTCAGGAAAGCTGTCTCCCCATTTACTAGGACACAGCCGCAGCTAGCCTGCAAGGAGAAAGAGGCCTTTGCATTGCAGCGTGCATAGATGGCCTTGAGAGATGGCTCCAATTATTTCTAGAGCGGGAAATGGAGGGGCGAGCTATGTACAGGGCACAGGAAAAGCAAAGAAATGGTCTGCAAGAGAAAGTGTGTGTGTGTGTGTGTGTGTGTGTGTGTGTGTGTGTGTGTGTGTGTGTGGCGGAAGGGGAGTTTTGGGGGTGTGAAAATCCCAAAGGAGGAGCAGCTGGGCCCCCAGCAAACCGTGACCACACCCACCGGCCACGCCCTCCCAGCTGCCTGCAGAGCCACATCGAATTGAAACAGCAGTGGGAGCAGTTAAGATTCCGACGGCAGGAGTCGCCATGGCAACGGGGATTCATCCTGCAGACAAACTCGGTTCAATCCCTCAAGAAACGAGTCTCAAGAAACGACCCGCTCCAAGGGTGCAAACCAGTCGTGGTGGCCTTTGCCTCGGCTTTCGGGCCGAGGCGGGGAACCGAGTGAAGCTAGCTACACCCCTGGGCCCACACAAATATTTCATCCAGGCTCGAGACTAAATACCCAATCCCGAATGCTGAGAGCAACTTGAGAACCGGGCCATGAGCTGGGTTTGATGAATGGGCGAGGAAGGAAAAGAACGAGGGCGCAGAGGAGAGGGGAGAGGAAAGCCAGGAGAACAGACCAGGGCTTGGCGGGCAAGGGGCTCACAAGCCGAGTTTTCGGCACCAGCTGAGAACACCCGATTACCGACAAGCTTCCCGTCCTACTTGGAGTCTGATCATGGGATTATTTTAGATCCCAGAGCCCTGCCACCTCTCAGTCCAGCACGACTCAAAGGCGGATGCTTGGCCCAGCTCAGGTGGCCTTTTGTTGGGAACAAACAGCACGGGGTGGGCACCGAGATGCGCGGGCCAGAGGGTGAGGGCGTGCAAGCCCGCGCCTCGAACCCTGTCCGCGAGCCGCCCGATCTCCCTCGCGGCTGTCCGTCAACACGCCCCCCCCCTCCCCCGTGCCCTCCGCAGAGCCCAGTTTCCCTCCTCGCTCTCTTTTAAGTCGTTCAGCTTGCAACTTTGCCAGGATCGCAGTCGCCCGGTCCCTTCCGAACGAGGCTGGAAACGAGAGCGCCCGGGCTGGTGGGTTTGGCGAGACTCGGACGCGTAGACGAGCCTCTCCTTCCCGATCGCCAGCTGGCCTCCCCGCCTCAGAGCCTGCCGACAGCAGCAATGCCCGCAGTGCCCAGCGGGAGCCACGACCTCCAGCGCCCCCCAGCTCAGGTGCTGCTGCGAGGCGTGGAGTGGCACCCCGCGAGGGGTCTCCTGGCATCCGAAAACGCCCCCGAAAGAAAAGAGGGAGGAACCCCAGTCCTTGGGGGGCACTTTCCTCCGGGCTCCCCTCGCTTTGCGCCGCACTTGCGCCATTTTCCCAGACCCAGCTTGGCAGCTGAGAACTGTCTAGGTCCCGTTCCTACTCAGACGCAACCTGAAGGACGGGTTTAATATTTACCTACTGGCCCGGGAGATCCCGAGAAGCACCCGGAGGGCGCGCCGCAACGCCACCGCGGGGCCCGAAGCCGCGCGCCCACCCCCGCGCCACCGCGCGGCTACGACTTAATGAATGAGTGCAGCGGGCAAGGCGGCACGTACCCCTTACCTGAGCAGCCCCTGCATGCTGGAAAGGCAGCTCTGCACTCCGGGTACAATGGGATCCGGTTAAACAGTTTCCTTCACTGCCGCTTGTAGGTTGCCCACTCGCAGGTGACATCACCCTCGCCTCGCCTGATAGGATACAATGTGGCGCCCAGTGCGCATGGACTCCCCGGACGAGGCCCGAAGGCTTCTGGGAGTTGTAGTTCTGCTTCCCTAAACAGCGTCTAAACAGCAAAGCTACTGATATTCAAAAACTACAATTCCCGGTATACACCTCGGCCTCTTCGTCCCCGCCCCTCGGACCCACCCCCCTCCTAGACCCACCCCCTCCCCGCCCTCCAGCCTCGCTGTGCTGGTCGTGGTGGTTCTGAAAACCGAGCTGCGGACAGCTAGGGCAAGAGAGGCCGGGGTCGCAGCCCCTCTGCGGTTGTGCCCTTTGACTTGACTTCCATTCGGCCGCTCGGGGATTCTGAGAGCTCGAAGAAGTCCGAGGCTAGTACTTACGGGCCAGGAAGTTCGGAGCTAACCGGGCTCCGTTGACCCTAGCAGGAAAAGAGATTAAGCCTTCACTGCCTTGTCTAATTAGTAGGACGCACTGTTTTCTGGGTTAAATGCGGACCTGGAATTCCCCCGTGTCACCGAAGAGGCGACGCCAGCCCCGGGGGAGAGAAATCCCCACGTGCCCTACTCGCAGCAGTTTCCTCCTCGCTTTTCTTCTCTACCCCCACGCTCCAACCTTACTGAAGTCCGAGTACCCAACCCGAACGTGGGGAACAGTTTCGTTCACTGAACGGACAAAATAACGGAGACCGTCACTAGTAAAATGCGGTATAATAGACAACAGTGGCCGTAACCCTCCACCATGAGCCTGATGCTGCGGCAGAAATAGCACGGTGGTGCAGCCATGCTTTTGTTCCGTAGCGGATTTCCCGCTCGGATGGTATTCAACTCCCAGGAAGACGACGTCCTTGTCTAAACTGTTAATGAATGACACACACACACACACACACACACACACACACACACACGCATGCATACATATGCTCTTAAATCCACAACACTCTCCCTTCGTTTTTCAGACTT
This sequence comes from Sorex fumeus, assembly GCF_029834395.1. NCBI lineage: Eukaryota > Metazoa > Chordata > Mammalia > Eulipotyphla > Soricidae > Sorex > Sorex fumeus. Next base: position 36,403,481 of record NW_026606155.1, read on the forward strand.
TTCAAATAGTTTTTAAATTCCCTAAGCTGAATAATAATCGTATCATGATCTTAATACACCACATGCTGATTAAAAGGTAAGCGAAAGGTGTATAGCAGAATTCTAGCTCTTTAGGAAGATTTTAATTTTGATATGTAAATTTTCCATGGCATTTTTCCAACAATCAGCGAAAAACAACTGTGAAAAGTTATTATTAAAAATCACATCTCCGGGTGTCATTTTAATGTGTGTGTGTCTGTGTGTTTGTATGCAGCCAACTATTTCAGTTGAAAAAGTAAAGGATGTTATAATGACATTTGATGTGTTTCAATCGTATGTAAGGATCAGTTCACACCCCTAATTCAGCTTGTAAGATCTCTAAAGATTGTGCACCTAGTAATAAGAAAGAACATAATTAAAATTTCAAACGACTTCATCTAATCTTTGGTGGAAGCTTTATCATTTGTTTTATCATTTCATTGTGGTGCATCACTAATTTGGATTCAAGTGAAAAGTATTTGTGGAACAAGTTGCAAACCTCAGGGGAGAGGGAAATGTTTTGTTTAGCTGAGAGAGGGGTTTTAATGCTGAATTCAGGTTTCCTCTTAACAAGCCTATTCTTCATAGACAAGGCAAATTTTCCTACATTTTTCTTCAGTGTAGAAAAATATGCCTTTGTTGCTCTCCTAGTCTGAGCAATTCCATCCACTTCAAATATTATCTTAAGTGGAACCCAGACAATACAAATGTTCCCTTGGCCATCAGATCAAGAGTACAATCAGTGATAGCCTCACTAATGGGTAGACTTAATGTATTGCAATTCATTGTGGAAAATATTCAGAAAGAAACTTGACCTGGGATGATTCTAGACTCTTCCAATTTTATAACTTTGAAAAGCTTTTAGATGGAAACATAATAAGTGACTCTGAAATTTATTGAACCAAAAAATTGAGTGTGGATACTCTCTATAAGGCAGGGTTTATCCTTACAGATAAAAGATAGCTTGAAGGGCTGAGCACATGCTTTTCATGCTGGAGACTCAGTTTTCCCAGCGTTCCATGATCCCCTGAGCATTGCCTGGAGCAACCCTTGAGCACAGAGTCAGAAGTAGCCCCTTAGCACTGCTAGGTGTGATACAATAACCATTACCGCATCTGACCCTGACACACACACACACACACACACACACACACACACACACATTATATTGAAGTAGTATATACTATAATATGTCTGTAAACAAATAATAAAAACTTTGTACAACTCTTTTCCCCTTTCATTTCTCATCAGGAACTAGGTAGATGCCAGGAATTTAGCTCAGTGGTAACATGCATGCTTTGTATGTGTGAGATGCTAGGTTTGATTCCAACTGTCTTGGATTGAGGAAGCAAAATAAAACTATACCAGCTAGAGGCTTATAGTTTAGACAGTGTGCCCTCTCTTGGGAGACATTCTTTTGGCTTTGATGGGATCGACAACCACCTTTGCATTGAAAAGCAACCTGCCTGACCACTGTGCAGTGGAGCCCTCCTCACTGTCATGCTAAACTACTGATGATGGTAACGCTACTATTTTCCAAGGGTTATGCATTATTATGTAGGTTCTTTATTATCTAGGTTTTTCCATTTGTGTGTCCCTGCCTTTCCCTCCTCATATTTTTTTCTGGAAAACTCCTAAATAAGTATAGACTGTGCGCAGCCAGCCCGGCCGAGCCTGGCCGAGCCGGGTTTGATTCCTCCTCCCCTCTCGGAGAGCCCGGTAAGCTGCAGAGAGTATCTCACCCACACAGCAAAGCCTGGCAAGCTACCCGTGATGTATTCAATATGCCAAACACGGAAACAATAAGTCTCAAAATGGAGAGGTTACTGGGCCCACTCAGGCAAATCGATGAACAACGGGAGGACAGTGCTACAGTGCAGTTGTATCACTCAACTTTATTCAGGAAAAAAAAAAAGGATTCCATTTCTCTTTTTGAAGTTTTCTCTACAGTCTAGGCTGGCTAGACAAGCTAGCCAGCTTAAATTGTTTAATTTAATATTTAACTTAATTAAGTTATCCCTGTGAATTTTTGTAAGATAACAAGTATAAGAATTTCACAGGACAAATTGCCTTAGAGCAAGTTCCTTGGTCTTCAGTAACAAAAGTTGAAATCTAAAGAATTCTGGGGCTAGAGCAATAGTATAGTGGATGGGGCATTTGCCTTGCACGAAGCCAACCAGGGTTCAATCCCATATGGTCCCCCAAGCACCACCAGGAGTAATTCCTGAGTGCAAAACCAATAGTAACCTCTGAGCATCACTGGCTGTGACTCAAAAAAGCCAAAAATAAATAAATAAATCCTCCCTCTATAATAGTGTTATAGGAACCTATCATGTTACAAGTTACTCATTTGCATATATGAAGGACAAACTACACAATGAACTAGGAGCATAGAAATGAGTGAATGTGTACATCTAAGTTGTTCTTCCTACTAAATCTATTAGGGCTGGAGCGATAGCACAGCGGTTAGGGCGTTTGCCTTGCACGCAGCCAACATGGCCGACCTGAGTTCGATTCCTCCGCCCCTCTCGGAGAGCCCGGCAAGCTACTTGATATGCCAAACACAGTAACAACAAGGTCTCCAATGGAGACGTTACTGGGCCACCTTGAGCAAATCGATGATCAACGGGAGGGCCTTTACTTTTACTTACTTTACTAAATCTATTAAAATAGTTCATATTGAAAGTGAGCATTGTGTTTGGAAATACTATTTTCTCTGAGTGGTCATGAGTAGTTAAACTGAGCCCCAAACACTGTTTCATTGGGAACCAGGAGAGCGGAAGGCAGCTCTTTAGCACCAAAAATGTAATCTGTGGACCAAAAGTTGCAATTGGAAATTATCATTATTGTTGTTATTTATTGGGGTTTTGGACCACACCCAGCAGTGCTCAGGGCTTGCTCCTGGCTCTGCACTCAGGATCACTCCTGGCAGGATCCAGGGATCAAATGGGATTCTGGGGGTCTAACCCAGATTGGCCACATGCAAAACAAATGCCCTACCTGCTGTACTCCAGCCCCCAAGATGGAAATTTTTCTAGGACACTAAGTAGTCTCATAAATCATCAGATAATACTTCCACTCTACCTAGATTCACGTGGATTCTCAAAGGATTTCTTAGTTTTTCTTCTTTTTAAACAACCACTGCTATTTGGAATGACCTTATGAAAAGAACTGTTTCTTCTCATACTCATTGCTTGTTAATTACAAACCTGTGATAGATATTTTCAAGGGCCACTGAAAATAGATTTAATTGACCATCTACAAGTGAAGGAGGGGAAAAGGCGCCATGAGGTATTTTGCTCTTCTTTTATAATACCTCTCTGGGTATTATAAGTTTTTACTCTAGAATTTGGGTTTTAGATAAGGGAGAAAATGAGATATCAACAGAAAGAATTTCAATTTGTGGATTTGCATGTGTTTCACACAATACTATGTGTTGTGTGCAGCAATTGAGGCTTTGTGTTAAGTTCAGGTTGGAATCTTGCCATTTTCCCTCATTTAATAAATGTGGGGCTGGAGTGATAGCACAGCGGATAGGGCATTTGCCATGCAAGCAGCCAACATGGCCGACCCGAGTTCAATTCCTCCATCCCTCTCGGAGAGCCAGGCAAGCTACAGAGAGTATCTTGCCCGCAGGGCAAAGCCTGGCAAGCTACCCATGACGTATTCAATATGCCAAACATAGTAACAATTGTCACAATGAAGACATTACTGGGCCCAGTCAAGCAAATTGATGAACGGGAGGACAATGACAGTGACAGTGATAGTGATAGTGATAGTGAGAAATTTGAGTGCTTATTCTGTATTGGTTATTATTTCTCTGTCTCTGTTTCTGCTCTGTCTCTCTTTCTCTCTGCCTTTGTGTGTGTGTGTGTGTGTGTGTGTGTGTGTGTGTGTTTCTCTCTCAACCTTTGTTTTCTTATTTGAAAACTTGGATTAAGAAAGACACCAATACAGCAGGACTTTAAAGATTACATTAGATGAGATTCATAAATATATTTTCAAGTTGAAAAGAATTACACAAACGCCAGGTCTTGTTAACACTTGTAATTACCCCCAAAGATTATCTCAGAAGTGTCAGCCCTAATTATGGGATGTGTTAATTAAAATCTATTTCAGTAATAAAATTTTTATTCTTAACAAAAATGACTAGGAATTATATAGCATGCACTTATTAGCTCATTAATTTATTAAGTACGCAAAAATGGAAGAAAAACTGAGAATTACAAGTTTGCACAGTTCTGATTCTTGATTTGTTTTTGTAGTCACACCTTGTTCTTCCCAGTGCCCCAAAATGTTCTGTGTATCAGTCAGGCTTTTCTGAGCTTCCCGGCAGGGAAGGGCACTGCTGTGAGGAAGGGAGAGGTCAGGTCATTCCACCTCCATAGAGTTGCTTCGGGGGATGTTTCAACAGTGGCAGCAGTACTTGACCTGTTGGACTGGTCCATCATGCTCCTCCTCCTTCCAGATCAAACCTCCCTTTGTCCCTCCATTCCAGTGGCAGAGGTAGCTTCCTGCTCTTGTTAATCTTTGGTTGCATATTTGACTTCTCAGAGTTTCATCAATTCTATCACTGTTCTCTGTTCATCTCATGTTACATCTGTCTAAAACACTTGGAATATAGTCTATTTTTGCGGTAGGGTCCTTTACTGAATTACTTGTGTCTTCATTCAAGTTCTTCAGGAGCAAGCAAATTTTTTGTGTCAGGGACCAAAACAATAGTACAGCCGGAAGAGCACTTGCCTTGCACATGGCCAGACCAGGTTCAATCCGTGGAATCCCATGTGGTCCCCAAGAACCACCACAAATAATTTCTGAGTGCAGAGCCAGGAATAACCCCTGAACATCATGGGTGTGGCTCAAAAAAAGTTGGGGGAGAGGGAAGAAATTCCTTTATAGCCAGTGTATGCAAAATAAAAGAATAGAATTTATTGGAAAATTTGACAACCATGACTGGGCCATAACAATATGACCCAGAACAGTTCTAGAAATTAAATGGTGCTGATTTTTTCAATTTTATTCCTTGGGTGCTGTTCTAATACCTACCAGTATGTATGTCTTTGTTCCAAATGACAGATTCCTGAGAGAAGATAATAGCCCTATCTCCGGGTGACTATCCTTGACTTAGTTACCTATAATGAAATTATAGAAATTATTGAAAACTATAATGGTGGTTCCTAAAATGTGGATCCCAGACCAGCTGCATCAGAGCTGCATCAGTGTCACCTAAAAGTTGTTAGATATGCAAATAAATACTTGGGCCCTATCCTCAGTTCTAGTAGAATAAATAACTTTTAGAGTGGGTCTTTTGATACATGTTTTAATAAGTCCTCTAGTTGATTCTGATAACCATAAACATTTTTAGAATACTTTTTATAGCTGTTTATCTAGAGCTAAAATGACAAGATTGGGGGCTCAAATATGATTGCTTAGGACTTATAGGATCCTGTGCGGTAGGGAATCTTCCTAAAGACAAAAAGTTGTCAACTTGGCAGCCATTCCAAAAGGTGTTGGGGAAAGCCAGTAAATCTGTCAGGGTCTTAAATTTAGGGAAAAAATTGGTTCTTCCTGAGGAGGTAGACTTTGTAGCTTTGTGAACTGGCTAATCAACCAATTTAGTCACCACAAAGGCACTTGAAAAGATCCAGTGCACTAAGTTTAATTGAGAACTCAGAAAAGCTTGAAAAAAATAATCATTGGAGCAGGATAAGGAGTTAGATAGAATCTTACAGAAATCTAATAACAGTAAGGTCAGGCCGCAGCAAGAGGGAACATGAAAGTAGCCCCAGGTACACAAAACCTTTTTGACCAGTCTTATCTGGACAGCTTCTGGGAATTCAGAATGAGAAAGTTCCCTTTCACAATTTTAGCCATGTTCCCTAGTCAGGTTAGTCATAACTGAATTCCACAGCTCCCCAGCTCTCTTACTTAGCATTGACTGAGAGATACTCCTAGAGACTACCACAAGAGTGACCCAGGTATCTATGACACCACAGAGTCTTAAAAGCACCACATATTCGACTTTCACAGTGAAGCATCAGCCAGGTTGGTCAAGAATCAGTAATGAGGCCCTTGGGTCCCCTGAGCACTGCTTGGCAGTATCCTCCAAATAAAAAGTAGACCAAATTATCTCAAGGACATTCCCATAAAACACTCTTTCACCGTGCTAGGGATGTAGTCCAGTGTTTGTGTGCATACCTCACATGTGTGATGCCAAGAGCTTGATACCTTATACTGCAAGGAAAGAAAGGAAAGAAGAAAAGCAATTATTTTATATATTCTGGATCCCATGGTTTTATTTTTTCTGTTGATCCTAATTGGCTATCTTTATTTGAAGATATAAATTGGGAATTTCCTGCAACCTTACACTTTTATAATCTAGACTATAATGCGACATATTTCATTATGCAAGAAAGTAATTTTTATGGTTTTATTTTTTCTTTTAACTAAGACATTGTGATTTACAAAGTTGTTCATAATAGAGTTATTTCAGGTATACAACGCTTTAACCACCAGTGTCCCCGCTCTCTACCAATATCCCCAGGTTCCCTTCCATCCCCAGCCTATCTTCCTCACAGGTATATAACAAACTTATTTCATATTAATTGCTCCAACAATATTTAAAGAAATGGCAAATGGAATTATCAGAAAATAAATCAATGAAGTCAATCTTTGATGATTGATCATTAAGTGAATTTTTTTTGGCACCGCTGGCTGTGCTCAGGACTGACTAATGGCTCAGTGCTCAGGTATCACTCCTGAAGGGGATAAAGGGACCATATGGGGTGCTGAAGATGTCAAACCCCCATTTGGTTGCTACATGCAAGGCAACGACCATCTCCGAATGCAACAGCTATGTGTACCTAGGTCGAGAAGTCAACATGACAAATGACCTGGCACCCGAGCTGCTCAGAAGGAAGAGAGTGGCTTGGAACGCCTTCAAGAACGTCGAAGAAATAGCTAAGAGGACGAAGAACCTCCGGCTCCGGGCACATCTCTTTGATTCCACTGTTCTTCCTGCATTAACATATGCCTCAGAGACCTGGGCCCTAAGCAAACAGGATGAGAACGCTATTCAGGTCTCCCAAAGAAGAACTGAAAGAACTATGCTTGGAATATCACGTTTCACTCAAATGAGAGAAAGAATCCGGAGTTCCGACAATCGACATCTATGATCAAGAATCAGAGACGCTGTCTCGTTTGCCAAGGTGTCAAAAATCAGATGGGCTGGTCGTGTAATGAGATTTAAAAACAACTGCTGGACTAGAGCTGTTACCGACTGGATTCCACGGGATGTCAATAGACCGCGTGGCCGCCCACCTACCAGATGGTCAGACTTCTTCATCAAGATCATCAACGATCAGTTTGAGGCTCTTCATGTTCCCAGAGCGAACAGATGCCATTGGGCTACACTAGCACGCAACAGAGACAAATGGAGATGCTACTGGCACCCGCTCGAGCAAATCGATGACTAACGGAAGTTAAGTGATAAGTGATAGAAGGAAAACCCTAGCCTGCTGTGTTATTTCTCTGGCCCAATTGCTAAGTGATTTTAACATTATAAATAAGATGTTAATTTTTTATTGAAAATATATATAAATCTTTTAGCAAGCTAAAAGTAAATACAGCTTTCTTAATCTAGAAAACAGTAGCCATATGCACCATTAGTGAGTGACATACTCAGTGGAACATGTTGGAAGGTTTGTCCTTTCCTTTATGTTTTAGTTTTTGGCCACACCCAGTGGTGCTCAGGGCTTACTGCTAGCTCTGCAATCAGGGATCACTCCTGGCAACTCCAGGGGCCATATGGGGTGTCAAGGACTGAACCCAGGTGGGCCATGGGCAAAGCAAATGCCCCACCGGCTGTACTATTGCTCGAGCTCTGTCCAATCCTTTAGAGGAGCTCTTTCAATGCTTCCTTCAAAACTTTTCTGAAGGCTATGAATTCCCTAAGCTGATGCCTGTCCACAAAACTATAGTTCCTTCAAATCTCAGTGATAACCTAGTTGGACAGAGTATTCTTGGGAAGGTGTTCATTTTGTTGAGTTTTTGTACTATATACCTCCAAACTGCTTAAAATTCCATTTGGTAGACCTATTGTACATCTCTTATAGGCTTTCCTTTGAATGTAAGTTCCTTTTTTGATCTTCCTGCATTGGGTATTCTGTCTCTATTTGAGATATTTGTCATTTAAAGTACAATGTATATTGGAGTTACCATAGTTGAATCTATTTGCACTGGGACTTCTAGGCCTCTTGAATCTTGGTGCCTATAATCCTCAATTATGGAAAACTCTTATCAATGACTTCTTTAATTCTTGTTTCTTCATCATATTTGCCAGGGACTCCAGTGATTCTTATATTGCTCCTCTTAAATTCATTCCATAGTTTTCTGGTATGCTGTTCATTTATTTTCAGACTATTTTCTAACTTCTGCTGTTTCCTAGCACAGCAGGTAGGGCGTTTGCCTTGCATGCGGCTGGGTCAGCCGATCCGGGTTTGATTCTTCCATCCCTCTCGGAGAGCCCAGCAAGCTACTGAGAGTATCTCGCCTGCACACCCGTGACGTATTCGATATGCCAAACACAGTTACAAGTCTCACAATGGAGATGGTACTGGTCCCACTCGAGCAAATTGATAAACAATGGGAGCACAGTGACAGTGACAGCTATTTCCTAGAAGTTTCCTCCTTATCTAGGAACTCCTTGATCTCTTGCTCAGCCTCTTTTATTCTGCTATTCAGAGCTTCTATTGACTTTTTTTTTTAATCACCTACCATGTTCTTCACTTCTGTTATCTCTGATTGTAGTAGCTTTTTCATTTCGACTCTTATACTTTCATCTTTTTCTTCTATCTATATGATCATTTCTTCAAATTCATTGAACATCCTCATCATAGTGTCACTAACTGTCTGAGGAACTGCTGGTATTGTTTATGTCTTTAGTGATACTGTTTTCTCTCATTGAGCTTGGTGGGCTTCAGTGTGTTTTCCCCTTTGGTTTTCTAGTGTTCTTGCTGTGTTGGGCGTAAATCTTTGTAAACCCCTGGAAGATGCTAAGGGGTTAAATCAAGGTTGCTCTCTTCATCAAATGACAGGAAGAATAATGGTAAGATGTATATAATTTGCTGAGTGCATCTGTTGTGCAGCTGTATAAATGACCAAGTGCTTCAGGAACTGTGATGTGTGCAGTTCAGGTGTAGAGGTTGCCAGGAGCTAAGCAGTATGGAAGGCTCTGCCTCCCTTTCTGGATTAGACCCAGTAATATGGTTTTATTTGATGAACCTCTAATAGAATACTTTTCCCCTTTTCTAGTATTATCAATAACTCAGTGGTTGACTACATCCTAGTTTAGTTGTGCTTATCCAAGAATGTGTCTTTTAAAAATAAAGGAATAGCATTGGGGGGATACAACGGATGTTAATGCTTTTGGTACCTATTGCCAAATTGTCCAGATTTTGGTCTTGTTTTTATTATTTGTGGTTTTTATGCCTGATGTTTCCTATTATACTGCACAGGTCTACCTAGTACCCTTTCTGAGAGAACTTAACCATGTCCTCAAGGCAGTTTAAACTGCTAGAGACAAAGTCTATAAAGCAAACAGGAAGACTGAGGAGATTATCATATAGGAATGAAAAACCCAGGGAAGGGAGCATTTTGTCTTGCTAGTTACTGCCCTCTGGGATATGCTAGAGTATTTGCTTGCTAGTGATGGAGAGCAGAGTACATCAGACTGGATTATAAACTTCAAAAATATGCTGCCTCAGATTTCTCAATGTGCTAGAGGTCCAAAATCAAGGGTTTGTCTTTGTGGGTTTCTTCTGAGAGGCTGAGGAAAGATGCTGTCCTTAGTTTTTAGGGGTTTGCTCCTTGAGTCTCGTCATACCAGGTTCCCTCTTGTCTGACTCAGTTTTACTGGTCTGTGCCCCACCTTGATGCCTTTTCTTTAACTTCATTACCTTTATTAAGATCCAATGTCTCAATAAGCTCACAGTGTAAGGTAGTGGGAGTTAGGATTTCAATAGAAGAATTATCTTTGTAGTGGGAAAATCATTCAAATGAGAGAAAACTGGCTTTCTCTTTTTGGTTTTTGGGTCCACTTGGCAATGCACAGGGATGCTTCTGGATCTGCACTCAAGAATTACCCATGGCGGTGCTCAGGGGACCATATGGGATGCTGGGAATTGAACCCGGGTCGGCCATGTGCAAGGCAAATGCCCTACCTGCTGTGCTATCGCTCCAGCCCCAGGCTTTCTCTTTTTTGGGGGGATGGAGAAGAGTGATCCTCTAATTGTGCCCAGGGGGCAGGACTAATACTTGGCTCAGTGATTCAGAAGGCTTGGGGATGAGAGATTAAATTTGAGGTCTTTTATATTAGGCCTGCAGTCCTTTGAGCTACCTCCTTCACCCCACATCTGTCTCTCTTAGTTTCAGTACCAGCTACCATACCAGCATCGTATAGTCACAAAGATTTTAAAGCAGTGGTACATCTGATCAAGAAGTATCAAGATAACATTGAAAAACTGAAGACAGAAACCTGAAGCTTCTTTCAGATAAACAGTAAATAGTGTTTCCTCTACTGTGGTGAGGCCACGCAGAATGCTGTTCCTAGTTTCCACGGCTGAAGTCAAGTATTGCCTCCAGTTAAAGTCCTTGTCACTCTTCACTGGGAATTTTCAGATGAAGACCCCACTGACCTTCTCTTGGTAAAAATCCCCTGGCCATGCACTTTAGACAAACCATCCAAGTTAGCTTTCAAAATATCCCCTGCTGAGTGTGTCATACAATTTTCATTTTCTTCCTTCTTTTTTAACATCAAATCACGGCATGGTCACTTTAACCCTGAAATGGGCAGCCATATGTGACAAAACTTGTGTCTAAGTAGAAGAAGGGCTGGACCTTCACTGGAGAAAAATAATGCTGTGTATTTGGGGGTGGGAGGGTTATAACAATTTGTTGGGAATCATCCTGGCAGATGTTGTCTCCTTTGTAGCTGAAACATTGCAGCAAGGAGGATTTATGTCAGAGCCTTGTTTCACAGCAGGTTGTGTAAACCCTTAGATTCTCAATGTGAAGATTAGGGGCAACTTCAGGTCCATATTGCATGAGAAACTTGTGATGTGGAATTTCTCATGGAAAGCCACACTTCAATGCAATATGTCATGGCTTATTATCTTTGTGAGAGTATTTTCTCTTCAACAAACTGTGATTGTAACCTTTTCTCTTGGGTTGTCTCTGCCCTCTCCCTGTGTCTCAAGCTCCTAAAATAATATTTTGGGTTGTCAGAATGCTAGCCACCCAGTTAAAGAGGGAAAGGAGCTATTGGAATGCTTTATTCTGGCTTCACTTTCCAGCAAGTGACAGGTTTTCTTTTGGGGGATTTATGTTATTATTTAAGAAAATTATATTCATTTATATCTAAATATGGTTGAAGCAAATAAAATATAACCCATTAGTTCTCTCTCATGAGTAATAGTGGTTCTGAAGAATATGGAAATCTTCCTCTTATTGCATGTATATAAGTTAATTTGCTGGGAGATGTACCACCTATAGCGATAAGTCTACAAAAATTCTCAAATTGAAAAAGTTTGAGTAAGACCAGAACTATGGTGGGACCCTTCCAAAAAACCCACAAACCCCCAAATGTCTCAGAAGAGAATATAGGATTTTAAGTTTGGTCCTTGAGGGATCATTTCAGGATTTCACTATGCACATCTTGTCTTAAAATGGACAAAGTCAAAAAGCAATCTACGGCATAAGTCTGCTGGGGCCCCCTGGCACTGTCTCACAAAAACCTATTAGTATTTTCAGGAAATTTGTGAGCTAGTCATTAAACACCATTACTATTGAAAATTAAATCCTATAAACTTAAATATGTTGAAAACATATTTAATAAAAACATATGAAACAAATAATAAAAACAAATATGAAAACATATTTAATAAAAGGCAATAAATAATAAAAATTCACAACTTGCTGCTACATCTTGCTATTATCTATGATTACAAGCTTTCATCTAAATCTTAAGAGTGGAAAACCAGGTCATGGTATATTACCGCCATCTCTCCAATTCACATTCAGTGGCACTGCATTGGGAGCTCTAAATCTATCATAGTGAGAATAGACTGAGCATGGACATCTGCATATGCGGCCAATGGGGCTGGAGCGATAGCACAGCGGGTAGGGTGTTCCCCTTACAAGCGGCCAACATGGCCGACCAGAGTTCGATTCCTCCGCCCCTCTCGGAGAGCCCGGCAAGCTACCGAGAGTCTTCGATATGCCAGACACAGTAACAACAAAGTCTCCAATGGAGACGTTACTGGGCCCGCTCGAGCAAATTGACGATCAACGGGAGGGCCTTTTGCCTTTACCTTTACCTCAAGTGTTTCTTCCACAAAGTGAAAGGTTAAATACTAATTGAATCCTCCTCCCCATATCTTGGAGCTAGAACCCTTTTCTCACCACTGTACAATGCTTTGTATTATTTTCCTCTTGAGATATTCTATGATTGGGGGTTTAGAAACAGAGAATAAGTGTCCCTGTACTCAACTTGGGCAGAAATATGGTCCTGAGCAAATACCTTAGATTCTTAGTGGCTTCAGGAAGCTGAATACTTTTCCTTAAACAGGAAAACTGAATATGAATATGGCGATAGCTTTAGCAGAAGTGTAATGGTTTTGAAACATGAAAAGAAGGAAGTAAGCTTGGCCTATAGTAGGTATCAGATGTAATGCATAGAATATTCTGGAATAACCACATTGGCATGATACTGCATAATTACACAGCAGCTTAGAATAGAGACCAACATGTTGTCCTTAAAGAGGCAACATAGTTTACTATGAAATAATTTCAATATAGATAGATAGGTAGGTTGCATTTTAGGATTATTATGTTGGGGCTACCGAAATAGACCAACTCCAGCTGAGCCTGGAGTCAAGGTGCTAGCCCTACACATGTCTGACCTCTGCTCAATTCCCAGCACTAAATTGCTACTCCAATCATTGCAGAGTGATCTCTGAGTGGCAGAGTCAGGAATAAGCCCTGAGCAAAGCTGGGTGTGGCTTCAATATGACCCCCAAAGGAATTATTTTGTCCCTAAAGTCCATTTTGTCCCCATTTTCCTTGCTTGCATTGAAGAATACTTCTTAAGGGAAAAAAAGATTGCTATAAATGGTGATCAAGTTCCCAGGTTGGATCAAAGAAGCAAATACATTGTAGAATTGATTTGAGTTCCAGCATTAATCGTATTGGTTTGAAGTCTGATAGTGGGGCTGACTTTTGCAAGAGTGAAACAAGGAAAGAAGAAAAAGGTACATTGTTTTCTTCTCCAGACCCTGTGTGGATGGTGCCCAAGGGAAACAGAAACTGTGCAGTTTATCTCTTCATCTATCCACTTTCCTGGCCCCAAGCTTGTCTCTCTCAACATATATTATGAAATATATGTATGTATGTATATATATAATGTCTTCTCTACTAAACTCCCACTGCTTCATGGCTCTCTGCATTCTTTGCCTTGTAAAAGGCTGACCCAGGTTAAATTCAGGTCACCCCATATGGTCCCCTGAGCTCACCAGGAGTAAGCCCTGAGCATTACCAAATGTGGCCCCTAAACAACAACAAAACAACAACAACAACAACAACAAAGAGATTAAAACTTCAAAGTCTAGGGGCTAGGTATATATGTCAAGAGTTGATTGGCATGCTTTACATATGGTAGATCAAAGTGTGGTTTCTCCAGCATTTCTGGGGCAAGAGTTCTAAGTACTAGGCCAAGTAGACTATCAGGCCATACAGAATTCCCCTGGATATGTCCTTCAAACAAAAACCAAACCAAAACAAAAACTGATAAAGCCCAGTAAGAATAGGGGGTGGGGGCCGGAGTGATAGCACAGCAGTAGTGCATTTGCCTTGCACGCAGCCAGCCCTGCCAAGCTGGGTTCGATTTCTGTGCCCCTCTCGGAGAGCCCAGCAAGCTACCGAGAGTATCTCTCCCTCACAGCAAAGCCTGGCAAAATACCCGTGACTTATTAGATATGCCAAACACAGTAACAACAAGTCTCAAAATGGAGACATTACTGGGCCTGCTTGAGCAAATTGATGAACAATGGGAGGACAGTGCTACAATGCAGTGATTATGAAAAAAATTAAAGTATTAAATAATTATTTAAAAAAAATAATGGGGGATGGTAGGGATATTTTATTTTATTTGTTTTTGTTTTTATTTTTTGTTTGTTTTTTATTGGCTGCGTGCAAGGCAAATGCCCTACTGCTGTCCTATTGCATTATTAGTGAAACACCATGAGGTACAGTTGTAGATTTACAACTTTTTGTGCTTGGGTTTAGATTGAACAATGATCAAATACCCATCCCTCCACCAGTGCCCATTTTCCACCACCATGAATAATATCCCTCTCACCCCCATCCCTCCCATCCCACCCTGCCTCTGTGGCAGGGCGATCCCTTGTGTTCTCTCTCTCCTTTTGGGTGTTGTGGTCTGCAAAAGAGGCTTTGAGTGGCAAACATGTTCAGTCCATAGTCTACTTTCAACAAGCATCTTCACTCCTGGGAGGATACTCCAAACATCCTTTATTTGGTGCTCCCTTCTCTATCTGAGCTGCCCTTTCCCCTAGAATGCCTGGCTGGCCTCTAAGCTATGGAGTAACCCTCCTGGTGCTGATTTCAGCTATTCTTGGGTATTAATCTCATATTTTGTTGCTTTATATTCCCCAGATGAATGCAATCTTTCTATGTCTATCCCTCTCTTTCTGACTCATTTCGCTTAGCATGATACTTTCCATGTTGTACCACTTGTACATAAATTTCATGACTTCATCTTTCCTAACAGCTACATAGTACTCCATTGTGTAGATGTACCAAAGTTTCTTTAACCAGTCATCTGTTCTTGGGCACTTCAGGTTTCTTCCAGTTTCTGGCTATTGTAAAGAGTGCTGCAATGAACAAACAAGTGCAGATGTCATTTCGACTATACATTTTTGCCTCTCTGGGATATATTCCCAGGAGTGGTATTGCTGGGTCAAATGGGAGCTCAATTTCTAATTTTTTGAGAATCCTCCATACTGTTTTCCAGAAGGGCTGAACCAGTCGACATTCCCACCAGCAGTGAAGGAGTGTCCCTTTCTCACCACATCCACGCCAGCATTGGTTGCTTTTGTTCTTTTGGATGTGGGCCAGTCTCTGAGGTGTGAGATGGTATCTCATTGTGGTTTTGATCTGCATCTCCTTGATGATTAATTATGTAGAGCATTTTCTCATGTGCTTTTTTGCCATTTGGATTTCTTCTTTGAGAAAGTTTCTGTTCATTTCATTGCCCCATTTTTTGAATGGGGTTGGATGTTTTCTTCTTGTGGAGTTCAACCAGTATTTTGTATATCCCTGATATCAACCCCTTGTCAGATGTATATTCGGCGAATATCCTTTCCCATTCTGTAGACTATCTTTGTATTTTGGTCACTGTTTCTTTTGAGGTGCAGAAACTTCTTAGTTTAAGATAGTCGCATTTATCTATCTCTGTTTTCACTTGCTCGGCCAGTGGCGTGGCATCTTTGAAGATACCATTAGCTTCAATGTCATGGAGGGTTTTGCCAACTTTGTCTTCAATGTACCTTATGATTTCTGGTCTGATGTTGAGGTCTTAAATTCATTTTGATCTTACTTTTTTACATGGTGTTAGGCAGAGTTCCGAGCCCACTTTTTTGCATGTAGCCATCCAGTTCTGCCAGCACACTTTGTTAAAGAGGCTTTCCTTACTCAGTTTCACATTACTTGCACCTTTATCAAAGATTAGATGATTATATGATTGAGGGGAGATGTCAGTGTATTCAACCCTATTCCACTGGTCTGCAGTTCTGCCTTTGTTCCAGTACCATGCTGTTTTGATTATTACTGCTTTGTAGTACAGTTTGAAGTTAGGGAGGTTGATTCCTCCCATTTTCTTTTTCCCATGAATTGCTTTAGCTATTCGTGGGGGCTTATTGTTCCATATAAATTTCAGGAGTGTTTGCTCCATTTCTTTGAAGAATGTCATGGGTATCCTTATAGGGATTGCATTGAATTTATACAATGCTTTTGGTAGTATTGCCATTTTGACAATGTTAAGTCTCCCGACCATTGAGCAGGGGATATTTTTCCATTTCCTCATGTCCTGTTTTATTTCCTGAAGTAGCGTTTTGTAGTTTTCTTTGTACAGTTCCTTTACTTCCTTAGTTAAGCTGATTCCTAGGTATTTGATTTTCTGGGGCACAATTGTGAACGGGATTGTTTTTTTCATGTCGCTTTCTTCTCTCTCACTGTTTGTGTATAGGAAAGCCATGGACTTTTGGGTATTGATTTTATAGCCTGCAACTTTACTATACAAGTCTATTGTTTCTAGGAGTTTTTTGGTGGAGGTTATGGGGTTCTCTAAGTATAGTATCATATCATCTGAGAATAGTAAGAGCTTGATTTTTTCCTTTCCTACCTGAATGCCCTTAATATCTTTTTCTTGCCTAATCGCTATTGCAAGTACTTCCAGTACTATATTGAACAGCAGTGGAGATAGTGGGCATCCTTGTCTCATCCCTGATCTTAGAGGGAAGGCTCTCAGTTTTTCCCCGTTGAGGATGATGCTTGCTGTAGGCTTGTGGTAGATGGCTTTAATTATGTTGAGGAAAGTCCCCTCTAAACCCATTTTGGCTAGCGTTTTCATCATAAAGGGGTGATGGATCTTGTCAAATGCTTTCTCTGCATCTATTGATATAATCATATGCTTTTTACCTTTTCTTTTGTTGATATGATGGATTATGTTGATTGATTTCCGAATGTTAAACCATCCTTGCATCCCTGGGATGAATCCTACTTGGTCATGGTGTATGATCTTTTTGATGAGTAGTTGGATTCTATTTGCTAGTAGTTTGTTGAGGATCTTTGCATCTGTGTTCATAAGGGATATCGGTCTGTAATTCTCTTCTTTGTGGTATCTCTGTCTGCTTTTGCTATCAGTGTGATATTTGCTTCGTGGAAACTGTTCGGAAGTGTTTTTGATATTTCAATTTCGTGGAAAAGCTTAAAGAGGATTGGGAGTAAGTCCTCTTTAAAGATTTGGAAGAATTCACTAGTGAATCCATCCGGGCCAGGACTTTTGTGCTTGGGGAGACTTTTAATTACCATTTCAATTTCCTTGATGGTGATAGGTCTGTTCAGGTATTCCAGGTCTTTTTGGTTCAGCCTTGGGAATCTGTAGGAGTCTAGGAATTTATCCATTTCCTTGAGGTTTTGATGTTCTATGGCATAAAGCTTCTCAAAGTACTCCCTGAGGATCCTTTGAATTTCTGTAGTTTCTGTTGTAATGACCCCCTTTTCATTTCTGATTCGGTTTATTAGGGTTTTCTCTCTCCCTTTCTTTGTGAGTTTTGCTAGAGGCTTATCGATCTTGTTAATTTTCTCAAAGAACCAGCTCTTGGTTTCATTGATCTTTCGGATTGGTTTTTGGGTTTCCATCTCGTTAATCTCTGCTCTGAGTTTTATTATTTCCTTTCTCCTGTTCGGGTTGTGCTCCTTTTTTTGGTCCTTCTCCAAGCTCTTAATCTGTGAGGTTAGGTTACTTATGTGTGCTCGCTCCTCCTTCTTGAGGAATGCTTGTAGAGCTATAAACTTTCCTCTTAACACAGCTTTTGCTGTGTCCCATAAGTTTTGGTAGCTCGTGTTCTCATTTTCATTCATTTCTAGGAATCTTTTTATTTCCTCTTTGATTTCCTGTCTAAGCCACTCGTTGTTCAATAGCGCACTGTTTAATTTCCGGGTGTTTGATTTAGTTTTCTGTTTTTGTGTGTGATTTACTTCTAATTTCAGCGCATTATGGTCTGAGAAGATTGTTGATACAATCTCTATCTTCTTAATTTTATGGAGGCATGTTTTGTGGCTCAGCATGTGGTCTATCTTGGAGAATGTTCCATGTACGCTTGAGAAGAATGTGTATTCAGCTTTTTGTGGATGAAGTGTCCTGTATATATCTACTAAGTCCCTTTCTTTCATTGTTTCCCTCAGATGAAGTATGTCCTTGCTAAGCTTGAGTCTGGTTGATCTATCAAGAGGTGACAAAGCGGTGTTGAAGTCTCCCACTAGTATTGTGTTGCTATTGATGTCTTTTTCCAAATCTATGAGTAGTTGTTTTAAGTACTTTGCTGGTCTCTCATTAGGTGCATATACATTTATTATTGTAAGTTCTTCCTGTTGTACAGATTCTTTGATCAATAAGAAATGGCCTTCACTGTCTCTTATGACATTCTTCACTCTGAAATCGATGTGGTCTGATATTAGGATGGCTACCCCAGCTTTTTTATGGGAGCTGTTTTCCTGTAGGATTGTTTTCCAGCCTTTGACTTTGAGTCTGTGTTTGCTTTGACTATTGAGATGTGTTTCTTGCAGGCATCAGAATGTTGGGTTCAATTTTATAATCCATCCTGCCACTCTATGTCTTTTAATTGGTGCGTTTAGCCCATTGACATTGAGAGAGATTATTGTTATGGGATTTTGTACCATTGTTCTGTTGAAATTTGGTGTATTTGAGGGGCCTTTATTGGCTTAAAGTAGCCCATTTAGTTGTTCTTGTAACCATGGTTTTGAGTCTATGAAGTTCCTGAGCTGTTGTTTGTCTGTGAAACTGTGTGTTGTTCCTTCTATTATGAATGAGAGTCTCGCTGGGTAAAGTATTTTTGGAGAGGCATTTATTTCATTGAGTTTTTTCACTATGTCTCACCATTGTTTTCGGGCCATGAGGGTTTCATCAGAAAAATCAGCTGTGAATTTTAAGGATGCTCCTTTGTAAGAGATTTCTTTCTTTGATCTTGCTGCTTTCAGAATTTTGTCTCTGTCTAAGGTTTTGGTCATTTTGATCAGAATGTGTCTTGGGGTATTTTTATTCAGATTTCTTCTAGCTGGTAGCCTCCTGAATGTGGTCACAAGTTTTCTTCAGCTCTGGAAATGTTGTAGCAATGATGTCTTTGACGGTTTCTTCTTCATCAAGGTTTTCTTCCTGTCCCTCTGGGACTCCAGTAATTCTTATGTTAGCCCTCTTGACTTAGTCACGATGTTCCCTTGCCATCTGTTCCCGAATAATGAGTCTCTTTTCCATTTTCTGCTCTTTCCTGGAGAGTCTCTGAACTTCATCTTCGAGCTCACTGATTCTGTTCTCAGCGGCTGTTACTCTGCTGCTGAGGCCTTCCACTGAGGTTTTCAATTCGCCTACCAGGTTTTTCAGGTCTGACATTTCCGATTGCATTTTCCCCATTTCTGCCTTCAAATCCTCTTGTCTTTTATTGGCATTGCTTTCCATTGTTTCTTTTAGTTCCCTAAGCATCCTAAGTAGCTCCCTTCTGAATTCCTTGTCAGAGAGGTTGTCTAACACTACAGTACTGTTGATGTCTTCTGGGCTAGCCTCTTCAATAAGAAATCTTGGTGGGCTTTTGCATTGCTTTACCATTGTGACAAGTGTGGTTTAGTCCTTCACGTTCACTGTTACTATTATGCTTGATATGCAGTGTGAGTTGAGATAGGCTTATGGGTTATTGGCTACTGAGTTTCTAGTGGCTGAGCTAAAATAGAGAAGATTCCATCTAAGAAGGTAGCTTATGGTTACTAGGGCATATGTAGTGGGACGTGGCTGCAGCTCCGGAAAGGGTCCCTGCACTGGTCCCGTGCAGATCAGGGGAAAAAAACCGCTGTCCTACGAGATCGAGCTAGCTGCGCATGCCCAGAGAAGAGTCCCAGGCCTTGGGGGCAGGCTGTACCTGAATGGAAGGGGAGAGAGTTTGCGGAGACCTTCAGCTTTGTTCAGGGATATTTTAATAGAAAGAAATGGGACAGGTTCTTGTTTTGGTAATTGCCCTTTGGTATGAGTAGTCACAGAATAAAAATGTTTCAAGATTGAACATTACAATTTTTTTTTCAGATTCTACTTATAATACAGGCTGGAGTGATAGCACAGTGGATAGGGTGTTTGCCTTGCACACAGTCAACTCAGGCAACCTAGGTTCGATTCCTCCGCCCCTCTCAGAGAGCCCGGCAAACTACCGAGAGTATCTTGCCTGCACAGCAGAGCCTGGCAAGCTACCTGTGACATATTCGATATGCCAAACACAGTAACAACAAGTCTCACAATGGAGACATTAGTGGGCCTGCTCGAGCAAATAGATGAACAATGGGAGGACAGTGCTACAGTGCTAGAGTTCTACCAAAAGGAGCAGGGAGCAAAAATTTGGGGAAGGAAGAAAAGGCAGGCTAGTAGCAATGTAAGGACAGTGGTTAAAGGTCTGGGACACTTTGGTGGCGAATGGTGAGCATGTGGTAATTGAATGAGTGCTTTCTGTTGCAAATAGATATTTTTTATTCTATTTACAAATCAAATGTTACTATATCTTTCTTTTGTCTTATTTAAATGTATACTTGCTGTTTTGTGCTTTGCCCAAAATGGTGTCTTTTGGTCTATTGTTCAGAGTTAACCAGACTGCTCTACTGTCATCTGTCAACGCTAATGTCATCAAACCTTTGCACTTTAGCAATAGATGTTCATGCTCATCAATTAGTTATGCTTGTTGATCTCTGAACCTGAACACCTATGGACAATCACAGATGTTGACAAATAGCCTTCAACAATGATCACAGACTATAGGAGGACATTTGCATAGATGATATCTTTATGGGTCAAAGCATTTTGAGAGCAGGGCCCTCCCACACAGTGCTCAGGATGCCCAGAACACCCTGCTGGAGATTCTTGGTCCACTAGACAAGGTGACACAATGTGAAAGCCTGAGGATGCTTTGTTGATCTGACCCTGTGGCGCTAGGGAATGACTGGATCACCCCAGGCAGAGTTCAGGGGTATCTGGGGACACTCCAGGCAGTACTCAGAGCCACTAGGGTTACATCCAGTGGTGTTTTAGAGACCATGTAGTTCTGGGAACCAAACTGGAATCTTCCACATGTGTTTTAACCTCTGTACCATCTCTGACTCATATGGATCAAATCTTTATCTAGCATTCTTAGGTAGAGAGGAGTCAGACAAAACACTGAAGGCAACTTGGTTCCTGATCTTGAGGAAGTGAGGGACTAAAAAATTACAATCAGATGCATCTTTCATTTTGCCACAGGGAACTTAGAAAGGGGAAGAAGAAATCTCTTCAAGGTGAGCAGGTTCAGAGAGTGGCATATTTGAAATGGAATCTGTACTTCTGTCTGGGCTATTTTAACACTGTCCTCCCATTGTTCATCGATTTGCTCGAGCAGGCCTAGTAACGTCTCCATTGTGAGACTTGTTGTTACTGTGTTTGGTATATAGAATGCATCACAGGTATATACCAGTATATACACAGTTGTTACTGTGTTTGGTATATAGAATGCATCACAGGTATATACCAGTATATTGCCAGACTTCGCCGAGTGGGCGAGATACTCTCAGTAGCTTGCCGGGCTCTCTGAGAGGGGCAAGGAATCAACTCGGGCTCGGCTGGGCGGGTGCCTTGCAAGGCAAACACCCTACCCCTGTTCTATCTGCAGCACACTTATCCTTCCCTTATATTTGTGGTAGGCAGTCTCTGTTACCTTTTGTGTTGCAGAGTGTTGCTGGTAGAAATATATAAAGAACCACATATGTTCTTTAAGAAGTTCTATTAACAGGCCAGATCTATAGTACTGCAGTTATGGCACTTGCTTGCATGAGGCCAACCTGGTTTAATCCCCAGAACCCCATGTGATCCTTCTAGCCCTGGCAGGAGTCATCCCTGAGCACAGATTCAGGAGTAAACCTGAAGCATCTCTGTGTGTGGCCCCCAAATAAAAAACAAAACCCCAAAGTTCTAGTACCACATTAAAACTAAATTTGATCAGAACAGGGAGGCAGCTCAAATGGCTGAAATTCATACTTTGTATGTGGAGCACTAGATCCATTCCTAGCACTGCAAGAGTGCAAAAATATAAGTAAAATGTTTTATCTCATTTTTTGATGGAGCCTCAAGAATCAATCCCAGATCTCACACATTCATGAAATCAAATTTACTAATATATTTTGTTGAATCAAATGTCAAAAATATTATTTCAACATATAACCAATATAAAGTCATGAATTAGTTTACATTTTTTAAATACCATCTTTAAAATTTGTATTTTGATCAGCAAATCTCTATTTAGACTAGCCATATTTCAAGTCTTATGGTGTGGCATTGAGAGCTGTGCCAGTCCAGAACATTCCTCCCGAGAGGGTGCTCTATGTGTACTAATGCTGAGATGGGACACTTCATTTTCTTGTTCTATCTCTATCTCCTGCAGTCAGAAATTGCTTGGAAACAGTAAAGAAATAGAATAAATCATTTTAAAGTTTTGGAACTGCTTTGCAATCCTTAGCATCCTGGGGTCCTTAGGGACTTGAGGGTCTTTTGTCAAAAGCAGACTTTCTTTGTAAAGCATCAGAAGCATTCCCTGCATTCTAGGAAGTTTGATTTATGTCTCTGCCCGCTCATCACCTATGTGATATGTCTGGCCCTGGCTGTTGTACAATCTCCTTTGTGGTTTGGCATGTGGAGAGCAATCGCCTGACCCATGCTATCTCTCCTATCTAGGACTACCTAAAGATAACTCGCTCTGGAAGTATTTCCTTCTGTCTCTGGGCCTCTTTAAAATGCCAATGACCTGCCTCCAAAGGGAGCGAACTGATAATAATAGCTGTGTCCAATCTGGTATTTAGACTTCTCAAGGCACGGTCATAACCATTATGGTGTCCTAGTTTCAATGCCAGTTTGTTAGAATTGTCATTTTGATGAAGACTGAAAAATCAGTGATTTGGTGCTTCATCCGTGGCAGAGGTTTATAAATGTTGGTATGAGAAGGATGGAATATGTAGGATGTTTGTTACTGTTGAGTATTTGTTACTGCTGAGGTCTTTGTCCCCAAAAGTCTGGCTTGGCATGAAGTATTCTTTTCACCAGCAGGCAGTTATGAGTCTGGTTTCCTGGATTTTTGTAGTTCAGAAGTGCTGCTGGTCCCTAGAATCAAGGTTCTTATGTCTATGCTTCTTATTTTAACTAATTTAATTTTATTTATTGGAGAGGATGATTTGGGCCTCAGGGACTATTTCTGAATCTTTGCTTAGGAGTTATCCGTAATACTTTTTAGGGAAGTATGCCATGCCTGGGATAGAATGGGGGTCAGCTGCATAAAACTCATGAACTTCATTTCTTTGATCTATCTCTCTGGCCAGTGTGTGTGTGTGTGTGTGTGTGTGTGTGTGTGTGTGTGTGTGTCTTTAGTTAGGCAACAAGGGGTCATGACTAGTTTAAGGAGCTAGGTCTTAGGCTATATGCTATCTTAGAAGGAATTTTTTTCTTTGAATTTATACTTCAAACAGTTTTTACCATCAAAGGGTTTCCCTTGACAGCTTGAAATCCTGAGTTTCATTCTGACAAAAGTAGCTGCTAAATAGTGTTTTGAAAGTAATGACAGTAAAGGGACCAGAAATAAAGTACAGGCAGTTAAGCACTTGCCTCACATGCAGCGAATCCCTGTTTGATCCCTGGTACCTCAGTCCCCCAAGCACCTCCAGGAGTGACTCTAGAGCACAGAACTAGGGCACTGCTGGTATGGCCCCAATCCTGCAAAAAAAATACACAGCAATAATAAAACAGATCTATAGGACCTTAAATAAAACAGTGGGCTAGAGAGATAGTACAGGGTTAAGGTGCTTGCTTCTTGTATGCAGCTGATGCCAGCTCAATTCCCAGCACCACATAAAGTCCCCAGAGAAATACCAGGAGTGATCCCTGAGTAAAGAATCAGGAGTAAGTCCTTAGCGGGAGCTAAGTGTGCTTTCCACCTCAAGTTAAACAATGATAAGATATTTATTTTCTTTCTCTTGTAAAACTCTGGGTTTTTCATTTTTATCTTTTCCAGACAAAAGTATTGCCTTGTTTTCATTTTATTTTTGATTACTGGAAAAGTTACATAGTTTTTCTTTTTTGAAAACATTCATATTTCTTCTTTTATAGATTACAGTTTATGACTTTAACCTTCTTTTATGTTACTGTTCTATTTTTGGGGGGGGGGGTGGTGCCACACACAGCAATGCTCAGAGGTTTCTCCTTTACACTCAGGATCAATCCTTGCAGTGCTCAGAGACCATATACAGTCCTGGGGATTGAATCTGGGTCAGCCATGTGCAAGACAAGTGCTTTACCCACTATATTATTTCTCCAGCCCCTGGGTATTCTATTTCTTATTAACTCACTGTCATGTAGTTTATAAATGAACTGACATCTCTTTATTTAGGATAATTTGGTTATGTGTATATCTAGTTTTTAAAAAATATTTAAAAATTAAAATTCTTTTCTCATTTTCTGCTTTGATTATTTCTGTTTTCTGCGTGGTGGGGGACCCACACTTGGCTAGTGCTGGTGCCAGTCTCAGCATGACACTTGGTGTGTGGGTACCACTTCTGGCTGCTCTGATGGCTCTCCCTGTTCCTCTCTTGCTTATATTAAACAAAATAAAAAACCTCAAAGGACATTATTATAATGACAAATTATTAAAGTAGCAATAAATTTAAAAACTAAGACTGACAAAAGATCTGTTAAATTATGAGGCATTTCTCTCCAAATATTTCTATGCATAAGTAATGTTCATGTAATAAAGAGAATCATATTGAATATGCCATTGTAAATTTTAAGAATAAGTATGAAGTGCTTTATTTATTTAATGTCATTATAATGTTATATAGTATTATACTTGAGAAAAGACCATAATATATTTAGTCAATTTCTTGTTTTGAAATATTATAATTTTTTTAAATAATGGGTATTTATTTTCAGGGAAGAAGCAACATCTGGTTATATTCAGGGGTTACCCCCATTTCTGTGCTCAGAGGGATGTTTCTGGTAGTAGTTGGGGGCCATATGGTGCTGGAGGTTAAACCTGGACCTCCTGCGTGCAGAGCTTATACTCAGCCCATCAAGCTCTCTGGCCACAATGATAGTATTTTTGATATGTTACTACAATCAGAACCAAAGCTTTATGCTTTCCCTTGCATGCAGCTCACATGGGTTTGAACATCAGCACCACATATTATGAACTTAACAAGAGTGATGCCTGAGCACAGCTGAGTGTGACCCCCAAAGCAAACCCAAAACAAAACAATTAAACACCGCCACACCCCCACCCTCCAAATTTAGCCTATTTTCTTCTAAACAATTACTTTGCAGTCCCTTCTCAACTTAAATCTCTTTTATAGTTCATCCTATCTATAGCAAAAAGAGCAGATGAATCTTTTAGAATATGGCAATAAGAGGCTTTTTCCACACTCACTCTAGATTCTTGGCCCAACTTCTCTCCTGGGCTTCTTTCCTCTGAGATTGGCACGGTTGCGCTCCTCTACCGAAAGTCCACACAGCTTGTTTTTGTTCACATAATTTCAGTTTTCTCTGAGTTCTGGCCGTTTTGCTTCCATCAGCCTCGTTAAGCCTACAAATCATACACACTTCCTGCTGAGGTTGGTCACCAGCAGAGCCTCACCATCTCTTTTGGAGTCCTTTAACTCAACTCATTTCTCTGTGGATTATTTCTTCATCCTGTTCTCTTTAACTTCTCTCCCCTTAATCTTACTATTTAACATTAGGAATGATCTTATGCTTGTTTTTGGACCATAGTCAGCTGTCCTCAGGGCTCACTTCTGGCTCTGTGTTCAGGGATGACTCATGGTGATGCTGTGGGGACTATATATAGGTGGTACCATGGATTAAATCAGGTAGGATGCATACAAGGTAAGCACTTTAACCCCTGTACTATCTCTCTGGCTCAAGCTACATGTGGCATATTCGATATGCCAAAAACAGTAACAATAACGGGTCTCATTCCCCTGACCCTGAAAGAGCCTCCCATACAGCAGCGCTGGGAAAGATGAGTAAGGAGAGACTGCTAAAATATCAGGACTTGGATGAATGAGACATTACTGGTGCCCGCTCAAGTAAATTAATGAACAATGGGATGACAGTGATACAGTGATAGAGTGAATTTCAAGTAACCCCTTCTCTTTAGGGAATCATCAACTATCTTGGTGTGGCTTTCAAATTACTAACTTCCAATTTTTTTGGTTTTGGTTATCTTTTTTTATTGCACATAGTTCTTGTTCATAGGTCTGACAGCTTTCCTGTTCTCAATGGTGACATTAATCATTAATTTGTCTTTTTACAAGAGTTATCCTTACATTACTTTTATTTCACCAAAGTATTATCTTGGGCTTTGTTTGTTGTCTCAGGCTTAGTGTTTCACTTAAGTTTGAGGGGAGGAAAAAAAGAATGCATTGGAAGCTCTACATGAGCTCTAGCTAACTGGCACTGTGTCTAACATATCCTCCTGTTCACCACTACTCCCAATCTGTCTGTATCCCTCTTTTCCTTCAGGATTCAGCTTAAGCATTACATCTTTCTTTGGATATGGTTTTGGCATTTTGTCCTGCCCTGATACTTTTCCATACTCCTTTTCCAGGCCATATAGATTGTAGATAAGGCAACCCTCCTTTGTGTCCCCGTTTCTGGGCACAGTCACATATTGCATGTATTTTGGAAAGAATGAATATATGAATGCTCTCCTCTGACATGCGCTTTATGTACATCACTTCTTTTTGTCCTCATAACTATCCCATTCTACTTTTTCATGGTTGTTTTGTAGTTGAGGAAAAACCAGTAGACTGAAAATAAAATGTTGAGCAAATTAATGTATCCATATGTGAGACACAGCTTTTCTAGTGTTCTTTTTTCTACTGATTAAGATGCAATTAATAGGATGACAAGTTTAGGGAGGAAGAGGAAAGGCCTCACACTTACCTGGTGCTGTGCTTATTCAGTCCTTTATATATTTTAAATTATTATTTAAAAATTATGCATGGATTTCTGTTTGTGGGAATACCCACTAGTCTATCCTTTCTGGAAAACAATATGGACAGTCCTTCAAAATCTAGAAATTGAGCTCCCATATGACCCCGCAATACCACTCCTGGAAATATATCCTGAGGATGCAAAAAAGCACAGTAGAAATGACATCTATACCTATATGTTCATTGCAGCACTGTTCACAATAGCCAAAATCTGGAAACAATCCAAGTGCCCTAGAACAGATGACTGGTTAAAGAAACTTTGGTTACATCTACACAATGGAATACTATGCAGCTGTCAGGAGAGATGAAGTCATGAACTTTGCTTATAAATGGATAGATATGGAGAGTATCATGTTAAGTGAAATGAGTCAGAAAGAGAGGGACAGACATAGAAGGACTGAACTCATTTGTGGAGCATAAAACAACATAATATGAGGCTGACACCTAGGATAGTAGATACATGAGACATATAGATTGCTCCATAGCTGGAAGCCTGCCTCATGAGCAAAGGGGAGAAGGGAGCAGCTGGAATAGAGAAGGGATCACTAAGATCACTAATTTCTCATGAGCAGCTGGAATAGAGAAGGGATCACTAAGAAAAAGATGGCTAGAGGAATCGGTCGGGATGGGAGATGTGAGCAGAAAGTAAATAAAGGACCAAACATGATACGCTCTCAGGGTCTCTATTGCAAACCATAATGCCCAGAAGTAGAGAGAGATTATGGAGAAACATGTCTGCCATGGAAGCAGAGGGAGGGTGGGAAAGGGGAGTATACCGGGGATATTGGTGGTGGGGAATGTGCACTGGTGAAGGGGTGGGTGTTTGATCATTGTGTGATTGTAACCCAAACATGAAAGCTTATAACTATCTCACGGTGATTCAATAAAATTAAAAAATATGCATGGATTTGTAGATGGAAAGTTGAAGCTCAGAGAGGTTAAGCAGTTTTCCCAAGATTACATATCCCAAGATTGACTGAAAACTCATGTTTCTGATTAACCTAAGTCTATCCTAAGTCCTGCTGAGGACTGTATTGGGGAACAAGGAGCAAGATAGGGAGCATGTTCGTTCTGGTGGGTCTTTTGTACAAACAGGCCTCTCTCCATCTCCCTCAGCCCACTCATTGCTCTCATGCATGTTTTTGGTGCACTTTTATACTTTTAGATGGAAAGTTGCTATGCTTTGGGACCTAGGCTTTCAAGTGAACTAGGTAAATAATCTTACTAAGTCACTTGTAAATGAAAACCCTGATTCAATTCCCTGTTTCCACCCTGGTGAATGTCTGAGCTACTCAGGGAATAATGCCTTATAAATGTCAACACTGGATTTTAAGCACAACTTTTAGCTATAGAGATCAATAAGACATACCCTTGTTTTGCTAATGGCTGCATTCAGTGGCATCTGCCTTTTTGCGCTAAGAAATCACATTATACTCATTATACTTGATGACAAATGACCAAAGTAAAAAGCATTTCGAATAGCTGCACCTTTTTAACTGCTGCTGCTGCTTTTCTTTGGTGTCATGCTAAAAAGGATGATGAGGTAAATAGAATGGGACTTCCTTTTCTCTCACCTTGTGTGCCCCTCACATAGTCACCAACATTAGAACTAAATAAATAAACAATATTTCCAGGTCTAAATGCCTGTATGCAGCACTTAGACCTACAGGAAAGTTTCAGAACTCTTTCCTACCAACCTTTCCTATATTCATTGGTGGGAAGAACTCACTAATGGCTGTGACAGAATCCAGGAGCCTGAGGAGTGGAAAATTATTTGTGCTATGGGTCATATTTTAAAATATTTTAAATCCATAGATGATTGGTTTTCTTTCCATCCTGACTTAGTGTGTCCAAGGTCAGATCACATAGTTAAATCTTTAATTAGCAAATAAACATTGCATATTTGATCACATATGATCAGCGAATAATATACATAGAGAATATATATATATATATATATAGAGAGAGAGTGTAACTGACTCTATTTCTCAAGCCATTAATCATTTAATCTTTCCCTGAGTCCTGAAATAGACAAAACTTTATTTGGGAGATTTTTAAGAATATCGCTTTGACAGAGTAAAGCAGAGAAACACATGAAATAAATGAAAAAAGAAAGTTACATTTATTTTATTTTCAATTTAGGGCTCATCCATTATAAAGAATTCTTGGCTGGAGCAATAGTAGGGAGTTTGCTTTGCATGTGACCAACCCAGGTTCAATCCCCATATAGACCCCTAAGCACTTCCAGGGATACTGGAATTGCTGGATGTGGCCCAAAAAACAAAAAAATAAAACAAAGTATTTTGTCTAATAGAGCAATTGTGTAAAACAAAAGTGATATCAATTTAATACTTCCTTTTAAGCATATTTGCCAACAATAATATGACTTTTCCTCTAGAGAAATGCTTGACAATCATTAGTTTCTGTTAAGGGTGTAAAAATATTCCAGCCATGGAATTGGAGAGGTAGTACAGTGGGTAAGGTGCTTTCCTTGCTCATGACTGACCTGGGTTTGGTCCCCAGCACCACAAATGAACCCCTGGGCCTGTCAGGAGTGATCCCTGAGCACAGAGCCACAAGTGAGCCCTGAGCACTGTTAGGTATGACCCCAAAACAAAACAAGAATTCCAGTCAAGATTAAAGTGCTCTCATCTGACAAGGGGTTGATATCCAGGATATACAAAATACTGGTTAAACTCCACAAGAAGAAAACATCCAACCCCATCCAAAAATGGGGCAATGAAATGAACAGAAACTTTCTCAAAGAAGAAATCCAAATGGCAAAAAAGCACATGAGAAAATGCTCTACATCATTAATCATCAGGGAGATGCAGATCAAAACCACAATGAGATACCATCTCACACCTCAGAGACTGGCCCACATTCAAAAGAACAAAAGCAACCGATGCTGGCGTGGATGTGGCGAGAAAGGGACACTCCTTCACTGTTGGTGGGAATGTCCACTGGTTCAGCCCTTCTGGAAAACAGTATGGACGATTCTCAAAAAATTAGAAATTGAGCTCCTATTTGACCCAGCAATACCACTCCTGGGAATATATCCCAGAGAGGCAAAAATGTATAGTCGAAGTGACATCTGCACTTGTTTGTTCATTGCAGCACTCTTTACAATAGCCAGAAACTGGAAGAAACCTGAATGCCCAAGAACAGATGACTGGTTAAAGAAACTTTGGTACATCTACACAATGGAGTACTATGTAGCTCTTAGAAAAGATGAAGTCATGAAATTTACATACAAATGGTACAATATGGAAAGTATCATGCTAAGCGAAATGAGTCAGAAAGAGAGGGATAGACATAGAAAGATTGCATTCATCTGGGGGATATAAAGTAACAAAGTATGACATTAATACCCAAGAATAGCTGAGATCAGCACCAGGAGGATTACTCCATAACTTAGAGGCCAGCCGGGTATCCTAGAGGAAAGGGCTGTTCAGATAGAGAAGGGAGCACCAAATAAAGGATGTTTGGAGGATCCTCCCAGGAGGGGAGATGCATGTCGAAAGTAGACTATGGACTGAACATGTTTGCCACTCAATGCCTCTTTTGCAGACCACAACACCCAAAAGGAGAGAGAGAACACAGGGGATTGCCCTGCCACAGAGACAGGGGGGATGGGGGGATGGGGGTGGGAGGGATATTATCCATGGTGGTGGAAAATGGGCACTGGTGGAGGGATGGGTATCTGATCATTGTATAATTGAAACCAAAGCACAAAAAATTGTAAATCTACAACTTTAAAAAAAATAAAATAAAATAAAGGGAAAAAAAAAAAAAGATTAAAGTGCTCTTTAATGTACACCATACCTTGTCTTCTAAAACAAATTTTAGGATTCTGAAAATGTTCCCAATTTAAGGGGTGTTCTAATTTTTAAAAATTTCTGTAATGACAGAAAAGTGTGCTTTTAGAATATCAGGCCATTCTCTACATCAACAAAACTACAAGTTCCCAAGTGAATTTCATTTCCTTTACTTTTTAAACACAAAAATAATACATGCTATAAATATATATAAAAAATAAATGAAAATGCTTACTCAGTCCACACAGAAATAAGGAGCTCAGTTTACTTATTCATTTTTTCACACTTTCAGAGAATTAATTCTAGATTAGTATACACTCCCACTTGCTCCCTTCCTTTCTTTTTTCAGTTCAGCCCTTGAAAAATCATCCATCCAGAGGGGAAAACTATGTTCCCACCCCCTGCTTGAGCAAGGTTATGGTAAGTTTGTGACCAGGCAACACAGGGCTTGATCTCTTCTGTCAGAGCCTGACAGTACTTCTGGAGGGGGCTGGACAACACTACCAGCAACAATGCAACAGCTGCTACAGACCAGCCTTTCTCTTTCTCAGCAGAACTTGCAGGGGGAGCTGTGGAGGGTGCCTCACTAGCTGTGCTAAACACCACATTTTTTCCCTATGAAATATCAGGGGACATTAAAGAAGCCTGCTTCTAGTACATTTGTTTCCTCTATACGTGCCCTCCCCAAACTGTAAGTTAATCACTGGAGACTTTAGGAGGTTAAATATAATGCAAAAACAGGCAGTGAGATCTTAGACAGGGAACAAAGCCATCTGAGAGCTGTCTCATCAGCCTAGGACTTTGATTTTGTGTGTCTGTGTCTTAAATGCTAGTTGCCATAGCTACCATGAGCACCAGCTATCGAGGTGATAAAGGAACCCGACAGTGGCTTTTCAGAGTGTTGTGTATCATGGTTTCATTCTGAGCGTTTCTTGCACCGAATGTTAAGTCAAGGACACTGCTTGTGCTGCCTTAATTAATGGTTAAATTGGAATTGAAAATGAATCATGATTAGACACCTGAGGTTGATCAGCTGTAGCCTTAGAATAGGATATCCAGTATTCAGCTTTCTGCCAGATGTACAAGTGCACATCTTCTAGAGTCCATCCAGAAAAGAATCTCAGAAATTCATTGAAGGCTTCTTAATATTGAATTTTCTTCTAACTTAAATACCTGAGATCAGCTTTATCCTCATCAGTGTAATATCAGTGTTAACAATTGCTAACAACACCTTCTTTGTTCTGCTGTTCTTAGATAGAGACACTTTCTCCCCATATCATCAGACATTGCAAAGATCAAACGTATGGTCCACATAGAGAGTCTCACATAGAAATTATTAAAACTTTCATTAAAAACTGAAGGTCAACCTGCACTCTTGAATGATACGTCTGTCTTATAATCTATTTCTCTTCAGTGGCCTATGTATTGTAGAAATAGCCACCGCAGAAAATTCTTTGCCTTTCACTATATTATCCAGTTTTGAGAAGCCAGTTCATCAGCGAAAATTTGCCTTAGTAATGCCCTAACTGAAAAACTAAACAATACAGTGTCTTATAAAAAAAAAGAGCTCTTCAAAGTTAACAGAGAAGCACAAAGGCAAAGCCGCTCACTGTTCCTGATGGAAATCATTACCAATTTAAGATTACCCACAGAGAGGCCTCTCTCCATGATGTGTAGAAGAGTTTTCAGAACATAATCTAATAATAGAAAAATAAACAGAATTTTTAAATAAATACGCCAACCAACACATAGCTCATTTCACTAATGGAAATCCAGAGTGCTGACAGTGTGCAGGTTTTTCCTATGACCAGAGCCTGTAAGAGGTATGCGCCCAGTTGTAGTGATACCATATCAAGGTGTGGAATGTCATTGTGTTTTTCCATGTGGAAAAAGTGATGTACAAAAAAGGGAGACAGTTTGCCCAAGGTTATCTCACACAAAGGCAAGTTTAAGGATGCAGGCACCCTAGTGTTTAGCTGATGCATGCTTTTTTCATCCAATGCTTCTTCAAGTACATACACTTCCTTTTCATCCTGAAACCATATGCTTTCCTTATATCTCATTGAGCTCAGTGCAACAATCAGAAAATAATAATTATTTTAATAATAACAATTAAAATGTATGCCAGTAATATGTATGTGTTATAGGAAACTAAAAAGAATAGAATGAAAATCAGCTGTTATTCTATCATTTTAATTTAATTTAAATTAAATTTATTTATTTATTAATTTTTATTAGTGAAATACCCTGAGGTACAGTTGTGGACATTACAAGTTTTTGTGCTTCAGTTTCAGTTATACAATGATCAAGTACCCATCCCTCCACCAGTGCCCATTCTCCACCACCAAAGATCCCAGTATCTCTCCCCACCCCCATCCAATCCTGTCTCTGTGGCAGGGCATTCCCTTTTGTTCTCCCTCTCCTTTTGATTGCTGAGGTTTGCAAAAGAGGCATTGAGTGGCAATCATGTTCAGTCTATACTTTCAGTATGCATCTCCCAACCTGGGAGGATCCTCCTAATACCCTTTACTTGGTGTTCCATTCTCTATCTGAGCTGCCTTTTCCCCTAGCATGTATGGCTGGCCTTCAAGACATGGAGTGAAACTCCTGGTACTTATCTCAACTATCTTGGATGTTAGTCTCCTATTTTGTTACTTATATTCCCCGGATGAATGCAATCTTTCTATGTCTGTCCCTCTCTTTCTGACTCATTTCGCTCTGCATGATACTTTCCATGTAGTACCACTTGTATGTAAATTTCATGACTTCTTTTTTAATAACTGCATAGTACTCCTGTGCGTAGATGTACCAAAGTTTCTTTAACCAGTCATCTGTTCTCGGGCACTCGGGTTTTATCCAGATTTTGGCTATTGTAAACAGTGCAGCAATGAACATAGAAGTGCAGATGTCATTTTGACTATACTTTTTTTTTTTTTTTGCTTCTCTGGGATATATTCCTAGGAGTGGTATTGCTGGGTCAAATGGGAGCTCAATTTCTAATTTTTTGAGAATTGTCCATACTATTTTCCAAAAAGGCTGAACCAGTTGGCATTCCCACCAGCAGTTGAAAGAGGGTCCCTTTCTCGCCACATCTGCGCTAGCACCAGTTGCTTTTGTTCTTTTGGATGTGGGTCAGTCTCTGTGGTGTGAGATGATATCTCATTGTTGTTTTGATCTGCATCTCCCTGATGATTAGTGATGTAGAGCATTTTCTCATGTGCCTTTTAGCCATTCAGATTTCTTCTTTGAGAAACTTTCTGTTCATTTGATCACCCCATTTTTTGATGGGGTTGGATGTTTTCTTCTTGTGGAGTCCAACCAGTGCTTTGTATATCCTTGATATCAACCCTTTATCAGATGGGTATTGGGTGAATATCCTTTCCCATTCTGTAGATTGTCTTTGTATTCTGGTCACTGTCTCTTTTGAGGTGCAGAAGTTTCTTAATTCAAGATAGTCCCATTTGTTTATCTCTGTTTCCACCTGCATAGTCTGTGGAGCACTGTGGTCTTTGGAGATATTGTTAGCCTCAATATCGTGGAGGGTTTTGCCGACCTTGTCTTCCATGTACTTTATGGATTTTGGCCTGATGTTGAGATCTTTAATCCATTTTGATCTGACTTTTGTGCATGGTGTTTGGTTGAGGTCTAAGCCCATCTTTTTCCATGTGATTGTCCAGTTATGCCAGCACCATTTGTTGAAGAGGCTTTTCTTGCTCCACTTCACATTTCTTGCTCCCTTATCAAAGATTAGATGTTCATACATTTGGGGTTGTGTGTACATATATTCCGCCCTGTTCCATTGGTCTGCAGACCTGCCTTTGTTCCAGTACCATGCTGTTTTAATTATTACCGCTTTGTAGTAGAGTTTGAGGTTGAGGAGGGTAATGCTTCCCCACATATTTTCCCCAATAATTGCTTTAGCTATTTGTGGGTGTTTGTTGTCCCATATGAATTTCAGGAGTGCTTGATCTATTTCTTTGAAGAATTTCATGGGTATCCTTATAGCAAATGCATTGAATCTGTATAATGCTTTGGGGAATATTGCCATTTTGATAATGTTAATTATTCCTATCCATGAGCAGGGAATATGTTTCCATTTCCTCGTGTCCTCTTTTATTTTTATGGAGTAGCTTTTTGTAGTTTCCACTGTAGAGGTCCTTTACCCCTTTAGTTAGGCTGATTCCAAGGTATTTGACTTTCTGGGGCGTGATTTTGAACAGGATTGTTTTTTTTAACTGTCACTTTCCTCTGTCTCATTATTTGCATATAGGAAGGCCATGGATTCGGGGGCATTAATTTTATAGCCTGTGACTTTACTGTACAAGTCTATTGTCTCTAGGAGTTTCTTAGTAGAGGATTTAGGATTCTCAAGATATAGTATCATACCACCTACGAATAGAGAGAGCTTGATTTCTTCCTTTCCTATCTGGATGCCTTTAATGTCTTTTTCTTGCCTAATCGCTATTGCAAGTACTTTTATTACTATATTGAACAGAAGTGGTGATAGTGGGCATTCTTGTCTTAGAGGGAAGGCCCTTAGTTTTTCCCCATTGAGGATAATGCTTGCCATGGGTTTGTCAATAGATGGCTTTGACTATCTTGAGGAAAATTCCTTCAAAACCATTTTGGTGAGAGTTTTCATCATAAATGGGTGCTGGATCTTGTCAAAAGCTTTCTCTGCATCTATTGATATGATCATATGGTTTGTATCTTTACTTCTGTTGGTATGATGGATTATGTTGATTGATTTCTGAATGTTAAACATCCTTGTATCCCCGGGGTGAATCCCACTTGGTTTGTGTTGTATGATCATTTTGATGAGTTGTTGGATTCTATTTGCTAATTTTTTTTGAGGATCTTCGCATCTGTGTTCATCAGGGATATCGGCCTATAATTTTCTTTGTTGGTGATGTCTTTGTTTGCTTTTGATATTAGGGAGATATGTCCCTCATAGAAGCTGTTTGGGAGAGTTTCTGTTTTTTCAATTTCCTGTAAAAGCTTGAGGAGAACTGGCAGAAGGTCTTCTTTAAATTTTTGGAAGAATTCACTAGTGAATCTGTCTGGGTTTGGGCTTTTGTTTTTGGAAAGATTTTTGATTACAGATTCAATTTCCTTGATGTAAATGGGCCAATTCAGGTATCCCAAGACTTCTTGGTTCAATCTTGGGAAATTATAGGAATCCAGGAATTTATCCATTTCTTCTAGGTTCTCTTGTTTTGTGGCATACAGACTTTCAAAGTAGTCTTTGGTTTCTGTTGTGATGTCCCCTTTTCCATTTTTGATTTGGTTTTTTAGGGTTCTCTCTCTTTCTTTGTGAGTCTTGCTAGTGGTTTATCAATCTTGTCTATTTACTCAAAGAACCAGCTCTTGGTTTCGTTGACCTTTCGGATTTTTTTTTGGGTTTCCATATCGTTAATTTCTGCTCTAAATTTTATTATTTCTTTCCTTCGGCCAAATTTTGCTTCTTTTTGTTGGTCTTTTCCTAAGATCTTGAGCTGTGAAGTCAAGTTTTTTTATGTGGGCCCTTTCTACCTTCCTGAGAAATGCTTGCAGAGCTATAATTTTCTCCTTACACGGCTTTACCTGCACCCCATAGGTTCTGGTAGTTCTGTGTTCATTCTTATTTGTTTCCAGGTATCTTTTGATTTCGTCCTTGACTTCCTTCCTGACCCACTCATTGTTCAACATTGAGTTGTTTAGTTTCTAGGTGTTTGATTTGTTTTTCGGTGTGTGACCAGCCCATCTGATTTTTTGACACCTTGGCAAATGAGACAGCATCCTCGACGATCAAGATGATCAAGAATCAAGGATGCTGTCTCATTTGCCAAGGTGTCAAAAATCAGATGGGCTGGTCACGTAATGAGATTTAAAGACGACCGCTGGACTAGAGCTGTTACCGACTGGATTCCACAGGATGTCAAAAGACCGCATGGCCGCCCACCTACCAGATGGTCAGACTTCTTCATCAAGATCATGAACGATTGGTTTGCGGCTCTTCATGTTCCCAGAGCAAACAAATGCCATTGGGCTACACTAACATGTGACAGGGACAAATGGAGACGTTACTGGCGCCCGCTCGAGGAAATCGACGACTAACGGGAAGTTAAGTGATTAAGTGATTGAGTTGTTTAGTTTCTAGGTGTTTGATTTGTTTTTCGGTGTGTATGTGTGATTCACTTCTATCTTCAGTTCATCATGGTCTGAAAAGATTGTTTCTGTCTTCCTGATTCTATTGAGGTATGTTTTGTGGCCTAGCATGTGGTCTATTTTGGAAAATGTTCCGTGTTCACTGGAGAAGAATGTGTATTGTTTCCTTTTGGGGTGTAAAGCCCTGTATAGGTCTATTAGCCCTCTCTCTTCTATTTCTTTCTTCAAAGCCAATGTTGCTGAGTTTTGTTCTTGTTGATCTATCCAGAAGTGATAAGACACTGTTGAAGTCTCCAACTACTATTGTGTTGCTAGCAATGTCCTCCTTAAAATCTGTTAGCAGTTGTTTTAAGTATTTAGCTGGTCTCTCATTAGGTACGTATACATTTAAGAATGTGATTTCTTTCTGTTGTACGTATCACTTAATAAATAGAAAATGGCCTTTGCTGTCCCTTCTAATCTTTTTCAACCTGAAATTGATGTTGTCGGATACTAGTATGGCCACCCCAGCTTTTTTGAGGGAACTGTTTGCTTGCAGGATTGTTTTTCGACCTTTAACTTTGAGTGTGTGTTTGCTCTGACCATTAAGGTGAGTTTCTTGTAGACAGCAGAATGTTGGTTTCAGTTTCTGGATCCATTTTGCCACTCTTTGTCTCTTAATTGGTGCATTTAGACTATTGACATTGAGAGAGATTATTGTCATGGGGTTTTGTGCCATCTTTCTGTAGGGATTGGTTGTGTTTATAAGTGTTTTCCTTCTTCTCTTACAGTATCTCCTTAATACTTCTTTTAGATTTGGTTTTGAGTTTATGAAGTTCCTGAACTGTTGTTTATCTACAAAATGGTGTATCGTTCCATCAAGTTTGAGAGAGAGTTTAGCTGGATAAAGTATTCTTGGTGAGGTGTTCATTTCATTGAGTTTTTTCACTACATCCTACCATTGTCTTCGGGCGTGGAGGGTTTGCTCTGATAGGTCTACTGTAAATTTAAGGTGTGCTCCTTTGTATGTGATTTCCTTCTTTGACCTTGCTGCTTGCAGTATTGTTTCTCTATCCACAGCATCCATCATTCTGACTATGATATGCCTTGTAATGTTTTTATTAGGATCTCTTTTAGCTGGCACCCTTATAGCTCCTTGGATCTGGATGTCTGCATTCTTTAACTCTGGGAACTTTTCAGCAATGATTTCTTTGACTGTGACTTTTTCATTGGGGTTACCTCCCTGTCTTTCTGTACTCCAATTATTCTAATGTTGTTCCTCTTGACATCATCCCATAGGTCTCTGATTCTCCTTAGAGCTATTTTGAGGTCTTTTCCCATTGGTTTTTATTCTCTATGTGATTTCTTTTGCTCATCTTCCAGCTCACTGATCCTGTTTTCTGCTGTATTCATTCTACTGTTGAGGGTAGCCACTGAGTTTTTAATTTCGTCTACTGAATCCTTTATTTATGACACTTATTTTTGTAGCTTTTTTATTTCTATTCTCATTTCTTTCCGTATTTTCTCTACCATCTGTTCCCCTGTTTCTTTCCTTTCTTCATTTAATTTTCTGGATGTCTCTTCCATTGATTCTTTGAGTAGTTCCTTGAACATCCTCAGCATTTCATCTCACAATTCTTTATTGTAAAGAGCATATTCGTGGATAACCCCGGTTGAGGATTTGGGACTCTTTTCTTTTCTTCTTTTCTCCTTGTAGTGGAGATTTGTACTGTATCTTCATGCTGTTGTGGTTGTCTAGAGATAAAACCTTGAAATTCACTAGCACTGTTCCCTCTTATCGTGGGAAAGGATTCTGAATAAGGTCAGTCAATGGTGGTCACCCTTCTCCTTTTCTAGAATCTGACCTTCCTCGCAGGCATTATTCTGTGGCTTATGATGGGCATCTAGTGAAGTGTTGGAGGAGGTACTCTTTAATATTAGGCTTGTATAGCTTGTTGCGTACCGGTCTTTTGTTAGAATTGGAGTAGGCCAGTGGATTATTGTTGTAGTTTGGTTGAGGCGGCCAGGATTTTTTCCACAGAATTAGGTGATAAAGGCTGGGATGTGAGTCAAGAGTGCTGCAGTGAAAGGCGGGGCCCTGAAGAGGTGGGTGGGAGGTCTGGCAGAACTCTGGCAGATGTTCCCCAAAGTCTCCTCTGGCTGCCCGAGGTAGGGGCTTGGCACCACGGGAAAAGGGGCGCACACGCAGGGTGCGTGAAAGGGACACGCTCCCCGGCTGCCCGAGGAGCCTGCAGTGGAGTATAATTTTAATTTTAATACAGGCCCTTTTAGACTCTTCCTAGCATAATCATAGTATTCATACAATTCATAAATATTTAGTTTTACTTGCTTATCAAAATGGGATTAATATAGCAATTTATTACATTGTATTTTATATATACATATTGCTAGTATCTAAATGCTAATAAATATGCATCTATAATTTCATTGTAATGGCTAGATAATGTTCCTTAATATACTTTCATAATTTATAGCTAGTTTTCTATGGGGGAGGCATTTTAATTTGTTTCTCATTTCATGACTCATTTTATGAATTAGTAATACTGAAAAATACTGGGTAAACAATTTTATAATTAGTGCTTGCACACATCCTTCATCAAAGGTGCATAATTATTATTTGATAAGTATCAATCTAAAGGTACCTTTAAGTACAGAAACTCATAGATCATGTCAAGTTCAAGAGCACATTTCTTCTGAAGGACCCATATTCTTTCTCCCTAGGGCACCACACAAATTGTTATCTGTTGAAAGTGACCTTGAAATTACAGTCACTTCTGCATTCACAATATCAGCAGAAGGGATTTCAGCATTGAGGAGATAGGAGAGAAAAGTGGATAGTTTTAACTTAATTAAAGATTCCTCAGTAATGGAAGAGTTGAGTTCCATTCCACTGGCAAATGCCGAATAGTAACACTCTCTGCCGGTGTGATAAAACATAATATATGTGCAAAGGAAAAGGGAGAGATTGTGGGGGATATGCTGTGAAAGTTAGATTTTCTTCTAAGAAGCCATGCGGAGAAAGAAAACTCCTGATGACAGAATCCCATCAACTAGCAAATCAGCCTTGAAATCCGAACTTTCATGGGAATCAGGGGAACCTTCTAGGAACTGCAAATCGCCTTGATCTTTCTGTCGGCAGTGTTTTGGAGATGTTTACAGTAAAACTGTAACCCAAAACGTGCCTTTCAGGAAAAGAATAAGTGGTAATCCAATCCTAGAAAGCTTTCTGCACTGAGCTTTTTAAATAGCAAGTGAGTGGAAGGATTTCCCCTCTACTGTGCCCCAGGAAGAGAAAAGAGATGGGAACTAACAACTGTTCAGTTTCTAGATTAGCCAGGTTCTGGCTAAACACTATTGGGATGTTATTTACACTCTTTCCCTGTGGAAACCGTGTTTCATGAAAGCGAAACTGAGATCAGGAAAGTTTAAAAAATTATCTCAAATAAGATTGTTGACTAGTGGCAAAAACTAAATTTGGATTATGGGTCACAGCTGGCTGTGTTGGGTGTATGCTCAAGACCTTGCTGGTGATCCAAACTTGGTCAGTTGTATGCAGGGTAAGTGCCTTAAACCCTATACTATCTCTCTGACCCTGAATTTGAACACTTTACTGCCAAACTTCAAATCATGTTTCTTTTCTCACACTGTATATATTTTTCACATTCCATGTCTCACCCAGATTTGGGTCATTCCTCTTTACTGTAAATCACATGCTTGGATGCTTGGCTTACAAGAAAATATGACTAAGTGAGTTGGGATTCCCCTTCCACATGGTGGCCATCCCTAGAATCTAGGTATGAGGTCATCCCTTGCTTGAATAAAACACTACATCTTTCAGAGGGTTCCAAGTCCCAAGGAACTACCTGACTATCTTTCATGAGTGACCTTCTTGTGGTACTATACGCTGGAGCTATTGAAGAAGACAGTCTTTTTTGCTTAATTGAGGAAGACCTGGGGATTTGTGATAGGGACACAAGGTCCTCATCTCAATCTTCTATTCATATAATGAGGTTCGGAGGGAATCATTTGTTCAGAAAAATACTAAACTCCAATGAGGACTTTTGCATACAATTAAATATTATTTCAGCATCAGAAGGATTCTAGTAATTCAATCTGACATTGATCAGATAACATTTTCATTATTCTCATATTCCCATGACAATAGTATATAGCTTGTCTGAAACTCACATTTTTCCTAGCACTGCCTTTGTATATTGTTATGAGATATTTATTGCTTAATGGGCTGGAGCGATAGCACAGTGGTAGGGTTTTTGTCTTGCACGCAGCCAACATGGCCGACCCAAGTTCGATTCCTCCGCCCCTCTTGGAGAGCCTGGCAAGCTACCGAGAGTATCTGGCCCACTCAGCAGAGCCTGGCAAGCTACCCATGACGTACTCGATATGCCAAACACAGTAACAACAAAGTCTCCAATGGAAACGTTACTGGGCCCGCTCAAGCAAATCGATGAACAACGGGAGGACAGTGACAGTGACAGTGATTTATTGCTTATTTTAAGGCTCATTTGCCCACAAGATTGCATTCTCTTTGAATGCCAGCCATACTTCAGGGTCCCTAGGGCACCTATATGTCTGATTATAAACTGGGGGTTCTGAATAACTACAAAATACAGGTTTGATAATTCATTTGCATGACTAACAAAACTAAGGAAAACAATGCATTTACTACTGCAGTTTTTATTATAGAAGAAACAAGTGATATATATGATACCCTATCAGTAACAATCTGATAAGCCACAGTGTCTTAAAAAAGAAAGCAAAAGAAAAATGTACCGGCTATAGAGGCAGGCTGGTGGCGGGGGGGGGGGGGGGGGGGGGGTGAGGGAAACTAGGGGCATTGGTGGAGGGAAATATTCACTGTAAAGGGGTTGGTTTTAGAACTTTGTATACCTAAAACCCAATTGTGAATAACTTTGTAATTCACAGAAGTTAAATAAAAATAATTTTTTAAAGGAAAGAAACAAATCAGGAGCAAGGTCTGAAATCCAAAACAGAATTTCTGGATTTCCTTCTCTAGAAATCAGAATGTGTCGACCTCCTGGATTCATCATGTTCATAAACCAGGAAGCTCCACTAAACTTTGATGTCCAGAGTTTTCCACTGATATTTCAAGACAAAATTAGACACATAATTTAATTCAATCTCCAGGTTAGGACATTGGTCCAAAGTCCAACCTTCTAACCAGTTTGGTCTATCTGGAAACCAACCTCTTTGCCAAGATAGGGAATAGGAGGCAAAAGGGGTTCATGAATAACAAAAAGCTCCCATCACCTGGGAGAGATATTAAGGGTTTAACAACCTCCCTACCAGAATTGCAGGGCAAATACTAAATTCTTTTTTGTCCAGCAATGCACATTATTTTGTTTGTTCCTCATGATACTTTTTTTTAAAGAAATGGCAGTTGGGAGGTACATCCTACAGTGTACTCCTCAGTGAGTTTTAGGGGGGCATGCAATGCTGGGAATTGAACCTGGGGCATGCATGTAAAGGTTCACTTTAAATCTCCTGGATGTAAAGCATGCACTCCAGCTCTTTGAATCATCTCCTCTGTCCTTCTTATAGCATTTTTATTAGGTAAGAATTATCCTCATTTTATGATCTCTACACAGGTATGATCTATACACCTAATCAAAGGTAGAGCCAGGATTTCAATTCAGGTCTCTCTGGCTTTGAGCTATAATAACCATTAAGTATTATAGCCTTTAGGGTAATTCCCTCATTACTCTTTTGAATACTTGTATATGAGAGAGGTTGTACACACACACACACACACACACACACACACACACACACACCCTTAAATATCTTTATATCT
This sequence comes from Sorex fumeus, assembly GCF_029834395.1. NCBI lineage: Eukaryota > Metazoa > Chordata > Mammalia > Eulipotyphla > Soricidae > Sorex > Sorex fumeus. The sequence goes on from NW_026606155.1 coordinate 36,446,201, forward strand.
TGATGTTTTGTTAGTTAACTATTAAGTGGGGGGAATTTTAAAATTGTATTTTAATGCTTTTTCCTGTGAGTAGAAATATACCTTGAATTTTAAATTATTCTAGACTTCTTTGCAAGTAGTTGTAAGGATAAGTGATTTATGCAATTTCTGGGCCATGTCCTTGAAAAAGAGGTTGGTTGACTAGCTATTTTTTTCCTTTTCTACTTTTAGGGTTAGAATTTGGTCTAGTTCTAGTGAATCATTATAAATAATAAGGATGAGAGCAACACCTTCACTTTCACTTACTGAGGCAGGACAATAAAATAAAAGCAGCCAACCTTCTTTTCCTACCTGGAAATAGTCACCTTGCTTTCCCTAGAATGCTAAGTTTCCTGGGAAGTGATGTGTGAAAGAAATTCTGATCTGATTCAAGGCATTGTATGCTTGGGTCTCTGGTTTGTGTTCTATCACAACTATAATACAAATTATTTTTAGATATAGGTTTTTGCAGACTTTTAGCATTGTATAGTAATGGGAAATGTCATTTATTAGCCAGCTTGCCACAAATGTTTCTCTTTATTCAACATTTGCTTCGGGCTCTGTTCCTAAGTGTATTCTCTTCAGTGCTACATTATTGCTTCCTCTTGATCTATCATCCTTTTATCAGCTTGACATGCATACAAAAGTCTGCATTATGAAACTCACTATTGGTTCTATACTAACACATTCTGCTATTATAATGACACTTACATTTCCCCCCCAGGTTGAAGCACTAACAACAAATGTCAAAATGGACAGGGACATAGCATAAACTACAGTAATTCAGGCTTGCTCTCAAAAAGCTGTATGTGAAATGTGATTTGTGTAGCTAATGCTCTGAGTCTGACACTGAATTGTTCCTAAAATCAACTTGTTCTGATTCTGAGCTTAGCCATTTGGACTTGGAGGTTGAAGCTGGAGGATACGGGGATCTGGGCCTATGTTTAAGCGTGTTCTCTAAGTGCTGGGGGATAGCTCAATGGACTGAGTGCATGCAAAGCTTATAGGCGGCCCAGGGCCAATCCCAAGCACCACATGACCTCCACCGACAGTGTCACCAGGAACCACCCCAGAGTACAGAGATGGGAGTAGACAATGAGCACTACCAGTGTGGCTCCAAAACCAAAACCATATTTCCTTATGTAAATAAATATACAAAAGTCTTCTATATAGACTTAAATACTGTGAAAAATTAAAACTTTATGGTTGGCTATGTGCAAAGTTAATGCCTTACCCACTGTGCTATTTCTCTAGTCATGACCTTGCCTTTCCTCCCTTCCCTCCTTCCCTCCTTCCCTCCCTCCCTCCCTCCCTCCCTCCCTCCTTCCTTCCTTCCTTCCTTCCTTCTTTCCTTCCTTCCTGTTTCCTACCGGCTCCTCATCTTTCTGGACAAGTACATATGTTAAAATCTGAACTCTTCATGAAATTTACATACAAGTGGTACAACATGGAAAATATCATGCTAAGCGAAATGAGTCAGAAAGAGAGGGATAGACATAGAAAGATTGCATTCATCTGGGGGATATAAAGTAACAAAATATGAGATTAATACCCAAGAATAGCTGAGATCAGCACCAGGAGGATTACTCCATAGCTTAGTGGCCAGCCAGGCATTCTAGAGGAAAGGGCAGCTCAGATAGAGAAGGGAGCACCAAATAAAGGGTGTTTGGAGGATACTCCCAGGAGGGGAGATGCATGTCGAAAGTAGACTATGGACTGAACATGTTTGCCACTCAATGCCTCTTTTGCAGACCACAACACCCAAAAGGAGAGAGAGAACACAAGGGATTGCCCTGCCACAGAGGCATGGGGGGATGGGAGGATGGGGGTGGGGGGGATATTATCCATGGTGGTGGAAAATGGGTACTGGTGGAGGGATGGGTATCTGATCATTGTATAATAGAAACCCAAGCACAAAAAATTGTAAATCTACAACTGTACCTCATGGTGTTTCACTAATACAAAAAAAGATCTGGACTCTTTTTAAAGATCTTTTGAGGTAGTAGTTTAATTTATGTAAATTTGAAACCCAGGGAAGGATGTAATTATTTTCAAAGTTTGGGTTTCCCTGCAGCAGAAGTGTTGAATGCCCAGCTCCACATAAGACCCATAAAATCCTGTGGTCTGATCCTGGTACATGATGAGCAGATAAATATGCTACTTGTTGACTCCTAGAGGATTGTATGCCTTTATTGTGTGGGTGAAAAATAATGTAATAAATATACAAATGACCCTTGACAAAAATGTTCCCCACTCCTGAATAGTAGCAAACACAAAAATATTAGTCTGTACAAAGAAAAGACAAAATAAATTGAAAATCAAAGCTTTTTTTTTAAACTTGGGTTTTTGTAGAGAACAGTTCTTGGTGGCAGCTGAGAGGAACTCTTTATAAAATTTGTATACGCGAAGATAATCAAAGCATAGTGACTGATATTTGAAAGGTTGAGAGTAAGTAGTCAGAGAACAGTGGATTTGCAGGTATGCAGTAAACAAGATGATGATGCAAAGATAAGACACCCAATTGTCCCTCCTTTTTATCTGTCATGGGGATGTCCATCACTTGTATCACTGATTTCATAGGCATGAAAAAACATATTTGTTTCTTTTTGTTTCATATTGAATTGGATATATCTTCATATAAGAATGCAACTATTATGAATTGCTTTCATCAGCTAAATGTTTTTAATTTCTAGATAAGGAAAATTCTATAGTAAAGGATAGAATTGAACTGTTAGTGATGTACTTAATGTGGCATGTACTAACTATGCTGATTTATTTGGGGGAGACATGGAAAGAAATGGTGCTGGGGATCTAGCAATGCTGGAGAACCATTTGATACTAGAAAGAGAACAAACATGCCCTTTCTACCCTACATTTTCTCTTTGGTCACAGAAATGCTGACTCTGCATGATTTTATTTGTACGTTTATATACTCAAAATAGGCATATGAGTATTGCATTGAAATGTTACTTCAGTAAAAATATCAAAATACTCTTCTTAATATTAACATAAAAATTACTAACAAGAGTCTGTTGTTAGTTTTATCTACAAATGACAATAAGATATTTGAAGGATGATCACCTAAACTTTTGTAGGTGACAATCTCTCAGCCTTGAGCAAAAATATGATCAACATCATTAAATATTCATTTTGTACTTTCAGGAGTGCTATTTCTGCCCTGGGCTCAATGCCTGCTCTCTAATGGTAGTTAAGTACAGTTTAATCCTAAATCCCATCTCCAAGGAAATCATAATAATTTGTGAACTAAGCTCCAAAAAACCATTTTTTTGTTTTATTTACAAAAAAATCAGTTTTAAAAATATTTCTCCCTCTATTGTATTACTCAGTTATTTTGGTGACAAATTCCAAGAGTTTAAATTCTTTAAAATGTTTTTTAATTGAATCAACGCGAATTACAAAGTTACAAAGTTATTCATGATTGTGTTTCAGGTGTGTAGTGTTCCAACACCATTCCCTTTACAGTGTCTACTTTCCTCCACCAATGACCCTAGTATCTCTCTTGCTGCCCCCAACCTGCCTCTATGGCTGGCACATATTTTTTTTCTTTTTGTAAACTGTGGTTTACAAAACCGTTACTGATAGGGTACCATGCATATCACCTTATCTCCTTTCAGCACCAGTCCTCCTCCATAGTGACAACTTCTCACTATTGCTGTCCTAGTGTTTTCTTTCCTGGCCTATCCTTCCTCCCCCACAGTGGCCAGGTTTGTACCAAGGACCAGTTTTCATTTTATTCCTATCTATTACCTTCTGGCATTAGTTATTCCTCTACTATGTTTCTTTATATTTCACTTATGAATGAAGGTCATTCTGTGTCTGTCCCTAAGCCTCTGACTCATTTCACATAGCATGACACTCTCCAGATCCATCCAAGTATCAGCAAATTGTTTGACTCTATCTTTCAAAAGTTCAAACTCTTAAAGTACCAAAAATAAGGTAAATTTTCTATTTTAAACTAATATCAGGCAATTAAGAGTTTTGAGACTATAATTTTCTTGGCTTTGGGGTTAATGTTTAAAGCTGAGGGAAACAAGTAGGATTATGTATGGCTGTATCCACTACCGCTAACACACATGTCATATAGGTCTATACTTAACTAATTCTGTTTTATATACTTTATGCTATTTAAAAAATTCCAAGATAGTATTATTTACTTTTCAATAAATAATGGATTCTCATTTAATTTCCATCAGCTGTATACCATCACTTGTTTTACTAGGTTAACTGAAATACCAACACTTTTTTCAGAGTAGTTATCCAGGACTATTCTTCACCCTCTTGTTACAAATTATACACTGGAAACTTGAAAAGTTTTGTTTAACCATTGAAGTTTAACCATCTTTGTCCCTCCATTGGTTCTTAACCTTGTGGTCAGGCTGGTTTTCATAAATACAAGCCAGTCAGATTATCAGCTTACTTCGAAAGTTTTTAGTCCCTATTTCTTTTAGCATGGGTTGAATGGAAAGGTGGGGGAGGGCCTAGAATGAGCTCTATCTTTAGAAACAGCGTTGACACTGAAAGATCAAGCTGCAACAGGAGGTGGGAGGGATTCCAAGTACGCAAAATTCATATTCTAAAGTAGTAATTCTGAACTTTCTTGAAAACAACTAGGACAGCTTGTTATAAATAATATCCTTGAAAGTAGAGATTCTAATTGAGAGGTGTAGGGTAAGCCAATGCAAATGAACTCTTAAACAACAGTTCTGGTTGGTTCTGTTGCAAGGCACCTGTGAACCATACTTTGAGAAACTCTGCTCTTAGGGGCTGAGACTTGTAACAGGTGGTAGCCAGAGATGGAAACTGGCAACAGGACCATTCCCTCTTGGAATAGGAAACTGTAGATGGACAATATCCTAGATGTAAAATCCAAATGCAGAAAATATTCTTAGTTGAGGGGAGGAGAAACTGGGATGAAATGGTAGTAAAAAAGTCCCAGAGATCCCATTTCCGAGGATACCCAAGCCTTTTGAGGATACCCTGTCCTTTGAAGGCAGACTGGGGGGGCACAGTTTGAGGGAGAAGGCACTTGTCTGACCCAGGAATTTTTAAAAATTATTTTTAGTGAAACACCATGAGGTACAGTTGTAGATTTACAATTTTTTTGTGTTTGGGTTTCGATTATACAATGATCAAATACCCATCCCTCCACCAGTGCCCATTTCCCACCACCATGGATAATATCCCTCCCACCCCCATCCCGCCCATCTCACCCTGCCTCTGTGGCAGGGCAATCCCTTGTGTTCTCTCTCTCCTTTTGGGTGTTGTGGTCTGCAAAAGAGGCTTTGAGTGGCAAACATGTTCAGTCCATAGTCTACTTTCAACATGCAACTACCCTCCTGGGAGGATCCTCCAAACACCCTTTATTTGGTGCTCCCTTCTCTATCTGAGCTGCCCTTTCCCCTAGAATGCCCGGCTGGCCTCTAAGCTATGGAGTAATCCTCCTGGTGTTGATCTCAGCTATTCTTGGGACCCAGGACTTTTGCTCGAGACTTCAGTGTTGAGTAAAAAAAAAAGTCCATGCCCATGTTATGGGATTAATTATGGCCCTTGAAAAAATATGTTGAGGTCTAAATCCCTGGTGCTTTAGAATGTGACCCTATATTGTAAAATGATATCTTTACAGAGAATGTCAAGTTAGAATGAGGTCATTGGGGTGCAACTCATCTACTAAAACTGGTGTCTGTCTAAAAGGAGGAATTTTGGACATGGAGACAGACAAACAGAGTGAAGATGACAGAAGAATACAGGAACAAGATGACCATGTGACTTAAGAGGGACATCTATAAGCACGAGCTTGCTTGCAAACATAGAAGCCAGAAGAGTCGAGAAAAGATTCTTTGCGTGAGGCATCAGAGGGAGTATGCCTTTGCCAATATCAGTGTAACTTTAAGCTTCCAGCCTCCAGAATGATGCCATAGTACATTTTTATGTTTTTTAGTCGCATATTTTATGCTATTTATTATAAAACTAACGAAACATTTATACTTCTTTTAGTCACCCAGTTGTCTCTTCCCTGGCTCCAGTCACAGGACCATCTGTAGTTTCTATAAGCTGCCTGATAAAGTACTTTTATATAGCTTTGCTTCTTTCCTTCCATTCTTGATCCAATAATCAGTGATCTTTTTGAAGACAAACTTATCAGTTCATTTGCTTGCTTCAAATGTGTTGAGGGTACATTGCTTTTAAGATAGAGTCTAGCTCCCATGCTATGTCTTAGAACATTCTCCCTTTGGGCCCTTCCCACTTTCACTTTCTTATATCTTATAATTTACCATTTCTCTTACCCTTTACCTACTCTAACCTCTCCAACTAACATTTTATAGAATATGTCATCATTTCATTTTTTCTCACCTTTGTAGATATTGTTTCCTCTAAAAAAGGATTCCTTTACCTGCCTCTTTTTCTACCAGGATCATATATTTTAGGTCTTATCTTAGATGTTACTACCATAATGTAGGTTTATTATACTTTTTCTTGTTTGTTTCTTTTGGGCAAAACTCAGTGGTTCTCAGGGTTAATTCCTTGTTTGGTGACCAGAGATAATTCTTGATAGTTCTTGGGGGACCATATGTGGTGTCAGGGATGGAACTCAGGTCAGTCATTTGCAAGGCAAATACTTTATCTCCTGTACTGTTTCTCTGGTTCATGTTGAGTATCAACAACACCGGTTTCCATCAGTGTCTGTAGGACTTATTGCTTATTTGTTGGTGTTTCGCTAAATATAAGTTCCATGAAAACTAAGACCAGACCAGCGGTGGCTCTAGAATTTTCATAGATCTGAGTTCTTATTTGATTATAGTAATCAGTAGAAATCTATGCGTTGAGGGGAAGGGAAACTAATGGAGACGGTGGAGGTGACCAAAACCTCTCCAAATCCTCCTCCTATCCTCTTTGATAGGTTTCTGACCTGTCTTTTTTGTTGCTCCAAATGTTGGATAAGTGAATAATGGATTGAATGTGTGTGAAGTCCTAGAATCAGTTATTGTGCCCAAGGGCAGAGCTAGATACATTGAATCCTAATAAAACTAGAAAACTAGAATATTTTATGACTCTTCCTACTGAAGGCCAGAGTTCATTGTAGGAGCCAAGCTGTTGGAAAAGAAGACATATGACTATGAAGCAAGCTAAGCCCCATTCTAGGAGAGGCTGACTAGTCATTCCTCATCGATTCTTCTGGCTTGATCCTTCCTGCTGCTTAACCAAAGGCAGCTTGCATTATCAACCCTTGGCCAGCTGCTTCCTTGGTTTGCAGGAAAGGAAGAGTCATTTTCCCCCTAAGATGATTAGCCTACGTAAGAAAGATTTTATCAATCACTAAGACACTACACAGCAGTCACCATGTTCCTTTTTGAAAGGGCCTGCCTGCAGTTTGTCCATTCAGGATCCCATAAAATAGTTACAGCTATACTGAAATAGAACATTAAAATGGAAGGGAAAGGAAACATAACAGTGAAGGCAAACTTTGGAGTAAGAATTTATATTGAACTTAAAGACCCCTAAGAAGAATTCTGACAATTAAACTGATAGACATCAACAACTGTTTAAGTATCTTCAAAGAGCACTGGCTTAGAAATTAAGGAGAGCATGGATAAGGAGCAAGAACATGTACAAGTGAACAGGCTGTATCAAGGGAATATACACAATAGGAAAATATTTGTGTAGCTAACACTGATTTCCAAATATATATGGATATATATTTTTATATTAACATACATATATATTTAAATATATATTTAAAAGAGCAGAACAGCAAAGGAAAGTCTAGTAGTCATCTCACAGGGTAGGTTCTCTGCATTTATCATTTCTTATAGATATGTAGGTTATGCTGTAGGTGAAGGTTTCCTGGTGTGTGTGTGTGTGTGTGTGTGTGTGTGTGTGTGTGTTGTGTTGTGTAATTTGTGCTGCTGGGAATTGAATCCAGTGCCTCAAACACGCAAGGCCAGTACTCAACTATTATCCTCAGTCCAGTTTGGTTTTATCTTAAGAGGCATACTAGCTAGAAGTGATAGTGGTTGGCTTTGAGAAAACATTCTGAGCAGAATCAGACTAATTAAGTAAGTAGTACCATTATCAATTAGTAACACCTGCCAATTAATGAAGGGAGAGAGGGAGAAAGCAGTTAACATTTATTTGCATAAGCAATCTTTTTCTGATTAAGATCAGTGGCAGAAATTGGTATCTTCTTGTATTTTAAGTTTCCCTTTCTTTCTCCATAACTGGCTGCTAGGAATTTACTCTTCTAGACAAAATTTTAAGTTGATGTATCTTCTAGGTTGAAAAATAAAACATTCAATGAAAATACAGTTATTTTGCCTATTTTAATAGTTTTTATTTATAATAAAAATAATAAAATACACTTGAAGTGATAAAATAGTAAAGATAAAAATAAAGCATTATCCAGAAAATAAATTTTGCCATAATCTTGGAACATTTGAAAAACTTTTAGCTTACTTTTATTCAATGATTCTAAAACCTCAAATTTATGTTAACTGCAAAATTAAGTAATACAGTAATTCATTATTAAAGTATTTAAAGTACTTATCTTTATTGGTAAGTGGTTTAAAATAACCCAAATGATAACATGAGATAAGTTAAATAAATAATATGTACTTTCAATAAAATAATATAGTAATCACCAAGAATTTTCAAACCCTTTTAAAAAATTATTGACATTATCTTTTAAGTGAAAAATATAGGCTGCCGAGTATCTAATATGTATGGTTTTGTGATTTTTGGTAATGGTGTATATTAATGGTCTCTCTCTCTCTCTCTCTCTCACACACACAGACACACACACACAAAGTACCAAGTGCTAATGGTGATGATTTATGGATTCATAGTACTGTATCACTGTCCTATTGTTCATTGAGCGGGCACCAGTAATGTATCACAACAAATTGTGAGACTTGTTACTGTTTTTGGCATATCGAATACAACACGGGTAGCTTGCCAGGCTTTGCCGTGCAGGTGAGAAACTCTCGGTAGCTTGCCGGGTTCTCCAAGAGCGGCAGAGGAATCGAACCCTGGTTAGCCACGTGCAAGGCAAACGCCTTACCTGCTGTGCTATTGCTCCAGCCCATGGATGAATTTTAATTATTTTTAGTTTCACGTGTTTCCCAACTTTTTTTTACATTCAATTATAAAACAAGAAAGATGACAATTGTTTCCTAAAAATCCACAGATGACCTCTGGGCTATTAACCTGTCCACTCATTTCCATGAAGGACTAGACAGAATCCTTTATCATACAGCTTGCCAGGTACATTATAGATATATTTCCCCTCTGATTTCTATAGATAGAAAGCTGGAAACATTTCAAGAAAAGAGGGTGCATAAATAATTAGGGCCAAGTTAGGTTGCTACTCACTGGCAAGGCCTTAAAGAAATGTCAAGACTCTTGCTTTTTAGGTCCAAATCTAAGTCCCTCCACTGTTCTCTATTTTATTGTACAAACCCATGTGGTTGTCACATGCCCTCTAATCATTCAGGATTCAATTTCTGCAGAATTGGATGGTGAGTGAAATTAGTTTTGTTTTGTTTCAGTATTGGCTATGATTTTGAAATCTCCTCTGAGACTTTCAAACTAAATGGATTTCCAGCTTCAAAGATCTCCTTCTTATTTGTTGTGTTGATGGGATATTTGCAGCTGGACACACTTCATATAGCTATTCTTACCCAGTTAACAGCAACAGCATGTGATGGTTTCATTTTATCATTTTATTTAGTTAAATAAAAATGAAGTACATTCTTTTCAGGGCTAGACCTGAATAATACAGGTGTTCAAATAATGTAAGCATTGAAATTATCAAAGTCTCTGAGAGTCTATACTCTCAAAATATGTACTTCAAATATGTAATTCTGTTCCTCATACTAAAGCAATCATGATCATTCATTATCTTGAAGGCCTTTTATTTTGACTTTGCATTTAAAAAGGGTCAGGCGATAGCACAGCGGTAGGGCATTTGCCTTGCATGCAGCCAACATGGCCGACCCGAGTTTGATTCCTCCGCCCCTCTCGGAGAGCCCAGCGAGCTACCGAGAGTATCTTGCCCGCATGGCAGAGCCTGGCAAGCTACCCATGATGTACTTGATATGCCAAACACAGTAACAACAAAGTCTCCAATGGAGACGTTACTGGGCCCGCTCGAGCAAATCGATGAACAACAGGAGGACAGTGACAGTGACAGGACAGTGACAGTGACAGTGCACTTAAAAACTAAGAATGAGCAGTGCCTGGCTAATGCTGTTTTACTTTTCTTTCGTGTTTGATCAGACTCTCTTATACAATGTATATTTAGATTTTTATTTTAATTGTTACAAAATTTAGTTTTTATTAAAGTAACTTTTATTTGCAAGATTGTAAATGTTTGTATACTTCAGAGGCAGAATTTACCATACCATGTCCACAGCTACTTTTTAAATGCTACAGTGAGACACCTACAATATTCCTTCATCAAAATAGTTTATTCCCAAGTAGGTTTTAATGTCCTCTAAAAGGACATTATCTGCCACTGTTCAATTTACCTTGAGCTGATGCCTTTTTAATGGCTAAATCCAAAGATCTATACTGGGCCTCTTTTGCTTGGCTTCCCTGTATCATTTCCTTCTTGATACGCATCCCCTGCTTCCCGCCCGGTACAGCCCTGGTGCTCCTCACTTGCCACCTTAATTTTGGGGTTGTCATGTTTTGTTAATTATGCATTCATTGCTCTTGCTTCATTGAGCTTCCACTTCTGTTATTTCTCTTGTATCCCAGTTACCCCTGAATGATTTCACTTATTCTCTTGATGCTAACCTCTATCATATGGCAACAGCTCCTTCCCTAGGACTCTCCCTAGCTCTGTACACCTAATTGAATAAACTCAGGCAACAAAACTGAATTATCCTCACTGTCCTCATTACCTTTCACATGACCTTTTAAATATTCTATTTCCTTTTCCATAATGCTATCACTGTCTCCAATCTGAAAGGTAGAGTCATCGTCAGTAATTTTTTTCTTCCTCACTCTTTGCTATCCAGTTTCTCATCCCTAGTTACTAATCCTATTATAAAGCTGCATTTTATGTTGGATCCCTCTTTTCTATATCCTCTGCTAATAACTATGTAGTTTTCATGTCTAGCTAACATCATTGCACCAGTCCCCCAAATTCTATCCTTGCTACCAGTTGTTTCCGCTACATGAGTTATCTTTCCCTCCACTGCCTGAATCAGCAGTCTGTAAAAATGGGGGATCATGCACACATTAAAACATCAGCTGGCTCACCAATTAACAGAAGTTCCTGAATGAATGAACAATTTCTTTAACGTAAACTTCAATATTGCATAATGGTCAAAAGTCCAGATTCAGGAGTAACACATAGTTTGACATAGGAGGTTTACCTATGTATTTTTTTTTACTGTTGTTTGTTTATTATATGCCTTGAGCAATGTCTTTTAGCTTCAATTTGAATGCTGCCTTGTCAAATGAGTTCCAGAAAAAATAAATTTCAAATGAATGAGCAGAAGCAAAAACTGCCATCATGAATACCCACACAGGATTTCCAGTCACTATGTATACTTTCTCTACGTATGTTGGTCAAGATAAGAAATATTAATATATTTAGTTATAGCCTTTAAAAAAACTTAACTATTTCTGAGAAGGACAGACATAGAAAGATTGCACTCATTTATGGAATATATAGTAACAGAATGGGAGACTAACACTCAAGAATAGTAGAGATAAATACCAGGAGGTTTGCTCCACGGCGTGGAAGCCGGCCTCACATGTTAGGGGAAAGTCAGCTCAGATAGAGAAGGGACCACCAAGTAAATGGTGTTTGAAGGGCTCGCTTGGGATGGGAGATGAGTGCCAAAAGTAGTCTATAGACCTACCATGATAGTCATCCAATACTTGCATTGCAGACCACAGCACCTTAAAGAAGAGAGAGAGTAAAATGGAATGCGTCTGCCACAGACATGGGGGGAGGATGGGAGGGATACTGGGAATTTTGGTGGTGGAGAACGGGCACTGGTGGAGGGATGGGTACTCGATCATTGTATGACTGAAACGTAAGCATGAAAACTTATAAGGTCTGAAGAGATAGCACAACGGGTAGGGCGCTTGCCTTGCACACGGCCGACCCGGGTTCAATTCCCAGCATCCCATATGGTCCCCTGAGCACTGCCAGGAGTAACTCCTGAGTACAGAGCCAGGAGTAACCCCTGTGCATCGCCAGGTATGACCCAAAAAGAAAAAAAAAAGAAAATTTGTATGTCTGTAACTGTACCTCATGGTGATTCATTAAGAAAAAAAAACTTAACTATTTCTAAGAGGACTATAAATGTTAGTTTTAACTTTAGATTATCATCTCTCACTTCCAAATACGTTTTCTTTTTTCCTTTTTGGGTCATACCTGGCAATACGCAGGGGTTACTCCTGGCTTTGCACTCAGGAATTACCCCTGGCAGTGCTCAGGGGACCATATGGGATGCTGGGAATCGAACCTGGGTCGGCTACGTGCAAGGCAAACGCTTTACCCGCTGTGCCCTTGCTCCAGCCCCTGAAATATGTTTGTTGTACATCGTTTTTCAGTTTTAAATCATCTCAATTTTCCAGACTGGGCTCTCCAGACATGTGGTAATTACCTGGACATGATTCTCAAATCTCTCAAAGTGTCATTTTGTGTATCCCAGTTTTACTTTACTTTGCCCTCCTCTTTGATTTCTAGAAATTGTGTCTTCATATGGATATCTTCAATGATTCTGATTTTCATTTGGAGAGAAATTAATTCTTCAATGATTTTAATTTTCATTTGGAGAGAAATTAATTTCAGTTATTTTTTCCAGAAAATTATATTCATGAGATATCAACTTATTGTCATAGATCTGTTATTATCCTTCAGAAATTTAAATTTGAATAATAAAATATCATTAATATATAGGATTATCGGATACTATCCAAGCCAGCTATCTTTTCTTTGGTCATTTTTATAGATTTTTCTGTTTTACGAAAGCTAGGTCATTCATTTATTTTCACAGTTCTTGAACAATGTGAATTTAAAAGATTCAAACCAGTTTAAGATAAGTTTGGCTGGGGATAGAGAGGAAGTACAGTGGGTAGGGTGCTAATCTTGCTTATGGACAACTTGGGTTTGATCCCTGACATCCCATATAGTCCCTCAAGCAGGGCCACGAATAATCCCTAGGCAGAGGACCAGGAGTAATCCCTGCTCTTTGCCAGATGTGGCACTCAAACAAACAAACAAACAAACAAACAAACGATGAACTGGACTTTGTTTAAAAAAAAAAGACATACTCTTTATGTCAAATAAAATGAATGTTGGGAATAGCAGAGCATATATACAAAGTCTGTACAAGTTTCCCCAGAGGAGACTGGAATTCCAGTGGTTCACTGTCCTGTCAAAAACTAAGTGGCTGAAAACTAAGAAGCATTTGCATTGCAAAAGAAACAATGACCAGAATAAAAAGACACCTATAAACTGGGAGAAAATATTTTTTGGAACCCTAAGTCACAGTACAGCAGGCAGGGCACTTGCCTTGCATGCAACAACTCAGGATTAATCCTTGGAACTTCATATGGTCTCCTGAGCTCAACCTGGCGTGATCCCTGAGCACCAAGCCAGGGATAAGTCCTGAGCACCACCAAATGTGGCCTCCAAACAAAACAATTTTCCTTATATTAATCTGACAAAGACTTACTATTCAAGATATATAAAGAGCTTACAAAACTGAACAAGAAAAAAACAATACCATCAAAAAATGAATAAGAGATGACCAGAAACTTCCACTAAGAAAACATATGGATGGCCAGGGGGTATATGAAAAAAATTCTCTGTTTCATTTATTATCAGGGATATACAAATCGATACAACACAAGTGCCCAAGAACAGATTAATGGATAAAGAAACTTTGGCACATAAACACTATGGAAGACTACTTGGCTATAAGAAAAGATAAATTCATGCAATTTGCTACCACCTAGACAGATCTGGAGATTATCATGCTGAATGAAGTCAAAAGGTGAGGGACAGATACAAAATGATCTCTCTGATATTTGGGATATAAAGAGGCATAGTAAGGAAATAAATGCTCAAAGGCAACAGAACCTATGAATTTGTCTACAAAAGTAGGCTTGGAGATGGGGATGGTCGAATGGGGAGCAAGAACTTGGATCATGGTGGGGGAGGAAGTGGGCACTCTGATGCAAGGTGTGATGCTGAAACATTGTACTCATAACTATATTGTAAATCACAATGCTTAAAATAAGAAACAAAAGGTAGAGATAAATGGACTCCAGATTCTCTCCATGGTCCAGTAAACCTGTAGGTTCTAGTCTGGGTTGAAAGGAGAACTACTGAGCCCTTCACTTTCTTTCACATAAATTACTAATATAAAACAAAGATGACTGATCATTTTGCTACATCTTAGAAAGGAGCAAGTGTTTTGTGGAAAAAGAAGTTTGTGTGGCAAAAATAAGACAATCCTGGCAGCAACAGTAAAAACACTTGGTAAGGTTCAGGGTAAATACTGAATCTCACGAAGACAATATTTATGAGAAACAGCCTCCTTCCTGACGCTCCATTTGCTCTCAACAAAACGACCATCTCCGAATGCAACAGTTACGTGTACCTAGGTCGAGAAGTCAACATGACAAATGATCTGGCACCTGAATTGTGCAGGAGGAAGAGAGCGGCTTGGAACGCCTTCAAGAGAGTTGAAGAAATAGCTAAGAGGACGAAGAACCTCTGGCTCCGGGCACATCTCTTCGATTCCACTATTCTTCCAGCATTAATATACGCCTCAGAGACCTGGGCCCTACTAAAACAGGATGAGAACGCTATTCGGGTCTCCCAAAGAGGAACCGAAAGAGCTATGCTTGGAGTATCACGTTTCACTCAAATGAGAGAAGGAATCAGGAGTTCTGACCTCCGTCAACAGTAAAGAATCAGGGACACTGTCTCTTTTGCCAAGGCATTGAAAATCAGATGGGCTGGACACATAATGAGATTTGGAGACGACCGCTGGACTAGAGCCGTTACTGACTGGATTCCATGGGACATCAAATGACCGCGTGGCCGCCCACCTACCAGATGGTCAGACTTCTTCGTGAAGATCATGAACGATCGGTTTGAGGTTCTTCATGTTCCTAGAATGAACAGACGCCATTGGGCTACACTAGCACGCGACAGGGACAAATGGAGACGTTACCGGAGCCCGCTAGAGCAAATTGATGATTAACGGGAAGTCAAGTGATCAAGTGATCAAGTGAAGGTTCAGGGTAAAAGAAAGACAATCCATTAGCCATGTGGGATCAGGCAAGGGAATCTTATTGCTCATAACCATTTTGGTATCAGTGCAGGATTATTTGATAGGGTCTTTGGTACCCATGTCTCTTACATATTTCTTGCATATTTGCCAACTGCTTAGATTGGGTTTGGGGAGTTAATTTATTTTACTTTGTTCCTGATTCATTAGACCTGGAAGAAACCTCAAAGATTGTCTGGTTTCTTGCTGTCCAATTTGCTTTCAGGGGGACTCAGATACTCATGTAGATGTGTTCTCCTAGGTTTAGGTAATAATAGTAGTAGGGGTCAGACTGGATTACAGAGTGGAGTACTAATGGTTCGTGTATACGTAAATACAAACACTACCTGATAAAGTGTCTTAGGACTAAATTTCACTATTCAATCCCAACATTGCAATTAAATCTCTCTAATCTTTTGTAGGAGAAAATGAGGTCCTCTATATGAATGATATAGAAGCAGGAAAAAAAAACCTGGGTTTCTATTCCTCAATTTAGAGGACTGGGAGAGTGTGTTCTTATATGTTCAAGATACAGTAACTGGAGCATAAGAGTACCCAAAAAATGGCGTTATTTGGTGCACATGGAGTGCAGGTCTCTGAGAGAGATAAAGAAAGTGGTTGGAGATGGGGCCAGCAGCTGGATCTTGAAGAACTTTCTCTGCCACCTCAATTTAGAGCTAACTTTCACCCATCAATTTCAACATTGCAATTGAATGAGTTTAGATCCAATCTTGAAATAAAAAAAACACTTGAGATGCCACTAAATTACTGCAAGGCAACTGATACCTAAGAACAATGTTGCAAGGACAAGTCACTTCTCCAGTTTTGGAAACCAAAAAGACATATGTGGCCAAGTCACCCCCAGACCAGGCCAGAGATCAGTTCTCTTCAGTCTTTGCTTGCCCCCTGCAGGTCAGTGCCCAACCTTTATGGGAGTTGAGTTACACACTAAACCTCCCCATGAATATCCTACTGTGTTGATGGATTTGGCCAGAATATTGCTGGACCCTGAGACTATCACTGATGGTAGCGAGTTTCTTGAAAGAGAAGCCAGACAACTTGAAGAAAAATGGTCTTAATGATATTATCTGCCTAGATAACATTAATCCGTGAATCATTGATACAATTCTGTAAAATACATTTCCAGAGGCTCTCATAACTCAGTCTTTGTTCTGTCTCCATTCTAAATTGATGTGCTCTTTTCCGCAATCACTCCATTTACCTTAAGTGTAATTATAAAAAGCTAATTGATAAGAAAATAATAAGTATATATTGTAGAAGAGGGTCACAGATTTGTGCATAACTCAACTCCCATAAAGGTTAGGAGGTTTTGTGTGTACCTCAACTCAACACACATACACCCATGACCACCACCACACCACTACCACCACCATTGGGAGGTTTAGTGTGTAACTCAACTCTAGAAAAGGTGGGCAATGACCTGCAGGGGGCAAAAAAAGACTAAAGAGCAGAGAACTGGTCTCTGGCCTGGTCTAGATGACAGTAAAAAGTTGCAAAGACTGAAAGTAGTCCACAGCTCAATTGTCATGATAGGAAACCACCCTGGCTTCCTCTTTTCATGCCTGAAGAGTTTTTAATCTTCAACTGTGGGAGATGCTGTGTACAATAGGGAAATTGGGAAGTATCAGATGGCATAATTTGTTTTCATAAACTTCAGTGTTTAATTTGTATGAAAGCAATAACAAACACTTCTGGGTCATTATATGAAAACACAAGGAGAGATTAATTTTGTTTTGTTTGAAAACTAATGCAGGAGCAGATATCAACTGAATCTATCATAGGTGTGGAGCTTCTTCTGGGTAGGAATGTTCAAGTATCAGATTGGTTCATTTCATCTTTGTGTTGTTGCAGTAGTGATAATGGTGGTGGTAGTGGTGGTGATGGTGATGGTGTATGTGTGTGTATGTGTGAGTGTGTATGTGTGTGTGTGAGAGGGAGAGAGAGATAGAGAGGGAGAGAAGATACTAGAAACTCAGATATGCAAAATATAGCAGTAAAATTGTGAGATATTTTTCCTAATAATGGCAGTAACTTTGTCATCATGATAGGGTTTCTCAACCTTAACATGATTAACATTTGGGGCAGGATAAATCCCTGCATGAGGACTACCTTGTGGATCATAGGATGTTAAATAGCATCTCTGGCTCTACTGCATAGAAGCTGGTAGTCACAGCTCCCCACACCCATGTTCCCTTGATTTTACCAGCTCAAAAGAATATTTCTATAGGCATTTTCACATGTCCTTGGAAGGGCAAACTTGCTCTGTATTTAGAACCATAGCACAAAGACTAAACAATCTCTTTGGGGGCTTCATAGTCATCTCCTGGTTCATTTCATCTCCCTTGCCCTTGCCGTCACCCCAGCAGTGGGCAGATACTCTGTGGGATTTGGGAGTAAAGTTGACATCGAGACAGAAACCTTTTGGTTTCAATCATTGTTCTGATGATATCCATTGTTAATGTAATCCAAACCACGTACTCACAACAGCTACAATTTCTCTGCTGAATTCAAATTCCTCTCCTGTTCATGGGGTTCCTGACTCAACTCTGGCTGGTGATCCTGAAACTCAGTAATTTTTCCCATTTTATCTTTGATTTGGCTGCCTTCTCATAGCTTTTCCTTGGAAATTCTTCCCATTCCTTGACAGTCACTTTAGTTCTTTCTGCTCACCATGTCCTCTAATTATTCTCAGGATTCCCTGCAGGAAAACAGGTGGAATGTAGATGGGTAGTGTCTAGGTGAGATGGTTTTGTGTCAGATTCTTTGGAGTGCTCACATCCTACTCATTTTGATAGCCCTTTCATGTGGAGGAAGTTCTGGGAAGATGGTTTCTTCTCAGCACTTCAGAGAAAAAGCTAGTACAATCCCCCTTGCTGTGTCTTTCCACAAATTTCATGGGGGAATATTCCATCAGCTCATGCACAGGGATGAGGGGTCCTTGTACAAAGCCTCACTATGTTGACATGTCTTTTCACTCCCCCTTCTTCAAGTGTTCAGCTATCTTTAAGTTCTTGAGGTTATCTTCTCTCTGTGTTTCAGGAAAAGAGACAATAGACTTTATCTTGTAAACACTCTACTCCTTCTGAAACTCAAGAAGTTTATCCCCCATAACCACTGCTTGAACATGTCTCTGACTCATATTGAAGAACTTACTTGAGAATTCTGTGTAGACTTTTGAGTCTTCTATTTTTATTCTTCTGTTTTTCTTGGGATTTTGATGTATTTCTCCAGGCAATAAACTTTAGACTTAAGGTTCAGTGCAAATTGCAGGACTGGAGAATAAGGGGAAAGAAAGAAAGGATATAAAATACAATTTGCATGCATTTATCTGCTTGCTTAACTTTTCATTTCACTATGCAAAAAAATCTTATGCATGGCTCACCAAATGTTTCTTTCCATCATAGTTTATTTTCTTTGAAGGTGTATGGTGCTACCTGTTGCTGGTCTTGAATGGGAGTTGGAGATACGGGGTCATGAACAACAGATTACTCTCTCTTTCCCCCAAACTTTGAGAGGACCATGATATAAAACAGTTTGAGTCATTAGGAATCAGCTTTAAGAGGTACCACTGGCATAGAATCTATAGTCCATGTGGACATAACTAGTAAAACATTTGAAGGGAGTTTAAAGTGTGTATATATGTGCTTAAAGACTATTGGCAATGCCTTGCTGTTTCTCTGCCAATAATGGTCATTCATTTTTCCATATAATTCTATTCAGCTTCACTCTGAACTCACTCAAATAGGAAGCCGACATGATGTCTACCAAAAATCATGTTGGTGTCCAAGTTCCATAAAACAATATAAGACACTCATATAACTCACTTTCCTGGAATGAAGGTTGTAGCAACTAATGTGCTTCCAATTGTATTTTTAGAAAATGGTTCAAGCATTTTTCAGTGAATTAAGCCTAATTGCTTTTTCTGACAGTTGGAAACTTGTTTTAAATTTCAGCTAGTGCTTAAAAGATAATTTTTCCTGATTTACAGTTTGGCTTTGACGAAGACATCTACTAATAAAAAAATGCTGCTTGTATTTGCTTGAGAAGTCACCACTTGCACAATTTCTGCTGAGCTAAAATTGATTTTATGTCATGATGGGTCAAATTGACAAGGGAGCCAAGGGACTAATCCTGAAGGCTGCCACTGCACTGATGGCAGCTCAGAGTCACACATGCCTATAGTCTCTGCCCACAGATCTGTGGGAACTTCCACACCCAAGCATAGCCATATTCAACCTTTCAAGCTAAGCCCACCTCTTTCCTAACCCTTGTGATCACTGCCCCCAGACAAAATGCAATTTAGAAGCATCTATTAAAAGAACACAGATGAAACATAGGCTGAGAATGGTGTATAACTGCTAAACATTCCTGCACATTAAGAGTTTACTATGATTAAAGTGATAATAAGCCTTCAAGGAATAAAATGTTTCAAAAGGCAAAATGACAGTCAATTATGGATTTCTATATCCCACTAGAAAAAAAAGCTAAAAAATACATCTATGTGAGTTTTTATTTTTTTAATTTTATGAAAGGATGAACATAGACTTTTTCTTTTTTAATTTTTATTAATGAAACAACATGAGGTACAGTTGTAGACTTACAAATTTTTGTGCTTGGGTTTCAGTTATACAATGATCAAGTACCCATTCCTCCACTCTCCACCAACACCACTGATTCCAGTATCCCTCCCGCCCCCCAACCCCCCATCCCACCTTGCCTCTGTGGCAGGGCATTCCCTTTTGTTCTCTCTCTCCTTTTGCTTTGAATGTGGAAATTGAATGGCAAATAAATCTTTAGTTAAACCCCTTGCAGTCTGGAATTAGCTCAGAAAAAAAAAAAAAACCCTACCAGAAAGAGGAATTCAGAAAAGCCACAAGATGGGAGCCAGGGAATGAGAGATGACAACTCCCAAAGTGCAAGTGCTGAAGAGGTTTATGTGCTAACCTCAAACCACTTGTCTTAACTGATTGACCCTCTGCATGTGCTACTGATCCATTATTTATATTCTGCCTGGAAAGTTCTTTTAAAATTATTGTTGTTTTTAGACTTGAACTTATTATTTCCCTCAAGTTTTTGTTTTGGAAACTTGCAACTCTATAAAAATGTTGAAAGAATTATAGAATAAGTGCTCTTAGACTTTACCTAGATTCACTGATAATTAATCTTTCAGCAAGTCTCTGATACATTTACATGCTCTTTGTCTACATGCTCCAATTATTTGCAAGTTGCAATAATATGCACCCCCTAGGAAAAGGGGCGTTCACCTATATAACCACAGTTCAAAGACCAATTATCAGGCCAGCAATGTAACATTGTAACAGAAACGTTGTCTGATTATATAGGATTTACATTTTCCAAATTGCTTCTAAAATGTGCTTTATAGGAACATTGTTTTTAGATCAAAATTGAACTATTTGGGTATCCTGTGTCCTTTATTTCCTTATATATAGAACAAAGGTCAACAAACATTTTCTGTAAAGAAGCAGATATAATATGACCATTTATATAATAAAAATACTATACTATGAATATAATTTATAATCCTTGCTGCTCATATTTCTCATTCATTATCAGTCAACTCTGCTATAGCACAGAACAACCATATATAATACATGACTGAATTGATATTCTGGGTTTTCAAACATCTTACCCACTCCACTGCCCTATTTTCTTCTAGTAAAGGTAAAGGTAAAGGCCCTCCCGTTGATCGTCGATTTGCTCGAGTGGGCCCAGTAACGTCTCCATTGGAGACTTTGTTGTTACTGTGTTTGGCATATCGAATACTCTCGGTAGCTTGCCGGGCTCTCCGAGAGGGGCGGAGGAATCGAACTCGGGTTGGCCATGTTGGCCGCTTGTAAGGCCAACGCCCTACCCGCTGTGCTATCGCTCCAGCGATTCTTCTAGTATCTGTAGTATAACATTGGTTTGACCTTTCTGCCTTGCCACAGAGAGCTTAGGTTTATTGGGTTACACCCACCCTCAGTCTCCTGAGGTACTCCCATTCCTCTGTGTTTATTTGTAAACTTTTTCTTTGTGCTCTGCTTCCCCAACTGGTCAATCACCTTTATCTCCTAATCAGACACTGTTAACTTGTATATATTGCTTTTCTCTTCTCCTTATGTCCTTTGCAGTGACTTCAGAGCAATACCCTTTTTATATGGACATTGGAAGTCAGTTAATACTACGCTTTTATAACTTGGGAGTTAATTGACTCCTAATAATATTCACTCCTGGGCATCTTAAGTTTTCTCGACTTAAACCTCAGTTACCATTACTTCCTAGCACCCCAAAAGTAGGGTCCCGACAAGAGACTGGATGAACCCAGTGCAAGTTGTGAACAACCCTGGTTTAGAAATGGGCCAGGCCAAAGCACCATAATGCTTAACTTTAAGTTAAGAGCATGGTCATGGACAAATTCTATCATGATCCAAAAAGTAACAACTAGATTAGGACCCTGCTAGGGTTAGGAAAGATGAATCTGGCCTGAGCACTGTAGTCTGAGATCTATAGCGAGATGTCCCTGGGAGAGCCACTCTACAATCTCATTGTATCTCTTATTGTGTCCATACAAAATAACTAATATTAAGAAGTAGAATTAAGATATTAATTAAGATGTTAGTTAAATTATTGGACTAAGGAAAGGAGAAAAACCCCTACATGGTATTTCACCCTTGAGCCTGATCTCCTGCCTTCAGATATCAGAAAGGGCTTTGATATGTTGATTATGCCACCCCCAATGCAGGGAGGTTGAGAGACTGGAGAGAGACCAAGACTAGTGGGAGAGTGGCCCACAAGAGATGAGTGAGGGAGACAGGAGGAGACAGAAATGAGGGGCTTAGTGAGATTGGAACAGGCATGTGGAGAGAATGGAATAATTGGCAACTAATCACCAACCAGCCTAGCCCTCATTTACTCCTCTGTCCATTCATGGCATCTGCCATCCTGGGTGGGGAAGCAGAGCAAGACCATTGAATGCAGGCTGTGAGAGAGAGCCTTGGGATTCCTAGTCATCTGGTGATTACAGAAGTATCCACTGATTTGCTATTATAGTCTAAGAAGTTTAATTTGTTTTGCTTGTTTACCTGTTTTTCATAAATCAGAAATTTTACCATTTATTTTTTCCACATTTTAAACACGATAGTTTACAAAGTTGTTCATGATGATTTGTTAAAGGCATTCAATATTCTCACCACCACTGTCACCTTCCCTTCACCATTGCCTCCATTTTCCTAATCAGCATGAGTAGCAGGTCCCAAATAATTTATTTTTTATTGCTTGTTGGCAATAAATGGTTAAATGGCTAACAGAATGATCAAAAAATTTTTCCATGGAAGAAAACTTATGATAATTGTTGTATCTCATCCTGGGGACATAAAGTCCTTATCTGAGGGTTTACTAAGCTGTTGTTGCCAGTTAAGGTTTCTGTGTTGATGTTTTTGTTAATCAAGATTAATTGACTTCTACATTACATCCCATCCAATTTGTTGTGCTACTACTGGGATGTCAGTGTTGTATAGTTTGGAGATATTGCTCCAGAAAATCCAGAATATTTAGTCGGGCAGTCTGGCCTGAGGCATGGAGATGACTTTGGGTTGTTCACCCATTTTATTTCTTTATCTTCAACATCTAAGTGAAATATTACAATTTTTATCTTTTTCTGTTTTATTTCATAAACACAAAAACTTCTCTAGGTCCATTCATTTTGCTATAATGGGAGAATTTTAATTAATTCAATAAAATGACTGAGCAATATTCCACTGTGAACATATACCACATATTTTTTTTAATCAGTCCTTGTCTGATGGGTACTTAGATTTTTTTCAACTTCTGGATATTATAAATGATGCTGTGATGTATATAACATATATCTATTCAAATTAGAAGTCTCATTGTTGACAATTAACTTGCCTGCTGGGCTAGGCCAGAGGTTCAGGACAGCCTCCTTCCCCTTCCATCCCTGCACAGGCATCTGGGGCTCTTACAGAGGCAGGTAGTTTCCATGAACTGCTTCATCTCTAGTACTTAATCCTCTTCCAGCTCTGCAACAAAGGGATCTGAGATCCACAAAGTCACTGCATGACTGTCATCCTATTGTACATTGATTTCCTCGAGAAGGCACCACTAACGTCTCTATTCATCAGGCACCAGTAACATCTCTATTCGTCCAAGCCCTGGGATTTTAGCAAGTGCCACATTGGAGGGTCCTTCAGGGTCAGGGGAATGAGATGCATCATTGTTACTGGGTTTTGGCATATAGAATACGCCATGGGGAGCTTGCCAGACTCTGCTGAGTGGGCAGCATACACTCGGTAGCCTGTTGGTTCTCCAAGAGTGAGAACTAGAGGTCCCGCGGCCTCATGTGGCCACACACTTCTTGGAGCTGGGTTTTATAGTCCCTGGGTCTTGGCCATTGATGGGATAACACGGCGCAAGGGCAGTTGGTGGGTGTAATGCCTAGCCACTGGAAGATGGGGGATCTGGTTGAAGGAGACCCAGTCCCGATCTGAGCAGGCTTGGAGATCTCAGCCCCGGGTCCTGCACACGTGGGTTCCTTCATGCGTGAGTCTCCTCCAAATGTGTGGAGAGTGGTCTTAAGCATGGCTGTGGCTGGTTTCAGAGGTTTTCAGCTGCTGGGGCTCTGCTCGGGGCAGGGAGGGAGACTCAACTTGCCCCCCTCCAAGGGGCCCCGGTGAGGACAGCCAGGAGCGGGGGTAGGAGACTTCTTCCAACTCTGCAACAGAGGGATCTGAGATCCACAAAGTATAGTTGGTAAGACCACAAGGGACCAGATACTGTCAGGGTTGGGCTAAGTGAAGTTCACCTTTATCAAGAAACCTTCTCTGAACTGGAGTGATGATAGCATAAGAGAGAAGACACTTGCTTCACATGTGACTAAAAGTTGAGCCCCAGCACCACATCTGGTTGCCTGAGCATCACCAGGAGTAATCCTTGAGCTCAGAGTTCAGAATAATCTGAATACTGCTGGGTGTGACTTCAAAACCAAGAGGATAAATGGAGAAAGGAAAAAAGAAAAAAGAAATTTGCTGCAAATACTTAGAATCTTGATGTAGTTTAACTGGCAGGCAGCCACCATTCACTATGAGTAAGTGACTGATGAGACCACTTAAAGCAGTTATTATGTCCTATTTGCAACATTTTATTTACCATGGCATGCAACATCTCTTGACTTTGTGAAAACAGAACTTAAATGGTTCCTTTGACATGGAAATAGTCATGAGTGACTCACAGATCTTTTCCTGAAACAAAAAATGGAGCTGTCTCACAAGTTCCTAGTGCCCCTAGTCATTCCAGGCATTTAAAATTTACAATATTGCTATTCTATTGCATTTTCAGCATTTCTAGGGATTATTCCAGTAATAAGTGGGGATTCATGAGCTCTTTCAAGACATATTACCATGCTTAGTTTCCCTGAAGAATTCAGAATTACTCAGATGGCTGTTTAGGACATATAGCTTAGAGCAATCTTATGCACATACCTTACACACATACTTTACATATATGTGTACATATGTGTATATATATATATATATATATATCAGTTAAATATACTGTTATCCAACCTGGAGGTTCAGCATGTGGAATTAATTGCTCACTCCTTCATGGGTGGATTGGCTTAAAGAAATTCAGTCCAAGGGCAACATCTATGAGAGATCTTTAGAATTCTTCCAAGGAAACTATGTACACATTCATTTCAAAGTGAAAGCTAGATTCGGAGGCCTCAACATCAGCCCTAGGATGCGCTTTCATTCCTGGGGGGGGGTCCAAAGTCTTCCTTTTTTCTACTCTCAGACCGAACTGTATATTAATGTCTAGCACATTTCCTGATATCTTTTTTCCCCACCACCCCCTCGATATTTTCATTTGGATGAAGGCATTTAATTGTTACCTCTTTTATTAAAAGTGCTTCTTTCCCATGTTACTTTCCAGATAATAAAATGGAACAATTAAATAAAACATTATTCCAGAGCTCCCTTAGTGAGAAGAGAAATCGATCAGATATTCCATCTGAGGGAATTGCAAATTGGACAGGAGAAAAGAGGCAAAGAATCCTAATAGGTTTTCCATCTTAAGTTAATTATCATGCAGGTTGAAGAGATGAGCTTTCTTCTTTATATTTATGAGAGGACCAGATTATTCTTGTTAACTAAACTCCATTCACGGCCTTCTCCATTTCAGTTTATGCTTCCAGCTCAAAGCATCATAAATAACCAATGAATAAAAATTCTGTCTAAACATATGAGATGATTATCATAAATATTAACATTAAAAATGCATGACTGCTGTGAAGAATTAATTGTAGCTATAACATAGTTTCTGTGTTCTGCTGTGGTCATATTTTTTTTTTGCATTGTCTTTCTTAGCTATGTAACTTTGACGTTCATAAAGATGAAAGGTAAATACTTATGGTGCAGACACACATGTCTTTAGTGGTTGGGTTGCTGAACCTGCATGTCCCATCCGTAACATCAGCACTTGTATTCTCAGCAAAGAGATTGAGATTAAAAAATATAATCTCTGACCTGAGAGATGATTGAATGGGTAGTGGGTGATCAGTAGGATAATGTAGGATAATAATGTAGGATAACATTATTATTTCTGTCGTCTGAGAATATGGTAAAAAAGGTAACAGGCTAAGAAGTTGCTCCTCTTGCCACAGCTATGTGAATTATAGAGTTAAGCAAATATCTAGAATATCTATTCTAGAGATATTCATGGAGATTTATGAACTTTCTGAGACAGAACCTAAAACATCCACACATCATTCTTTTTCATTTAGTAACTTTTATGTTATTGAAACCAGGTAACACATAAAAAGACCATGAATAAGCTATTGTAACTGTTGTTGTTTAGGTAAATTATAGAGGATCTGCTCTTGAGTGCTTGCCTTGTATGAATGAACTCCTGGGTTCCATCCCTGGCATTGAAAGAAAAAATTTTTTGAAAAAGAGCTTCTAGTCAATTACTATTTTTTGCCATAGCATGTTAGCAAATATACTGAAATATATTTTGTGAAATTATTTAAGTTGGAAATAAAAACTTTTTAATTTTTTCTAAAATTCTTGGTTATTGAATTTTTATTAAGTGTGGATAAACCATTGTGGCTTCTGTTATCTTTCTCAAATATCATGTCGGCCTTAGGAGGATTGTAAAGCTTAAGTCAGACATCACCCAGAATCTTAGTTTGAAACTATTTGTATGCTGGGAAGAAAAGTTGAGAAATATTTCTTTTATTTCTACTGGGAAGAGATTATTCTAAGACTGATTTTTTAACTTAGAGAAAAAATAAAATAATAAATAGATAAATTATGGATATTTCTCAAGTCAAACAAGGGAAGGTGACAAAGAAAATATGGCCATGAAATGCAAAGGATAAAGAACCATATAGGGAAGTAAGTGACCAGTTCAATATTTCAGAGGGGGAAGATAAAGGAACATCTAGTTAGATTGAGGCTAAAAATACTTGAATTTCTTTAGAAGAAATTCTGAGTATTTTATGAATACAGTTCTTTCCAAGTATACTTAAAATTTCCTAAGTCCTTGATTACATCTCTTCTGTATATCATTCAAATAGAAATCTGACAGAACTTTTCAGTCAGTTGATGGCGCGGAAAAGTATATGTACTCATACTTTAAAAATATTATTGCATTTTTGATATGCATATGTATTGAGTACTATCATTTCATGGGGCTAGAGCGATAGCACAGCTGGTAGTGCGTTTACCTTGCACAGGGCCGACACGGTTGATCCAAGTTCGATTTCTTTGACCCTCTCAGAGAGCCTGGCAAGCTATCGAGAGTATCTCGCCTGCACGGTAACGCCTGGCAAGCTACCCGTGACGTGTTCGATATACCAAACACAGTAACAAGTCTCACAATGTTACTGGGCCCGCTTGAGCAAATCGATGAACAATGGGATGACAGTGATAGTGACAGTGACTATCATCTTGTAAACATTGAAGTAGAACTAAGTCACATTCAATTCTGTGGGTGATATCTAGCAATTAGATATAGGAGTCAAGAATTGGTCTCACTTGGTTTTTCACCTCAGCTAGTGCCTTGCTGATCTGAGACGTTCAGAGAAGCAACATTGCCACCTTCTGGTAGTAACATGTCATCTTCCAGTCCACCTATGTCATTCCCTGGAAATAGGTAGTTGATTTTTCTTTTCTTTTCTTTTTTTTTTTTTGAGAGGGACATTATTTTGATATAAAAAGAATCTTACCTCTGACCCACCTTGATATGAGTTTTAATACCTGTCATTAATTTACTGGAATATCCTAATTGTTTTTAATCAAGAAAGTTAAAGAGTTCCTCCGCATGGCGTTGAGGGTGATGAGAGTGGGTAAAAGAAGAATGGTGAAAAATTCACAGTCAAGAAGATTAATAAATAAAAGATGAGCCAGCTGTCCTGAGACCCTGCCTATGTGGGAAACAGGCAGGCTAGTTTTCCCACCATTTTCAGGATTGTAGTTTACCTTATTTGGGATTAATTGTTTCAGTTGTGGTTATTTGAGTTGTTCCTGGAAAATTAATGGCTTTCTTGAGTTTGGCATATAGGAATAACTGTCAATAACAGTTAGTTGCATGAATTATTGTGTGTTAAAATATCTTTACTTTTACGATTAATCTCTAAATACTCTGCTTTGACTAGTGTGGAAGAGTAAATAGTTAACTCTTCTAATTTTTTTAATTGATTACTGTCCAAGAATGTTCTCACAGAAAGGAAAATTCTCATGGATCAATCTAATTCATTTTTCTTCTACTTGATTCATATAAGGCAAGAGAGACATTGTAATAAACAATATTGATAAGTTTTCATGAGAATGTGTTAATCATTTAGGATTATCTGCCTATAAAAATGTATATGTTTTTGAGCAGGATATCTTATAATTCTGAAGTTAACTTGTAGAAATAGATAGCAATGCAAATATATCATAGATATATAAAAATTTTCTTCTCTGTGGAGGCAAGTTTCTTTCACACCCTTCAAAATGGCACCAAGTTTGTTTACATTTGCAAATTAATTTCTCTATTCTTTATTTATAAATCTCTATCGTTTTGCTTCTCTTTTAAAGCATTTGTAAATGGAGATTTATTCTAAAAACCACCATGCAATTGTATTGTATCTATTTTTTCAGATTTCCCGAGTCCCTCATTTTCCTAGTTCCCTCATTTAATTAATAAGGTAAGTAAAAGTCTTGACATGTGTTTGTTTTATATTTGTATAACAGTCATGATTAGACTTTTAAAAAATTCTTTTAACATGCAATATTAAATAAAAAAGCTGAAGGAATCTAATTCCTCTTTCCAGTGATTTTTTATCAGAATATAGCCCAGGTAACCCAAAGATAATACTCCAGTCTTCCTTTATGCGGAGGTATGACAGAGAGGAACTGAGCTTATATGAAAACAGACAGAGGAGACTGTTTACCTCCCAGAATGATTTCACCTAGTGTTTGCAGGTGTCACCTAAGGTTTGCAGATATCAGGCTTTGGTATTGGTCTGACCTGTTTCAAATTTCTAGCAATCCCATGCCCTGTCTATGTAATCTGGCGAAAATTGCTAGATGTTTCTGGTTGACTCATATACAAAATAAAGCTATCATCAAAAGTGAATGAAACTCTGAATAGTGTTCTTGGCATGTAGGTGCACCCTAAATCTTACTACTGTCATTATGGAAAGAAAAAAATTATAGACTGAGAGCTGCAGCTTCCCTTCTCAACCTGAATGAGTTGAACTATGCAGTAACACTATGGGAATGTTAATTAAAGGTAACAGTTCACTCAGAAAGTTCTGCACCCATTTGGGTCTACATAATGCTTGAAGGTTCTTGGTAACTGGATACACTGGATTGGGTTATTTCTTGCAGTGTAGACCAGGTCAGAACCTTTCAGCAAATTAATTTTGGAGACCCAGAGTAATCACTTTTAATCACTTGTGATCCCATCCTGTTGTATGTCGATTCGCTCTAGTGGACATCAGTAACGTCTCCATTCGACCCTGTCGCATACTAATGTAGCCCAATGGTCTGCTGACTTCAGGAACACAAAGAGCATCAAACCACTGTTCAGGGTCTTGACGAGGAAGTCCAACCATCTCTTAGGTGGGCAGCCAGGTGTTCTTTTGACATCCTGTGGAATTCAGTCGGTAATGGCTTTAGTCTAGTGGTCATCTCTAAATCGTATTACGTGTCCCGCCCTTCTGATTTTCAACACCTAGGCAAACGAGGCAGCATCCCTGATCTTATATCATCGACGGAGGTCGGAACTCCAGATTCCTTCTCTCACTTGAGTGAAGGAGGCCCACAGTACAGACAGAGGTTGAAATGTGTTGTATGACATGAGGTAGCCTAAGGCAGTCTCTGTGTACCAACTATGAAGTTTCCATATGTGAAGGTGAAGGTGAAGGTGAAGGCCCTCCCGTTGATCGTCGATTTGCTCGAGCGGGCCCAGTAACGTCTCCATTGGAGACTTTGTTGTTACTGTGTCTGGCATATCGAATACTCTCGGTAGCTTGCCGGGCTCTCCGAGAGGGGCGGAGGAGCGATAGCACAGCGGTAGGGCGTTCGCCTTACAAGCGGCCAACATGGCCGACCCGAGTTCGATTCCATATGTAATAATTTAAATATTGAGAAGAGCATTTGAATGAGTTGATTTGGTTGCATACATTTTAGACACCAATCCCAAACATTTTACTGAGAGATGACCAGAAGATCAAGTAAAGTTATTTTTCTTTTCTTCTGATAAAATCTGTGTGAGCAGTGGGATAGCCAATATAAAAATTTATTAATAGGCTGAGTCTACTATTCCCCTCTTCTAATACAACTTTCACTTGTTACTTTGGAAATGGGACAACAATAAAATAGAAATTTCAGAAACATCACATGACATTACTACTCTTTTTTTTTTTTTTTCTGTTTTGGAGGACCAGGATGGTTCTGGGAATTGAAGTTAGGGCTTTACATATGCAAAACAAGTATTCTACCATTGAGCCACATACCTGATCAAGACATTGCCACTCTAGAGATTCTCAAAAGTGGCATAAACACAAACCTCATCATTCACTCTCCTTCCCTCCACAAACAATTTCTAGGGAATTAGAAGGGCTAACTCTAAATTTTGTGTTGTGGGGCTGGAGAGATAGCACAATGGATTATGCATATTTCTTGGTATGCATGAGTCCTAAGTTTGATCCCTATCACCTCTTGATCTTCTGAGCACCTAGTTGGGAATGACCTTTAAAAACTGAGCCAGCTTCTAAGTACATTGGCCAAAAATCAAAAAACCAAATCAAACCAAATGAAAATTTATTATAAAAAATATTTTCATAATAAATAAAAATATTTGTATTTAAAGGACAGAAAAGGAATTCTGACATCAAAGAATCAATGTAATTAAATTTTAATTTGAAAAAGCTATGAAAGAAGGTTTTGAAGATCATATATATTAGTATTTCAATCCCAGTGTTATTGATGCTTAGCTTCAAGTATCCAGTAGAGGGCATGAAAGGAGTTATTTGACTCAATATATAGCCGACAGGAGCTGAGCAGTGAAGATGAAAGAGCAAATAATTTCTTGCAGCTTTTAGACAGAAAACAGCAAATAACCTTCAAATATTACAAGCTTTATCTTTTATTATTTCCTATCTATACCTTTCACTTATAATATTTCTCTCATTTCTCTAGAATTAGACCTATTTTTTATTTATAAAATAAACACATCCAAAATCATGAATTTGAATTCAGATATATTTCATAAAAACTGGAATATATATATATTTAATGTAGACTTGGAAAATATAGGACACTGTATTAAGAATTTTGAAAAATTAATTAAATCTTTGTAACAACCCTAAGATGCTGACTTTATTATTTTAATTTTTCTCATATTTTTTAACTATAAAATTTCCTCTAGAGTGGCAACTATGAGAGTTCTGGTCACAGATGAAAATGTATGTGTGCCAAGGACGAGATCAACAAACAATTCTTCAAACACTGACTGTGCATCCTAGAGTTCAACAAAATTCTGACATTCACTAACCACAGGCTAAGGACTGAGGCTCACAGAACTGACCTTCCTCTCAGGTGCTGGTCACAATCCTAACTTGTCACTGTGCTTCACACCAAGTGGGTAATGGTTAGAGATCTGCACAAGTCCCTCCATTAATTAGCTAGAGAAGCTCACAGAATTCAAAGAAACATTTCACTTACTAGATCATTGGTTTATTTATTTATTATTTTTATTTTTATAAAGTTGTTCATGATGATTTATTTATTTATTTATTTATTTATTTATTTATTTTGCTTTTTGGGTCACTCCCGGCTCTGCACTCAGGAATTACTCCTGGCAGTGCTCAGGGGACCATATGGGATGCTGGGGATCAAACCCGGGTCGGGCACGTGCAAGGCAAAAGCCCCACCCACTGTGCTATCGCTCCACCCTCCCCTGATTTATTACATTCAATATTTCAACGTTAATTCTATCACTATTGCACCTATCCACCACAATTATTTCCAATTTTCCCAACCACCACACAAGCCTACCCCAATAGTAGGACCTAAATAATTTATTTTATATTACTTATTATAAATAATTTGCTAAAAATTATCAGTAAAGTTTTCTTAGAAGAAAGTGTAGGAAGATTGTTGTGTCTCACCCTGGGGCCCTTAAGGCCTTGTATGAGAGATTACTAACATATTACAGGTTTTGCCTTGTGTGTTAATATTTTCATAATTGAGATTGGTTATCTTCTTTACATCCCATCTAATGTGGTGTGTTACTGCTGGCATATCAATGGTGTAGAGTTTGAGATGTCATGGCTGTTTGCTTCAGGAATTCTAAAATTTTGAGTGGGGTGATACAGCTGGAGTTAACTTTTTAACTGGATGGTGAGTTTGGAGTCCGCAAGATCTCTGCAGCTTTTTGGTATCTTTTGAGATTTATTTATGAGTCTCTGGATTGTGGATGTTAATGAGCTTATATGGTGCCAGAGGTAGTTCCACTAAGATCCCGAAGAACAGGGAGATGGGGGGAGGTGGGCCACTCCTGACTCCATGATAGTCTGGAGAATTTGGTCACAAAGCCCACATACCTGAGCTTTTCCAACAGATTAATTTCTGGATGAGGCTTGTTCTGAGCCGGGGAGTCTGACCATGAACATGGCGGTGATTGGAGTGTAGAGATTTTCAGCTGTCAGGCTCTATTTGAACAGTTGGTGGGCTCACCCATCCTCTTCTGGGGAGATCTGGATAAGACTCAACCTGGCTTGGGGTACAGAAGCAACTCTACACATACTGGTTTATTATGAAAGGATATATTTCAGAAACAGCCAGTTGGAAGAGATGCTTAGAGCAAGATAAGGGAAAGAGTGTCCAGCTTCCCTTGGTCTCTTCAAGCACATTGTTGACACCACATTCTACATGTTCTCCAACCTAAAAACTCTCCAAACTTCATTCTTTTTGGATGTGATTTTATGAAACCTTCATTACCTAGTCATGATTGGGAAAATCATGAGTCTTTGGAGACAGAATTTCATCTCCAGCCCTTCTCCACTCCCTGGGTGTCTTTGGGGGCGGGGGATGGGAGTGGGGATGAAAGTTTCATGCCTCTAATTACGTGGTTGGTTCTCCTAGCAGCCAGACCCATTGAGAAGTTACTTTGACAGCATAATAAAAGACACATTTATTGGTCTCATTACTAGAAAATTCCAAGTGTTTTAGGAGCTTTGTGGTAGAAAAGGAGACAAAAATCCAATACATAACTTTCTTATAATAAATCATAATATCACAGCAACCCTATGTTCTATCATTTTATAGCTTGAAGCCACAGTGTTTCTCAGATGTTCAAGGATAACCTGCATTAAAATACTTCAAAGAGTTTGTTGAAAATAGTGATTATTGTGCTGCACAATGGTCAGTTTCATTAGAATCTTTTAGGTTGTGGCCCAAGAGTCTGTATCTTCACATCCTCTTTATTTATTTTTCTTTTTGGGTCACACCTGGCGATGAACAGGGGTTACTCCTGGCTCAGCACTCAGGAATTACTCCTGGTGGTGCTCAGGGGACCATATGGGATGCTGAGGATCAAACCCAGATCGATCACGTACAAGGCAAATGCTCTACCCACTGTGCTATCACTCCAGCCCCTCTTCACATCCTCTTTAGATAATTCTTGTACACACAAAACTGATGCACTGTCTTAGATAATGAGAATAATTGATGTTCAGTAAAGCACTTAGTGAACTTTAAGGGCTATTGCTTAGTCATTAGACCACCCCAACTTTCATATGCTATTTGTTTATCAGACTTACAAGTTAATGGAGAAGTAAGACTTTAATAAGCAAAAGTAACTAGATCTTGATGATTTATTTAGTTTGTTTCCAAACATCTGTGAATATATGTCTATCTTGTAGCATTTTG
Organism: Sorex fumeus; assembly: GCF_029834395.1. Classification (NCBI taxonomy): domain Eukaryota; kingdom Metazoa; phylum Chordata; class Mammalia; order Eulipotyphla; family Soricidae; genus Sorex; species Sorex fumeus. Next base: position 36,480,003 of record NW_026606155.1, read on the forward strand.
AGACATAAAATAATACAGGTAATATTAGGATACCCATGACATTCTTCAAAGAAATGGAGCAAACAGTCCTGAAATTTATATGGAACAATAAGCCCCCACGAATAGCTAAAGCAATTCTTGGGAAAAAGAAAATGGAAGGAGTCAACCTCCCTAACTTCAAACTCTACTACAAAGCAGTAATAATTAAAACAGCATGGTACTGGAACAAAGTCAGAGCTGTAGACCAATGGAACAGGGTTGAATATACTGACATTTCCCCCCAAGCATACGGCATCTAATCTTTGATAAGGGGGCAATAAAAGTGAAGTGGAGCAGGGAAAGCCTCTTTAACAAATTGTGCTGCAAAACTAGATGGCTACATGCAAAAAAGTGGGCTCAGATCTCTGCCTAACTCCATGTGCAAAAGTAAGATCAAAGTGGATTAAAGACCTCAACATCAGACCAGAATCCATAAGGTACATTGAGGAAAAAGTTAGCAAAACCCTCCATGACATAGGAGCTAATGGTGTCTTCAAAGATGTCACACCGCTGGCCAAGCAAGTGAAAACAGAGATAGACAAATGGGACTATCTTAAACTAAGAAGCTTCTGCACCTCAAAAGAAACAGTGACCAAAATACAAAGACAGTCTACAGAATGGGAAAGGATATTCGCCAAATACACATCCAATAAGGGGTTGATATCAAGGATATACAAAGTGCTGGTTGAACTCCACAAGAAGAAAACATCCAACCCCATCAAAAAGTGGGGAGATGAAATGAATAGAAACTTTCACAAAGAAGAAATCTGAATGGCTAAAAGGCACATGATAAAATACTCCACATCATTAATCATCAGGGAGATGCAGATCAAAACCACAATGAGATATCATTTCACACCACAGAGATTGGCCCATATCCACAAGAACAAAAGCAACTGGTGCTGGCGCAGATGTGGCAAGAAAGGGACAACTCCTTCACTGTTGGTGGAATGCCGACTGGTTCAGCCTTTTGAAAAACAGTATGGACGATTCTCAAAAAATTAGAATTGAGCTCCCATTTGATCCAGCAATACCACTCCTGGGAATATATTCCAGAGAGGCAAAAAAGTATAGTCGAAGTGACATCTGCAATTGTTTGTTCATTGCAGCACTCTTTACAATAGCCAGAATCTGGAAAAAACCTGAGTGCCCGAGAACAGATGACTGGTTAAAGAAACTTTGGTGCATTTACACAATGGAGTACTATGTACTTGTTAGAAAAGAGGAAGTCATGAAATTTACATACAAGTAGTACTACGTGGAAAGTATCATGTTAAGTGAAATGACTCAGAAAGAAAGGGATAGACATAGAAAGATTGCATTCATCTGGGGAATATAAAGTATCAAAATAGGAGACTAACACCCAAGAATGGCCGAGATTAGTACCAGCAATTTTACTGTATGGCTTGGAGGCCAACCACACATGGTAAGGGAAAAGGGAGCTCAGATAGAGAAGGGAACACCAAATAAAAGTGTTGGGAGGATCCTCCCAGGATGGGAGAAGCATGCTGAAAGTAGATTATAGACCAAACATGATTGTCACCCATTGCCTCTTTTGAAAACCACAACACCCAACAAGAGAAAGAGAACAAAAGGGAATGCCCTGCCACAGAGGCAGGGTGGGATGGGGGGCGGGGGTTGGAGGGTGGGAGGGATACTGAGATCCGTGGTGGTGGGAAATGGGCACTGGGGGAGGGATGGGTATTTGATCATTGTATAACTGAAACCCAAGCACAAAAATGTGTAAGTCTGCAACTGTACCTCATGATGTTTCACTAATAAAAAAAAAAAGAAAAAAATATTTGCATCTATCTATCTATCTATCTATCTATCTATCTATCTATCTACATACACAGACACAGACACACACACACAGACAGACACACAGACACACACATGGATTCATGCCGGTGAAATCAGCTTTATTCCACTGATATGTCAGCTCAATTTTATTTTGATATCATAGTACTTTGATTGCTGTATTTTTACAGTTTGAAGTCAGCATAGTGATGTCTCCATTCTTTGTTTCTCCGAATTATTTTGACTATTTAGTGTCTTTTGAAATTACATATAAATATCAGTAAAGTTTATTTTATGTCTTTAGAATTTGTTATTCGTGTTTTAACTAGGACTGCACTGAATGTGAACAATCCCATGGGTTGTATAGTCATTTTAACAATATTATTTCATTCAATAAATATGTATGAAATAAAAAATAATACAGGTTATACGCATATCTAAAATAATATTGGGGTTGGAGATAAAGATTGATAATAAATCAATATAAAATTTCATTAAATATATAATATTTATATTTTATTTTTGAGATATTTAAAGAAAAAGGATGCTGTCATTTGCATTCTAAACTTAAATTCTAAAGAAAGATAAAAAGTAATCTAGGAATAGTTCTCTAAGTAAGATGATCAATATATCAAAATAACTTATTATCTGGCATATCGAATACTCTCGGTAGCTTGCCGGGCTCTCCGAGAGGGGCGGAGGAATCGAACTCGGGTCGGCCATGTTGGCCGCTTGTAAGGCGAATACCCTACCCCTGTGCTATATGCCAGACACAGTAACAACAAAGTCTCCAATGGAGACGTTACTGGGCCCGCTCAAGCAAATCGACGATCAACGGGAGGGCCTTTACCTTTAACTTATTATCTGATATAAAAAGGTAAAGGTAAAGGCCCTCCCGTTGATCGTCGATTTGCTCGAGCAGGCCCAGTAACGTCTCCATTGGAGACTTTGTTGTTACTGTGTCTGGCATATCAAATACTCTCGGTAGCTTGCCGGGCTCTCCGAGAGGGGCGGAGGAATCGAACTCGGGTCGGCCATGTTGGTCGCTTGTACGGCGAACACCCTACCACTGTGCTATCGCTGGAGCGTTCGCCTTACAAGCGGCCAACATGGCCGACCCGAGTTCGATTCCTCCGCCCCTCTCGGAGAGCCCGGCAAGCTACCGAGAGTATTTGATATGCCAGACACAGTAACAACAAAGTCTCCAATGGAGACGTTACTGGGCCCGCTAGAGCAAATCGACGATCAATCTGATATATATATGATAAATATTTATCATGACATGATATGTGATACATGACATGTAAGTATGACATGATATACTCTATATAAAAGGCTGCCAAATTCTAAAAAAACAGTACTCCACGGGTATCTCACATTTCTGCATGTCTGTGAGCAAGGCATTGTTTGTAATTTGTTCGAAAGTATTTCTCAAAGATATTTGTATGGCAGACATCTGAGACTAAAGTGTTCCCCTAGTGGCAAAGGCAGGTATGCTTATTGCCCATTACAAAAGACTGTTTCCTTAAACTCAAGGGCTTCTGTCTTGAAATACAAGCAATTTATTTGGAGGGTTCCTTCTGGAACTACATTTCATAACTGTGCAACTTGGGAACAAGAAAAACTGATACAAATATGCTGACATTGTGTACTCTGCTAGGTCATGGTGATGTTATTCTTGAATTTTATGTTTTATTTATGTATTATATTTTTTTGCCATTGTCATGCAATTGTGATAGATTAACCTCTTATGTTTCAAGTTGGGGACAACCTCAGGCGCTTCATAGTTCTTGAAATATGTAAAAGCAGTATTAAAACAGGTTCAGTACAATTCTGGTTTATTTTTTTATTTTTGACCTTTCAGTTTTATTTCCTTCTACACATATTCTTTTTTTTGACATTTTATTTATTTATTTATTTCGAATACCCATCCCTCCACCAGTCCCCATTTCCCACCACCACGGATCCCCAGTATCCCTCCCACTCCCCACTCCCCCCATCCCACCTTGCCTCTGTGGCAGGGCATTCCCCTCTGTTCTCTCTCTCCTTTTGGGTGTTGTGGTTTGCAAAAGACTTAAGTCTGATTTTCAGGGAGAAACGTTGGATGATTTACTTTTCATTGATCACTTTGTATATAAGGAGATGTTGTGCAGCCGCATAAGCGGCCGCGCAGTTTGGAAAAAATGTCCTGGTACCCTCTTGCAGGCTCATGGTCATCGGGGTTCCATCTGGAGAAGGCGGAATGCAGCACCTACCCCATCTGGGACCTCCCGGTGATATCAGCTCTGTTTGGGACCTGGAGCATTCTCCGGGAGCTGTGGGGCTCTCCAGCCGGTTTTCTTCTTTGTTGCTGTGTGCTGTAAGATGGCCTCTTGTTTTTTTTATTGTTGTTGGTGTTGCTTGTTATTTTGCTTCATCCTAGTGCTTGTCTGGTGAACTCAACAATGACAACTAAGAGAAATCACAGAGCTAGTTCTAAGCTGGAACTAGAACTTCCGATTTATAACTTCTAATTTTCTATGGTTATTTTTTTTAGTATTAACACTTAGCTAAATAGTCCAGACAAAAATATGTGAAAAAAACATCATTTAGTCAGCATGGTTAGACGTTCTAGTGTGGAAAAGGAATGCTTTCTATTGAGTTATTGAAGCCTGAGCAAAGTCATACTTATGGCATTTCTTCTATAAGCTTTTTTTTTTTTTTGCAAAAATTGGAAGGACTCTGCTTCCTCAGCGTTATTTCCATAGAAATCTAAAGTTCATAAATTTCTCAATGATCTGAAACACATCTGAAGGAAATTGGAGTGGAAACCACATTGCTAACAAGCAGAGGGATAGAGAGTTTGTGCTGAGGTGGACATAAAGACATCAGGTGGTTTCCACTGGACACTAAGATATAGAATTAGGATATAACTGGAGTGTGAAAGAGAATAAACTAATTTTAAGGTTGGCGGTAGCAGGGATGTAAACTTGGGAGGTTATTATGAGAAATAATTTAATTAAAATATAATTTCAGAATATGCTGTTCAGTGACTTTTTTTTTTGGTCAGTGAAAGAAAAACTTAAAAACCTTGGAAGTGAAAACAGCTGGAGACCATTAAGCCATCAGCAAGAGTGAGCAGACAAAGGGACTGAGAATTTGGGATAGGTTCTTAAAAACAGAGAACACTTGATTTAAAATCCTGTCAGAGAGATTTGGCTTTGTTTTAGGTATTACTTTAATTTAGGCATCGGAGTTCCAGTCAATAAAACACACGTATTTTTTTTTAAACTTTATAGTATTTCTGTGCCAGTAACATTCTCTGGGAGGACATGGAGAGTCCTTTTTTAGTTAATGTAATATAATTAGTTCATCAGGCAAGATATAAGTCGTCTGAGCAGACAGCAAGAGTACAAATGGTACAAACTATTTCTGCCCTTAAATAACTTACAATTCAGTTGAGGTGAGAGATACCTAAAGAATAATTAGGGTGAGGTATGTGCCATAGCATTAATATTCATGTGGCACAAAAGAGGGTTGGAGGACCATCAAGTCTGTCTTGTAGTAGAGTAATGAAAAGGTTCACAGAAGAAAAGTTCACATCTTTGGTTTATCTTTTAGTATGACATAAAATTATCTGGTTTGAGCTATAGAGATCGGACAGGACTTGCAAGTCATTGACCTTTGTTTAATCCCTGGCACTACATGTGACCCCCTGAGCTCCACAAGTGATTACAGAACTAGGACTAAGCCCTGAGCACCATCAGGTGTGGCCCCAAACCTCCAAAAAAATAAAGACAACAGTATGGTTTTCCCTATTAACTTATTCTTCTTAAAAATGGAGGATCGCTTTTTTTTTTATTTCATCTGCATGGAGAAAATTATTTAAAAGTCATAATAAGCTGTTGACCACTGAAATGCTTTCCAAACTGTAGATATAAATCAGAGACTTTATGTAGATAATGTTGGAATCACTTATCAAGAAAACTTCCTTCTTAAAGTAGTCATAATTCCACTGATAGTTCATTTGCTGACTTCAGGCTTACTAGGTAAATTACTTAAAGCTATATTTTGGGCACCTCTGATCCTAAAGAAAACGTTAATTTGGGTTTCATTAGAACATAGTAGTTGTTAACACTGCTTGCCTTTGTAATCATTCTAATTTCATATGCTAGCTTACAAAAATAGTACTTAACTGTGTTTTCTTTCAAATCAATTTACTTGTATTTTGGAGTAGCTGTCAAGAAATAGAATAGTTGGGTCATAAGTAGCTCTTCTTACTTTATAAAAATCTTAATTAGAAATTTTATTTTAGGCACCGTGGTTCACAAAACTTAATGTGGGGTTTCATGTATAAAATATTTAGGCAGCACACTCTCCATCATATGGCATATGGATAGAGTGTCATCCCCCTTCCAGTCCCCCCTCTCCCACCTCCCCTGCAAATTGTAAGCTTCCCACTTAAGACCAGTTTTCAGTTTCTGTTGCCTTTGGGCACCATAGTTTACAAAGTTCTAATAAAAAGTTTCAGAAATAAAATGTTCCTTACCAATTCAACTTACCTCCATCAAAATCCCTAGGTACCCTCCCAATCCCGAGCCTGACTCCCTGGAAGGCACTTTTTAAATTTTGATAGTTGTAGTTTGGATTTCATACTTTCAGTGTTGTTGGCACCTTGGTTTAGATATATAGATAAACCACATTTCTGCATCACCCATGTGCTCAAGACCCCGTCTTCCTGCCCCATGTTACATCCTCTCTGCCTTTTCTTTGTTCCCAAATTTTATTTTATGATTTTCATAAAAATAATTTAAGTTTTTCATAGTTGTGTTGTAGACATGCAATGTTCCATCATCGATCCAACCACCAATTTCATCTTCCCTCCACCAGTGTTCCCAGGTTCCCTCTCCTACCCTCACCCCCACCCCATCCCGACAGTTTGACAGGCAACCTTTTTATTTTGTCTATTTAAGTTTGGGCCTCATGATTTCAGTATTGTTGACTCTGTGGTTTGGATATTTAGCACTATCATCTCTGAATACAGCCTATGTATATTGACCCTTGTCCCTTGTTTCTTCTCCTCTGTCTCTTCCACCCCCACCGTCTCCATTGGTTGCCTTTTCTTCTCCCTATACTTTAGGACCAGGGATGATCTAGGCATACCCTCTTTAAATCACTGCAGTTTCTCAACCAGTTACTCTAAATACCACATATTAGTGATATCCTGTGATTATCCTTCTTCTGCCTTACTTTGTTTAACATGATTTCTTCCAGTTCCATTCATGTTGCATCAAATTGCATTTTATCATTCCTTACTGCCATATAGTATTCCATTGTGTGTATATTCCACATCTTCATGACCCACTGATCTGTGTTGGACATCTAGGCTAATTCCAAACCTTGGCTATTGTATTGAGTGCTGCATTGAGTAATAGTGTTTATTTGTCCTTTTAAATGAATGTTTTTCTTTCCTGATTATAGATATCCAAGAGTGGAATTGTTGGATCATATGGTAGCTCAATTTTACTGAGAACCCTTCATACTGTTTTCCAAGAGGTTGTACCAGATAACATTTCTACCAGCTGTGAATGAGAGTTCACTTTTCACCACATTTCAATTTTCACCACATTCCTACCAAGACAGATTATTCCCATTATTTTTGATATGTGCCATTCTCACTGTTGTGGGATAGTATCTCATTGTTGTCTTGATTTGGATTTCCCTAATGATAAGTGATGGTGAGAATTTTTTCAGGTGCCTGTTGGTCATCTATTGATCTTCCTCAGAGAAGTCCTTGTTTGTTTCCTCTCCTCTTTTTATATGTGAACCACGAAACCACGGTCCTCCCGTTGTTTATCGATTTTCTCGAGCGGGCCCAGTAACGTCTCCATCGTGAGACTTGTAGCTGTGTTTGGCATATCAAATACATCACGGGTAGCTTGCCAGGCTCTGCCATGCGGGCAAGATACTCTTGGTAACTTGCCTGGCTCTCCGAAAGGGCCGGAGAAATCGAACTCGGGTAGGCCATATTGGCTGCGTGCAAGGCAAATGCCCTACCGCTGTGAGCAGGGAGGCTTGCGTCCCCCTTCTTTTATGTGTAAAGTAAAAAGACCCTCCCGTTGATCGTCGATTTGCTCGAGCGGGCCCAGTAACGTCTCCATTGGAGACTTTTGTTGTTACTGTGTCTGGCATATCGAATACTCTCGGTAGCTTGCCGGGCTCTCCGAGGTTTTTGGATTTTTATTGTTGATCATTTTGGGTACTTTGTATATCCTGACCATCAACCCTTTTTCTCACATGTTGACCACAAATATTTTCTCCCATAAAGTTGTCTATCTTTTAGTTTTAGCTCATGTTTCTTCTGCCATGCAGGAACTTTTAAATTTGATGCAGTCCCATTTGTTTATTATTAATTCTGTTGCCTTTGCCAGCATAGCTTTCTGCCTATGCTTTCCTCAATGTATTTTATAGTTTCTGGCTGGATATCAAGGCTTTTGATTCACTTTGAATTGATTTTTGTCAATACTATGCTGTTTTGATCACTATGGCTTTATAGTAGTTTCAAATTAGGTAATGAGATACACCTCAGTTTTTTTATTTTTTGGCTTGGTTTTGGCTATTCAGGGTCATTTATGATTCCGTGCAAATTTTATTATAGACTATTCTAAGTTTTTGAAGAATGTTGTCTGAATTTGGATGGGGATTGAATATATATATATGGTAATTTAGGTAGGCTAGTCATTTTGACAATATTGATTCTTCATTTTAAGAGCATGGAATATTTTTTCATTTCCTAAAGATTTCTATTTCTTTCTTAAGTTTTTTTTTAAAGATTTTATGGTATAGATCTCCCACTTTTGTTAAGTTGATTCCTGGTACTTGATGTTCTTGAACACTATTTGAATGGAATAGATTCTTTATTTTTTTTCTGCTTTTATTTATTATTTGTATATAATAATGCTACCAACTTTTTGTATTCACTTTGTGGCTGGCCACATTTATGTATTGGTTTACTGTTTCTAGAAGATTTTTGTGGAATCTTTTGGGTCTTAAATGTATAATATCATGCCATCTACAAATAGAGCTTTTACTTCTTTTCCAATCTGAACCCCTTTGTTTCCCTTTTTTTCCTGATTATTGTTGCTGATATTTCTAAAAAAAATTTTGAATAAGAATGGATACAGTGGACATCTTTGCCTGTGTCTGATTTGTTTGCCTCTTCTTGCTTTGATTTCTTTCCTTTCCTATAATTCTTTGTTCTATAGTCTAAGTTCAAAGGTAATCTATGCATATCTCCTCTGATACCTTGCATTTCCTTGTTCTGTTACTCTATATACCACAGATAAATAAGATCATCTGGTATTTGTCCTTATGACTTATTTCACTTAATATAATGTTCTCCAGTTCCATCCAAACTGCAGGGAATTGCTTGATTTAATTATTCCTTGCATCAATATCATATTTTATTGTCTCTATATAAGATATCTTCATTATCCTGTTGTAGAATACACATTTGATGTTGAACACCTAGGTGATTTTATAGCCTAGCTAATTTTGCTAAGTGCTGCAATGAATAAAGGTATGCATATGTCTTTCTTTTTTGTGTCCTGGGGATAGAAACCAAGAAATAGAATTTGTGGATTATATGGAAGTTCTCTACTTCCTTTTCTGAGATAACTCTGGAATGTTTTCTATAGTGGTTGAACCAGACAACATTCCTACAAGCAGTGGGATAAGAATTCCTTTTTCACCACACCCATTCCAGCACAGATTATTTATAAGTTTTTTATTTGTTTGTTTTTGACATGTGCTTTTCTCACTGGTTTAAGATAATATTTAAATGTTTTGATTTTGATTTCCCAATAGTAAGTGATAATGAGCACTTTTTCCATGTGCTTATTGACCATCCATCTGACTTTTTTGGAGAAGTTTCTTTTCATTTCCTCTCTTTATTTTGAATTTGTGTTTTCAGTACATTGCCATGATGGTAATGTGGTTACTAGGTTAAACAAAATGGGGAATCATCTCTGGGAAACATCAGGAAGGAAATTCCAGTCATTTAACAGGGAGATAATGAGCCAAACAAAACACAATAAACATGCATTGAATAAGGGTCAAGTAGGGAAGATAATTATTATGCTTCTTAAATGGTCAAATACAATAGAACCTTGAGAACTGGTCTACAAAACTGAGCTTTACAAATGGTGTGGGGAGGGGGAAAAGACCCTGAGACAATGGTGGTTAATGTGGTGTTGGAATGTTGTTTGCATGAAACCCTATCATTGACAGTAATGTAAATCACAGGGTATCATACAAAAACTTATGATTTTGTTGAGCATAAGAGGATATGAGGAAGCCATAAGAAAGAAGGATATGGAAAGGGTTATAGTGGATATTCAAGTTTAAGCCTCACATCTGAGGACTGTCTAGTTGAAGATATTCAGAGAAGTTAAAATGTACATGTGAAATTGACCACAGAGCTTTGACTGATAACATACAGTTGTGAGAAATATTAGTGTATAACATGGGGTATCTACTCAGCCAGTGAATTAGATATCAGCATATCAGCACAATTCCTATCCTCGGCTTCTGCTGCCATGACAAGCCTACATATTCACTGTTGTTTTACTACTAAGGCAACATTTACTTCACAAATACTTTTTGTGGTTCTTTATTCCCAGACATTGTGCCAAGGTTGAGGCAGCAAATGATCCACAAATTAGATAAGGTTCCTATCTCTTGGATATCATATTTGAGTACATGTTATGGGCAAAGGGAACACCTTATGTGGTAGCCAGTAGGAAGCAAAAAAAAAAAAAACCAATAACAACAAAAATAATTAAAAAAGAAACCAACTGTCAAGTAACAGCAACTCCACTCCCATCCCTCATCTTGCCTGATTTTGGAATTTCATTCATCCTGAAGTAAAGTTGGAGAGACTGGTAAACCAGATCATGTGGGACCTCATATGAAATGAAAAAAATATTCAAATTCTCTCCACGCCTTTGAAAATTTGTAAACAGGGGCATATCTAAATCTGTTTTATCATGACCTATTCCTAGCCAAGGATCTGGACAAGAGTGGATCTTATTTTTAGGCAGACACATTTTAGTGTGAAAAGATATGTGCAAAAAGACCCATAAGGATTCTTTTGTTTTAGGAGCTGGCATTAATAAACATGGAGAAAATGTAGCCACTGGTAGCTGATGCTGAAACTGAGAAGAGGTTATAAGATAGAGAAAGAGCAATTAAAGGCTGGGTACAAACTGAAGTTCCGAGGAAGCAGAAAGGCTGATGGAGCATGGCAGAGAATATGGAGCACACCCTGCTCTTTCATCTAGGGCTGCCTGCCTTTGTCTTTTATTGCTCCACACCAAAACTCCAAGGAACACTTCCTTGTTTGAATTCACTGTGTGAGCTTCCACCTTAGAGTTGAAAAGGCTCACTGAGACACCAGAAGTCAGAAGGGAGGTGGTCAGAGTTCGTGACTTTATAGGGCGTTTGTCTTGCACGCAGCTGACCTGGGTTTGATTCCTCTGTCCCTCTCAGAGAGCCCCACAAGCTACCGAGAATATCCTGCTCACATGGCAGAGCCTGGCAAGCTCCCCATGGTGTATTTGATATGCCAAAAACAGTAACAACAAATCTCACAGTGGAGATGTTACTGGTGCCCCCTGGAGCAAATTGATGAACAACGGGAGGACAGCACTACAGTGCTACAGTCCTATGGGTGATTCACCTGTAGACAGTCTTATTGCAGCACCTTCATGGAGATTTGATTGCCTTGTTGTTTATCGCCCCCCCACCCCCCGCCCATGATTTGCAACCTTTGTTCTTTGCAATCATAGCATTAATCATCAAGCACAATCCATTAACGAATTCACAAATGCTTGTAGGATTGAATTGAAAATGACACCATTTTTTTTTATTTCTGTGGTCATTTTCTTTTCTGTTTCATTTATTTATTTATTTATTTATTTATTATTAGTGAAACACCATGAGGTACAGTTGTAGACTTACAATTTTTTTTTTTGTTCGGGTCTCAGTTATACAATGATCAAGTACCCATCCTTTCACCAGTGCCCATTTTCTACCACCACGGGTCCCAGAATCCCTCCCACCCTCCATCTCCCCCCATCCAACCCTGCCTCTGTGGCAGGGCATTCCCTTTTGTTCTCTCTCTCCTTTTGGGTGTTGTGGTTTGCATAAGAGGTATTGAGTGGCCATCATGTTTGGTCTATAGTCTACTTTCAGCATGTTTCTCCCATCCTGGGAGGATCCTCCCAACACCCTTTATTTGGTGCTCCCTTCTTTATCTGAGCTCCCTTTCCTCATAGCATGTGTGACTGGCCTCCAAGCCATGGAGCAAAATTCCTGGTACTGATCTCGGCCACTCTTGGGTGTTAGTCTCCTATTTTGTTACTTTATGTTCCCCAGATGAATGCAATCTTTCTATGTCTATTCCTCTCTTTCTGACTCATTTCGCTTAACATGATGCTTTCCATGTAGTACCATCCCATATGCTCCTCCAAGCACCACCAGGAATAATTCCTGAGTGCAAAGCCAGCAGTAATCCCTGAGCATTGCTGGGTATGATCCAAAAAGCAAAATCAATCAATCGATTAATTAATAAAAATCACTGATTTGATTTACTAGTGGTTTTATCACAGAATTGGAAAACTGGTGCTATTGTAATCAATTCCTTATGTAAGAAAGCAGAGTCAAGTTAGTAAGTTCTTATATTCTTTTGTTGATTTTCTACAATCAAACATTAAGTTTCTATTTGGATGCCACTAAAAACCAAATAATCTTTTTTCACAGTATTTTAAATAAATGCTAAAACTTTAATATGTTCTGACAAAGAATAATTAGTCCTCCTTTAAAAAAATGAAAAAATTGAAATTTCTCCTGAGAGGATGAAGGTATCCTTTCATTGAAAAAATGATGTTTTGCACATTTTTGTGAGCAAAGTGAAGAATTCAATAAATGAGGTGTATTTGTATATGGTTCAGAATAGTCCTAGCAACGAGGATGCTGAGTGTTAAGGAATTTGAATGTCCAGCTTTTAGATGAAAGACTTTATTAGATTCCTAGGACAGCTGTAAAATATCAATGTCAACTTAGTGGATTAAAACAAGAATAATTTTATTTTCTCTCATAGTTTTGGAGACCAAAAGTCTGAAATTAGGGTGTCAGCAGGGTTGTATTTTGGACACTGAGAAAAATATTTTGTTCCATGTTTCTCTCCAAGCTTCTGGTAGTTGCCAGCACTACTTGACTTATAGAAGTATGGTTCCAGTCTATCTCCATCTTCACATGACATTGTCATATCTGTATGTCAGGAACTCTTTATAGAACAAAACACTCTGAAGGTGATGGCAAAGATCTTATCCAGATACAGTGCAGGGGAGAGCAGGAAAGATAGTATACCATGAACCACATAGACATTTTCTTCATTTATATGATTAAAAGTTGGGAATTTCTGTGGCTGGAGTGATAGTACAACAGGAAGGGCATTTGCCTTGCACGTGACCAACCTGGGTTGAAGCCCCAGCATCCCATATGGTCCCCCAAGCACCGCCAGGAGGAATTCTGAGTGCAGAGCCAGGAGTAACCCATGGGCATTGCTGGGTGGGACCCAAAAAGCAAAAAAAAAAATTGGGAATTTCCATAGTTGTGGTTGGAACCCAGGTAGTCATAGTTTAAACTTGACCTTTTTTCACAGGTGATATTGGATAGCTTCCATATACACAGTGTAGATCTATCCTGCTGGATGCCCTTCTGGATATTTTGATGCAAAACATATCTAGTAGATAATCTAGTTAATCTAGTAGATTAACTATTTAAAGTAGGCTTTTCCCACTTACCCCTTGGATTATAGATCGAATAAACTTTTGACTCAGACAACAATTCTGAAAATGACTATTCCATGTTCAGTTTAAATTGGAAATGGCAGGTACTTGACTCTGAGATCAAACCAGCAATAGCATGGAATTTTATAGAGCTGGGCTTTCCTGCTAGAAGACCTCGCTTTCTTCAAATTTTCCATGGATGGCACTTTGAAATTTCCTCACCAAGTTCTTACTTATTTCATCCTTCACTGTTACCATGTGTGATTCATCTTGGACTGCTTGATTTGTATTGCTAGATTGGTGAGTTGAAAAGCCAGTTGGCAATTTTGAAAAATGTCTCAGATTTCCTCCATTACCAGTCTTTCCAGAATCAGATTCTATTCGTTTAATGAGCTGAAGAATCAGGTTCTTTTACTTCAGTGAACAACTGTCATGATTTCTCAACAAATATTAGTTTAAAACACTTTTGGAGGCAAAATATTGTACTTTAAAATTCTAATTCTAATAATATACTTTAAAATTTCTAACTTCAAATTAAGTTATTAAAATACTCAAGCACTGTGGATGGAAATATAGTATAACAGGTAGTATCTCTTGCATGTGGCCAATTGGGGGTTGACCCTGGCACCACATATGGTCCCTGGAGCTCGCTAGGAGTGATTCCTTACTACAGAGCCAGGAGTAAACCTTGAGCATTACCAGATGTGATTCCCAAACAAACAAACAAACAAACAAACGTACTCAAACATTTCTGAAGTTTTTATCAGAAATGTACCTCATTTCAAGAACTTAAAGCACCACAAGAACAGAGACCTGGTCTGTTTAGTTAGCCATTGAAAACCTAGTATCTAATTTAGTGTCTGGAATCCAAAAAATCTCAGTGAATTAATTGGGTGATATAGCACAGCGGTAGGGCGTTTGCCTTGCACGCAGCCAACATGGCCGACCCGAGTTCGATTCCTCCACCCCCCTCGGAGAGCCCGGCAAGCTACCGAGAGTATCTCGCCCGCACGGCAGAGCCTGGCAAGCTCCCCGTGTCGTATTCGATATGCCAGACACAGTAACAACAAAGTCTCCAATGGAGACGTTACTGGGCCCGCTCGAGCAAATCGACGATCAACGGGAGGGCCTTTACCTTTACCTTTACCTAAAAGATTAAATGCATCTTAAATTGGCAACCAATTGGTGTGGAGAACACCATGGATGATGAGCCATTTATCTATTCCTTAGCTGTTTTGGCACAGAAATATAGTTAGAGGATTAGATCTTATCATATATGGCATACTTCTGTGACAATTATTATTCAGCTATAGAGACTCTATAACTTAAATTGGCTCCATGACTTAAATGATAAGAAGTGTTGTTACATAGTTGGGGAAAGACCCCTACATTGTCTCCCATTTTATGAGAAAGATGAAACATGTTATCACATCCCACTGGTGGCTATTTTTAACCTGTTATGTAGCACTGTAGCACTGTCCTCCCATTGTTCATTGATTTGCTTGAATGGGTGTCAGTAACATTTCCATTGTGAGACTTCTTGTTACTGTGTTTGACATATAGAATACACCAATGGGAGCTTGCCAGGCTCTGCCATGCAGGTGGGATACTCTTGGTAGTTTGCTGGGCTCTCCCAGAGGGACGGAGGAATAGAACCCGGGTTTGTCCATGCAAGGCAAACACCCTACCCACTGTGCATTCACTGTTATGTATATACTCTTTATATATGTTATACTATTATGTATGTACATACATACATATATATATATGAGATTCATCAGTTGATCACTTGACTACCCATTAATCATCAATTTGCTCGAGCGGGCACCAGGAACGTCTCCTTTTGTCCCTGTCGCGTGCTAGTGAGCTCAGTGGCGTCTGTTCATTCTAGCAACACAAAGAGCCTCAAACCGATTGTTCAGGGTCTTGACGAAGAAGTCTGACCATCTTGTAGGTGGGCAGCAACGCGATCTTTTGACGTCCTGTGGAATCCAGTCGGTAATGACTCTAGTCCAGTGGTCGTCTCCAAATCTCAATAAGTGTCCAGCCCATCTGATTTTTGACGCCTTTGCAAACAAGACAGCGTCCCTGATTCTTGACCATTGACGGAGGTTGGAACTCCAAATTCTTTCTCTCATTTGAGTGAAACATGATACTCCAAGCATAGTTCTTTGGATTCCTCTTTGAGACACCCAAATAGCGTACTTATCCTACTTCTGTAGGGCCCAGGTCTCTGAGGAATATGTTAATACAGGAAGAACTGTGGAATTGAAGAGATGTGCTTGAAGCCAGAGGTTCTTTGTCCTCTTAGTTATTTCTTCGACGATCTTGAAAGTGTTCCAAACCGTTCTCTTCCTCCTGCACAACTCAGGTGCCAGGTCATTCGTCATGTTGACTTCTCGGCCTGGGTACACATAACTGTTGCAGTTTGGAGACGGTCGTTCTATTGAGAGTGAATGGAACGTCAGGAATGAGACTGTTTCTCATAAACATTGTCTTTGTGAGATTCAGCTGTATTCCGACCTTTCCACACTCACACTCAAAGTTGGTCAGCATTTGTGCCACTTGGCTAATGTTTGGTGTTATTAGAATTATGTCATCAGCAAAGTGGAGGTGGTGTAGTTGCCGACCGTCTATCTTCACTCTCATTTCTTCCCATTCCAGTCGTCATATGACATTCTCGAGGGCACTAAAGAGTTTTGGTAAAATGGTATCACCCTGCTGAACCCCTCTAATTACGGTCACAGTCATGGTCCTCCCATTGTTCATCGATTTGCTCGAGTGGGCCCAGTAACGTCTCCTTCGTGAGACTTGTTGTTACAGTGTTTGGCATATTGAATACGTCACGGGTAGCTTGCCAGGCTCTGCTGTGCGGGCGAGATACTCTTAGTAGCTTTCTGGGCTCTCCGAGAGGAGCGGAGGAATCGAACTTGGGTCGGCCATGTTGGCTGCATGCAAGGCAAACGCCCTACCCGCTGTGCTATTGCTCCAGCCCGAACCCCTCTAATTAACCCCAGTAATTAGATTCATATACTGAGATGTATCTAGCTAAGGATAAAGTAGAGGTGGGGATAGGCAGCAGGGAACATAAGAATATGGGTCTTTGTTGGTGTCTATAATATCAAGCCACAGCAGGTAGGGCATTTGCCTTGCACCCAGCTGACCCGGGTTCGATTCCTCTACCCCTCTTGGACAGTCCGGCACGCTATCAAGAGTATCTCGCCCACACGGCAAAGCCTGGCAAGCTACCCATGATGTATTCGATATGCCAAAAACAGTAACACAAAGTCTCACAATTTGTTGTGAGACATTACTGGTACCCACTCGAACAAATCTATGAACAATGGGAGGACAGTGACAGTGACAATCCTAATGGCTTCCCTATTTCCAAGAAGCAGTGGAGAAAGAGTCTCCAGGAGTCTGGAGAATGGTGGAAGGAGAAATAACTTTAGTTTTGGATTCAGTATATTTTCATTACTTTCAAATCATCTAGGGGGAAATACCTAGTCAGTAGGTTAATGTGGTATACTTTTTTAACACTGAGAGGAGAAGGCCAGAGATATCACTTATTTTTAATGAACATAATGGTTATTAGAGTCATGGAATGACTGATTTGAGAGAAAAATGATCAGACTCTAGAGGAAATCCAAATATTATTAGAGACCAGTCAATGTATCAGGAACAATCAATTTGATAGTAAATTATCAGACCAATCCAGACTTGCTTGAACAATGAGCTATATAATGTAAAGGTCCAGGACAATATGGACTTCAGGGTTGATCAGATTTAGCAGGTTAATTATGCCATCGATTTTTTTAGTATTTTTCCATTTCTGTTCTCTTTGTGCCTTCTTCCTAGGATCTGCCTTACATGGTATTGTTCTCTTAAACTCACTCTCATATAGTTACAGGATGTTTACCTATAATTTCCAATTCTACATACTTCTTTTTATCTTTTTCCTCTGAAGTCCCTCTAAAGTAAAAGCTCTCTTTTTGTTGGCTGGAGTTGGGTCACATGATCACTTTTCGACCAGAATTTGGCAAACCACAGAATAGAATTATGCTGATTCAATAAAACCAGTGAAGAATGATGATTAATATAAACCACACAGAACCCACATAAATATACAGTGAAGTCAGGTTCTCCATTGCACATTGTCTGTGAGTTTGAAGCCTGAGGCTTGAATATCTAGATAACATTGTTCTAATTATCTAAAAATTAAGTAGCCGGGGTATTGAGAGTATAATCACAGCACCTGCTAGAACCAAGCAGTGACCTTAAGAAGTGACTTGAAGTTTAAGAAAAAATAAATAAAGAGGGCACAATGTTATTTTTTTTTTGTTTCAGGATGGAAGGAGAGGGCTGCTGAAAGACTAATGAGGAGAAAAGGAATATTAGCTGATGATCTTAGTAAGGCATGTTCCAGGGACAGGTGTGGGAGCAAATGGGAATTAGGAAGAGAAGAAAAGTAAAGAAATAAAGGGACTGGAGAGATAATACCTCAGGTAGGGAACTTACCTTGCATTCAGATGACTAAAATTTAATCCCCAGCATGACATGTTTCCTTGAGCCCAACAGGAGTGATTCCTGTTTGTAGAGCCAGAAGTAAGCTTTGAGCACAGCTAGGTGTGGACTAAAAGTGACAAGAAAACCTCACACACACAAAAAAAATAAAAGGAAGAGAAAAAAAAAGAAATGAGGCAGAGAGAGAGAAACAGCTTTTTTTTTTTTTTTTGAGAAGAGAGGGTCACAGAGATATAATGTGGGACAGTAGAAACATTATTTTTGTTGGCTCATTTCTATGGTTTTTTTTTAAGGGATACCAGATACCCTATCATAATGAAGTGCTTATTGGGATAAACCTGTAATAGAAGAAGCTCTACATGAGTGGGGTGACTCTTAAAATGTATCAGTGAGCCAGAATCCTTTGAAATTTTATCTGAGAAATTCCACAATAACATCAAGCATTTTTTATGATAGCAATGGTAAGTTTCTCTAATGGGTATGAAGAGATTAGAAATCTAGGTAAGGCACATTAGAAGAGTTTTCAGCAGATGAAAGGACAAGATGTTTGAACATAGATGGGGTTGGAGGGAGTGCCTACTCCATTGTTTTAGGAAGGGAAGATAATGAATTTGATCTCACTGAATTGAGGTGTTTTCCCCCTTGATAGTTTCTATTTCCTTTAAACAAGAAGCATCTGATGTGAAGAGATGAGAGATTAAGGAGTTTGGAGACTTGAGAAGGAATGGACGAGTTTTGCCATTGCTATTCAGATGAGATGAGAGTGAGCTAGTCAGAAACATAGTGGGATTCTTAGGTAGCTGTAGGCCTAGAATATACAGAGGTACAGGTTTCTTCCTGGCTCTTTGATTTTCTATGACCATATTGACCTATCAGCCTTATAAATAGAGAGGTCAATTTTATAAATAGAGAGGTTGAACATATTCATCCAAGATTGTATCATTACTGATAGAGTGGACAGAAGGTCAGTTAGATTAGGTGGATGAATGAGATAAAGAATTGAAATGAATGGTCTTGCCATCTAAAGTTGATACCAAGGAAGTGAAAACTATGGGGGTCAGGGATAGGGAGAAGCAGTGGTTCAAGGATGGTTCAGTGTAACTCAAAATCATGCAATAATAGTAGTTTTATTAGCAAGCAGGAAGAATAGGCATGAGGATAGGAGAAAATTAAATGTCCTTAGATGAGATAATTTGGTGGTGAAAAAATTTCAGGTATTTACAATAACAATATGTGACTGGCTTAAATGAGGTGGTGACAGTTTCACCCGATATGAGAAAAGCCAGAAGTGAAGGACCTGGTGATTAATGAGGAATCTTTGGATGGTAAAGCCTACAAGATGATAGCAGGAGACAAAGATTTCAAATGCCTATGACTGAGCTTGGCTCTAAATAACAAAGAGTAATGAAGCAAGTACTGAATCGAAAATCTAGAGGTTAGGAGTGATTTGGGTAGTTCACTCAAAGTTGTTGGTCTCTAAGTTTCTCTAACTGATATCAGTGAAAGAAATGTGTTTTAAGGGAGATATTAGCCACAGCAGAGATAGTGCAACCACCTTCCTGCTTGATTCTCCTCAGCTTCAGAATGTTCTTGGGAGGTTTAGGACTCATAATGTCTGGCAGGAGTCCTTGCATGGTGTGGATGCTCATATCCCACTAATGCTACTAAAGTCCGTGTGATCTTCACAGTGTGGGAACTGGTACTGACCACCTAAGTTCTTGGAGAGTGATGGCCTATGGTTGGAGTAATGAATTGCTCTTGGCAGAAAAAAGAAATCCCGTCCTAATCTTTGCCTGGGTTTTTACATCTATGGTCTACTCTTGCAGAAAAGAATTTCAAGAGGGGACAAATGATGAAGTAAATTAATTTTATTTGGGGAAATGTTAGGAGAGAAGGGAGAGGAAGGGGAGAGAAGGGAGAGGAAGGGGAGAGGAGAGAGAGGAAGGGGAGAGGAGAGAGAGAGAGACAGAGAGAGAGAGACAGAGACAGAGACAGAGACAGAGAGAGAGGAGGGGGGAAGGGAGGGAGTAAAGGAAGGAGGGAGGGAGGAAGAGAGTGAGGCCGGCCACAGATGGTTGTAGTTGATGACATCCCAAACTATGCCTAATGGGGTGGTTTCCTCACTTTTTTGCACATTGGAAAATTGCACCAAGAAAAGGAAGGTGAAAGATTTTTCTCCAACACTAACAATTTAGTAGAAGTCTCTTGTTACTTGAGGCAACAACTTGGGAAAAAGATGAAAATGTTTATTTCTTTATGATCTGTCCACTAATGACAATTTTTAAAAATTGCTCTATAAAATTATACACATGTATGAAAGATATGCAGAGTTAACATGGAAAAAACTTCTCTGAATGATAATAGAGCTCCAAGAACATTTTTCCATCATTTTCCAAATGTTCCATTTGTAACTTGGAATCCAATCAGAAGTTTGAAGTTTCTAAGCAACGTAACCAAAGACAGTAAACAGGGCTTGAGTCATTTTTAAGTAAATTAAAATAAACAGATCCCTCATTGCCCTGGCCTTACCCGAGTAAGCTAAAGTGTGGATCTCATTTCTGGTGAACCATTTTGTTAACAATTACAACAACCATGATAAAAACTGGGCCATGAGCCAGTCAGAAAAAAATGAAATGTGCATTTTCAGTCCTAGTTTTCTGGCCACCACCTTGTTACACAGTATTGTTTCTCTGACATTTTTGCTTCTCCCAGTTCTGAAACATTAGCAGCAGACCCTGAAAAGAAACTAGCCAACAGACCTTGAAACCCCAAAAGCAGCAGCGGCCACTGAATAATGGGGGAGTATTATAGACTCTGTCCTGCTCTGAGGACAGGCACTTTGCCGAGGATAACTGAAGCTAGTTAGGACAATTGTTTCCCCCTTCATATCTCTTCTTGCTTGAGATTTCCTAAAGTTCACCCTCAGATGCTTATGGGAGAGTTAAAGGGAAGTTAGAACACATCGAGGAATGCAGTTTTAATTTGAATGTGTTATATGGAAGAAGTCTCATAATAAATTATAAACAATCTTGAAAACCTTCACGTAATTAGCTTTAGCAAATCCGATTCCCAAGGATACCAAGAGCAGGCATCTCTAAGAAAGGGGCAGGACAGGAAGCATTTGGAATGCTGGGGTGTTGGGTGCCTGGTAGATTGGAATGTGAAGGGAAGTTTAGGAATGAGAGTCCTGAGGGACTGAGCACTATAGGGAAATCTGGAAATGTGGTACCAGGCAGATGAGGAGACAGGAGGATATCAGTGAACACTTGTACTTTTCTCCACCTCTACATAAGATTAACCTTGTTCCTCTGAAAGAGCACCAAAAGCGCTTTGGCTGCCCATGTCAGACCTGAACAGAAGGCAATTCTATTCTCTCTTCCAGGCTCCACCTCTAGTCCAGTGCTGATATCTGTCTGTTCAGAGGCTCAGATTAGACATACACACATACACTTTTTTTTAGGTCACACCCAGTGATGCACAGTGGTTACTCTTGGCTCATGCACTCAGGAATTACTCCTGGTGGTGCTTGGGGGACCTTATGGAATGCTGGGGATTGAACTTGGGTCAGCTGTGTGCAAGGCAAATGCCCTACCCAGTGTGCTATCTCTCCAGCCCCTACACACAGACATGTATAATAGCCAGGTACACACAGAGACACACATATGCATAAAACAGTCACACAAAGATACACAGGCACACAATGCATAAACCAATAACTGTGAATAGTACAATAAAAGTAATAATAGCCTCAATTTAAGTCTTCATATAGAATAGAAGCTCCCTAGAACTCTAAATGGTGAACAAACTCACAAAAGGTGATTGCTGTTTCCTCTTTACTATCCAATGATCTTTTGGTTCCCACTTTGTTACTGAGTCAAGATCCAGTTGCCTGCTGTTCAAAGGCCAATGCTCAAAATGCAAGAATTGGTTTAAAGAAGGGAAAATGTGGCTAATTCTAGCAACCTGAGAGGATAGGAGACTTGTATGAAAAAGCTTTTGGGCTGGAGTTTAGGGTTAATCGTGGGGAAAACAGGATGGTGAGACAATGGTGATGAGAAAGAAGCAGTATGAGGCTGGCTGGCTGGTGTCAGTGATTTGATGCTGGTGCTCTGCTAATTGATAACAGCTTTGAAATCACAATCTGTCTTTGGGTGCTAATGGATATCTCTCTCATAAGGACATGAAGGTTGTTCTCTCCTGTTCTTCCATGACTGACTTCTGATTTCACATTAAATGTATAATGTATGGCAATATCCTTTATATAAACAAATAGGGCCACCAAGGGGGTTGCAAGATATAAGAAGTCAACATGTTCCACCAAATCCAAAGTTCAGTTGCTTGCCTCTGAATTGGAGTGGCAAGAGATGGTGTGAGAAAAACATGCTTAATCAGGTTCTAGAAAAACTGATAATAAGATGGACTTTTATACCCTAGACACTACTTCCACTACCCAGCTGTCACCACACTCCAGGATGCTTTCCGGACCCGCGCGGCCGCTTGCGGCTGCGCGACACATCATAAGACACTAAATACCCATCTTCCGGAATTGTCGTACCATATTTGATAGGGTTCAAATATGGTAACACCTACAAGGGGGATTAGAGGTCGCCCCAAAAGCCTCTATCCCTCTCGGAAAGACTGGCAAGCTACCGAGAGTATTCCGCCCTCACGGAAGAGCCTGGCAAGCTATCCGCTGTGTATTCAATATGCCAAAACCAGTAACTACAACTGGTCTCATTCACCTGACCTTGACGGCTTCACCGACATGGCAGCACTGAGAAGGGTGAGAAAGGAGAGGCCGACAAAATCTCAAGGCCGACCTAGGCTGCCACAACGAAGGAAGACAAAAATGATCGTCTGTACTTTCAATGCACGTACGCTAGCATCAGATGCATCCATCGAGGACCTGATGGTACAAGCGCGAATGATCAAGTACGACATCATTGGTTTGACCGAGACAAGAAGGCACGAATCTCACCATGCCGTTTTCGACACTGGAAAAGAATTGTTCCTCGGAACATGCGATAAAAGAGGTGTTGGAGGCCTCGGTGTCCTTGTCAACACAAACTTGGCCAAGAGCATTGATTCATTCGAATGCCTAACAACCCGAATTGGACGTTTACATTTGAATAGATGTGACTCACTGCCTGCAGTTTCTATCTTCGTTGTCTACGCACCAACATCTCATTATGATGAAAGAGAAATCGAGAAGTTCTACATGGAGCTAGAAAAGTTCTATAAAGAAGACCACACCTTCTACAAGATCATTGTGGGTGATTTTAATGCCAAGATAGGACCGAGAAGATCAGCTGAAGAACTTCACATCGGGACCCATGGCCTAGAATGGAACAAACAGGGTGAGAGACTGTCTGAGTTCATCATGTCGACCAAGTGATTTATACCCTGCTCTCACCCCACCAAATTCTTACTGGTGAAAAAGTAGGCAAAAGCAGAAAAGTGTAGTATTCTGGTTTGGGAGAAGGACCCAGTTCTGATGGGTTTGATGAACTCACTGGGGCAAGCCAACCAGTTCTCTGCAAAATTTAAGATACCATCACTGTGCAATGTCATATTTCTTAGTCCACATAATGTGATCGGGGTGACAAATGTGGTTCATTCTTTTTGTCTCAGTTGTGGTTGGTCCCTAGTTTAACATCAAACACACAATTTAGAAATGTTTCTTAACATTAGGGAAAAGGCAGAATCAAGGGGTGAGGAGAAAGATCTACAAATTCTGAAGAGACCAAGATGGAGTTTCCAGGGCCTGCTCACTTTCTACATGTGGAGGGCAGGACGGAGTCTCTAAAGCTTGTTCACATCTGAGCAGAATTTGGAGAAGCTTCCCCTTTTGTCCTGTTCTACAAAGTGCTGCCATATGGGGAAATCAGAGATGAGTAATTCTGGAAAACCTTAATTAGATTTCTAGCAATTAGAGCACTCACTTAAATAATCCTATAGTTTTCAGAATAAAATACAAAATACAACTAAAATATGGACTTGTATATTTAAAAACATTTCCAGATAAGCAAGAACTGTTTGCTGTATATCAGAAGATGACTATGCAATGTAATTTCTGTTTGCCTGGTTTTGGGAGGAATAAACCAACATTTTTAGATCAAAAATTTAAACTTTAATCTTAGATAGATAGACATAATATATTAATATGATACACAATTAAGTATATTATTATTTACTTATAATATAAAATATATTTGAATATAGTTTACTCTATAATTTGGGGGTCTCCCTAGCATTTCTCAAGGGGTTTGAGGGTCACTCCCAGTGACACTTGGTCAAGCAGTATGGTTCAACGTTATTGTCCAAGGATGAGGTATTGCTTGCTGTCTGTGGTGCTAGGGACCACTAGAGTGACACCTGGAGGTGTTCAGGGAACTCCAGAGTTACATTAAGTAAAACTGGGAGTCCCTGAGGCCAGGGTCCAAGTCAGAATTAGGGGCACATGCAAAGATACTAACTCCTGTGCTATCTCTCCCCATGTGATAAGATATATTCTAATATATAACAAAATAATTTCAATATGAATAATTGACATGACTATTTTATAAGTGAATTGAAATTTAATATTTATTTTAAGAAGAATTCTATTTTCTTCTTACTGAAGCAGGTAATGTCTTCAATGAGTCTGACGCATTTCATAAAGAGTTTTTTAGCTTTTTAATACACCAGTCTATTTCATAAATAAGTATCTCTCTAGCTTTTTACACAACACACCCTAACTCACCGTGAGGTAACCAGGACACTCTTTTCCTACCATAGCAGCTAACAGAGGTTTTATAATTCATATCAAACAAAATGTTTCTTTTCTTCAGCAGGGCTGGAGCACTTACACCGTAGATTCCCTTTCAGAGCACTGGGATGTCACAGGAGACTAAACAGGCTGAAGAGGGAAAAAATAGGTGGTTTTGAATTTCCATATGTTACTTAATTTTCTGAGTTATTTTCTTTCATTGTTCAAATAGGCAACTCATCACTTTCTTCAGATGACTCATGCAGAAACTAAAACCTCTGCTTTAGTTCAGTTTGCATTTTCCTCAATTGAATGATCTCAGTCACATCTGTATCCCTAACCCAGCCTACCCTACTGGTTGCAACTAATTAACAAATTCATGGGTTCCAGCTGAGCTGGAGCATTTTCTGTTAGATTCTGTCTCCTAGAAGACACAAATCCCATGGGAACACAACAATCTGGGTGCTTTCAACTATTGATAGATTTAAAAAAAAATTTTAGAAGTGAATCACTGTCACTGTCACTGTCCTCCTGTTGTTCATCAATTTGCTCAAGCTGGCCCAGTAACATCTCCATTGTGACACTTGTCACTGTGTTTGGCATTTCAAATACATCACGAAGAGCTTGCCAGGCTTTGCCGGGCAGGCGAGATATTCTTGGTAGCTTGCTGGGCTCTTCGAGAGGGGTGGAGGAATAGAACTCAGGTCGTCCGGGTCAGCCGAGTGCAAGGCAAACGCCCTACCTGCTGTGCTATCATTCCAGCCCAGAAGTGAATAATATTTCATAAATTTCTATCCCACCAAGTACCATGCTAAGCTTTGTTAGGAATCATCTTATTTATTCAGTCATCCAAAGAGATGTGTACTTTTTAAATTTCAGTTTTCATGAAGACAAAACTAAACTGAAGACAAAATTTAGATCCCTGAAAGAAACCAATAAAGATGCAGAATAAGAACTGGAGCCTAATACGCCTTAGCTATGGAATTGAGAATGCCGTGCCCAACATTCACAAATCGCCTTGCTGCAAAAAGGCGAGATGAGAACAGAATATTCCATTACGCCAACTCTTCATTTGGAAAAATTTGACCTTCATTTAGTTATGAATAAAATTTGTTAGGAAAGCATAAATGGGTCCTTGAACCACTGGCAGAACTTGTAAAATGTATGTTTGTATTTTCTTCCTAGATTTTCTTGCTTTGATAAGATTACCTGGACCTACTCAAAGTTCACCTCAGGCATCTTTGTGATGGGGAAACACTAGCTTCAGAAACTTTTCTCTTTGATTCAATTTTAAGATCTTTGATAAGATGATGCCTGAGTATCCAGAGAGAGGGAGGAGAGAGAGAAGTTTCTGAAGAGAGTAGTGGGGAGAGGTTTCTGGGGATAGAGGAGGGTGAACAGCCTTGGACCTGAAATTCCCCCTCCCCACCAGTGGAATGGAGTGACAGGTGTCTTACTTCTATGTAGGTGATGTAGAAAGTGGCTACAAAAGGGGCGGCTGCTGCTGGCACTGAAGGAGATGGACAGGAGACAGGGCCTGACACCCTCCATTATCTGATAGTTTGTGGAAGAGATAGAGGGATCTTTTCTAGGGACTCCTCCACTGGGGCCTCCTTTTACTCCTGAACCTTTCACCCCTAGTGCCAACCCCAGTTCACTCCACCTTGGTGGAAAATCTTCTGCTTGTTGAAATCTGTTGTTGTTTTTATTAGGCCACACTTGATTGTGCTCAGGGATTACACTGGGCTGGACACCAAGGGATACCTTCTGGAGGACTCTGGACATCATATGGGGTGCTAGGATCCAACCCAGGTTGACTGTGTGCAAAGTAAATGCCCTATCTGCTGTACTATCAACCTGGCCCCTCAAATAGTTTTTTTATTTTGTATTTAAATCATATCTGGTGAAGCTCAGCGGGGGGGTACTCTTGCTCTCTGCTCAGAAATCACTCCTAGTGGTACTCAGGAGACTATATAGGAGGCCAGGGATCAAACCCTGGCTGGCTGTGTACAAGGCAGGAGCTTTACCCGCTGTACTCACTTGCTGAAATCTTACTCTATCCTTATGGCCAATTCAAGTTCTATCTGCTCTGCTAAGCCTGTTGCAGCAACCCTGAACCCGTATGCTGTTCTTGGAGAATTCCTCCCTCACCTTGGCAAGGAAGCACTGGATCTTCCACTGCCCTAAAGTCTTCTTTTATTTGATTGTATCACAGGTATTGGACTACTGCTTTAAGCACTGGGAAGTAACTGTGTATCCAAGAACTCATGACACTCACATTATGGTGGCAGGGAAGGAGGCAGATCACTCCAGCTCTTTAATGTTGTGCCAGGCTCATGGCGAAGCCTTATTATAGGTAATCAGGAGGGAAGAATCACAGAATTCTTGGGTGTGGGCATAGCTCTTAGATTTCTCCCTGAGAACTGGTACATTTAGAACACTCCAGAATATACAAAGATATCTGGACATGCTATGTAGTTAAAAAGGATGATCCTCAGATAGTGCATCCAATACTTTTAACCCCTAATCTCAGGCAGAGTGAGATGTTTCCCATCCTAAAACCTGCATTTTATTTTTATTGTTTTCACTAAAGAAATATGGATGCAAATACCGACTTTGAGAGCATTTCCTTTGATCTTGCCATTGATCTTACAATTGATCTTACAACTGAATTCTCTTACATCTTAGTAAAAAGGGTACTGATGATTTTTTTTTTTTGCTTTTTGGGTCACACCTGGCGATGCACAGGGGTTACTCCTGGCTCTGAACTCAGGAGTTACTCCTGGCAGTGCTCAGGGGACTATATGGGATGCTGGGAATCGAACCCGGGTCAACCACGTGCAAGGCAAACGCCCTACCCGCTGTGCTATCTCTCCAGCCCCAAAAAGGGTACTGATGATTTCTAAAGTGCCAGCAGAAATATAACCCTCCATTTACTACATACTCTCCTGCTTCAGCTTGAACTTACCCAGATGATTAAGGAATTTTTTTTTTTAACACTCAGAAATCAGGAGATAGTAGATCCATTCTGGAAAAATATTTTCCCAGGTCTAAGTGAAATGTTGGTTTGAAAATCTGGTTTTCCTGTAAATAGATAAAACAAGGAAGTAAGGCAAATTAAGAGTGGGTGGTCTTTTTCCCAAGACACTGGCATTGTTGTTCAAGAAAGTATCTATGATACTGAAAGCCAAATATGTCTCTGGAGAGAGGGTTCTTGGATTTGCATGAACTAAGGAAGATAGAAAAATAGACTGATAGTTTCTTTTAAAAATAATTCACTTATATTTGGTACTGGAATCACTTCGTTCACTTCGTTCAGGCTATTACTTACGAATTGTTTTTTGTTTTATTTTTTGGTTGGTTGATGATTATCATTATGGGAACAGAGATCTCAACCATGGAATTAGGAATTGTATTATTTGTTGATCTTACAATGGTATGTCAACAGTGCAGAAAAGTCTGGAAGAAGTGGGGCAGAGATAAAGAGATATTTGTAATCATTAACATGGTAACAAAATAATTAGGGATCTCAGGTAGACCCTAGAGGGATGCCAGATGTTACTAGTAATTGAGAGGAAAACTAAATGGGTATCTCTGTGAAATAAAACATATTATTGCCAATGCCACCCTCAGGAACTGAGACTTTGAAAGGAAAATTAGGGCTTTCCAAGTTTCCTTGCAAGTAAGAAAGTAGTATTTTGTTTTTAAGAAAGATGGGGAGAGAATTTTACAAAAAGATTCTCCTTTTCTGTGCTTGCACTTCTTACTATAAAAGTTTTCCTACAAAGTCAATATTTGTAAGGAAATTTGTAAGAAAATTTCCTACTAAGAAAATTTATGGCTGGTACAATAGCACAGCAGGTAGGGAATTTGCCTTGTATGAGGCCAACCCGGGCTTGATTCCTCCACCCCTTTCAGAGATCCTGGTAAGCTACCAAGAGTATCTATCTACATAGCAGAGCCTGGCAAGATCCCTGTGGCGTATTCAATAGCACACCAAAAACAGTAGCAACAAGTCTAACAATAGAGACATTACAGGAACCTGCTCAAGCAAATCAGTGAAGAATGGGAGGACAGTGCTACTAAGGAAATAAAAGTAGGATTAACTTCCCTTAAAAAAACAAAACAAAACAAAACAAAACAAAACAAAAAAAAAGCACTTTCCAAGACTATGTTCCAAATGATTAGCTATTACCCTCTTTGGAAAATTGACCAGGACAAATCCTTCTGTTCCACATCAGATGAAAGAACTAAGCATGGGCAGGATGTGACCCCTGGTCATCAGAATATTAGTGCAAGGGCAGGAAGGGGAGAGTTAGTGGGTAGGCTACCCCATAAGTAAGTTGGTTGACTGATCTCATGCCATGAATGTAGCAAAGCCTGGGACATACTGACTGTTCTGGAATGTGACATACTTGTTCTGGCTAAGAAATGTGAGGTCTTTTTAGGAGATCCCGTCTCTCTTCTCTGCTGGGTGGCAGGGTGATGTCAGAATTTTTGTAATTTTCCCACAGATGCTATTCCCGTTTCAATCCCAAACTACCACTTAAGTTTACTGTGCTAAAGACTGAGAACTAATTTACTCAAACTGAACCAGACAATCATAAAAATTAGAACCAGAACAGAAGATATTAACTAAAGACAATATGAGTCACAGAGCACAGAGATATTTAAGATTTGTGAATTGTCTTTGGAGACCTTAAATATAAAACAGTTTATTTATTTGGCAGTGGAACAGGAGGAAAGAGAGAACATTTTACATTGCTATCATTATGTTTCTTAAAAATTTGGATTTCAGTCATTTTGGATTTCCCACATCCCACAAATTAGGCAAAAGCCAAGAAAGTCCGGCTAAAGGGAGACTTGACTGCCTTCACAACATATTCTGGACTCTTTCTATATGCTGCCCAATGAATGTTCCCTGACTCAAAGAAACTACATAAAATAAATAGTGAGTTGGGCAACCAATCAGATACAAATGTGCTCCATAGTGTTTTACTTGGTCATATGAGGTATGATGACGTTTTTGGTCATTTGAGGCACTGTTCTCTTAACAGTTTCTGAAACTGTGTTAGAGAAATGTAACATGGAAGTGAGTACTGCCAGAAACACCTTGGATTCATTATGCAGTTGATTTTGAATTATTTTTTGGTTATTGCATATTGGGAAAATTTACAGGGCTGCCAATTTTTGAACCCCCCACATTTGATTATAAGACCCCATATGGGGTTGTGATCTGGTATAAGAAGCTTGGCTCTAAAGATTTTTCATCTCAAGATTGTGCCAAGGTGATTGATTACTTGGTTACCAGTGTTAAGTATCACCATATTTGAATCCATACAAACTAAATTAAGAAATCATATTTTGTTTAATCTGTTCTTTGAATCAGATTATTTGGTTGCCAAATGAGAAAAGATGATTTACCCTCACCCTTAATTTATGATCTTTCTTTCAAGTAGCTGGTCAAAGATAAATTATATGCTTAAGTTTGGTGTTGGGTATTATGCCCAGGGTCTCAGACATGTGAGGTACACTAACACTGAGCTACATCCATGACCCTAAATTATATGCATGTTTAAAGCCATCACATTCTGAGAATGATACACTATAGACATGTTGCCAGACCTAGGCGCCAGGCTGTTTCATTCGGGGCAATCAGGAAGGGGTAAGGTACCCTTCCCGCTCCAACAGAGCCAGCCCTGGTAGCCAAAAACCTCCAGAACTCAACTGCAGCTATGTTCACAGCCTCTCTCCACATGCTCCAACGAACCTCATCCATGAGTGAATCTACTCCTGGACCACACGACTACATATGTGGTCCCACAACATCTCATACTTTACACCACTAATATACTAAGAGTAGTACACCATATTTGATTGGGTTTTATATAGAAGGCAAGCAATCTTAGGGGGAAATATATTTATACATATACATATATATGTAGGGACTGGAGTGATAGCACAATGGGTAGGGTGTTTGCCTTGCACGCGGCCCACCTGGGTTCGATTCCTCCACCCCTCTTGGAGAGCCCGGCAAACTACCTAGAGTATCTTGCCTGGAGGCAAAGCCTGGAAAGCTACCCGTGACGTATTTGATATGCCAAACACAGTAACAACAAGTCTCATAATGTTACTGGGCCTGCTCAAGCAAATCAATGAACAACGGGAGGACAGTGCTACAGTGTGATACACACACACACACACACACACACACGGCTCAACCTTTAAGAACATGTTACTAATCTCTTATAGAAGGGCTTAATGGCTCTTGGGTGAAATACAACAATCTTCACACACGTTCCTCTAAGAAAACTTTTTTGGATTTTTTAAAGTGAATTATTCATAGCAAGCAATATAAAATAAATTATTTTGGATCTGCTTTGGGGGCAGGTATTGGGGTTGGGAATGGAAATACCATGGTGGGAAGGTGTAATAGTGGTGGGATTGGTGTTCAAATATTAAATGTAATCAAATATTGTGAACAACTTTATAAAAATAAAATAAAATAAATTAAAGCCATCACATTCTTGCTCACTCTATGATATATACAGTCCTTTTATGTAGAGATTCCAATGAGCACAGAGCAAGTGTGAACCTGATTTTGATATTCATTATATACTGCTAAAAAGGCTAAGAGGTGTGCAAAAATTCAATAAATAAAGTGATCATTAGCACTCTCTTTCCCTGTGCAACAAGTTGGTATTAGCTTGGGGAAACTGCATGATGAAAATTTCACTGCCTTGAAAATAACCAGATTAGATTGCCGGCCTTTTTCCACACTCCCTAGTTGTTATCCCTGTCCCTCATTTCCTTTTGTCAATATTTCCTGCCTTTGTGGATTAATGTTTTAGAGAAAAATTCTTTGTAGATTTAGTAGGTGTGGGAAACGCTCCCTTTAATAATAGCTTCAAACTTGGGATTTTCCCCTAAGTAAAACAAGTTCATTTTAGCTTACAATGAGGGCAACAAATGTGGACCCAGACAAAAATAGAATAAGAAATTACCATGATGGTAATTTGACACTGGTGGTGGGAATTGTGTTGAAATAGTATATGTCTAAAATGAGACGATCACCACGGGTCCCAGCATCCCTCCCACCCCCCCTCATGGTGTTTCACTAATAAAAAAATAAAAAAAAATAAAATGAGACGATAAATAACTTTTTAAATGACAGTTCTTTAAAAATAAAAACAAAGAGAAATTATCATGATTTTAATAGTATACTGTAAATGTTCTTGCTGAGTGTCTATCATTCTATGGCCACATTTTGTGAATATTCCAGCCCTTGCTCTTACTGTACCTACTAACTGTTATTAATATACCTGAAATAATGACTCATGAGTCTGGAGTTAGGGAATCAGGGTGGGAGTGCAGAAATTGTGTTCAATAAATGGTCAGACTGGTTCTGAAATGTCAAGGCTAATTTGGAACCTACAGTTGCCAGAGTTGGTCTGTCTCATTCCTGTGAACAATCCTTCTGGACAAAGGTTGAAAATGCCAATCAAATAGGACTTATTGTGGCAAATTACCAGAAGTGGGCATTTAAAAATTATTTTTATTAAAACATCATGACCTACACAGTTGTTCAGAATAGAGTTGTTTCAGGCATACAATGTTTCATAACCAATCTCACTACCAGTGTGACCTTCCCTCCACCAATATCTCCAGGTTTCCTCCGACTCCAGCCTGTCTTCTTAGCAGGCACATAAAAATTTACTTCATATTGATTGCACCAATAAAATTAAAAGGAATGGCAAGTGTAATTACCAGAAAATAAATTTTAAAAAGTCAGTCTGTGATGGGCTGGAGCGATAGCACAGCAGTAGGGCGTTTGCCTTGCACGCAGCCAATATGGCCGACCCGAGTTCGATTCCTCCGCCCCTCTCTGAGAGCCTGGAAAGCTACCGAGAGTATCTCGCCCGCACGGCAGAGCCTGGCAAGCTCCCCATGACGAATTCGATATGCCAAACACAGTAACAACAAAGTCTCCAATGGAGACGTTACTGGGCCTGCTCAAGCAAATCGATGAATAAGGGGAGGACAGTGACAGTGACAGTCTGTGATGATTGATTGCTATATGATTTTAGTCTATGTAAATAAAGCAGTTCAAATCATTTAATACAATATAATGCCTATTTTCATTTACGTAAGTTTTCAAACTCTGGCATCTAAAATATATTGCATTAAATTTTGCTTTCTATTTGGATTTTATTTCTTCCCTACCATATTAATAAGAGACATTTTACATAAACTTTCACATTACTCACAGCACAATAGAAACAGGCAGAGGAGTGAGGTGGTGGGAATGGGATCAAACAGGGCTGTGACATCTTCTCTAGGATACAGAAGCTTCTCATGCCCAGTGGAATCTTTATTCAATGCTGGTGACAAACCAGGTGTATGGGAATCTGGGAAGTTGTGAACATGTGATTGAGAACATGATGTATCATCTCTTGCTCTTTAAAAAAGTTATTTTGATGTGGGGGAAAAAGGCATAATTGCCATAATTGTTGATACAATTCTAGAATTAACATTGGTTAGATAATAAAACTAATATTCAAATCAATAGACAGAAAATGAATTTATGTGGATATTTGTTATATGTGATCATAGGGTTAAGTCCTTGCCTCAAAATTTATTAAGTTGTTGCTTTAGGAGGTATTGCATGGCTCATATGTGGCCACATGGTCCAGAGACTTTGGATCTACAGTCTGGGCCAATGAGTTCACATGGAAGCAGCTGTCAGGGCTTTAGGAATTATGGGGATTAGGGATGGGGAGGTTATCCACCCTGATCAGAAAAAAACACCAAAGTTTTTAGCCTGGGCACTGGGTACCTAAAATTAATCACAGGTATCTCTGCAAAGAATATTTATAAAGCAGTGGGATTGAGCCCTTTGTGTGACTGCAGTGGTGGGGTGAGGATGCTGCCATCAGAGCTTTGGTTGGCTGGATATTCTTTCCACCTGCCTACTGTAGGCACTCCAGATTTCTTGTTCTTTTATAACCACCACAAAACATCTCCATATGCTTTGTCATTAAACACATTTATCATGCTTTACACTTAGGATTGAAACCCAACCATGAACAGCTTTGTAACTTGGTGTACCTCACAGTGATTCCATAAAAAAACAAATAAACAGAGAAATCTCCACATTTATCATGCTTCTGCATGATAATGTTGAAATTTTCTGTTAATCCATTGTGTCAGTTCCACATATTTTTAGAGGGCATTGTTTTACATAGCAAGGACTTCTATGTTCTATGTGTGTCTTTTATGTTTTCAGTTCTTATGTGCACATTAAAATTTATGAGAATTGGGTGATGATGTTTTCAAAGTAGTTTGAGATCATGAAAAACACCATGGACATTCATGAGTGACTCTCTGCTAGTAGTCAAAGAAAAATCCCAGCTCACTACAGTTCCATGTGAGTCAACCTACTTACCTTGTGTATTAGATATTGCTTACACATCTTGTAGTTTGGTCCTAAGTTCTAAAGTATAAATAAATCAAACTTTTAGTGTTCTATTAATTAGTTATGAACAAAATGTTTTGTTATGAATGATGATTAAAAACAAAACTGTAAAGTACCACAATATGAAATCTAAGAGCCTCTTCATCATTAATGAATAAGAATAAACAATTCTATGTCTGGAGGACATTGATATGTAATATTTCTATCAAGAAGAAGTAAAGAGCAAGGCAGGTGTCCCCATAAGTCATTGGGTTCTGGGTAAATACTATTAAATTCTAGACTCCCATAGGTGATTCTCCCATAGGCGAAATGAACTAAATGCCTGCTTAGTGAGGTAAATACTTTGTTGCCTTTCTTGTTAGCTTTCAGTTATACAAATGAAACAAAGGGATGTTTTAAGAATTACTTTAACAGTTAAATTACCCTAAAGAGCATTAGATATATGTTTGTAAACTTGGATATTTGCTCCCAGTTTCTTTTTCAGTCAAATCCATTTTCACTTGGTATAAGCTTCACGAATCATGACCATCCTGTTATTCGTTGATTTCCTCAAGCAGGCCCCAGTAACGTCTCCTTCATCCTAGGCCTGAGATTTTTAAGAAAGTGCTATATTCAAGGCTCTTTAGGAGAATGAGACCCATCATTGTTACTGATATTTGGCATATTGGGTACGCCACGGGGAGTTTGCCAGACTCTGCCGTGTGGGCAGGTTACAATCGGTAGCCTGCCAGTTTGTCCAAAGTAGGAATGAGATAGTAAGATGTCATAATAAGATGTCATAATAAGCTTATGGTTTGTTTTTTGTCTCTTCTGTTTATTTGGGGAGCCATACTCAGTAATGCTCAGAGGCTACTCCTGACTCTATGCTCAAGGATCGCTCTTGCTGCTGATCAGGGCAAGATAAGTGGTGCCAGAGATTGAATATCCAGGAAAACACTTTAACCTCTTTACTAGTTTTCCTGTGCTTGTCTTTATTTCTTTTAAAACATAGATGTTTTCAAAATGATTTGAAGAACAATTGATATAGAAGGAAGAATGAGAAAAATTTTATGGAGCAACTAATGTTTCATTTTAACCTGAAAATCTTAGATTTTTTCCCCTATAGATTTATGTATAAATTTTTTCTGGGAGAAAAAAAATGTATCTTAAAAAGGTACTTAAAAAGTTTGTGGAGAGAAGTGTGCTTAAAAAAGTTATTTGTACAATGACCCGGAGGACAACCACACGTTAGGGGAAAAGGGAGCTCAGAAAGAGAAGGGAACACCAAATGAAGGGTGTTGGGAGGATCCGCCCACGATGGGAGAGCACGCTGAGGGTAGACTGTCGACCAAGCATGATTGCCACTCAATGCCTCTTTTGCAGACCACGGCACTCAAAAGGAGAGAGAGGGAAATGCCTTGCCACAGAGGCAGGGTGGGATGGGGGCTGGGGGGGGGGAGGGGATGCTGGGATCCGTGGTGGTGGGAAATGCGCACTGGTGGAGGGATGGGTGTTTGATCATTGTATAACTGAAACCCAAGCACAAAAATGTGTAGGTCTACAACTGTACCTCATGGTCTCTCACTATTAAAAAATAAATAAATAAATAAAAGTTATTTGTATAAAAGCTAAAGGCAACTAAGTGGGAAAGAAAAAGGAGAGGAGGAGAGGTACTTGGGGACATGGAGAAATAATGTCATTTTGGTGGTGGTACAGTAGGATTGTAAGCATAAAATAATGTTAATACTATCATAAATCATGATACATCTATACAAATAAATGAACAAAGGACCAGGGAGATAACTCAAAAGTCTCAAGCACATGATTTGCGTGTGGGAGGCCCAGGTTTGATTCTTGTCAAGGAGTGATCACAGAGCACAGTGGCAGAAGTAGCCCTCAGGATCTTCTGGGTGTGACTCCAAGACACAAGAACAAAAAAAAAATAATAATAAATAAAATAATAAATAAAAATGTATTTTTAAATGAAGATGAAATTTTAAAAGTGAATTTCTAACTTCTAGTGAATTATCCAGGGTAAACTTCTAGGCCATACATACATGCAAAAATCAAGATTAAGCAAATCATGTTCACTGCATGATAAAAAAGAAGCCTTTCTCTTTGTTCTGTTCCCATACAGGATAACATTAAATGTTTTTAAATATACTTACTCAATAAACTGATTAATGATCAGTAAAACCCCAATTATAAGGGTTTTTATTTATTAAAATAGTTATCATAAGCATTTAGAGAGCAAAAAAGATTTTATTTTGCTTTTCTTTTGGCAGGTGGGGGAGGTCATGCCTGGCAATGCTCAGGGGCTCCTCCTGACTTACCAGGAGTAACCTGGTAATCACTCCTGGTAATGCTTGAGGGACTATAATAGGATGCCAGGGATTGAACATGAGTTAGTCATGAGCAAGGCAAATGCCCTATTCACTTTGCTATATTTCTTGTCCCAAAGATCTTATTTGTAACAAAAATATTTAAATATCTATCAAAAGAAATTTAGTTCCACACATTGGGTTTTTATACAGCCCTGTAAAATTATACTTTGGGGGGGCACGTTACCACAGACAGGTCAAGCTGTACCTGTAGGGGAGTGCATCAGCATCCTGATGGTGCCTTCAGGCTTCCTGACACCCCAATATTGCCTCTGTGTCTTTGGATAGACCCCAACAACTTGGGACCAAGTTCACCAGGAAATTACATGGCCAAAAGTTAGGTATGTGGAAGCCATACCCACAAACCGCCTTTGGCTCAGCTATACAAACTTACTTATTGGCTTTATTTCAGAGATCCATAGATAAATCTTTAAAAAGATCATTCTATGTCTGTCCCTCTCTGACTCATCTCGCTTAGCATGATACTTTTCATGTAGTACCTCTTGTATGTAAATTTCATGACTTCATCTTTTCTAACAGCTACATAATACTCCATTGTGCATATGTACCAAAGTTTCTTTAACCAGTCATATCTTCTCGGGCACTCAGGTTTTTTCCAGCTTCTAGCTATTGTAAAGAGTGCTGCAATGAACAAACAAGTGCAGATGTCACTTCGACTATACTTTTTTGCCTCTCCAGGGTATATTCCCAGGAGTGGTATTGCTGGGTCAAATGGGAGCTCAATTTCTAATTGAGAATCGTCCATACTGTTTTCCAAAAGGTCTGAACCAGTTGGCATGAAATTTACATACAAGTGGTGCTACATGGAAAGTATCATGCTAAGCGAAATGAGTCAGAAAGAGAGGGACAGATAAAGAAAGATTGCATTCATCTGGGGAACATAAAGTAACAAAATAAGATACTAACACCCAAGAATAGCCGAGATAAATATCAGGAGGGTTACTCCATGGCATAGAGGTCAGTCACACACGGTAGGGGTAAAGGCAGCTCAGATAGAAAAGGGAGCACCAAATAAAGGGTATTGGGAAGATCCGTCCCAGATGGGTGATGCATGCTGAAAGTAGACTAGAGACCGAACATGATTGCCTCTCAGTTCCTCTTTTGTGAACCACAGCACCCGAAAGGAGAGAGAAAACAAAAGGGAGTGCCCTGCCACAGAGGAAGGGTGGGATGGGGGGATGGAGGGGTAGGAGGGATACTGGGATTAGTGGTGGTAAATGGGCACTGGTGGAGGGATGGGTACTCGATCATTGTATAACTGAAACCCAAGCACAAAAATTTGTAAGCCTACAACTGTACCTCATGGTGTTTCACTAATAAAAATTAAAAATTTTTTTTAAAAAAGATTAAAAGCCACAGTTAATCTTGGACCCACACATGATTGAACAGACTAGGGTAAATTGGAGGGGGGCAGGTTGGTCTGTGCCTGCCCAAGCAGAGCCCCCAACAGTCACTTGCTTCCACAATCCAAAATCGCCACCTTTCCTCTGACCTGATTCCACCGTCTCAGGACGGACCTCACCAAGATATATTCTGCTGAAAATTCAGGTATGCAGGTTTTATAACTGAAATCTTCAGGCTTTTGTGGAGTTGGGGTGGACTACCTCTCCCCACTTCCCAGTACATATGGAAGCACTGGCAGTCACCCCATGAACCAACTCCAGCGCCACCCTGTAAACTCTATTACTGGCCTTGCTTTAGAGATAAATCTCTGAAGAGATCAAAAGATCTTGAAAGAGATCAAAAGCCAGAGACACAGCAGCAAGTCCTAGAAGACAACACAGAGCCAGAGATATCTCCAGGCCCCATACCAAGCCAATTTCACTGGGACATCCCAGATGGAGCAGGTACACTCTCCCTGCCTACCCCAGATAGAATCCTGGCGACCAAGAAATTCCACAAGCAAGGCCCAGGTATGTGGGTTCTAGGCTTAAATCTCCATGCCACATGGCAGCAGAGGTGCTGGGCTGTTCCTCCCTGGCTCCCTGCCTGCTCGACGAACTGGCTGTCATGCCCACAATGTGTCTCTGGGCGCCATCTTACCGCACAAACAACCCTGGTCCAGAGACAACCAATTAAATCTCAAAGTGAATTAGTGCCCTACAGAAGTGTCTCTGGAATCCAACTATTTACAATTTAGGATTCCAGAAGCACATGGCTGCAGCACCCAAGATATTCAAAATGAACAATGTACAATAAATGGGGCTGGAGTGATAGCACAGAGGTAGGGCGTTTGCCTTGCACGCAGCCAACATGGCCGACCTGGGTTCGATTCCTCCGACCCTCTCGGAGAGCCCGGCAAGCTACGGAAGAGTATCTCACCCGCATGGCAGAGCCTGGCAAGCTACCCGTGACGTATTCGATATGCCAAACACAGTAACAACAAAGTCTCCAATGGAGACGTTACTGGGCCCGCTCGAGCAAATCGATGAACAACAGGAGGACAGTGACAGTGACAGTGACAATAAATGATCTAGCATCTCTCTCTAGAAGGTAGGCTTGAGTGATGGTGGGAAAATTCGAGTAAAATACAATGCCCAAAATTTGAGAGAGAGTATTGAGAAAATTGCCTGCCACAGAGGCAGAGAGGGGTGAGGACTGGGATGGGGGAGGGGGAGGGTGAGGACTGGGGTGGGGGAGGAGGATATACTGGGGACAATGGAGGTGGAAAGTGTGCACTGGTGGAAGGATGGGTGTTTGATCATTGTATGGCTGAATCTCGAACATAAAATTTTTGTAAAAATTTATAAAATTTATGTAAAAAACTGTATCTCAAGGTGATTCCATTAAAAAGAAAAGTAAAAAAAATTGTACTTTGGAAAACAAATGATTGTAGTATATTTTGATATAAATGTTAAGAAAATATAGATATTATTATAATTTAATGCAACTGTTAATTAAATATACATTGAATTTAATTCCTTTACGTTCAAAATGTATAGTTGTATAAAAATAAGGGGAATCATAATAAAAATAATAAGAGATAAATATTAATCATTTATCTTTGTTGGTATTAACATTAACTGAAATTTTTTTCCCCCTCTGGATTTTTACTTACTGCATGTAAGTTTTTAATTTAGAAAAAGCACTATTTTAAGAATCCGAAGAAATTCCCTAATCATACAGCAAGGTATTTGTCCAGACAAAGATAACATGCTTTGTTTTCTGTGAGAAAATATTTGTGTAAAAAGAACTTGAAGGAGGAGGGGAATTTGTCTGAGAATTCCCAGAGTAACAAAGATAGAAGAGACCTAGATGTCGCTCAGCCCTTTCTGATGCCAAAGGAATTGAAACTGCTGGGTGGACTGGATCCACTCAACACAACTAAGTAACAGAAGAGACCCTCAGAGTTTATAATCATCTCAAGCAGAGAATCGGGACAAAGCATTTGTCAAAGAGGACTCAGGTGCTGGGTCCTGATTGTGTTAAAACAGATACCTATCCTGCCCCACACTTTATGCTCTGGTCTGATGCTTTATTATTTATTTATTTATTATTCATTTACTTTTTGTCTTTTTGGGTCACACCCAGCAATGCTCAGGGGTTACTCCTGGTTCCGCACCCAGGAATTAAAACTGGTGGTGCTCAGAGGACCAAATA
This sequence comes from Sorex fumeus, assembly GCF_029834395.1. Classification (NCBI taxonomy): domain Eukaryota; kingdom Metazoa; phylum Chordata; class Mammalia; order Eulipotyphla; family Soricidae; genus Sorex; species Sorex fumeus. The sequence goes on from NW_026606155.1 coordinate 36,520,380, forward strand.
GGGATGCTGGGGATTGAACCCTGGTTGGCCACACACAAGGCAAACGCCCTCCCTGCTGACTATCACTCTGGTCCTTGGTCTGATGCTTTATTTATTTATTTTTTTATGTTTAATTTTTTAAATTAAATTTATTTATTTATTTTGAATACCCATCCACCAGTAACCATTTCCCACCACCACGGATCCCAGTAACCCTCCCACCCCCCATTCCATCCTCATCCTACCCTGCCTCTGTGGCAAGGCATTCCCTTTTGTTCTCTCTTTCCTATTCGGTGTTGTGGTTTGTAAAAGAGTTAAGCCTGACATTCAGGGAGAAACGTTGGAGAATTTACTTTCCATTGACCACTTTATATATAAGAAGATGTCGCACGGCTGCATAAGAGTCTGCGCGGTTTGGAGTAAGAGTCCCGGTTCCTGCATAAGTGAGCTATGCTTGTAGAGGCTCATGGTCACCGGGGTTCCCTCTGGAGGAGGCAGGATGCAGCACCTACCCCATCTGGGACTTCCCGGTGATCTCAGCTCTCTTCGGGACTGGGAGCATTCTCGGTAGCTGTGGAGCCCCCTCCCCCTGCGGCCTTTCTTCTCTGTGGCTGTGTGCTGTAAAGATGGCCGGTCTGATGCTTTAGACCATGAAGAACATCCCAGGAATCTATAGTGCTATCACCATTAGAGTTTCTCTATGCTAAGGAGTTATTCTAAGTGAAGGGAACCATGCTGTTGAAACTGTAAAAGGAGAGGTGAACCTCTCTTCTCCTTGTACCTCCAAGTTGACAAAATGGTACCTATCAGTAAAATTAATTAGGAATACATACAAACAAGAAGTTGAGAATAAGTGATCTAAAATGAGACAGAGAAAGTATTTAAAAGTCAAGAATTATTAATATTTGAAAGCCCCTTAATAATCAAACTATCAAATTAAAAGTAGCAAGATGATATGAAAAGCAATAAAAATAGTCTTAGGAATATCCTAGGTAAACAATATCAATATTTTGTCTATGTCCTTCAAAATTCTCCATAAATAGGATGGAACGTCACACATAATTGTTTGCAACCTACTCAACTTGAAAAGCTGCATAATATTCTGTCTGCCTTTGGCAACTTTCCTCTACAGAGTTTTTCCCCTACTTCTTGTAAAAATACACAAATGAAGTCTGATGGAAGAGGAAAGAGAATGGGACTTATTAATTAAAAGGTAAATTTGTGAAGCTCAGTAGGCAGAGTGTTCTGACTTGTGAGACTTGCTTTCCTATTTCCTTAGGTAAAGCAATTGAGTCCATATTTGGACTCACTTCTCTTTCTCACAGACATTATAGCTATTCGGCGATAATACCTTTTTATCTTCAGTTGTAATAGTCTTGTGAGATAAAGGAACATCAACTCTGCTAAACTCTGATAAACTCTCTAGAGTTACACCGGTCAGTATTATCCCTGTCCTATCTTGTCTGACCTTTTTCTATCATTCCAAGTCAGAAGCCTCTAGAAGTATGTAGATGACCTGTGAGTCCAGAGGAGTTAAATACATCTGTTCTGAACAGGAACGTAAGACCAATCTATGACTCTCTAGGATGAGAGTAAGAGGTTTTGGGAACGAGTATGGGGAATATCACAATTAATTTAGCCAGAAATGTTCTATTTGTTTTTGGGCCACACCAGCTGTGCTTGCTTGGGGCCTTGCTTCTGGCTCTGTGCTCAGGGAACACTCTGGTGTTGCGTGGGGGACCAGATGCAGTGTTTTGCCATCAAATCCTGGCCAGCTGTATGCAAGGCAAGGCTCTTAATCCCTCTATTATCTCTTGGGGCACAGGCCAATTTTTTTTTATAGATGAGCATTTAGTTTATTTCTGCTTTTTCTGATTTTGACCTGTACATTAGTTTATTTTTGTACACCTATCTTAACACATTGATTTTTATTATGCCTGTAATGATAATTGTCCTAACATGAAAACCTGAAGTAAGAGTTTGTAAAAAGTGATATTTATTTTTGTTTTGAGAGCACTCCCAGCAGTCCTCAGGACTTATTCCTGACTCTGTGCTCAGGGTGATTGTGCTTAAGAGAACATACGTGGTGCTCGAGATCAAACTGGAATTGGCCACATGCAAGTGCCTTAACCTAGCACTATTTCTCCATTCCCAAAATGTTATTGCTTTTAATGCAAATTTTTGATGCCCTTCAGAAAGAGTACAGCAACTTATTCTTCATGAAAGCATATAAGAACAGTTTTTTTATTTTATCACCAACCCTATATATTATCATTACATTAGACATAATTTAGATAATGTTTTAATATAAAATGTGAAAATGGTACATAATTATTTTACTTTTAGAATATAAAATAATTATGATAATCATTATGATACCACTTATTTCAGATTTAATATAAGGTCAACTCTATTAATTGAGAGCACTAAATCCTAACCACTAAAGGTTACTCACATTTCTGTTATCTGGATACTTACACATTTTATTTTTTCTAAGAATAGTGCATTGAGATGTGAGATAGTCATTAATTCATGCTTTAATGAGACATAGAAAAGGGGATTTTTGTTCTTTTTTTTCTCTGTTGTTTCTTGCTATACAAGTGTGTCTTAAGCATTAGGAAAATCAAGTTTCTTCATAATTTCCTTTTTGGTTATATGTCTTCATTAACATTTCTATTGGACAAAAGTCACCTATAAATCATGACAAATATTAATTTATATAACAATAAAATCAACAAAAGAATTAAAATAATTTCTCAAAGTGACTTTTGAATGCAATAAACGTCTTTTGTTTGATATATTTAAAAATGGAAGTTAGTGCAAATAAATATTAAGAAATACTTAGTAAATTTGTTATTAGTAGAGATACTGAAATTTATTTTTATGCATTTTAAAATTGAGTAAATGAAGATAAATATAAGTATTTATATTAGTGGGAAATGGGATCTTACTAAGGAAGGAATAAAGGTGATAGAAATAGAGTGGAGCAACAAGATGAATGATTCTTTTACTTTTAGATGGGGCTGGAAGTTAGTATGAACTTATGATTTTATGTATATCAGATTTGCCTCTAGAACTTCCAAATTTATAAACGTGCTCCATCAGGAAGCCGAATGCATAAAAACAGCTGTGAGGTTTCCAAGAAACATTTACTCTCTAATGTGCTCAGATGTTGACTTTGGGACCACTGGCAAAGAATTAGCTCCCAGGTATAGGAGTTAGGAACACTAGGGAATTCTTCTTAGAAAGCTAAATCAGGACTTGCCCCTTTACCAAGCAGGAAAGGGTATTTTCCAATTCCTGACCAGAAGAATTCAATTATTACTACGGTATCAAAGATTCATGCTGTGTTTAATTTTTTTTAAATGTTCTGTTCTAAATTTATTTTAATAGGAAATGAAGACTTTGTCTTTTGTACTGTAGGTGATTATACCAAATGAAGCCACACAATGGAGAGAAATGCAAAGAGATCTTGGAGAGATAGTACAGCAGGTAGAGCATTTACTTTTTTTTTTTTTAATTGAATCACCAGGAGATACAGTTACAAAGCTTTCATGTTTGAGTTTCAGTCATACAATAATCAAACACCATCCCTCTACCAGTGCACATTTCTACCACCAATGACCCCAGTATCTCCCCCCTTCCCAACCCTCCCCCTGCTTCTATGGCAGACAATTTCCCCAGTATGCTCTCTTTTGGGCATTATGGTTTGCAATATAAACACTGAGAGGCTATCATCTTTGGTCCTTTATCTAATTTCAGCACACATCTCCCATCCCGAATAATTCCGTTCACCATCATTGACTTACTGATCCCTTCTCTATTTCAGCTGCCTTCTCCTCCAGTAGAGCATTTACCTTGCATGGGTCCCATCACTAGAATCTCATTTGGTCTGCTGAGCAATGTCAGTAGTAACTCCTGAGTGCAGAGACAGGAGTGAGCCCTGAGCACTGCTGAGCGTGGTTCCAAAACAAAAATAAAACCAAAAAGGGAAGAGATTTTGAACTTATTTAAACTTGATTAAATAACTGGACGGGATTTTTGGAGTTTCTCCTGTGGGAAAGGAAAGGTAAGTCATATATTCTTGGATATTTTGAGTAGTTTAAAAGGGTGTTTCTGAAGAGACTGCCTGTTGTCCTGAATATTAAGGTTCTTCTCTGTAATGAATATTTACTTTCATTCTGTAAAATTGTAAATATTTCCACTTACATTAACTCTGTAATGAATCTCTTCTGTGAATAGTTAACCACTCTCAGGTTTCTTTGCACTTAGATGTGGCCATGAATCCTTGTTCTGGTTAATCATACATAAATGGTAGTGTTGGATACAGATTTATGCTTAAATCTTTAAAAAGAGGAAACTTGACTCAATCTATAATCTCCTTTTTCCTACCGTGAGTCCACTGTAGATGAGTGGTAAGTCAAGATGGACCATAAGATAGCACAACAAAATAGAAGTCTGAATCTCAAATGACCTTAAGGAGGAGATCTCTTAAACCAGTACTGTGCCATCTACCCTAGACTGATGAAATAGAGAAATAAATGTCTAACTAGCTTAAATAGAAAAACTGTTGGTTTTGGACTCTTGTTATATACAAACCAACTTATATTCCAATTTACATATACAAGATTATATCTTAGTATATTTTGGCACGCTACAGTTATGAAATGCATGGGAATTAAAATATTTTTGCATGAAATTTTGTTGAGAAATAAAAGTATTAGTTAAGATAATTTATTAGCTAGATGAACTGATTATGAGTTTATTTTGAAAGTGAAAAATGTTATACATATTTCTAGTTTTTCATGAAAAAACACTTTACATCTGCTTTCAGACAGATGTTTTAAAAATGTTTGTTTTTTATTCCTTTTATAAATGGAGGCTTTATAGTTTCATTTTAATTTGTTACTGGGAAGGTATATTTTCCAAACAGAAATATTTTTTGAAGCATAAAGACCTTCAAACACCATTAAAAATCCCAAATGGTTTACATTAAAACTACCCAGAGTTCTAAGTTTAGATTTCTTTTAGAAAGCCAATAGTTTATTTTTTAAAAGGAGACAAGCAACATAAACATACATGTGTCAAATGTAAATTATTAAAAATAATAGCATTTATCTAACAAATGAAGACAAGGAACTTTTACCCTTTATTTTGAAATTTCAAGAATAAATCTATTTTGGCATATTTTGAATAAATTGACGTTCTTCTATTTTATTTAAAAAGTAGTTATTTGGCCTCAATTGGGCTAGGCTAGCTTCACTTTCCAAAGAATTTTGGCCAAGATTTTACTGAGTTTTTATTATAAAAATATGCACTTGTTTTTCAATGTATTTTTAATTCAATGAGGCAGCATAGTTTACAAGAATATAAATGTTTATATTCTTGAAGTTCAGTGTTTCTATACCATGTTTACCACCAAAGGCCCAATAAGCTTCCACCACAGCCCATAGCACCCTTCTACATACTGTATATACTGTTCAAGTTCCTGCCTTAAGAAACCTCAGTTTCTGTTGTAGGAATCCAAGGTTTGTTTTCATTGGATATTGTCTATTCCCTTCCTTTGTTTCTCTGTATATTAGCTATGAGTAAGATCATCTGGTGTTTGTCTGTCTTCAGTTAGTTCCATCAGAATAGTAGCAAAAAGCAAGATTTCACCTTTTTTGGGTTTTTCTTCTTTTTTGGGGGGGGTCACACCCAGCAATACACAGGGGTTACTCCTGGCTCTGCTCTCAGGAATCACCCCTGGTGGTGCTCAGGGGACCATATGAGATGCTGGGAATCTAACCCGGGTTGGCCACATGCAAGGCAAATGCCCTGCCTGCTGTGAAATTGCTCCAGACCCTCACCTTTTCTTATAGTTGATTAGTATTGCACTGTGTATATATACCATATCTTCTTTGTACACTCAACTGTTTTTGGGAACTCTAGATCTTGACTATAGTAAAATTGTGCTGCGATGAACAGAGTTGTTCCTGTAGCTATGTGGATTAATGTTTTTATATTCTTCAAGAGTTGGCTGGGTGTGGAATTGCTTGGCCATAAGGAAGTTCTATATTTAATTTTTTGTTTTGTTTTTTTGGGGGGCCTCACTGGGCAATGCTCAGGGGTTACTCCAGGAATTACTGTGCTCAGGAATCTGCACTCAGGAATTACTCCTGGTGGTGTTTGAACCATATGGGATTCTGGGGATTGAACCGAGGTATGCTGCATGCAAGGCAAAGGTAATACCTGTTATACTCTCTCCAACCCCATTTTTTTTTTAAAGAACTCTGAATGCTATTTTCCATAGAGGCTGAACCAGTTTATATTTCATCAGTTGTGAATGAGGATTCTGTTTTTTATATCCTCACTAGTACTTGTTCTTTCTGGATTTTAAAATATAGGCCATTCTTACTGGTATGAGCTGATATTTCATTGTTATCTTGATTAGCATTTTTTTGATGATCAGTGATGCTGAGGTGTGTGTTTGTGTGTGTGTGTGTGTGTGTGTGTGTGTGTGTGTGTTTTGGTCAGTTTCCTAGATTTAACTGAAAAATCCTGCAACTTCTCAGCAAATGTGGGGGAGGGCGACAGGCACTGGAACAGGAAAAACTCGACCTTGTAAAATCTCCCTGAAGTGAAACCTTGCAAGGAGGAGTAACTAGGAAGAGATAGTAAAACAGAGTACCTGCATCTTATGTCTGGCCTTGAGCCTTACTCGACTCCCTAGTCCTGTATGCCTAAAATGAATAAATTGTCACGTATGCTTTAAGCAAGTCATTCTAACCAGAACCTTGAAGGGGATTGGACTTGCGACAAAGCAGAAAGGAAAAAGTGATAGGTCAATAGTGTTATGCTCTAATATGATTGAACCTCCTGTAGGACAAGTCTCTCTATACGTATGTGTGTATTTGGCAATAAACTTGAGCTTTGATCACTGAAACAGCTCCTGGAGGTGTTTCTCTGTGTGCTCACCCTCCTTTGCCCCACAAACAGGTTCCTGCCTGGACTGGGTGCACAATGTGTCTGGTGTTTTGAGGATAACAGTTCCCTAACAAGCTATGCCTTTTTTTCAAGAGCTTTGTTGTTTTGTCATACAATGAAAATAGATCACCTGATTTCAGCGAACTTGGTTCTCCAAGTATTAAGTTCTTCTCTAAAAGTGAACAACCAAAATTTTCATTGGTTGACCAATTTTTATATCTGAGAATCCATAGTTTTTATATACACATCAAATATGGCTAAGTATTGCCAAGTGCCTTCCATTACTTCACAACAGAATAGAAAAACACAATTCAAACTAAACTGAGGATAGAGCAATCAGGATTCAGGGCAATGCTATCCATTATAAACAGAAAGAAGTTAAAGCGAAAATGTTGTCAAGGATTTACATGTATAGACCAACATCTTATTTAAAGTGTCATTTCTATGATGCCATTTGATTCAATGAACAAATTAGGCGAAAAGGCAGGGAAATACATTTCTCTGAAGAGACGTGGGCTGGAGCGATAGCACAGTGGGTAGGGCGTTCGCCTTACAAGCGGCCAACATGGCCGACCCGAGTTCGATTCCTCCGCCCCTCTCGGAGAGCCCGGCAAGCTACCGAGAGTATTCGATATGCCAGACACAGTAACAACAAAGTCTCCAATGGAGACGTTACTGGGCCCGCTCGAGCAAAGAAGATATGGGTCAATGTTTAAACAAATGGGATCTTAATTTCTTCAAGAAGTGAGTAGATGCATCTTACTGTACATGCTAATATATACTCAACATTCTGCATTACATTTGTATGTACCCCCATGTTACTTTTTTTTAATCTCTTAGACTGTGACTATCAGATCTGGCCATAAAAACATTGATAGCAAAACCCAGATCTGACTTAAATGACAAGTAGCTCTTCACCAAAATATATACTGAAGATTTTAGGGTCCAGTATCAGGAGATAGAGCAATGCAAATGCTTTGCAATCATGTTAAGTACAGCTACTTTGAACACCACCAAACATACTACTGATTACTCTGCTTTTAAACACAAATGTAAGTCTAAAGTTAGCATTATATTTAATGCTCTAAATTTTATACTATACATATCGATCTCTGTCCATGTCTCATAACTGATTTATCACATATTAAAAAGTGCTGAAAAAGAGTGACAATGATGGCAGTGCAGTAAAGGTGTGAGAGCTGGCAGTGGCAGCTGCTCTCAGAGTCTGAACAGTGGGGCTGATGGCGCCATAAAATTTCTGTGCAAATGACCTAAGTTCCCTTTAAATATTTTCTTTCAAAAAATGGCTTTAAGTGGAACCAAACTAGTGCGTAATGCTGGTCAGAGTGGGACTCGTGAAGATGGCAGTGGTGCCTGCACGGGCTTCAAGGTTGATGGAGCTACTGCAGCTCTAGGTGCTATGCACAGCTGGTTGCTGTGGTGGGAAATGTAAACTGGTGGAGGGATGGGTGTTGGAACGTTGTATGACTAAAACCCAATTATGAACAGCTTTGTGGTGATCTAAAAAGAAAGCTTAAAAAAAGTGCTGAAAACTCTATTTACTAATATAATTTATTTCTTAGCTTAATTTTATTATTATTGACAGTGCTCTCCATGAAACTATCCCTTTTCAAACTTTCAGGATTTATGAAAAGCTACCAAAAGGAATGCCTTATACAGATGAAGATGTGACCTGGCACTATCCTCAAGGCCTACAAGTAACACGAGTGTCTATGAAGATATTGGGCTCTGGAGTTGAGTCATATTAAATCTTCCAGGTTATGTGTGATGGTCCTGGAAAACAGAATTCTACAGACTTTAGGAAAATAACCTCTCCACCAAATCTTGGGGAAAAGAGTTCCACTCCCATCTCTCCAACATTCTTGGAGTTTTTTCAAAGTTTTAAAAATAGAATTTTAAAAAAGCATACCACAATTTATTTAGTCATTATTCACCTTCCCTAAGACAAAGGAAGATTCACAGGTACAGTGCCATGAGAAGGTCAACCTGTACCTGTGGGGTTAGTGCATCAGCAGCCTGATGGTGCCTTCAGGCTTCCTGATACCCCAAAATTGCTGCTGTGCCTTTGGCCAGACCCAAACAATTTCTGACCAATTTTTCCAAGAAATTGAATGACCAAAAGTTAGGTCTGTGGGAGCCATGCCAACAAACCACCTCCGGCTCAGCTATACAAGCTCATTTATTGGTCTTGTTTGGGAGACCCATAAATAAATCATGAAAGAGATCAAAAGCTGCAGTTAATTTTGGACCTATGCATGGCTGAATAGAACAGGGTAAATCAAAACGGGGGTGGGTTAGTCTGTTGCCCACCCAAACAGAGTCCCCAGCAGCCGCTTGCTCCCACAATCCAAAATTGCCACATGCCCCAGACCAGACTCCATTGTCCCAGGACAGATCTCATCAAGATATTAACCTGATGTTGGGTCTTTAGTCCATTTTCATTTGACTTTTGTGACTGGCAATAAAAAGAGGTCTCGGTTCTTTTTTTTTTTTTTTTTTTTTTTTGCATGTAGCTGCCCAGTCACGGCAAGCTACCAGTGACATATTTGATATGCCAAAAACAGTAACAAAAAGTCTCACAATTTGTTGTGAGATGTGACTGGTGCCCACTCGAGCAAATTGATGAACAACGGGAGGACAGTGCTACAGTGCTATCGTGCTACTTTAATTACTAACGCTTTGTAGTACAGTTTGCTTTTGGGGAATGTGATGCTGCCTATCTTCTTTTTGTTGTTGTTGTTGTTGTTGTTTTGTTTTGTTTTATTTATTTAATTTTTTTATTAGTGAAACACCATGAGGTACAGTTATAGACTTACAAATTTTTGTGCTTGGGTTTCAGTTATACAATGATCAAGCACCCATCCCTTCACCAGCGCCCATCCTCCACCACCACTGATTCCAGTATCCCTCCCACCCCCCATCCCCCCCAACCCACCCTGCCTCTGTGCCCTTTTGTTCTCTCTCTCTCTCTCCTTTTGGGTGCTGTGGTTTGCAAGAGAGGCATTGAGTGGCAATCATGTTTGGTCTATAGTCTACTTTCAGTATGTTTCTCCCACCCTGGGAGGATCCTCCCAACACCCTTTATTTGGTGCTCTCTTCTCTATCTGAGCTTCCTTTTCCCCTAGCACGTGTGGCTGGCCTCCAAGTCATGGAGCAAAATTATTGGTACGAATCTCAGACACTACTGAGTGTTAGTTTCCCATTTTGTTGCTTTATGTTCCCCAGATGAATGCAATCTTTCTGTGTCTATCCTGCTCTTTCTGACTCATTTCGCTTAACATGATACTTTCCATGTAGTACCACTTGTATGTGAATTTCACGACTTCATCTTTTCTAACAGCTACATAGTACTCCATTGTGTAAATGCACCAAAGTTTCTTTAACCAGTCATCTGTTCTCGGGCACTCAGGTTTTTTCCAGATTCTGGCTATTGTAAAGAGTGCTGCAATGAACAAACAAGTGCAGATGTCACTTTGACTATACTTTTTTGCCTCTCTGGAATATATTCCCAGGAGTGGTATTGCTGGGTCAAATGGGAGATCAAATTCTAATTTTTTGAGAATCGTCCATACTGTTTTCCAGAATGCCATGCACAAAATTAAGATCAGAATGGAATTATGACCTCAACATCAGACCGGGATTCATAAAGTTCACTGAAGACAAAGTTGGCAAAACCCTCCATGATATTGAAGCTAATGGTATCTTCAAAGATGTCACGCCACTGGCCAAGCAAGTGAAAACAGAGATAGACAAATGGGACTACCTTAAACTAAGAAGCTTCTGCACCTCAAAAGAAACAGTGACCAAAATACAAAGACAGATTGGGAAAGGATATTCACCAGATACACATCCGACAAGGGGTTGATATCAAGGATATACAAGGTACTGGTTGAACTCCACAAGAAGAAAACACCCAACCCCATCAAAAAATGGGGCGAGGAAATGAACAGAAACTTTCGCAAAGAAGAAATCTGAATGGCTAAAAGGCACATGAGAAAATGCTCTACATCACTAATCATCAGGAAGATGCAGATCAAAACAACAATGAGATATCATTTCACACCACAGAGACTGGCCCACACCCAAAAGAACAAAAGCAACTGATGCTGGTGCGGATGTGGCGAGAAAGGGACCCTCCTTCACTGCTGGTGGGAATGCTGACTGGCCCAACCCTTTTGCCTATCTTCTTTTTCCTTAGGATTGCTTTAGGTATTCATGGGGTTTGTGGTTCCATATGAATTTCAGGTGTACTTGATCTATTTCTTTGAAACATGTCATGGGTATTCTCATAGGGATTGCATTGAATCTATGTAATTTTGTGGAGTATTCTCAATTTGACAATGTTAATCCTCCCAATCAATGAGTAGGGGATTTCCATTTCTCGTGTCTTTTATTTCTTGTAGTAGTGTTTTCTTTGTATAGGTTCTTTACTGTGTACATGCCAAAAATAAATTACAAAAGGCCTCTGCGGCTCTCTCTCTCTCTCTCTCTCTCTCTCTCTCTCTGTCTCTCTCACTGCCTGTGTTTGGTCGTCTCGGGCAGCTTCTCCAAGCCCGGGGAGTTCGATGGCAAAGGAAGGATGAAGGAGGGAATGAGGGTCAGGCTGGTTGGTGTCAGTTGCAGTTTATTCCAATCTCACCTCCATTCTCCTCTGATTCTCCCTCTGCTTCTGCCTCCCCCCTTTCCAATCTTATAGTCTTAGTTAAATCCCAAATCATGAGGGGTTATGGTAATAATTACACATAGGTGTGGTCATACAATCAAAATAAGTAAAGTTTTTTTCTCACGGGAAGCTCCTCTAGGACAGATTCTCATTCAGCAGGACGACCCACTCAAGAGCACAATCCCATGGGTGTATTTCTCCGATCCTTGCCCAGTAAACATATAAATATTCATAATATTAATCGTTTTGTATGGACACAGGCAAGAGATACATTAAGCTTATAGTATTGCTCTCCTAGGGCCATCTCGCTATAGATCTCAGACTACAGTGCTCAGGCCAGATTAGTCTTTCCTAATTCTAGCAGGGTCCTAATCTTGCCATTACATTTTGGATAATGGCAGCATTTGTCTATGACCATGCTCTTAACTTATAGTTAAGTATTGTGGTGCTTTGGTCTAGCCCATTTCGATGCCAGGGTAGCTCACAGCTTGCTCTGGATCCATTCAGTTCACCATTAGGACCTTGCTTTTGGGTTTCTACAAACTAAGGGCAACTGAGGCTTAGTTGGGAAAGCAGATGCCCTGGAATGAATATTATTTGGAGTCAATTAACTCCTAAGTTACAAAAGCATAATATTAACTGTCTTCCTATGTCTACACAAAAAGGACATTGCTTTAAAGTATGCAAAAGACATAAGGAGAGGAGAAAGGCAATATATAATTTACAATACAAGTTCAGTGTCCTTAGAAGGATATGACCTTACAAGTTAATAGAGTATGATTAGGGGGAAAAAGGTGACAGACCGGTTGGGAAAGAGAGCACAGAGAAGTTACAGATAAGCACAGAGGAATCTAAATGACTCAGGAGCACTGTGATGGGTGTAACCCGATAAACCTAAGCTCCCTCTGGCAAGGGAGAAAGGACAAACCAATGTTATTCTACACTTCACCTCTTTAGTTAAACTTATTCTGGGTACTTGATTTTCTGAGGCATGATTCTAAATGGTATTATTTTTCTAATGTCTATTTCTTCTCCTTTGTTTATTAAATATAGAAAAATTATGGACTTCTGAGTATTGATTTTGTAACCTGCCACTCTATCATACAAATTTATTGTTTCTAGAAGCTTTTTCATGGAGTCTTTAGGATTCTCTAAGTATAGTATCATGTTATCTGCAAATAGTGAGATCTTGACTTCTTCCTTTTCTATCTGGATGCCTTTGTCTTTTTCTTGTCGCAGCTTTTAGTTTTCTCTTCATTGAGAGTAATGCTTGCTGTGGGCTTGTGGTAGATGGCTTTGACTATATTGAGGAAAGTTCCTTCAACTACCATTTTGTTAAGAGTTTTTATCATGGATCTTGTCAAATGCTTTTTATGCATCTAAAAGATATGATCATATGGTTTTTGTCCTTTCTTTTATTGATATGGTTTATTTTTGGTTGATTTGCAAATGCTAAACCATCCTTGCCTTCTCGGGATGAATCCTACCTGGTCATGGTGTATGATCTTTTTGATGAGTTGTTGAAGTCTATTTGCTAGCACTTTGTTGAGTATCTTTGCATCTGTGTTCATCAGGGATCACTGTATCACTGTCATCCCGGTGTTCATTGATTTCCTCTAACAGGCACTAGTAATGTCTCCATTTGTTCCTGTCACGTGCTAGTGTAGTCTGATGGCATATTGGGGGCTCTTTCAGGGTCAGGGGAATGAGAACCATCATTGTTACTGTTTTTGGCATATTGAGTACGCCACGGGTAGCTTGCCAGACTCTGGCATGTGGGCAGGATACTCTCAGTAGCTTGTTGGGCTCTCTAAGAGGTATGGAGGTTTTGGGGGCAGACTCTAAACACCTTTACAGGGTTTCCCAGTCAGGCATATATGCGGGCAGGATACTTTTGATAGCCTGTCGGGTTCTCTGAGAGCAAAAACTAGACGATAAGAGGTCAAGCTTCCAGGAGCTTGGTTTTATAGTCTCTGGATCTTGGCCGTTGGTGGGATTACATGGCAGTTAGCGGGTGTAACTGTCTAGCTACTGGAAGATGGGGGATCTGGGTGAAGGAGGCCCAGTCCCGATTTGAGCAGGCTTGGAGATCTCAGCCACGGGTCCCGCACACCTGGGTTCCTCAGCCGGTTCCTTCATGTGTGAGGCTTGTCAGAGCATGTGGATAGTGGTCTTAGCATGGCTGTGGCTGGGTTCCAGAGGTCTTCAGCTGCCGGGGCTCTGCTCAGAGCAGGGAGGAAAACTCAACCTGCCCCCTTCCAAGGGGCCCTGATGAGGACAGTCAGGTTAGGAGGCAGAAGACTCATAAGTATTATCTTAAACTCAAAATTATACTTGTATTATCAGGGATATCTGTCTGTATTTCTCTTTCTTTCTTTCTTTCTTTCTTTCTTTCTTTCTTTCATTCTTTCTTTCTTTCTTTGGTGTCTCTGTCTGCTTTGGGTATTAGGGAAATGTTTGCCTCCTAGAAACTCTTTGAGAGTTTCTGTTTCTTTTTTTTCCATTTTTTAAAATTTTTATTACAATTTCACATTCTTTTGCTTCACTACTGAGCTCCCCTTTCATTCAAAATTGGTTATAACCACCCAGATCTCTGAAGTCAAGATGTAACTACAGTGTGCAGCGAATCTAAAATGAAGAGCAAAGACACAATGTTAAGACTGACCTTTTTGATTCAGAATGTCCTTCCAAACTTCAATAGGAAATTTAGAAAATTTTAATTTTGAGTTCCCATGGTCCCAACAATGGCTTTGTAATTCCTTTATAGAGTTCAAGTATATAAGGAAAGGACTCACTTTTACACTTAAAACCAGAGGTTTCTTTTTATGCTTCCTCGCCAAGAACTGCAGATTTGAGGAAATTGTTATATAGCCCTACTTTTAAATGTTCCTTTCAAGTGTGCTTTGAATTGTTCAGAGAGAAGAGAAAGCGTTGAGCTCTTTAGAGGTATGCCTTGGCAGAAGCCCATTGAAAGGAAAGCTGAAATCATGGAAGCATCTCAGAAATACTGTTGGTGGTTTTGGAGGGAGTGACCAAGTGATAAACAAGTAGCTTCCTGAGAAATCCTAATATAGAGAAACACAAGCTGAGCATTATTGAACTTTAGTTATTGTTGAACACTACTTCATTATTTAGTAAGTCACTCACCCAATGTGTCTCTCTTAACTTTCCACAAAAAGACTACATTTCCCAGCAACAAAAACTACAGTGAGGTTATATGTCAACCTAAAGTTCAGAAAGAGGCTCTTCTATGTATCAAACTAAACCAAAACATGTAAATTTTTCTTTGTCCTAGGGGTAGAATACACCTCTACAAAACAACTCTTCATAGAGAAGGCAAGGGACGAACTGCCTAGTATAGGACTACATATTGTACCCTTCCCCTTCTCCCCCAACCTGAGAATCAAGGTTATCAATCAGAAACTGGTTGCTTGCTGCTCCTATAACAGTATCCTCCCTATATTCATCAGTTCATCATTACTGGTGAGTGGGAACCAGTAATGTCTCCATTGTGAGACTTGTTGTTACTGTTTTTGGCATATTGAATATGCCACGGGTAGCTTGCCAGGCTCTGCTGTGTGGGCAGAATACTCTCGGTAGCTTACCGGGCTCTTCAAGAGGGACAGAGGAATCCAACTCGGTCGGACATGTGCAAGGCAAACACTCTACCCACTCTGCTATCACTCCAGCCCACTGCTCCTATATGGAGCCTCAGTGTGACCTACCCACAATTTTCTTTTTTTTTCTTTTTTTTCTTGTAGGAGTACTGCTATTTATTCAGCCACTGATTAGCTGATTGAATTGTGCATGAACTCCACCTTACTTTTTTCCCCATTTTTTATAATTTTATTTATTGAATCACCGTGAGAGCAGTTACAAAGCTTTTGGGTCTAAGTCTCAGTCATACAATGAAACACCCGTACCTTCACCAGTGCCCATTCTCCACCCCTAACAACCCCAGTATACCCCCATCCCACACCCTCCCCCTGCCTGTGGGGCAGATGATTTCCACATTACTCTCTCTCTACTTTGATCACATTCACTATTTCGACACCAGACCCACCATTATTTGAGTTTTTACCCTAACACTCAGATCTGCTGAAAAGGCAACAATAGACAATTTGTGTTCTATTGCTGGTTATAGGGTTGGAGCGATAGCACAGCGGGTAGGGCGTCTGCCTTGCACGCAGCCAACATGGCCGACCCGAGTTCGATTCCTCCTCCCCTCTCGGAGAGCCCGGCAAGCTACCGAGAGTATTCGATATGCCAGACACAGTAACAACAAAGTCTCCAATGGAGATGTTACTGGGCCCGCTCGAGCAAATCGATGATCAATGGGAGGGCCTTTACTTTACTTACTTTACTGCTGGTTATGAATAACATAATATGTCACGTGGCTGCAGTAGGGCCATGTGGTTTTGAAATTCCAAAATTTTAACACTTAAATCTGGAGGAATTTCTGCCGGCTCCACCCCCCCATCCCGTGAGGCCCAACAAGTTTCGTCACTGCGGGCCCAAGCCTGACTGTCCAATGGCCTCTGGAGGATGACAGCCACCAAGTTGCCAAGAGGGAGCAGGTGGAGGGACAGCACCCATTCCCCCCTGGGGTGGCCCGGTGACAGTAACCTACTGCAGGGTCCGGACACATTTCTGCCAAAAGCTGCTGGGTTTCAAGATTTGTTTCTGAGTCTCTGGGATCAAGGCCGTTGAGCAGCTTGATGAGGAGCCAGAGAGGCCGTTTGTGGGCGATGACTTGGGGTCTCGTTGGGGTGGGGAGGACAGGCCCAGCTCCACCCCCCCCCCATCCCGTGAGGCCCAACAAGTTTCGTCATTGCGGGCCCAAGCCTGACTGTCCAGTGGCCTCTGGAGGATGACAGCCACCAAGTCGCCAAGAGGGAGTAGGCGGAGGGACAACACCCTTTCCTCCCTGGGGTGGCCCAGTGACAGTAACCTACTGTGGAGTCCGGATGCATTTCTGCCAAAAGCCACTGGGTTTTGAGATTTGTTTCTGAGTTTCTGGGATCATGGCCATTAAGCAGCTTGATCAGGAGCCAGAGAAGCCATTCGTGGGTGATGACTTGAGGTCTCGTTGGGGTGGGGAGGACAAGCCCGGATCCACCCCCATCCTGTGAGGCCCTGTGTGTCTCGTCACTGGGGCCCAAATGTGACTATCCAGTGGCCTCAGACGGATGGCGGCCACTGGGCCGCCAGGGGGAACAGGCCAAGGCATGAAACCTATTCCCACCTGGGTTGGCCCAGCACCGGTAGCCTACTGCAGAGACCAGACGCATTTCTACCTAAAGCCACTGGGTTCTGAGATTCGTTTCTGAGTCTCTGGGATCATGTCCATTAAGCAGTTCAATCAGGAACCAAAGAGGCCTTGCCTCCAATTATATAGCTAAGCCGGAGGTGGTTTGTGGGTGTGTTTCCCACATACCTAACTTTTGGCCATTTACTTTCTTGGCAAACTTTGCCCCAAGTTTTTGGGGTCTGGCCAAAGGCACAGCAGCAATTTTGGGGTATCTGGAAGTCTGAAGGCGCCATGAGGCTGCTGATGCACTCGCCTCACAGGTACAGATTGACCTGCTGGCAGCACTATACCCCCTCTGTTTCTTTAATTTCCTGGGGAAGCTTGAAAAAGATTGGCAGTAGGTCCTCTTTAAACGTTTGAAAGAATTCACTAGTGAATCCATCTGAGCCTGGGCTTTTGTTTTGGGTGAAACTTTTGATTACCATTTCAATTTCCTCAATGGTGATAGTTCTGTTCAGTTATTCCAAACCTTCTTGGTTCAGCCTTCTGAAGTTATATTAATCCAGGAATTTATCCATTTCTTCAAGGTTTCTTGTTTTCTGCTCTAAAGATTTTCAAAGTAGTCTCTGATGATTCCATGGATTTCTGTCATTTTTGTTGTAATGTCCCCCTTTGTATTTCTGATTCGGTTTATTAGGTTTCTCTCTCTCTCTGCTTTTTTTGTGAGTCTCACTACTGGTTTATCAATCTTGTTTATTTTCTCAAAGAACACGCTCTTGGTTTCATTGATCTTTTGGGATTTTTTTTGGCCGGGGGAGGGGAGATGGGGAACTCCAGCTCATTGATTTCTGCTCTAAGTTTTATTATTTCTTCCCTCCTGCCTGGTTTAGGCTCCTTTTCAAAAATCACAAATCATCCTGTTAATCGTCGATTTCCTCGAGCAGACCCCAGTAATGTCTCCTTCATCCTAGCGGTGAGATTATATTCAAGGCTCTTTAGGAGAATGAGACCCATCATTGTTACTGGTATTTGGCATATTGGGTATGTCACGGGGAGTTTGCCAGACTCTGTCGTGTGGGCAGGCTACATTCGGTAGCCTGCCAGTTTGTCCAAAGTAGGAATGAGATAATAAAATGTCATAATAGGATGTCGGGTGGCCAAGAATGCTGCCGCGCGGTTCTGGGAGCTGGTTTTTATAGTCTCTGAGTCTTGGCCGTTGATGGGATTACACGGTGCCAGGGGCCCAGTTGGTGACTCCCGCCTACTGGAATTTGGAGGATCTGGGTGGAGGATGCTCGGCCCAAATCCGAGTAGGCTTGGAGATCTCGGCCCTGGAACCCGCGTGACTTTGTCCCTCTGCCAGTACCTTCATGTGTGCGGAGAGTGGTCTCAGCATGGTGGTGGCTGGTCCTGGAGGTCTTTGGCTGCCGGAGCCCTGGTCGGGGTGGGGAGGAAAGCTCAACCTGCTCCCCTCCAAGGGGCCCCAGCGGCGAGGACAGTCAGGCGCGGGGGCAGGAGACTGCATTGTTCATTTTCCAAGAGCTTATTGAGGTGGACCCTTTCTTCCTTCCTGGTGAATGCTTGCAGAGCTATGAACTTTCCCCTTAAGAATGCTTTTGCTGTGTCCCAAAAGTTCTGGTAGCTTGTGTCCTCATTCTTATTTATTTCCAGGAATCTTTCAGTTTCATCTTTTATTTCCTCTCTAATCCACTGGTTGTTCAGTTGTGAGCTGTTTAATTTCCAGGTGTTTGATTTGATTATCCATTTTCATGTATGATTAACATTTATTTTCAGAGCATCATGGTCTGAAAAGACAGTTGATACAATTTCTATCTTCTTTATTTTACAGAGGTATGCCCAGCATGTGGTATATATTTGAGAATGTCCCATGTGCACTGGAGAAGAATGTATATTCAGCTTTTTGGGAATAAAAAGCTAACTCCCTTTCTTCTATTTCTTCCCTCAAATAAAGTATTTCCTGGTCGATTTATCAAGAGATGACAAAGCAGTGTTGAAATCTCCAATTACTATTATGATTCTATCATTGTCTTTCTTCAAGTCTATTAGCAGTCATTTTAAGTATTTTTTCATATAATTTATGCAAATTTATAATGTGCACAAATTACACGCAAATTTAATTTGCATATAAATTTGGGACTGTGAGTTCTTCCTGATGTACCAATCCCTTCATCATTAAGAAATGACCTTCACTGTCTCTCATAACCTTCTTCAGCCTGAAGTCTATGTGGTCTGATACTAGTATGCCACTCCAGCTTTTCTGAGGGGGTTGTTTGCTTGGAGAATTGTTTTATAGTCTTTGACTTTGAGCATGTGTTTGCTCTGATTGTTCAAAAGTGTTTCTTGCAGGTAGCAGAATGTTGGTTTCAATTTCCTAATTCATCTTGACACTCTGTGCCTCTTGATTGGTGCATTTAGTCCACTGATATTGAGAGACACTATTGAGATGGAGATTTGTGCCATCTTTACATAAGTGTTTGGTGTACTTTGGGGCTTGTATTTTCTTAAACTTCAGGATTCTATGAAGTTCCTGAGTTCTTTGTGTTGTGTATTGTTTCTTCAAACTGAATGAGAGCCTGACTGGGTAATGTATTCTTGGTAGGACGTTCATTTCATTGAGTTTGTTCACTATATCCCACACAGTTTTTGGACCCAGAGGGTTTCATCTGAAAAATATGTTGTGAATCTTAGGGATGCTCCTTTGAAAGCAATTGCCTTCTTTGATCTTGTTGATTTCAGTATTCTATCTCAATGGTTTTTGTCATTCTGATTAGGATGTGTCTTTGGGTATTTTTATTTGGATTTATTTTATCTGGTACCCTTCAGGTCTTCTAGATTTGGGTGCATGAACTCTTCAGCACTGGAAACTTCTTAGCAATGATAGCTTTAACGGTTGCTTCTTCATCAGGGTTTTCTTCTTGCCCCCCTGGTACTCCAGTGATTGTTATTCTGTTACTCTTGGCTTCATCCTGATTTTCTCTTGTCATCTGTTAGTTTACTTTGAGGGTCTTTCCCATCTTCTGCTGTGTCTAGAGATTTTCTGCATCTCATCTTGGAGTTCACTAATTCTGTCCTAAGCAGCTGTTACACTGATGCTGAGGTCTTCCTGTGAGTTTTTCATTTCATTTACCAGATTTTGTACATCTGTCATTTTTCCTTGTATTTTCATTTGCATTTTCCTCATTTCTGCTCTCATATCCTCCAGTATTTTGTTGGTGGTGTGTTCCATTGTTTTTTGAGCTCCTTATACATTATCAGTTCTATTCTAAATTCTTTATCAGAGAGGTTATATAGCTCATTATTACTCATTGGGTCACCTGGGCTAGATTCTTCACTCTCTAAGCCTGGTGAGTTTCTGAGTTGCTTTACCACTGGTGAACTTTGCAGTTTGGATTCTTGTGCTCAACATTGCTTTTGTGCTTTGGGGGGAGTGTTGATTGGAGTAGGGGCTAGTGGACTATTTACCTAATATGGTCAGGTGGTAGAGCTGCCCTAGTGGGTTTGAATGAGGCTAATTTGTGGGAATATGGTGCTGCCAGCAGGTCAACCTGTACCTGAGGGGCAAGTACATCAGCAGCCCGATGGTGCCTTCAGGCTTCCTGATACCCCCAAATTGCCACTGTACTTTTGGCCAGACCCCAACAACTTGGGACCAAGTTTCCCAAGAAATTAAGGGGCTAGAAGTTAGGTTTGTGGGAGCCACACCCACTATCACCTCTGGTTCAACTATACAAGCTCATTTATTGGCCTTATTTCAGAGACCCATAAATAAATCTTGAAAGAGATCAAAAGCTGCAGTTAATCTCAGACCCACACAAGGCTATACAGTCTGGGGTAAATCAGAGGGTGGCGAGTCAGCCTGGTACCTGCCCAAACAGAGCCCCCAGCAGATACTTGCTCCCATAATCCAAAATCCCCACCACGTCTCTGGCCTGAGTCCATTGTCTCAGAACGGATCTCACTGAGACACATTATGCTAAATATTCTGGTATGTGTGTTTTTTGGCTGAAATCTCCAGGCTTTCTTGGGTTTAGGATGTGCTACCTTCCCCTACCTCCCTGTACTTCTGGAAACCTTGGCAATCACATCCACACCCAAAGGCTGCCACCCAATTAAAAGCTACTCCAGCTTTACTATCTTGATAAAAATACTGAATGCCCTGAACAAACATCATGACTTCTTAGCACCTGTATTGCAAACCATAATGCACAAAAGGAAAAGGAGAGAGAGAGAGAGCAAGAAGGAAAGTGCCTCCCATAAAGGGAGTCTGGGAGTGGGGGCGGGGTGTTAGCAGATAGTGGTAGGGAAACATGAGAGTGATGGTAGGAAATGTACACTGGTGAGGGATGGGTGCTGGATTATTGTATGACTGAAACCCAATAATGAACAGCTTTGTAATGGTATATCTCATGGATATTAAATTTAAAAAATTAAATAAAATTAATGTGGAGTTCATGCCCAATTCAATCAGCTTAATCAATGGCTGAATAAATAGCAGTACTCCTACATTTAAAAAAAAAGAGGTCAATTTGTGGTTCTAATGGGATATGATGGTGGATATTAACTGTTGGCCAAGTGGCCACCTATTGGGAGACCATGCTCTCCTCCCAGGCCTTCTAACCTGGGGTGATCAAAAGTCACAGCTTGTAGATTGCATTAGTGATCAGGTAAGACTTGCTGCCTGGGATCCACGCTCGAGCACTGAAACTACTGCTTTAAAGGTCTTTTTGTTGGTTGATTGATTGGTTGGTTGGTTGGCTGGTTGTTTGGTTAGTTTGGCTACACCCAGTAGTGCTTAGGGCATACTACTAGCCTTGCACTTAGCAGTCACTCCCAGAGGGCTGAAAAGGACCATTTGGGGTGCTGGGAGATGAACCTGAGTCAGTTGCACATAAAGGCAAATGCCCTGCCCACTTTATTATTGTTCTAACTCCCTGTCTTAACATTCTCAACTGTTGATTTGTCTGCTCTTTCTTCAAGAACTTGTTTTACCAATTTTTTCACTTGCTTAGATCTTATTTTTCAATGAAGCTTTTCCTAAGAATCAACCTCCCTCTCTACAGGTTCTACTCTATCTATCTCTTATCATCTCCTAGCATATTATATAATGCTTATGTTCCTTTCCTTCTATTATTATTTGTCACTGTCACTGTCCTCCCGTTATTCATCAATTTGCTTGAGCAGGCCCAGTAACGTCTCCATTGTGACAATTGTTACTGTGTTTTGGCATATCGAATACATCATGGGTAGCTTGCCAGGCTTCGCCGTGTGGGCGACATACTCTTGGTAGCTTGCCGGGCTCTCCAAGAGGGGTGGAGGAATCAAACTTGGGTCAGCCATGTTGGCCGCTTGCAAGGCAAGCACCCTATTATTATCTAAATTCAACAATACTGTATTTTTGTCATATTACTTTAGGGGAAAAAGTCATGTTGCATTGAATGAGTATTGCTCATTCTACCTTATGGGCATGACTTCTTTTCCTGTAAAAAAAAAGTAGTAGTTTCCTTAAGAAATGGAGAATCTGTCAGAATTTTAAGAATCCTTTCACTTGTGATATCTGTATAAAGTCCCTCAGTAAGTTAGGTGCTTTATTTTTAGTTTAATTAAGGGTTTTTAAAAAAAATTTGGATACTAATCATCAAACTTTTTATGGAATTTTGTCTATATGAGTTATTCCCCTTCAACTTGCAAATTCAGCAATATTTTTGATTTTTAACATATTTCATCATAACATATGAAGCTTCCTTTTATTTTTATTTCTGTTGATTTTCCTCTTCTTTTCCTTGTTGTTGCTAGGATGACAGGGGCCAGGCATGTTCTTCAGAGATATGCCTATGTGCATAAACTTATATACTTTGTTGGGAATTCCAGGATCCACAGAAAACAGTACCTTGGGAATGCATTAGGCTTATGCTGGGAAGAGAACTCGTGGTCTCATACCGGCAAGTTGGGGATTCAATAGTGGGGCTCTCCCCAGTCTTCTGTTTTGTACTTTTGATACTTGTTTCACAAATTTTAAGTGCCTTTTATCTTTATTGGATGATCTTGGCAATAACTTTTTCTTCCATTCTTCCAACATACTAGTGAGCTTAGTAGCAAAGTCAGAACTAGAGAGATTTTCTAGATCTCTAGGTCGTACTTCCAATGTCTCTAAGTTTCTCTGAATTTTATCTAAAACATTTAGTAATTTAAAAACAAAAGTACTATAGATTTCTGTCAAACTCTAAATGATTCTAAGATATAATACTACAAACTAAAGTCATTAGGGTTTACAAAATAAATAAGCAGAGTTTAAGATAGCTGTCACTAAAGACCCCCAAGAGATTCCTGGAAAATACCATTTTAGGCTGCCAGAGACCTTTGGAATTACCATGGAATTTTTCCTTTTTTGTGATGATAGAGAAGGAAAGGATGTGAAGATTGTTATTCTCAAGCATGGTAAACTCAGATTCAGTTTTCTCTACTAAAAGTAAGATACTTGTGGGGACTGAGGGATAGTACAGAGGGAAGGGTGCTTGCCTTGTATGTAGCAAACCTGTGTTCAATCTCTGGTACCTATACGTTCCCCTAAATCTCTGCGGGAGTGATTACTGAGAAGAGTCAGAGGTAAGCCCTGAGCACTCTGGGTATTGCTCCACAACCAAACCAAACACAAATAGGATGCATAATTGCAGTTATGGAGAATGTGGTGTCCATGAGTTCACAGCAAAGTGATTGAAGTTGTTTAGACACTATTTTGACTTGCAAATTATTCTTCAATAACATATTTGATGTGACATATAGATAGTACAGGAGTTACAGCACTTGCCTTGAGTGAGTCTTACCAAAGATTGATCTCTGAAGAAAGAGATATTTAAAAAAAAAAATCCCGTTCACAATCACATTCACAATCACGACCATCCTGTTGTTCGTTGATTGCCTCGAGCAGGCCCCAGTAACATCTCCTTCGTCCTAGCCTTGAGATTTTTAAAAAGTGCCGTATTCAAGGCTCTTTCAGGCTTAGGAGAATGAGACCCATCATTGTTACTGGTATTTGGCATATTGGGTACGCCATGGGGAGTTTGCCAGACTCTGCCGTGTGGGCAGGTTAGATTCGGTAGCCTGCTGGTTTGTCCAAAGTAAGAATGAGATAATGAGATAATGAGATGTTCACAATACTACCTCAGAAAATAAAGTACCTCAGAATCAGCTTAACTACAGATATGAAGAACCTATACAAGGAAAATTACAAAACACTGTTCAAAACAAAACTGTCCTCCTGTTGTTCATCGATTTGCTTGAGCGGGCCCAGTAACGTCTCCATTGTGAGACTTCTTATTACTGTGTTTGGCATATTGAATACTCTCAATAGCTTGCCAGACTCTCCGAGAGGGGTGGAGGAATCGAACCCGGCTCGGCCGGGCTGGCTGCGTGCAAGGCAAACGCCCTACCACTGTGCTATCACTCCAGCCCACAAAACACTACTTCAAGAAATAAAAGAGGACAATAGGAAAAGGAGACATACATCCTGCTCATGGATAGGGAGGATTAATATTATCAAAAGGGCAATACTCTCCAAAGCACTATACAGATTTAATACGGTCCCTATCAGGATATGCCAGGGTCCTGGTCAGTCGAACCCAGCACTCTACAGTATGATTCTCCCTGGTCCCCAGACTTACTCTCACTAGAAGAGGGAGTGGGAAGGGGAGAAGTCTCTGCTCTGACCCTCTGCGCACCCGCGGACTCCCGCTGCCACTGAAAAAGAACCACGTGGAGGGGGGAAAGCTGGTGGTCAAGCAGCAATCCGTTTATTAGCTCTCACACAGGGGTTTTTATACATGCATTTTCAGAGGGCAATCCATGTGTATCACATTTACCTTGTCAAGCTCCATATAGATGTTAGTTAGTGATTTGCATCTCCCGCTTTCAGGGCCAGGTGTATTAATTCAGGCAGATGGTAACTATTACTCATCCTCAATCAGAGTGCTTACGTGTGTGGTGTGCTTGAGCAAACCTCTGGGCCCCTGTAAACAGAGCCAGCTTCTTTTAGGGACAGGGGATTTAGTCAGAGTCTCAGGCCCAACAAGGATACCCATGGTATTTTTCAAAGAAATAGACAAAAAAACTCCTGAAATTTATATGGAACAGAAAACCTTCTCGCATATCTAAAGTAATCCTTGGGAAAAAGAAGATAGGTGTCATCACCTTCCCTAACTTCAAACGGCATACAAAGCAATAGTAATCAAAACAGAATGGCACTAGACTAGATACAGACCTGCAGACCAATGGAAAGAGTTAAATATTCTGTCACAGACTCTCAAATATATGATCACTAATCTTTGATAAAGGAACAAGAAATGTGAAGTGAAACAAGGAAAGTCTGCAATAAGTGGTGCTGGGAAAACTGTTTAACTACCTGAAAAAACATAAACTCTGACCTCTGCCTAATGCCAGGAACAAAGGTCAGATCAAAGTGGATTAAAGGCCTCAGTATCAGATCTGAATCCATAAGGTACATGGAGGAAAATGTAGGCAGAACCCTCCATGACACTAAGCAAAAAACATCTTTAAGGATGAAATACCAATGACCAAGCAAATGGAAACAAACATAAACAAATGGGACTACATCAAACTAAGAAGCTTCTGCACTTCAAAAGAAACAGTGACCGAAATACAGAGATAGCCCAAAGAATGGGAAAGAATATTTACCCAGTACCCATCTAATAAGGGATTAATATTCAGGATATACAAGACACTAGTAGAATTGTACAAGAAAAAAAACTCCAACCCCATCAAAAATGGGGAGAAAAAAATGAACAGAAGCTTCCTCAAAAAAGAAATACAAATGGCCAAAAGGCACATGAAAAAATATTCTACATCACTAATTATCAGAGAGATGCAAATCAAAACAACAATGAGATATTATCTCACACCACAGAGACTGGCGCCATATCAAAAGAACCACCAGTGCTGGGAGAAAGGGACTGTCTTTCATTGTTGGTGGGAATGCCAGCTGGTCCAGCCTTTTGGGAAAACAATTATAGGCATTTCTTAAAAAAACTAGAAATTGAGTTTCCATGTGACCCCGCAATACCACTTCTGGGAATATATCCTGGAGGTTCAAAGAAGCACAGTAGAAATGACATCTGCACCAGTATGTTCATTGCAGCACTGTTCACAATAGCCAGAAATCTGGAAACAACCTGAGTGCCTGAGAACAGATGACTGGGTCAAGAAACTTTTGTACATCTACATAATGAAATACTATGAAGCAGTCAGGAAAGATGAAGTCATGAAATTTACTTGTAATTGGATGGTCATGGAGAGTATCATGCTAAGTGAAATGAGTCAGAAAAATAGGGACAGACATAGAATGACTGCACTCATTTGTGGAATATAAAATAACATAATATGAGACTGACACCCACGGACAGTAGACACAAGGGCCAGGAATAGTGCTCCAAACTTGGAAGCTGCCTCATGAGCTTGGGGAGATGGCAGCTGGAATAGAGAGGGTATCATTAAGTCAATGATGGTTGAAGGGATCATTTGAGATGGGAGATGTGTGCTGAAAGTAGATAAAGGACCAAACGTGATAGCCTCTCAGTATCTATATTGCAAACCATAATGCCCCTAAAGAGAAAGAGAGAGAGAAAGAGAGAGAGAGAGAGAGAGAGAGAGAGAGAGAGAGAGAGAGAGAGAGAGAGTACGGGGAAATTGTCTGCCATAGAAGCAGGAGGAGGGTTGGGATGAGGAGGGGGGATACTGGAGACATTGGTGGTGGAAAATGTGCACTGGTGGAGGGATGAGTGTTTGATCATTGTATGACTGAAACTCAAACATGAAAGCTTTGTGACTGTATCTCATGGTGATTCAATAAAGTTTTTTTTAAAGCTTGATATCTGGTACTGCATAATGTCCTCTAAGCACCATCAGGAGTGATCCCAGAGTGCAGAGGCAGGAGTAAGACCTGAGAACCACTGGGGTATGGCCCCAATACAAAATAAAATAGTCAAGGTTTGAGGAAATCTTGAACTTTAAGGAACATGTCAGGTCAGAGATTGAGATTAAGAACATTATAACCCATGGTTTCTTCTGAGGAAAATAATGACAGGGGTCTGACAATCTTCCCTCCCTTGAAACATGGCCTGGTGGTACTCAGAGGCCTGGCTCCATGGTGGACACACATTTTACTACATGCTCCCTGAACTCAGCAAATCACCATAAATCCTGGGCCTCAGGTGAAAAATTCCAGCTTCAGATAATTCAACAGCATCCAGGGGACCTTAACAGTAAAACAATGGAAAAAAAAAAACAATTTGATCACTTCCCATAGTTTGTTGTCCTGATATTCTAATTTTATTGAAATACAATCAAAGTAGTAGTTTCCTCAAAGAGCAGAGACTGTTTCATAGTCCTGAAAATAGTCCATAAGTCTGCTTTACCTTTATTCTGAAAACACTGTTTTTCTTTAAAATGTGTGTTAGGACAAACTACAAATTAATGACTCCAGGCACGACTTCAAATGGGCATGAACTCCTCATCTGTTTTGATGACTTTAACATTACCAGGCTGTTTAAAATACTACACATGAAGCTAAGGGAGCTTTTGGATAAACTCCATGAAATACAGCCAAACATTAAACTAGCATTCTCTCTCTCTCTCTTGTTCTCTCTTTCTCTCTCTCTTTTTCTCTCTCTTTGTGTGACAGAGCTATATATTCTTAATCTCCTTTTTATATCATTGAAAATGAAAACTGAACTCAAGATTCATGTATCTAGGAGGGACATATTTCCTAGTTTATTGTTTCTATAGTGTTCCACAATAGTACCCCATATCCACCACTTTAATAAAATCTTTTTACCTAAAGATTTGTTTTACCTAAAGCAGCAAATACCACATGTACAAGTTAGAATTAGATTTGGTAATAGCGATTGCCATTTTCCAGCTTGACAGTATACAAGTATCAAATTTCTCCATTTTTTATTTATCCCATAAATAAGTGTGATAAATGATTAAAACAAAAGCCAGCATTAGTTTCTACTTATTAATTTATTGGTTTTGGGGCCACACCAGCAGCGCTCAGGGCTTACTTCCAGCTCTGTTCTCCAGGGTCACTCCTGGCAAGCTCAGGGGGCCATATGGGATGCCAGGTCAACACATGCAAGGCAAACACCCTACCCACTGTACTGTCACTCTGGTCGCCAATCTTTGTTTTTAAACCAGAAGTATTTCTTACTCATGGGGCATGAGTAAAGGGATAAATTAGGGAAGGAAATACTAGTACAATGGAGGAGGGAAAAGTGCTTTGATGTGGGAGGGAAACTAGGGACATTGACCGAGGGTAGTGGGCACTGGTGAAAGGCATGGTACTGGAACAATATATGCCTGAAACTCAATCATAAATATCTTTGCAACTTTGTAACTCATGGTAATTCAATAAAAAATAACCAGAAATATTTGATTAATTTTCTATAATTTGATTATCCTTCCATAATGTTATTTTTAAGTTAAAATTTTTTATTATTTTAGTAGTAATAATTATTTAATTTATAAAGTCTTCAAAATTTTCTATTTGGCAATTTCATTCATCGTATACCTTCTAATTTGAGGTTTTTCTGTTATCTTCTAAGTTTTCATTCAAATAATGCCTTAGAGATATTCTAACACCCCCTGGCTTCAGAATGATTATTAAGAGCCTATGTGATGTCTAAACAGGCCTGGTCTATGCCAGCTGCTTCAGACCTTCTCAGAAAAGAGCAGTGCTGAGTAAGAATGCATCCTGGCTGATGTTATTACCCAAGGAAGGAAGTGCAGTCTAGAGAAAAAAAAATACTGGTGATGGTTCAACCACTCCCACAACTGTATTGGTAATCAGAATGCTCTTGGACTAGACCTATTTCTATCAGAAATAATCTTTTGAGTGGACAAAAGGACAGAAACATTGAACTTTCCTTAGAGAAAATAAGTTCTTTTTTGAAATATTAAATGAGAGAAGTTGTCTTTCTCTTTAAGGAAGGAGATCAAGTAGAATCTGAAAATATTTTAACTTTAAAAAAAATCTTGAGACTATACTACTAATCCTTATAATTGTGTACTGAATCAAAGAATTGGCCTTTGAAACTTCCCTTTCTCCCTCCCTTCTTTTCTTCTTCCTTCATTCCTCCTTTTATTCCTTCACTTCTTCTCTTCATTCTTTCCTTATTTTTAATTTTTCTTCTTTTTGGAACAAGTTAAAATATACCCATTAATTTTTTTCTTGGTAACTAAACTATTTTCAATCTATTACTACCATTAATTTTCATGCATACACAGGGATGGATAGAGAAGGAATTTTTCTTCCTCTTATCTTTTGCATTCATCTCTTCAAGTAACCATGGGGTTTAATAACTATGTACTAGATAAGTCAGCTTTTATTAATCTTAGAATTTTATCAGCATTTATATTTATATAATAAATAGTGGTTGAAGTTAATGTGAAACCAGAAATAAAGGCAGTATCTATAGGTCTCAAGATAGTGGCCCAAATATGTTTCAAAACTTCACTCACCTCACAACCCATGAAAAAATTCAACATATTATTTTCATCTTTTTTGGGTTGTTTATTTTTTGGAGAGGCCACACCCAGAGACGCTCAGGGATTACGTCTAGCTCTGCACCCAGGAATTACTCCTGGTGGTGCTCAGGGGACCACATGGATTCATTCATTCATTCATTCATCATCCTGTTATTCGTCGATTGCCTCGAGCAGGCCCCAGTAATGTCTCTTTCATCCTAGCCCTGAGATTATATTCAAGGCTCTTTAGGAGAATGAGACCCATCATTGTTACTGGTATTTGGCATATTTGGTGCGCCACGGGGAGTTTGCCAGACTCTGCCCTGTGGGCAGGCTATATTCGATAGCCTGCAGGTTTGTCCAGAGTAGGAATGAGATAATAAGATATCATAAAAAGATGTCCTGATAAGATGTCGTGCGGCCGCAAATGCGGCCATGCGGTTCCGGAATCTGGATTTTATAGTCTCTGAGTCTTGGCCGTTGATGGGATTACATGGCACCAGGGGGCCAGGTGGTGGGTGTGACCCCTGCCTACTGGAATTTGGAGGATCTGGGTGGAGGATGCTCGACTCCAATTCGAGTAGGCTTGGAGATCTCGGCCCCGGAACCCGCGTGGCTTTGTCCCTCTGCCAGTACCTTCATGTGTGCGGAGAGTGGTCTCAGCATGGTGGTGGCTGGTCCTGGAGGTCTTCGTCATATGGATGACGAGGATTAAATCTGGGTCAGTTGTGTGCAAAGTAAGTGTTCTACACACTGTACTATTTTTTAAGCCCCATCCACCTAACTTTCTTTTTTGTTCAGGCTGTAGTGCAAACTGAAAAAATGAAACAATTATTTTCAAATCATGCCATCACTTGCTTATGCTGATTTTTAAAGTTCATGTGTATAAAAACTAAAGGTAAAAGGATAAATCCCACGCAACATATGATGAGTGTTTTCCAAGACATAAATCCAAAATCCACTTTCATCTTAGAATAAATACACCATGTAAGAAAAGGAAATAAAATCCCCAGACATAAAGTATTTGTGTACATAACTAAACTTCAACAGTAAAATATCTCAGAAGTCTTTCATATGAAGAATTATTTTTTATAAAAAGTTTTGTGTTTATAAATTCCTTAAAGGAACAAAACAAATCTCCAGGCTATTCATTTGGGAATTGTACCCACTGTTTGAGTCTCATTTTTGCCTGAAATTAGTAACATCACATCAAACATTATTTTCTGTTAACACTTAAAAAAAACTAATTAAATACCCCAGCACTACATAGGTGCCCCTGAACCACACCAGGAGTGATCCTTAAATACAGAGACATGAGAAAGCCCTGGGCACTGTCTAGTGTGGCCCATAAAATCAGCAAAATTCAATTATTCAGAAATTTTAGAGTTGAGGTGCTTTTGGTTTGCAATCCTATTTTATTGTAATTTCAAAAGAGCTTTACTCCTTGACTTTGTCAGTCTAAGGGATTTTTTTTTTTATGTTCAACATTATTAGTGAACAATACTACCTCAGAACTCTCCTGCCCCCACGCCTGGCTATTCCTCACCGGGGCCCCTTGGAGGGGAGCGGGTTGAGCTTTCCTCCCCGCCCTGACCAGGGCCCCGGCAGCCGAAGACCTCCAGGATCAGCCACCACCATGCTGAGACCACTCTCCGCACACCTGAAGATACCAGCAGAGGGACAAAGCCACGCGGGTTCCGGGGCCGAGATCTCCAAGCCTACTCGGATTGGAGTCAAGCATCCTCCACCCAGATCCTCCAAATTCCAGTAGGCGGGGGTCACACCCACCAACTGGCCCCCTGGTGCCGTGTAATCCCATCAGCGGCATTTGTGGCCGCGAGACATCTTATTAGGACATCTCATTCTTACTTTGACAAACTGGCAGGCTACCAAATGTAGCCTGCCCACATGGCAGAGTCTGGCAAACTCCCCATGGCGTACCCAATATGCCAAATACCAGTAACAATGATGGGTCTCATTCTCCTAAAGAACCTTAAATATAACCTCAGGGCCAGGATGAAGGAGACGTTACTGGGGCCTGCTCGAAGCAATCGACGACATTATTAGTCATCAGGGAGAGGCAGGTCAAAACCACAGTGAAAAATCACATTGCACAAACTGGGATGGCTATAATGATAATAGTGAAGCAACTGTACTAAGGGTTGACAAGAATGTAGAGAAACTCGTACTCTTCTACCTTGCTGGTGGAGTGGTAAAATGGTATAGATACTGTGAACAATAGTTTGTAAGTTCTTCTATGTATTCAAAAAATGAATATGAGGCCTGTGACTCTCTCTCCCCTCCTGCATTCAGTGGTATTGGGCTGCTTCCCCACCTGGGACAGCTGATGCCATGGGCAGACAAAGGAGGAAGCAACAGCCAGGCTGGTTGGTGATTCATTTATTCCATTCTCCCCATGTGCCTGTTCCAGTCTCACTAAGCTCCCCATTCCAGTCTCACCCTGCCCCTCATTCCCGCCTCCTCCAGTCCCCCTTGCTTCTCTCTTTCAGCACTGGGACTCACAGTCCTGGTCTTTCTAGTCTCTCACACCGTCTGAACCTTGGAAGTAGCAACCACACCCAGCTCTCCTAGCAAAATCAACAAATGAAAGCCCTTCCTGCAGCCAGGAGATCAGCTCAAGGGTGAAATACCACCTAGGGGTTTTTCTCCTTTTCTTAGTCCAATAACCACTTAAACATTCATCTTAATTCTACTTCTTAATATTAGTCATTTTGTATGGGCACATTAAGAGACATATTAAGCTTGTAGGGTGGCTCTCCTGGGGACATCTAGCTATAGATTTCAGACTACAGTGCTCAGGCCAGATTAATTTTTCCCAGTGCTAGCAGGGTCCTAATCTAGTTGTTATTTTTTGGATCAGGACAGAATTTGTTCATGACCATGCTCTTAACTTATAGTTATGCATTAGGGTACGTTGGCTTGGCCCATTTCAATGCCAGGGAAGCTGACAGCTTGTCCTTGGTACATCCAGTCCCTTGTTGGGACCCTGCTTTTGGGGTGCAGGAAGTAAGGGCAACTGAGGCTGAAGTCCAGATGCCCCTGAGTGAATAGTGTTCAGAGCAATTAACTCCCAAGTTACAAAAGCATAGCTTTAACTGTTGTACTGTGTCTATACATAAAGGACATTGCTCTGAATTAACTATGCAAAGGATATAGGAGAGAAGAAAAGCAATATTTACAAGTTAACAGAGTCTGATTAGAAGATAGAGGTGATTGATGGGTTGGGGAAGAAGAGCAGAAAGAAAGAGGTTATAGATAAACTTAGAGGAATGGGAGTGCAGGGAGCACTGTGATGGGTATAATCTAATAAATCTAATCTCCCTGTGGCTGAGGCAGAAAGGACAAACCAATGTTATCCTACATTCTTCAAAATGCTAAACATAGAGTTAACTCATGACTCAATAGTTCCACTCCTAGTTTAAGAGAAACTAAAATGTCATAAATCAGGACATCTGCTTTGTCTGTATTTCAATAAATTTAGGGGACAGAGAGACAATATAGTGCATAAGTTTCTTGTCTTGTTCATTGCTGACCTGGGTTATATCCCTGGGACCCAATGTGGTCTTTCAAGCCTTCCAGGAATAATCCCTGAGTGCAGAGAGAGGAGTAAATCCTGAGCACAGCCAGGAGTGGCCCCCAGAACAAAAATAAAATAAAGTAAAAATAAAATAATTTTACTCTTAGTCATTCAGACCCATAGTTATAAAATTTCATTTCAGCAATTGAAATGTGAAACTATTATTTCATTGAAATTGGAGCAATGACAAAGTTCATTTAAAAGGGCATTTAAAGTGTTTTTAGGGGCTGGAGCAATAGCACAGTGGATAGGGTGTTTGCCTTGCACGTGGCCACCCAGGTTCGATTCCCAGCATCCCATATGAGCTCTGTCAGGGGTAATTCCTGAGTGCAGAGCCAGGAGTAACCCCTGTGCATTACGGGGTGTGACCCAAAAAGCAAAAAATAAAAAAAATTGAAAAAAATAAAGTGTTTTTAAAAAACAAGTCAGGGGCTAGAGCAATAGCACAGCGGGTAGGGTGTTTGCCTTGCACAGGGCCGACCTGGTTTCGATTCCCAGCACCCCATATGGTCCCATGAGCACTGTCAGGGATAATTCCTGAGTGCAGAACCAGGAGTAACCCTTGTGCATCTCCAGGTGTGACCCAAAAAGCAAAAAAAAAAAAAAGTCAACTGAACAAATGTAAATGCCAATATGAAATTTTCTAATAAAGCATATTAAATGGCACAATTTTATAAAGTTAAAAATAGCATACTAAAATATTTTCAAAAAGTTTATTTTCAGTAACGTTTAAGAACAAGTAGGGAAGCAGGGATTACAAAGGAATGAAAATGCAGACCAGTGATATACTGCCCTGCTGTAAATTATGTGCTAACAGCAATCAAAATATACTGACAATCAACTATCCTGAATCATAGCTGAGATGCACTGTTTCACTTGATCACTTGACTTTCCGTTACTCATCTATTTGCTTGAGTGGGCACCAGTAATGTCTCCTTTTGTCCCTGTCGTGTGCTAGTGTAACCCAATGGCATCTGCTCATTCTAGGAACACAAAGAACCTCAAACCGATCGCTCAGGGTCTTGACGATGAAGTATGACCATCTCATACTCAGTAGGTGGGCAGCCATGGGATCTTTTGACGTCCTGTGTCAAAAGACATAGGTAATGGCTCTAGTCCAGCGGTCATCTCCAAATCTCATTAAGTGTCCAGTCCATCTGATTTTCAACGCCTTGGCAAAGGAGACAGCAACCCTGATTCTTGACTATCAACGTAGGTTGGAACTCTGAATTCTTTCTCTCAGTTAAGTGAAGCGTGATACTCCAAGCATAACTCTTTTGATTTCTCTTTGGGAGACCCAAATAGTGTTCTTATTCTGTTTTCGTAGGGCCCAGGTCTCTGAGGCGTACGTTAATGTAGAAAGAACAATGGAATTGAAGAGATGTGTCCGGAGCTGGAAGTTCTTCATCCTCTTAGCTATTTCTTCGACACTCTTGAAGGCATTCCAAGCTGCTCTCTTCCTCCCGCGCAACTCAGGTGCCAGGTCATTCGACATGTTCACTTCTTGACCTAGGTATACATAACTGTTGCATTTGGAGATGGTCATTCCGTTGAGAGCGAATAGAAATGTCAGGAACGAGACTGTTTCTCATAAACATTGTCTTCATGAGATTCAGCTGTAGTCCAACTTTTCCACACTCACGGTTGAAGTTGGCCAGCATTTGTGCTGCTTGGCTAATGTTTGGTGTTATTAGAATGATGTCATCGGCAAAGCAGAGGTGGTGTAGTTGCTGACGGTCTATCTTCACTCCCATTCCTTCCCATTCCAGTCATTGCATGATCTTCTCGAGGGTGGCACTGAAGAGCTTCGGTGAAATGGTATCATCCTGCTGAACCACTCTCTTGACATGGATGATCACTTCTTTATAGAATGGTGAGATCTTGATAAAGAATCTGTAATACAGCTCATGGAGGATACTGATGTATTGAGTTTGAATGCCCTGATTGGCTAGGGCCTCGATGACCACTTCGGTCTCAGCAGAATCAAAGGCCTTCTTTAAATCAATGAATGTTAGACAGAGCAGCATCTTGAACTCCCGAGAAACCTCAATGAGCTTGGTTATTGTGTGTATATGGTCGATTGTGCTGAATCCTTTTCAGAAACTGGCTTGCTCGCATGGTTGTCCTTCATCTAGTGTTCTGCCAATCCTATTTAGGATGACTTGAGTGAACAGCTTGTAGATGAAAGACAACAGGCAGATCGGGCGATAATTGCCAATGTCATGGATGTCTCCTTTCTTGTACAGTAGTACAGTCCTGCTGGTTTTCAATTGGGACGGAACCTTGCATTCAGACAGGTAGCGTGTGAAGAGCTGAGCCAGTGTATTGATGAGTATTGATGGCAGGTTCTTCCGGTGTTCAGGTCTGACCTGGTCTGGGCCAGGTGCTGTTCGTTTCTTTACCGACGAAATGGCGTGTCAGATTTCAGAAGGGAGAACTTTGGGAACGACATATCCATCCTGCGTAATTTGGTATGTGGGCAGGTGGACGTGGCTATCAAAGAGATCTGAGTAGAAGTCATGGATAATCTTCTCCATTGCCCTTCTGGAAGATGTGATGATCCATCAGGACGTCGGAGGGCAGTCATCTTGGTCTTGTAGTTGGCGAAGGACAGGCGGACATTGCAAATGCTTTTCCCAGCGTCTGCCGCATCTACCAACACTGCTGTTTTTCTCTCTTTGAGGTCTTCCTTGATTGCATCTCTGCACTGCTTTGCAAGCTCGGACGTTTGCTTGTGGTTGCCTGAGGCATATGCCAAGCCATGTTGGTGAATAAACTCAGGAGTTCTTGAAGACAGGCATTTTTCTTTTATGGCTATCTCTCTCTTGGCTTTCCTTGCACAATCATGGGGATGCTGAACCAGTCGATTGTATTCCTCAGCAATGTTGTCAAGGACGGCATCTTTCCATGGGGCAGCAATAGTGCCAAAGTGCTCCCAGTTGGTGGTCTTTCTGGGAGTTCTCTTCTTAAACGTTGCAGCACTTTCTCCCAGCTTTGTGAAGTAGAATTTTGCACGAAGGAGATGGTGGTCAGTGGTACCTCCACTACCCAGCCACCGCCATGCTCCAGGATGCCTTCTGGATGCTAAGACTCACATGAGTGAAGCCCCACAGAACAAGATAAGCAGAACTCTGAGACCTTGGACTCCAGGCTAAATGCAATGTTTAATCGTAGCACTGTAGCACTGTCCTCCCATTGTTCATCAATTTGCTCGAGCAGGCCCAGTAATGTCTCCATCGTGAGATTTGTTGTTACTGTGTTTGGCATATTGAAGACGTCACGGGTAGCTTGCCAGGCTTTCCCGTGTGGGCAAGTTACTCTCAGTAGCTTGCCAGACTTTCCGAGGGGGGTGGAGGAATTGAACCCAGCTCGGCCGGGCAGGCTGAGTGCAAGGCAAACGCCCTACTGCTGTGCTATCTCTCCACCTGCTTAATATGTATGCATATATAAATGTACAAACAGTGATTTCATACATTATATATGTATGAATATGTATGAATGAATATATCTGTATGAACATATATACATGTATATACATGTATATTGATATGTATATACAGAATCATATATGTGGAAAAGTTGGGTGAACAGGTATGAAGGAATGAAGGAGTCAAGTGTCATGGGTTTCTAGCTTGTTACATTTGCCAGGAGGAAATGAGTGATTTTAATTGGTTCACAGAAACCAATGTGCAGCATGAGGAATGGTCTTGAAAGATCTTCCTTTTCTTCCCAGGCTGGTAGACAGATACTGACTCTTGCCAGATTGCTATGATCAACATATCGAGTTGAGTTTAGAATAGCGGGAAACATGGAGGTTGAAATGTAAGAAGGAATTCCCATCACTAAAACAGTCTCTGGGCATATGACTAGAAGCAGAAGGAGAGAAAACATTGTGGTTACTGACATTTGCCAGTCCAACAACTGATGGAAAATTCATTAAGCCCCCCCCTTTTTTAAAAAAAAGCCAGTAATTGTTACCACTTTAGCAGAAAAGCATTCTTCTCTTTATAAAAATAAGCAAACTCTCAAATTAAGCATATTGAATCATGGAAAAACACTCAAGGGTTCTCACTATCTTTAGGAAAATATAAGAACCACAGTGGCTTAAATACTTGGGAAAAATTATTCAGCTAGCTTCTGAAAGCAAAATATCACCTAATTTCTTAGAATTTTTCTTTAACACTCTGTTAGTTTTTGAAATATTTTGACTACCAATGAAGGCAAGCCAATATATTAGAAAACTAAGACAAGGACTCTAAAGGAAGACTGAATTGGAGGAGATCAGCATTTCCTTGGCCAAATGTTGCAAGTGCACCTGTGGAGATATAGACCTATGCATCCAAGGACATCCTTGGGGGATTTTAGTTCATTTAAACAACAACAACAAAACAACTTAGGGGCTCAAGCCCCTCAGTGAGCTGATGCACACGCTTTGCATGAAAGAGGTCTGAGTTTGATTCCCAGCATCACAGGGTTCTCTGAGTACTTCCAGGAGCAAGCATAGAGCCAGGAGTAACTTTTGTGCACCACTGAGTGTGACACACACAAAATTTAAAAAGTAAATGTCAGAACTGTGTAACAATACTTGAAGTATAGCAACCCTGCACTTAATAAATTAACTTTTATTCCATAAATATTACTGTCACACACTGTCATTCTGTTGGTCATCAATTGCCTCAAGCAGGCTCCAGTAATGTTTCCTTTATCCTGGCCCTGATAATTTAAAAAGTGCCACATTCGAGGCTCTTCAGGGTCAGGAGAATGAGACCCATCATTGTTACTGTTTTTTGGCATATTGAATACGTCACAGGGAGTTTGCCAGACTCTGACATGTGGGCAGGATTCGTCGATTGCCTCGAGCAGGCCCCAGTAACGTCTCTTTCATCCTAGCCCTGAGATTATATTCAAGGCTATTTAGGAGAATGAGACCCATCATTGTTACTGGTATTTGGCATATTTGGTGCGCCACGGGGAGTTTGCCAGACTCTGCCCTGTGGGCAGGCTACATTCGATAGCCTGCAAGTTTGTCCAAAGTAGTAATGAGAAAATAAGATGTCATAAAAAAAAGGTTTGATAAGATGTCGCGCGGCCGCAAATGCGGCCTTGCGGTTCCGGAATCTGGATTTTTATAGTCTCTGAGTCTTGGCTGCTGATGGGATTACACGGCGCCAGGGGGCCAGGTGGTGGGTGTGACCCCCGCCTACTGGAATTTGGAGGATCTGGGTGGAAGATGCTCGACTCCAATTCGAGTAGGCTTGGAGGTCTCGGCCCCAGAACCCGCGTGGCTTTGTCCCTCTGCCAGTACCTTCATGTGTGCGGAGAGTGGTCTCAGCATGGTGGTGGCTGGTCCTGGAGGTCTTCGGCTGCCGGAGCCCTGGCCGGGGCGGGGAGGAAAGCTCAACCCGCTCCCCTCCAAGGGGCTCCGGGAAGGAACACCCAGGCGCGGGGGCAGAAGACTGCACTGTTCTCGTCCGGAATCTGGATTTTATAGTCTCTGAGTCTTGGCCGCTGATGGGATTACACGGCGCCAGGGGGCCAGGTGGTGGGTGTGACCCCCGCCTACTGGAATTTGGAGGATCTGGGTGGAAGATGCTCGACTCCAATTCGAGTAGGCTTGGAGGTCTCGGCCCCGGAACCCGCGTGGCTTTGTCCCTCTGCCAGTACCTTCATGTGTGCGGAGAGTGGTCTCAGCATGGTGGTGGCTGGTCCTGGAGGTCTTCGGCTGCCGGAGCCCTGGTCGGTGCGGGGAGGAAAGCTCAACCCGCTCCCCTCCAAGGGGCTCCGGGAAGGAACACCCAGGCGCGGGGGCAGAAGACTGCACTGTTCTCGTCTCGTGGGCAGGATACTTTTGGTAAATATGGTGCAATGTAATTATCCTACTAATTTATACATTCATAATACATGATGAGATTGGGCTATCATAATGGAACATAAATGTGAAATTTTAAGATACAATGGAAATAATTGTCACTGGATATTGTCAGCCTATTTAAAGGCCCACATTTAAGCCCCTTTACCTTTGAGGGATTAAAATAAATAAATAGTACTGGGGTCGATGCAATTTACTCAGACAATAGGTCCGGAATAGAACTCATTCTTAGTTGGTAAGCAATGATACTGTTTCTAAGATACTTCATCTGCTTCCTGCTAATTCTTTTTCTAATAAATATTCTTGACAGCATTTTAAAGGCATTTATTATTTAACAGATTTTATAACTTGGAACCTTGTGAAAATGTGCTAGGATGATGTATCCTTTGATCCCATAACATTGTTCCTGCTGGAGAGCCTCTGCAACAGAGCCAACTAGGTTCCGGGGTCCCACAGGTCTGGGTTCAAGTTCTTTTCTGCTACAAATACTTCGGTCATCTTGAGAACCTATCTAACATTCTGAGCTTATATGTCATGTGTAACATGAGATAGTAGTAGTCACTGTTTTGTAAAGTGGTCTGAATATGCTAGATATCCTTGAAAGTAAAGCTTTGGCGTCCTGCCTGATACTTGGAAATTTTCATCACGTTGAGGTTCTATTTTTTCCTAATGTTATACTCAAGCTTCCTAGAAAACAGAGATGTATGTAAAAGATGCAAAATCATTAGAGACGAACTTTTTTTCTAACTACCTTTAGTTTTATATGTTTCAGATGTTTTGTTTACTTTAGGGGGTGCTGGGCTGGAGCGGTGGCGGGTAGGGCGTTTGCCTTTCACGTGGCCCACCAGGTTCCATTACTCAGCCCCTCTCGGAGACTTTACTGGGCCCGCTCTAGCAAATCGATGAACAACGGGAGGGAAGTGCTACCATGTTACAGGGGGATGGGTGTGTAGAAGCACTCGGAGCACTGATGAAATAGATCGTCTGTAGTACCAAACTTAGCCTCCAGATGTCAGTATGAACTCAATTGTTTGAAGCAGTTAAACATCTAAAACTGTAGGATGATTATTAATACTCCTCTACTCATGCATAAAATAGCATGGCACATGTACAGTAACCATCCCAAGATTTTTAAAAATGCAATAAGTACAACAGATGTTTATTTCTGAAGATGTGCCATAAACTAATGAAAAATTTGCAACACATGTACATAAATCTGGAAATACAAGAAAGCTAGACATCTTTTTGTTACTTTTTGGGTCATACCTGGCGATGCTCAGGGGCTGTTGCTGATTCTGTGCTCAGGAATGTCTCCTGGAGGTGTTTGGGAGGAGGGAACTATATGTGGTACGAAGCATTGAACCAAAGTTGGCCACATGCAATGCAAATGGCTTAAACTCTGAATTATCTCTCTGATCCTTAATTTAACCACAAATTAAATTATGGATGGAAGGAGTGTTATGTTTGCAAGTTATTCTTGTAAAAATACCATTTACATGACTATGATATACAGCCTGTTCAAAGATTATTTATGAGAGTCAGAGGATGCATCGATTATTTTCTACAGTATGTAGTTGTGCAGCACACTTTCAGGCTAATTTCCACCAGAAAAGCAAGTTGGAAAAAATAATTGTTCCTTGTATTTTAAAACTACATAAAGTGAATCACTCCATAAAGTGACCCAAATTTATTATGAATGCTTTTTCAGAAACTTTACAAAAATCTTTTATCTTAGAAGACATAGTATCCACTTTTTTTCCACACAACAAATATTTACTGAGTACTTAATTTTTTTAAAGAAAAGTTTAAAGTACTGGGACTATAGTTATGAAAAAAGCAGACAAAATCCTTGCCCTATGGGACCTTCAGTTTAGAGAGGGCTAGACAATAAACACAAACACTAAAATTTAGTTTGTTTAAAAATAAATTCTAGGGTCTGGAGCAATAGCACAGCGGGTAGGGTGTTTGCCTTGCATGTGGTCGACCCGGGTTCGATTCCCAGCATCCCATATGGTGCCCTGAGCACTTCCAGGAGTAATTCCTAAGTGAAGAGCCAGGAGTAACCCCTGTGCATCGCTGGGTGTGATGCAAATAAATAACAATAATAATAATAATAAGTTCTACAGATAAAAAAATAAAGAAAGGAAGAGTTGGATTATCACTATTAATGTCAGACACTGACCCGTGGAGAAGACCTGAGGGAAGGGAAGGAGCAAGCCAGCACACAACTGCGGAAGTTCTAGCACCTGCACGGCACAGTCTGCAGGGACAGGCAGGGTCTTGTGGCTAGATCAGAGTGGCACAGTCCCCTTCGCTGGATTCCTGATTTTAACACAATTTGACTTATATTTTAATAGTGTCTCTATAGTTTCTTCCTCTATTACTGGTAAACAAAGTGTGGAGACCAGTTGGGAAGCTGCTATAGTAGTTCCATAGTAGTTTGGAGGAAGATTTCAGGTAGAGCGTTGTGAAGGTTGAAATTTTCCCCTTTCCTTCCATCCTTGCCTATTTCCTTGTCTCCTTTTTCACTGGGTGCTAATATTGGATGGACAGCACATGCTGGTCCCACCGGGACACTAATGAGCCCATTTTGAGCTTCCTACCCTTAATTGTCTGTCCTTACCAATGCATTACCCACATTTCCAGTTACTGTTTTTTTAAGCAGATGAGGAAACTGAGGCACAAATAAAATTAACAGTTTTGACAGAAGTGTGCCACCAAGACATAATTTATCAGAGAGGAGCAGCTAATAATGAACAGAAAGATGTGACACAGAGCTGGACCGGCTCATCCTTGCACCTCAGAGACCAACACAGTCTAGAGGGGACAATAGAGATTCCTGCTTCTTTGGGCAGATGCTAATTGAAGAGACATGCTGGAGGCAACAGTGTAGCTGCATTGCTGCAGGGTTGCTGGTCCATTCAGGGCAGAGCAGAAACTGTATGAGGATCTGGCATACTCCACACTGCCTGGGACCTGGTAAGGATTGAAAGAAAAGGTTCTCTGGTGTACATGCTCTTTGCACTGGTACTTGCCATGGTACTTGCACTGACCTTGTGAAGAACACTTGACAGAGAGCACATGACCAAGTATCAGATCTGGGACCCTAGGATGGAGGGACATTAGTGATGCTGCAAATACAAACCATGTTCACAACAGTAGCTGAACCCTGTTGCATCCCTCCCAGATACTTTGGTGCGGCATATAATGACAAACACAGAAACCACATAAACCATCAAAGGTTAGAAAAATAAAACAACTAAATCAGATAAAACCACAGAACCACAATCTGCAAAAGTAAAAGTAGTTCAAGTCTCTAGCTTGATGATCCAATCTTTCTTAAAGACACAAACCAATAAAAAAGGAAAAGTTAAAGTAGCAAAATGGGCTGATAAAACAAAATACAGGGTGACTCGACTTCAAGGAATTTTACTTCATAAGGAGAAAATTACTCTTCGATATATGTTTAATATCTTCATATCAGAGAGAATCCAAAGACGCTACAGTAAAAAACTTAAAGAGGTAGAAGAGCACTCAGAAAAGCTAAGAAAAGAGAAACTTGAAAACTCAGGAAAACAACCAATGAGCTCAGAAATCAGACAACAAAGAACTCAAAGGTGAAATGAAAAACTACTTGGAGATAAATATAAATGAAGATGTGACTTATAATAACCTATGGGATGCAGTGAATATAGTACTAAAAGAGAATTTTCTAGCAATACAGGCCTACTATGCATGAAGAAGAATAAAAAATTAAAAATTAAGCTTTCATTTAAAGAAAAGGAAAAAGGAAAAAAATCAAACTAAAAATTGATATATAGAAGGAATATTTGAAAAGATGAACAAGATACAAAACTTTGGTAAGACCAAAAAAAGAGAGAAAAAAAATCAGAAATGAGAGAAGTACATGAGATGGCACATCAATACCAAAAATCATAATAGGGATCATGAGCAATCATGTATAAAAGTTTTTGACAGCAGAAATTAACAGATTCTTAGAAACAGTCTAAGATAGAATCAGGAATAATTTAAAAACTTGGAAGTACCCATTTAACTGCATTGAAAAAATAATGAAAATTCTTCAAAACAAAAACCTGGAACCAGAGGACTTCATTAATTAATTCTATTAAACTTTCAGAGAATTAAAACCTAACCTTATCAAAATCTTCCAAAAATTTGAAAAGAAAAACTTTGAAACACATTCTTTTTAGAATCAACATTATCCTGATTCCAAGCCCAGACAAGGATATTAAATATACACTCATAACCCCAAACCAAAAACACAACAACCCTACCCACTCTAGACTAAAATCTTTGATGAAAATATAAAGGAAAATCCTCACAAAATCTAAGCAAACTGACTTACAATACTTTAAAAGATCACACACCTTGATCAAGTGGGATATGACATATACATTTGCAAAGGAATAACAAGAGACACAAGAGTAGGAGATTAGGAACATATGCTTTGAATGTGAGAGGCTCTGAGTTCAACTCCCACCTCCACCTGATCATTGAGCATTGTTAGGTGTAACACTGGTTGTCCCCAGTACTGCTGGATCTGAGTAACACCTCATTACCAGGTTATAACATTGAGCCATCTATCCTTGTTGACCAAAAATGTTCAGGAGTATTGCTCTGAGTACTGTTTGGGAGATCACTCCAAAAATATTATATTAGTACTATTATATGAAGGACTGAAGAGTACTACAGAGAGGAAGGCTCTTGTCTTGCATGTGGCCAACTCCACTTTGATTCCAAGCAATACATATGGTCCCCTGCGCACTGCCAGGAGTGATCTTTGAAAACAGAGCTAGGAGTAAGTCCTGAGCCAAGCTGACTCCTCCCCTCTTTCACCCAAAAAACAAAATCATGGAGGCATTCAGTAGATATAATTTTAAAAAAATAATTTGATAGTACTCTTTTATTAAAACATCATAAAGATATTTATGATAAACATCATAAAGATTATAGAGATGTTGGAAGTGATTTTAAACATACTTATCATTAAACCATCTTTATGATTAAATTCACTCATCAGAACAGAAACAGAATAAATATATCTCAGTATTTAACAAACCCACAGTAAACATCATATTCAATTGCAATAAACTGAAAACTTATCTCTCCTAATGAAGAACAAGACAAGAATGTTCACTCTCACTACTATTTGATATAACATTGGAAGTGTTTACAAGAACAATATAACAAGAACAAAATTTAAAGTTTATCCAAATTGGGAAGAAAGTAATAAAACTATCACTATTTGTTTAAAACAGAATGTATGCATAGAAATGTACCAAAGATTTCAGTAAAAATCTAGTAGAAGTAATAAATGAGTAAAGTAAGTGAGTAGACTACAAAATTAAGATGTAAAAATATGATGCAAAGGTAAAAAACAGAAAGAGAAATCAGAAAAGCAATTTCATTTATAAAATGAAATAAAATTAATTATACAACTTAGAATAAATTTAATCAAAGGAATGTAAGTTTCAAAAATAAAAAGCTTTAAGACATTTTGAATGAGAAGACACAAAGAGGTAGATACTCTCTCTTTAATACTTAAACTTAAATCGACTATGCTGAAG
The DNA here is from genome assembly GCF_029834395.1 of Sorex fumeus. Taxonomy (NCBI): domain Eukaryota; kingdom Metazoa; phylum Chordata; class Mammalia; order Eulipotyphla; family Soricidae; genus Sorex; species Sorex fumeus. Next base: position 36,564,870 of record NW_026606155.1, read on the forward strand.
GCTAAATTAACTATACCTAATGCAATACACAGAATCAACGCAATACCTGCCAAAATTCCAACAGCATCCTTCACAGAAATTGAGCACAAAAATCATGAAATTTATTTATAACTAAAAATTACCTCAAATAGTAGAAACACTAGTGAAAAAAGAAGACTAAAAATTGTGGTATCACCTGTCCCGAACTCCAAATATTAATGTAAAACATTGTAATAAAAACGTGATAATGTCATAAAAAAAGGCATGGAGATCAGTGGTACAGAACTTAGAGTGAAGAAAAAAAAAGCCTCACATATATTGAAAACTAATATCAAAGAAACAAGCCAAGACTTTACAGTGGAGCAAGGAAAATCTCTTCAACAAACTGTTGGGAAAACTGGTAAGTGACAATCAACAGAATGAGACTGACATCCTACACAAAATTTTAAATTGTATTTTTGTATGTCAGAACTTAAACAGTGAGAATGTAGAGAGAAGGGAATTCACATACTATAGGTGAGAATGTTGGTTTCTGATCCCAAAGAATTTTTTTAAAGGATATTTCATGTGATTCACTTAGCCCACTTGTGGGCATAAGTACCCTACAAAAACAAAAACTCAAATCAGCATTATATAAACTCCCACATTTGTTGAAACATTGTTTATAGTAGCCAAGAACTGGAGATGACCCTAATGCCATATTTTCTTTGGAAGAAACCAATGTAGTATATATACACAATGGAATATTCTACGATTATAAAGCAAAGATGAATCCTACTATTTATAACAATGTGGATGGACCTAGAAGACATTATGCTTAGTGAAATAAGCCAACAGAAAAAGACAAACAGTATATGGTTTTACTCATGTGGTTTAGAGAGAAAACAAACAAACAAATGAACTATGTAAAGCGAAAGCAAACTTTATTACTGTAAAACCAGTAGTGGTTTCTGGAAGAAAGGGGTTAGTAAATTGAGAGAAGGGGGACAGTTGTATGTCGAAGTATAAAACTGAACCCTTAGTGGTGAACTATAGGATAGTATCGGTTTGTCCTTTCAGTCTTGCCGCAGGGAGCTTAGGTTTATTGGGTTGCTCCCATCACAGTGCTCCTATTCCTCTGTGTTTATTTGTGTGCTCTGCTAACTTGTAAATATTGATTCTCTCTTCTCCTTAAGTCCTTTGCATATTTATTAAGAATTCAGAGTAAAGTCCTTTTTGTATGGACACAAGAAGACAGTTAATGCTATGCTTTTGTAATTTGGGAGTTAACTGACACCGAATGATATTTTCCTCCTGTTCTGTTCTCTCAACTTAAGCCTCGGTTACCCTTACTTCCTAGCACCCAAAAAGCAGGGCCCTGATGAGGGACTGGATGAACCCAGGACAAGCTATGAGCTATATGCTATCCTGGCATCGAAATGGGCCTGGCCAAAGTGCTATAATGCTTAACTATAAGTTAAGAGCATGGTCATAGACAAATAATGTCATGATCCAAAAAGCAATAACTAGATTCAGACCCTGCTAGGGTTAGGAATAATTAATCTGGTTTGAGCACTGTAGTCTGAGTCTGTAGTGAGATGTCCCCAGGGGAGCCACCCTACAAGCTCAATGTATCTCTTACTGTGTCCATACAAAATAACTAATATTAAGAAGTAGAATTAAGTTGTTAATTAAGATGTTGACTAAATTATTGGACTAAAGAGAGGAGGAATACTCCTAGGGAGTATTTCCACCCTTGAGCCTGATGGGCAGTCAGGAAGGGCTTTTGATATGTTGAGCTTGCTACTGGATGGGGTGTGTATCTACCCCCAATGCCTGGGAGTTGGAGAGATGAGAGAGACCAGGGCAGCAAGATGAAGTGCAGAAGACTAGCAAGGGGGACAGAGGGAGAAGAATGTAGGGGAAGAATTCAGGAGCAGGCATGCGAAGAGAGGCGGCTGCGAGAGGGAGTGTGGAGAGATAAGCGGGAGAGACAGGAGGAGACTGGAATGAGGGGCAGTGTGAGACTAGAATGGGAAGCTTAGTGAGACTGGAAGAGGTGCGTGGGGAGAATGGAATAAACAGCAACTGAGGCTTAAGTTGAAAGAACAGATGTCCAGGAGGAAAATATCACTCAGAGTCAATTAACTCCTGTTACAACAGCATAGCATTAACTGTCTTCTTGTGTCCATACAAAAAGGACTTTACTCTGAATTCTGAATGACTATGCAAAGGACTTAAGGAGAAGAGAAAAGCAATTATTTACAAGTTTGCAGAGCACAAAGAAAGAGGCTATAAATAAACACAGAGGAATGGGAACACTGTGATGGGAGTGACCCAAAAAACCGAAGCTCCTGCGGCAAGGCTGAAAGGACAAACCAATGTTATCCTACAGTGACCTTACGTAACACACACACACACACAAATTTTCAGTGATGCTTATCTGAAGTATATATATATATATATAGGTATAATGCAATGATATTTTAATATAATAAATAAATATAAAATTTAAGTAAAAGTTGATGTTCAGGCAAAGGTCTATCATGCTACTAACATTTCCACAGGCTTACTAGATTTAAAAAATGTAACTTTAAAAACCAACAAATCAGAGAACAATCATCCAAATCCTTCTATGGTAATAATTATTTTGGGTGGGGAAGATTACAGTAGGAATTAAGAACATATAAAACATTTATTTCATAATAGTACAAAAAGAAAGGTCAAAGAGATCACAGAATAAAATATAAAGAGAGTAGTGTTCTTTTTATCCTTTTAAGAAATGGTAGACAGAAAAAAGCAAGGCTTTTTTTGAACCTAACACAAATATTGGGACCCAGATTTCATAAGTTTTTTATTTTCTCTGAAATAGTTATTTTCTTTTAATAACATCCCTATCTCAAAAAAAATATTTTAAAGCTTAAACAACATATTTTAATCTATTGGGTTTGGGGGCCATTTAATGTGCTCAGTGCTCAGGAGTGACCCCTGCAGGGTGAAGGGGGAATGGGCTCCATATGCAGTACTAGAGATTGAAGTGGGCTTAGCTGCATGCCAGGTAAGTGCCTTCCCTCTTGTACTGTTTCTCCAGCCTTCAAACATTTTTTTAAAAAATTTTTATTAGTGAAACATCATGAGGTACAGTTGTAGACTTACAAATTTTTGTGCTTGGGTTTCAATTATACAATGATCAAGTACCCATCCCACCTCCAGTGCCTATTTTCCACCACCCAGTATCCCTCACACCCCCCAGCCTCCCCATCCCACCCTGCCTCTGTTGCAGGGTATTACCTTTTGTTCTCTCTCTCTCTGTCTCTCTGTCTCTGTCTCTCTGTCTCTGTCTCTGTCTCTCTCTGTCTCTCTCTCTCTCTCTCTCTCTCTCTCTCTCTCTCTCTGTCTCTCTCTCTCCCCTTTTGGGTGCTGTGGTTTGCAGAAGAGGCATTGAGTGGCAATCATGTTCGGTCTATAGCCTACTTTCAGCATGCATCTCCCATACTGGGAGGATCCTCCCAACACCCTTTATTTGGTGCTCCTTCTCTATCTGAGCTGCCTTTTCCCCTAGCATGTGCGGCTGGCCTCCACGCCATGGAGTGAACCTCCTGGTACTTATCTTGGCTATTCTTGGGTGTTAGTCTCCTATTTTGTTACTTTATGTTCCCCAGATGAATGCAATCTTTCTGTCTGTCCCTCTCTTTCTGACTCATTTCGCTCTGCATGATACTTTCCATGTAGTATCACTTGTATGTAAATTTCATGACTTCATCTTTTCTAACAGCTATATAGTACTCCATTGTGTAGATGTACCAAAGTTTCTTTAACCAGTCATCTGTTCTCGGCTACTCAGGTTTTTTCCAGATTCTGGCTATTGTAAAGAGTGCTGCAATGAACAAACAAGTGCAGATGTCACTTTGACTATACTTTTTTGCCTCTCTGGGATATATTCCCAGGAGTGCTATAGCTGGGTCAAATGGGAGCTTAATTTCTAATTTTTTGAGAATTGACCATACTGTATTCAAAAAGGGCTGAACCAGTCGGCATTCCCATCAGCAGTGATGGAGGGTTCCTTTCTCGCCACATCCATGCCAGCACCAGTTGCTTTTGTTCTTTTGGATGTGGGCCAGTCTTTGAGGTGTGAGATAATATCTCATTGTTGTTTTGATCTGCATCTCCCTGATGATTAGTGATGTAGAGCATTTTCTCATGTGCCTTTTTTGCCATTCGAATTTCTTCTTTGAGAAATTTTCTGTTCATTACGTTGCCCCATTTTTTGATGGGGTTGGGTGTTTTCTTCTTGTGGAGTTCAACCAGTACTTTGTATATCCTTGATATCAACCCTTTGTCGGATATGTATTGGGCGGGTATCCTTTCCCATTCTGTAGACTGTCTTTGTATTTTGGTCACTGTTTCTCTTGAGGTTCAGAAGCTTTTTAGTTTAAGATAAACCCATTTGTCTATCTCTGTTTTCACTTGCTTGGCCAGTGGCATGACATTTTTGCCTTCAAACATTTTAAAAGATCAGTTTTAGGTCTGCAGAAAAGTGAAGTGGGAAATATAGAAAACTCGATTTACTTCCTCTTCCACTACTCTCCAAAGCAATTTCTTCTATTAGCATTTATTACAATGACTAAGTAAAGATTTATATATAAGTAGAGTAGACCATATACACTAGTAAAGACTGATATAACTAGGGTCCATCATTTTCATTAAGGTCCATAGTTTGTGATATATAATTCTAAGGGTATCCACCCTTATGGTATACTGTACACAATGGATTCATTGCACTAAAAATACCCTATAGGCCACCTTCACTTTACCCATTTCCTCACCTCCTTTAAATGATAAACACTAAATCTTACTGTTTCATAGTGGTACCTTTTTTACAATTCATATAATTGAAACCATATAATATGCACATAAATTTTTCAGTTTGACTTCTTTCATTTAGCAATACGTATTTATTACTTTATATCATCTCATGACTTAATAGACCTTTAATCTTATTGTTGAATTACATGTAGGTTTTTTGAAATTTTCCTTACAATTAACCAATTTTGCAATTGTAAAAAAAATGTTATAAACATTTGTCTGAAGGTTCTTTGTAGAAATATAAATTATAAATTTATTTTGATAAATATCAGGGAAACCAAAGATTGGATTACTTGGTAAGACTGTTTACCTTTGTACAAAGTTGCTGGAGTGTCTTCCAAAGTGAGTATATAATTTTGCATTCCCTCCATTAAGTGAGGATTCCTATTGCTTCATATCCTCATAAGCATTTGATGTTGTTAGTATTTGGGATGCTTGCCATCCTAAAAGGCATACAGTTAAATTTAATTACTATTTTGATTTCTAATTTTCTAATGATGTTTAATGTGGGGCATCTTTTCTTAAGTTTATTTGCCACCTTCGCTATTTGTAGATCTTTCTTCACTGCTAATTGCTCAGTTTTAAGAGTTATTTGTATATTTTAAATAAAAGTGTTTTATTGTATGCATTTTGTAAATACTTTTCTCAGTCTGTGATTTTGTCTTTTCATTCTCTTAACATTACCTTTTGTAGATAACTTTTTAAAAATTGAAGGTAAATTTATCAATTGTCTTTCTTGATAAAATGTGTTTTTGTTGTTTACTGGAGCAATAGCATAGCAGGTAGGGCATTAGCTTTGCACGTGGCAACCTAGGTTCGATTCCTTCACCCCTCTCAGAGAGCCTGGCAAACTACTGAGAGTATCTTGCCCCCACGGCAAAGCCTAGCAAGCTACCCGTGATGTATTCCCCATGCCAAAAACAGCAACAACAAGTCTCACAATGGAGACATTACAGTGCCTACTCGAGCAAATCGATAAACAATGGGAGGACCCTATGCAGTGCTGCAGAAACTCATAATCAAACTCAAGGTCATCTTGATTTTCTCCTAGAAATTCTAAGATTTTATATTTAATCTATGATAGATTTTGTGTTTATTTTTGTGAAATGTTTATGCTCTTTGGTAGCATTCATTGTTTGCAAGTGAATGTCCCATCATTCCCAGCACTATCTATTAAACAATTATTTTGTCACTGGATTTTCTTTGTGTATTGTCAGCAATTGACATATTCATGAGTCTATTCTTTGGGTTCTACTTTCTGTTTCATTTATCTATTTGTCTCTGTGCCAAAACTACATTATTTTGATTACTATAGTTTTTTAGATGCCTTAATTTGACTCTTGTCAATTATCCAGCTTTATTATTCTGTAATATTGTATTGTATTTACTGGAATAAAGGAGAAGTTGAGAAGTTCTACATGGAGCTGGAGAAGTTCTATAAAGAAGACCATACCTTCTACAAGATCATTGTGGGTGATTTTAAGGCCAAGATAGGACCGAGAAGATCAGCTGAAGAATTCCACATCGGGACCCATGGCCTAGAATGGAACGAACAGGGTGAGAGACTGTCTGAATTCATCATGTCGACCAAGACCATCCATGTTAACTCACAGCTCCAGAAGGCCGAATCTAAATGTTACATGGGAATCTCCCGGTGGACAGTTCAACAACGAAATTGACCGCATCATATTCAATCGATGGTTTTGCCTGATGGATGTCTCTGTTGTCACAAAATTCCAAACGGGATCTGGCCACCGTCTCCTTCATGCAAAATTCTACTTCACAGAGCGGGGAGAAAGGGCTGCAAAGTTTAAGAAGAGAACTCCCAGAACGACCACCAACTGGGAGCTCTTTGGCACTATAGCTGCAACATGGGAAGATGCTGTCGTTGGCAACATTGCTGAAGAATACGATCTACTGGTTCAGCACCTCCATGATTGTGCAAGGAACGCCAAGAGAGAGATAGCCACAAAAAAAAATGCCTGTCTTTGAAAACTCTTGGGCTTATTCACCAATGTGGCTTGGCGCATGCCTCAGGCAACCAAAAGCAAATGTCTGAGCTTACAAAGCAGTGCAGAGGTGCGATAAAGGAAGACCTCAAAGAGAGAAAAACAGCAGTGCCAGTAGATGCGGCAGAAGCCGGGAAAAGCATTCGTAACACCCGCCTGTCCTTCACCAAATACAAGACCAAGATGACTGCCCTCAGACATCCTGCTGGATCTATCACATCTTCCAGAAGGGCAATGGAGAAGATTATCCATGACTTCTGCTCAGATCTCTTTGATAGCAAACGTCCACCTGCCCACATACCAAATTCCATAAGATGGATATGTTGTTCCCAACGTTCTCCCTTCCAAAATCCAATATGCCATTTTGTCGGTAAAGAAAAGAACAGTGCCTGGCCCAGACAAGGTCAGACCTGAACACCTGAAGAACCTGCCATCAGTACTCATCAATACACTGACTCGGCTCTTCACATGCTACCTGTCTGAATGCAAGGTAGTGAATCTATAATACACCCCAATGGAAAACCAGCAGGACTGTACTACTGTAAAAGAAGGGAGACAACCACATCATTGGCAACTATCACCTGATCTGCCTATTGTCTATCACCTACAAGCTGTTCATTTGAGTCATCCTGAATAGGATTGGCAGAACACTATGTGAAGGACAACCATATGAGCAAGCCGGTTTCTGAAAAGGATTCAGCACAATTAACCATATCCACACAATAACCAAGCTCATTGAGGTTTCTTGGGAGTTCAAGATGTTGCTCTGTCTAACGTTTATTGATTGAAAGAAGGCCTTTGATTCTGTTGAGACAGAAGTGGTGATCGAAGCCCTAGCCAATCAGGGCATTCAAACTCAATACATCAGGATCCTCCATGAGCTGCATTACAGATTCATAACCAGGATTTTACCATTCTACAAAGAAGTGATCATCGATGTCAAGAGAGGGGTTCAGCAGGGTGATACCATTTCACCGAAACTCTTCAGTGCCAACCTTAAGAATGTCATGCGATGACTAGAATGGGAAGGAATGGAAGGGAGATAGATGGTCGACAACTACACCACCTCTGCTTTGCTGATGACGAATCACGAATCACGACCATCCTGTTATTCGTCGATTGCCTTGAGCAGACCCCAGTAACGTCTCCTTCATCCTAGCCCTGAGATTATATTCAAGGTTCTTTAGGAGAATGAGACCCATCATTGTTACTGCTATTTGGCATATTGGGTACGCCACGGGAAGTTTGCCAGACTGTACCGTGTGGGCAGGCTACATTCGGTAGCCTGCCAGTTTGTCCAAAGTAGGAATGAGATAATAAGATGTCATAATAAGACATCTTATTACGGGAGCTGGATTTTATAGTCTCTGAGTCTTGGCCGTTGATGGGATTACACGGTGCCAGGGGGGCAGTTGGTGGGTGTGACCCCCGCCTACTGGAATTTGGAGGATCTGGGTGGAGGATGCTCGGCCCCAATCTGAGTAGGCTTGGAGATCTCGGCCCCGGAACCTGCGTGGCTTTGTCCCTCTGCCAGTACCTTCATGTGTGCGGAGAGTGGTCTCAGCATGATGGTGTCTGGTCCTGGAGCCCTGGTCGGGGCGGGGAGGAAAGCTCAACCCGCTCCCCTCCAAGGGGCCCCAGCGAGGACAGCCAGGTGCGGGGGCAGATACTGCCTTACTCTGATCGTTTTTTTCACTGACCCGGTGAGGCGGAGGGGCGAGCCCCAAGCGGCTCTCACTTCTGGTGCCACACGCCCGGCCACGCGCCGGTCGGGCACGACCCGCTCCGGGGACAGTGCCAGGTGGGGAGTTTGACTGGGACGGTACACCTGTCAAACGGTGACGCAGGTGTCCTAAGGCGAGCTCAGGGAGGACAGAAACCTCCCGTGGAGCAGAAGGGCAAAAGCTCGCTTGATCTTGATTTTCAGTACGAATACAGACCGTGAAAGCGGGGCCTCACGATTCTTCTGACCTTTGGAGTTTTAAGCAAGAGGTGTCAGAAAAGTTACCACAGGGATAACTGACTTGTGGAGGCCAAGTGTTCATAGCGACATCACTTTTTGATCCTTTGATGTCGGCTCTTCCTATCATTGTGAAGCAGAATTCACCAAGCATTGGATTGTTCACCCACTAATCGATCGAAAGGGAGTCGGGTTCAGATCCCTGAATTCGGAGAGCGGGAGATGGGCGCCGCGAGGCGTCCAGTGCGGTAACGCAACCGATCCCGGAGAAGCCGGCAGGAGCCCCGGGGAGAGCTCTTTTTTCTTTGTGAAGAGCAGGGCACCCTGGAATGGGTTCACCCCGAGAGAGGGGCCTGTGCCTTGCTGATGACATCATTCTAATAACACCAAACATTAGCCAAGCGACACAAATGCTGGCCAACTTCCACCATGAGTGTGGAAAGGTCGGACTCCAGCTGAATCTCACAAAGACAGTGTTTATGAGAAACAGTCTCGTTCCCGACATTCCATTTGCTCTCAGTGGAATGACTATCTCCAAATGCAACAGTTATGTGTACCTAGGTCGAGAAATCAACATGATGAATGACCTAGCACCTGAGTTGCACAGGAGGAAGATAGCAGCTTGGAACGCCTTCAAGAGTGTCGAAGAAATAGCTAAGAGGATGAAGAACCTCCAGCTCTGGGCACACCTCTTAGATTCCACTGTTCTTCCTGCATTAACATATGCCTCAGAGACCTGGACCCTATGAAAACAGGATGAGAACACTATTCAGGTCTCCCAAAGAGGAATTGAAAGAGCTATGCTTGAAGTATCACATTTCACTCAAATGAGAGAAAGAATCTGGAGTTCTGACCTCCGTTGACAGTAAAGAATCAGGGACGCTGTCTCATTTGCCAAGGGGTGAAAAATCAGATGGGCTGGACATATAATGAGATTTGAAGACAACCGCTGGACTAGAGCCGTTACCAACTGGATTCCACGGGATGTCAAAAGACTGCATGACCACCCACCTACAAGATGGTCAGAATTTTTGTCAAGACCCTGAACGATCGGTTTGAGGTTCTTTGTGTTCCTAGAACGAACAGACTCCATTGGATTACACTAGCACACCACAGGGAAGAATGGAGACATTACTGGTGCCTGCTTGAGCAAATCGATGAGTAATGGGAAGTCAAGTGATCACGTGATCCAGTGATCATTATTGTATTGGTCATTCAAGTTTTAAAATCTTTCTATGTAAACTATAGAAACACGTGGTTGATTTTCATAAAATAGATTACTGGGATTTTGATTAGAGTTTCATCGATCAAGTTTTTGAGAATATATAGATCAAATTGAGAAGAATTAATATCCAGCAGTTTTGAAAACAGATGGCAGCTCCATAGCAGACTAAATACCTTCTATTTGTGAGACCATATATTTCATTCTTTCTCTGTCTCTCTCTGTCTCTCTGTCTCTCTGTCTCTCTGTCTCTCTCTCTCTCTCTCTCTCTTTCAGACACACACAATTGAGACTACATGTCCATGAGGATGAAATATCTCTCCATTTACTTAGGTAGTCTTTGATTTCTTTCATAACAACTTCATAGCTATCCTCATGTAGTTTTTGTTTTGTTAGCTGCAACCTAAGTTTTAAATTTTCAATTCAGTTTTCCAGTGTGCATATCTCTGTCTATCTATATCTTGATTTTCCTATAATATACTAGTGACTAGATTCTCAAGTGTATAATTCACCTCCACATTTTGGACTAAAATAACAGAAAAGCGTGTGTCTTTAAAAATTAAAAAGAAAAAAGCATTTGTGAACATTAGAACTTTGGTAGAACTTTGGTTTTCCTACACTGAAAACTCTTCTGCTTTCAACATTTTCATGCTTCTACAAAAAGAATCTCCCCCCCCTCCCCCACCACCAGGTTGTCTTCACTGGGGCAACTTGGAGGGAGGTAGGTTGAGTTTCCCCCCCTGCCACACCCACGACTGCCCCCCCCACTCCGTGTACCGGGAGCTATGCAGTATTTCCTCCGTCCCTCTGAGAGAGACTGGCAAGCTACTGAAGGTATTCCTCCCGCATGGCAGAGCCTGGCAAGCTAACTGTGGCTTACTCGATATGTCAAAAACAGTAAGGATGACAGTCCTTAATCCCCTGACCATGAAGGAGCCCCCAATACACCATGAGGCTACACTAGCATGCGACAGGGATGAATGAAGACGTTACTGGCACCTGCTCAAGCAAATAGATGAACAACGGGATGACAGTGATACAGAGATACAAAGAGAATGTAGAAGGAAGGAATGAGATGCACTATTTTAGGTTCCGTGTGTATTAGGTATGAAACATTAGTAAGGAATTGTTGGGGGGGGAGTTTGATAGTTGGTTGCCACATTCATGACATCTTCTTGGTATAAAGTTGAGTGTGAAAAGTGTATCTATGAGTTAAATCAGAAAAACATGATTCTGTGAATTGTTATTTTATAAGTGGTGTAGTAAAAGAGGGTGGGGTGAGTGAGGCAGTAATTTATCAATTTATTACAAAATTTGAAATGATATACACTAAAAAATTCATTTGGTAGAGCTAAAACTATTGACATTCAAAACATTTTTAAAAAACAGGATTAGTAACTGCTATTTAAAGCCACACTGATCTAAAGCAGTATTTTTAAAAAGCTAATAGTAATTCTAATCCTGTTACCATTTAATTTTAAAATATTTTTATCCAATATCTTTTTGCATGCTTTTTAAAAATTGAATTATTGTGAATTACAGAGTTACAAAGAGACTTATTTATTTTTGAGGTCTTATAAAGGTTTATTTTATGAGAAGCTATAAAAATAACAGAACATAAAAATAATTTATTAATAAAGCTATTCAAAAAATGTCCTTGAACAAAGGACATAAATCAACAAATTAAATATGCTGATTTAAACGTATGATATATTCGAATAAAACAAGCCTACAAAAAGGAAAATTTTAGTTACTTAGATTTTTGTCTTCTGGGTCATATTTAGCAATGCTCAGGAGTTATTCCTGGCTCTGAATTCAGGAATTAGCCATGGCGGTGCTCAGGGGATCACATGCTGTGGATAGAACCTGGGTTGGCCAAAAAACAAGGCAAGCAGGCAAGCATTCTATCCATTGTACTGGCCTACACTCTGGTCCTCTGAAAATTAAATTTAATAGCACAGTGGGTAGGGCGTTCACCTTACAAGCGGCCAACATGGCCGGCCGGAGTTCGATTCCTCCACCCCTCTCGGAGAGCCCGGCAAGCTACTGAGAGTATTTGATATGCCAGACATAGTAACAACAAAGTCTCCAATGGAGACGTTACTGGGCCCGCTCGAGCAAATCGACAATCATCAGGAGGGCCTTTACCTTTACCTTTACCTATTAATTGTGTAGAGAGGATTCCATAGAACTTTTTATCATTAAGTCTATAAAAGTCAGTATATCTTCTGAAAACTATCCAACTTTCTTCTGGTGTTTTCCTTACTAGTATTTTTTATATAATAAATTAAGATCTTTCTTCTACCACTTCATAACCCAGTATTGTAGGTGTAAAAGATCTAGTTTCTCAATTCATTGTTTCAGAATTTTGTTTTTCATTTTCTTTTGGTCTGATAGAATATTCAATAGAAGAATTTTTTATTTTTATTTATTTTATTTTATTGAATCACCATGAGATATAGTTACAAGCTTTCATGTTTGAGTTATAATCACACAATGATCAAACACCCATCCCTCCACCAGTGCACATTCCCCACCACCAATATCCCCAGTATACCTCCCCTTTCCCACCCTCCCACTGCTTCCATGGCAGACAATAATCCCATACTCTCTCTCTACTTTTGGGCATTATTGTTTGCAATACAAATACTGAGAGGCTATCATGTTTGGTCCTTTTCAACAGAAGAATTTTTACCTGTAAATTTAGCCCTCATGAGGGGACTGCTAGAGGCAGATGCTGTATTATCCATTTGACAAAGAACACTTGTTTAAATTTACCCATATTAGAGTATTCCAATGGTCTTTTGAAGAGTTCGAGCTGGTTGGGATGCTCCCAAAAGAATTTATTTGGTTTCTGTTGGTTGTAAAACTGGAAGCAGAGTTGCCATAGGCTTCAGGAACTGAGACATAAGGAGGAGCTGTCATCTTCCTTTTGCTTGTGCAGCAAACCTGCACATTGCTGAGTGAAACACTTGGAGAATAACTTTTATGCAATCCATTATTTTCTTCATGGGAATTTACTATCTTTTTTGATGTCTACCCTCAGCTAGAGGCCTCCCGGAAATCTAAGTCCCTACTACCCTCAGCCAGGGATGCTAGGTACTTGCGTGGTTGGAGAAGGGGCACAAAGGTATTTATGATAATTATAACTGAGTTTCAGGTGTACATTATTCACCACCAATCCCTTCGCCAGTGCCCACTATCCTCTACTAGTGTCCCCAGTTCTCCCAAACCCCAGCCTGCCTCTGTGCAGATATGTCCTCTCCCCCGTTGTTCCTTTGCCTGACTTATCCTTTTCACCCATGATCCGTTTCAAGCTTCCTCCTGAAGACCAGTTCTACTCTTCATTTCTATTGCCACTGGGCATTTGATATTCCCCTAAGAAGTTTCTTTATATCCCACATATGAGAGAGATCATTCTGAGTCTATTCTTCTCCCTCTGCTTTTCACATACATTTTATTTTAAAATCATTGCACTAACATGATGTATCTTTACAATGAAAAATTAAATTTTGTGTGAGCTAGTAAGATTTCCTAGTGCTAGAAAAACAAGCATAAAGAAGACTTTCATTAATTTTTTGTTTTGTTTTGGAGCCATTCCTGGCACTGTGCTTAGGGATGACTCCTGGTGGTGTTCAGGGAACGATTGTCAGGTACTGAAGATCAAAATCAGATTGACCACACACAAGGCAAGCACACTGTCTTCTGTACTATCCTTCTGGCCATGAGAACAATTTTTATACACAAGTGTTTTCAAGATATAAGAAAGTATTACAAGTCTGTCAAGAAATTGTCTTTATCATAGGGCAAAAGACATTATTTCTCACATATAAATACCTCAACGATATACATTCAGAATGATGTAGAAGCTTCAAGTACCTCACTTATGATTCAGTCAATCTCCTAAAATGTTTTCATTGTTCAGAAGCTTGAAGGCAGTTCATGGCAAACACAGAGAGTTCCCTACTTGACTCTATGTCAGCATAGTTACACTGTTACTGATTGGGTCAGAGGTAAGAATAGGAAAGGTCTGAAACACAGAAGTATAGTATTTGGGACATAACAGTAACTAAATGTCATATAAGTAATGAATAAATGCCTATAGTGTTCTGATTAATATCAACTGTATCTAAATATTACCACTTACAAATATAAGCAGAATATGAAAAATCATGAAATATTTTAAGATATGTGTCTCATAAACATAATAGTTAAGAATTATTGTCAGTTCTTTGATAGGAAGAATTCAATGTTGATATCAGAATCATCTATCTTGTTATTGCTAGTTATATATTTTAATGCAAAGTAAACTAATATTCTCACTAAAATTTTCTTTTATACTTTAATATTTTATTGAACATTCATGAGATACAGCATTACAAAGCTGTTCATGATTTGATTTTAGTCATACAATGATCCAACACCCATCCTTCCACCAGTGTACATTTCCCACTACCAATGTCTCCCTTTTTCCTCCCACCATTCCCCAACACCTTCAATCCCTACCCTGCCTCTATGGCAGACACTTTTCTTCTTTCTTCTTTCTCTCTCTCCTTTTGTGCATTATGGTTTGCAATATAGGTACTAAGAGGTTATCAGATTTGCTCAGGGCGTTCAGTATTTTTATTGGAAAGTAAGGCTAAAGTAGCTTTTTTAACCACATGGCAGCTTTGGAATGTCACTTCTGAGGTTTCCAGAAGCACGGGGAGGTGGGGGACAAAGTAGCATATCCAGACTTTAAGAAAATCTGGAGATTTCCGTTTCAAAACCTGCAAACCCAAATTTTCAGCAGATCATATCTCCATGAGGTCTGTCCTGAGACGGTGGAGTCCAGCTGGAGGTGTGGTGGCAGTTTTGCATTGTGGAAGCAAGAAACTACTGGGGGCAAAGCTTGGGTGGGCACTAGGCTGACCCACCACCTCTGATTAACTCTGGTCTGCTCAACCTTGTGTGGTGCCAAGATTAACTATAGCTTTCAATCTCTTTTGGGATTTATTTATTTATTTATTTATTTATGGTTCTCTGAAGCAAGGTTGCTAGAAGAACTTACGTGGTAACCCTGCAGTTTGTTCATGGGGGTGACCACCAGAGCTTCAAGGAGTATAGGGAAGTTGGGGAAGTAGCCCTGACCCTGAGAAAACCTGGAGATTTCTGTCAAAAAACCTACACATCCAAATTTTCAACAGGTTAATATCTCGGTGAAGTCCATCCTGAAGAGGTAGAGTTTGACTGGGGTGGTTTTGGATTGTGGGAGCAAGCGACTACTGGGGTTTCAGTTTGGACAGGCACCAGACTGAACTACCCTTCTCCAATTTATCCTGGTCTGTACAGCCTTAAGTAGGTCTGAGATTAACTGTGGCTTTTGATCTCTTTCAAAATTTATTTGTGGGTCTCCGAAACAAGGTCGATAAATGAGCTTGTATAGCTTGTATAGCTTGTATAGGTGTTTTGTGGGTATGGCTCCCACATACCTGACTTTTGTCCATTTAATTTCTCAGAAAAACTGGTTCTGAGTTGTGTTCTCGTCTGAGGTACAACAGCAATTGGGTGATATTAGGATGCCTGAAGGCACCATCAGGCTGCTGATGCACTCACCCTGCAGGTACAGGTTGACCTGCTGGCAGCACTCCCTCATTAAAATTTTAAAAAGCTCAAAAGAGGTGACAAAGCTGACATAAAATGGTCACTATGGGAACAGAATTGAGGAAGAGAAAAGCAGTTTAACCAGTTTAATAACTCTTACCCTTTATTTTAAAGTGCTATATGGTTAAGACAAAAGAAAATGCTAAAAATTTAATATTAAATATATAGAAATTAAAAAGTAGGCAGTATTAAATATTAAATGCTCAATAGAGATGATGAATAGTAGTATGGACATGATTTAAAATGTAAATTAGAAGACTATAAAATAATTCATCCAGAATTAAAAAGTGAAATACATAATGAGAATGGCAAGCACATATGACAAAAAAGATCAAAAGATTTCATAATCGCTGCAGGACCTCAGGTGTCTCCCGAGATGTCTGGAGAGAAGCAGTTTTGAGCATCTGCCCTGCCCTCTTCACTCCTGACACCTCGCCCATCTCATGCAAACCCAGGTTTCCATAGAGGCGTGGCCTCCTCGCAAGTGGGCGTGGCTTCAAAAGTGGGCGTGGCTTATTTTGCAGCGGGCCAAGGGTGACGCGGCCGCAGGTTGTTTTCCCATACTAAGGAACCTAGTCTCCAAGGAATCTAGTTCCCAACCTATTCAGCAATATGAAGAAACAAAGAAAATCCCCACCAAAAGGGGAGAACAACGAAAACAATCTAGAACATTCTGTCAATACAGCTCACCTAAGGGACCTCTCTGACATAGAATTCAGATACGAAGTCATGAAGATGTTCAATCAACTCAATGAAACTGTCAGACAGACAGCCAGTAACACCACTGAAAAAATCGACAAATTACGAGAAGAAATGAGAGCAGAAATGTCACGATTAAAAGAATCCATAGTTGAAATGAGAAACTCAGTTTCTTCTCTTAAAAATAGAATGACTGCAGCTGAAGAGAGAATCAGTGAGCTGGAAGATCAGCTACACCAAGCCAACACGCAACAAAAAACAGCGGCAAGGGACCTCAAAATAGCTCTACAGAGAATCAGAGTCCTAGCAGATGATTCCAAGAGGAACAACATTAGAATCATGGGACTACCTGAAGCTCAGGGAAACAATCCCAACGAAAAGAACACTGTCAAACAAATCATTGCTGAAAAATTCCCAGAGCTCCACAATGTAGCCATTCAGGTTCGAGGAGCCCGAAGGGTGCCAGCTAAAAGAGACCCCAACAAAAACACTCCAAGACATATAGTTAGAATGATCGATGCTGCCGATAGAGACACAATACTGCAAGCAGCAAGGGCAAAGAAGGAAATCACATACAAAGGAGCACCCCTTAGATTCACAGTAGACCTATCAGAGGAAACCCTACAAGCCCGAAGGCAGTGGCGAGATATAGTAAAAAAAACTCACTGAAATGAATGCTTCACCAAGAATACTCTATCCGGCTAAACTCTCCCTCAAAATCGAAGGAACGGTACACTATTTTCTAGATAAACAGCAGCTCAGGAACTTCATAGACTCAAAACCAAACCTAAAGCAAGGCCTAAAGGGGCTACTATAAGACAAGACAAACCCTACAACCGCAACACACCGGCACAGAAAGATGACACAAAACCCCATAACCATTCTCGCAAAGAAGAAATCCGAATGGCAAAAAGGCACATGAGAAAATGCTCTACATCACTAATCATCAGAGAGATGCTTATCAAAACCACAATGATATATCATTTCACACCACAGAGACTGGCCCACATCCACAAGAACAAAAGCAACCAATGCTGGCGTGGATGTGGCGAGAAGGGGACCCTCCTTCACTGCTGGTAGGAATGCCGGCTGGTCCAACCCTTTTGGAAAACAGTATGGACGATTCTCAAAAAATTAGAATTTGATCTGCCATTTGACCCAGCTATAGCACTCCTGGGAATATATCCCAGAGAGGCAAAAAGGTATAGTCGAAGCGACATCTGCAATTGTTTGTTCATTGCAGCACTCTTTACAATAGCCAGAATCTGGAAAGAACCTGAGTGCCCAAGAGCAGATGACTGGTTAAAGAAACTTTGGTACATTTACACAATGGAGTACTATGTAGCTGTTAGAAAAGATGAAGTTATGAAATTTACATACAAGTGGTACTACATGGAAAGTATCATGTTAAGCGAAATGAGTCAGAAAGAGCGGGATAGACACAGAAAGATTGCATTCATCTGGGGAACATAAAGCAACAAAAAGGGAGACTAACACACAGGAATGGTTGAGATTAGTACCAGGAATTTTGCTCCATGACTTGAAGGCCAGCCACACGTGCTAGGTGAAAAGGAAGCTCAGATAGAGAAGAGAGCACCAAATAAAGGGTGTTGTGAGGACCCTCAGGGTGGGAGAAGCATGCTAAAAGTAGTCTATAGACCAAACATGATTGTCACTCAATGCCTCTCTTGCAAAACACAGTACCCAAAAGAAGAGAGAGAGAACAAGGGGGGATACCCTACCACAGAGGCAGGGTGGCACGGAGGGGGGAGGGGGTGGGGGGGATGCTGGGACCCGTGGTGGTGGATGATGGGCACTGGTGGAGGGATGGGTACTTGATCATTGTATGGCTGAAACCCAAGCACAAAATTTGTAAGTCTATAACTGTACCTCATGGTGTTTCACTAATAAAAAAAGAAAAAAGAGTTCATAATCATTTGGAACAATGATCCATCACAAAGTGCATTTTGCTAAAACTCACATTTATTTCTGACAAAATGTATCAGCTAAAAAGCTAAGGAAAATTCCTTCATGTAATAGAGAGTACCTTTTACTTATAATCAGAGGCATTAGTGTTTATTAGTGTTTTATCTCATAAGAGATAAAGTCTTACGTATGTTAGGAAAAAGATAAGTTACTTTTAATTGCCATCTCAGAATTATTCTGAAGATTCTTAGCATAAATAGATTAAAAACGGAGGTATGAATTCTAGAAAAGGTAAGTACAAATATTCTTATCTACCTAGAAAAATATAAGAAAAAGACAAAGAAATTATGTCAAAAAACAACTAAAACCAGATAGAATAAGAATGAACCATAAGAGTGGCACTTTGAGATAAAAATAACTTTACAGAATATAATTTTTCTCTAACTAAATTTTTTTATCTATGATAGCTGACAAATAGAAGTATCATCCTTCTTTTTAAATATTCCGTGTAGATCAGATTGATTAAAAGAATGGGTGGGGGCTACTATCAAATGAAATATTCCAAGGAATGTTTGGAAGACCAAAACTAAATATATAGGATTTTGATGAAGCAGAGAGAAGAAGCTAGGGATTGGTTCACATAGGTGACAAGGTGACTTCAAAGAGCCTCATGACTAAGAAACTTCAAGGTTTGATGTGGTCCTGAAAACACAGGTTTTAATTAAAAGTCTACATACAAAACTTCTGTGCTTTTTTCCAATCCAGCATCACATGGTTGCTCTATTCCCCAAATTTCCATATAGAGGGTATTTCCCTAAAGAAATTCCAGTGCCATAGAAGCAGACTTCTCTACTTTTTGGCATATAGAGGTCTCCTAGCATAACTGTCAGCTCCCCTTTTAAGACCATCTATAAGCAAATCTCCCCCGTTGCTATGACTTAACCCATGAGCATTATCAAATATTAATGACCATATGAAGACCTCCACAATAGTTGAGATTAGTCTCCAAAATAAACAAGTCAGAAGCAAATGAGAGTGAAGGAAACAGAGATGGCTTGTGGAATAGAAGAGAGTCTGCTTAGTTTTCTCGGAATGAATTATGACAATGTTTTATCTTGAAAACAAAAGCTAGAGAGGTGGGAAAGCAGGCAGGGAGCTTGTCTAGTCCTGGGTTTGAGCCCACTATCTTGTATAGTTCCTTGAGCCTGCCAGGAGTGATCCCTGAGCACAGTAAGCCCTGAGTACCACCAAGTGTGCCCCCCATACAAACAAAACAAAATATACAAACAAGGCCCATACAAACAAAACAAAATATACAAACAAGGGATGACAATTAAAAAAATAATTAGCACATTGTTTTAAAATAGGTTATCTTCCACCCACTACTACAACCCCTGCAAATGAACGTTGTTCAAAGAAGAAGTCAATAACATGTGCCATAAAGTAGAATGAAGAGACAAAGACCTACCTTTTCTGAGAGAAAATAGGATATCGGGGGAAGCTAGCTAGGCAGGCTATAGTCAGTGATGGAAATTTCAATATGCAAAATATTATTCCAGTTTTCCAGCGATGAATGAGTTCACTATTCTTATTGAAAGTGTCACCAAGGGATTGGCACAGTGAATAAGTGAAATCTCTCACTTTGGATAATTATTATGAGCTTTCTGAAGATTGGAAACAAAACAAAAGCAGAGAGAAAAGGAGAGGGAGAGAGGAGAGAGAGAGAAAGAGAGAGAGAGAGAGAGAGAGAGAGAGAGAGAGAGAGAGAGAGAGAGAGAGAAGAGACAGGACAGAGATAGGGCAGAGGGTTGGGAAAAAGATAAAACAACAAAAATAAAACAATGGGAACTTAAGAAAATCAGTGACATTTGATTCCTTACCACCAAAACTGGATGTTAGAAGCATTTGGAATAAATTCATTGAAATTCTGAGGAAAAAACATTTTAAACTCATCACTATGGTTCATGCATTGACAATCTATATAGTCTTCCCATAATAAGGCACTGATCCCTGAGAAGATCTGAGGGGATTTATAATTATAGCCACCTCTGACAATATTGATCATGAACAGTGCAAATCCACAATTCTATGTTTAGAGTTTGAGTGGCACAATGCTTTTCTACATTTAAAAGGTGGGCAGCAATAAAAACAAAACAAAACAAACCATTTCAGAGTAATATTAGCAGATACTTATAAGTATTTTTATTTTCTTTTTTGCTTTTTGGGTCACACTCGGCGATGCACAGGGGTCACTCCTAGTTATGCACTCAGGAATTATTCCTGGCGGTGCTCGGGAAACCATATGGGATGCTGGAAATCAAACCCGGGTCGGCCTTGTGCAAGGCAAACACCCTACCCTCTGTGCTATTGCTTCAGCCCCCTAAGTATTTGTTTTTAATAGCAGTTTATCAGAGGTGTTTCTTTTTTGCTATTTCGTCTACATTTCATAGCTGATGGCAGAACAAATGGTACTGAGATAAGTGTTGACTTTGAAGACTAGCCAGGTAGGATCTCATTATGCATGGCACTGGCACTGTCCTCCCATTGTTCATCGATTTTGTCGAGCGGGCCCAATAACATCTCCATTGTGAGACTTTGTTGTTACTGTGTTTGTCATATCGAATACGTCACGGGGAGCTTGCCAGGCTTTGCTGTACGGGTAAGATACTCTCGATAGCTTGCCGGGCTCTCCGAGAGGGGTGGAGGAATCCTACCCGGCTCAGCCGGGCTGGCTGCGTGCAAGGCAAATGCCCTACCACTGTTCTATCGCTCCAGTCCCTCATTATGCATAAGAAAACCAAAGTCCAGATTTACATGACACATTTAATTGCACATTCTTTTATTAACATGAATAATAACATAAGTTTTAAGGTAAGGTAAAGGTAAAGGTAAAGGTAAAGGCCCTCCCGTTGATCGTCGATTTGCTCGAGTGGGCCCAGTAACGTCTCCATTGGAGACTTTGTTGTTACTGTGTCTGGCATATCAAATACTCTCGGTAGCTTGCCGGGCTCTCCGAGAGGGGCGGAGGAATCGAACTCGGGTCGGCCATGTTGGCCGCTTGTAAGGTGAACGCCCTACCGCTGTGCTATCGCTCCAGCCCTCCATAAGTTTTAAAAAGCTAAAAGAGCAAAAAACACAGAGATATACTACTCAAACATATTTTTCATTCTCTTTCTGCTTGGAAAAAATGGAGAAAATAATGGGCTTTGAACTTTGTATATCTTCTGGGCCCAGGAAGAAAAGGCAGGCAAAAGCGTCTCTGAAGGTGACAGTTTCTCCTGAAAGTTTACAATATGCCTCGGGCTCAATCTTTCTGAGGGCCCAGGAGCCCTGGCTATAAAAGCTTGCCCTGGGCAAACCATGAAACAGGAAGTCTTCAAAGCTTTGGTAACATAAACTCAAAGGAACCTGGTGGCTCCAGGGATGGTCAGGTAGGGTGGGGTGGAATAAAAACCAACATCTGTACTTTGATTCCTTTTGGGGGAGGGATGCTCCTAAGCTGCTTCCACTGGCTTCCAAAGCTACTTCCAAGTGATACTGGAGGTGGCAAAGAAATGTTGCGGATGGAACATGCAAGGAATATGCCCCTGACTCTTTTTTCTTTTTTAACATCATTTATTAATGTAGTCTTGACCTTTAACACCCTTTACTTTTTTTTTTTTTTTTTGCTTTTTGGGTCACACCCGGCGATGCTCAGGGGTTACTCCTGGCTCATGCACTCAGGAATCACTCCTGGCTGTGCTCAGGGGACCATATGGGTTTCTGGGAATTGAACCTGTGTTGGCCATGTTGGCTGCGTGCAAGGCAAACGCCCTACCCGCTGTGCTATCGCTCCAGCCCCCCTTTAACACCCTTTAAATATTCCACTTACTTTCTGGTTTGATTTCACTTCTACAATGCTTACTAAGTCTAACCTTATTATGTCATTTTACCATTTTTATTACATTTACTGGGACATCTTAACCTGAGGTATGTTCTCTTAGGTCCTTTAAAGTTTTATAAGTATATTTTTTATTTGACAATAGCAAGTACAAAGTTACATGTCTTCTTTTAATGCTCCGATCTAAGCACTGGGGATTCTCTTTCAGGAGTTGTTAAAGTGACTTCCTTTCCTCCTGAAGGCACCCTTCTGTAGATAATCCCTAGTCTTTTCAAAGTATTTCTTGTCCAAAGGACAAATCTTGGTTCCTACTTCACACCTTCAACTAAATCTCAGACATGTGTCCTTATTGTTATGGGACATCTCAGCCACTGCATAGAAGCATTGTTGGGATATCTGTGCAAAAAGTTTTGTTTCATAAAATCAGAGAAGCAAACAAGTGACTGGCTAAACTTTAATGGTATAAAGTTAGCTGGTATAATAATTCACTGGAGAGATTAAAATAGAGTAAAAATTTCCTGAGACCAAGTGTGTCACGATTTAGGTTAACTTCATTAGAACACGAGCTCAAAGACGTTGGGTATGGGGAGCACAAAATGGCTTAATGGGGACCAGCAGGTTGAACACTAATGACTCAAGACTGCTGGTTGAGTCCTCTTGGCCCTTTCAATAGGATTTTCTTGATTCTATTGCTTCTAATAATGCCCCAGCGGAGTTCACAGCGATAACACAGCTGGTAGGGCGTTTGCCTTGCACACAGCTGACCCAAGTTTGATTCCTCCGTCCCTCTCAGAGAGACTGTCTAGCTACAGAGAGTATCTGCCTGCATGGAAGAGCCCGACAAGCTCCCCATGGCATATTTCATATGCCCAAAACGGTAACAACAAGTCTCACAATGGAGACGTTACTGGTGCCTGCTTGAGCAAAATCGATGAACAATGGGAGGACAGTGCTACAGTGCTGTTACAGAGTTCATAGGTGAACTAATTTCACTTTTGCAAAAATACTTCCTCTTTTTTTTTCCTTTTAGGTGTTTGAGCCATACCTGGCTATGCTCAGTGCTTACTCCTGGTGGTCCTTGAGTGACTGTATGTGATTGATCCCAGGTTGGACATGCGCAAGACACCTAAAGCACCTTACTTGCTGTACCATTTCTTTAGCCACAACAATGCTTCATTTTTAGAAATCAAGGTGATTACAAGCTATACTGTATCAACAAGATAAACCTTTATCTTATGTATGGCAAGGAACCATATATACCTTCTAACAAGAACTTGATTATCATAACTCCTGGACGATGAGCTCAGTATCAATGAGTGATATCTGAACATATGGTTTATATTCAGTAATGAAAGAAATAAAATTATTATACATATACAGTACTGAGAAAAATAGTTTTTACGAAAGACCCTAGCCTAGCTGATCTTCCTTAACCTTATTATATACAGTTTCTAACTTTCATCCCCTTAAGCGAAGGATAAATGTCCATTGTCAAAAAGATTCCTAGATAAGCTTTATCAATATGATAAAGAAATAGACTTTTTATTAAAAGCCAAATTTCTTAGTGAGGCTCCTAGATTGTCAAATTTACTGACATGTAAGTGGTTATTTTAGTGTTTTATGAATTTTTGTGTACTTCTATAGTATCTGTTGTAAACACTCTAGACAATGATTAAATTAAAGCATGGTGATCAGAAGAAGGGAAGAGGATGGAAGGAAGTTGGGAAGAATGGGTAGACATACTTCACAGGATGATGACGGGAGGTTTTAGAACTTTGGTGATAAGTATAGTATTGTAATATGATTTTGAAAAGGTTAAAGTCTGTAGTGCTAAAACTTATGTAGTGCTGTAAACAATGTTAACTGAAATAAAACGAAAAAAATAGATTTTAGGAGGATGTAGCTC
The DNA here is from genome assembly GCF_029834395.1 of Sorex fumeus. NCBI lineage: Eukaryota > Metazoa > Chordata > Mammalia > Eulipotyphla > Soricidae > Sorex > Sorex fumeus. The sequence goes on from NW_026606155.1 coordinate 36,588,939, forward strand.
AATAAAAGGTAAAAGTCTTTTGGTTCTTACATCTTCTCAAATAAAAAAGAATGAAAAAGTATTGGGCCAGATATTGTTGAATATTCACAGAGAGCAGAATATTCATAGAACTGTGGACTCCTACCTGACACAGATATCTATTCTGAGAAGCTGATTATACAATAGTTAAACCATGGACAATGAAAATCCGACGTAGGCAGCACAGAGGCCAAACCACAACATCTGCATCAATCTGGTCAAAGTGGTCAGACCTTCGTCAATGATTCCCAGTTTCCTTAATTTTCAATCGTTTCCAAATCATGTCCAAGCAGAATAAAATGAATTTGTCCCCCTACCCCTGACCCAAAACAGTCATTAAATGGTCATTTCTAATCAATTTGCCTCCAGCTTCCTAGTGTTGACAATCTCTAATTAGAGCACATCTGAACTCCACTGTTTGCCCCTACTATCATGTTTGTTTATTCCCTTAAATTTTTTTGTTTAGATTTTTCACTTGTTTTGGGAGTACATGTGGCAGTGCTCAGGGCTTAATTCTGGCTCTGCACTTAGGGATACTCCTGGTGTGCCTGAAGAGACCATATGGGTGCCCGGGATCAAAACCGGGTGAGCTGCATGCAAATCAAGCACCCTACTTGCCATACTATTGCTCACGCCTAGTCCATTTCCTTTGCATCTCTGCCAAAAGTAAGTAAGAGAGGGTGATTACCTCATTATAGTAAACTCAGGATAAACAATGCTCATTTGTTCTCTATAAATAAAGTGTTCTTATTTTATTTCTACACTTATTAATTAGGGAAGGCATTGGCTTTATTAGCAGAACTAAATATTTAAGAACCAAACATTTTGTCATTAGATACAACCATTTAGAAGCTATTTGGGAAAAGCATCTGTCAGCACTTGGAGATGTTAGATCTTTGAAAGGTTGCAAATGTTCAATGGTAGGGTGAATGACAAAGAGGGAAATCTCTGGCATAAGGGGAGAGCCCTAGTCTTTATTTTATTAATATCCATGCTACCTAGAATAAATTTCTGGGATTTCTATTAGGCAAATTTTTTATTGCATGATAGTTGTATCCTATCATGAGGATCTATGCAGGGGTAATAAGAACTTTAGTAAATATTTCTGGAATCAGTTGGTATAAATCACAGAGAAAGATTCACTGATGAGAGTACAAACAGTTATAGGATGAACATTTGTTAAAGGAATATCAGGGTATACATTGTCTTGTCAGAGCTATGTTGTCAAAGCTATGTTGTTATGATTAAAAACATCAGAGAATGATACAGAGCTGGACACATAGGCTCTACAGATTATGTCTCCCATGCTCTTGTGGTTAGTTACACATAGGGCAAAGAGAAGGCTCATACTGATACTTGAAAGTCACTCCAGAGAGGGGGGAACTTCTGCCTTGTACTGCCAAGGTAATGTATGACTAGAGAGCATGCTGTACTTCTCCAGATCATCGGACTCACAAGTTTTTAGCTTGCCCACCTAGTGAGAAGTGGTTAACCTCGGTTCTGCTTCCTGCTTGCAGGGCAGCATTCAGATAAGGACTCATCCTAATGTCCTGGTTTAGCACCAATAAATAAAGTTAAAAAAAAATAGTGGCTATCTCAGTAGATAGAATATCCACTCAGGCAAGGCCATGGCCATTCCTAATTAAAGCTAAGATTGAGAAATATTATCATTATTTTCACAGGATTTAAAATTAAAAGACAAAAAGCAAATAGCATGTAATTAATCAGATGGCAATGCTTTCCATAATAATTCCACAAACTCATTAATACCTAAACAAATGCCTATTTTTACAATAGGATGAAAGGGGAGGAGGAAGAATAGAGGAGACATAGGGATTGTGGTGATGAAGGTGAAGTAACTGTATATCAATCCCATAAATGTTAACACTATTCTAACAATGGCAATTGAATTATAATAGGAGGATAAAAAATTTAAGATGGCTGCTTTTAGAATATTATCCTGAAGGCAGAATGAAAAAAATCATATATAAAATTATCACTAGGGTTGGAGAGACATTGTAGGAGTAAAGAGCTGGCCTTGCATGCAGTTGACCCTAGTTAAATCCCTGGTACTCGGTTCCCTAAGTGCTGCCAGGAGTGATCCCTGAGTATAGTCAGCTGTGACCCACCCCCAAAAAGTAATCACTACTTTCAAGAACAAAATAAAATTTGAATGATAAATATTTACAATTTTATTCATTTTGAGATCACTACTGTTGTAAACGTCACACTCAGCAGTGTTGGTGGGGGATGCAATCCATGAGATTGAATTCAAGACTCATATATGCAAGACATGTACTCTGCCACTTGAATCACATCCTCTTCCCCAGATTTATTTATTTTCAGAGCATATGCAGAGGTTGAACATTCTCTTTCTCATTGGAATGATTCTTTTGAGTATAACAAGTATATTTTATTATAAAATAATTTATTCTTATTACTCCCAGGAAAACATCAAAATGAGGGAAGGAAAGGAAAAATATTTATCAGAAGATCATTTAAATATGATTCAGATGGTTTTCAGCAAAATACAGTACATTTTATCATACCACTTACTAGCTTTCTGAGTTTTTAAAATTCTAGGAAAGCATTGCCTTTGTCACTAGAAATCATGGTAAAACACTTTGGAGAAGGAAGAGAAACTCAGTCATAATTCAATCATTCTAAAAATTTAGATAACTTTTTACATACCATAATGAATATAGTCATTCTATATCTTTTCCTCTCCATATGACTCATTTCACTCAGCATGATACTCTCTATGTCCATCCCTTTATAGGCAAATTTTATGACTTCATTTTTCCTGACAGATGCAAGGTATTCCATTGTGTAGATGTGTCAAGTTTCTTTATTCATTCATCTGTTCTTGGGCACTCAGGTTGTTTCCAGATCCTGGCTATGGTGAATAGTTCTGCAATGAACATAAGAGTGCGAATGGTGTCTCTGCTATGTGTTTTTGAGCCCCCAGGGTATATTCCCAGAAGTGATATTGCTGTGTCAACTGGGAGCTCAATTTCTAGTTTTGAGAAACGTCCAAATTGTTTTCCAAAACGGCTGGACCAGTAGGCAATATATATATATATATATATATATATATATATATATATATGTGTGTGTGTGTGTGTATATATGTATACACACACACATATATATATACCTTCACTTTGCTGATGACATTGTTTTAATAACACCAAACATCAGCCAAGTGGCACAAATGCTGGACGACTTCGACCGTGAGTGTGGAAAGGTCGGACTACAGCTGAATCTTAGGAAGGCAATGTTTATGAGAAACAGCCTCATTCCTGACGCCCCATTCGCTCTCAATGGAACGAGCATCTCCAAATGCAACAGCTATGTGTACCTAGGTCGAGAAGTCAACATGACAAATGACCTGGCACCCGAGCTGCGCAGGAGGAAGAGAGCGGCTTGGAACACCTTCAAGAACGTTGAAGAAATAGCTAAGAAGATGAAGAACCTCTGGCTCCGGGCACATCTCTTTGATTCCACTGTTCTTCCTGCATTAACATATGCCTCAGAGACCTGGGCCCTACGCAAACAGGATGAGAATGCTATTCGGGTCTCCCAAAGAGGAATTGAAAGAGCTATGCTTGGAATATCACGTTTCACTCAAATGAGAGAAAGAATCCAGAGTTCCGACATCCGTCGACGATCAAGAATCAGGGACGCTGTCTCATTTGCCAAGGTGTCAAAAATCAGATGGGCTGGTCACGTAATGAGATTTAAAGATGACTGCTGGACTAGAGCTGTTACCAACTGGATTCCACGGGATGTCAAAAGACCGTGTGGTTGCCCACCTACCAGATGGTCAGACTTCTTCATCAAGATCATGAACGATCGGTTTGAGGCTCTTCATGTTCCTAGAGTGAACAGACGCCATTGGGCTACAGGGACACGCGACAGGGACAAATGGAGACGTTACTGGCACCCGCTTGAGCAAATCGACGATTAACGGGAAGTCAAGTGATCAAGTGGTCAAGTGAGATATATATATTAGAAGACTAATATCCATGGCCGGGGAAACAGAGGTTAGGAGGACAGGCCAATGACTGGGATTAACCACAAGTGTGTGGGGTGCTGAGGGTAGGTCAGATAGAGAAGATACCAGTATGACAATGATAGCTGAGATTGATTTCGCTGGCAAGATCTGAGGGTTAAAAGCAGAAAAAGGGATATTCTTGATAACCTTTCAGTATAAATATTGCAAACCACAATGCCCAATGCCAAAAAGGAGAGAAAGGAGAGAGAGAGAGAGAGAGAGAGAGAGAGAGAGAGAGAGAGAGAGAGAGAGAGAGAGAGAGAACAGGGACAGGGACAGGGACAGGGAGGGAGAGAAGAAAAGCTCCTGCCATTGAGGCAGGCAGGGTTGGGGGTGATGTTAACGGGAGGGAACCTGGGGACACTGAGAAATGTACACTGGTGGACGAATGGGTGTTGGAATACTGTATGATGAAATTCAATCATGAACAGCTTTGTAAGAGTCTATTTCAGAGATTCAATAAAAAAAGTTTAAAAAAGAGAATAAAAAAGAAAAGAAATAATAATTTGGGAATGTTATTTAGAAAGTGAAAAATCTTATGGTGTATGATACTATGAAATTTGTATTGATAATAAAGCCAAATATTCTTTGTGGCCTAAAACCAATTTAAAAAACTGAGAGCAAATGAGAGTTGAAAAACAACTGACTATAATTCACCCAACACTGTCAAGAAGAAAAAGAGACTTACTACCTGCACACTTATTTAAAAACAGCAAGTAGAATAAGCAGAAGAAAATTTTATCAATCCTAGTAATGTTCTTATGATATAAAATTTCATTGTGAATGCATGAATATATTTTATTTGAACATGTTTTGGTATTTTTTAACTTGGACTTGAAATACAATTGGAATTAAATTGATTGTCAATTTTTAATAAAGTGAAAAACAGAATAAAAAACTCTTCAAATATTGTTGCTTTTACACTCCCTTCAAAGCTTATTATTGATTTGTTATGACAGCAATCCATGCACATGAGGAAATGTATATGAAAGAACCTGGACTTTAAGGTCAAGGAGAAGTGACCAGAGGCAGCACAATTACACATGGTGTTTTATTACAAGAATACAATTTAATTTTGCTCATGATTACAGGAAATAACAGGAGATATTATCAATGATTAGACAACAAATTGTTCAACATTTATCTATAATTTCATAGATTAATCAGTATAATTATCAGAGAATAAATCAAGTAAATATAATTGGAAGATCACATTAACTTGACTCAAAATGACATTTAATGGACTTGAGTTTCATACTCTGTATATAGGAGCACTGTACAGTTTAGAGTACCATTTCTCAAATGAAGACGACATGCCCCTGCATGCCCCCCAGGATATTCCAAGGGGGCATATGTGAAAATAGCCTAATGGCCATGTCTTGAGGATATGACATGTAGGATAGGCTGAGGGCAGGGCAAAGAAAGGAAACAATGTCAGAAGAGGGCCACGGACAAAAAAACAGTTTTGATATACTGTTTGATATACTCATTGTGCTAATATCCCAAATGAACTTACAGAGAGGTTTGTTTTCATTCGATCTCTCAAATAGTGAGTCTAACGAAACCTGTAACAAAGCTCAGACAATTCATCATTTGAGCATTCACCTCACCCATACCCTTATACCTCTTGCTCCACCCACAGGTAGCCTGGAAAAGAGAGTATATTTTTCTGAAGGTAAACATTAGTTTTTTTGCAGTCTCCAATTTCATACACACCAAATAAAAGCTTACAGGCAAAATGTGACACATATTCAAAGAAATGCAGTTAATATTCTTAGTGACAAAGTGTTAGAATTACGAGACACACTAAAAATGATTAAGGATGTAAAGGAAACAGTAGGGGAAATCTCAGCAATGAGATGAAAGCTAATGGGAAGCAAATGAAAGTACAGAATTGAAAGTGAGGAAGTCATTTGATGGAGTCAGCCTGGGAAGAGCAGAGGAAATCATCCGTAAAATTGAAGATCATCCACTAGAACTTATCTAAAATTAAAGACAAAGAGAAAAAAGAACTTAGCAAAAAAAAAGACAAAATCTCTAGGAACTCTGGGTGAAAATCTTTGTGACCTTGTACAATGTAAGAAAATCTTAGGTACAAGATGAAAAGCATGATCCATCAAGAGGAAATGACATTACAAATTCTGAGCAAGATGAAAAGCTTTTCTCTGCAAGAGATTAATAAAGGACATTATAGATCAAGAGAAAATATTTTCAAATCATATATCTTATAAAGGCCTTGTGGCCACAATATATTACATTTTCTTAAAATTTAGTAAGAACACATAAAACATTTGAGCAGTATTTAGAAAGAGAAGGATGATATTTCAAATAAATACCTTGAAAAACAGTTCACATCCTTAGCCACTAGAACACGCAAACTTGAACCACTAAGCTCACTACCAAACTATTAAAATGGCTAAAGAAAACAATTGTCTAGTATCAAGATTATATTGCAGTTCTAATATATAAAGAATGGAAATGAGAATGTTAGAGACTTGGAAAACAGGTTACCCATCTTTAATAAAAATTTTAAATGTATATATCACTGTCACTGTCCTCCGGTTGTTCATCGATTTGCTCGAGCAGGCCCAGTAACGTCTCCATCGTGAGATTTGTTGTTACTGTGTTCAGCATATCAAATACATCAAGGGGAGCTTGCCAGGCTTTGCCGTGCAGGCGAGATACCCTCAATAGCTTGCTGGGCTCTCCAAGAGGGGTGGAGGAATTGAACCCGGCTCTGCCGGGTTGGCTGCATGCAAGGCAAATGCCCTACCGGTGTGCTTAGAGAATAAAAAATAAACAAATGGGGGCCTGATAGATAGTACAGAAGGTACTTGCTTTGCAGGTAGCCAACCACTTGCCTTGCAGGCAGTCAACATTGGGATCAGTACTCTGCATCCCCTGTTTTCCCCAAGCCCACAAGGAGTGATTCCTGAGCCCAGAGCCAGGAGGAACCCCTTAGCACTGCCTGGTGTGACTCTGAAACCAAAAATAAATGGGATGACATCAAATGAATTTCTATATGGCAAAAGAAACATGGGCTAAAACTAAAATAGAGAATATTTGTGATCAAGTTATCAGATAAAGGATTGATATCAAGGATAAAGTGCTTACAAAGTTCAACAACAGAAATTCCCAGGATGATATCAAAAATAGGGAAATGAAATGAACTGGCACTTTTCCAAAGACAGATGGTCAACATGCATGTGGAAAAGTGCTCAACATCACTTATTAGGAAAATCCAAATTAAGATGACAGTGAGATACCATCTTACACCAGTAAGTATATATACATTTATTATATGATTCCAAAACTTGATTCCTAGCTATTTAAGATAAATAAAAACATATGCTCATCACAAAAACATGGTAAATGTTTATAGCAGCTATTTATAATTGCCTCAAATTGTAAGCAATCTACATACCTCATGTATAAATTGGATAAACAAATGGTATATAGCTCATAACTTGGAAACTACACAGCAAAATAGAGATATACATAGCACTGTAGCACTGTAGCACTGTAGCACTGTCTTCCTGTTGTTCATCGATTTCTCCAGTGGGCACCAGTAATGTCTCTATTGTAATGTCTCTATTGTGAGACTTGTTACTGTTTTTGGCATATCGACTATCCCATGGGGAGCTTGCCAGGCTCTGCCTTGCGAGCGGGATACTCTCGATAGCTTTCCGGGCTCTTAGAGAGGCATAAATGGGCAGGAAGTGTCTTATAATGTGTCCAGAAAGTGGCCTGGAGCTTGGCAGTGGTTGGGTAGTGAAAGTTGGCTGCCGGGGCTGGTCCCTTGGGGTGGGGAGGGCTCTCACCCACCCCACAGCCTGGTGCGAAGTCCCTTTTTTTTTCTTTTGATAGAATTTTATTTCTTCATTTTTGCTTTTCCTTCTGACATGGACTGCATCTGCCATCAAGATAACAGTTCCTTGGGTTTCATTATACATTTCTTAATTTGCCAAGATATTAGAAAATTACCATATGCCAAGGAAAACATATGTTTTTTGACCTTTTTTATATAGTTTTCATATAATTTTTTCTGTTAAAGTCATCCCGCCTATTATGTCGTTATAAACTGGATCCTATCTTGGAGAGGAAGGAAAGCTATGTGTCAGACCTCTCATTATGAGTCTGCTTTGTCTAATTTTTTTAACATTACATATAATTATTATGTAATTCAGTCCAAGATGGCCTCTGCTTATTGGTCTTAATTTATATCTTCATAGAAGTCCAGACCATAGGTTCAAAAACTCACCAACATCGAATATAAATTATTCTATATTAAATTGTTTTTGAAAATATCCACAGTTAGTCACATAGGGCCTGACTGATGGGTCATTCTCTGAAACGGTGTTCAACATCTGACAGCCAAAGATAAGATAAAATGGGTGGCTTTAAGTATTCTTAACCACTTGCCACCCTTCAGAGCAATCTAGGAGAACCCCAACCAAGCTGGAGAGTGCTGTGACCTCTACCCAAAAGTCCCTTTGATTTCTCTCATCTCTTTCTGCAGAATTTCCTTGCCCTCTTTCAAGAGTGGCCTGATTTACAAGAACCAATTTCTTTCTCATTTTTTTGGGTCACACCCAGCAAAGCACAGGGATTACTCCTGGCTCATGCACTCAGGACTTATTACTGGTGCTGCTCCAGGCACTATATGGGATGGTGGGATCGAACCTGGATCAGCCAAGGCAAATGCCCTACCCGCTGTGCTATCGCTCCAGTCCCAGAACCAATTGATTTCAACCTTGATATTGTCTGCCTCCAGTCCTCCCATTTTCTTTACTTTATCTTTATTTTATTGAAAAATTTTAAATATGATTTTAAGAAGTTTTCTAAGACATATTATGTAGGATTATTCATCTAAAACTAATGATTTCATTAAAAAGTATGACCAAGCAAAGATATTTAGTTTACAAGGACTTGCTCTGCATCATATCCCATAGTTAGAGATTACTTTGAAGTGAGAAAAATAGGAGGTAGATATGATATATTATATACAATAAGAGTTTATTCAAAATAGCCGTATCCATATCTCTCAAAGAAATGTGCTAACATTTCTATTTGATCTTTTATTTTACATCCTCTTTCAATCTGTTGTTGAGTTTGCTAATTATCTTTTCAAGATCACTAAAATTTACTTGCTGTAAACTCTCCAAAACCAATGGCACATATGGTGGTAAATGAATAATAATCTCCTTTGATATATTTTCAATTCCCTAGCAATATGAAAACAAATGTTGATGATGCCAGAAACAAAAGTGATCCAGATATAAGGAAAAAGTTCTTCTAAAGAGAAGTATTTTACTAAATATAAGAAAAAAAGACAGTGTGAGCAGTATTTTCATAAACTAGCAGCAATCAAAAACTGATGGTTGTTTGACTCATTTTATGTTTTTATTTACTTTGCTTATCAAAGGCTTGGGCACAGTCCAGGGTTTCTTTCTTTGAATAATTCTGCTTGGAATAATTCCAGGATTATTCCAGGAGTACTCCAAGAATCAATCATTCAATAACTCTTGTCATCCTTTTTTCTTGTCCTGTCCTCTCCTCTCTTGTCTAGTGGTTTCCTATTCTTTGCATGTAGATTTTGCTTTAGATTAAATTAATTTTTTATGTCCCCCTCAAACAACCACACAAACTTCTTTCTAAGATGCCTTTACTCAGATATCAGGCTACAATTCCGTTTTTCTTTGGACTTGACCTACACATCTATGTCTAGCCCAGGACACTGCATCTGAACTCAACTCTGTATAGCTTATGATAGTTCCTGTTGACTGGTATAATAAGGTAAATTAGACAACTATCAGATGGAGGATCAGGAAATTAATAAATATATCATTTAATGTTTTAAGGATCCATAAAAGAAATCATGTTTACATTTTCAAACAAGGTATTTATCTTATTTAATGTCTCTCTTATCAACTTACTTTTTTATATGAGTCAATTCTATTTACTTTTTACAAAGACATCATTTACCATTTATCATTCATTTGGCATCTTTTTTCTTTAATATTAACCAGCGCAGTAAGAGATTCAAGGTAGACAAAGAAAATAAGACATGTTAATGCCTTCACCAAACTTAATTTTAAGAAAGAATGATAAGTAGATAAATATTTCTAAAATTTGTTTATTACTTAACAATGTTAACGATATTTACTTATATATTTCTGTATTTTTTTGCTTCATGCTACTAGAGACTAATAAAAGTGCCATAATAACACAGCTAGTTTTAAAAACACTATTGCATAAAAATATTTGTGTTCTGGTAGCCATTTGTTCTAGAAGGCCCCACTCCAATGGTATCATTTTTTATTTCTTCTTTTAATTAATTAACTTATTTAATGTATCACTGTGAGGTACAGTTACAGACTTACAAACTTTAGTGCTCACATTTCAGTCATACAATGTTCGAGTACCCCTCCCTCCATCAATGCCCATTCTCAACCACCAATGATCCCAGTATCCCTCCCACCACCCCTACCCTATGCCCCCTCTCCCCCACCTCTGTGGCAGGCACATTCCCTTTTGCTCTCTCTCTCTCTCCTTTTGGGTGTTGTGGTTTGCAATATAGGCATTAAGTGGCCATCAAGTTTGGTCTATAAGTCTACTTTCAGCACACATCTCCCATCCCAAGTGGACTCTCCAAGCATCCTTTACTTGGTGGTCCCTTCTCTAGCTGAGCTGTAATGACATCATTTTTAACTACATTACCTCTTTGAGACCCGGGGTTAGGGGTTTAACAATTTTTGAAGAGCCTTGATTCAGCCTGTAACAGAATTCATAGAGAGAAAATCCAAAATGGAGAAACTTAGCCATTGGACCAAAAATGTTTCTGATCTTTACTCAGAGGAAGGGAAGAAGAGGGAGGAAGAGCCCTTAGCACTCACTCACTGAAGTCAGATTTCCTTGGCCTTTTTGTATCTACACACCTATGAACCTAAGGAGCATAACAATGTAGAGTTTGGCCAGCCAGTGCTTCTGCCCTGTCAGGAAAGCTGCTCGTGCCTTCCAGGGACTGCTCCAACCCCTTTCTCTCCTCTCACAGATCTTCCTAGTAAAGAAAATGTGCAGATCTTTGCTATAAAGCCTCTCTTATGTGGTTCTCAGAAGCCTGGAAACAGATGATGATGTTCAACAATCAATAACAAGACCTACCATATGATGGCCAAATTCAGCTAATTCTGTTTCTCTCTCTCAAATAAAAGACTCAGCAATCTTATCCACCAGAATGTGTTGAGATGGCTTATAGAAACTATATTGTATTTTAGCAGAATTCAATAAGACACTGCAGCTCTTTGAAATACTCAACTTTTAATAAATGAGATTTAATAAATGAGCTGATTTAACAAATGAGATTAACTTCCAATTTGACAAAGTACAAACTTTTGTATTAAAAAGACAACTGAAAAATAGGCAAAAGATTTCTAGGGCTCATGTTTTGACTACTTGATAAAATGGATTTTTAGTTTACACACTGCCAATTACTAGCATTAGGAAATAAGAACAGTTATGTAGATGTGTGGGCTGGAGCTATAGCACAGTGGGTAGGGCATTTGCCTTGCACGTGGCCAACTTGAGTTTTTTGATTTCTCCGTCCCCCTTGGAGAGCCCGGCAAGCTATGAAAAGTATCCAGTCCATGTTGGGAGAATCCTCCCAGGGTGGGAGAAGCATGCTGAAAGTAGACTATAGATAGACCAAACATGATTGCCACTCAATGCCTCTCTTGCAAACCACAGGACCCAAAAGGAGAGAGAGAGAACAAAAGGGAATGCCCTGCCACAGAGGCAGGGTGGGATGGGGGGATGGGGGGTGGGAGGGATACTGGGATCAGTGGTGGTGGAGGATGGGCGCTGGTGGAGGGATGGGTACTTGATCATTGTATAACTGAAACCCAAGCACAAAAATTTGTAAGTCTATAACTGTACCTCATGGTGTTTCACTAATAAAAATTAAAAAATAAAAAATAAGTAAATAAATAAAAGTATCCCGTCCACACGGCAAAGCCTGGCAAGCTACCCATGATGTATTCGATATGCCAAAAACAGTAACAACAGGTCTCACAATGGAGATGTTACTGGTGCCCACTTGAGCAAATTGATGAACAATTGGAGGACAGTGCTACAGTGTTACATATCACAATCACGATCACGACCATCCTGTTATTCGTCGATTGCCTCGAGCAGGCCCCAGTAACGTCTCCTTCATCCCAGCCCTGAGATTTTTAAGAAAGTGCCATATTCAAGGCTCTTTAGGAGAATGAGACCCATCATTGTTACTGGTATTTGGCATATTGGGTACGCCATGGGGAGTTTGCCAGACTCTGCCGTGTGGGCAGGTTACATTCGGTAGCCTGCCAGTATGTCCAAAGTAGGAATGAGATAACAAGATGTCACGCGGCTGCAAATGCGGCTGCGCGCTTCCAGGAGCTGGGTTTTATAGTCTCTGAGTCTTGGCAGTTGATGGGATTACATGGCGCCAGGGGGCCAGTTGGTGGGTGTGACCCCTGCCTACTGGAATTTGGAGGATCTGGGTGGAGGATGCTCAGCCCCGATCCAAGTAGGCTTGGAGATCTCAGTCTACTGGAAGCCAGCTCCTGGAAGAGAACAGCACAGAGTCTCCTGCCCCCGTGCCTGGCTGTCCTCGCTGGGGCCCCTTGGAGGGGAGCGGGTTGAGTTTTCCTCCCGCCCCGACCAGGGCTCCGGCAGCTGAAGACCTCCAGAACCAGCCACCACCATGCTGAGACCGCTCTTCGCACACATGAAGGTCCTGGCAGAGGAACAAAGGCATGCGGGTCCCGGGGCTGAGATCTCCAAGCCTACTCGGATCAGGGCTGAGCATCCTCCACCCAGATCCTCCAAATTCCAGTAGGCGGGGGTCACACCCACCAACTGTTCCCCTGGCGCCGTGTAATCCCATCAACGGCCAAGACTCAGAGACTATAAAACCCAGCTCCCGGAAGAGAACAGCGCAGATTCTCCTGCCCCTGTGCCTGGCTGTCCTCACCGGGGCCCCTTGGAGGGGAGCAGATTGAGTTTTCCTCCCCGCCCCGACCAGGGCTCCAGCAGCCGAAAACCTCCAGAATCAGCCACCACCATGCTGAGACCCCTCTCTGCACACATGAAGCTCCCAGCAGAGGAACAAAGGCATGCGGGTCCCAGGGCTGAGATCTCCAGGCCTACTCAGATCGGGGCTGAGCATGCTCCACCCAGTGTTACATATATGCACTATAATATATTCCAGGCCTAACTCCACAGTATAAAATAGTAGAATATATTCTATCAAGCATATATCATATTAGCTCTACTTGATAAAGTTGTAATATTAAACAAGTTTATATGTTGAATCCTTAGAATGAGGACATGTCAAATAAATATTAGGAAATATTTGCACATTAGGAAATGTCCAACAAATAAATATTAACTAATACTCAAAGAAGGGGAGGTGCTTGTAGTAGAAGAAGTGAGTAGAAAAAGTGAGCAGAAAGTGGAGTTTCTTTCTTGCCTCCCATTTCTCTAACCCTGTGCCTTGAAAACCAAGGCAGAAAAAAGCAGCATAGTATCTGGCAATATGAAGACTCAGCTTGCAAAGGATAGTGAAGCTCTTGTCTTTTCATTAGGCCTCTCAGGTCTGACAGGCATTCTGAACTTTGAAGGAACAACATCCTCAAATCTGCCCTGAGTCTCGAATCGGCCTCTTCTCTGCCTCTTTTACTCTAGAAATGGGCAAAACCTCAGTAGCATTGATTCTGATCAATTGGGTAAACCAGTTTTCTCAGATGAATCTTTAAAATGAAAAAATGCCAGTTAACATTTTGCATAATATATTTCAAAACTCGAAACAAAGTAATAAGATCAAGCACATTTTCAAATTGATATGCTTATCCAAAATGTCACCTATAAAATATCATTTAGTTCACATTTTAAATTAAATAATGTAGCCAGAGTTGTCAATTTTCATCTTTAAACAAGTTTAATCATACTATACTAAGTTTAATCAGTAAATAACTCTAAAAAACAATAAAATAATTCAGTCTCACCTTATCAGAACCATTTTATTTTTATTTCCTATCAAAATAACAGTACTTCTGTTATCTTCCATTTTCATGTTTAAAATAAAGTCTTTAAAGAAAGACATCTGAGTTAAAATCCTTCAGACATTCTTAGGTTTTAGGTGTTAATAAAACACTATTAATAGGAATAATAAAAATAATCTGTTATATATCCAAAAATAATACAATGTCATGTGTCAGTTTTATCTTAATTTGTAGAATATTTCAAACAAATGCATCTTATTTGGTCACATTTGGTAAGTGCACCTTCCTTACTGTGGTAGAAGAAGAAACTGAAATGGTTTTCTTTGATTTTTTGGAGGGGTGGGATGGTAGGGTATGTTGGGTGATACCTAGCAGTGCTTAGGAGCCATTCCTGGATTTGTACTCAGTAATGACCCCTGGGGTAACTGGGGGACTATATATGGTGCTAGGTATTCTAAGTGGGCTCCATGCAAGGCAAGTGCTTTAACTCCCGTACCCTCGGACCTTCATAGGAGTGATTTCAAACATTTTGAGAATATATTCTCCAGGAACCACACTACCAAGACAAGACTGCTCCCCACCAGCCCCTTTGTCATAAAAAAACAGACTCCCCCTACTGAAGTCATTTCTAAATAATCCTACCCCTAGACTGATGGTTTAGCAACTTAACACTCCTGCTCTGTTGGGGACCATGACACTCTGAGCCCATGTAAATGATGTTATCAGGCTCCACCTCAGCGATAGCTGGTTCTATTCACAGCCACATTCCTGTTATTTCCACTTTCCCAGTTGCTTTGCCAGTACCTTCAACACAGTTGGCTTCATAATCCTTTAGCACCCAACTTCTGCAAGCTGCTGCATTTTTGCATTCCATCTCAGTCAGCTCAACCTTTAGCCCCCTCACTCTTTTTGTGACTCTGCCCTGACTCCTATCCTGTTAAGGGAATCTCTTTTTCTTTTTACCCTTTCACATTTCTTGTCCTTCAGCTATTGTTCTTCAGACTGAAAGCATGACTCATGATCAGCTCTAATCAGTTCTCTACACCAGCAATTCTCCAGGGGGAGGGAAATACATATTCCAGGAGGCACAGGTAAAAATCATGTAAATGGGGCCCCAAGGCATGAGACCAGAGGGATCAATTTTATCTTTTATTTATACTGTCCTTGAGTGCATTCCCCTAGAGGAGGTGTAGCACTGTAGCACTGTCCTCCCATTGTTCATAGATTTGCTTGCGCGGGCACCAATAACGTCTCACAACAAATTGTGAAACTTGTTGTTACTGCTTTTGGCATATCGAATACTTGCCAGGCTTGCCAGGTTCTGCAAGACTTGCCTCCGTTCGTATGGGAGAGATACTCTGGGTAGCTTGCCTGGCTCTCTGAGAGGGGTGGAGGAATCGAACCCAGGTCAGCCTCGTGCAAGGCAAATAATGCCCTACCTGCTGTGCTATTGCTCCAGCCCAGAGGAGGTGTAGCTATACTTTAGTTCCTCAAGTTGTTGTGAATATCTAACAGTGTTTTGCACTCTTGATAAATATTTCTTGAGGCAGCAGTTTAATCATTTCCACATGATTGGTGTTATCAACAGACTTTCTATTTTCCCCTTGTAAGTTACACTGTCCAGATAGCATATAAACTATTGCACAACTCCTGGGACTTCGAATTTGGCAGCAAGGAACCCGGGGGTTGGTCACTATCTAGTTTGTGACCTTGGATAGATAAGTTTTTTCAGTCTGTCTTCTTATCTGTCATGTAAATTTCACTCCCTCACATTTGTTAAACTTTTGAATTTGATTTCCCGTGTAGACTGTCTGACACAAGATAAATTCTCCTTTAAATAGCTTCTATACTTTTTATGACTATTTGTCTTTTGAAGAAGGAAACTTCGCGGAACCACTTTTATTGACTTCTTTTCAGTAATCTGCTCTTCCCCACCTCCCAACACACACACACACACACACACGCACACACACACACACACACACACACACACACTCACACTCACACACAGTGTTTGTTAAGTGGGTAAAAAGTATAGGAATAAGCTAACTTGAAGCCAGCATCTTGGTTAGAAGTTCCTGGGAATTCGGCAGGGAGAAACATGATAGATAATTTCCTTTTCTCTTAAATCCCAAGAAACAAAGGGGGATTTTTTTCTCTATTAATTTACTCTTGGCTGCTAAGAACTAGTGGTGAGAGAGCTTTTGTGTAGGGTTGGGCCACGAGAGTGACTCCCCAGCACTCAGGACAGCAATCAGATATTTTTCTTTTTATGAGAATGAGAATTTCTAAACTTGGGTCAGTCCCTGTGACTTTCCCAAAGAGTGTGGAAGAAAGTGACTGTGTCTTTGATTTCAGACAGCTAGCCCTAGAGCCAGATCTTCCAGGTGGAGCAGAGCTATGGAGAGCTATTTCCATTTGCAATATTGGGGTCTGGATGACAGCTCAAAAATCTGTAATGCATGAAGGCTGGTTCTCTCCACATGGTTCACTCAATGCTGAGATGGGAGTAGCTTTTGAGCACAGTCAGATGACCTGAAAACAGGGTCGTGTGTGTGTGTGTGTGTGTGTGTGTTGGGGTAGGGTTGAAATTTACAATATTACCTTCATTTTAATGCTAGGATAATCTGAAGGGTAACATCAGTGAACTTGTGGTGGATAGAAATTTGAAGATGCTTTGTGTGCATAGTAACAAGTGTGATCTCTATGGAAGAAAAATGGCACGAATATGGTTTTATTTCTAATAGTAATAAGAAAAAGAGGAAGAGCAGGAACAGGGAAGGAAACAGAAATAAAAAAGGAAGATGGGGAAAAGAAGGGGAAAAAGGCAGAAGAAAGAAGGAAGGGAAGGAAAGAGAGGAGAAGAAAAGGAAGCTTTATGATACTTGAGATGCATGTATCAAAAATACTGGTCTAAAAATTTGTCATGATGAAGCCTTTTTGGACTATCATAACATATACAGTAATTAATTTTAATTTATCAATTTGATAATTTTTTTTTGCGTGACACCCGGCACAGGAATTATTCCTGGCTTTGCCCTCAGGAATTACTCCTGGTGGTAGCTCAGGGATGCTGGGAATCGAACTCGGGCCGGCCCCATGTAAGGCAAATGCCCTACCTGCTGTACTATAGCTCCAGCCCCATGATAATTTTTTTTTGTTTTGTTTTTTGGGTCACACCTGGCGATGCACAGGGGTTACTACTGGCTCTGCACTCAGGAATTATTCCTGGCGGTGCTCAGGGGACCATATAGGATGTTGGAAATTGAACCCGGGTTGGCCGTGTGCAAGGCAAATGCCCTACCTGCTGTGCTATCGCTCCATCCCCACCCCATGATAATTTTTTAAAAAAAACTTTAATGTAGACAAAAGCCAAAACTGTCAATATGATTCTAGAGTTGAATTTGATTAGATAACAAAGCTCCGATATTAAAATTAATAAACATTTAAAAATAGGGGTTTTTAAATGCGAAAACTATCATATCTCATCAAGGTATTTTAGGTTCTAATCTAAGAATTTACTAACCTGTCTGTCGCTACATGAACCTTCTGTATTATTGTTTTCTCTTGAGGTTTTAGTTGGTCTCTGTTATTTTCCCTTCTAATTTAGTGTGCTCCTACTAGAATTAGAAAGTGTGCAGTCTAGAGACTTCAGGATCTATGATCTGGGGCAATGAGTTGACATTGCCCCAGATCATAGATATGGGAGGTAGGGAGGTAGGTGTGACTGTTGGAGCTTCCAAAAGTATGAGGAGGAGGAGGCTGCCCACCCTGACTCTGAGAAGAGCCCAGAGTTCTCAGTCTGGGCACTAACATATTTGAAATTATCTGCAGTTTGACATCTCTACAGAGAATATTCATGAAATGGTGTAATTGAGCCTTTGGCATGGCTCTAATAATGGGGTGTGGGTGCAACTAGAAGGGCTCCATCTGAGTTTTCAGTCTCAGGAACCAGTGTGTCCATGAAGTTTAGCTGTTAGGCTTGGTCTCCTGAAATTTAGGTCATGTATCTAAAGAGCAGGGCTGGTTGGTGACTCAAAATGGAGTGGCTATTGTGAGGTAGACATGGCTGCTGGGGCAACTGTGAGATTTTTTTTTAAAGATCACACAGCCAATTTGACATGAAAAGATTCCAATTAATGTTAAACTAATCTCCAGATGTCCATATGCCCTTCAGAACTATTCATATATTTATCAAAAACATTAATTGGTCACTGGGAATACAACAGAAAACAAAATTGATAAAATTCCTTCCTCCATGGAGCTTACATCCTACTAGAGTATTTAAACAATAATTTAATGGAACAATATACTGAATTTAAAAGTGCATTCTGAGGGCAGTGGACCAAGACAGGGAATGGGGGGCTGGGGCTAGAATTGACATTGTATATGGAGCAATCAAGGAATACTCTATTGAGAAGATAAACTTGCACAAAGTCCTAAAGGGTTAAGGGAGAGAGCTGTGGGACTCTCCAGAGTCCAGAGTAAGCAAAGGCTCTGAAGGTAGAGTGTTTTTAATTCATTTTGACATGATAAGGAACAAGGAAGTAAGAGTAGTTGGGGCAAATTGAGTGAGGGAAAAGCACATATTCATAAAAATAAGGATTCAGGGCTGTAGAGACAGCATCATCTGTGGAGTATATCTCCTTTTGCTTGCAGGAGATCTGGGTTTGGTCCCTAGTAGCACTGGGAACGAAGCCAATTGCCTGAGCACCTTTGGGTGTGGCCCCAACACAAACAAACAAGAATCAGAATGCAGTTGCAAGAGAGAGGGCATGGTTATTGTATGATCTAAAACATCATGACACTGTGTATGCTGGATGTTTAGAGGAAATCATTAGAGAAACAAATGTTTGGTTTTTACCTCTAAGGAGTTGAACTGGAGGTAGGGAGAAGAGACAGCATGGAGCAAAAACCTGTCATTAAATACATGTCTACTTAAATGTTATACCAAGTATGTACTCCAAAGTTTAAAGGAATGAATGCTAACATAAACGTACCTATGTACTTACAAAAGAATCTTTGTTGTTTCACTGAGTATAATAACAACCAATAAGAAATGCACTTTCTATACAAGGAAATGCAAAGATAATGGTAAAGTAGAGCTACAAATGGGGAAATATATTGACTGTGGAAAAGGTATATGAACTCAAATCACTGGAGAACAAAGTTTATCTGATGGATGTAATTAAAAAACTGTGCCCACTAACATTGTATTGTACAAAATCCCTCTAAAAAGTTTTTTTTATAAAGCTATAAAAACCAACTGGGCTGGAGCAATAGGACAATGGGTAGAGCATTTGCCTTTCACACGGCTGACCTAGGTTTGATTCCTCCATCCCTCTCAGAGAGCCCAGCAAGCTACTGAGAGTATCCCGCCCATACAGCAGAGCCTGGCAAGGTCCCCGCGATGTATTTGATATGCCAAAAACAGTAACAACAAGTCTCACAATGGAGATGTTACTGGTGCTCACTAGAGCAAATCGATGAACAATGGGAGGACAGTGCTATAATGCTATAAGAAATAATAAAATTGATCATTTATAATGACATAATTGATAAAAATTGGAAAATTATTTGAAACTACTAGATAGTAGTTTTTAATTGTTTAGCATGAAAATACATGCAGGGCTGTAAAGATAATATAAAGGAGTTAATGCACTTGCCTTCACAGCTAACCTGAGTTCAGTTCCTGATGCTGACCCTACATAGGGTACTGTAACCACTATCAGAAGGAATGATGCCTGAATGTAGAACCAGGCTTCCAGAAAATGTAGGACACCCAGAAAATACCCTCAAAAGAAAAGACATGTAAAACTGTATTTTAAGTTGGTATTTTAAAAAGCAGTTTAAAAAATCTCAGATCTTTTGGCTGGAAAGACAATACAGTGGGTATGGTGTTTGTATACCACTGACCTGTAACCAATCTTCAGCTCTGCATTTGGTCCCCTGAGCATTGCCAGGAGTGATCTCAGAGCATCGAGTCAAGAATAAGCCCTAAGAACAGCAAACTGTGGCCCCCAAACCCAACAAAAATTGCAAATGTAGAATGATTTAATGTTAAACAAAAAATACTAGAATACAAGTACTTTATATCTATGAAAGAAATGCCTATCTACCTTAAATGCTATATTCCTAGCCCCTGGTTCCTAGCACATAGCCTCACATCAAAATATGTGTTGAATGTCAATGGATTGGAATAAAGAGTAAGTCTAGCTACAAAAACACAAAACCAGAAGGCCCTATTACAATATATTCCCAGAATTTATCTATAGATAATGACATTCATATGGTTTTAATTATTTTATATTTATCTGTCATCATCATCACTGTCATCCCATTGTTCGTCAATTAACTCCAGTGGGAACCAGTAGCGTCTCTATTATTTATCTGTATTATTCCAATTTCCCCATTTTTAAAACAAATTTTTATTGTTTGCAATAGTGTAGGTTTACAATACTTTCACTGTCCTCCCGTTGTTCATCGATTTGCTCGAGCGGGCCCAGTAACATCTCCATCATGAGACTTGTTGTTACTGTGTTTGGCATACCGAATACATCACAGGTAGCTTGCCAGGCTCTGCCATGAGGGCTAGATACTCTTGGTAGCTTGCTGGGCTCTCTGAGGGGGCGGAGGAATCGAACTCGGGTTGGCCATGTTGGCTGCGTGCCAGGCAAATGCCCTACCGCTGTGCTATTTCTCCAGCCCTACAATACTATAAGTTTGAAAAATTATAAAATTTAAGGAGTACCGGTTCACACATTTATGGATATAAGTCTCTCCAATCCACCACCAGAGCTCTAGAGTCATCAAACTACTACAACAACCCCTTCACCTCCTTCCAAGATCCACTTCCTCCTTTCCTTTGGAAATTACCTTATTTTTTCACTATAAATTATTATGGTTGTATTTTGCCAGTTTATTTCATAATTTTTGAAGTTAACATGTCAAAAATACTACTTTCACTTACTTTTTTTTCTTAAAGAGCTAATTTTTGGTGTGTTTTTCAAAGGTAGGAGTTTAGAAAATCTTCGTTACCAGTAATAACTGTAATTTATTGTTACCTAGCTCAGGACCATTAGCTGGGCCATCTGCTTTTATTGGATAGAAATGGCAGGTTTGCAAGTGGCTGAAAGGAAATAAAAATAAATAAAGGTTAAGAAGAAACACAATTAAAGCCTAAGGAGTTGGGGTGCTACCGGATGCTTTGAGGCAGCCCATAATATTTTAAGTGTGCATTCAACCAAATTCCATATAGCACTATTTCTGATTTTTCTTTTACTATTTTCTTTAAATTAAATGATTATTATTATGTATCTGATGGTATTATTTCATCTTGTATATTTTATTTACCTTCTATCTTATATTGCATTATTTAATGATTAATCACTTACTCACTTAACTTCCCGTTAGTCGTCGATTTGCTCGAGCGGGCGCCAGTAACGTCTCCATTTGTCTCTGTCGCGTGCTAGTGTAGCCCAATGGCATCTGTTCGCTCAGGGAACATGAAGGGCCTCAAACCGATCGTTCATGATCTTGACGAAGAAGTCTGACCATCTGGTAGGTGGGTGGCCACGCGGTCTTTTGACATCCCGTGGAATCCAGTCAGTAACAGCTCTAGTCCAGCGGTCATCTTTAAATCTCATTACGTGACCAGTCCATCTGATTTTCGACACCTTGGCAAATGAGACAGCGTCCCTGATTCTTGATCGTTGACAGATGTCAGAACTCCGGATTCTTTCTCTCATTTGAGTGAAACGTGATATTCCAAGCATAGCTCTTTCTATTCTTCTTTGGGAGACCTGAATAGCGTTCTCATCCTGTTTGCGTTGGGCCCAGGTCTCTGAGGCATATGTTAATGCAGGAAGAACAGTGGAATCAAAGAGATGTGCCGGAGCCGGAGGTTCTTCGTCCTCTTAGCTATTTCTTCGACGTTCTTGAAGGCGTTCCAAGCCGCTCTCTTCCTCCTGCGCAGGACGGGTGCCAGGTCATTTGTCATGTTGACGTCTCGACCTAGGTGCACATAGCTGTTGCATTCGGAGATGGTCGTTCCATTGAGAGCGAATGGGGCGTCAGGAACAAGGCTGTTTCTCATAAACATTGTCTTCGTAAGATTCAGCTGTAGTCCGACCTTTCCACACTCACGGTCAAAGTCGGCCAGCATTTGTGCCGCTTGGCTGATGTTTGGTGTTATTAAAACAATGTCATCAGCAAAGCGGAGGTGGTAGTTGCTGACCATCTATCTTCACTCCCATTCCTTCCCATTCCAGTCGTCACATGATGTTCTCGAGGGTGGCACTGAAGAGTTTCGGTGAAATGGTATCACCCTGCCGAACCCCTCTCTTGACATCAACGATCACTTCTTTGTAGAATGGTGAGATCCTGGTAGTGAATCCGCAATACAGCTCACGGAGGATCCTGATGTATTGGGCTTGAATGCCCTGATTGGCTAGGGCTTCAATGACCGCTTCCGTCTCAACAGAATCAAAGGCCTTCTTTAAATCAATGAACGTTAAACAGAGCAGCATCTTGAACTCCCGAGAAACCTCAATGAGCTTGGTTATTTTGTGGATATGGTCGATGGTGCTGAATCCTTTGCGGAACCCTGCTTGCTCGCATGGTTGTCCTTCATCTAATATTCTGCCAATCCTATTTAGGATGACTCGAGTGAACAACTTGTAGATGACAGACAATAGGCAGATCGGGCGATAGTTGCCAATGTCATGGATGTCTCCCTTCTTGAACAGTAGTACGGTCCTGCTGGTTTTCCATTGGGACGGAACCTTGCATTCAGACAGGTAGCGAGTGAAGAGCCGAGCCAGTGTATTGATGAGTACTGACGGCAGGTTCTTCAGGTGTTCAGGTCTGACCTTGTCTGGGCCGGGTGCTGTTTGCTTCTTTACCGACGAAATGGCGTGTCAGATTTCAGAAGGGAGAACATTGGGAACGACATATCCATCCTGTGGAATTTGGTATGTCGGCAAGTGGACATGGCTATTGAAGAGATTTGAGTAGAAGTCACGGATAATCTTCTCAATTGCCGTTCTGGAGGATGTGATGGATCCACCAGGACGTCGGAGGGCAGTCATCTTGGTCTTATAGTTGGCGAAGGACAGGCGGGCGTTACGAATACTTTTCCCGGCTTCTGCCGCATCTACCAGTACTTCTGCTCTTCTCTCTTTGGGGTCTTCCTTGATCGCATCTCTGCACTGCTTTGCGAGCTCGGACATTAGCTTGCGGTTGCCTGAGGCATGCGCCAAACCACGCTGGCGAATTAGCTCAAGAGTTTTCAAAGATAGGCAATTTTTTGTGGCTATCTCTCTCTTAGAGTTCCACTACTTCCACTACCCAGCCGTTGCCACACTCCAGGACGCTTTCCAGACCCGCGTGGCAGCTCTGGCCGAGACCCACGCACGACTGAAGACCCACAGAACAAGATAAGCGGAACTCTCTGAGACCTTGGACTCCAGGCTTGGCGGACCCAGGGACAGAGCTTCTCTGCTTGCTCCCACCACCACAGGTGACAAAGGGATTCTAATCAGGAGCCCCACCTTACCCTGCCCTGTCTGCTTCCATCAACCACCCAGGGATGGAATTGTGCACAGGAGACCCACCCTACCCAGATAAATACCCCACTGGCAGACTTCCACTATCGACACTCCCTCCACTACCCAGCTGTCGCCACACTCCAGGATGCTTTCTGGACCCGCGCGGCTGCGACACATCATAAGACACTAAATACCCATCTTCCGGAATTGTCGTACCATATTTGGTAGGGTTCAAATGTGGTAACACCTACAAAGGTGATTAGAGGTCGCCCCAAAAGCCTCTATCCCTCTCGGAAAGACTGGCAAGCTACCGAGAGTATTCCGCCCACACGGAAGAGCCTGGCAAGCTATCTGCTGTGTATTCGATATGCCAAAACCAGTAACTACAACTGGTCTCATTCACCTGACCCTGAAGGCTTCACCGACATGGCAGCACTGAGAAGGATGAGAAAGGAGAGTCCGACAAAATCTCAAGGCCGACGTAGGCTGCCACAACGAAGGAAGACAAAAATGATCGTCTGTACTTTCAATGCATGTACGCTAGCATCAGATGCATCCATCAAGGACCTGATGGTACAAGCGCGAATGATCAAGTACGACATCATTGGTCTGACCGAGACAAGAAGGCATGAATCTCACCATGCCGTTTTCGACACTGGAGAAGAATTGTTCCTCGGAACATGCGATAAAAGAGGTGTTGGAGGCGTTGGTGTCCTTGTCAACACAAACTTGGCCAAGAGCATTGATTCATTCGAATGTCTAACAACCCGAATCGGACGTTTACATTTGAATAGATGTGGCTCACTGCCTCCAGTTTCTATCTTCGTTGTCTACGCACCAACATCTCATTATGATGAAAGAGAAATCGAGAAGTTCTGCATGGAGCTAGAGAAGTTCTATAAAGAAGACCACACCTTCTACAAGATCATTGTGGGTGATTTTAATGCCAAGATAGGACCGAGAAGATCAGCTGAAGAACTTCACATCGGGACCCATGGCCTAGAATGGAACGAACAGGGTGAGAGACTGTCTGAGTTCATCATGTCGACCAAGACCATTCATGGCAACTCACAGTTGCAGAAGGCAGAATCTAAACGATGGACATGGGAGTCTCCCGGTGGATGATTCCACAACGAAATAGACCACATCATATTCAATCGACAGTTTTGCCTGACTGATGTCGCTGTTGTCCCAAAATTTCAAACGGGATCGGACCACCGTCTCCTTTGTGCAAAACTCTACTTCACAGAATGGGGAGAAAGGGCTGCAAAGTTCAAAAAGAGAACTCCCAGAATGACCACCAACTGGGAACTCTTTGGTACTATTGCGGCTACATGGGAAGATGCCATTGTTGACAACATTGACAAGGAATACGATCGACTGGTTCAGCACCTCCATTTAATGATTATATCTACTTTTATAGCACAGCAGTAGGGCATTTGCCTTGCACGCAGCCAACATGGCCGACCCGAGTTCGATTCCTCTGCCCCTCTCGGAGAGCCCGGCAAGCTACCGAGAGTATCTCGCCCGCATGGCAGAGCCTGGCAAGCTCCCCATGACGTATTCAATATGCCAGACACAGTAACAACAAAAGTCTCCAATGGAGGTGTTACTGGGCCCGCTCGAGCAATTCGATGAACAACGGGACGACAGTGACAGTGATCTATTTTTATGTTATTTGGTTTTTTAAAAATTTTTTACCAGTGAAACACCATGAGTTACAATTGTAGACTTACAAATTTTTCTTCTTGGGTTTCAGTTATACAATGATCGAGTACCCATCCCTCCACCAGTGTTCATTCTCCACCACAACTGATCCCAGTATCATTCCCACCCCTATTCCCCCCATCCCACTCTGCCTCTGTGGCAGGACATTTCATTTTGTTCTCTCTCTACTTTTGGGTGCTGTGGTTTGTAAAAGAGGCACTGAGTTGTTATTTGATTTTAAAATGGAGACCAAGGTCAGGTGGCTCAGCGCATATCATGTTCTGGAGAGCGTGTGGAGAATTTGATTTCAGAATGATAATTGGTGGGCCATGTTGGCTGCGTGCAAGGCAGACGCCCTACCTGCTGTGCTGCTGGAGCGATAGCACAGCGGGTAGGGCGTTTGCCTTGCACGCAGCCAACATGGCTGACCCAAGTTCGATTCCTCCGCCCCTCTCGGAGAGCCCAGCAAGCTACCGAGAGTATTCGATATGCCAGACACAGTAACAACAAAGTCTCCAATGGAGACGTTACTGGGCCCGCTCGAGCAAATCGACGATCAACGGGAGGGCCTTTTAATGATAATTGGTGAGCTGTTAAGAAGACCAAACTGTTCCTTCACTTTCTCCCATCTCCAGAAGGAATACCTTTACTTCTCATAGCAAATTTCTGGCCCCTTCATCACCAGCCCTACTGGGGTCTGTTGATCAGCACATCACAGGACTCTGTATGGATTGCTTCTACATGCCATGTCTTTAGAAGAACTCTTTTGAGATTTTTTTCCCTTTACTTTATCTTGAAGAGCCTGGCAAGCTACCAAGAGTATCCCGCCCCCATGGCAGAGCCTGGCAAACTCCCCATGGCATATTCAATATGCCAAAAATAGTAACAAGTCTCAAAATGGAGATGTTACTGGTGCCTGCTCGAGCAAATTGATGAATAATGGGAGAACATTGCTACAGTGCTACGGTGATTTTAAAAATATTTTATACTTGGATGGAACTGGTGGATACAATATTAAATGAAGAAAGTCAAAAGAAGGACAAACACAGGATTCAAATGTGGAATGATTTAATGTTAAACAAAAGATATTAGAATATAAGCACCTTATATCTATGAAAGAAATGCCTAACTACCTTCAGTGCTATATTCCGAACATGAAAATGTATTACACTTATTTGTAATATATGGAATAACAGGAGGAGGGAGATATAAGGATTAGAGGGGGGAATGCCTAGAGTACCTTCATAATAAAGAATAGAAAAGAGAGCAGGAAAAGAAAGAAATTGGTAAAAAAAAAAGAAAAAATAGGTAGTGGTGAAAGGGGAATAAGCAGAAACAGATGGGAAGGAAAGGGGGTAGGTGTCAGGGGCTTTGAGCACATCGGTGGATTAGAGTTATGGTATATATAAACATTTATACCACAGAGCTAACAGTGAAAGCAGAAGATCCAAACTGCAACAACCAAATTTAATAAGGTACCTGTCAAGAAGACAAGAAGGGAGGGGACCAGGAACTTTGGTGGAGGGTAGCTGACACTGGTGGTGAGATTAGTGCTGGAACATTCAGTCACAGTCACGATTATTCATCGATTTGCTCGAGCGGACCCAGTAATGTCTCCATCGTGAGACTTGTTGTTACTGTGTTTAGCATATCGAATACGTCACGGGTAGCTTGCTAGGCTTTGCCATGCGGGCGAGATACTCTTGGTAGCTTGCCGGGCTCTCCAGAGGGGCAGAGGAATCGAACTCGAGTCGGCCATGTTGGTTGCTTGCAAGGCAAACACCCTACCCGCTGTGCTATCGCTCCAGCCCACTGGAACATTGTATGTCTATAATTCAATTATGAAAAATTTTGTAAATTGTGGCACCTTAATAAAAACCTTTTAAAAATAAGAAAAATTAAGTAAGAATATGTAATTAGAAAGAATATTTTTTCTGTCACATCATCTTAATAGGTCCTATTCAATAATTTTATCATCCTACTGTTTAAAACTGTTATTATCAAATCTCACTTCATCAGCATAGTTGGTGATTATATTTCTTTTATTTTTGCCCCCAGTAATTTTTATTGAGACACTGTGATTTACAAAGTTGTTCACAATAGAGTTGTTTCAGGCATATAATATTCTAGCACTAATCCCAGTGGAGCAATAGCCAGAGAGTATCTCTCCCGCCCGGCAAAGCCTGGCAAACTACCCGTGATGTATTCGATATGCCAAACACAGTAACAACAAGTCTCACAATGAAGACGTTATTGGGCCCTCTTGAGCAACTCGATGAACAACAGGAAGACAGTGCTACAGTGCTACAATCCCAGCACCAATGTGCCCTTCTTTCCACCAATACTCCAGTTTTCCTTCCAGCCCCTAGCCTACCCCCTTGGCAAGCAGATGACAAATTAAGTTTCATATTACTTGGTCCAAAAAAACTTGAAGGAATTGAAAAAATAATTATCAGAAAATAAATAAGTAAAAGTCAATTAGTGGTGATGAATTGTTATGTTTTTAACCTTTTTTAATCTAGAGGAAGACAACCATATGCACCATTAGTAAGTGCTATACTCAAGCCACATGTTAGGAAGACTGTCATGCCCTTTAAAGGAGAGATTTTCTTTGAAAAAAATTTTTTGAATCACAGTGATATATACAACACAAAGTTATTCATGATTAGGTTTCAGTCATACAGTGTTCCATCACCTGTTCCTTCACAAGTGTACATTTCTCATCACAAATGTGCCCAGTTTCCCCTCCACCACCTCTGCTCCAATCTTCTCTCTCTCTCTGTCTCTCAATTCTTTTGGGCATTATGGTTTGCAATACAGATATTTAAAATTTTTTCATATTTTTCTCTTTACCTACTTTCCACACTCACCAACAATCTTCACAGTGGTTCTTTCTCTCTAACTATCCTCTCCACACCATCACTTGTGGCAAGTTTCAAACTATAGACCAGTCCTCTTGGCCCTTGTTATTACTGTCCTTAGGTATTACTCTCATGCTACCTTTTTTTATATATTCCACAAAGGTGTGTAGTCATTCTGTGTCTGTCCCTGTTCTTCTGACTCATTTCACTCAGCATGATACTCTCCATATCCATAAGAAAATTTCATGACTTAAATTTTCCTGGTGTCTGGGTACTGTTCCATTGTGTAGATATACTATTATTTCTTTACCCAGTTACCTGTTTTCAGGCACTTGGTTGTTTCAAGATTCTGGCTATTGTGAATAGTGCTGCAATGAACATAGAAGTGCTAATGGCTTTTCTGCAGTGTGTTTTGGGGCACCCAGGGCATATACCCAGGAGTGGTATTGCTGGATCATATGGAAGCTCAATTTCTAGTCTTTTTTGAGGAATGACCACATTGTTTTCCAGAAAAGCTGGACCAGTAACATTTCCACCAACAATGAATGAAAGTCCCTTTCCAATCTGTGCCAACACAGTTCTTTTGTTCTTTTTTTGTTGTGCCAGTGTGCCAATCTCTGTGACATGAGATATCTTATTGTTTACCTTTTAGCCATTTATTTTTCATTTTTGAGGAAGTTTTTGTCCATGTCTTCTCCCTAATTTTTGAAGTGGAGCAAGGAAAACTACTTGAATAAGTGGTGCTGAGAAAGCTGGGACAGCTACATGCAGACCACTTTCCTTATTTTAATTTTTATTAAAGATTCATTATTTACAAAGTTATTGATAGCTGTGTTTGAGGCCTATAATAATTCAACACCAATCCCTCCATCTGTGTCAACTTCCTTCCACCAGTTTTTCCAGATTCCCTCCCCACCCCAACCCCCACTCCATCCCCACCTGTTGACTTGACAGGTACTGTACAAAATTTCTGTAGTTTCTGCCTAGGTCTCATGTTTTCAGTTCTGTCAAATCTGTGTTTTGGCTATATGACTATACCCTTCACACATATCACTGATATTACTGAAGGCCGGTCTGTTAACCCATTACTTCTTGTTCTCTTCTGTCTCCACACCCCTTGATTTCTTTCCTTCTCTGTCTCCTCTCTAAACACTGGGGTTGAGTATGATCAAAGCATCCCCTTTTACTACAATACATTTCCTTATCCAGTGTTTTATATTTCACAGACAAGTGAGCTCATCCTGTGTTCGTCTTTTTTCTTCTGGCTTACTTTTCTCAACGTAATATCTTTCAGTTTCAACCAAGTTTTAGTAAATTGATTTCACCATTCCTTGCTGCTGCATAGTATTCCATTGTGTGTGTATCACATTTTCATAATCCAGTCATCTGTCATTGAACACCTAGGTTGATTCCCTATCTTAATGATTCTACTGAGCATGCAGACTCTTATAATGCCATCCACAAAAATCAGATAAAAATGGAGTAAAGACCTCAATATCAGACTTGAATCCATAAGGTACACAGAGGAAAACATAGGCAGATCACTCCATGACTTTGAAGCTACAGGCATCTTCAAAAAAAGACCACTGACCAAGCAAGTGGAAGGAAATAAACAAATGGGACTATATAATCAAGACTCTTCTGAATCTCTAAAGAGTGTCCAAGGTACAAAAATAGCCCACAGATTGGGAAAAATTACTTACCCAATACCCATTTAATAAGGGATTAGTTTCAAAGATGTATAAGGCAATGGTAGAACTTACCAAGAAAAAAACAACCTCCAAATCCATTACAAAAATGAAGGAATAAAGGAGCTCTTTTAATGCTTCTTGCAGAATTAGTTTCAAGTTCCCTAAGCTGTGGTCTGTCCATGAAATTCTGTATCGTCTCTACAAATCTGAATGATAATTTACTTAGATATATTATTCTTGATAACTTATTCATTTTATTGAATTCATTTCATTTTGTACTCTATCTTTCCATATTCTTCTGCCTCATAGAATATAATTTGATAGAGCTGCTGTACATCTTATGGACTTCCCTTTGTATATAAGTTCCTTTCTTGATGCTAATGCATTAAATATTCTGTCTCTATCTTTGGATTTTTGTCATTTTAAGTACAATGTGTCTTTGGGTTTTCCTAATTGGATCTATTTTTACGGGGACCATTAGGTCCTCTTGGATCTCAGAGCCCATAATACTGAGCTCTGGGAAGTTCTTATTGATGATTTCTCTGACTATTGTTTCTTCATCATGTTTTATTCTTGATCTTCAGGACTCCAGTGATTCTTATACTGTTCCTCTTGAACTTATTCCACAGTCCTCTGGTATGCTGTTCATTTCTTTTCAGAAACATTTTCTACCTTATATTGTTTCCTACTGGTTTTCTCCTTATCTTGGAGCTCCTTGAACTTTGTCTCAGCTTCTGTTATTCTGCTGTTTAGAGTTTCTATTGTCTCTTTTATATAACCTACCATATTCTTCATTTCTGTCATTTCTAACTGTAGGAGTTTTTTTCATTTTGACTCTCATATTTTCTTGTGCTTTCTGAATACCCATGTGATAATTTCTTTGAATTCATTGAACATCCTCATCATAGTGTCACTAAAGACACCATCTGAGAATTTACTGGTGTGGTTTATGTCTTTAGTGATGCTGTTTTCACTCATTGAGTTTGGTGGGCTTCTACATGTTTTCCCAACTGAATTTATAATGTTCTTGTGCTGGGGCTGAGTCTTTGTAGTTATCCCTCAGAACATACTGAGGTATTAAGCTGGAGTTTGCACTCTGTCCTCTCTGCCCATCCTTACAGAATGGCAGAAGAATAACTGAGCAGCATGTAATTTGTTGAATAGAGCTGTCACTTTAAGAGTTGTCCTTTATATGGCACAGGTCAAGTTTGGAGCTTGCTTGGACCCATCTATTTGGGAGGGGTTTTGCCTCCTATTCCAAAATAGGTCAGGAACTTATGGAGTTCCTGAAGATCAAATAGGTTAGTGGTATCAGCCAGCAGCAACTACACCTGGGATGGTTTAGCAGCAAGCAGAAGGTCTGATGATATTTCTTTTAAATGGTGCCATTAAACATTCGAATCATCCCTGGTCTTGCCTTCTGTGACACCAAAATATACTGGGAAGGCTTTATGTTACCATACAGGATGTTCACTATCCTCCCTGGTCTTATACTATGTTCTCCATTCCAAAACTCGTTGAAGGTTCTCATTTACAAAGATAGAGTTCTTTGAATACATAACTATACCATCTGAAGGGCTCAAGATGGGTGAAGTTCTACTGTTCACAGCATCATTCAGAGGAACTTGTGCAAACTACATTGCCCATCCAATGGCCATTCCCATTTCTAAACTCTGCTCATATATATTCCCAACTAATGGGGCTTAATGATAAGCATATTCATAGTAAGAAAAAATGCATGGACAAAAAAATTTCATGTATATGGAGTGAGATTATGTATAGATATGATGTTTCGAACTATATTACAGTAAGGAAAGATAGTTCTACTAATTGAGGATGTGAAAGGGAGATGGGAAAACAACTAGATTTTTATCTCTGCATTGGATAGCTGAAGCAAACCTGGAATGATTTGACCCTGGACCTCTTCTTATGGGAAATAATATATTTCTCACTAAAGCCAGTTTTAGTTCAGTACTGTGTTATTCATTGTCAAAAATATTCTAATTGGGACACATTATTTCTAAGAATCTTATCTCTTTTATGTGCTCATGATTTTATATATATGTGTATATATATATATACACACACACTGTCACTGTCCTCCCGTTGTTCATCGATTTGTTCGAGTAGGCCCAGTAATGTCTCCATCGTGAGACTTGTTACTATGTTTGGCATATCATATAAGTCATGTGTAGCTTGCCAGGCTTTGCTGTGAGGGCGAGATACTCTCAGTAGCTTGCCTGGCTCTCCGAGCGGGGTGGAGGAATCGAACCTGGGTTGGCTGGGTTGGCCGTGTGCAAGACAAATGCCCTACCTGCTGTGCTGTAGCTCCAGCACTATATATACACATATGTACATATATGTGTATATATGATCTCAATTTGCATTTCACCACTTTAAATAAACCACTCTCTTCCTCCTGCGCAACTCAGGTGCCAGGTCATTTGTCATGGTGACGTCTAGACCTAGGTACACATAACTGTTGCATTCGAAGATATTCGTTCCATTGAGAGTGAATGGAACGTCAGGAACCAGACCGTTTCTCAGAAACATTGTCTTCGTGAGATTCAGCTGGAGTCTGACCTTTCCACACTCATAGTTGAAGTCAGCCAGCATTTGTACCGCTTAGCCAATGTTTGCTGTTATTAGAACGATGTCATCAGCAAAGTGGAGGTGGTGTAGTTGCCAACCATTTATCTTCACTCCCATTCTTTCCCATTCCAGTCGTCACATGATGTTCTCGAGAGTGGCACCACAGAGTTTCAGTGAAATGGTATCACCCTGCCAAAACCCCCTCTTGACATGAATGATCACTTTCTTGTAGAATGGTGAAATCCTGGTAGTGAATTCGTAATACAGCTCATGGAGGATCCAGATGTATTGAGTTTGAATACCCTGTTTGGCTAGGGCTTCGATGACCACTTCAGTCTCAACAGAATCAAAAGCCTTTTTAAAATCAATGAACGTTAGACAGAGCAGCATCTTGAACTCCCGAGAAACCTCAATGAGCTTGTTTATCTTGTGGATATAGTCAGTGGTGCTGAATCCTTTGTGGAACCCGGCTTGCTTGTCTGGTTGTCCTTCATCTAGTGTTCTGCCAATCCTACTCAGGATGACTTGACTGAGCAGCTTGTAGATGAAAGACAACAGGCAGATTGGGTGGTAGTTGCCAATGTTGTGGATGTCTCCCTTCTTGTACAGTAGTATAGTCCTGCTGGTTTTCCATTGGGACTGAACCTTGCATTCAGAAAGGTAGCATGTGAAGAGCCAAACCAGTGTATTGATGAGTACTGATGGCAGGTTCTTCAGGTGTTCAGGACTGATCTTGTCTGGGCCGGGTGCTCTTCGCTTCTTTACTGAGGAAATGGTGTGTCAGATTTCAGAAGGGAGAATGCTAGGGATGATATATCCATTTGCGCATGGTATATGGGCAGGTAGACATGCCAATTGAAGAGATCCGAGTAGAAGTTATGGATAATCTTCTCCATTGCCTTTCTGGAAGATGTGATAGATCCATAGATCCATCAGAGGGAAGTCATCTTGGTCTTGTACTTGGCGAAGGACAGGCGGGCGTTGCGAATGCTTTTCCCGGCTTCTGCCACATCTGCCAGCACTACTGCTCTTATCTCTTTGAGGTCTTCCTTGATGGCTTCTCTGCACTGCTTTATGAGCTTGGATGTTTGCTTGCAGTTGCCTGAGGCTTGCGCCAAGTCACGTTGGTGAATAAGCTCAAGAGTTTTTGAAGACAGGTGTCTTTTTGTGGCTATCTCTCTCTCGGTGTTCCTCACATAATCATGGAGGTGCTGAACCAGTCAAACGTATTCCTCTCCAATGTTGTCAATGATGGCATTTTCCCACATTGCTGCAATAGTGCCAAAGAGCTCCCAGTTGGTGGTTGTTCTGGGAGTTCTCTTATTAAATTTTGCAGCCCTTTCTCCCTGTTCAGTGAAGTAGAATTTTGCAAGAAGGAGATGGTGTTCTGATCCCATTTGGAATTTTGGGACAACAACAACATTGGTCATGCAAAAATTGTCAATTGAGTATGATGTGGTCAATTTCATTGTGGAACCGTCCACTGGGAGACTCCCATGTCCAATGTATAGATTTGGCCTTCTGGAACTGTGCGTTACCATGGATAGTCTTGGTCGACATGATGAACACAGATAGTCTCTCACCCTTTTTGTTCCATTCTAGGCCATGGGTCCTGATGTGGAGTTCTTCGGCTGATCTTTTCGGTTCTATCTTGGTTTAAAATCACCGACAATGATCTTGTAGAAGGTGTGGTCTTTTTTTATAGAACTTCTTCAGCTCCATGTAGAACTTCTCAATTTCTCCTTCATCATAATTGAATGTTGGTTTGTAGACAATGCAGATAGAAACTCCCAGCAGTGAGCCACATCTATTCAAGTGTACTTGTCTGATTTGGGCTTGTTAGGCATTCGAATGAATCAATGTTTATTGCCAAGCTCGTGTTGAAAAGGACACCGACACCAGCGATGCCTCTTTTGTTGCATGTTCCAAGGAAGAGTTCTTCTCCAGTGTCGAAAACAGCAGGATGTGATTGATGCCTTCTTGGTCAGACCAATAATGTCGTACTTGATCTTTTGCACTTGCACCATCAGTTCCTCAATGGATGCATCTGATGCCAGTGTATGTGCATTGAAAGTATAGATAGTCATTTTTGTCCTTCTTCATTTTGGCAGTTCTCTACTTCTGTTTCAAGAGGTTTTTCTGATGTTTCTGAAACCATTCGTTCATTTCTAAGACAAAAAACATTCCAGTGCCTGCCAGAGCTTGGGTTGTGGCCTCAAGATCAGCTCCCAGTTCTTTGGGCGTTCTGAAGTCAGGCCCTGTTCTCGATGGCAACAAGAGCACAAAAGCCCAGCACTCTGATTTTTCCATTCACCAAGGATGCAGCGCAGAGGGCAGATGCAGAAGCCTTCCTTCCTTCCTGGCTTCCCTTTGGTACTTTTCTGTATTGTTTTCTGTTTTCTTGCTTTTACTTAAACCTTGATGCTGCTTGGGGGGTGGTGGGTGGGGGCTGTAGCTATTTCTGGCTGGGGGCTGCTATTCCCAGGGCTCTGGGGTTCCGTGCAGGCCAAGAGATTGAAACCACGACCCCCATATCTGACTTCTGGGCACCAGCCCTCTGAGCCATCTCCCTGTCCACAGACGAAGCAAATAAATGCCTTCACCTCTAGGTTATCTCTCTAGCCCCATAAAGAGGGGGGCCCCTTTTGGGAAGGACCCTTTATGCTGTAGCTTGAAGTCTGGTCTTAGAATCATTCATTTCATTTACCTGGTTTTGGACAAAAGAATTCTTGTAGTTTTTGGTTTGGGGTGTACCACCTAGCAGAGCTCAGGGCTGCTCCCAGCTCTGGACCGGAGGTTTCTGGAGACGAAGCGGGATCTCTCATGTGTGGCAACGTGTGCTCAGTGATTGCAGTGTTTCTCTGTTCCTGCTTCTTTGTCTTTCTTTTCTTGTTTCTCCCACATCTTGGATGGTGCTCAGGGGTGGCTCCTGGACATGCTTGGGGCCATGCTACTGGAGATCCGGTCCAGGCCTCCTGCATGCAAAGTATGTGCCCCAGCCTGTCATTTATCTCTGTGGCCCAGACAAAACAAGTACGATTCGAAAATAGTCCAGCAATTTAGAGACCTCTTTCTCAGGCATCTGTCTCCAAATTCTAGCACATACCATGACTAAGCAGTGTCATGGTGAAAAATGTTTTTTTTTCTAAATGTGGGCCAGGTCTGCTAAGAGATGGTTTAGAGGGGGATTCCACTGTGATGGAATTCCCCAGAGAGAAATATGAACCAGAAACAAAAATCCAAACACTGAACGCCAGCAAACAAATCAAATCTAAAACAAAGTTGCAAGCAAACCAAACAAGTCTTCTGGGGTGCCTCCTGAGGCCAGAAGTGCCGTTCCTGGGCCTGTCAAAGCTCAGATGGCAAGAACAAAGGACTTGGGGTACACACAATATTTACCTTAGTTTTTCTGAAACTGGGCAGAGCGGGGGCTGGAGGTGATGGTGGGATTATTTTGCATGACATTTAACTGGGGAAAAATTATTTTTTGGGGGGTGTCATACCTAGTGATGCTCAGGGGTTACTCCTGCCTCTGCACTCAGGAATCACCCCTGGCGATGCTCAGGACTATATGGGATGCTGGGAATCAACCCAGGGTATCGGCTGTGTGCAAGGCAAATGCCCTTCCTGCTCTGGTATCGTTCCAACCCCCTTAACTGGGAAAATTTAAGATGCCCCTGTCCCTGGCTGTGATCTTGCTGCGGGCTCCCACATTTTTGGCCAATCCCTCCTCCTCCTCCCCCTTAGCCCCTTTAGGCTAAGAGAACAGGCAGATGGCGCAAACCCCTGTACCCAGAGCCACTCTGGGTACCCAGAGCACAGTTTCTTAGAAATCAGAGGGTGTTTCCTCTTGAGTATCCATCTCGGGTCGATGCTCAGGTTGAGGATGAAGCATACAGATGTGAGTAAGACATGCCCTTGGAGAGGAGCTAGGACCCCGTGTGCGTGGGTGCTAACTGGTCTCCCTGCATACCCACTCGCTCCCCCGTGTCAGCAGGCCTTTCCTCCCCTCCCCAGACGCATTCTTCTCGACGTCCCTCCTCTAAGAGCGCGGAGGACTTTCTGGCATTGTGCAGTTCCTCGCTGTGTCTGAACTGGCTGAAGGTCCGCCTCACCCAACTCAATAGGCAGAGTATCTTCAGGGGAATGAGGGGTTGAGAATTGTTTTTGTTTGGGGAGGGCTCCCATGCAGTGCTCTCGGGGAGCTAGGGGTCACTCCTGGAGATTCTCTGGCAACTGGGTCAGAGTCTCTGTGCCCAGGATTGTGGTGCTGGAGGCTGGGTGCTGCATGTTCATGCCATGGAGCTGATGGGGCCTGGACTGAGCCCTTCCTCATATTTCTATCCTCCCGCCCTGTCTTTGTGGCTCTTTTCATTGTTTTGGGGGGAATTATTCTTAGATTAAGACTTTTTCACTGGAGTTACTCTAATGTGTTGTGTAAGAATTTTTAAAAAATAGATAAAATACCTTTAAGTTAAAAAGATACAAATGTTTGACCACTCAGGAAAACATGTTCAATGCCATCGAAAGTAAAACGCAAACAAACCTATGTTTGGTCAAAGGTATGGCCCATGTGTGAATGACTTCACTTTAGCACATAGTGTCCTTCAAGCATTGCCCAGAGTCATCCCTGAGCACAGAGCCAGGAAGAGCCTAGAGCACTACCGCACAGGGCCCTAAAACAAAGACATCCAAGAGCGAAAACTGCACAACCTCTAAACTATGTATTTGAGCAAATGGTGTCAGGCACACCTGGTGGTCCCTGGGATGCTCCTGACTCTTGGAGCAGGGGTCACTCTTGGTGGTGCTCAGGGAACCATGGTGGACGTCAAGCCTGGCCTCTTGCATGAAGGACATTGTGCTCCAGCCCACAGAGCTACTTTCTTCAAATGCAGTTCAAAGTTGTAAATGAACAATTATGTGTTGTCAAAGAAGGGGAGCAGCTGGAATTCTCACAGATTGTTGGAACTGCGAAGCAGTACAGCCACCCCTAGGTATCACCCAATGGCATAAGAGTTTTCAAAACTTTTTGTATAACGCATTTGGCCTGGAGTTTCCTTCACTGTACCCTTGCAGTGACTTGTTCCTATCGTTAGACCCCAGTAGCCCAAGCTGTGCAGCTACAGGCTCAATTTTTGTCACATGAAGGAAACGTCTAGGATGCATGTGATTCTAAAACTGTCCATGTCTGGGCATGGGATGGTTTTTCTTGAGTATTTTATTTCAGTTCCAATTGGTGCCTCAATTTCAGGGCATCTCACCGAGTTCTCTTACCAATTTCCATCGTTGGTCAATAGCCCATGACCATTTATTTACATTCACGCCATGGAATTGATTATCTTAGACTTTAAAAAAAATTATTATTCTTTTTGGGCCACAGGGCTAGAGCGATAGCACAGCAGTAGGGCATTTGCCTTGTGCTCAGCCTGCCGGTTGAGTCGGGTTT
Organism: Sorex fumeus; assembly: GCF_029834395.1. Taxonomy (NCBI): domain Eukaryota; kingdom Metazoa; phylum Chordata; class Mammalia; order Eulipotyphla; family Soricidae; genus Sorex; species Sorex fumeus. The sequence goes on from NW_026606155.1 coordinate 36,626,902, forward strand.
GATTCCTCTGCCCCTTTCAGAGAGCCTGGCAAGCTACCGAGAGTATCTTGCTTGCACAGCAAAGCCTGGCAAGCTACCTATGACGTATTCAATATGCCAAACACAATAACAACAAGTCTCACGATGGAGACGTTACTGGGCCTGATCAAGCAAATCTATGAACAACAAGAGGACAGTGCTACAGTGCTTCGTTTTGGCAGCCTAGTTCGGCCTTGAGATTTTATCAGCCTCTCCTTCCTCATCCTTCTTAATGCTGTCATATTGATGGATCTTTCAGGGTCAGGGGAATGAGACCCATTGTATTTACTGGTTTTGGCATATCGAATACACCATGGATAGCTTGCCAGGCTCTGCAGTGAAGGCGGGATGCTCTCAGTAGCTTGTCAGTCTTTCCGAGAGAGATAGAGGCTTTTACAGTGACCTCTAATCGCCCTTGCAGGTGTTCCCATGGTTCAAACTATATTTGAATCCCATCAAATATGGTGCGGTAATCTTGGAAGATGGTTATTAAGTGTCTTGTGATGTGTCGCAAAGAGGCTGCGCGGTTCCAAAAGTGGCCTGGAGCATGGCCGTGGCTGGGTAGGGGAGATAGTGGAGTTAGTGGATGTCTGCCGATGAGGTATTTACCTGGTAGTGGTAGGGTGGGGCTTCTGGGGCTTAGAACACCTTCAAGAGCACCGAAAAAAATAGTTAAGAGAACAAAAAACCAGCTCTGGGCACATCTCTTTGATTCCACTGTTCTTCCTTCATTAACATACGCCTCAGAGATCTGGGCCCTACAAAAACAGGATGAGAATGCTATTTGGGTTTTCCAAAGAGGAATCAAAAAAGGTGTGCTGGGAGTATCATGCTTCACTCAAGTGAGAGAAAGAATCCAGAGTTCCAACCTCCATCAACAATCAAGAATCAGGGATGCTGTCTTGTTTGCCAAGGCGTCAAAAATCAGATGGGCTGAGCAGGTAATGCAATTTGGAGACAAATGCAGACTAGAACCATTACCTACTGGATTCCATGGGATGTCAAAAGATCGCATGGCCGCCCACCTACGAGATGGTCAGACTTCTTCGTCAAGAGCCCGAAGGATCAATTTGACACTCTTCATGTTCCTGGAATGAGCAGACACCATTGGGCTACACTAGCATGCAACAGGGACAAATGGAGACATTACTGGCACCTGCTTGAGCAAATTGATGAGTAACAGGATGTCAAGTGATCAAGAAATAAACCTCTATAATTCTACTTAACAGGTTTCAGTGACTATGGATCACAAAGGAGACAACTTCCTGCTCTTCACTTCCCACCAAGTGTCTGGGCTGATTATACAGATCTGTCCACAATTCCTTAGCAACTGTCAAGTTCATCATATCAGATTTTCTTACAGAATTTTTTTTACAGTTCCTCTTCGCTATATACCTGCTATATAAAAACTTTATTCCTAATTATAGATGCAAAGCATGCTCAATTAAAGAACTAGAAAATGCCAGAGGGTTGAAAGAAAATTTCTATCATCCAAAAATATGTTCAACTGACATTTTATTACATTTTTGGGGTTCTATTTTTTTAAAAATTTTTATCTAATTACTGTGAGATATACAGTTGGAAAGTTACTCATGATTTAGTTTTAGTCATGCAATGTTCCAACACCGAACTTTTCACCAGTGCACATTTTCTTTTTTTTTTTTTTTTTTTTTTTTTTTATAATTTATTTATTGAATCACTGTGGGAAAAGTTACAGAGCTTTCGGGTTTAGGTCTCAGTCATGTAGATACCAAACATAATTCCCTTTACCAATACTCATTTTTAACCCCGAACCCCAATAGACCCCCACCTCCCACCCCTCCCAATTCATGTGAGGCAGATGAGTTCTAGTTAATACTCTATCTACTTTGACTAGATTGTTTCGATAGAAGATGCACAATTATTGTTTAGAGTTTACGACCCACCCCCCACAATCAGATATGCTGAAACAGCGTTGTGAAATGATTTGCTTTCTACAACTTGGTTTAAGAATAAAATGATGTCGCGCGGCGCGCGGTTTTGAATTTCTGCTATTTTACTTATTGACCCTGGAAGAATTTCTATTAAAAGTTAGCTAGTTAAGAGATTGATTTCTGTGCCCTGGAGTCGTGGCCGTGCCAGAGAGCCGCTCGTGGGGGGCAGCTGGCGACCTCGGTGGGGCGTGGGGGACGGCCCACAAAGCCCCCCTTCCCATGAGGTCCCCGCCGCTCCCCCGAGCCCGGCTCAAACCCGCTTTCCACAAGGCTCTCGTGCGGCCGCCATCTTTCTTTCCAGAGAGGAGCGGGCGGGCCGGTCAACGCCCTTCCCCCTCCGGGCAGGCTTGGTGGCGCGGATCAACACAAGTCCATTTGCTTTTCTGCTCCAAGCGGCTGGTTCTCTGTGCTAAGTCCTTGTGCCTCCGGGGCCGTGGCCGTGCCGGAGAGCCGCTCGTGGGGGGCAGCTGGCGACCTCGGTGGGGCATGGGGGACGGCCCACAAAGCCCCACCAGTGCACATTTTCATCCACAAATGTCCCTAGCTTTCTTCTTACCCACCCCTGCCCTGCTTCCTCATTCTGCTTCTATGACAGGCATTTTCTCTCTTTCACTCTCTCTCTCTCATTTTTCTTTAAGGCACTGTGATTTTCAATACTATTACTTAAAGGGTACCAAACATATCAATTTACCTCCTTTCAGCACTCAGTTTTTGTCTAGTGATCATATCTAACTATCATTGTCAGAGTGGCCCCTTCGGTGATCTAATTGCACTCCCCCTTCCTCTTTGTAGCAAGCTCCTTATGATGAACCAGTCTTCCTGGCCCTTGTTTCTACTGTATTATATATATCTATATATAATATAATATACTGTATTATATATATCTATATATAGATATATATGAGAGCAATAATTCTATGATTGTCCCTCTACCTCTGACTCATTTCACTCAGCATGATACTTTCCATGTCCATCCATATACAAGAAAATTTCATGGCTTTATTTTTCCTAACAGCAGCTTAGTATTCCAATGTGTAGGTATACCATAGTTTCTTTATCCAGTCATCTGTTTCAGGACACTAAGATTGCTTCCAGATTCTGACTATTGTGAGTAGTGCTGCAGTGAACACAGGAGTGAAGATGGCCTTTCTGCATTGTGTTTTTGGGTCACTGCAAAATATTCCCAGATCATATTTCTGGATCATATGGAAGCTCAATATCTAGTTTTTTGAGGAATACCTACATTGGTTTCCAAAAGGGCTGTACCAATTGGCATTCCCATCAGCAGTGAATGAGACTCCTTTTCTCTGTATCCATGGCAGCTGATTGGTTATTTTTGATGTGTACCAGTCTCTATAGGATGAGATAATGTCTCATTCTTATTTTGATTTGAATCTCCCTGATAATTAGTGATATAGAGCACTTTACATGTGCCTTTTAGCCATTCATATTTCTTCCTTGAGAAAGTTTCTATTCATCTCTTCTCTCCATTTTGGATGAGGTTGTATATATATATATATATATATATTTTTGGTAAGGTTCTACCAGAGCTTTATATATCTTGGATATTAACCCCTTATCAGATGAGTATTTCATTTTTCCCATTCCATGGGATTTATTTGTATTCTGATAATCATTTTCTGTGAAGTGCAGAGCTTCTCAGTTTAATGTAGTCGCATTTGATTATCTTCGCTTCCACTTGCATGGTCAGTAGTTTTTCACCCTAAAGTAGTTTAGCTCCAATGTCACAAAGGGTTCTGTCTACATTTTCATAGATGTAGTATATGAATTCAGGAGTGTTATTGAATTCTTTAATCCACTTTGATTTTGTTTCTTGCACGGCGTTAGAAAGAGGTCTGAGTTTATATTTTTTTGCATGTAACTGAATAGTTTTCTCAACACCACTTGTTGAAGAGGATTCCTTACTCCAATTAATATTTTTTTAATTTTTGAAGATTAACTGATCATATCCCTAAGGGTCTGTCTCAGGATATTCAAGTATATGCCATTGATTTGAGGGTCTCCCTTTACTCCAATATCATGACATTTTAATTATTACCACTTTGTAGTGCAAGTTGAAGTTGAGGAAAGCGATGTCTTCCATATTCTTTTTTACAATGATTTCTTTAGATATACAGAGGGATTTGTTGGTCCATATGAATTTCAGAAGTGTTTGATATACTTTTTAAATGACGTAGGTATCTTTAGAGGGACTGCACTGAATGTGTGCAATGCTTTGGGGAGTATTGTCATTTTGATGATATTAATCTTCTCAATCCTTGAGCAGGAGATGTGTTTGCATTTTCTTGAGTCCTCTTTTATTTCTTGAAGCAGTGTTTTATAATTTTCTTCATATAGGTCTTTCACCTCTTTAGTATATGTGCTGCCGATAGCACAATGGTAGGGCATTTGCCTTGCATGAGTCAGACCTGACCGATCCAGGTTCAATTCCTCCACCCCTCTTGGAGAGCCTGAAAAGCTACTGAGAGTATCTCGCTCATATGGCAAATCCTGGCAAGCTACCTGTGACATATTCGATATGCCAAACACAGTAACAACAAGTCTCACAATGGAAACGTTACTGGGCCCACTAATCAGTGTACAATGGGAGGACAGTGACAGTGACAGTGACAGTGACAGGTCTTTCATGTCTTTAGTTAAGCTGATTCCAAGGTAGTTGATTTTCTGAGGCACAGTGGTGAATGTGATTATTTTGTTAAAATAACTCTTTCTTCTCTCATTATTTGTTTATAGAAAAGTCATGGACTTTTGAGTATTAATTTTGTAGTGCACCATTTTACTATGAAACTGCATTTTTCTCAGAGTTTTTTGTAGTCTTTAGGATTTTCTAAAAACAGCATCATGTCATATGAAAATGGGAGAGCTTGACTTTTGCCTTTTTGATCTGGATGCCCTTGATATAATTTTCTTGTCTAATTGCTATGGCAAGTACTTTCAGTATTATAGTGAATATAAGTGGCAAGAGTGGACAAGCTTCTCTGTGCTTGATCTTAAAGGGAAAGCAGCAATGCACTGGGGCCTTGTCTCTGAATCCCCAGCCCAGACTTGGAAATCCCTAGAGGTGACCTGGGGCCTGCTTAAGCACTGCTGGGCAGCTCATTTCTCCCCATGTCCCAAATCCTATTTACACTCTTTGTTAGGTGTGTGACCATCAATGTCAAAATACTTAATCTCTTGAAGATTGCTTATTCATATTTAAATTGGCTATTATTGGCTCTAGACTTGGAAGAAATAATATGAAGTCTTGAAAATAAAACCTGGCACTGAATTAATGCTCTGTGAAGGCCATTGTAATAATCATTAATTTGGGGTTGTTTTTCATTTTCTCAAATATAAATAAATATCTATGTCTGTAAACATCCTTGAATATAAATCTTTTTGGTTTTTTGTTTTTGTTCTTTAGTTTCTCTGATTTTGTTTTGGAATCAGTACCTTGGTTGAGAATTCTTGATTAATGTATTTTTTTCATAGTTTATTAACTTAGTTTTATAAAAGTTGAAAAACAAAGTGTCAAAGAAATTACAAAATTCAAATCTCAAGAAGTAATAATGAGAAGAATACAATTCCTGTGCAAAAAAATGTTCTTGCATTTTTGTTTCCTAGTGACCCAATGTTACTGAATAGACTCATTCATTTCATCTGCAGTGAGTTTTCTGTTTTTAAATTAAAGTGGGACAATCCATTTATAGGTCCAATTCACTCCTAATACTAGACCTATGCCTGGCTAAAGTGGCATTTTCTTGGTGAAAAAAAAAAAAGCAGTTAAAGAATCTAGGCTCTTTCCTTCAAAAAATTTTTGAAAATTCACAAGAGTACTCAGAGTAGATTAAGGAGTCTTTTATGAGTCTTTTATGGTGGAGTTCGGGGGGACTCTGCAGTATAAATTTAATCAGATATTTTCATCAACCAATTGTCCATTTCCTTGGGTACACTTTCCTCATATCCTGACACTGACAATGTTAACTATCCTTTTAGCCTCCTGCTTGCCTCTGCAACAAAGACCTCAGCATACAACCTAAATGTTACTAGTTCTAAAATTCTCTATTCAGCATGACAGACAAAGAGAAAATAATGGAAAGAAGAATGCATCTTCTGTTTTTCTGTTACATGAAAACTTTTATACCGAGTCCACTTCTGCTTAATTCTTGGAACTTGTAGTTTTGATAGAAAATTTATTTTGGATTAAATTATCTAAGAGTCATTAGGAAAGATTCCAGTGTCTCCCAGAAGTTTTAAGTCAGCCTTCAGTGACAGATTCTTATCTTTAAAAACCCAACTTTTTGAAAGAACACTGGGGGATTTACATCTGTCATGCTGATACTGCCCCCCTGTGGCTGATTTTGTTCCCAACAATCTGTATAGCTTTTGTCCAGCTGCAAGTTCTCACCCTTTGTCTTTTGCTTTCTCAGTCATTTAGTTTCTCTCTTACTTCATCTACAATGTTGGAAGGAATTCAGGCCCTCCATGACTCATCCTGATTCATGGCTCCATTTTGACCCCAAGATCGCAATGTTATCCTCTGCTAGGCTTTATCTCCTTTCTGACATTGGTTCCCCCATGTGTGACTAAATGCTCTCTTCCTCTTTGATGGAGAGTTCACATTCTTCGTAATGGTGCATTCAGCTAAGTGCTCATTTGTTTAAAATGATATTCTCAATCTTTCCTTATAGCATATCCCTTCATCAGCCAGATAGTGCACATCTGTTAGCAAAGCTTGGCTTCTTCAGTGAATGTTTTATAGGTACTTTTAGGGGGCCTCTTTCCAGGAGTCTCTTTCCTGTGGTTTTGTCTCTTCTCACCAACCAATCAAACATGCTTTTCTTGGTTCAGAGAGGCTCCAAAGATTTTTATCTCCAATCTAAGGATGATTTCTAATTCAGGGTCATTTGCCAAAATGAAATGCCTGGTGCACTTTATGGGAAATTAATCGTTTAGCTTTTCCTGGCACTTTCTCAAGTTTAGGGAAATAATTTCCTCTCTTATCACAATGGAAAAAGCCTTTTAAAATTAAACTTAAAAATATTTGCAAGTTAGTATGCCAAGTTTCATTAACAGATAAATACGAAATAAAAACAGGATAGTAAGTGAGGTGAGACCAAGATTTAGGGTTAAAAAGAATTATTTTGGGGTCAGAGAGACAGTGCTGGAGTCGAGGCACTTGCTAGCATGTAGCTGCATTAACTGTGACCCTAGTTTGAAGACCCAGCACCGCAGATGCTTCCCTGAACATGACCAGAGTCACTTCTCAGCACAGAGCCAGGAATATCCTCAAAGTATCCCCCAGATATGGTCCAATCCCTCCCCCAACAAACAAACAAACTAACTAGCTAACTAATAATCATCTATTGTCTCTTAAATAAAATAACTGTCCTAGAAAGGCAGGTGAACAATGTTAGGTAATGGATAAATGACCACTTACTTATTTTTTCTTTAAATTGGATATAATAATACATACCTTAGAAACTGTAATGAGAAACAGGATAATTTTGAAACTTGCAAACCACCATGCACTGCACTGTATGTAGCACTGTCCTCCCTTTGTTCATCCATTTGCTCGAGCGGGCACCTGTAATGCGCCCATTGTGAGACTTGTTGTTACTGTTTTTGGCATATCGAATACATCACGGGAAGCTTGCCATGCTCTGCCGTGTGGGCGAGATACTCTCGGTAGCTTGCTAGGCTCTCCGAGAGGGACGGAGGAATTGAACCTGGGTTGGCCACGTGCAAGGCAAACACCCTACCCGCTGAACTATTGCTCCAGTCCCTTAGAGAAACATTTTTTTCAGTTGGCTGTTTAAATGAAGTTTTCTTTTTAATTTTATCTCCCAAAAAGATAATGTAAATAAATAATTTTAAATGTAAATAATAATTTTAATTTCTATAGTGGTTTGCCACATAAATACCAGGCGCAATTGGTTAGTGCACAGTACTAATACAGCAAACCACTATAGAAATTAAAATTATTATTTACATTCAAAATGATTTATTTACATTATCTGTTTTGTAAGACCAAATTAAAAAGAGAACTTCACTTAAACAGTCAACGGGGGGCAGGGGGAATGTTTCTTTAAGGGTCTTTTCTGAAAATTTATCAACTAGGAGCAGATAGTCTATAAAAGTAAACTTTGTCTTAAAGACAGTTTCCCATATTTACATTTCATAAATAAAAGAACATTTGTAGTGCACACAGTTGAGAATTTTTGTATTAAAGCAACTTGTCCAAGAACAGATAATATTACGTTTAATTTATAAAGCAGTGAAGTTAGGTTATAGGGAGAAAATTTACTGCCTAGTAATAAATAACTCTGACCAATCTCAATCAGGGGGATTTTAAGGCACAGATTGACTTGAGATAATCAAATGACTTACTTCAATTGGAGGAAACATGTCCCCAAATTCAAGAGCATCATTTAGTGTCTCCAGATGGAGGAAAATTAGTTCCACCATTGGAAATCACCCTTAGGAAAAGCTACACACTCTGCAGAATGGCTTGTGGTATCCTGCCCTTTCTTGTGTGAGAGTGTGGCCATCTTGTCCCTTTAGCCTCCATTTTTCACGAATGCCAACTTTTGCTCACTCCCATGGGTTTAAAGAAGTCTTAACTGTCACTTAAGAGTTAGACTCTATAATGGTTCAATTTAAACACTGCAGTTATTTTTGGCACAGTAGCCCATGACAGATAACTTTTGAAAAGAAGCAGAACCTTCTTTAAAACCACCCCTCTTTGTGAAATTCCAACTTATTAAAGAATTCAAAGGGAACTTGCTCCAGTGGATATCGGCATTGGGGAAGTGTCTAGATCTTTCTAAGATCTTCAGCCCTTCCTCTGAAATCCTGGTGGTAACTTCCTGACATTCTAGGAAGCACAGATTTCAAAACATTAAAACTGATCTGACAATTAGTTTCAGAAATAAGAAACTAGGACAAATTCTAAAATAATAAAAGTCATCATGAAACAAAGCAAATCAGTCTTTAGAGAGGAGATTGCTTGAGAAGGGAAATAGGGGACTTTGTAGAGTAACTGTAGTGGTCTGTATCTTGACAGAAGCATGAGATATACCAGTGTAGCCATTTGTCAAAACTGCACTATACATTTCAAATTGGTGATCTCACCACATGTACCTTAATAAACTAACTGAAGGCTGAAGCCAGGCAGAATCTGGTTAATCTTTAGATAAATGCTAACTTACATTCACTTAACTAAAGAGATACCATATAGCCTCAGTGGATTTTACCTATAAAGATCAAATATATGTTTAAGGAATATTTGGGGATACTTCATACTATAATTCCAAATCAAATAACAGTCCCATGGTACTCACTCCACATTCGCAATGTGTACCATTGTTAAATACCTTGCATCAATTAATCTGATAAATAATATAACTGTGTTTTTTATTGATTAACACTTTTCAGTAAAATTGAAGTGAGGACTAAATTGTAGAAACCTGGAGAACATTCCTAGAAAAATAATTCCGTAAAACATTTGCACTTCAGGTTAAAGTGAAGTACTCATTCTCAAGTGATGTGAGTTGAATCTCATGACCAAATACGGGTTCATATTCATTTTCCTTCTTGCTCACCTTTTTGAATCTGAGTAAGCACAAGCTTTTACCCAAGATTACACAAGATTTGTGCATGTGTATGCACTAAGCACTCAAGTGTGTATGCACCCATTTTCATATTTATTGGATACATTTATGAAACATAGTCTTTGAAGCCTATTCTGAATTCTAGGTAAAGAATCCCTTCTTTGAATATTATCTCTGCTTCAGAGAGTCTCATTTACAGATAATCACTATAGTGTGGAAGAATAATCAAAAAGTTGTCCAGAGGCAATGATTTGATGCTCCCTTCCTTATAGTTTTTTTTCCCCTCTTGTTAAGAAACAACAAAGTAATTCATTCCAAATTGGCTTGACTATAAAAGAAATATTTAAGATGTGCATAGCAGTGTTTGGTTTTTGTAATTCTGGAATATAATATCATATGATTTACCTAGGGGCTTTTACATAATAGATGTTATTTAAATAAATTTTAGCTCATATGTTCTTCTTAACATTTCTCAATGATTTCAGTTTCATTTATGGGTCAAAACTTCAAGTGGAGCTATATATTTTTTTAAAATTTTTTTTATTAGTGAAACACCATGAGGTACAGTTGTAGATTTACAATTTTTTGTGCTTGGGTTTGATTATACAATGATCAGATACCCATCCCTCCACCAGTGCCCATTTTCCACCACCATGGATAATATCCCCCCCACCCCCATCCCCCCATCCCCCCCTGCCTCTGTGGCAGGGCAATCCCCTGTGTTCAAGTGGAGCTATATTTAAGATGAGTTGACTAGTTCATACAAGATTGAAAAAGAGACTCAAAATCCTTGGTCTTATATCAGCTCTCTTTCTTTTGAGTGCATTGTCAGATGTTTTAGAGTATATAAATAAACAACAAAGTGCTAGGAAGCACTCAAAAAGTTAACTCGGAACCATAAACTTAGAATTTTAAATGTGGACTTTTACTGAATGATGAGATTTTATAAATCATGTGAACATATTTTTCTCTATCTGGTGAGGATATGAACACTGAGGCTTCTTACTTAATTTTAGGGCTCAAGCTTGCATTTGCCTGCCATTGGGTTCACACTACGTGAAGGACAAAGAATTTTATAACATCTCACACAAAGAAATGTTGCTGGCTGTTGAAATGGAGACATGAAAAAAGAGATCTGTGTTTACAGAGCACAAAGTAGTTTGAAAAGTATACTCAGTGAATTCTTGCTATTGGTTGAAGATTTGATTTTTAAAAAATGTTACTTAACCTTTCTCCCATAATAACAATCTAACAGTAAATGTTATATGCATCTATAACATTCTGTTTCCAGAAACAAATAGATTAAATTCCCACTGAATATAGATTCCAATTCCATGAAAATATTAACTTTAATGCCAATCTTTTGTAATTAATGAAAATTGACATATAAGAACTCTTGCTGGCAGAATTCTGATAAATTAGAAAGTCTAACTATCCTGAACTATCAAACAAGTCCTTTGAGTTTTAAATTTCATCTTGTACAGCGTGTTTATATGAGTATGTCTTTTCAGAATTAGATGAAGTGGAATCAAAATGTTGAACATTATAGAGTCTGACATGAAACCTTACCATTTTAAGATTAAATTTAATATCAGTGATTTAATGTCAGAAAACAACATTATATTCATGTTAAAATAATAGTACAGGTTTAAATTATATTTTAATTTTATTTATTAGTTTGTTTTGATTTTAAATTCTTTACTGTGGAATGCTCGAGCGGGCCCAGTAACGTCTCCATTGGAGACTTTATTGTTACTGTGTCTGGCATATCAAATACTCTCGGTAGCTTGCCGGGCTCTCCGAGAGGGGCGGAGGAATCGAACTCGGAGAGCCCGGCAAGCTAGCGAGAGTATTCGATATGCCAGACACAGTAACAACAAAGTCTCCAATGGAGATGTTACTGGGCCCGCTCGAGCAAATCGACGATCAACGGGAGGGCCTTTACCTTTACCTTTACCTTTACTGTGGAATGAGGTCTGTATGTGTAAAGAACTTACTCAAACTTGTGGTTTAAATGTTTGAATAAAATTATAATTAAGTATTAAGTCAAAATGGGGAGGTTTATTAATATATGTTTTCCTTTAAAATAAAATGGAGCTGCAGGCTTACCAATCTGAGAAAGTCTAGTTTGGACTAGTATTGATTCATTGATCAGTATTTTTGATATACATTTTTGACACTTACTTATCCAATATCTTAACCTTATCTGCAAAGATTACCATGATAAAATTTTCCAGATACATTTAATAAATCAATACATTTTGGATCCCTTTTTGGGTAGTTTATTTTTGGCATTTTTATGATCTTGGGAATCTGTACATTTTGGGTCCCTTTTTAGCATTTGGGAATATATTCTTGACTTTTTTTGTAGTATCACTTAATGATGCCATAAAAGAAACAGACTTTTGAATGAAATTTGAAAGCCCACTTGACCTGGAGGCCCAATAAAAGCTTGTTTGTTCTATCTGACCTATACTCCTGATGTCCATTCTTCTTTATAGAAGACAGCCCAAATGAGATTCAAGTCGTTTTGGTATCACATGGCAAGCATTGAGGTTGCAAGGGTTGCTTCACTACATTTTGGACAGGAAAGGGCTATGACCTACAAAAAATACCCCAACATCATAGAGCAGATTCTGCCTGTCTTTCCCCCCCCTTTACCCCCCACCCAGTGATTGGCAGGATTATTGCTTTACTGTGCTCTGAGATCAACCTATATCACAATCAACAGCAATGGGTAGCTCTGGCATCCTGCTTCAGTCTGGAAAGTGATTACATCCTTTCATTCCAGGTTCTAAAATGGGACTCGTATCGTAGGTTCAGACTTCCATAGACTCCTACCAGCTCATGTAGATATGAAATCTCACCTGTTTTCTGGTCTCCTTCAAGGTTGTAGGTAACTATAGAAGCAGTTTTCCTTAGCTACCTATTCTTTTCTTTTTTAAATTGGGAGTCCTTCATTCCTTATTGATGGGTTTGGCATGGCAGATTCAGAGCTATGTTATAAGATGATATTTCATCTTTCACTCACAGCTTAAATCTTAGATTTTTTTAGTCTTAGATGTTGTAACTCCTTTAGCTTTCACTTACAGCTTTGAGGGCCAATCAGAACTGTGTGTTCTAGTTTTCCCAGTTCTTTGAAAATAAGTCAAAATAAAAGATTTAAATAAGGGTGCCATCTCTAGTTCCACCCATGTTTTTGCAAAAGGCAAGACTTGATTTTCTCTTAGAGTGGAGTAGTAATAGCATTACATTATGTTTATGTATGCTACAATTTTTTTGTTCACTCATCTGTTACTAGATACTTGGGTTGTTTCTAGCTGTTGGCTATTATAAATAGTACTGCACTTTTAAAAATTTTTGAAGCAAGATAGTTTTTACTGAAACTTATCCGGGTAGGGCGTTCGCCTTACAAGCAGCCAACATGGCCGACCCGAGTTCGATTCCTCCGCCCCTCTCGGAGAGCCCGGCAAGCTACCGAGAGTATTCGATATGCCAGACACAGTAACAACAAAAGTCTCCAATGGAGACGTTACTGGGCCCGCTCGAGCAAATTGACGATCAACGGGAGGGCCTTTACTTACTTACTTACTTACTTATTTATAAAGATGTGAGGGGAGATAAAAAGTATGTGTTCAAGAGAGAACACAGGTTTCTCCAGAGTGAAAAATAAGCGAGCAAAGAAACAGAGACAAACTAGATAAATGTTCAAGGGAGAATAGGGGCTTGGAGAGTCCTCATGGTTCCCTTAGACCCACTGATTCTAATTCTGTCCATCTGCAATCTCAGTTCTGAACCATAGAACAAATAGCACTGCACTGTAGCACTGTCCTCCCATTGTTCATCAATTTGCTCTAGCGGGCACCAGTAATGTCTCACAACAAATTGTGAGACTTGCTGTTACTGTCTTTTGGCATATCGAATACATCACGGGGAGCTTGCCAGGCTTTGCCCTGTGGACGAGATACTCTCGATAGCTTGCTGGGCTCTGAGAGGGGCAGAGGAATCGATCCCTGGTCGGCCATGTCCGCTGCGTGCAAGGCAAAAACGCCTTATTGCTCCAGCCCAGATTAGCAACCTATGATATGCAAATTAGGTTTGTTTGGAGGTCACATCCAGCCATGCTCAGGGTTTACTCCTGGCTCTGCACTCAAGAATTATTCCTGGCAGTGCTTGGGGGACCCTATGGGATGCTGGGGATTCATCTTGGCTTTGGGGTCAGGTCGGCTGCATGTGAGGCAAATGCCCCACCCCACTGGTCCCAATATATGCAAATGAAGGTAGCGAGATATTGGTTTTCAGTACCTGAGGCATCACCAAGTGTAATAAATAATAAGCAAATAGTCGAAGGATAAATAATAAGCAAACAAAACCTGTCTTCTTCAGCACTGTGTGCCTGTGGAGCAAGACTTGTGAGCTAGCACTAACTGGACACTCCGGAATCAGTGGGCTCGCCGGGTCTGGGCAGCTCTGCCCCAGACACCCCAAAGGCCCCTTGGGAGGGGGCACCCCAGAGTCGCATGGTGTCTGCCCCATCCCTCCCCCCTCCCCGCCCCGCTCAAGAGGCTCGACTCTGCCCACAAAATGCAAGCACCCAACACTGGAGGCTGTGTCCCACCCTTCCCAGCCTCGGAGCACACCCTGCCTGGCTCAGTGGTCAGACCCAGGATGGGTGGCCGAATGGGATGCAGCTCAGAGAGATTGTCATCTGCAGAGAAAATGAAAATCACTCCCAAATCCTTGAAGGTCAGGTGGTTCAGGGACACATCTAGAGTCCCAGCTACTCTATGAATAAATCAAGGGGAGGTGGGAAGGACTAATGGAACCGGCACGGGGGTCTCTTGTGAGGTCGCTTAACCCTATGGTTTTGACGCTTTGTACTTCTGGGTGGCAGCTGCCCTCAGACTGCTCCTCCGACTGGCAGCTATCAAACCAACAAACCAACAGCACACAGCAGTTTTCAACCTCTTTAGACCTGCAGATGATGCAGCCCCTGGATGGGCAACAGAAGATCCTTTCACCCCAAGAAACTTTCTCAATTAACCCTGTGCAGCTGCAGAGCATGATCCCAGGGAACAACCAAAGCCAGGGGTGTCCACGAAGGCACCGCCCAGGCCCCTCATTTCAGCGCAAGGCCTAGACACAATGGACGATGGTCTCCTGCCCTCCCTCCAAGTGGGCTGCTGGGCTGTGGGGAGGGCTCACCAGACCAGGTGACAGTGTACCCAAGTGGTACTCAGACAGGCTGGCCTGTCGGAGTAAGTCGGGCAAATATGATTGCTATGGAAACTGATATGGAGATGCCCTTTAAAAATCAACGGCAGGGCCAGAGCAATAGTACAGCAGGTAGGGCTTTTGCCTTGCAAACGGCCGACTAGGTTCAATCCCCGGCATCCCATATGGTCCCCCAAGCACCACCAGGAATAACTCCTGAGTGTAGAGCCAGGAGTAACCCCTGAGCATTGCTGAGTGTAACCCAAAAAAAAAAGCAAAAAAAAAAAAAAAAAGAAAAGAAAAGAAAAGAAAAGAAAAAAATCAACGGGAATGCCACATGATGCAGCAGCACCTCTCCTCGACATTTATTCGTGGGATATGGGAGCACAATGATGGGTCTCATTTCTTCTAAAGAGCCGTGAATATAATCTCAGGGCTAGGATGGAAGAGACGTTACTGGGGCCTGCTCGAGGCAATCGACGATTAACAGGATGATGAAATGAAATGAAATGAAAATGGGAGCACAAGTCTGAACAAGATAGCTGCACCCCTCTGCTCACACTAATATCACATGAGGGCCCTGACATGGGATTGACCGAAATGCCCGTCTCTGAGATGCAGAAGGAAGCTGTGACATATATACTCCCTGAAATCTACCTGCCAATTGAAAAAATAAAGAAACGAAAGGCGAAATCATGCCTTTCTGGACCACGCGGATGAAACTTAAGGTGATTTATACTGAGCAACATGAGGCAGATGGTCACCAGCCGACTCCATTCTTTTTTTTTTAATTATTTTTTATTTTTTATTGCTCGAGGTAAAGGCCCTCCCGTTGATCATCGATTTGCTCGAGCGGGCCCAGTAACGTCTCCATTGGAGACTTTGTTGTTACTGTGTCTGGCATATTCAATACTCTCGGTAGCTTGCCGGTGAAACACCATGAGGTACAGTTGTAGATTTACAAATTTTTGTGCTTGGATTTCGGTCATACCATGATCAAATACCCATCCCTCCACCAGTGCCCATTTTCCACCACCATAGATAATATCCCTCCCCCCCATCCCCCCCTGCCACTGTGGTAGGGCATTCCCTTTTGTTCTCTCTCTCCTTTTGGGTGCCGTGGTCAGCAAAAGAGGCATTGAGTGGCAAACATGTTCAGTCCAGTCTACTTTCAACCTGCATCTCCCCTCCTGGGAGGATCCTCCAAACACCCTCCATTTGGTGCTCCCTTCTCTATCTGAACTGTCCTTTCCACTAGGATACCCGTCTGGCCTCTAAGCTATGGAGTAATCCTCCTGGTTTTGTAATCCTCTCAGCTATTCTTGGGTATTAATCTCATATTTTGTTATTTTATATCCCCCAGATGAATGCAATCTTTCTATGTCTATCCCTCTCTTTCTGACTCATTTCGCTTAGCATGATACTTTCCATATTGTACCACTTGTATGTAAAGTTCATGACTTCATCTTTTCTAAGGGCTACATAGTACTCCATTGTGTAGATGTACCAAAGTTTCTTTGACCAGTCATCTGTTCTTGGGCACTCAGGTTTCTTCCAGTTTCTGGCTACTGTAAAGAGTGCTGCAATGAACAAACAAGTGCAGATGTCACTTCGACTACACATTTTTGCCTCTCTGGGATATATTCCCAGGAGTGGTATCGCTGGGTCAAATGGGAGCTCAATTTCTAATTTTTTGAGGAACGTCCTTTCCAAAAGGGCTGAACCAGTTGGCATTCCCACCAACAGTGAAGGAGTGTCCCTTTCTCGCCACATCCGCGCCAGCAATGGTTGCTTTTGTTCTTTTGAATGTGGACCAGTCTCTGAGGTGTGAGATGGTATCTCATTGTGCTTTTGATCTGCATCTCCCTGATGATTAATGATGTAGAGCATTTTCTCATGTGCTTTTTTGCCATTCGGATTTCTTCTTTAAGAAAGTTTCTGTTCATTTCATTGCCCCATTTTTTGATGGGGCTGGATGTTTTCTTCTTGTGGAGTTCAACCAGTATTTTGTATTTCCTTGATATCAACCTCTGCCAGTACCTTCATGTGTGCGCAGAGTGGTCTCAGCATGGTGGTGGCTGGTCCTGGAGGTCATTGGCTGCCGGAGCCCTGGTCGGGGCGGGGAGGAAAGCTCAACCCGCTCCCCTCCAAGGGGCCCCCGCGGCGAGGACAGTCAGGCGTGGGGGCAGGAGACTGCACTGTTCTCTTCCGGGAACTGGTTTTTACAGTCTCTGAGTCTTGGCCGCTGATGGGATTACACGGCACCAGGGAGCCAGTTGGTGGGTGTGACCCCGCCTACTGGAATTTGGAGGATCTAGGTGGAGGATGCTCGGCCCAAATCCGAGTAGGCTTGGAGATCTCGGCCCCGGAACCCGAGTGACTATAAAAACCAGTTCCTGGAAGAGAACAGTGCAGTCTCCTGCTCCCACGCCTGACTGTCCTCGCCACGGGGGCCCCTTGGAGGGGAGCAGGGTGAGCTTTCCTCCCCGCCCCGACCAGGGCTCCGGTAGCCAATGACCTCCAGGACCAGCCACACCATGCTGAGACCACTCTCCGCACACATGAAAGTACTGGCAGAGGGACAAAGTCACTCGGGTTCCGGGGCCGAGATCTCCAAGCCTACTCGGATTTAGGCCGAGACTATAAAAACCGGCAAATGCGGCCGCGCGACATCTTATTATGACATCTTATTATCTCATTCCTACTTTGGACAAATTGGTAGGCTACCGAAAGTAGCCTACCCACACGGCAGAGTCTGGCAAACTCCTCGTGGCGTAGCCAATATGCCAAATACCAGTAACAATGATGGGTCTCCTTCTCCTAAAGAGCCTTGAATATAATCTCAGGGCTAGGATGAAGGAGTCCTTACTGGGGCCTGCTCGAGGCAACCGACGAATAACAGGATGATGATGATGATGATGTGTGTGTGTGTGTGTGTGTGTGTGTGTGTGATATCAACCCCTTGTCAGATGTGTATTCGGCAAATATTCTTTCCCATTCTGTAGACTGTCTTTGTATTTTGGTCACTGTTTCTTTGGAGATGCAGAAGCTTCTTAGTTTAAGATAGTCCCATTTATCTATCTCTGTTTTCACTTGTTCGGCCAGTGGCGTGGCATCTTCGAAGATACCATTAGCCTCAATGTCATGGAGGGTTTTGCCAACTTTGTCCTCAATGTACCTTATGGTTTCTGGTCTGAAGTTGAGGTCTTTAATCCATTTTGATCTTACCTTTGTACATGGTGTTAGGCAGAGTTCTGAGCCCATTTTTTTTGCATGTAGCCATCCAGTGATGCCAGCACAATTTGTTAAAGAGGCTTTCCTTACTCCACTTCACATTACTTGCACCTTTATCAAATATTAGATGATCATATGATTGAGGGGAGATGTCAATGTATTCAACTCTGTTCCATTGGTCTGCAGTTCTGCCTTTGTTCCAGTACCATGCTGTTTTGATTATTACTGCTTTGTAGTACAGTTTGAAGTTCGGGAGGTTGATTCCTCCCATTTTCTTTTTCCCAAGAATTGCTTTAGCTATTCGTGGGGGCTTATTGTTCCATATAAATTTCAGGAGTGTTTGCTCCATTTCTTTGAAGAATGTCATGGGTATCCTTATAGGGATTGCATTGAATTTATACAATGCTTTCGGTAGTATTGCCATTTTGACAATGTTAAGTCTCCTGACTCATGAGCAGGGGATATCTTTCCATTTCCTCATGTCCTCTTTTATTTCCTGAAGTAGCGTTTTGTAGTTTTCTTTGTACAGGTCCTTTACTTCCTTAGTTAAGCTGATTCCTAGGTACTTGATTTTCTGGGGCACAATTGTGAACGGGATTGTTTTTTTCATGTTGCTTTCTTCTCTCTCACTGTTTGCGTATAGGAAAGCCATGGACTTTTGGGTATTGATTTTATAGCCTGCAACTTTACTATACAAGTCTATTGTTTCTAGGACTTTTTTGGTGGAGGTTATTGGGTTCTCTAAGTATAGTATCATATCATCTGCGAATAGTGAGAGTTTGATTATTCCTTTCCTACCTGAATGCCCTTAATATCTTTTTCTTGCCTAATTGCTATTGCAAGTACTTCCAGTACTATATTGAACAGCAGTGGAGAGAGTGGGCATCCTTGTCTCGTCCCTGATCTTAGAGGGAAGGCTCTCAGTTTTTCCCCATTGAGGATGATGCTTGCTGTAGGCTTGTGGTAGATGGCTTTAACTATGTTGAGGAAAGTCCCCTCTATACACATTTTGGCTAGGGTTTTCATCATAAAGGTGTGCTGGATCTTGTAAAATGCTTTCTCTGCATCTATTGATATGATCATATGCTTTTTGTCTTTTCTTTTGTTGATATGATAGATTATGTTGATTGATTTCCGAATGTTAAACCATCCTTGCATCCCTGGGATGAATCCTACTTGCTCATGGTGTATGATCTTTTTGATGAGTAGTTGGATTCTATTTGCTAGTAGTTTGTTGAGGATCTTTGCATCTGTGTTTATCAGGGATATCGGCCTGTAGTTCTCTTTCTTTGTGTTATCTCTGTCTGCTTTTGGTATCAGTGTGATATTTGCTTCATAGAAACTGTTCGGAAGTGTATTTGATATTTGAATTTCGTGGAAAAGCTTAAAGATGATTGGGAGTAAGTCTTCTTTAAAGATTTGGAAGAAATCACTAGTGAATCCATCCGGGCCAGGGCTTTTGTGTTTGGGGAGACTTTTTATTATCATTTCAATTTCCTTGATGGTGATAGGTCTGTTTAGGAATTTCGGGTCTTCTTGGTTCAGCCATGGGAGTCTGTAGGAGTCTAGGAATTTATCCATTTCCTCGAGGTTTTGATGTTCCATGGCATAAAGCTTCTCAAAGTATTTCCTGAGGATCCTTTGAATTTCTGTAGTTTCTGTTGTAATGACCCCTTTTCTTTTCTGATTCGGTTTATTTTTTTTCCCCTTTATTTTATTTTATTTTTTTTTAAAGTTGTAGATTTACAATTTTTTGTGCTTTTGTTCCAATTATACAATGATCAGATACCCATCCCTCTACCAGTGCCCATTTTACACCACCATGGATAATATCCCTCCCACCCCCATCCCCCCATCCCCCCTGTCTCTGTGGCAGGGCAATCCCCTGTGTTCTCTCTCTCCTTTTGGGTGTTGTGGTCTGCAAAAGAGGCATTGAGTGGCAAACATGTTCAGTCCATAGTCTACTTTCGACATGCATCTCCCCTCCTGGGAGGATCCTCCAAACATCCTTTATTTGGTGCTCCCTTCTCTATCTGAACTGCCCTTTCCTCTAGGATACCCAGCTGGCCTCTAAGTTATGGAGTAATCCTCCTGGTGCTGATCTCAGCTATTCTTGGGTATTAATCTCATACTTTGTTACTTTATATCCCCCAGATGAATGCAATCTTTCTATGTCTATCCCTCTCTTTTGAACTCATTTCGCTTAGCATGATACTTTCCATATTGTACCACTTGTATGTAAATTTCATGACTTCATCTTTTCTAAGAGCTACATAGTACTCCATTGTGTAGATGTACCAAAGTTTCTTTAACCAGTCATCTGTTCTTGGGCATTCAGGTTTCTTCCAGTTTCTGGCTATTGTAAAGAGTGCTGCAATGAACAAACAAGTGCAGATGTCACTTCGACTATACATTTTTGCCTCTCTGGGATATATCCCCAGGAGTGGTATTGCTGGGTCAAATGGGAGCTCAATTTCTAATTTTTTGAGAATCGTCCATACTGTTTTCCAGAAGGGCTGAACCAGTGGACATTCCCACCAACAGTGAAGGAGTGTCCCTTTTCGCCACATCCACGCCAGCATCGGTTGCTTTTGTTCTTTTGAATGTGGGCCAGTCTCTGAGGTGTGAGATGGTATCTCATTGTGGTTTTGATCTGCATCTCCCTGATGATTAATGATGTAGAGCATTTTCTCATGTGCTTTTTTGCCATTCGGATTTCTTCTTTGAGAAAGTTTCTGTTCATTTCATTGCCCCATTTTTGGATGGGGTTGGATGTTTTCTTCTTGTGGAGTTTAACCAGTATTTTGTATATCCTGGATATCAACCCCTTGTCAGATGTGTATTCGGTGAATATCCTTTCCCATTCTGTAGACTGTCTTTGTATTTTGGTCACTGTTTCTTTGGAGGTGCAGAAGCTTCTTAGTTTAAGATAGTCCCATTTATCTATCTCTGTTTTCACTTGCTTGGCCAGTGGCGTGGCATCTTTGAAGATACCATTAGCTTCAATGTCATGGAGGGTTTTGCCAACTTTATCTTCAATGTACCTTATGGTTTCTGGTCTGATGTTGAGGTCTTTAATCCATTTTGATCTTACTTTTGTACATGGTGTTAGGCAGAGTTCTGAGCCTATTTTTTTTGCATGTAGCCGTCCAGTGATGCCAACACAATTTATTAAAGAGGCTTTCCTTACTCCACTTCACATTACTTGCACCTTTATCAAAGATTAGATGAGCATATGATTGAGGGGAGATGTCAGTGTATTCAACCCTATTCCACTGGTCAGCAGTTCTGCCTTTGTTCCAGTACCATGCTGTTTTAATTATTACTGCTTTGTAGTACAGTTTGAAGTTCGGGAGGTTGATTCCTCCCATTTTCTTTTTCCCAAGAATTGCTTTAGCTATTCGTGGGGGCTTATTGTTCCATATAAATTTCAGGAGTGTTTGCTCCATTTCTTTGAAGAATGTCATGGGTATCCTTATAGGGATTGCATTGAATTTATACAATGCTTTCGGTAGTATTGCCATTTTGACAATGTTAAGTCTCCTGACTCATGAGCAGGGGATATCTTTCCATTTCCTCATGTCCTCTTTTATTTCCTGAAGTAGCGTTTTGTAGTTTTCTTTGTACAGGTCCTTTATTTCCTTAGTTAAGCTGATTCCTAGGTACTTGATTTTCTGGGGCACAATTGTGAACGGGATTGTTTTTTTCATGTTGCTTTCTTCTCTCTCACTGTTTGCGTATAGGAAAGCCATGGACTTTTGAGTATTGATTTTATAACCTGCAACTTTACTATACGAGTCTATTGTTTCTAGGAGTTTTTTGGTGGAAGTTATTGGGTTCTCTAAGTAGAGTATCATATCATCTGCGAATAGTGAGAGCTTGATTTCTTCCTTTCCTACCTGAATGCCCTTAATATCTTTTTCCTGCCTAATCGCTATTCAAGTACTTCCAGTACTATATTGAACAGCAGTGGAGAGAGTGGGCATCCCTATCTCGTCCCTGATCTTAGAGGGAAGGCTCTCAGTTTTTCCCCACTGAGGATGATGCTTGCTGTAGGCTTGTGGTAGATGGCTTGAATTATGTTGAGGAAGGTCCCCTCTATACCCATTTTGGCTAGGGTTTTCATCATAAAGGGGTGCTGGATCTTATCAAATGCTTTCTCTGCATCTATTGATATGATCATATGCTTTTTATCTTTTCTTTTGTTGATATGGTGGATTATGTTGATTGATTTCCGAATGTTAAACCATCCTTGCATCCCTGGGATGAATCCTACTTGGTCATGGTGTATGATCTTTTTGATGAGTAGTTGGATTCTATTTGCTAGTAGTTTGTTGAGGATCTTTGCATCTGTGTTCATCAGGGATATCGGCCTGTAATTATCTTTCTTTGTGGTATCTCTGTCTGCTTTTGGTATCAGTGTGATATTTGCTTCATAGAAACTGTTCGGAAGTGTTTTTGATATTTCAATTTCGTGGAAAAGCTTAAAGAGCATAGGGAGTAAGTCCTCTTTAAAGATTTGGAAGAATTCACTAGTGAATCCATCCGGGCCAGGACTTTTGTGCTTGGGGAGACTTTTTATTACCATTTCAATTTCCTTGATGGTGATAGGTCTGTTCAGGTATTCCAGGTCTTCTTGGTTCAGCCTTGGGAGTCTGTAGGAGTCTAGCAATTTATCTATTTCCTCGAGGTTTTGATGTTCCGTGGCATAAAGCTTCTCAAAGTACTCCCTAAGGATCCTCTGAATTTCTGTGGTTTCTGTTGTAATGACCCCCTTTTCATTTCTGATTCGGTTTATTAGGGTTTTCTCTCTCCCTTTCTTTGTGAGTTTTGCTAGAGGCTTATCGATCTTGTTAATTTTCTCAAAGAACCAGCTTTTGGTTTCAATGATCTTTCGGATTGGTTTTTGGGTTTCCATCTCGTTAATCTCTGCTCTGAGTTTTATTATTTCCTTCCTCCTGTTAGGATTGTGCTTCCTTTGTTGGTCTTTCTCCAAGTTCTTAAGCTGTGAGCTTAGTTTATTTATGTGGGCTTGCTCCTCCTTTCTGAGGAATGCTTGTAGAGCTATAAACTTTCCTCTTAAGACAGCTTTTGCTGTGTCCCATAAGTTTTGGTAACTCGTGTCCTCGTTTTCATTCGTTTCTAGGAATCTTTTGATTTCCTCTTTAATTTCCTGTCTAAGCCACTCGTTGTTCAATAGCGCACTGTTTAATTTCCAGGTGTTTGATTTAGTTTTCTGTTTTTGTGTGTGATTTACTTCTAATTTCAGCGCATTATGGTCTGAGAAGATTGTTGATACAATCTCTACCTTCTTAATTTTATGGAGGCATGTTTTGTGGCTCAGCATGTGGTCTATCTTGGAGAATGTTCCATGTACGCTTGAGAAGAATGTGAATTCAGCTTTTTGTGGATGAAGTGTCCTGTATGTATCTACTAAGTCCCTTTCTTCCATTGTTTCCCTCAAATGAAGTATGTCCTTGCTAAGCTTGAGTCTGGTTGATCTATCAAGAGGTGACAAAGCAGTGTTGAAGTCTCCCACTAGTATTGTGTTGCTATTGATGTCTTTTTCCAAATCTATGAGTAGTTGTTTTAAGTACTTTGCTGGTCTCTCATTAGGTGCATATACATTTATTATTGTAAGTTCTTCCTGTTGTACAGATCCTTTGATCAATAAGAAATGGCCTTCACTGTCTCTTATGACATTCTTCACTCTGAAATCGATGTGGTCTGATATAAGGATGGCTACCCCAGCTTTTTTATGGGAGCTGTTTGCCTGTAGGATTGTTTTCCAGCCTTTGACTCTGAGTCTGTGTTTGCTTTGACTATTGAGATGCATTTCTTGCAGGCAGCAGAATGTTGGGTTCAATTTTCTAATCCATCCTGCCACTCTATGTCTTTTAATTGGTGCGTTTAGCCCATTGACATTGAGAGAGATTATTGTCATGGGATTTTGTCCCATTGTTCTGTTAAAATTTGGTGTATTTGAGGGGCCTTTCTTGCCTCAAAGTAGCCCATTTAGTTGTTCTTGTAACCATGGTTTTGAGTCTATGAAGTTCCTGAGCTGTTGTTTGTCTGTGAAACTGTGTGTTGTTCCTTCTATTATGAATGAGAGTCTTGTTGGGAAAAGTATTTTTGGGGAGGCATTTATTTCATTGAGTCTTTTTTACTATGTCCCACCACTGTTTTCGGGCCATGAGGGTTTCATCAGAAAAATCAGCTGTGAATTTTAAGGATGCTCCTTTGTAAGAGATTTCTTTCTTCGATCTTGCTGCTTTCAGAATTTTGTCTCTGTCTAAGGTTTTGGTCATTTTGATCAGAATGTGTCTTGGGGTATTTTTATTCGGATTTCTTCTAGCTGGTACCCTTCGGGCCTCCTGAATGTGGTCACAAGTTTTCTTCAGCTCTGGAAATGTTGTAGCAATGATTTCTTTGACAGTTTCTTCTTCATCGAGGTTTTCTTCCTGTACCTCTGGGACTCCAATAATTCTTATGTTACCCCTCTTGGCTTCATCACGATCTTCTCTTGCCATCTGTTCCCAAATTGTGAGTCTCTTTTCCATTTTCTGCTCTTTTCTGGAGAGTCTCTGAACTTCATCTTCGAGCTCACTGATTCTGTTCTCTGCGGCTGTTACTCTGCTGCTGAGGCCTTCCACAGAGCTTTTCAATTCGCCTACGAGATTTTTCAGGTCTGATATTTCTGATTGCATTTTCCTCATTTCTGCCTTCAGATCCTCTTGTCTTCTATTGGCATTGCTTTTCATTGTTTCTTTTAATTCCCTAAGCATCCTAAGTAGCTCCCTTCTGAATTCCTTGTCAGAGAGGTTGTCTAACACTACAGTACTGTTGGTGTCATCTGGGCTAGACTCTTCAATATGAAAGTTTGGTGGGCTTTTGCGTTGCTTTACCATTGTGTGAGGTGTGGTTTAGTACTTCACGTTCACTGTTACTATTCTGCTTGATATGCAGTGTGAGTTAAGATAGGCTTATGAGTTATTGGCTACTGTGTTTCTAGTGGCTGAGCTAAACTAGAGAAGTTACCATCTAAGAAGGTAGCTTATGTTTCCTATGGCATATGTAGTGGGAAAATATTTCGCGGCCACATTAGCGGCCGCGGCTCTGGAAATAGTCCCTGGCACTGGGCGAGGAGTTGGAAACGTCTCCTGTTTGGAATTGGAGCCGTTCAGCTTTGTTGCCCAGAGCTGGGCCTCTGTGCCCGTCCCACGCAGATCAGGGGTTGAAAACCGGCTTTCTAGGGGCTGTTTCTAGCTGCGCGTGCCCAGAGAGGGACCCAGGCCCTTGGGGGCGGTCTGTACCTGTTGGAATTGGAGCCGTTCAGCTTTGTTGCCCAGAGCTGGGCCACTGTGCCCGTCCCACGCAGATCAGGGGTTGAAAACCCCTGATTCAGTTTATTAGGGTTTTCTCTCTCCCTTTCTTTGTGAGTTTTGCTAGAGGCTTATCTATCTTGTTAATTTTCTTGAAGAACCAGCTTTTGGTTTCATTGATCTTTCGGATTGGTTTTTGGGTTTCCATCTCGTTAATCTCTGCTCTGAGTTTTATTATTTCCTTCCTCCTGTTAGGATTGTGCTCCTTTTGTTGGTCCTTCTCCAAGTTCTTAAGCTGTGAGCTTAGTTTATTTATGTGGGCTTGCTCCTCCTTTCTGAGGAATGCTTGTAGAGCTATAAACTTTCCTCTTAAGACAGCTTTTGCTGTGTCCCATAGGTTTTGGTAACTCGTGTCCTCGTTTTCATTCGTTTCTAGGAATCTTTTGATTTCCTCTTTAATTTCCTGTCTAAGCCACTCGTTGTTCAATAGCGCACTGTTTAATTTCCAGGTGTTTGATTTAGTTTTCTGTTTTTGTGTGTGATTTACTTCTAATTTCAGCGCATTATGGTCTGAGAAGATTGTTGATATAATCTCTATCTTCTTAATTTTATGGAGGCATGTTTTGTGGCTCAGCATGTGGTCTATCTTGGAGAATGTTCCATGTACGCTTGAGAAGAATGTGTATTCAGCTTTTTGTGGATGAAGTGTCCTGTATATATCTACTAAGTCCCTTTCTTCCATTGTTTCCCTCAGATGAAGTATGTCCTTGCTAAGCTTGAGTCTGGTTGATCTATCAAGAGGTGACAAAGTGGTGTTGAAGTCTCCCACTAGTATTGTGTTGCTATTGATGTCTTTTTCCAAATCTATGAGTAGTTGTTTTAAGTACTTTGCTGGTCTCTCATTAGGTGCATATACATTTATTATTGTAAGTTCTTCCTGTTGTACAGATCCTTTGATCAATAAGAAATGGCCTTCACTGTCTCTTATGACATTCTTCACTCTGAAATCGATGTGGTCTGATATTAGGATGACTACCCCAGCTTTTTTAAGGGAGCTGTTTGCCTGTAGGATTGTTTTCCAGCCTTTGACTCTGAGTCTGTGTTTGCTTTGACTATTGAGATGTGTTTCTTGCAGGTAGCAGAATGTTGGGTTCAATTTTCTAATCCATCCTGCCACTCTATGTCTTTTAATTGGTGCGTTTAGCCCGTTGACATTGAGAGAGATTATTGTTATGGGATTTTGCCCCATTGTTCTGTTGAAATTTGGTGTATTTGAGGGACCTGTCTTGCCTTAAAGTAGCCCATTTAGTTGTTCTTGTAACCATGGTTTTGAGTCTATGAAGTTCCTGAGCTGTTGTTTGTCTGTGAAACTGTGTGTTGTTCCTTCTATTATGAATGAGAGTCTCGCTGGGTAAAGTATTTTTGGAGAGGCATTTATTTTACTGAGTTTTTTCACTATGTCCCACCACTGTTTTTGGGCCCTGAGGGTTTCATCAGAAAAATCAGCTGTGAATTTTAAGGATGCTCCTTTGTAAGAGATTTCTTTCAGAATTTTGTCTCTGTCTAAAGTTTTGGTCATTTTGATCAGGATGTGTCTTGGGGTATTTTTATTCGGATTTCTTCTAGCTGGTACCCTCCGGGCCTCCTGGATGTGGTCACAAGTTTTCTTCAGCTCTGGAAACGTTGTAGCAATGATTTCTTTGACAGTTTCTTCTTTATCAAGGTTTTCTTCCTGTACCTCTGGGACTCCAATAATTCTTATGTTACCCCTCTTGGCTTCGTCACGATCTTCTCTTGCCATCTGTTCTCGAACTGTGAGTCTCTTTTCATTTTCTGCTCTTTTCTGGCAAGTCTCTGAACTTGATCTTCGAGCTCACTGATTCTGTTCTCAGTCGCTGTTACTCTGCTGCTGAGGCCTTCCACTGAGGTTTTCAATTCGGCTACCAGGTTTTTCAGGTCCGACATTTCCGATTGCATTTTCCTCATTTCTGCCTTCAAATCCTCTTGTCTTCTATTGGCATTGCTTTCCATTGTTTCTTTTAGTTCCCTAAGCATCATAAGTAGCTCCCTTCTGAGTTCCTTGTCAGAGAGGTTGTCTAACACTACAGTACTGTTGGTGTCATCTGGGCTAGACTTCAATAAGAAAGTTTGGTGGGCTTTTGCATTGCTTTACCATTGTGACCAGTGTGGTTTGGTTCTTCACGTTCACTGTTACTATTCTGGTTGAGTGAGGAGAGACTGCCAGGAACCGTTCAGCTTTGTTGCTGCTAGATGGGCCTCTTCTACCTTTCTGAGTCTGACCTTCTTCTCAATCAGGCGTTATTCTTTGTTTCATAACTGACATTGAGTGAAACTTTTGGAGGAGGTGCTATTTAATACTGAGCTTGTACAGCTATTTTCAAACAGGACTTTTGTTGGAAATGGAGTAGGCGAGTGGGATGTTGTTGAATTGTAGTAGAAGAGAAGAGGTGAGAAATTTTTGGTTGGTATTAGGTGACAAGTTGATGAAAAGGATGAAAGGATGAAAGTCCAAATTGCTTGGAGTGAGTGATATACCTGAGTCTGCGTGAATTGCCACCCACCAGGAAAAAGGCCACGCCCACTTTTGGGAGATCACGCCCCCTTCTTAGAGGCCACGCCCCTAGCCAGTCCCAGGCCACTCCCTCCCAGGATCCTGGAGGCGGGGGGGCGATGGGCTGGGGTCAGGGCGGGGACTTGGCTAGGCTCCTCCAACCCACCTGGATGGGGGTGGGAGCGATGCAGCCGGCTCCATTCTGATACAGAAAATGAATACCTCTTCAGATGAACTGGGAAACAGTGACACTGAGTCCCAGGCCAGAAGACTATGTGGCTATATGGGAAGGGGGGTGGGGAGGTAGGGCTGGAGGAGGGGGCTACACTGGAACTCGGGGCAGGAGGGGGAGGAATGATTCCGATATATCTATATAGATAGAGTGGAATTAGGCTTCACCCTTAAAAGTCTATTATATGGAGAAATGATAAATACATAAAAAAGGGTGAGATTAAAATAAAATGTTAAGTCTTGGAATAAATTCATACGGGGGGGGAATAAAATAAAATGCCAAGTTTAGGCATGGGCATCTTTCAGACAGAAATATGAGAAGAGGCATTGCTGTTCTCCCATTAAAGAGATGAAGAAGGTGGCGGAGTCCAGAACCTTCCCTGCAACTCTGGGCTGGATGCCCGCTGCCTGGCTTGTGCAGGTGTCTCCGGTGGACCTGCTCCGTGCCCTGCTCCCTGGAACTGTGTTGCCTGATGCAGGTGGAGCAAAGCCTGCTGCTCTCGGGATGCTCCTGCGGGATGCCAGCCACAGCCTGGGCCCCAGGACTTTGGCAGGGAGGTGGACAGGGCTGGGGGGTTGGGCAGAAAAGTCCAGAGCTGTTCTGGGAGACCCCAGCCTCAGGTCAAAACGGACATGGCGGGGGTGGCAAACAGGATCCGCTTGGGACGGAAATTGCTGTAAGGAATGTCTCAGTGTGCTTTTCATGGAGATACCGTGGGCCAAGCACCAGCCTCTGAGACCTCCTAACACGGAATCCCTCAGCTGGTGTCCAGGGCTGGAAAAACGACCTTGAGACTCACTGTCAGTCCTGCCCAGCCGGGCACACAGTCCACGCCCGCTTCCTCCTGGACACAGCACAGCCCTCTGAGGCAGACAAAACCCTCCCAGGTACCTGAAAGCAACCTAGGTAGAAAGAGGGGGGCTAGACCTGATGGCAGCGGGGGTGGGACAGCTTTCGGGGCTGGTTCTGGTGACTTCCCCTGAGTCCCTCCAGTCCTAGACGGAAAGCAGATGCCCCAAGGGAAAAAGCCAGTGGCTGACCTATGGCCCAAGGCAAGAATGGAGTTTCTCTGGCACCCAGCCGGGTGTGCCTCCTGCTCTCTCGAACACCACATGACTGGAACGTTCCTGCGAAGTGTGTCAGTCTTTCACAGTAGCATCGAGTGTGACTTGTGTCTGATGCTAGGCCCGAAGCTCTGGCAAACGGGAGGGAGGCTTCCACCCCGCCAAGGGACAAAGTCGTAGCCCCAGTATCAGCCACGAAGTCCAGAGGGAGAAGGAGGGGTTCCGGGATCTCCATCTGGATTCACCTTCCATCAAATGCAAGTGGAAGGTAGCACCCAAGCCTTCCACTTGCATTTGAACCTCCCAAGCTGCAGCAGCATTCACAGGTCCTGGGCCGCAGTTAGCGCTTCAAATTCATCCAGACTTCAATCCAAATCGCTTCCATATCAGCCCAGATGTTTCCTCCTCCCCAGATCACCAGCCCTCGGCTCCAGCCGAGATCACCAGCTTCTACTGGAAGCATCTCCACTAATAGCCTCTGCGTAGAACACAGCTTTGGAAGGAACTAAGGAACTGTGTGACTAAGGAACACACAGCTGTTATTCTGTGGGACTCCCCTGCCCCCCTCCATCTTTTACTGCTTAATGCCCTCCAAACTATCCCTCTCCTTCAATCCTACTATTATTTGGAGTCCTAAATCTCTTTGGAGTTCTCACATTGGCTCTTGTCCAAACAAGAAGAACTGCATAGAAGAACTGCCCCCATCAATTTTATTTTTTTAATATATTTTAAAAAATAATTTTAATGAATCACCATGAGATATACTTACAGACTTACAGATTTTCATGATTACATTTCAGTCATACAATGTTCAAGTACCATCCCTCCACCAGTGCCCATTCTCCACCACCAATGTTCCAGAAAACTTAGAGGAGAAAAAACTTGTTTCTTTTTTCTCTTCCTATTCTTAGTAGCTATCAGTAAATGGTAAAAGTCAGTGGTTAGCTATAAATAGCTAGCAGTATACAGTATTGGTTGGCTTTCAGTAAAATCTTAGTAAATAAATGATTGACTAAATGAATGCAAGGCTGAAAATTTGTCTTAGTCTGCCAATTAAACAAAGACCTGGGACATTTTCTTTGGTCTTAGAAATGCAAATTAGTTCTTTTTTAATTCCCAACTTGTTTGTTTTGTGTGGTCTCCAAACCTATTGCCTCCCCTTGTTCCTTGAGGTCATTCTAACTTCAAGGACTTAAACAAAAGGCTCCCCTCACACCTTTTTCAGTAAGAGTGGGAGGAAAGGCGATATTTATTCCCAAGTACCGGAAGTCAGCCTCCTTGGTCTTCCTGGAGGTTAAGTAGAGAGCGGTCCAGCTGTCCAAACAGTGGAGGCAAGGCCTCTCCTTTCTCTCAAGAACTAAAGGAAATTTTTCTTTATTCTTCTCAGAATCCCAATATGAACACAAAATAGAAGTTTAAAAAATTTCACCTCTAGGAAATTTGTTATGGTTTCTGTAGTCATAGAGTTGGATTTTTATCCTCTGTTTCAACAGAAATGCCTGAGGGTCTTCACTGAGCAAAATATATCCTATTCAATAATCTTATTTTTGCCTTGCTTAAAAATGTACCAATGGTTTTACTCATTTTCATTCCCATTTTAAATACACTTTCCAGAATGAAAAGCTAGGATTTGATCTCTCAGGTGCCTGCTACAAATTCAGATCACACTACAAATATAGAGCATCTTCTCATACTAGAAAGACCCCATGTCTTACTACAAAAGACCACATGGTCATTAAGTAATGGCATACTTGTAGCCTAACTAGAAATAGAATAGCCAATGACACCTAGCTTGCATTTCATTTGAAAATAAAAACTCTGTGGGGCCAAGGAACAGCTCAGCGGTAGATACCATGCTTTACATGTATGGGGCACAGAATTTAAGGCAATTGTATAAGTAAATAAAGTTAGGCTGAAGCTTATGCATCCTATTGTATGTTGGCATTTTCAGATTGCATTCTCATAATTGCATTTCCTAGTCCTATATGACACTCTCATCAGACCATGCTGTGCATGTTTCCTCCCCTTGAAAGTGAGTTCACTTCGGTGACTATTTGTCTAAGCAAACAAAAGATAGTAGAAGCTGCATGCTCCAATAAATGCTCCTAAGAGTCTGTCTCTCTTGCTCAGGGTGTTCATTCCCACCACAGCAAGGAGTGGCTGAGCTCTCAGATGATTCCATGTCCTGTCTTCAAGACACTTCAGCTGAAGCTGAGAGCAACAGAACTGAGCTATTTCCATCCAACCAGCCTATACTGTAAGCTCTGTGAGCAAAATAAATATTGTGGTTACTTTAGGCAACTCAGTTAGAATTTATCTGTTGTGTGATGATAGGAAACCAGGAAATCAAATGCTATCTCTCAGACCTCATAACCTCTGACAAATATGCAGGGTTAACTCTGTATTTCTAGTGTAAAACAAACACTGAGCTAGTGAGCATGGCAGACATGGATTCTGCCTTTACCAACTTTACAGGGCAGAGAGGCTTTGTTTCTTCCCTTTGTACCAGGAACCATAGCATCATTGAAATCACTGAAGGCCTTTAATTATGCATATGAGAAGAAACACTATGTTTTTCTCTAGACATTGCAATAATCAGAATATTCTCCTACAGGAATAATTCAAACCATGTATTTCTCTTGGTTTTAGATGTGACAATTTGTCATGTACTTGCATTATTACTTTGTAGACTGAGTTTTAAACTATCTTGATTGTTTTTCTCTTTCATTTGATCTTTGAAATATTTTTCTCAACTTTATTATTCAATTAGTATATATTTATTAAATGGAAATTTAAAATATAATTAATCAAAGAATAAGGTAAAGGTAAAGGTAAAGGCCCTCCCATTGATCATCGATTTGCTCGAGCAGGCCCAGTAACGTCTCCATTGGAGACTTTGTTATTACTGTGTTTGGCATATCGAATACGTCACGGGGACCTTGCCAGGCAAAGAATAAGATCATCCAAAATTGTAACATAAGCAGGTAGATTATCTAAAATATTTTAATAGGCTTTTAGAAATTTTCAATTTCTATAAATGTACATCCCCTTTGTTACAGAAAAAAGCATATTAGGTTGTATAAACATATTGCTCTGTATTTATTGATTTTTTCATAAAATATTTAAAATATTTAGACTATTGTAACTTCACTAAGGATGGCTAAAATGAATTTAAATATTTAGAGAAAGATATATAATCTTATTTTAGCCTGAGAAAGAACTGAAAAGGGATTAGTTTTTTTCTGTTCATCTGAGCTGCCTGAACTTTTTTAAAAACCAAGTTCAGAATTACTACCTTGTCTATCCTCTAGTCACAAGTCTCGAAGGAAAAGACTCTAAAGAAGCTTGAGGCTTAAAGTTTTTTAAAAATTGCTTAGATCTGTGCTCCTATATCTAGTGTAGCTCAGTTCAAAATAGCCAACTTCCAGAAACAGCCCAAGTGTCCAAGAATAGATAACTGGATATAGAAATTGTGGTATGTATACACAATATACTACTAATTAGCTCTATGAAAAGATAAAATCATGAAATTTGCTACTACCTGGATAAAACTAGAGGGTATCATGCTGAGTGGAGTCAGTCAGGAGGAAAGGGACAAATGCAGAATGATTTTTCTCATTTGTTGGATGTAAAGAAACTTTAAAGCAATAATAACTACTTTAGGCAGGAAAACCTGGTTTACCAAGAGGGTTGAAAAATATGGGAGGGGTCCATGGGTCATGGGTGGAGGGAAGATACACTCTGGTACTGGTGTCAGAACACTGTATGCATGAAACTATCATTACCAGTATTAGAAGTCATGGTACTACAATACAAACTTCGGGAAAAAATATTTAAAGTGCTTAAATAGTGATGCCAATGAACATGTTTCCTCCTTTATAATAAAAGCACAGTTAAGCCCAAGATATAAGAATAAACATGATTCTACCTATGTCTGCTTTAAGATCTTAAAGGTAGAACAAAAATGTCTATCAGTAGTTGCATAATCAATCAAGTTAACTTTTTTTATTATTTATCTGAGTTAACATTTATGTCTGAACCTTCTCCAAAAGTTCTTTGACAATGAAGCATACACACTTATTTATTTATTTTTTCATTTTTATTGAATCATCGTGAGATACAGTTACAAAGCTTTCATGTTTGAGTTTCAGTCATACGATGATCAAACACCCATCCCTCCACCAGTGCACATTTTCCACCACCAGTGACCACAGTATATGTCCCCTTCCCAACCCTCCCCCTGCCTCTATGGTAGAAAATTTTCACCATACTCTCTCTCTACTTTTGGGCATTATGGTTTGCAATACAGATACTGAGAAGCTATCACGTTTGGTCCTTTACTATCAGCACACATCTCTCATCCTGAATGATCCCTCCAACTATCATTGACTTAGTGATCCCTTCTCTATCCCAGCTGCCATTTCTCTCTGGTCATGAGGCTGGCTTCCAACTATGGAGCAATCTTCTTGGACCTTGTGTCTATTGTCGCTGGGTGTAAGTCTTATGTTATGTTATTCTATATTCCACAAATGAGCACAGATGTTCTATGTTTGGGTCTGTCTTTCTGACTCATTTTACTTAGCATGATACTCTCCATGACCATGCACTTATAAGCAAATTTCATTACTTCATTTTTCCTAATAGCTGCATAGTATTCCATTGTGTAGATAGACCAAAGATTCTTTAACCAGCCATCTATTCTTGGGCACTTGGGTTGTTTCCAGATTCTGTCTATTGTGAACAGTACTGCAATGAAGACACAGGTGCAGATGTCATTTCTATTGTGCATTCGAACTTATTTAAATACACAGGACAAATAGAAAAAGGAACAGCATATGAAAGGAAACATTAGATTTTGCAAGATATGAAATGGATTCCCCTATTTAGAAGATCCAAGTGATTGAGCTTTATTGCTAACCTAAATCAGTGCTAATGAGGTTTACCTTTAGATGGGGTTGAGGTTTTTGTGGAGAAGTCAATCCCAAGTAAATCTCCAAGACATAGGTAGTTTGTTTTCAACATTACTTATATGTTTGAGTTGCCTGTAACTATTAGCATCAGATCATCAGGTAGCTTTTCTCTGTTATATAACACAACCTTCCATAATGCTGGAGGTAATTCCGCAATACTATTCTAAAAGCTCTATGTACCTGTATGAAACCTAAAATTTAAAGGAAATGATATGGGTTTCTGTCAATAAACATTTTCAACAAGTCATTTCTCTCCATTTTCTTTTCCCCTTGTTTTGGCATTCTTGGGGCAGTTCCCTATATTCTTGACTCAGTTGGGATCCAATGAGAAATATATCACCTACTTCCTGAAGAGAGAGATAAGTACTGAGTGTACTTTCTACCTTCATGTCCTAATTTCAGTATGGAGAATTAGTTAAGCATGTTCCTCCTACATTTCACCCCTCTACCTGAAGGTAGACCCAAAGCTTCTTGCCAGGGACAAGATTCTGTTTGAATATGGCTTTAGAAAATTTAGCCCATTTTGTCTTCACTGAAATGTTAATTATCTTCAGCAATCTTCAGGAGCAGAGAAGGATTTCTATCAACCCCTTATCCTATCTTGTACCAGGTAGAAATAAGCATAAATACTACACATTCCAAGATAGCAACCCAGTATACATAAGAGATCCGGAGGCCCAGGTACCATACTCATTTCACCAAAGAACTTATAATTCCTTTGACTTTGAATTGCAAGTGTCTGCTGACTTCACTATCACTTCATCCAGACCCAGAAATACTGGGTCAGTATAAAAGGCAGCAACATCAGAGTTCTGATGCTGACAATCCTAGAGTCGTTCTCCTTCCAATTACACCTAAGACCATCTGACAATACCAAGAGGCTGCCTTCAAAGGCCAAGAGGGCCTCACTAAGACATTCAAACTAGAAGTTATAGATATGCCCCTGCCTTTTTCTTTTTCCTTTCCCTTTTCAATATTTTTTTTCTTATGTATGAGTAAGTAGAGCCAACTCAGAGCTTGTCTCAGGTTCAGAAATGAGCCAGCAAAGACCAAAAGTTGCTGCAGTGTTTTCTGAGTTAACAATGTCCCTGGAGACAGAAGCCAGGAAAACTTGAGATCTCTCTTAGGGGTAATATTCCAGTGAGAATGAAGTTCCAGAGTAACAAAGGTAGGCCACTAAGTGACTGTTTAAAAACAGTTACACAAACCTATCAGGAATTGTCCTTATTCTCACCTCTATGTTGTTGGATTTAGGTTGGCATATAGTGTCAACTTACTGTGCTTCTTTGAAGTAAGGTTTATTCTTCTCAACAAAATAAGATCCATGGCACGCTTGGTGAATGTCATGGTCACAGTCATGGTCCTCCTGTTGTTCATCGATTTGCTCTAGCGGGCCCAGTAACGTCTCCATCATGAGACTTGTTGTTACTGTGTTTGGCATATTGAATATGTCACAGGTAGCTTGCCAGGCTTTGCCTTGCGGGCAAGATACGCTTGGTAGCTCGCCGGGCTCTTCGAGAGGGGAAGGTGAATGTGCTACTCCCAAATCAACTAGCTCAACTCCTGTACTGCATCCTGTCCTTTTCCTAGGACAGGTATTTTCTCCATAACCATGTATTTAACTTTTTCATCTCGCTTCTCAATGTACAGTCATCTACCCAGACAGGACACCTACCCAACACACCCTTCTCTGGGGACAATCCAGGTGTTGAATCCACACAACCAATTTTCTGCACTAAGTAAGGAACCAAAATAAAACATAGAAAAAAATACAGATTAATGCAAAGGGCACATCAGATGAAATTTATCCAATTTGTTGTATTTGTGTTTCATTCATATGGTTACTAGAAGTCAAGTGTATGCCTAAAATCCATGCTTAAAATAATTTTCAACTTGGCTTTAAATGCAACTATGATTCTAAGAGGTTTTATTTCAGATTACTTTTCCTCCTTCAGTCCCTCCCTCCCCCCTCCTTCCCTCCATCCATCCCTCCCTCCTGTGTCTCTTTTTTTCTTTTTCTTTCTTTCTTTCTTTCTTTCTTTCTTTCTTTCTTTCTTTCTTTCTTTCTTTCCCTCTTTCTTTCTTTCTTTTTTCTTTCTTTCTTTCTTTCTCTATCTTTATCTTTCTCTCTTTCTTTCTCTTTCTCTCTATTCCTCCTTCCTTCCTTCCTTCCTTCCTTCCTTCCTTCCTTCCTTCCTTCCTTCCCTTCCTCCTTTCTCTCTCTCTCTCTCTTTCTTTCTTTCTTTCTTTCTTTCTTTCTTTCTTTCTTTCTTTCTTTCTTTCTCTATCTTTATCTTTCTCTCTTTCTTTCTCTTTCTCTCTATTCCTCCTTCCTTCCTTCCTTCCTTCCTTCCTTCCTTCCTTCCTTCCTTCCTTCCCTTCCTCCTTTCTCTCTCTCTCTCTTTCTTTCTTTCTTTCTTTCTTTCTTTCTTTCTTTCTTTCTTTCTTTCTTTCTCTATTCTTATCTTTCTCTCTTTCTTTCTCTTTTTTCTCCCTCCCTCCCTCCCTCCCTCCCTCCCTCCCTCTCTTCCTCCCTCTCTTTCTTTCTTTTTCTTTCTTTTTTCTTTCTCTCTCTGGAGCTGGGCTGGAGCGATAGCACAGCGGGTAGGGCGTTCGCCTTACAAGCAGCCAACATGGCCGACCCGAGTTCGATTCCTCCGCCCCTCTTGGAGAGCCCGGCAAGCTACCGAGAGTATTCGATATGCCAGACACAGTAACAACAAAGTCTCCAATGGAGACGTTACTGGGCCTGCTCCAGCAAATTGACGATCAACGGGAGGCCTTTACCTTTACCTTTTTTTCTCTCTCTTGTTTGCCACACCCAGAGGTGTTCAAGGTTACTCCTGGCTTTGCACTCAAGAATCACTCCTGGTGGGGCAAAGGAGACCATATGGGGTCCTGAGGATTGAATTCAGGTCAGCCACAAGGCAAGCACTATAGCCACTGTACTAGGTCTCAGTCCCCATTTCAGGTTTGTTTATTTATTTATTTATTTATTTATTTATTCACTCACAACTATCTGTTCTTAGGGCATTCTCTTGGTAGTTTTTGAGAAATCTGAAGATCAAACTGGAGCCAGACCGTTGGAAGGCAAAAGTGTAAACCCCAGTGTTATCACTGAGGATCTCATTTCAGATTAATATATATAAAATGTATGTTAGAAACATAAGAAATTATAACTAAATGAAAATTATATTGGACCAGAGAGGTGGTACAGCAGGTAGGGCATTTTCCTTGCATGCTGTAGACTTGGATTCAATCCCCAGCATCCCATATGGTCCCCTGAGAACCACTAGGAATGATTCCTGAGTGCTGAGCCAGGAGTAAACCCTGAGCATTGTCTGGTGGGTCCCCAAACCAGAAATAATGAATGAATGAAAGAAAGAAAGAAAGAAAGAAAGAAAGGAAGGAAGGAAGGAAGAAAGGAAGAAAGAAAACAAGGAAGGAAGGAAGGAAGGAAGAAAGAAAGAAAATAAGGAAGGAAGAAATGAAAGAAAGAAAGAAAGAAAGAAAGAAAGAAAGAAAGAAAGAAAGAAAGAAAGAAAGAAGTCTGTATTTACTATTTTAGGGCTCCTTTGGCTCACACATGTTCCTGAATATTCATAATTATCACAGATACCCAGGGTCATTAGCACATTGCCTGTGACTTTGAAACCTTGGCTGTAGAAGATGTGCTTCTTACATTAGCAGCATCCCACATTCTAGAATAGAAACCTCTGAATCCTGGTTTTAGCTGATTGTGGCAGTCTGGATTTCATTATTTAAGAGAGATAAGATGACAGATTGGGCTGCTTCCTACTATCTCAAAATAGCAGCCTTAAGTATTTAGAAAATGTGAACACAAAAATATTTAGGGATTTTAAGAGTATATGTTATTTGCTGTCTAGAAGAGAAAGAGCAGACGATTATCACCCAAACAATTTTGATATTGGGTTTTATCTCCCTATAACAAGCAGACTCCAGTTTAGAGAGTCCTGCCATTTGCCCTGAGACTGTGGCCCTACTCATATCTCTGGCATCTTTCATTTACTTTTCAGCTTTATGTTTAGTGAGCAGCAGTGGAATCTGGGTGCCAACATGCTTTTAGAAAATACTGTCCAGATCTTCCAGAGATTTCTACTGCACATGACCACATACAGATATATAGAAGGAAAAAATCATGAAGAATCTTTCGATAAGGAAATGTTCAGAAAGGTTTTATAGGCTAGAGTTCAACTTCAGCTATGAATTTTAATATACTGTACTTTTTTCTTTAACTGCTTATAGCATTCATATCTGAAGAAATAATCTCAAAGTCAATTTTGGATTATCCTTTTCATCACATGGAGGGCTGGCTTCAATAACCAATGGGCTCAAATCTTGTGATGCTTATTTCTAAAAAGATGAAACTATAGTTTCAGTTACACTGCCCTGCTTATTCTTGTTTGTTTGGGGGCCACCACCGTCAGTGTTTAAGGCTTACACCTGGCTCTGTGCTTAGGGTAACTTCTGGAGGAGTCTAGGGGACCATATGAAGTGCTTGAGATTGAACTCCAGTAGGCCATATGCAAGGGAGGCATCCTACATTCTGTGTTCTCTCTATGCCCCAATACTGCTCTGCTCTTAAGAGACAGGCTTCTCTCACTAATAAATGGAGGAATGAACACCACACTTAAGAAGATGCTATAGCAAAATTCAGTCTTCGGGAAGCCCAGATAAGCTGCATTTAACCAGGCTAGGGTTTCTGAACAATTCCACATTGCTAAATATAGAGAATTTCAACTAAGATACTCATTCTGATTATCCCTCAGCTGATGCTCTGTGTTTAAATCAGATCACTGCAATAGAATAGATGTGTGATTGGTAATAATCACATAGCTTTGAAATATTGAAAAAATAAAGGCAAAATTGAATGGCCCAGGATATATTCAGTGTTTATGCTATCTGCTTCCTTATGGTGTTAGATGTACATAAATAAAAATACCAAAGAAGGGAACAGAATGCCAAATAGAACAGCTGGGCAAATGTATAACAAATTAACAGTTCATTCACCTTCTAATTGTATGCAGTTCTTTAGCAATAAACAGGCTATGAAAAATAGCCATTACCTTACTCTGCAATGCTCACTTATGTTGGGGTGAACTAAGCAGTGGGATAGCAGGACGTTATAACAGTTGAGCAAAGATAAGTCAGTCCTATTTATTAATGTATCTATGCACATATATCTTATTTCTCTGGGTGTTTTTATGTAACTGAGAACAAAAGAATTCTCCTTATCTCCCTTATTACATCCATTGAGGAAGACAGAAATGCTATTGCAATTATGGATTACATGCCATCATTTTTTGATACACGAGGGTATATATATATAATGAAAAGATAATGTTAAACCTTGAAATACTGAAATGGAAAAAGCTTCTGTTCCTGGGATCTCTCTGGAATGTATGATTGCAATCACAGAGCCAACGAAAATAGTGTATGAATTCTCCAATGCTCCCCTTCTGTCAGAGGGGACGTTTCCATGAAACTACCTTTATAGCCCAGAATGACTGTCTGCTTTCCAAAAAGAGCTCTAAATGGCTATTAAGCAACAGTAACTTTGCCTGAAAGTAGAGCAATTAGAACCATTTTCAAAGTTTTGAAAGATTGCTCTAACCTCCCTCCACTTTCTTTACCAAGATTAGATGGAATCAAGAAAATAAGCAGCTTAGAGATGAATGACTGACATGTTTGAGGGAAGTCTCCTTAGAGAAATAAACGAATCAGCACTATATTTGAAAGTGAAATGTGCCTGCACCTTTGGAGAAACTTTTGAGTTTTTAATTATGATGATTAACTGGGGAAATTCCATGCTCATATGACATCTATAATGTTAAAAAAGAATCCTCAAGGGTAGAGTGGAATTAACCCTATTTGTCTGTGCAGGCACATCACTATATATCCAACCATGTGCACATTATAATTCTTGAAAATTAGTTTTTCTTCATTTAAGGCATAGTACAATGATTAGTGCACAAACCTAGTAAGTGCTTAACCTGGGTTTGATCCCTGGCACCACATAGTTTCTTGATCATCGCCAGATATGGTCCTGGAGACTCCTGAGCACCAGAGGGTATAAGCAGCATGGTACCCTTGGGCTCTGGATCTGAATTGTGGGCATGGTTGATTGGTTGCAAACCACCAGGAGTTGCCCTAGGGTCCCTGAGCACTGTTTGGGAGTGCCTCCCCCCCAAAAAACAGAAAGAAACAGACAAAAAAATGGGGAGGGATCATTGGGCTACATTTAACAGTTCTAGAGGCTGCTCAGCGGACCATTCAGGGTTGGAGATTGAACTCTGTTCACCTGCACTCAAGACAATACAAAATCAAATAGAATTATCAAAAATTATATTAAGAAAAGTCAATTTGTAATAATTGTTTTATCTTGGAATGGTGTTAATAAAGTCATTGTCTGAGGATTTTCTGTACTGGTTGGTACTTACTGAGCCTTCCGTGTTAGTGTTTAGCTCACTGAACTTGGTGGTTTTTTACACAATTTTTCCACCAGATTTTCTTCGATCCTACTGGCCTGACAGTACTATGAAGTTTGGAGGTGTGTTGTGTAGCTGCACATGCAGCCATGTATCCAGGAGTTATGGACCTGGAAAGATTTGTGCCTTGATGGCTTGCTGAGGTTCAGTTGTAGAGCTGGAACATTTCTATATCAGAGGATGTTGGGTGTAGCCATGGGCACCTGTTCCTTAAGGAAGAAAGAAGAATCTGACCACCCTTTTCCTAGATGGCCCCTGATTTGTCAGCTCAGACCAACCTACTTGGAACGATTCAGAGGCATCATGTTTTTTTTAAGATGAGTTGTTGAGCTGGACTCTTTATCTGCGGACAGGATAGCAGGTGTGTGTGGGATCTGGTGTGTTTTCTGGTGGTGTATGGGGGTCGGGGGAGGGAATCTACCTGCTCCCATTCTGAGAACAACCCCTAGTTTTCAGCCTATACACTGGGCTCACCTGGAAAGATTCAGCTGTTTGTCATTCTTTTTGAGATTAGTTGTAGAGTTGGGTCATTACTTTGTTGAAAGATGTTTAGTGTGGCTGTGGGCTGCTGTGCCTTTATGCAGAAAGAGTAATCTGCTCAATTCATGAAAATTTAATCTTTCCCACAATTTCATTAAGATTTGATAAATATTTCTGATTATGAATAATTTGATGGCTAGACAGAAATAATATCTTGTCTGAACAATGATAAGATTTTGGTATATTCTGGGTGGAATATTGAATATATTTTTGTGGAGGTAGTTAAATTATTTTAGGTAAAAGTCTGCTATGGTTTCATAGTTTAAGAAGGGGGAGAATGTGTCTAGATGATGCTGTACTGATTTTGGGAGACAGATACTGTAGTTGCCCAGATTAGTCTGAGTGCTCTCAATTTAGTCAGTACTCTCAATGATTCTGTGAACTACACAATGATTCTGTGAACTACACAAACCCTCTAATAAACCCCCCTTGTGCTCAAAATAGAGAGAATTCTGCTGTTGGCAACCTAGAAAGTTGGTTTATTCAGTAATTGGTACCTTAAGTCATTGCAAGCCCTCGAAGGTTAAAACAGGAATCTAG
Source organism: Sorex fumeus (assembly GCF_029834395.1). Lineage (NCBI taxonomy): Eukaryota > Metazoa > Chordata > Mammalia > Eulipotyphla > Soricidae > Sorex > Sorex fumeus. Next base: position 36,668,703 of record NW_026606155.1, read on the forward strand.
GATTGGCTAAGTTAGGTCATATTTGAAAGTTCTGAGGATCTGGTTTTCATTATAAGATAGGTCCCTAAAGGATTTTATCTGTAGGCTTTTATTCTTCCATATACCTTTTGGTATATATTTGATGAGAGTCTTAAAAGAACAGTTGTATTTTTATTAAAAACACATTAATTTCATAGTATGGTTTTGAGATAATTGACAAAATTATTGATAATTGACAAAAAATTATAACATTTTTGTCTATTAATGGGCATAGTATGACTCTCTGTTTGGGATTTCTTTTATGTCCTATAATTAGGTTTTAGAATTTTCTCTAGGAAAGTTTTATGAATTTTTGTTATATTATTTCCATTTATGGGTAGTGGTAAATTTTCCTCTGGTCCAATAACAATTCTGCTTTGATATTCAGGAAATTATGAACTACGTTTTAATGTTAACCATTATAACCACATTTTATGACTATTATAAAATTGAAAGGGAATGGCAAAAGGAAAAATATAAAGTTGTTTATTATGTATAAATAGATAATTAATAGGCTTTTTAATGTCCTTGCGGATAATGTCTGGTTTCTTTATGTACTTTCTAGTTTATTATTGCTGGTATGAAGGAAAGGGTATAGTCAATCCCTGGTGCCAAAAAAATAAAGAAAGATTATAGGTTAAGAAAACTTGCTCTACTCTCTTATTCTATCAGTTGATTCTTTTTTTATGTAGATAATTTTATTATTTTGAAATAAGGACTGTTTACTTTTTTCTAATCTTTATCTTCTTATTTATCTTATTTATTGCCCTGATTATTGCTTTACTTTGGTGAGCAGCACTCTGACTTTATGTTGATCAGGGCCAGAGATAGAGGAAGTCTAGTATTGCTTCAGTCTTAAAGAGAATGAATGATAAGCAAAGATGAAAGACTTTAATTGACTTACCTTTTGACAACCAGTCCCTTCCCCCTGCCCTCCCCATACCTGTACCTCAGCATTCTCTTTTGCCAACAGCTCAGTTGCCAAAACTAATCTTCAAAGTTTGTGAGAACAATGGAGGAGATGAAGGGAGGGGAAAAGAGGCAGAGGGGTGAAGAAGGGTTTTCTGCACTTAGCCCTCCCCAAATCACCTGCCCCCAAAGGCTGCCTTCACAGTTCTTGCACTGAGCCTGGCCTTTTTCTTCTGTCTCGAGTTGAGACAGAGAAACATGCACTCAGGGCTACCCTTCTATCCTTCCATCCTTCTGTCTTCTCTGAATTCATCTTGCCTCTTTTCCCCCCAAATTCCCTTTTCAGCCAAAACCTGAAACCCTGCTAATTTCTGTCTTTATTGGAACATTCCCCCCTTCTGCCCCAGTAATTTCCTAGACCCCTCATTTTCCTTAATTTTTGTGACATCTTTAGGATAGGGTTTAGAACAGAGATACAGAAACCCCTTCAAAGGAACATTTTAAATGTTAAAACCTGGGAGAGTGGTTTAAAAGTGAAAGCAAGGGAAATAAAACTTGATAGACAGTGTAATAAGAAGGGAGCCATAGCCCACACAGCAAACAGTGAAAGTCTTTTTTATGATGTACTGTCAAAGTTGCCCTCAGACTAGAAAAGGGGCTGAGAGTTGACTCATACCTTTCCATACCTTGGGCAAAAAATATATTTCCCTAAAAGCTACTGACATAATCCTGAAAGATATATCCTGAATTTTTGCTTTGTATGAGAATAACAAGGAAGGTGGTAGCAGCTGAAGAGAATGAAGAGAATGATGTACTCCTATTCAATTTCCACATGCCTAAAACATTTTAGCCTGTAGAACTAGATAGAGATTGTGAATCTGGGTAAGAAAAGAGGGAAATATGGCAATAGATTATGTACAGAAAAATATGGCCATTTGGTTTTTAACAGCAAAAATTAAGAATGACACCTTTCAGGGTAAAAGAAACGAATTGAGAAGCCAGTCCTTAAACTGAACTTAAAGCAAAGGTTTGGACTGGGGACTGCTGTCCCATACTGCCTGCTATCCACTACCACCCTCCAATAATGCTCCTGTAGGAATTAGTGCTTCTGAAAGAGAAGCAATAATAAAAAATACTGACATCGAACCTGTGTCTAGAGATTGGATAGAAATGAAAAGAGAGGACAGGAGCAGAAACAATAGACATTAAAAAAGAATCCTTATGCTCCGAAGAGTAATTTTTTAAATTGAAGACATAAGGGAAAAAATGGTTCACTCTCTCAAAGCAATAACATGTAACAGCCTATTCATTACATTTCTGACATTTGCGATTGGAGACTCATTTTATGTTTCTAGCTGGATTCTCTTTGGCTTGAACCACCACCTGCTCCTGGGAAAATGCCTTCATTGCCCGGCTTTGGGTGGGAACCTCCTTACCCTGTTCTCAGTTCTCCACCCTCTCTAATTTCCTACTCTTTGCCAGGACGCTTTGTTTTTTCTTGAGCAGGAACCAGCTACCAGTCTAATGTTTTCCCCAAAGGCAGGGCACTTATCTGATGCCTAAGTGGTAGAAATGATGCTTATCCCCCACCTCTCTCATACATTCTCCTTGGGAAGTGGTAAAGTTATCAAGTAGATAAATTGCATAAAAATAAAATCCTTGAAAATTGATTTTATGTAGACAGAATATAACCAATAATTGTATGAATTAAAAACAGAACAACACTAGGACCCTGGGACAAAAGCAGCCCTGAGCCTCTTCCTCTTCGTCCCCAACACTGTGCCAGTCTTCTTCCCCTCCCAGGCTGATGGGATCTATCAATCAATTCTTAATAAAAAAAATTAAATTGGTTATTTGGGGCTCACATGCCCAACCAAATAAATACCTTTTCTGTCTAATTATATCCTAATAGCCACTAAAATTGTATTAAGTGATACATTCTTTCAATTAGGTTTATTTTTTGTCAATCTTACCATGCATGTGTCTATGTATATGTAAATTAAACCTGTAAATAAAATATGTAGATTAAAAAACAGAACAACAACAACAACAAAAAATGAAATGAAACAAAACAGAACAAAACATGGAACATACATGCAAGTAGATATTTTTCCAATAGCATCTAACTTTTGGTTTAAATTTTTTTGTTGGCAAATACATAACAAATGTGATTTTAACCACCTATAAGTACACAGTTCAGCAGTATTAGCTTCATTCCCAATGTTGTGTTATCATTACCAATATCCATTTCTAAAATTTTTTCTTCTTCCCAAACAGAAATTCTCTCTTTTCCTTTCCTTACAATTCTAGCAACCATATTCAACTTTCTGTCTCAAAGAATTCTTAGAACTAGAAGGAACCTCTTAGAATCAGAAGCATTAAGACTTTTACTTACTTAATACATAATTATGTGATTAAATAATTTAATTTTTAATTAAAAATTCACAAGTTTCTCCAAAGATGCAGACACAGTTCACTTTCAAATATAATGCTGTTTGGTTTTTATACTTTTCGGGTCTCCCAAAAGAGGAATCGAAAGAGCTATGCCTGGATTATCACGCTTCACTCAAGAGAAAGAAACCAGAGTTCCAACCTCTGTCGATGGTCAAGAATCAGGGACGCTGTCTCATTTGCCAAGGCGTTGAAAATCAGATGGGCTGGACACGTAATGAGATTTGGAGACAACTGCTGGACTAGAGTCGTTACCAACTGGATTCCATGGGACATCAAAAGACCGCGTGGTCGCCCACCTATGAGATGGTCAGACTTCTTCGCCAAGACCCTGAACGATAGGTTTGAGGCTCTTCATGTTCCTAGAATGAGCAGACGCCTTGGGCTACACTAGAAAGCGACAGGTACGAATGGAGATGTTACTGGTGCCTGCTCCAGCAAATGGATGAGTAACAGGATGTCAAGTGATCAGGTGACCATAAGAATAAAAATTATTTTAAAGGTACTGAAAAAAATTTTAAAAAATAGAATATAATAGATCATACTTGATTCTTTAGAAAGTAACCATGAAAGCACCTTCCAGCCTTTTTCTTAAAAGAATAATTTATCATTATGTTAATGGTTATTTACCATATCCACACGATAACCAAGCTCATTGAGGTTTCTCGGGAGTTCAAGATGCCGCTCTGTTTAACGTTCATTGATTTAAAGAAGGCCTTTGATTCTGTTGAGACGGAAGCCGTCATTGAAGCCCTAGCCAATCAGGGCATTCAAGCCCAATATATCAGAATCCTCCGTGAGCTGCATTGTGGATTCACTACCAGGATCTCACCATTCTACAAATAAGTGATCGTTGATGTCAAGAGAGGGGTGCGGCAGGGTGATACCATTTCACCAAAACTCTTCAGTGCCACCCTCGAGAACATCATGCGATGACTGGAATGGGAAGGAATGGGAGTGAAGATAGATGGTCGGCAACTACACCACCTCCGCTTTGCTGATGACATTGTTTTAATAACACCAAACATCAGCCAAGCGGCACAAATGCTGGCCGACTTTGACCATGAGTGTGGAAAGGTAGGACTACAGCTGAATCTTACGAAGACAATGTTTATCAGAAACAGCCTCGTTCCTGATGCCCCATTCGCTCTCAATGGAACGACCATCTCCGAATGCAACAGCTATGTGTACCTAGGTCGAGAAGTCAACATGACAAGTGACCTGGCACCCGAGCTGCGCAGAAGGAAGAGAGCAGCTTGGAACGCCTTCAAGAACATCAAATAGCTAAGAGGACGAAGAACCTCTGGCTCCCGGCACACCTCTTTGATTCCACTGTTCTTCCTGCATTAACATATGCCTCAGAGGCCTGGGCCCTACGCAAACAAGATGAGAACGATGAGAACACTATTCGGGTCTCCCAAAGAAGAATAGAAAGAGCTATGCTTGGAATATCACGTTTCACTCAAATGAGAGAAAGAATCCGGAGTTCTGATATCCGTCGAAGATCAAGAATCAGGGACGCTGTCTCATTTGCCAAGGTGTCAAAAATCAGATGAGCTGGTCACGTAATGAGATTTAAAGACGACCCCTGGACTAGAGCTGTTACTGACTGGATTCCACGGGATGTCAAAAGACCGCGTGGCCGCCCACCTATCAGATGGTCAGACTTCTTCGTGAAGATCATGAACGATCGGTTTGAGGCTCTTCATGTTCTCAGAGTGAACAGATGCCATTGGGCTACACTAGCACGCGACAGGGACAAATGGAGACGTTACTGGCGCCCGCTCGAGCAACTCGACGACTAACGGGAAGTTAAGTGATTAAGTGAAGTGAATGGTTATTTGGGCTGAAAAGTTGTTCCATGATCAAAATGGTTTGCAAAATAACTAATATTCTTCTCTTCCAGAAAAGTCTTGCAATACCTTTTGCCATATTTAAGATCAAATAAGCCCCCTAAGAAAATATTTAACTCATTCTGTTTAACAATGATGCGCCAATATTCTTAAGTATAGAAGTCTCTTTCTGGATTTGACACATATCAAAAAAATATTTCAGAAATGCCATTATAATTTACAGGACAATACCTGAAGAGGATCACTCGCTTGTAATTCCCTGTATGTCATAGTTCTAGCTAGTTCTGAGACTCTTACGTGTGCAGATATAGAGATGTGGTCCTACATTAATTAGAAAGGCTCTTACCTTAATGTGGTATTTATCAAATCTCATGTTGAGGTAGTTTTTATTAATGCAAGTTTCCTAGGACTAATTACTGAGTTTTTGAACAGTCATTTTCTTTTAAGCTTTAATGGGCACAATTAAGTGAGCCACTAAGGTTAAAACAAATTATGAATTTACTCACCTGTTGAGTTTTGGGTGATCTTGAAGTATCTAATTTAACAACAAGATCTTTAACCTTTTGCCTGAGTTTTCTAGAGGCAAAGTTACTTAGGTATTTTCTCCTTATTCCTCTTGAATTTTTCCTTAAAATTCCCAAGAGCAGTATGTTACTTCAGAAATATTGCTGTTTTTTTCTCTACATCAATAATGAAACCCCCATTACACTCACTCTTACTATTTGTTTATTTAGTAGTAAAACATTTTACATCTGAATACTTGGAAAAAATCTGTGCTTACGAACAAGTTTTCTTGTATTACAAAATTTTCTGAGAAAAAATATTCCTATAGAAATCTTGATAATCCATATTATATTTATTAAATAATAACATCTTTTGATGTGAGAATTCTAATTGTTAAACTTTATAAATTAAATGAGTACTATGATATAATTAACTAATATTCTGCTTCCTTCTGTATGAAGGAAGTATGAATGAATGTTAGGGGCAATATTTAATCAAAAATAAACTACTAGGCCAATTTTATAAGTAATATAATCAAGTGTCTTTTAAAACCTATGTAATTTCTTAGAATTGCAAATATATTTTCTGACTAAAGGGTTTTCTACCTATATTTGAATTCTATACAAATATACAGGGTAAAATATAGGATTCTAAAAGAGGAGGTATCATTTCATATTGCACCATTTTATTATTTAATTGATTACATCACTAAAAAGGTAATGCATCAATTAGAACATAGCATTATTAAATAAATAGGAATAAAAAGGTATAATGCCAAGTGATAAACTGTCATTTTCAATTATTAATTTTTATTTTAATTTTTATTTATTGTTAATTTTTATTTTCCCATTGTTTTTTTACAACTATACTCAACACATTGAAGAAATTGTCACTTAACAGTGTTAATTAGCTAGCTTGATTTATTTTACTGAACTTGTACCTTCGACAATGTGAAGGAAAAAAAAGTAAAAGTATAGACCAAATGACAATTAAGAAGAACACAACATCCTCTTTTTGACCCAAGTGACACTTTTAAATTAGCACATAAAATAATGTAGTTTTATTTCTGTTAGTAGATAGTGAGATAAAATGCTAATTACTTTTTTCCTCAGTCAGACCAAAGAAGGAGAAAATGAGCCACAATTTTATACAAAAGAACTGTAAGTTAGAGTTAACTTCAATTTATTTGAAACTTTCACAAGCAATATTCATTTATACAATAGAGGAGATTATAAACCATAATCTGCAACCCAGATACATTTTTTATAAATAAAGTTTAACTGGAAGAGAATCATGATTGTTTATTTAATTTTTCTCTGACTGCCTTCACTTATAACAGCACTGTAGCATTGTACTGTCCTCCAATTGTTCATCTATTTTCTCGAGCGGGCACCAGTAACATTTCCAGTGTGAGACTTGTTGTTATTGTTTTTGGCATATCAAATGCCTCACAGGTAGCTTGCCAGGCTTTGCCCTGCGGGCGGAATACTCTCAGTAGCTTGCTGGGCTCTCTGAGAGGAGCGGAGGAATCGAACCCAGGTGGGCCACGTGCAAGGCCAACACCCTACCCGCTATGCTATCACTCCAGCCATTATAGCAGCAAAGTTGAATAATTGTAACCAGAACTTATGATCCACAAAGCCTAAAATATTTACTACAGGCTATTTATAGAAAGAGTTTGCTGACACCTGATCTAATCAGACTTGCAGTCACTTGTTATCAGTTCACAAATGCTTTGCAGTCCAACAGTGCTAATAAAGTAATGAACACAAAGCTGCTGAGTTTATTATATTCTTAAGGAGAAGGTAATGAAACAGCAATGACATTCACAGTGTAAGCAAGACTTGAAAAGGCAACATATACTGGGGGGTATAGTAATGGTGATTCTCAAAGGAAATGATATGTAATTTGATCATGAAGTGGAGAGGTAAACCTGTCACTGTCACTGTCACTGTCTTCCTGTTGTTCATCAATTTGCTCGAGCAGGCCCAGTACATTGTGAGACTTGTTACTGTGTTTGGCATATCCAATATGTCATGGGTAGCTTTCCAGGCTTTGCCGTGTGAGCCAGATACTCTGCATAGCTTGCCGGGTTCTCTGAGAGGGGTGGAGGAATCGAACTCGGGTTGGCCATGTTGGCTGCATGCAAGGCAAACGCCTTACCCGCTGTGTTATCACTCCATCTAGGAAAATCATACTGAGGTGTGCTGGGAAGGCAGGAAGAAGAAAGTCTGAGGTAAGTTGTGAGTCCCAGAAACAAAACAAAGTATAGTATGAGTGATGTTCATTCTGGCAGCAAAGACTTCTGTATGGAAGTGAAAAAGAAAGCCAGAAAAGCAAGCAGAAACCAGATTGTGCTGTCTTAAAAAGGGGTTTATTCTAAGGAAATGGAGGGCCACAGATGGACTTAAATTGTGAGAGAGATACAACCATATCTGCATTTAATTTATTTTTATTACCCCTTCCCCTTCCTTTCTACGTTGTTGTTGCAATGACTGGAGGAAGTTGTACGTATGCCTGGCTGTGTATTTTTCTCTTTTTAAAATTTCTGGCACCTTTATTTACAATACTGTTAATGATACATAAAATGTTCCAACACCACATCCTCCACTTGAGTGTATCCTCCCTAGTCTACCCCTCTACCTCACTCGCATTGCATACTCTTCCTTCCTCAGACTCCATTGTGGTAAATTCAGTTCTGTAGACCAATTCTTCCAGTTCCATTGATATTGGATATTTGTTATTACCCTAATTTGTTTCTTCATATCCCACACGAAAGAAAGATCATGCTGTGTCTGTCCTCTTTCTGACTTCATTTAGCATGACACTCTCGAGATCCATCCATGTGGCAGCAACTTGCGTGATTTTTCTCTTATAGCCAAGTAGTTTTCCATTTCATTTATGTACCACAGTTTCTTTATCCAGTCATCTCTTCTTTGGACACTTGGATTGTTTCCAGATCCTAGCTTTTGTAAATAGTGCTGCTAAGAACATGGGTGCCTTTTCAGAGTAGTAATTTGGGTTCTTGGAGAAGAGGAATTGCTAGGTGATGTGAAAGTTCAATTCTTAGATTATTTTGAAAAGTGATATATTGTTTTCTAAAAAGGTTGAGCCAGTTGATATTCCGAATACTATTCCCATGAGGGTTCTTCTCCACCTCCCTTCCCCACTATTCCCCCCACATCCCCACCACCAGTGATGTTTTGTTCTTTTTGATGAGTGTCAGTATCACTAGTGTGAGGTGATATTTGTTGCTTGCTTGATTTGCATTTTCTTTTTTGTAAATAATACAGGGCATTTAAAAATATGTATGTATGCATTTTTTGAAGAAATTTCTGTTCATCTCTTTCCCCCACTTTTTTTGATAGGGTTGTTTAAGTTTTACAATTGTTTTATTTTTATTTTTATTTTATTTTATTTTATTTTGCTCTTTGGGTCACACCCGGCGATGCACAGGGGTTACTCCTGGCTCTGCGCTCAGGAGTTACTCCTGACAGTGCTCAGGGGACCATATGGGATGCTGGGAATCAAACCCGAGCCGGCCGAGTGCAAGGCAAACGCCCCACCTGCTGTGCTATCTCTCCAGCCCCCCACAATTGTTTTATATATCTTGGATACTAACCCTTTGTCAGAAGAGTGGTGGGCAAGTATTCTCTCCATTATATGGATTTCTTCTTATCCTTATTTCTTTTGTGGAGCATAAATGTCTTAATTTAATGTAGCCCCATATACCTTTGCTTCTGTTCTAGTCTTTGCAAGGCACCCACCTATGCTAGATGGACATGACACACACCCAATGTCTATATTGGGGTGGGTATAACATGCAGTGTACACAGATGGGTTTCCCTGGGCTTGTAAACATGCAGCAGATGGAGGCCAGGCTCTGCAGGGCGCCACTTAGGTTGGAGGGTAGGATCACATCGGGAGGGCCCAATCCCTAGCCTAGGAGCAGGGCAGGATACAAGGTAATAGCATGGGATTCCACAGGTTTGCCGGCCTGTGGCTGATCTTGGCTTGATGGTGGGACAGGTGAGTTTAGGGCTCTCCAAGGGACCCACCTAGATTGGGGGACAGATAGACCTGAGATAGCCCAATCCCTGGACTAGGGGCTCATGCAGGGCAGGATGGGATCCCCCAGACTTGCATGTGCCTGGCCGATCAGGTCTTGAGGGCAGGCAGGGGAGATCTGGGCTTCATAGTGCACGGACTGAGTTTGGAGGACAGGACTCGAATTGACTATTGTGTGTGGTGTGAGATAAGGGTTTATCTCACTTTTTCTTTTTTTTTTACATATGACTGACCAGATTTTTACATGTGACTAACCAGTTTTCCCAACTATCCCCACATTCTGTTGTAATGTAATAGATTTTAGTGTTCCCACACTGGGTCTCAGTACTCACCAAGATTTATGCTCCAGTTGCAGTGCTCACACATGTGTTCGTCAGGGCTCATCCATGTTTCCAATTTCCCATCCATGCTACTTGCACGTTTTTTTTTTTTCAGCAGAACTTGCAGTTTGTACCCCTGGCTGTGGTGATTTTATATACGCAGCTGTTGTGAGGCTTGAAGTCTCCTGCAGCCCTGAGGGCCACAGACAGCAGAGTTGCCTTGATTGTGCTTGGTTATGTGGGATTTAAACTCATATCACAAGTTTACAGGGCAGGGACTCTAAGGTACCATGTGATTTCTTCAGGCCACTCATATTTGTAATTAAACTTCTGTCTGGTGATTGGAGGGGAGAAAGTCTAGTCATAAATAACACTTGAAAAAACTGCTCTAGAGATGAAATTGCCAGGTATGGCCCAGTGAAGAAGTTGGCAAGTCATCTCCTTAAAAAGAAATTGCCGAGTTGAACCTTAACTGGTAATAATAATAATAATAATAATAATAATAATAATAATACTTTCCAAAAGCCTGGAAATAAAATAAAAACTTGTAATAATACAAAAGGCATTTATGCTTAAAACTCTTTCAGTTTGAGGCGGACCCTGTGGTGTTTGGGTCACTTCCATCTGTTCTGCAGTTCAACTGACAATTAAAGTACAATTTTCAGGGTCAGATAGATAAGGACATCGTAAGGACCAGTGGCCTCTCTGTGACTGGTGAGGACCTCATTCTGTTTGGGGTAGTGAGAAGTCCACCCCCATGGAGCTGTTTGTCCTGAAGTGACACTGCAGGATTAGTGGAGGAGGGAGACTCAGAGCAGGGAGGCAGGGATGTGGTCGTGGTTGGACAGGCTGGTTTCTGGTTTGTCTGTGCACAATCAGCAGCTACTAGAGAAAATGCAAACCAGACGCACATTCCTGCTGACCATGATGCTGAGCACATGTGATAGGAGATACCAAAGGGCCCGGCAGAGAATATAAGCCTGATCGTGCTGGAAAATGGCATGAACTTTGAAACCCTTGGTTTCATTCGTATCTATCAGCAAGGGACAGAATCTTTACTGACTTGAGGTGGCTTAGCCCAAGTTCCATCCAACCCATGTCTAATCAAAATACTGCAGAAACAGGGGTGACTTTAAGGAAATGAGCATTTTTTAAAAGCTGCTGGAGAGATAGTACAGGAGTTAAAGCATGTGCCTTGCATGCAGTCAACATGGATTTAACCCCTGGCACCACATACAGTCCCCTGGCCCCCAACAGGAGTGGTCACTGATCACGGAGTCATGATTAAATCTTGAGCAACTTCAGGTATTGCCTCTCAAACCCGAATAAATTAAAGGCATAAGTAAATAAATAAAAACATCTCATTTTAATTATTTTTTATTTTCAAATGTAAACAAAAGCCACAGCCACTGATGATTCCAGAGTTAAAATTAATTAGATAATAAAGCTCCACTATTAAAATCAGTAAGCATAAAAATGAATTTTTATGTGAAAATTATTGTATTTCATTAAGGACTTGTTAAATCCTTGTCTAAGAATGTATTAAGCTCTTTGTTGCTAATTGAGCCTTCTGTGTTACTGGGTTTTTGTTGTTCTTGTTGAGTTTAGTTGGCTTCTATATTACTTTCCCATCTAATTTTGTGTACTCCTACTGAAATTTTAATATTTGAGGAATTAGTAAGTGCCGTGTGGTCCAGAGACTTATGAATCTGTGGTGTGGGTCAATGAGCCAACATGATGACAGTTGTGGGAGGTGGACATGGCTGCTGGGGCTTCCAGAAGTATGGGAGCTGGGGAACTGCCCTCCCTGATTCCAAGAAACACCAGAGCTCTCAGCTGGACACCAGAGTAGCTTAAATTATTTGCAGTTTGGTCTCTGCAGAGAGTATCTGTGAAGTGATTAGCCTGGCTGCAACATTGGGGATTCCCAGGAGGGTACTATGCCCACCCACCTCCAGAGGGCACCCCAGAGTTTTCTGCCTCGGGAACCGGTGTTTTCATGAATTTTACCTGCTAGGTTTTCACCTCCTTTGAAGTTTAATCTTGAATTGGTAGAGCAGGGCTGGTGGGTGAGTCAACTTGGTGTTGGCTTGAAAAATGGTCAAAACCATCCTATTTTATTTTTTTAACTGAACCACTGTGAGATACACAGTTAGAAAGTTGTTCACATTGGATTTTAGTCATACAATGTTCCAATACTTATCCCTGCACCAGTGTACGTTTTCCAGTTTCTCTCCCTCCACCCCCCACCCCCACCCCCTAGCCTGACTCAATGGCAAGCACCTTTCATTCTCTCTCTCTCTCTCTCTCTCTCTCTCTCTCTCTCTCTCTCTCTCTCTCTCTCTCTCTTCCTTCTGGGTCTTATGGTTTGCAATACAGATACTGAAAAGGTATCTTTCTTTATATTTCTGTATATTTCTTTACCGATTTTTAGCATTCAGTTCTTGTCCAGAGTCATCAATTCCAACTATCATTGTCACAGTGATCCCTTGTCTTCTGATTATCCTACACCCCACCACCACTTGCATTAAGTTTCAGTCATGGACCTGTCATCCTGGACCTTGTTTCTATTGTTTTGGGGGTTTTGTCTGATAGTATGTTTTTTTTTATATTCCTCAAAGGAGTGCAATCATTTTACATCTCTCCTGACTCAGTTCACTCATCTTGATATTCTCCATCTGCATCCATTTATAAGCACATTTTATGGGTTCATTTTTCCTGGTTGCTGCATAGTATTCCATTGTGTAGATAGATGTACCATAGATTTTTTTTTTTTGACCAGTTGCCTGTTCTCAGGCACTCCAGTTGTTTCTAGATCCTGCTATATTGGATAGTGCTGCAAATGAACATAGCAGTGCAGATGATATTCCTTCTCTGTCTTTGGACTCCCAGGGTATATTTCCAGCAGTGGTATTGCTGGATTGCATGGAAGCTCAATTTCTAGTTTTTTGAGGAATGCCCTTATTGTTATCAAAAAATATTGGACCAGTTGGCATTCCCACCAGTAATGAATGATGTCCCTTTCCCCCCCCCACCCCCCAACATCCATGCTAGTATTGGTTGTTCTTGTTTTTGATGTGTGCCAGTCTCTGTGGTGTGAGACAATATCTCATTTTGATCAATTTGCATCTTCCTGCTGAGTAGTGATTGATGAAGAATATATTTTCCAGGTGCCTTTAGATTATTTGCGTTTCTTCTTTGAGGTAGTTTCTGTGCATTTCTTCTCCCCATTTTTTGGATGGGGTTGGATGTTTTTTTCTTGTCAAGTTCTACCAGTGTCCTGTATATCTTTGATATTAACCCCTTATCAGATGGGTACTGAGTGAATAGTTTTTCTCATTCCATGGGCTGTCTTTGTATCTTGGTCACTATTTCTTTTGAGACACAGAAGCTTCTTGGTTAAATGTAGCCCGTTTGTTTATCTTTGCTTCCACTTGCTTGGTCAGTGATGTTTAATCTCTGAAGATAATTTTAGTTTTAATATCATAGAGCGTTCTGCCTACATTTACCTTCATATGCCTTATAGATTCAGGTTTGATATCGAGGTCTTGAATTCATTTTGATTGGCTTTTGTGCCTGATTTTAGAGAGACATCTGAAGGTCTGAATTCATTTTTTTTTTTTGCACGTTGCTGTCCAGCTTTCCCATCCCCACTTGTTGATAAGGCTTTTCTTGCTCCACTTCATGCTTCTTGCACCTTTATCAAAGACTAAGTGATAACACATTTGAGGATTGGTATAGGATATTCAACTCTATTCCATTTGATCTACAGGTCTGTCTTTATTCCAATACTGTGCTATTTTAATTACTACTGCTTTGTTTGAAGTTGGGGAAGGTGATGCCTTCCATCTTCTTTTCCCAAGGGTTGCTTTAGCTATTCATGGGGGTTTATTGTTACAAATGAATTTCAGGAGTGCTTGATCTATTTCTTTGAAAAATATCATAGGTATCTTTATAAGGATTGCACTGATAATGTATAATGCTTTGGGGATTATAGCTATTTTGACAATAAAACATACTATTTTAAAAGTCATTGATGACTGCCTGTGTTCTCTTGTCATTCTGAGGAGACTCTTTAATGAAGAATTAAAATGATAGTAATGATGATATTCAGGAGAAGAACATATGAGAACCTAAAGTAGCTTTAACATTTTATCTAAAACAATTTGATTTCAACAGAAATAAAAATTAAAGAATAATCAATACCCAGAAGATAAGTCAAAGAGATCTTATTTCATTTAATAGGTCCTGAGCTTCAGCAGTTTCCAGCCTCTAAGCAGCAGACCATGATAATATGATGCATGAAAATATTTACTTTGATAAATACTGTGAAAGGATAAAAGAGAAGGGTGCAGACCAAGGGAGAGAGACTTCAGACCCCAGAGGAGACCTATGAAGAATAGTAGTAAGTAAGTAAATGAAGGCCCTCCCGTTGATCATCAATTTTGCTCGAGGGGGCCCAGTAACGTCTCCATTGGAGACTTTGTTGTTACTGTGTCTGGCATATCGAATACTCTTGGTAGCTTGCCAGGCTCTCCGAGAGGGGCGGAGGAATCGAACTCGGGTCGGCCATGTTGGCCGCTTGTAAGGCGAACTCCCTACCTGCTGTGCTATCGCTCCAGACCTAGCAGTAAGGAAAAAGAAGCGTTGATAGAAAGGCCCTGAATTGTAGTACAGCCCTGAGAAAGTCTCAGTTCTTTCACAGTTTCTGAGAAGTAGGGGCCTTAGCAGAGAAGTTCAGCAAAGAGAACCCACACTCAATCAAGTGATGGTCTGCAAACCACACACAAGAGTGTGACCTCAGCATAAGGAGATAGAACTTAAGGACTGCCACGACAACGCAGAATCTGTGTTTCTAGAATTCATTCATCCCTTCCCGCTTACTTCCAACACTCTATCCGTTCTGTTGTGTTTTTTCCTATTTTGTCAGAGTAATTTAGGCATTTCCACTTCCATTAGCACCAGCAATCACTTTCTTTAGCTAACTAAGTGTTTATCTGATCCCTTGGTGACTTCACCACAGTGCTATAGTAGGTTTCTTTAACAGTTCCAGAGTCAATGAATTTGGAGCCAGAGTGACAGTACAGTGGGTACGGTGCTTACCAAGAATGCAACCAACCTGGGTTCAATTTCTGGCATACCATATGGTTCCCAGCACTGCCAGGAGTGATTCCTGATTGTGGAGCAAGGAGGAAGTCCTGAGCATTGCCAGGTGTAGCACTGAGTCTCCTGCATCCCTTCTCCCACACACCTCCCTGCTAAAAGAAAAAAAAAAAGGATCAATAACAGTTCTTTTGTTCCAACTATCTTGATTAAATACCCTCAAATCCAGTTTCAGAGGTAACACTCCCTTTCTTCATGGCTTGCACTAGCTAATTCTTGTTACCTTCCCAGGAATAACATCTTCCTTCCTCTTTCAGAGACAGCTCATCTCCAGGCTGGTCAGAAATACAGAGACTTAAATATCCTTTCCACACTTGCAGTTTCAAGAGGAGCTGGAGCCAGTCCCAAGGGGTCTTTGAGCACCCCTAGAGACTGAGTGCTTGTGCTCCTTCTCTGAACTTACTAGACCAGAGCTATCTGTTTCTAATAGCCCTTTGACTTCAACATGAGACATCTGCTTGCTGAAGCTCTTGAGCAACTCTGGAGTTCTGTGACTTTAGTGTCTCTCTGCGACTCAGCTGTTTTCATTCTTCCCTTTCAAAAGATAAAGACCTGTCTTACGTTATTAAAGAGGCCCCTTGGCGCCTACACTTAGCTTTTAATGGTCTGTTCATTGCCCTCAATTCATCATTATTCTACCATAGAACATCAATATATCTTAGTACTAATAAGGCACCTCCATTCCTTGCAGGCATTATTCTCCAATAGCTTTCATATGAAAGGATCATTGTACTGTGAAGGGTATTTTCTACTTTGAGATATTTTCCAACCCCACTATGGAGGAACCGTTTAACAATCAGGCCCTTACCTTGTGTCAGAGACTATTAGGCCATCCATATTGCACGCAGGAAAGGATATGTTTTGTGCCAGCCAGACAGTAAAAAAGTTAGTCTCAAGCCTCATCTTCCTGTCAGCTTCCTCCAAGTCTTGGTCCCACCTGTGTCAATTTAGATCCTCCAAGAAACAGTGCAATGTATCATACATACAAGGCATTTATTGTTTTTTGGGGGGAGGGGGTTAAAAGGAAGTAGGAGAATGTCTGATGACTCTTCAGACTGCATTCAATGCAAAAGAAAAGCAAAGGAAGGATTGAATAGGAAAAGACCCATACTTCAGTGCAGTTTAGAGAAAATCTTGACTGTACCAAAAAAAAAAAAAAAAACTGGAAAAGGGGCCTTTAGAAAAGTCTTCCATTGGCTGCATTGGTCATTTGGGAAGAGACTTGGCAAAGGTGTGGGCACCTTGCCACTTTTGAGTGAGGCCAAAGCTGTGAGTTCACAATAGCTCAATTCCTGCTAAGTGATGACTGAGGTGAGGGTCTGAATAGTGAAAATCACTACCACTAGATGTGTTCCTCCCAAGTGTGGCTGAGACTCTCTGCCTTCACATGCTTTATTGGTGTTCTGAATTCCCACTCTCACTGAAGTGTATTGTCTTCCCGAATAACCCTACCACCACTTCTCTGACTGCTTCAGTGTCCACCCCCAAACTTGCCCCAAACTTGAAGGAAGGTCACTTCACTCCCCAAAGTGGCTCTACCACAAGCCCTGCCTCATGAGATATTTGGTGATCATGCGGGAAATTCAAAGAGCTAGAAGTACTTATAATTTAATCTAAGATGTCATCATGCTCAAAGTTTACAAGGAATATCCCGGCATCTTTCTCCCTGTCTGCCACCGCTCTTGTCTTTCTCCTTCAGAGAATTTCCCCCATCCTTTGCTTTACTTGATTCCATTCTCAAAAGCCCCCTTCTCCTGAGTTTCCAGGAAAGAACAAAAATTATCAAATCTTCTTTTCTTTTGCATTCTATGTGCAGTTGGTTAATAAATTGTCACTTTTTAAAATTTTACTTTTTTAGGTCATTACAAAGCTGTTTGTGATTGGATTTCAGCCATACAATATTCCAACACTCATCCCTCTACCAGTGTACATTTCCCAGCCCCAGTGGCCCCAGGTTCCCTCCCATCACCCCCCCCAACCCTTCCCCTTAACCCCTGGTAGGCGCTTCTCTCTCTCTCTCTTTCTCTCTCTCTCTCTCTCTCTCTCTCTCTCTCTGTCCTTCCCTATCTCTCTCTCTGTCCTTCCCTCTCTCTCTCTCTCTCCTTCTCTCTCTCCCTCCCTCCCTCTCTCCATATGCCTCTGTCTCTCCTTTTGGGCATTGTGGTTCACAATATTGATACCAAAAGGTTATCAAGGTTATCAATATTGCAATATCCCTTACTTACTTTTAACTCTCAGTTCTTGTCCAGAATGATCATTCCCGGCTATTGTCGACCTTTTTTTCTTTTTCTTTTATTTTCTTTTTATCAAGGGATGCCTTAGGAGAAGATCTGGAGCCTGTGACATCATTAAAATAAGGGTTAATTATATATTATATTAAGGGTTAATTATATATTATATTAATAGTCATTGCAATATATTATTAATAATACAACATATTAATAATTATTAATACAATATATTAATATTATTAAATATTTATATTAAATATTATTTGTGATGCTGGATTTATGATACCTTTTTATATCTTGGTTTTGGGCACTTCTGGCTGTATTTTTATTTAATAAGTTAATAAATACTTAGTCTCAGGTTAAAGGAAAAAGTATAATAAACCCAGATACAAGAAAATAAATAGCTGTGAGTCACAAAGCATTTTATACAATTCCTTATCTCGAAGTCACTTCCCAATATATTGGCATTCTCGTCTTTAAAGGTAGGTAAGTTTCAGTGATGGCAAATATACATGAATAAGACTACATATCAATTTATGAACAGATGTAGGCATGTAGCCAATATGCGTAAAAGGAAAATGTTTTAGGGAGCTAAAGCTTTGATGTGTAGGTTCTTTTATAAGAATTTTTCTTTATCTCCCCCACAATAAAAAAGGAGTGTAGTTCAAAGCACAATCAGTCTTTCATGGTAAGGACAATGGATGGAAGCAATTTGAAGCAAATGTCCTCGGATTAAATAGATGACTATTTGACTTCTTAATAAAGAATCAACATCAAAATAAAAGTCTAGATCTTTTTAAGTTCACATGGTTTATTTTAGCAGAATTAAAATGGTATATGAACTCTGAACTCTATAACTTAAATATATTTTAAAGACTCTTTGGAAATAATTTAAAAATAATCCTACCTCATTCATGCACCAAATCATGGAAAATCAAAAGCAAATCAAGATAGCCAGAATCTATCCCTACCGATCATCTCACCTTATACCTGTAGCTTATTTTGAACCAACTCTGGCATGTGCTGTTTTGCAATCAGTTATGGTGTAGGTATGGAATCTACTAAAAATATACAGAAATGTGAGAAAAAGGTAGAATGAAGTTAATTCATCCCCAAACTCAGCACATCTTGTTGCTCCTTTTCCATGTGAAAATTTTCATTTCCAATTGATGTCTTTGGATGGTCCTAGTTTCACTGGCTATCCTGGACTTGTACTGGTTGATTGGTACAAGGAGTTCTCTATCTGTTGTACCAAGTCTTTTTGTGTGTGTGTGGGGGGGGGGGGGGGGGAGGATGTCACAGATGGCAATGCAGGATGTTACTCCTGGCTCTGCATTCAGGAATTACTCCTGGTGGTGCTCAGGGGACCATATGGGATGCTGGGAATCAAACCCAGTCGGCCATGTGCAAGGCAAACACCTTACCCACTGTTCTATTGCTCCAGCCCCTGTACCAAGTCCTAAGAGAAGCCATCTCTACTAGGACGCCCAGTGAGGGCAGCTTTGGTTAAGCACCACATGGACTGGCTGCCTTCAAGTGACAGCTTATTTAGACAAGGTAGTCCCTTTCAAAGTCAGTTTTTTTTTTCCTTTTCCATAGTCTCAGCAAGTATTGTGCTCTCAGTGAGTCCAAGATTCTTTTCCCTCAGATGCACACAAAGAAGAAAACTGTGAAACAAGAGCTTTGTGCTCAACTGAGTGACAAAATTCATAAAAGTCTCTGTTGGGCAGGAGCTGAAGAAAAATATTCTCTGCTGTAAGATCTGCTTACAAATCTCTTGTCTTTTGCCTGTACAAAATAGGAGCGATATTTTTAATGATTAAATTGGCATTAAAATATAAATTAGCTGATAAGATTAGGCAAACAATGTTTTTACATCTTTTAAATTATATTAATAAGTGAAGAGTAAAAATTTCATCTTCATGTTCTTTGTCCTTGCCTTCCCAAAAAAGAACATTTACATTAGTGATCATGTTAAAAAAAATTGCTGTATATTTCCCCTGGCTGTTTTATGAAATCATTTACATGTAGATTGGTCTGTGTACTTATTTTTATATAAAAATGTTGAATAATGTTCCCCACAAAACTTCACATCCACCCAAACCCTCAGAATATGATTTCCTCTGGAATAAGACCTTTGCAGATGTGATTAAGAGAAGTATACTGAAGCAAACACATCTGGATGAGGAAAGGCTCTAAATTCATGAGAGATGCCTTTCTAAAGGATTGCAAAGAAGCTCCGGTCCCACAGAGAAGGAAGAAACGCCATGTGAAGACAAAGGCAGGAACTGGAGTAGCACATCTGTAAGCCAAAAACACCAAGAACTGTCCCCAGTCACCAGAATAGCATGTGACAAATTCTCACCCTGAGTCTTTAGAGAAACCAACCCTGCTAACATTTTGGACTTCTGACTTTTAGAACAATGAGAAAATTAAATTTCTGTTGTTTTTAAGCCACCAAGTTTGTGGTAATTTGTTACAGCAGCCATGGGAAATTAACATAGCACATAATTACTTACATATACACACACTATTATGATCTTGGAAAATTTCCCTAACATTCAGTGACTCTCAATGTACTAGCTATACTGCCTGATACAGAAATTTGTGTGTTTTCAGAAGGTCTGGCAGCACTCTATCTCTCCCGCTGCCCGCGTTCGGTGGTCTCACATCGCTTCCCCCAACCCGAGGAGGTCGATGGCGATGGGGAGGCGAAGGAAGGAAACAAGGTCCACGCTGGTCAGTATTAATTGTCATTTATTCCAATCTTCACTCTCACCTCTGACTCTGCCCTCTGGAGCCCAAGCTCCCAAGCCTGAGCCGGCGCCTCAACTGGAGCCTCTGCCGAGCCTCAGCCTAAGCCTCAGTCTCTGCTCCCTTGAGCCCAACCCCCCTTTGAGCTTACAGTCTTAGTTTATATAGCAATCACGTAGGGTGACACAAAGGTGGGTTGAACATTAACAAATCAGCAGAGAGAGGTAAGACCACTCCTGGAGGAGATTAACTCAAGGATAAAATCTCATCTAAAGAGATTTATTCCAGCTTACTAGGAGATCTGCTCAATCTACTTAAATAGTTGTAGTAAGTCTACTTCTAATATTTCTAGCAATGTCATTCTGTATGAGCACAGTAAGAGATAAAATTACAGTTTGGTTCTTCCTGAGGACATCTCACTATAAATTCCAATATATATATAACAGTCCTCAGGCCAGGTTAGTCTTCCTAGCCCCAGCAGGGTCCTAGTCTCTTTGTTACTTACTTTTGGATCATGACAAGCATTTGTCCATAATCGTGCCCTCAACTTATAGTTGAGTATCGTGGCACTTTGGCCTGGCCCATTTCGATGCCAGGGTAGTTCACAGCTTGCCCTGGGTCCATTCAGTCCCTCGTCGGGACCCTGCTTTTGGGGTGCTGGGAACTAAGGGCAACTGAGTCAAGAAAGCAGATGCACAGGAGTAAATATTATTCGGAGTCAATCAACTCCTAAGTTACAAAGCATAATATTAACTGTCTTCCCATGCCCATACAGAAAGGACATTACTTTAAGGTAAACTATGCAAAGAACATAACTTACAATACAAGTTCAGTGTCCTTAGAAGGATCTGATCTTACAAGCTAACAAAATCTGATTAGGGAGAAAAGCACAGAAATGAGGAGGAGAGCACAGAGAAGAGTTTACAGATAAACAGAGGAATGGGAGTGACTCGGGAGCACTGTGATGGGTATAACCCGATAAACCTGAACTCCCTGTGGCAATGTAATTCTACAGAAATTCACGCAAGTGTTTTGGGTTTCAAATGATTGCTAGACACTGTAGACACTGAGCAAGTAACATTCAATCCAGTCCCACACAATGGAGAACTTGTTCAGCCTTCCGAATGACTTTAAATATCTAACTTGACATTGACAAAGGTGAAAAATGATTCATTTAACATGATATAAGGTGAGGCTTTTGCTATTATGCAATGAACACAGTTATTTGCATAGTTTTAATATTCATATATCCCCTGAATTTTCAAGAAATACAATTACATTAAAGTGAGGATGGCTTGCATTTTCTTTTGTTTGGAATCATACCAACAAACATAACTATCTGCATTTGTAGCTATTTCTGTGGAGTATCTGGTGGCATCATTTTACCTGCTAATTTCTTTGTATCTGAGTATCTACATAATGAAATATATATTGTATTAATCAGGATTCTCTTAAATAATATGAAGAAATTTATTATAAGGAATTGTTGGGTATGGAGACTGACAAATCCCAAGGTCTGTGGATAATCTGCAAAACAAAGACACAGAAAAGTCAATTGGGTAGTTCCTCATATTAACAGCAGCACAGTACCCAGGCTAAGCTGATGTCTTTTTTTTTTTTAATTAATTGATAGCACAATGGTAGGGCAATTGCCTTGCGCGCAGCCACCCGGCTGAGCTGGGTTTGATTCCTCAGCCCTTCTAGGAGAGCCTGGCAAGCTACCGAGAGTATTCAATATTCCAAACACAGTAAGAAGTCTCACAATGGAGACGTTACTGGGACCGCTCGAGCACCGGGAGGACAGTGTTTGTTTTTGTTTGAAACACTGAGATAGTTACAAGCTTTCATGTTTGGCTTACAATCATCACACAATGATCAAACGCCCATCCCTCCACTAGTGCACATTCCCCACCACCAATATCCCCAGTATACACCCCCTTTTCCACCCTCCCCCTGCCTCCAAAGCAGACAATATATCCCCATACTCTCTCTCTCTACTTTTGGGCATTATGGTTTGCAAAGCAGATACTGAGAGGTTATCATGTTTGGTCCATTATCGACTTCCAGCACACATCTCCCATCCCGAGCGGTTCCTCCAACCATCATTTTCTTAGTGATCCCTTCTCTATTCCAGCTGCTTTCTCCCCTTTGCTCATGAGGCAGACTTCCAGCTATGGAGCAATCTTCCTGTCCTGTGTATCTTCTATCCTTAGGTGTCAGCTTCGTTTTATGTTGTTTTATATACTCCACAAATGAATGCAGTCTTTATATGTCTGCCCCTCTCTTCCTGACTCATTTCAATCTAAAGGAAGAGAAAAAACAATGTCCTATTTTAAAAGCATCAGCCGGGAATAATTTCTCCCTATTCTCCTAAGAATTAGCTTATTTGTTCTCTTCAGACCTTCAACTGACTGCATGAGGCCCTCTCACTTTAGGAAAAAAAAAATTTGCTTTACTCAGCCCATTGATTCAAAGGTTAATCAAATAAAAAATTACACACATACACACTGCTAGAATAATGTTTAACATGGTATCTGGCCACTCTATGGCCCACTGACCCATAAAATCAACCACTACAAAGTGCTTTTCTTTTATTTATACCTCATATTTTAAACGATTGTACTGGTTTTGAACAACTAATTGAATAAAAAGATTAAATGATCTTAGAACTCGTTTTTGCAATAGTAAATAGGGTGTTGCAAAATACTCACTACCAAGAAAAGTCTCTGGTTACTGGGGACTAGAGCTGTTGTATAGTAGGCATAGTGCTCAGCTTGCATCCGCGAACCCAGGTTGAATACTCAGCACCTACTATGGTCCCCTGAGTCCTGCAGGAGTAACTCCTGAACACAGAGCCAGGAGTAATCCCAAACACATATAAAAGTTATCACTGGCAACTTGAAATGTTAGAAGGACTAATTTAGATTTTCAACATTCTATAATAAAACTTAAACATTTGGGGTCAGAGATATTTGTAGTGGTTGATTTTATGGGGCAGTGGACCATAAAGTGGCCAAATAGCATGTTACACATTATTCTAGCAGTGTGTATGTGTGTAATTTTTTATTTGATTAACCTTTGAATCAATGGACTGAGTAAAGCATGGAGCACATGCTTTGCAGGAGGAGACCAGAGTTTGATCCCCTGTACCACGTGATTCCCCAAACACTGAGCTGCGAGTAGCCCCTGAGCACTTCCATAAGGTATAGGCCCAAACAAACAAATCAACAAAACCCTTAAGTTTCCTCCGTATATGGACAAACAATATAAATTTATTTGATTGTAGTTGCTTATTTATTTATTTATTTATTTATGTTTAGTATTATCACCAAAGTGTGGAGAAAATCTTTGTGCACATATCTCTGATACAGCTTTGTACATTTTCACTCTTTCTGCATAATAGATCTTTTAAGAAATAATTCTTCAAGAGTGTGTGCATTTAAAATGCTCGTAGACTCTAGACAAGAGGATTTCAAGACTAGAAATCTTTTATTAAGGAAAATTCTATTCCAAAGACTATAGAATAGATAATAAGCAGAGGTGTCTTTGAAAAGAAAACAAAAATCTGGACGTCCCAGCATTTCATTTCTTGGCCAAGGCAATTCTTGGGCATATTTCCATTGCTTCATCGCCTGCAGGAACAGAGCTTGAAAACACTGTCTTGCGAAGCACTTTACCCTTTTCTCATGACTTTGGCTATTTTTCTTCTATTTTGACCCTTAAAAAAATTGTAGCTTAGGTAATATGGTTACAACAGTATTAACATGCTGGTTTCATTTTGGTACCTTTTCTCCTCTATATCTGGGTAGTTATTGTCAGGGGGAAGAGTCCACGTAGTGGTTACTTAGGCTATATCCTCCACGTGGCTATCATTATTATTGTTACCTAACAAGTGCTTTAAATACATAGACTAAAACATAGATGAAAAAACTAATAAAATAGCACAATGCGAATACCTGTATAGTCACTACTTAGAGAAGAAACAGAAAAATACTAATAGCCAAGAAGTTTCCTAAACACAAAGAACTCATGCTTCCACACCCAGAAGTAACCCCTGTGCTGACAATTAGTAATCATCTTCTTGTTTTTATTTTTTGTATTTTTCTCTATTACATGCTAAATACACAGTAAATATACTGCAGAATTTTTTCTTGATCTGGTAAATTAATGTCATAAGAATAATACAGAAATGTTTTATATTCTTTGATATAATTATTTTTCTTAAGTGATATGTACTATTGTATATGGATGGCTATAGTTGTTAAGTTTTTATTTTTATTTTGATGTAGCATTACTTCTGTGAATATAGCAATATTAATTAATCTATTCTATTAGTGTTGGGCATTTGGTTGTTTTCAGTTAATGCAATGAATTTTCTTATACATACTATCTGATTCTTCTACTTTTGCATTTGTTTCATATATAGCAAAAGATAATTGCTGAAGCATAAAATATTCACCAATTTTTCACTCCATTTTGTCTTACTGAGTAAATAAGAAAACAACTCTACTGCTTGTTTTTAAAAGGTACCAATTCAGCAGATTCCTGATCATTACCATTTTCTCAGATATTTTCCACAATATCTTACAAAATGCAGGTTGTATTAGATTTTTTTAATTGGTGAAATATTATAAAACTAACATTAAGTGGCTATTGCTGTCCAGCTCTTATATTAAAAACCTCTAAACTGAACTTCTATTTTTACCACACCCAGTGTGCTCAGGGCTTACCCATAGCTCTGTGCTGAGATTACTGCTGTCAGTACTCAAATTACCATATGCAGTGCTGGGATGGAATAGAGGTTAGTTGCAAGCAAAGCTGTACTGTCTCTCTAGTCTCTAAAATGAACATTTTTAAAGGATGGATTTTATGGCATATAAAATACATCTCAAGCTATTTTAATTTGTTTTGTTTTATTTGAGGATCACATGGGATGGCCATCAGGAATACTCTAATTTAGTGCTTAGATGTTGCTCACAGTCGTGCTTGGGGGAACATGTTGTGCTGGGGATTGAACTCTGGGGTCCCACATGCAAAGTATGTACTCCAACTATTTCTTCAGTCCCATGCAGTTACTTTTAAACAAGTAAATATAAATGAACCTCCAATGACAATTTGGAATTTTGGCTATTATTAGATATTATAGATATTGTCTTTAGAAGTAGTATAGTAAGCCACTCTTTATCTCTCATATACCTGTCCAACCAGGAGTTATGTGTGTGAGGAGAGCAAAGGTAGAGAAAGCAAGCAGCATAATGGGGTGTGAGTAGGAGAGAATAGTAAGAGTTAAGCTTAGTGGCAGCTTAAAAAAACTTACAGTATTTTGCAAGCTTTGATTATGGAAACTAGCACTGTAGCAGTGTCCTCCATTGTTCATCGATTTGCTCGAGTGGGCACCAGTAACTTCTCCATTGTGAGACTTGTTACTGTTTTTGGCATATCGAATACACCATGGGGAGCTTGCCAGGCTCTGCCGTGTGGACAGGATACTCTCGGTAGTTTGTCCAGCTCTCCAAGAGGGACAGAGGAATCAAACCCAGGTCGGCAGCCTACAAGGTAAACGCCCTACTGACTGTGCTATCACTCCAGCCCTATGGAAACTAAGAAAAATAAAATGGATTAAGAGTGACAGAATACTAAAAGAACTGATGTTTTGGATCTTCACACTGTCTACTTTCTATCTCCTGAGGAGAGTTAGTCTGTTCGTAGAATACATGGGGGAAATGAGTTATAGGAATGGTACTCAGGTCCCAAGGTCAATAGAGATGATAGTAATAATTGAAGCTAATATCACTGAATCACATTCATCACTGATTAGCTGTATGGTTTTGAGTAAGTTACTTAGCTTCTTTTGACTTTATTTTCTTTATCCAAAATGTTACTATTGTTTATTTTAATTCTGGAAACTTCTCATGAAAATTTTTTGTCTCCCTCATTTTTAAAAAAGGATTTTTTAAAAATTTTGGGGCAGAATGGTTTGGGGCCACACTCAGTGTGTACAAGTGCTACTCCTCACTCTGTGCTCAGGAGTGATGTTTGGTAATGCTCAGAAGAATGTGGAGGTGATTTGAACCAGGGTCACTGGCACTGTGATGTATGAAAGGCAAAGTGGCTTACCTCCTTTAGTATCCCTATGGCACTCGCCTACTTATTTTAAAGAAAAATCACAACAGTAGATATACAGTTAAAAGGCGGGCACACTTACTCCGCCTTCTCCCCATCAACCCCCAGATTTTATAACTTGATGAACTAAAGTTGCTGGTGAAAGATGGGAACACCCCCTACGTCAAGAGAATACTATCTTTCTGTTTGAAAAAGAAACCTGAAAGAAAAAAATATGAAAAATAATACCTAAAAAAATCACACTATGACACAGCTTCCTACTAACCGAAGAAATTTAAGCCACATAGTTGTGCAAGTCCTTGCTCAAACTAGGTGTTATACTGTGCCTATCAAGCTATGGTGTAATAAGGTCTGAGATAGTAGAGTGGTTACGGCACACACACACACACACACACACACACACACGCACACAAGATATGCTATGAGAACATTTAAAAATTTTTTTCAAATCTAGGCACTGTGGTTTACATTATTAATAATAGCATTTCAGGTCGTCCCTGTTCCAACCATGTACGCTCATCAGTGTCAGCATTCCTCCATCGAATCCCCCTCTTGTCACCCCCCTGACCCTACAACCTTGGTAAACTTAAGAGAATTAATTTTTATGATTTGAGTTACAATATTCGTAACACTTACGGTTTTCATGTGCCAAGTTACCTAACTTCAATCCCAACAGAGAGCCTAAGACCCTCCACCAATGACCTTATTTTGCATCAGTTCAGCTCATCCTACCCTCTGCTCACTCCCCCTTTTTTTGGGCAGTTTTCAAGTTCTATAATGCCAAAGGTTTGTCATCATTTGAAACCCTCTATTTCTTTGTCATATGTCTCTATATACCACAGCGGAGTGAGATCATCCAGTATTTGTCCTTCTCCCTCTTACTGACTTTGCTTAACCTCCAAATTATAGGTATAAGAACACTTCTTTAAAAATCCACAAATTATTCTTCAACATATGTCTTCCTGCCCCTTTTTATAAAAGGACTCTCCTACATATGCCTTCCGACCCTCCTCCTTTTTGTATAAAATGGAGGACACACTCATTTCTCATTGAGAAATGTAAGAAATAAACACAACTCAAGTCAGTTTTGTTTGCTGAGGTTTGGGGATATATAAAAGTGTCTCCCTACCCCCAATTCTAACAGGCCGTTGCTATCAAATGAATCAGGCTGGCTTCTTTAGCAGTTGAGTATCACTCTATGTAACACTTTGCATTTATAAATGAAGGTCTTGTTTTTAAACTGGCCTGGATGCTTCTGATTTTATTGGAACTATACTAAGAAGCTGGTTTGCTCTGAATTCCTGCCTTGTGGCTAGTAGTGCTCAGAGTCAACACAGTGCCTGTCGGTGGTGAGGTCTCACACCACCCACGTCCCAGGTGGAATTAAATGTCCTCAAGTGGGCTGCTTTGAAATTCTAGTTTTTAAAGCATGCTTTTCAGAGTAGCAAAGCACAAACGACTATGTGTCTATTTACTTGCACTTTATGCATGCTGTATACAAAAGCTGTATTGAACATTTATGAGAGTTCTCCTCTGAAAAATTACAGATAATAATAGAAAGTATGTTTTTGCATATTCACCAAAACCTCAGACTTCAATTGACTGAGGGAGGACTTGAAGGAGCCAAGAAGTAAAAAAAAAAGAGGAGGTTGGTTACCACAACATATAGTTTTCCTGGCACAAATACGTCTGTCTCACTCACTCCAGCCTCAAGGCAAAAGAACAAAAGAAGGTGAGAAATTCCAGAACCCTTTACCCACATCAGCCTGGACTTCTGCTCCTCCTCCACAGAAGGCCAGTGAGGGGAGGAGCAAAACAGACAGTGCCCCTGAGTTCTGAAAAGTGGGCACTGGGAATGCTGGGAGCTCCTTTCATCTTCTCCGACCCATATCTAGTATATTTTCCCACTTTCAACTGTTGTGCATTATTCAAACAGCAAAGGTCTAATTACACATGACCTCCAAATGTTTGCATTGAGTGCATTGACTTGTTTCCAAGGTAGTCTAGAAACAAATGTTCACTGTGCTTATTTAAAAAGTATTTAAATGTACTTTATTTCCTCTCAACTGTCTCCTTGTATGTCAGGCTCCAACATAAAAGTTCTTCCTTCCTCCCTTCTCTCCCTCTCTCTTTCTCTCCCCTCTCCCTCTCCTTCCTTACTTTATTTTTGTTTGATTTTTGACTTTTGGGGGGATCACACCCAGCGATACTCAGGGTTTAGTCCCAGCTCTGCACTCATAAATTACTTCGTGTGGTGCTCAGGAGACCGTATGGGATGCCAGGGATCAAACCCAGGTCAACTATGTGCAAGGCAAAGGTTTGCCTTGCGTCACTTAGGTCCCCTCTTTCTTTCTTTCTTTCTTTCTTTCTTTCTTTCTTTCTTTCTTTCTTTCTTTCTTTCTTTCTTTCTTTCTTTCTTTCTCTCCTTCCTTCCTTCCTTCCTTCCTTCCTTCCTTCCTTCCTTCCTTCCTTCTTTCTTTCTTTCTTTCTTTCTTTCTCCTTCCTTCCTTCCTTCCTTCCTTCCTTCCTTCCTTCCTTCCTTCCTTTCTCTCTTTCTCTCTTTCATGCAGTTGTTTGCATGTTAGATGCCAAAAAAGAAATAGGAAGACCATTCTATATGAAAAAGGGCAGAAAGAAGGGAATGGAGATGGGAATGGGGATACAGACCCTACCTATGGTCAAGGCATCAGGTTGGCCTTGCTCTTTTCTGCAGATGCTGAGCCAAGAGAAGCCCTCACTCTGCCAGAGAGGTCACTCAAAGCAGAGAGCTGCTGTCCTGCCAGTGCTCCCAATCCTCTTTACCCTGGCCCCAACTTGCAACCTCCTACCAGCACCTCACAAATCCAGCTTCCAGAAGCCAGCTGACGTGGGACTCAAGAGGTCCAGCCAGCCCATCCACGCTACCCCAACCTAAAGATAAGAGGTGTAAAAGAAAATTGGGGACACAATATATCCCATTTTTCTTGACCTATCTCTGCTTTATAAAATATGTGTCCGGAGAGAGGTCCTGCTCAGGGGAAGTGAGGTTCTGCCAGTGCCGCTGACTGTGCAACCCTGCTATCCTGCCTTCCCATTAGCTTAATGGGGAACCCTCCAGTCTTCTTGGCTCTGGCTGCAAAAGTTTTCCCAATGGAAGCCTAGTTATCCTTTTCTCTCCATTGTTTTTCTGTCTTTGCAGACATGTGTAGGAAATATCCTGCAGCAGTTTACAAATTGTCAAAAGAAAAAACTGTTGCTGGGTGGATTTATGACTGACAACATTTTACCACACTGGTCTTTCTGAACTTGGAGGTGAAGAGAGAGTAAAGGAGGGGAAATGGTATGTGAATTAAAGGAGGCTGGTGTGTCCAGTCCTCTTGGGGAGGCAATGGAGTAAAGACACCTTTCCCTTTCTTGTTTTCCTTCTCCCCACCCCCACTTTGAAGAAGAAAAAAGAAGAAAGAAGAAGAAAGAGGGGGAGGAGGAGGAGGAGGAGGAAGAAGAAGAAGAAGAAGAAGAAGAAGAAGAAGAAGAAGAAGAAGAAGAAGAAGAAGAAGAAGAAGAAGAAGAAGAGAAGAAAAGAAGAAGGAGAAGGAGAAGGAGAAGGAGAAGAAGAAGAAGAAGAAGAAGAAGAAGAAGAAGAAGAAGAAGAAGAAGAAGAAGAAAAGAAGAAGAGGAAGAAGAAGAAGAAGAAAGAGGAGGAGGAGGAGGAAAAGGAGGAAGAAGAGGAAGAGAAAGAAGAAGAGAAAGAGAAAGAAGGAGAAGAAGAGGGACAAAGAGTAGAAATAATGAGCTATCTAACAGCAATTTCGGCTTCTCTGGGTGGGGAACGAGGGCTGCTCAGCATAAAACAGCTGGAATGTATCTGCAATGAGAATGGACAAAAACTCTCTTTCTGTGCCATCAGTGAATCATTGCAGTGAGAAAGCCAAAATAGCAACCACTTTATCGCCAAAACAGTTTTCCCTGAGGCCAATTCCCAGCTTCACATGCATACTCAGGACACTTCCCAGCTGTTTGGCAGGGTTGAGCTCTTCTCCACCGACCAGCTCAGTCCTCAATGGAAGCTGCCATGTCTTGGGGACCTGCATAATCACATGCAGAGGCCCGGGCCAGATAAGACAGCACACTATTTAATGCGAACACAGAGAGAAAACTTTTGTTCTTTTTAAAAATTGAACTCACATCAAGTAATGACATCATGAAAGTTTCAGGTGTGCATCATTAAAAATCATATCTGTATACTAAATTTATTCCTAGACGTCCAATTCTGTCCTTCACTCTACAATTTGTTCCTTTTATCTAAATATTTATCAACCTTTCTCATAACTATGTGTCTCATAACAAAAAGCTTATTTTTGTGTTATTTAGGTCTTTTCGGAGAGCCCAGCAAGCTACCGAGAGTATTTGATATGCCAAACACAGTAACAACAAAGTCTCCAATGGAGACGTTACTGGGCCCGCTCGAGCAAATCAACGATCAACTGGAGGGCCTTTACCTTTACCTTTACCTTTAGGTCTTTATTTGTATGGTTTCTCTATATAATACATAAGGCCATAGTCTTTTACTGTCTGACTTATTTCATTTAGCATAATGACCTCTAGGCCCACTATTGCTGATACAAGTAGCAGGGTTTCATCTTTTTTACAGTTGAATAGTATTCCATCACATGCATATATATGTATGTATAATACACTATCTTTATCCAATTATCTCTGGGCATCTATGACACTTGGGTTGTTTCCAGCTCTTGGCTATTGTAAATAATGCTGCAATGAACATGGGAGTGCGTATATATCTTTGATTAGTATTTATATATTTCTTCTGTTAAGTATCTAGAAGTTGGAAAGCTAGATCACATAGAATTTCAATTTTTTAAAATATACATATATGTTTTAGGATGTGGCATATTTCACAGAACTGAGCAATGTCTACAAGCCATGGTTCTATTAATTAAAATTTTATAACAAACCTATGTAGTGACCATTCTTATTTCCCCATTTCCCAAATGGCTTTGGGTTATTTGATTAGCATTATACAGCAAATAAGTGGTAGGTATGTTAGTTGTGCACTAACATATACCTCAGAGACCTGGGCCCTATGAAAACAGGACAAGAACACTATTCGGGTATCCCAAAGAGGAGTTAAAAGAGCTATGCTTGGAATAACACATTTCACTCAAGTGAGAGAAGGAATCCGGAGTTCCTAGCTCTGTTGACGATCAAGAATCTGGGACGCTGTCTCGTTTGCCAAGGCATCGAAAATCAGATGGGCTGGACACATAATGCAATTTAGAGATGACTGCTAGACTAGAGCTGTTACCAACTGGATTCCACGGGACGTCAAAAAGACATGTGGCTGCCCACCTACGAGATGGTCGTACTTCTTCCTCAAAACCCTGAACAAACGGGTTGAGGCTCTTGTGTTCCTGGAGCGAGCAGATGCCACTGGGCTACTCTAGCATGCAACAGGGGTGAATGGAGACGTTACTGGTGCCTGCTCAAGCAAACTGAAGATCAACGGGATGACAAGTGACAAGTGATACAAGTGATAGGTGTAAGGCTCAAATTTAAATATTTCTCTCTTCCAGATCAAAAGCTCTTCATAATGACTCTTGTCATGCTGTTTATCAGCTCTAAGAGAAACTTAGGGGATAGTTTGTATGTTAAATGCTAACCAGTCTTGCAAAGTGATTGACCTCTACACCCATGATTTATGGAAGATAGTAAAACAGAATCATCATTTGTTTGTTCTGTTTGTGTAATATTTGATTGCAAGTAATCAGTAAACTCTTGCTATCTACTGAGTTTTAGTGACTGAACTATATTATTTATATATTCTCAGCTACCTAACCCCTTAAGAACAAAGGCTCTTTTATAAGTTCAACTTTTCTTTTCCATTAAGAACCACTAAAGATAAATGCTTTGGATGCAAAACTCAATCATTTTCAAAGTGACTACTATTCATATCTTCAAGGAAGTTTACTTAATCACTTTTGCCTCAAGATTTATTGTATCTGAGATGAGAGTTAGTCAATTTGGTCTCCTCAAGTCCACATATCTGAACTTTGTTCCCAGATTTGCTGCATTGCTAGAGTCTACAAGGTTTACTGCTATTGTGTAGATTCTCCCTGAACTAACCCTGTCCATTAAAATTTTATAGTACAAAAGTAAAAGCATTAGCACAGGAAGAGAAACGCACAACAAATATGTGCCACTTCCTTGTCTTAAGTTCACAGATCTAAGAGAAACTTTTCATTGTTGCCTGTATTAGGATACATGTGAGAAGAAAAGGAGAGTGAAATTATATGATGACAACAGATACAAGACATTCTGTCCCATAGCAGGCATTGCTAATTGATCGTATCTTTCTCAATTGTGCTCCTGGAAGCTCTTCAGCAAAAATCTATGTATAATCATATAATTGGCACCTTAGGACACATTTTGTTCGTATTTACATGCACACAACTCATTTCAGTTTTTCTAGTTTAAATGTGTACCCTGCCACTTCCAGATGAGGAGCAATTTATCTTTTAAAGAAAAGAAAGACACAATATCTACTCACAAGTAGATTCTTATCCAGCTGTAAATAAAAGACAACATTGAATGAATAGTGTATAAAATAAATGTGTTGTTTGAGTTAAAATAATCTCTTCTATCAGAGATTGTTCTGGATGAGTATGAAGAGCAAGTGGAAATTATAAGAAAAGTTAGGCTAGATGCTAAAATTTCTGTGGGATTTTGCTTGGAGTTGATAGAAAAATAACCCATAGTTTTAGGATCACAAAGTCCTAGATTCACTTCTCCTATCTGGAGTATCCCTCCATGAAGTATCCACTGTTACTATTTTCTTAATCACTTAATCACTTAACTTCCCGTTAGTCATCGATTTGCTCGAGCAGGTGCCAGTAATGTCTCCATTTATCCCTGTCATATGCTAGTGTAGCCCAATGGCATCTGTTCGCTCTGGGAACATGAAGAGCCTCAAACCGATCATTCATGATCTTGATGATCTTCATCAAGACTTCTAGTCTGACCACCTGGTAGGTGGGCGGCCACGCGGTCTTTTGACATCCCGTGGAATCCAGTCGGTAACAGCTCTAGTCCAGCGGTCATCTTTAAATCTCATTATGTGAACAGCCCATCTGATTTTTGACACCTTGGCAAATGAAACAGCGTCCCTGATTCTTGATCGTCGACGGATGTCGGAACTCTGGATTCTTTCTCTCATTTGAGTGAAACGTGATATTCCAAGAATAGCTCTTTCTATTCTTATTTGGGAGACCTGAATAGCGTTCTCATCTTGTTTGCATAGGGCCCAGGTCTCTGAGGCATATGTTAATGCAGGAAGAACAGTGGAATCAAAGAGATGTGCCTGGAGCCGGAGGTTCTTCGTCCTCTTAGTTATTTCTTCGATCTTCTTGAAGGCGTTCCAAGCCGCTCTCTTCCTCCTGCGCAGCTCGGGTGCCAGGTCATTTGTCATGTTAACTTCTCGACCTAGGTACACATAGCTGTTGCATTCGGAGATGGTTGTTCCGTTGAGAGCGAATGGGGCATCAGGGACAAGGCTGTTTCTGATAAACATTGTCTTCGTAAGATTCAGCTGTAGTCCTACCTTTCCACACTCACGGTCAAAGTCGGCCAGCATTTGTGCAGCTTGGCTGTTGTTTGGTGTTATTAAAACAATGTCAACAGCAAAGCGGAGGTGGTGTAGTTTCCAACCATCTATCTTCACTCCCATTCCTTCCCATTCCAGTCGTCGCATGATGTTCTCGAGGGTGGCACTGAAGAGTTTCAGTGAAATGGTATCACCCTGCCGAACCCCTCTCTTGACATCAGCAATCACTTCTTTGTAGAATGGTGAGATCCTGGTAGTGAATCCGCAATACAGCTCACGGAGGATCTTGATGTATTGGGCTTTGATGCCCTGATTGGCTAGGGCTTCAATGACCGCTTCTGTCTCAACAGAATCAAAGGCCTTTTTTTAAATCAATGAACGTTAAACAGAGCAGCATCTTGAACTCCCGAGAAACCTCAATGAGCTTGGTTATCGTGTGGATATGGTCAATGGTGCTGAATGCTTTGCGGAACCCTGCTTGCTCACATGGTTGTCCTTCATCTAGTGTTCGGCCAATCCTATTTAGGATGACTCGAGTGAACAACTTGTAGATGACCAACAATAGGCAGATTGGGCGATAGTTGCCAATGTCATGGATGTCTCCCTTCTTGAACAGTAGTACGGTTCTGCTGGTTTTCCATTGGGACGGAACCTTGCATTCAGACAGGTAGCGTGTGAACAGCCGAGCCAGTGTATTGATGAGTACTAACGGCAGGTTCTTCAGGTGTTCAGGTCTGACCTTGTCTGGGCCAGGTGCTGTTTGCTTCTTTACCGACGAAATGGCGTGTCGGATTTCGGAAGGGAGAACGTTGGGAATGACATATCCATCCTGTGGAATTTGGTATGTCGGCAAGTGAACATGGCTATCGAAGAGATTTGAGTAGAAGTCATGGATAATCTTCTCCATTGCCATTCTGGAGGATATGATGGATCCATCAAGACGTCGGAGGGTAGTCATCTTGGTCTTGTAGTTGGCAAAGGACAGGTGGGTGTTACGAATACTTTTCCCGGCTTCTGCTGCATCTACCAGCACTTCTGCTCTTCTCTCTTTGAGGTCTTCCTTGATCGCATCTCTGTACTGCTTTGCGAGCTTGGACGTTAGCTTGCGGTTGCCTGAGGCATGTGCCAAACCACTTTGGTGAATAAACTCAAGAGTTTTCGAAGACAGGCTTTTTTTTTTTTGTGGCTATCTCTCTCTTGGCGTTCCTCGCACATTCATGGAGGTACTATACCAGTTGATCGTATTCCTCGTCAATGTTGTCAACAATGGCAACTTCCCATGTTGCCGCAATAGTGCCAAAGAGCTCCCAGTTGGTGGTCATTCTGGGAGTTTTCTTTTTAAACTTTGCAGCCCTTTCTCCCCGCTCTGTGAAGTAGAATTTTGCACGAAGGAGACAGTGGTCCGATTCCATTTGGAATTTTGGGACAACAGCGACATTGGTCAGGCAAAACCATCGATTGAATATGATGTGGTCTATTTCGTTATGGAATCGTCCACTGGGAGACTACCATGTCCAACATTTAGATTCGGCCTTCTGGAACTGTGAGTTACCATTGATGGTCTTGGTTGACATGATGAACTCAGACAGTCTCTCACCCTGTTCGTTCCATTCTAGGCCATGTGTCTCGATGTGAAGTTCTTCAGCTGATCTTCTCCGTCCTATCTTGGCATTAAAATCACCCACAATGATCTTGTAGAAGGTGTGGTCTTCTTTATAGAACTTCTCCAGCTCCATGTAGAACTTCTCAATTTCTCTTTCATCATAATGAGATGTTCGTGCATAGACAACGAAGATAGAAACTGCCGGCAGTGAGCCACATCTATTCAAATGTAAACGTCTGATTCAGGTTGTTAGGTATTCGAATGAATCAATGCTCATGGCCAAGTTTGTGTTGACAAGGACACCGACACCTCCGACACCTCCGACACCTCTTTTATCGCATGTTCCGAGGAACAATTCTTCTCCAGTGTCGAAAACGGCATGGTGAGATTGGCGCCTTCTTGTCTCGGTCAGACCGATGATGTCGTACTTGATCTTTCGCGCTTGTACCATCAGGTCCTCAATGGATGCATCTGATGGTAGCGTGCGTGCATTGAAAGTACAGACGATCATTTTTGTCTTCCTTCGTTGTGGCAGCCTAGTTCGGCCTTGAGATTTTGTCGGCCTCTCCTTTCTCATCCTTCTTAGTGCTGCCATATCAGTGAAGCCTTCAGGGTCAGGTGAATGAGACCAGTTGTAGTTACTGGTTTTGGCATATTGAATACACAACGGATAGCTTGCCAGGCTCTTCCGTGCGGGCGGAATACTCTCGGTAGCTTGCCAGTCTTTCTGAGAGGGATAGAGGCTATTTTCTTATATATCCTTAAAAGAAATAAATGCATTTATTTACCTGGGAATTCTATGTACCATGATTATTTTTTAAATATGATCTTGGTGGATTTTTCTGCTTCATCACATACAAATATGCCTTATTTTTCTATCAAAACCAAAATAATCCAATACAAAGAACACCACAGCAGATAGGGCGTTTGCCTTACAAGCGGCCTACATGGCCGGCCTGAGTTCAATTCCTCTGCCCCTCTCAGAGAGCCCAGCAAGCTACCGAGAGTATTCGATATGCCAGACACAGTAACAACAAAGTCTCCAATGGAGACGTTACTGGGCCCGCTCGAGCAAATCGACGATCAACAGGAGGGCCTTTACCTTTACCTTTACCTTGGTTTTGCTAATGTATGCATTGTTGTGATGCACATTTGCACTGTAGCACTGTTATCTAGCTGTTCATCGATTTGCTTGAGCGGGCACCAGTAGCGTCTCCATTGTGAGACTTCTTGTTACTGTGTTTGGCACATCGGATATGTCATGGGGAGCTTGCCAGGATCTGCCATGCAGGCGGGCAACTCTGTAGCTTGCCAAGCTCTCCCAGAGGGATGGAGGAATCGAACCCGGGTCGGCTGCGTGCAAGGGAAATGCCATATCCACTGTACTATTGCTCCAGCATTTAAAGATGCACATTTGAGCCTCTTTAAATAAATGTAACTTAATAGACTTATTTTAAAGCCTTATATACAACATATATAATATATATAATATATGATATAAAACATATTTATATTATTTTCAGAGTTCATTTATGACTTCCAGTTGCCCATTGACAATTAGAGGCAATTTTTTTGCCAGCTTTTCCAATTTTTCAATATAATTCACCAATTTAGAAGCAGACAACTTAATTCTGAAGGTCTGCTTCATCCTCTTGATGATAGAATTTCCTTTGAGTAACTTGCTCTAGCTTTTACTTCAGACTATTCCAGGCATCCACTTGTCAACATCTGCCCCCTAACTGCACTGCCTTGAAATGTGATTAAGAAGCATGCTACTCGGGCACCTGTGATACTTTGATTTGTAATAAAAGATACATATTTACTCTTCCTTCCCTGTTCTGGAACTGAATTCCTCAAATGGAATTTACTAAGAAGAGATGAAAGTAGTAGAAATATTGTCTTTTGCTAATGAGGGGACTTTTGGGGTTGCTTCATGAAGGGGATAAAGTCTGGAAATTAGTTTCAGCCATCAATGGTCCATGAATTAATCAACTACAAGGATTAAGTTTACAAAGTTTATGGATTAGTGAACATGTGGAGATTGAGGGAAACAGTGGGAAGCAGGAAGCCTAAAGAGGGTATTGGAACTCTGTCCTTTTTCCTTTTGATGGTAGTGGGAAAAAAAAAACCTTCGGTATCCTACATGCAAAGTATGTACTCGACTCTTGAACTATCCTCAGAATCTGAACATTGTGTCATTTTCCCTTGTGTGTTTCTTTCTTTATGTTATTTTCCTTATACATTTCTTCCCCCTGGTTTTTCCTGCTTATATTTCTTTTTCTTTTATAATAATGAGTATTCTTTTTGAATATAATGAGATCACACCAGTGATCTCATAAAGAAATGCCCTGAGTTCTGTAAGCCATTCTAGCAAACCAAGGAGGAGACACTGGAGCCTCTCACCTTTGGCTGGTTAACTAGAATTACAGGTGACAACCTGGATGTTCTTCACATCTGAAGTGAGGGATGGTTGTGGAGGATATTAGTGTAGTGATACTTATGTACTCTTTTAGGACTGAGCTCTTAATCTATGGGATCTGATGCTATCTCCAGGTCCAAATTAAACTGAATTATAGGATACACAGTCCAACTGAACTGAATTATAGGATGCACAACTGGGGTTGAAGAACTGGTAATATGAGGGAAACATGTCACACATATGGAATCTTTATCACTGAATCTTACCAAGTGTTTTCTAAATGAAAACTTGACATGAATGTTACAGAGCATGAGATTTATATGGCTCTTAGAGAACAGGTTGGATTTTAAAAGTCATGACAAAGTCCACAAGGGAGGACTAAATAATTTTCCAGATCTTTTGTTATGCAAGTGTTTTGTCACAAGACAAGAAGTGTAGCAAGATTACTGTGAGCACCACATTAGTACCCAGAGGGCAGTTTAATGTGAATTAAATTGCAATCAATATTCTCAGGCCGGGCAATCTGTCTGCATGGTTACAGAGGAACTGTGAAAATACTCTAGCAACTAGAAGTAGAGGTTCAGAGGCACTGGTGAGAAACTTGCATAGTTGGGGTTTCTTGGGAAGATTCAGATGCTGAGTTAAATATTCCGTGAAGAATCATGATTTTTAGTGATGAAAGAGAAGAGATAGAACAAAAACACCCTACTAAAATATGAAAGAGCTTAAAGACTTGACAACAGTGGCAATTCTTTCTGCCAGTGCTGTAGAATAATTTATAAACCACACAGCAATTCAGAACAGCTAACAATTACTGGATGATGAATACATACTTGGAAATGTCACTGTTTCTACAATAACATAATGATATCCAATTAACTAATTCTAGATTATTCCTATGTCTGAGGGTTTGAGAAGATAAAATCAATTAAAAATTCATTGGTATCGGCTGGAGCGATAGCACAGCAGGTAGGGCGTTTGCCTTGCAAGTGGCCAACATGGCCGACTTGAGTTCGATTCCTTCGCCCCTCTCGGAGAGCCCGGCAAGCTACCGAGAGCATCTCGCCTGCATGGCAAAGCCTGGCAAGCTGCCCATGATGTATTTGATATGCCAAACACAGTAACAATTGTCACAATGGAGATGTTACTGGCCCCGGTAGAGCAAATTGATGAACAATGGGAGGACAGTGACAGTGACATTCATTGGTATAATCCTGACTTGTTGAAGAGCCCAGAGGTATACTAAGTAAGAACCTCTTGTATTTGAGGAAAACATAGTATCTATGCGACCACTGATGAATTGGTTTGGGTTTTGTACTCATCTAGTATGGTGGAAAGAATATTGTGACACCACCCCCAGAGGTATATTGGATCTAATCTTCAGAATCTATTGCCTCTCATGGCAAATGAGAATTTGCAAATATACTTAGGTTAAAGACCTAGAGGTAGAAAGGTTATTTTGGATTATCTGGGTGGGTCTAAGTAATTACAAGAGCCCTTACAAACTAAAGCCTGAAGTCAGTGAATCAGAGATGGAGATGTTACAAGAATAGAAACAGAAGTTGGAGAAATTTGAAGAAGTCATAAGCCAAGAAATACATATCCTTCCAGAAGCTGGGAAAGGGATGTTTCCCTAGAGCGTTGAGGAGGAGCACAATCTTGCCAGCACCTCAATTTTAACTCATAGAGACCCATTTTGGACTTTCTATCTCTAGAACTATGATAATAAGACATTAAATTTTATACAGAAGTACAAAACAAATATACCTATACAGAAGTATAAAACAAAGATACCAAAATATTTTTTCTATTATTTTCTTCATTTACTTGCTTCATAAACTTAGTAAGACCTGTAACTGGCATAAGAAAAAGATGCCACAGAAATCTAAATGAGAGGTAGTTCTGTTAGCCTAGAACTCTCTTTGGTTATTTTCATATCAGATTTGCCATTTGTCTTCACAAAGTACTCTTTAGAAAACTCTCTTTCACTGATTTCAAGGAAATATAAATATTTTAAGCACAGTAAACTAAAAATTTTAGGATTTCAAAGATTTTTATTTTAATATTGTGAAAAATTCTTTGGGGATTTACCTCTAATTTCCACATCTTTGGGAACTGTCCCTTGATTCACATTTACTAAATTTAATTCTTCCTTCTAGCAATGTGAATTACAAGAAGAAAGAGCCAAGACAAATTGGTGACCCAAACTGAACCAACTATTTCACTTGGGAATCTAAAGACTGAACTGCAAGATTCAGAGTCTGGGAACTGGACACAGAAGTATTTTAATGTCAGAAATCTAAAAAGACTATCCATAAGTTTCATAGCTGAATGTTTAACACTTGTGAATCTAACTCTTTTTTTGCATCCCTAAGTGGATCACTATGAGATAATAATACCCTAGGTGGCAAAAGGATTTGTATAAATGGTGGCACTCCCTGCATTCACACTCTTCCCAAGGTGATTTGCAATTTTGAATAATATATTCTCAGTGATTTCCAAGTCAACTCAATCATTTGTCAACTGTGACTGCTTGCAAGTGTCCTCGGTTTTTTTTTAAAATTTTTTTTTCTTTTTGGGTCACACCCGGAGATGCTCAGGGGTCACTCCTGGCTTTGCACTCAGGAATTACTCCTGGCGGTGCTCAGGGGACCAGATGGGATGTTGGAAATCGAACCTGGGTCGGCCGCGTGCAAGGCAAATGCCTTACCCACTGTGCTATCACTCCAGCCTGGCGATAGCACAGCGGTAGGGTGTTTGCCTCACAAGCGGCCAACATGGCCCACTTGAGTTTGATTCCTCGACCCCTCTTGGAGAGCCCAGCAAGCTACTGAGAGTATCTTGCACACAAGGCAGAGCCTGGCAAGCTACCCGTGACGCATTCAATATGCCAAATACAGTAACAAGTCACATGATGGAGACGTTACTGGGCCCGTTCGAGCAAATTGATGAACACCGGGAGGACCGTGACCATGACCATTCTCAGTGATGAAATATATTGGACTATTTTTGTACCTGGGAAGGCCTGGTGACTTGCATTGAACACTGGAACATGGTAGAATTCTGTGTAAGCTTCCTTGTGTCTTCTCTCCCTCTCCCATCCTCTGTCTCTCTCCTGCCCCTGATTTAAATGAGAACAAACTTAGGTTGGCCTACAGGATAATTAAGGAAATAGTAAATGACTGGAAGCTGCTGAACCTGAGAGTTGGTCCATAGAATTGAGTTTACCAAAGAGGGTGGGAGGGTGGAAGGGAGGGGACCTTGGAACACTGGTAGAGGGAAGTGGACGCTCTGGTGGTGGGTGTGGATTTTAATTTTGTATTCGTAAAGCAGCGGTAGGGCATTTGCCTTGCACACAGCCAACATGGCCGACCCGAGTTCGATTCCTCCGCCCCGCTCGGAGAGCCCGACAAGCTACCGAGAGTATCTCACGCACACGGCAGGGCCTGGCAAGCTCCCTGTGATGTATTCGATATGCCAAACACAGTAACAACAAAATCTCCCATGGAGACGTTACTGGGCCCACTCGAGCAAATCGATGAACAACGGGAGGGCCTTTACCTTTACCTTACCTTTACCTTACTAATATTAACAGTATTGTAATCATGGTACCTCACAATTTTTAAAATTATGCCAAATATAGTTATTTGCATTAAATCTGGGAGTTATAATCTAGAGGCCAGGGTAATCTAGGTACTCCCCCTTTAATACATTGCTTTCCTTTGTCCTGTTATTCTATATACCACAGGTAATTGACGTTATCTAGTATTTGTAATTCTTCTTCTGACTTGCTTAATTTAGCATAGTATCCTACGTTTCCATCCAAGTTAGAAAATCCTTGACTCTAGATTGTAGAAATAAGAAGGGTAGGGAAAGAAAGAAATAGAGGGGGAAAAATAAGAAGAGACAAATAGGAGTTAACAGGGCCTGGACACATTGGTGGTGTAGAAATGTGCTATGAGTACATATGTAAACTACATAGCTAAAAATACTGCAAACAGAAGACCTAAGCTGCAATAATCAAACTTAAAAACATACATGTTAAGGAGTCAGGCTGGGGAATGAGAGGGATCCTGGGGACATTAGTGGAGGGAATTTGATACTGGTCATGGGATTGGTGTTGGAATATTGTTTATCTAAAATTCTGTTATGAACAACTTGTTTACTTTTATTGTGGGGTGTGGAGGAAATATCCTAGCTCTGTTCAGGGCTTACGCCTGTGTCTGTGCTCAGAGATCACTTCTGGTGGAGCTGAGGGAACCATATAGGATGCCAGGAATCGAATCTGAGTCAGCAGTGTACAAAGCAAGTGCACTACCCACTACCTCTCCAGCCCCTATTATGAACATCTTTGCAAATCACAGTGGGCCTTAATTTAAAAAATTAAAGAAATATGAAGTGGACCAAGGAAAGTCTCTTCAACAAGTAGTGCTGGAAAAACTGGGGAGCTACATGCAAAAAAAATTAAAATGAAACAAAAAGCACAAAATTTGGAGTCATTTGTTTGTAGTTGGAGTCAAACGGTTCAGAGTCTGAGAAAAATATTCTGAAGAATGTAGAATAAAGAGGAAGCCCAGACAGAATACGAGGGTTTCCTGATCCCTCCATACTGAGGGAGATGGAAGGTATGAAGAGAGGTCAGTGAGGCATGAGGAAAACCAAGAAGAGCTTGCTACCAATAAATTCCTTTCTTTTTTCTTTAGCTCAGCTTGAGCTGTGGTTTTTGTTGTTGTTGTTGTTATGTAATGGGATGATACATGGGGATTTTAAAGAGAGACTTTTTATTTCTGAAAATGATTCTTGTTGCTCTGTGGCTCTCCACAGACTGGATCATGAGTATCCCCAGTTCCACAGGGTGGATAGAAACAGAGACAAAGACTTCCACAGATTTGATGAAGAATTTTTTTTTTAATTCTGGCATGCACAGTAGTGTAGAACTTAAGCATTTTTATATATGAGCTCTGATTGTGAGAGAAGTGGTACAGATTTTATTTCTGAAATAACTCAAGTGAAAAATGAGTCAAAGTTTAGGAGCTGGAGTAAAACAAAGTCATATAGGAAATGAGATGGACAAGGATAAAGGACAAAGTTTTGTTCCACAGGTGGAAGGTCAGATCTCTTCCTGGTTGGGAAGGAGGGTGGGGAATGAGTGTCAAAAGTCCAGGTCTGCTCCTGGGCTGCTCCTCTATTTTCTCTCTATTCTCCCTCCTGCCCTAGCCTGGGCCGAAAATCTTCTGAGATGTAGATCAATGGAACAAAGTTGAATGTCCTGACACATACCCTCAAACATATGATCACCTAATCTTTGATAAAGGAGTAAGAAATATGAAGTGGACCAAGGAAAGCCTCTTCAACAAGTAGCGCTGGGAAAACTGGGGAGCGACATGCAAAAACAAACAAACAAACAAAAAACTCAGA
The DNA here is from genome assembly GCF_029834395.1 of Sorex fumeus. Classification (NCBI taxonomy): domain Eukaryota; kingdom Metazoa; phylum Chordata; class Mammalia; order Eulipotyphla; family Soricidae; genus Sorex; species Sorex fumeus. The sequence goes on from NW_026606155.1 coordinate 36,712,134, forward strand.
CCTCTTTCTAATGTCAGGTACAAAAGTCAGATGAAAATGAACTAAAGACCTCAATATCATACCTGAATCCATGAATACATCGAGGAAAATGTAGGCAGAACCCTCCATGACATTGAAGCTAAAGACTTCTTCAAAAATAAAACACCACTGAACAAGCAAGTAGAAGCCAAGATAAACAAATGGAACAGCATTAAATGAAGAAGCTTCTGCACCTCTAAAGAAACAGTGACCATCACACAAAGACAGCCCATAGATTGGGAAAAATTATTGATCCAAAAATTATTGACCCATCTGATAAAAAGAGTTAATATCCAAGATATACAAGGCACTAGGGAACTAGTTGAACTTTACAAGAAAAAAATATCCAATCCCATCAAAAAATGGGGAGAAAAAATGCAGAGAAACTTCCTCTAAGAAGAAATCAAATGGTCAAAAGACACAGGAAAAAATGCTCTACATTGTTAATCAACAGGGAGATGCAAATCAAAACAACAATGAGATATCATCTCATACCATAGAGTCTGGACACATCAAAAGAACAAAAGAAACCGGTGCTGGTATGGATATGGGGTTAAAGGGATTCTCTTTCATTGTTGGTGGGAATGCCAAATTTGTTGGTGGTCCAGCCTTTTTGGAAAACAATATGGGCATTCCTCACAAAAGCCAAGAAATTGAGCTCCCATCTGACCCAGAAATACCACTTCTGGAAATATACTCAGGGCACCCAAAAACACGCAGCAGAAACGCCATCTGCACTTCTATGTTCATTGCAGCACTATTCACAATAGCAAGAATATGGAAACAACCTGAGTGCCTGAGAACAGAAGACTGGTTAAAGAAACATTGTACATCTAAGCAGTAGAATACTATGCAGCTGTTAAGAAAAAATGAAGTCATGAAGTTCTCTTATAAACTTATGGACATGGAAAGTGTCATGCTGAGTGAAATGAGTCAGAGGAGAGGGACAGACATAGAAGGATTTCACTTATTTGTGAGATGTGAAAAAAAACCCATAACCTGAGACTAATATGAAAGAACAGTAGAAACAGGAGCCAGGAGGAATGGTCCACAATTGGAAGCCTGTTTCATGTGCTGGGGAAGAAGGCAGTTTGGATAGAGAAGTGACACTGTTAAAAAGATAGTTGGAAATGATCACTCTGGATAAGAATGAAGTAGGTAACGGACCAAACATGATAATCTCTCAGTATCTGCATTATAAACCATAATAATCTCTCAGTATCTGTATTGCAAACCATAATGCCCAAAGAGGGAAAGAGATACAGAGATACATAGAGAAAGAGACAGAGACAGAGACAGAGAAGAAAAGTTCCTGCCACAGAGGCAGGCAGAGGGAGTTGAAGGGTTGTGGTGGGAGGGAAACTGGGGACATTGGTGGTGGGAAATGTACACTGGCAGAGAGATGGGTGTTGGAATATCGTATGACTGAAGCCTGATTATGAAAAGTCTTGTAACAGTATCTCACAGTGATTCTATAAAAAAAATTAAATTAAATTTAAAAATATGTCCTGTGGGGAGCCTGGAGAGATAGTAAAATAGGTAGGGCACTTGCCTTGTATGTTGCTGACCTGAGTTCATCCCCAGGCATCTCAAATAGTCACTAAGCCCACCAGGAGAGATTCCTGAGTACAGAATCAGGAGTAGCTCCTGAACATTGCCAGTATGGTACCAAAATCAAACAAATAAAATAGTTCTGTAGGAATTCAGTGAATTGAGACTCCCAGAAAGGTTAAAAAATTCCCATTAGTGTTAATCTTGTTTGTCTGAAGAATACTTCTTGTAAACATGTTTTATAGCCTTGGGCATTAGGGAGGTAGGGGGTTGGAGAACCACTTGCTGTAATAAATTCTCTTTACTTTCCACCACTGAAGAAAATGAAAATCTACTTTCTGATGAGAAAAGTCAAATTGCACTAAACAGACATTTTCTAAATACCTAGAAATCTTCAGAACAAATAATGATCCTGGAGATTCAACATAGAGATTACGGTAGCCTCTGCCAATTATCCTCAGGAACACTGGCAACTCTACCATGGGGGGCAATATTTCTTAACCCAAAGGAAAAAGTATCAAATCATCATAAATTTTTTTATGTATACCTATGAGAATATTAGAGAAATAACAGGTGAAGGACTGTCCACAAAAGCTGACTATGGCTGTTATGTCTATAGCAAATGCGCTAAACCCATCAGACTTTGCAGAAACATCATCTGATTTTTTAATGCTTGAGGAGGTCGGCACATTTCACCTGACTAGAGAGCAAATATTTAAGGTTTTGTGAGCCACTAGGTCTCTGCTTCAACTACTCAATTCAGCTGTTGTAGCACATAAGTGTTAGTTCTCTATTGAGTGATCAGTTGGGAGTGCAGAGATAAGCAATGGAAGGCCAAAGCTCACTCATGCCATTTGATACTGATTGGTGTTTGCAGCCCCCTTTATTGGATTAATAATCAAAACATCTAACATGCCTCAGAGTACATAAGAACAAAATATATATTATTTTGTATTTTACATATAAACATTTTACAAAAACACCTTACATATTATTTTGTAGCCTAATGATGCACAAAGTTCTTGATTTACCTCCTTGTATCCTTGTAAATCTTTACATCCCACTTCCCATATATTCCACATCAAAATCTATTCACGCTTTCACAATAGCCCAATAAGGTATTTGTTTAACTTTCATCCAATCATAGCACAGTTAACCTATAACAGAAAGTGGCTGCATTGGGACATGCTGACCCCAACCCAGTTCATTCAGAGTTCCTAGTTGTCTGCAGCTATGACATGGCCTTGTTTGCAAGGCAGTGTTTCTGGAATGTCCTCATAACTCTGGTCAGGCTTCAACACAAAAGCAGTCATAAATATTATGAAACAAACCAGTCTGGCTATACTATATATATATTTTTTAACAAACCAGATATGGGACTATTCTGGTTCATGCTTTGCCAACCCCTGTTCTAGGATATCCAAGAATACTCTTCTATATAAAAATGAGTGTATTTTCCAAAGAAATCTCTCTTTCACTTTCTCAATATTCCAAGTAATAACCTTCATATGTTATTCCAGTAAAAAAGATACACAAAATCTCATCCTTTTGCTTTCAGCTTTCTGAATCAAGGTGATATATACTCACAGAAAAGGAATTTTAGTGCCATTTTTGTCATTTCTTACGTGTTAAGGTTTTATATCAAAGCAGAACACAGGAACTAAAGAGAACAGTGTTTATGGGCAAGGCCACGGTTCTAACTTAACTGTTTCCAAAAGTATAAGATCATTCCAGATCATTACAAACCAAATAACCCAACTAGGACAGGTGATGGCTAATGCAACTAAATGGTCCTCAGCAAAATAAATTGACCAAGACTAACAGAGCAAGCTCTCAATGTTAATATTGAGTAACTAGTAGGAGGTTTATAGAAAGAAAAGGGTAAGAGGACTATTTGGGACAACTAAAGAAATGAATTTGTTTTCTTGTTTTGAGTCCGTACCTCAGTCCTTTGACCTATCTCTCCCATTTCACAAAGATGAAATTCTTTCTAGACTTTTGAGGTAAAGTTTTGAAGTCAGGGTTGAGGTCCGTAGAGCTTGTTGAGATCAGGCTTTAGCTGGTGAACTATAGCCAGATAGTCCCATTTAATGGAAAATTTTTCTTGTTTTTTAGTAAATCACCTGTAGCACTGTAGCATTGTGCTCCCGTTGTTCATCGATTTGCTCCAGGGGACACCAGTTACGTCTCACAACAAATTGTGAGACTTGTTGTTACTGTTTTTGGCATATTGGATATGCCACAGTAGCTTGCCAACTCTACCGTCTGGGTGAGATAGTCTCAGTAACTTGCTGGACTCTCAAAGAGTGGTGGAGGAATCGAACCCGGGTCGGCCATGTGTAAGGCAAATGCCGTACCCGCTGTGCTATCGCTCCAGCCTGGTAAATGATCTAAAAAACAAAACAAAACAAAAACAAAAACTCAACCTTAAAGTAATTGTATTTGAAGTTTTCAGAGTATGAAAACATTTTGATCACCAGTATTTAAGTGATTACTATGTTGTGGTCTTTGTACTGTATTTAGTATTAATTATTACTATACCCAATTTAGGTGAAGGAAACAATATGTTTTTAGACTATGTCTCTGTCACTGTCACTGTCCTCCCATTTTTTATCGATTTGCTCGAGCGGGCCCAGTAATGTCTCCATTGTGACACTTGTTACTGTGTTTGGCATATCAAATACGTCATGGGTAGCTTGCCAGGCTTTGCCGTGAGGGTGAGATATTCTCCATAGACTACGCATTTATTCTAATACATAGATTATACTATATAGAATACTAATGCATAGACCACTCAAAATATGTAATTGATTTTTCCAAGGACACAGGAATTATGAGCAGGGCCAGGATATATTGCTGAGTCTGTCTGACTTGAAAGACATAGTCTCATGTTATATATTTCCCTCCTCACTTCTTGTTGATGGCTAACTTTTCAGGTCACAAAGAATTCTGCAGATAGTCTAAACTGATGTAACTAAGTTTTGATTCTCAAAAATGAAATACATGTGAAAAGAAAGTATTTATTATGCTTAATATTTTATTAAATTAATTAGTTTTCATAAAAGTGAGGACAAAATATTTCAGGGACAGCGCAGTGATGAAATGAAGATAAACTGCCTAATGATGGAGAAAGACTCTCAGACACAAATAAAGAAAAACCTGAAAAAATGGTGTTTTTGTGCAATGATTTTTTTTTTATGGTCTACATGTCCCCCACCCCCTGCTATTATATACCCAACTAGACTCCCAAAGGAGCATTCATATCTTTCCAGGGAATCACACCTGATTCTCTGGGATTTCTCCTGACTGTGCTCAAAGATCACTCCGGTATATGCTCAAGGGATACCTTATATGTTGCCAGGGATTAAACTCAGGTGGGCCAAGTACATGGCAAATGCTTTACTTGCCATACTTTTTTTTAGTCCCCACAATCATCTTCATAATCAGTTATTTTTTCCTTCCTTCCTATGTTTTCTTCCTTCCTTTCAGTAAGAACATATGACTAGTTTTCACCTCACAAATTTAAGAAGCTGAGTGTTGTTGCACCCATTCTTTGAGATTGTTTTCAGCTCTGGCAGGTATGTCCAGATTCTTTCTTTCTATCATAGAGTTTAAACCTATCTATGTAACAATGAGATTTGAACTCAGATTCTTTCTAATTTGGTTTTAATTATTTTCTCCTATGGTTTGCTCAGTGGATGCCACCATTCCCCTCCCCCCAACTATCTTCTGTCTCATGGTCTATTGCAAAATTTGCTAGCAGAGAAGGGAGCACCTCAAAACGACATCTTCTTCCTTACTAGTTAAAAATCTTTAGACTTTGTATATATTTATTTAATTTATTTTTGGGGGCTGAAGAGAGCCAAATAGAGGAAGTGCACAGAATGACAGCTCCCTCTGGACTCTCAACTTCAGCTGCCTCTCCTTGTTTAATTGAAATCTCTCTCTCTCTCTCTCTCTCTCTCTCTCTCTCTCTCTCTCTCTCTCTCTCTCTTTTCATTCTGAGGTTTCGCATCCAGAAAGCCATCCAGAATTGAATTGATTTTGAAATACTTTCACGCATATGCCAGGACCCAAGACTCCTAGGAGTTAAACTGTCTGCAGATCATTTAGACCACCCACCGGCAATTGATGCTCAGTCTGTGGAAACTCCCCAGAAATGCAAAAGCCTGTCTCACTATCTCTCCAAATAGTGCCCAAGAGGCTTTGCTCCTCTTAAGAACTGCTGAGCTAGACAGGAATTTTACTCCTCTGGCTCACTGTCACTTGCAGGTGGGAGGGAGAGGAAAATTAAGAACCAAATTCCATTCCTAGTGAATAAATGTTGGACCTAGGAGACCAGTAGATCTAAAAAAGGGAAGGGAATTTGGGGTTTCACATATTTAGGCACCATGATTTTATTCATATGATATTTTTCCCAACACATAGGTTCCCTTTTCCAGAAGGACCATCAAATAATACAAAATCAGAAAACTTCCATACTGTGCAAATACAAAATCAGAAAACTTCCATACTGTGATTTCAGATCTTGTCTACGGGTCTTTAAAGTGATACTGCTTGTGATAAATCTATTTTTGATAAACAAAAAAAATCTATCACCTATTTTATTGCTATAAAAGTTTATAACTATACCGAAAAGAGTAAATCCACTCTTAAATATTTGGTACTGCAAGAGCAGATATGGTGCTTGTCTCTCTTGCACATGAACGATCCTGGTTTTGATCTCCAGCAACCCAAATGCCACCCCCAGCCCACACCAGGAGTAAGATCTGAGCACTACCAGATGTTCCCTGAAAACAAAACAAAATAAATAAAACAACAGAAAAATGGCACTAATCATAGTATTCAAAAGAAACAAGTGTGAAAGGCAGAATTTTAAGAATGAATCCCCCTCAAAACCTTCACTTTGTATAATTCCTCCCCTATTATTATGGGTTCCACTCCTATGATCATGTCAATTTGTGTACTGCAAAAGGGAGTTCACAGATGCACCTAAGGTTAACTAGTCATTTGACGTTAAAATATGGAAATGAACTGGATGGAATAGGTCTAACTATATGATGGCTTTGTTTTTTTTTTTCCTTTGTTTTGTTTGGGGGCCATATTTGAAGATACTCAGAAGATATTCCTGGCTCTACGCTCATGAGTCACTCCAGCAGACTCAAGGAACAATGCAGTGTCAGGGTCTGAACCTGGGTCTCTGACATGCAAAGCATGTTCTTGAGCCCATTGAACCATCGTCCTGACTGTGCATGCATGATCACTTTTAAAGCAGACTTCTCTCACTGGTGATAAAAAAAGTAGTCAGCAAGGTTACAAGATCAAGAGCAATGACATTCCACTGCTCTTTTGGATATAGAGGGACCACATGTGGAAGAGTGTGGTCTAAACCTCTAAAGTACAGAGAGGACCCAGCTGGCAGCTAGCAGGGAATTGGATTCTGTCTCTTGCTTGAATGGGCCTGGAGTACATTCTTCCCCAAGGACCTTCAGATAAGACCCAAGCCAGCAACGACTTCTGACCTACATAACTGGGTGCTAACAAATGACTGTTGTTTTTAGACCACTTAATCTGTTTGCGGCAGTTGGAAAATTGGTTTGCAGCAGTCAGAACAAATATATAATGAGATGAAGGGGATCACATCCTGTTCAAAAGAGCCCCAAGGCATTCAGAGTAATAAGCGCTTCCCTGAATCAGATATCCTCCTGGAGACGACTTGTGCTGAGAGAACTGTTCAAGCAATGTGTTCATTCTGAAGCAACAGCAATTCTGTTCCTTTGTGGCCACATTCCATGTGCTGTTTCTGACTATGCTCCTTGGTCACGCCACAGCCATGTTGGCAGGAGACAAGGAGAGTGGTGGGTCTCCTTGACCAGCCCAGCCTAGTGCAGAAAGCAGGTTACCTGCCTTTATCTCTCATGCATACTTCTGCCTGCAGGAAGTGAAGACCTCGATTCTGTGAGTTCTTGAATCTCACTCTTGCCACACCATTAGTCAACTGAGACTGGCTCTTCCAGTTCCACTGAACATGCTGCCCATCTTCCTCATGGTCTTTGGGCCCAGTTTCCTCCCGTGTGTGAGGAAGCTGAAACCAGGATGCTCAGAGAGGACTTTCCCAGAGATCCGAGATGACATAGAAGAGTTGTACCTGGGACTCCTAGGTGGTGGGAAGAAGTGGGTGGGTGAGTCAAGTATCCAAAGAGAAAAACAGCAGCAACTATAACACCAGAAGTCAACGACTAGGAGCTAGGAAATTGCTTTTGGGTGGAGAAGAATTACACAGATGGATTTATTATATTCATTTTTTTGAGAAGAATCCTATATTTTTAAATATTTGATACATCCCATAGGATTTGGCACTTTGATCCATTTAATTGCTTTGAAATATTAACCATTTGAATTTCTTTTACTTTCAGTCTTACTGGGATGAATTCACTTGCAATATTGAAATCCATTCTCTCTTGACGTTTGTCTAAATTAATTTAATTAATTTATTCCAGGGGCATTTCAAATAGTGCTCAAAACGTCCGGAGTCCTCCTTCCAAAAAGGCCAGGCTAACAATTTAGTGTTTCGGCCCCTCTGAAAATTATAAGAGCACTCTTGTGGTAGAAGTCATGGATAATCTTCTCCATTGCCTTTCTGGAAGATGTGATATATCCATCAGGACGTTGGAGAGCAGTCATCTTGGTCTTGTAGTTGGCGAAGGACAGGCAGGTGTTTTGAATACTTTTCCCGGCTTCTGCCGCATCTACCAGCACTTCTGCTCTTCTCTCTTTGAGGTCTTCCTTGATCGCATCTCTGCACTGCTTTGCGAGCTCAGAAGTTCGCTTGCGGTTGCCTGAGGCATGCGCCAAACCACGTTGGTGAAGAAGCTCAAGAGTTTTCGAAGACAGGCATTTTTTTTTGGGGCTATCTCTCTCTTGGCGTTCCTCGCACAATCATGGAGGTGCTGACCCAGTCGATCGTATTCCTCGTCAATGTTGTCAACAATGGCATCTTCCCATGTTGCCGCAATTGTGCCAAAGAGCTCCCAGTTGGTGGTCGTTCTGGGAGTCCTCTTCTTAAACTTTGCAGCCCTTTCTCCCTGCTCTGTGAAGTAGAATTTTGCACGAAGGAGACAGTGGTCCGATCTCGTTTGGAATTTTGGGACAACAGCAACATCGGTCAGGCAAAACTGTCGATTGAATATGATGTGGTCTATTTCGTTGTGGAATCGTCCACTGGGAGACTTCCATGTCCAACGTTTAGACTCAGCCTTCTGGAACTGTGAGTTACCATGGATGGTCTTGGTCAACATGATGAACTCAGACAGTCTCTCACCCTGTTTATTCCATTCTGGGCCATGGATCCCGAAGTGAAGTTCTTTGGCTGATCTTCTCGGTCCTATCTTGGCATTAAGATCACCCACAATGATCTTGTAGAAGTTATGGTCTTCTTTATAGAACTTCTCCAACTCCATGTAGAACTTCTCAATTTCTCCTTCATCATAATTGGATGTTGGTGCAAAGACAACGAAGATAGAAACTGCTGGCAGTGAGCCACATCTATTCAAATGTAAAAGTCCGATTGGGGTTGTTAGGCATTCGAATGAATCAATGCTCATGGCCAAGTTTGTGTTGACAAGGGCACAGATGCCTCCGACACCTCTTTTATCGCATGTTCCGAGGAACAATTCTTCTCCATTGTCGAAAACGGCGTGATGAGATTGGTGCCTTCTTGTCTCCGTCAGACCAATGATGTCGTACTTGGTCTTTCGCGCTTGTACCATCAGGTCCTCAATGGATGCATCTGATGCTAGCGTATGTGCATTGAAAGTACAGATGATCATTTTTGTCTTCCTTCGTTGTGGCAGCCTAGTTTGGCCTTGAGATTTTATCGGCCTCTCCTTTCTCATCCTTCTCAATGCTGCCATATTGGTGAGGCCTTCAAGGTCAAGGGAATGACACCCATTGTAATTACTGGTTTTGGCATATCGAATACACAGTGGATAGCTTGTGAGGCTCTGCCTTGTGGGCGGAATACTCTCAGTAGCATGCCAGGCTTCTATGCAAATCTCTTCAATAGCCATGTCCACCTGCCGACATACCAAACTCCACAGGATGGATATGTCATTCCCAATATTCTCCCTTTCGAAATCTGACATGCCATTTCGTCAGTAAAGAAACAAACAGCACCCAGCCCAGACAAGGTCAGACCTGAACACCTGAAGAACCTGCCGTCAGTACTCATCAATACGCTGGCTCGGCTCTTCACATAGTACCTGTCTGAATGCAAGGTTCCGTCCCAATGGAAAACCAGCAGGACTACTACTGTACAAGAAGGGAGACATCCATGACATTGGCAACTATCGCCCAATCTGCCTATTGTTGGTCATCTACAAGTTCTTCACTCGAGTCATCTGGAATAGGATTGGCAGAACACTAGATGAAGTACAACCATGCGAGCAAGCCAGGTTCAGCAAAGGATTCAGCACCATCAACCATATCCACACAATAACCAAGCTCATTGACGTTTCTCAGGAGTTCAAGATGCCGCTCTGTCTAACGTTCATTGATTTAAAAAAGGCCTTTGATTCTGCTGAGACCGAAGTGGTCATTGAAGCCCTAGCCAATCAGGGCATTCAAACTCAATACATCAAGATCCTCCGCGAGGTGTATTACGGATTTACCACCAGGATCTCACCATTCTACAAAGAAGTAATCATTGATGTCAAGAGAGGGGTTTGGCAGGGTGATACCATTTCACCGAAACTCTTCAATGCCACCCTCAAGAACATCATGTGACGACTGGAATGGGAAGGAATGGGAGTGAAGATTGATGGTTGGCAACAAAACCCCTCCGCTTTGCTGATGACATTGTTTTAATAACACCAAACATTAGCCAAGCGGCACAAATGCTGGCCGACTTCGACCGTGAGTGTGGAAAGGTCAGACTACAGCTGAATCTTACGAAGACAATGTTTATGAGAAACAGCCTCATTCCTGACGCCCCATTTGCTCTCAACGGAACGACCATCTCCGAATGCAATAGCTATGTGTACCTAGGTCGAGAAGTCAACATGACAAATGACCTGGCACCTGAGCTGCGCAGGCGGAAGAGAGTGGCTTGGAACGCCTTCAAGAGTGTCGAAGAAATAGCTAAGAGGACAAAGAACCTCTGGCTCTGGGCACTTCTCTTTGATTCCACTGTTCTTCCTACCTTAACATATGCCTCAGAGACCTGGGCCCTACGCAAACAAGGTCAGGATGAGAACGTTATTCGGGTCTCCCAAAGAGGAATTGAAAGAGCTATGCTTGGAATATCACGTTTCACTCAAATGAGAGAAAGAATCCGGAGTTCCAACCTCCATCGACGATCAAGAATCAAGGATGCTGTCATGTTTGTCAAGGTGTCAAAAATCAGATGGGCTGACCACGTAATAAGATTTAGAGACGACTGCTGAACTAGAGCTATTACCGACTAGATTCCACAGGATGTCAAAAGACCGCATGGCTGCCCACCTACCAGATGGTCAGACTTCTTCATCAAGATCATGAATGATCGGTTTGAGGCTCTTCGTGTTCCTAGAGTGAACAGATGCCATTGGGCTACACTAGCACGTGACAGGGACAAATGGAGACGTTAGTGGCGCCCGCTTGAGCAAATCAAGTCAAGTGATCAAGTGATCAAGTGACCCTTATGGTGTGTAGCACATGTGAAAGATATAAAGACATCAGAAAAGGGAAATACTAGATTCAGAACTGGTTGGGCTCTAGGTGAGAGGTGTTGGGTTAATCAAATATATTGCAATAGGGATAGTCTCACCAAGAAAATATTCAGATGCTTTAGAAGGTAATGTGTTTGCCTTGCACACAAGCTAACCTTGGTTCAAATTCTGGTACCGCATATGGTCTCTCAAGCACCACTAGACTTAATCCTTCAGAACAGAGCCAGAAATAAGCCCTGAGCATTCTTGGGTATGACCCAAAAACCAAAACAGGAAAAAGGTGAAGTCTTGTGTAACAAGCTAACCTTCTTCTAAAAATTATCTGGCTAGTCACAGGGCTCCAGAAGCTAAAAAGTGTTAGTCCTTGGGTGATTCAAAGCTAGAATCTTGGCAGCTTTCTTACCTGACTAGCCAGTTCTCCATCAGGGTTAGCTTCTTAGGAAGATGCCAGGATTTCCTGGAACAAAAAACCCCTACACAGGGTCTTCTTCACTGCTCCAGGTCCACTTGTACTTGTTTCTATGTCTCCCACACATACAGGAAGATAATTTACACATACATCTTGTTACTATTGCATTTAATTATAATATAATCCTACATACGCAAACATGAAAACAGCAATCATGTTTTATTCCAAATTCTAATTGCATGTCGCAATCATGTGTTTTCACTAAATTATTTCCATCAAGCCTATATAGTTCCATTATTTCCAGCATGCCAGAAGGCCCACCTGCATCTCCTGCCCTCCACCCCCAAACCCATGAGAAAAGTCAATTTGCTTTTCATACATTTGCTCTGAGTTTCATGCAGTAGCCCACAAAATACATTCATGCACAAACATACAATCACAAATTTCTACATCCCAAATATGAATAAATTCATCTCTGCAGTTTTGTTTTCCCTTTCCACTAGCCTCATGAACCTGGAAAAGCAAAATATGTACCCACTGCTCCCTTTCGTTTTTTTGTACTTAAGTATAGTCTCAACTGGGACCAGAGGGATAGTACAGTGGGTACGGTGTTTGACTTGCATGCAGCCCACCTGGGTTCGATCCCCAGAATCCCATATGGTACCCCGGCACTGCCAGGGGTGATTCCTGAGTGCAGAGCCAGGAGTAACCCCTGAGCATCGCTCTCTGTGACTGCAAAAGCAAAAAAAAAAAATGAATAGTCTCAGCTGAGATCTCTATTTAATGATTTCCTGTTCTTCTGATATCTCAGGTTTCTCTGTTCCTCATAGAAAGAGCCCTTATTAGTCTCTTCTTTAATCAGACAGTAAACTAGACCTTAATAGTATCAACCAGAAATCAATTGTGTTTTTTTTAATTTGAGCAAGCAAAAATCCAACAGAATAAAAGAAGGAAAAGTGTTCCTTTTCCTGTATTCAGACTGAAACTCATTTCTTTTCCTAGGATTGTGCATGTCTTACTCTCTCTTGCTCTCCTTCCATATTACATCATTGGAAACAACCCTAGAAATTATTTAAGTCATGTACATAAAAATGAAAGCTAGAGAAGGAAAACATAAGACAGTGAGGTGGCAAATTACTAAACTCTGGGGTCAGTGAATGTTTAAATTTTCGCTTCTGCTCTTAGAAGTTTTATGCTTTTGGGTACATTCCAAACTAGGCCTCAAACCATTACCAGAAGAGGTCATCTCAGTAGGTTTTTTTTGAAACTTTTTTCCAAAGACGTTATCAATCAAGTTTTCCCAGAGGCGCACAGGCTATTAGCAAAGCAAAAGGGAGCCTCAGTGTCTCAGATGCAGGATTACCATCTGCTCTGGGAAGCAGGAATGAAACCTGGAGAATTCAGCTTTGCACTGCATCTCTGTGTTTCAGAGAGAGCTCTAAGGACTTGAAAACAGCCAGCATGATTGACTATTTAAAAAAAGAATCCTGGAGCAGCATTCCAGAAACATTAAGACAAGCTCAGCACTGTGCAAAGCAAGTAGTCATTCCTCCGGGACGATTTCATGGAATTGAGAGAAATGACTTGTAAGAAGAGGCTGTCTAAATGGAAACAATCAGGGACTTTCTTTATTTTCAGGGCCAAGCTCCACGCTCACTAATATTAAATGCAAAGGTTGAATACTAAGTGAAACAGCAAAATAAATAAATAAACAAACAAACAAATGTTTTACAATTGTCTCCCTGTATTCCATTGCCAATCTAGCTAGTTTTCTACTTTATATAGTTGGTGATTCTTACCCTAGAGTTAACAGAGAGATGGCTCTGTGTGTGTGTGTGTGTGTGCCTGTGTGTGTGTCTGTGTGTGTTAGAGTTGTGTTATAGCTATTTTATTTGTGAAAGACTTTGAAGTTTAACAGGAAAGTACAAAAATTATTATTAGAATTTGAAGTTTTGAACTTATGTTCACCATCAACAGATGTAAAAAGGAATATAACCTGCCAGTAGTCTCAGTTGCTTCATTTGTAAAGTGAAAAAATAACCCTCTGTCTCAGAACTAGCTTCTTACTATTACTTACCTCCTGATATCACTAAATATATCCTATTTATTTGTTTCATATATAAATATATGCTATATAAAACATCACTCTCCATCTACATAGCCCTTTTTGTCACATCACCTATAGACAATACTTCCCCCAAATCTGATTTTGCTTGTTTGCTTGGTACCTGTTACCCCAATTAGTGCACAAGGACTATGAGGAAAATGCCTTTTTATTTTTTTATTCATTTATCAAATATTGTTTTTTTAGTAACTTCTGGGACTGGAGCAATAGCACAGGGGGTAGGGTGTTTGCCTTGCACGTGGCCCACCCGATTCAATTCTTCCGTCCCTCTCAGAGAACCCAGCAATATACTAAGAGTATCCTGCCTGCATGGCAAAGCCTGACAAGCTACCAGTGATCTATTCAACATGCCAAAAACGGTAACAAGTTTCACAATGGAGACGTTACTGGTGCCTGCTTGAGCAAATCGATGAACATAGGGAGGACAGTGCTACAGTAACTTCTGAGCACCAGATATTATTCAGTGTATTCAGGATTCATCAGTGAAGAGAATGACTATATTTCTCTATGTTCTAATATAGAAGTCAAGTTTAACAAATAAGTAAATGACTCATAACTTGTCCAGTATTAATAGATTCTATAAGAGATATAAAGGATGTAAAGAAATCAAAAGGATCACCAGTGGGGTGAAAATCATACAAGATGATCAGAGAAGGTTTCTCTGAGAAGATCATATATTAATAGAGAACTAAAGAAAAGGAAAGAGGGAGAGAGAGAGAAAATGGCAATGTGCCTGCACAGAGGCCAGGGGTGGGATGGGGGATGGGGTGGGGTTGGCAGGAGGGAAACTGGGAACATTGGTGGTGAAGAATGGGCACTGGTGGAGGGATAGGTAATCTATCATTGTATGACTGAAACGTAATTACAAAAGTTTGTAAGTCTATAAAATAAAATGTTTAGAATACAAAAAAATTAAGAAAAGGAAGGAGAACAATCTGCAGGTAGCAGGTGATGATATATTCTAAAACATGGGAATTCTTAAGAGTAGCATGGTTGGAGAGGATCAAGAGAAGGACAGTGTGGGAGAAGATGGAAAGGGAGCCCGGTTTATGAAAGAGTATCATTCATGATGAAAATCTTTATGTCTTCTAATTTATGAGGTCCACCTTGGCAGTTATGAAGAGAATGGATTGAAAAGGGGCCTGACCAAAATCAGTGTACCAGTAAAATTTGTGATCTTGATGCAGATAAGAAATGCACTTGTTTTCAAAGAAATTTCTCTTAACATTTGTTAGATTATTACCAAAAGCCAGGTAACAATAAGCATTGGCGAGGAAGTGGAGAAAAGGAAGCCTTATGCACTGTGAGTAAGGATGTAAAATGAAGTGGTCACTGTATAAGAGTATGATTATTTTTCAAAATATTACTATTAGAACTATCATATGATCGAGCACTTTCACTTTGGGTATTTTACCTGAAGAACATGAAAACATGAATCCACAAAAATACACGGAACCACTATGTTCATTGCAGTCATATTCACAACAGCCAAGTTACAGAAACAACCTAAGAGTCTGTTGAAAGGTGAGTGGATAAAGATGTGCCATGTATATGTAATGGAATACTACCCTGCTATAAGATTCAATCTTGCAATTTGTGACTACATGAATTAACCTGAAAAGAATTATGCTAATGAATGCATTTGGTTATTTGTAAAATTTAAAAAGCAAATGAGCAAATTAACCAAAACCAAAAACAAACCCTTAAACTCTGACACTAGAATGGTGGTGAAAGTGGAACAAGTAGAGAGGGTCAATTAGTTGATGAAGGATGGTAACTGGACATTTGGTAGTGGGTATGGTGGAACAGATTTGACTGCCAAGATGAGAGACTATATGACTGACACCTACACATTATAAATCAATACTATCTCAATTAAACATAAGAATTAAAGATTCTTTGATTTGGTGATAGCAATAGCAATAATGAAAAGGCCTTCAACTCCAGTTATGTCTTTAAGTCAGAGGCTATGGATTTTCCAGATTAAATGAGGGTAGGGGTAAGAGGGGAGAAAGAGGAGAATCAAGAATGTCTCCTAGATTTTAAATTTCACAACTGGAAACTTGGTGGAGAGCTTGGGTCAGGAGGTTAATATGAGATGGGATGAGGGGATTGGTTTTATACACATTAGTTTTAAGGTATCTATTTGAAATCCCAGAAGAAATATTGAATAATTAAATATACTGACTGAGAAGTTTCAAGGACAGATATAGAGACTGAAGATATAAATAGTCATTAGCAAACAGATAAAATTTAAAACTATCTCTTTAAACACTATGTCTTTGGTGCCTGGCAGAGTATGAACATTCAATAAATATTTATTAAATAAAGATGTAGCAAAGTATAAGAAAACTTACCTTTAGTAGAAGAAAACCCTAGATGACTTCCTTCTTCATACCATTTTGATACAGGTTAGTATTATGATTAAGCGCAGCAAAGCACCATCAAAAACTTAGTACTATAGAAATATAGAAAAAATTAAACAATGGTCTTCAAATGGTCAACAAGATCTTCACAGAAATTTTTAAGCTGTTTCTTTCTGAAGGAATTCTATATTTCAGGAGGTAATTCTATAAATACATGAATTTTGGATAGACTTACCTATCCCAAGAAACTCTAGAACTATAAATTAAATTGGTATTATTTTGTATGGAATCATTAAACAAAAACCAGCTATGAGTTACATCTATTTTCTTTCCTTTATTTTCATTTTATTTGGGGGAAAGAGGACTGGGATGGTTTTGGGCCACAAGCAATGGTGCTCCAGAACCCTGGTGTGGTGCTTGGGGATGGCCCCTGGTAATAATGTTCAGGGGATGATGTGATGTTAAGGATCAAACTCAAGACTTCCACAGGGAACATATGCACTGCAGCCTTTAGAGCCATTTTCCTACCCTCTGTATTTTTCCCCTAAATCATAGCTTAATGATCATATTTAAATATTTGATTAATCTCATTGAGCAAACTACTGCATTGGGTATGTGGAATCATCTCAGTAAAATTCTCTGTTTTTTTTTCCCAACAATCTTATTTGAGATGGGGAGAAGAAATTAACAGATACTTCTCCAAAGAAAACAGATGGCCAATAAGCATATGAAAAAGTGTTCATTGCCACTTATGATTAGGAAAATGTAAATCAAAACAACAATGAGATATCATCTTAAATCAGTGAAAAGATGCATATATCAAAAACTCTGGAAACAGCCAGTGGGATCTGGTTAGGAAGGAACCTTTTATTAACTGTTCATGGGAATGTTATCTGGTTCAACTTCTATGGAAAGCATATGAAGATCTTTCAAAATAGGAATAGATCTCCCATATGGTGTAGTGACACTATATCTTGGTATCTACCCCCAAGACATGAAAACATTAATTCAAAGAAATATATGTACAAATACACTCATCACAATGCTCAGTATAAATAGCCATGATAAGGAATAATAAAAATGCCCAAATATGGATGGATCAATCATAAAAGTATGAAGGAGGTATGTACACTATATACATTACTACAGCTGTAATAATAGATGAAATTATGAAATCTGCTGCAACATGGATAGAACTAGAGGGAATCAAATTGAACAAAGCCAGTCAGACAAAAAGAGGTAGACACAGAATGATCTTTTCTCTGTGTGGGATTTGAAGATACACAATAAGGGAGCAAAAAAGGCCAAAGGCAGCTGAACTGGAGAAGCAGTCCAAAGACCAGATTTCATAGATCAGGGGATTGAAAGAAAAGGGCCAATGGGATGTTTATAGAGGAAAGGGGGTACTCTGGTATGTTTTTTAAAAATTTTTATTAGTGAAAGCTATCACAGTGGCTGGAGCAATAGCATAGTGGTAGGGTATTTGCCTTGCGCGCAGCCAGTCCGGCTGAGCTGGGTTCGATTCCTCCGCCCCTCTCGGAGAGCCCAGCAAACTACTGAGAGTATCTCGCCCACAAGGCAAAGCCTGGCAAGCTACCTGTGACGTATTCAATATGCCAAACACAGTAACAACAAGTCTTAAAATGGAGAAGTTACAGAGCCTGCTTGAGCAAATCGATGAACAACAGGAGGACAGTGTTTTTTGTTTTTTTTTAATTAGTGAAACACCATGAGGTACAGTTGTGGACATTACAAGTTTTTGTGCTTGGGTTTCAGTTATACAAGGATCGAGTACCCATCCCTCCACCAGTGCCCTTTCTCCCCCACCAATGATCCCAGTAAGCCTCCCACCCCTACCATATCCCCATCCCATCCCGCATCTGTGGCGGGGCATTCCCTTTTGTTCTCTCTCTCCTTTTGGTTGCCGAGGTTTGCAAAAGAGGCATTGAGTGGCAAACATGTTTGGTCTATATTCTACTTTCAGCATGCATCTCCCATCCTGGGAGGATCCTCCCAACACCCTTCACTTGGTGTTCTCTTCTCTGTCTGAGCTGCCCTTTCCCCTAGCATGTACGGTTGGCCTTCAAGCCATGGAGTAAACCTCCTGTAAATTATCTCGACTATTCTAGGATGATAGTCTCCTATTTTGTTACTTTATATTTCCCAGATGAATGCAATCATTCTATGTCTGTCCCTCTCTTTCTGACTCATTTCACTTAGCATGATATTTTCCATGTAGTACCACTTATATGTAAATTTCATGACTTCATCTTTTCTAACAACTATATAGTACTCCATTGTATAGATGTACCAAAGTTTCTTTAACCAGTCATCTGTTTTAGGGTACTTGGATTTTTTTTCAGATTTTGGCTATTGTGAACAGTGCAGCAATGAACATAGAAGTGCAGATGTCATTTCGGCTATACTTTTCTTTGCCTCTCCTGGATATATTCCCAGAAGTGGTATTGCTGGATCAAATGGTAGCTCAATTTCTAATTTTTTGAGAATCATTCATAATGTTTTCCAAAAGGGCTGGAACAGTCGGCATTCCAACCAGCAAGGAAGGAGAGTCCCTTTCTCGCCACATCCGAGCCAACACTGGTTGCCCCTGTTCTTTTGCATGTGGGCCAGTCTCTGTGGTGTGAGATGATATCTCATTTTTGTTTTGATCTGCATCTCCCTGATGATTAATGATGTAGAGCATTTTCTCATGTGCCTTTTAGCCACTCAGATTTCTTCTTTGAGAAAGTTTCTGTTCATATTTCATCACCCCATTTTTTGATGGGGTTGGATGTTTTCTTCTTGTGGAGTTCAACCAGTGCTTTGTATATCCTTGATATCAACCCCTTATCAGATGGGTATTGAGTGAATATCTTTTCCCATTCTGTAGGTTGTCTTTGTATTCTGGCCACTGTATCTTTTGAGGTGCAGAAGCTTCTTAATTTAAGATAGTCCCATTTGTTTATCTCTATTTCCACTTGGATGATCATTGGAGTGTCGTCTTTGAAGATACCATTAGCCTCAATATTGTGGAGTGTTTTGCCGACCTTGTCTTCAATGTACCTTATGGATTTTGGCCTGATGTTGAGATATTTAATCCATTTTGATCTGACTTTTGTGCATGGTGTTAGGTCGAGATCTAAGCCCATTTTTTTGCATGTGGTTGTTCAGTTATGCCAGCACCATTTGTTGAAGAGGCTTTCCTTGTTCCACTTCACATTTCTTGATCCCTTATCAAAGATTAGATGTTCATACATTTGGGGTTGTGTGTACATATATTCCACCCTGTTCCATTGGTCTGCGGAACTGCCTTTGTTCCAGTACCATGCTGTTTTAATTATCACCGCTTTGTAGTATAATTTGAGGTTGGGGAGGGTAATGCCTCCCCACGTCTTTTTCCCAATAATTTCTTTAGCTATTCGTGGGCATTTGTTGTTCCATATGAATTTCAGGAGTGCTTGATCTATTTCTTTAAAGAACTTCATGGTATCCTTATAGGGATCACATTGAATCTGTATAATGCTTTAGGGAGTATTGTCATTTTGACAACGTTAATTCTTCCTATCCATGAGCAGGGCATATGTTTCGATTTCCTTGTGTTCTCTTTTATTTCATGGAGTAGCGTCTTGTAGTTTTCATTGTAGAGGTCCTTTACTTCTTTAGTTAGGCTGACTCCAAGGTATTTGATTTTCTGGGGCGCGATTGTGAACAGGATTTTTTTTTCCTGTCACTTTCCTCTCATTATTTGCATATAGGAAGGCCATGGATTTTGGGTCATTAATTTTATAGCCTGCGACTTTACTGTACAAGTCTATTGTTACTAGGAGTTTCTTGGTAGAGGATTTAGGATTCTCAAGATATAGTATCATATCATCTGCTATTAGTGAAGCTTGATTTCTTCCTTTTCTATCTGGATGCCTTTGATGTCTTTTTCTTGCCTAATCGCTATTGCAAGTACTTTTATTACTATATTGAACAGAAGTGGTGATAGTGGGCATCCTTGTCTTGTCCCTGATCTTAGAGGGAAGCCCTTAATTTTTCCCCCATTGAGAATAATACTTGCCATTGGTTTATTGTAGATGGCTTTGACTATCTTGAGGAAAGTTCCCTCAAAACCCATTTTGGTGAGAGTTTTCATCATCAATGGGTGCTGGATCTTGTGCAAAGCTTTCTCTGCATCTACTGATATAATCATATGAATTTATCTTTACTTTTGTTGATATGATGGATTATGATGATTCATTTCTCAATGTTAAAACATCCTTGCATCCTCGGGATGAATCCCACTTGGTCGTTGTGTATGATCTTTTTGGGGTGTAAAGTCCTGTATAGGTCTATTAGCCCTCTTTCTTCTATTTCTTCCTTCAAAGCCAATGTTTCCTTGCTGAGTTCTGTCCTTGTTGATCTATCAAGAAGTGATAAGGTGATGTTGAAGTCTCTAACTACTATTGTGTTACTAGCAATGGCCTCCTTAAAATCTGTTAGTAATTGTTTTAAGTATTTAGCTGGTTCCTCATTAGGTATGCATACATTTAAGAATGTGATTTCTTCTTGTTGTACGTATCCCTTGATAAATAGAAAATCACCTTCGCTGTCCCTTCTAATCTTTTTCAACCTGAAATTGATGCTGTCGGATACTAGTATGGCCATCCCAGCTCTTTTGAGGGAGCTGTTGGCTTGCAGGATTGTTTTCCATCTTTTAACTTCGAGTCTGTGTTTGCTATGACTGTTCAGGTGAGTTTCCTGTAGACAGCAGAATGTTTGTTTCAGTTTCTGGATCCATTTTGCCACTCTTTGTCTCTTGATTGGTGCATTTAGACCATTGACATTGAGAGAGATTATTATCATGGGGTTTTGTGTCATCTTTCTGTAGGGGTTGGTTGTGTTTATAAGTGTTTTCCTTCTTCTCTTACAGGAGCACCTTTAACCCTTCTTTTAGATTTGGTTTTGAGTCTATGAAGTTCCTGAGCTGTTGGTTATCTACAAATTGGATATCGTTTCATTGAGTTTTTTCACTATATCCAACCATTGTCTTCGGGCTTGGAGGGTTTCCTCTGATAGGTCTGCTGTAAATCTAAGGGGTGTTCCTTTTTATGTGATTTCCTTCTTTGACCTTGATGCTTGCAGTATTGTGTCTCTATCCATGGCATCCATCATTCTGACTATTATATGCCTTGGAGTGTTTTTATTAGGGTCTCTTTTAGCTGGCACCCTTCTGGCTCCGTAGATGTGGATGTCTGCATTCTTTAATTTGGGGAATTTTTCAGCAATGATTTCTTTGACTGTGGCTTTTTCAATGGGGTTGCCTCCCTGTCCTTCTGGTACTCTGATGATTCTAATGTTGTTCCTCTTGACATTATCCCCTAGGTCTCTGATTCTCCTTAGAGCTATTTTGAGTTTTTTTTCCCCACTGTTTGTTGTTTCCTATGCGATTTCTGTTGCTCCTCTTCGAGCTCACTGATCCTGTCTTCAGCTGTATTCATTCAACTGCTGAGGGCACCTTCTGAGTTTTTAATTTCGTCTACCAAATCCTTTATTTGTGACACTTCTTTTTGTAGCTTTATTTCTGCTCTCATTTCTTCCTGTATTTTCTTGACTATCCATTCTACTGTTTCTTTCATTTCTTCCTTTACTTTTCTGGATGTCTCCTCCATTGATTCTTTGAGTAGTTACTTGAACATCCTTTGCATTTCATCTCGGAATTCTTTATCAGAGAGAGCATGTTTGTGGATAAACCCAGTTGAGGATTCGAGACTCTTTTATTCGTCTCCTTGTAGTGAATATTTGTGCTGTTTCTTCATGGTGTCCTGGTTGTCTAGAGGTAAAACCTTGGAATTCACTAGCACTGTTCTCTCTTATCATGGGAAAGGATTCTGGATAAGGTCGGTCGATGGTGGTCACCCTTCTTCCTGTCTAGAATCTGACCTTCCTCTCAGGCATTATTCTGTGGCTTATGATGGGCATCTAGTGAAGCGTTGGAGGAGGGGCTCTTTAATATTGGGCTTGTGCAGCTTCTTGCTTACTGGTCTTTTGTTAGAATTGGAGTAGGCCAGTGGATTATTGTTGTATTGTAGTTGAGGAGGCCAGGATTTTTTCCCCACAGAATTAGGTGATAAAGGCTGGGATATGAGTTGAGAGCACTGGGAGTGGGAAATGTAATGGCGGGTGCGTGGCCACCAGCCTCAGAGAAGGCCACGCCCACTTTTGAGGAGACTATGCCCCCATGTGGAGGCCACGCCCCCTGGTCCCAGGGACCCTTTGACCTAGAAACATGCAGAGGAGTGGGGTGCCTTGAAGAGGTGGGTGGGAGGTCCTGCAGAATTTGGACAGGTGTTCCCCAATGTCTTCTCTGGCTGCTCAGCGGTGGGAGTCCAGCACCACGGAAAAGGGTGGTGATGGATTTTGAGTTGGAATAAGTATGGAATTTTTTTTTCTTTTTTTTTTTAATTTTTTTTAATTTAATTTTTTTCCCCTTTATTTTATTTTATTTTTTTTAAAGTTGTAGATTTACAATTTTTTGTGCTTTGGTTTCAATTATACAATGATCAGATACCCATCCCTCCACCAGTGCCCATTTTCCACCACCATGGATAATATCCCTCCCACCCCCATCCCCCCATCCCCCCTGTCTCTGTGGCAGGGCAATCCCCTGTGTTCTCTCTCTCCTTTTGGGTGTTGTGGTCTGCAAAAGAGGCATTGAGTGGCAAACATGTTCAGTCCATAGTCTACTTTCGACATGCATCTCCCCTCCTGGGAGGATCCTCCAAACATCCTTTATTTGGTGCTCCCTTCTCTATCTGAACAGCCCTTTCCTCTAGGATACCCGGCTGGCCTCTAAGTTATGGAGTAATCCTCCTGGTGCTGATCTCAGCTATTCTTGGGTATTAATCTCATACTTTGTTACTTTATATCCCCCAGATGAATGCAATCTTTCTATGTCTATCCCTCTCTTTCTGACTCATTTCGCTTAGCATGATACTTTCCATATTGTACCACTTGTATGTAAATTTCATGACTTCATCTTTTCTAAGAGCTACATAGTACTCCATTGTGTAGATGTACCAAAGTTTCTTTAACCAGTCATCTGTTCTTGGGCATTCAGGTTTCTTCCAGTTTCTGGCTATTGTAAAGATTGCTGCAATGAACAAACAAGTGCAGATGTCACTTCGACTAAGTATGGAATTTTTATTAGCAGTATTTTAAATCACAGTACCTGAGAATTTTTTTTAATTCTATGAATGTTTAAAACACATGACAGAAATTAGAAGCCATAAATTAGTTTCCATCTGTTCATTTAGAAACATAATATGGTTAAGGGTTTCTGGTCATTAGCCAAGCATAGTAATATTAAGACTTAAAGTTCATCTTTAAGCAGTTTCTAAAATTTTTCTAAAAGTTGATGAATCTTGGTTTCTAAAAGAAACTTCTAAATTTATTTTAGACTGATGGGTTTATAGATGGATATTAATAAAAATTAACTTGAAATAGATATATGCATGCAATAAGCCCCACCAAGAGTGATCACTAGGAACAGAGACAGGAGTTGGCCTGAACATACAAGGTGTGACAACAAAGAAGGTGCCAGAGGGAAATTGTTTCTGCATAAAGACTAAATATTACTTGGTAAGTATAAAGGTAGGCAAATACAAGATCATTTCCCTTGCTTTTAATCTATATAAAGCATAATAACTCAAAGCAAAAATAATTACAATGGGACTAGAGAGTTATTACAGGGGTAAAGAACTTGCCCTGTATATGATCAACCCAGGTTCAATTGCTAGCATCACATAATCGCTGGTGCATTACAAAAAGTGAGCCCTAAGCATAAAGCCAGAAGTATATCCTGAGAACATCTGGGTATGGCTCAACTCCCCTTTAATAATATAATATAATTATGGATTATATTATGATTTTTAACATAATTAAATTTTATAATAATTCCATCTTGATGATATGACATAAAAATAAGTGAAATGTTATTTGATTTGCTTGAGCGGGCCCAGTAACATCTCCATCGTGAGACTTGTTGTTACTGTGTTTGGCATATTGAATACGTCATGGGGAGCTTGCCAGGCTTTGCCGTGCAGGCGAGATACTCTTGGTAGCTTGCCGGGCTCTCCGAGAGGGGTGGAGGAATCGAACTCGGGTTGGCCATATTGGCCGCTTGCAAGGCAAACACCTCACCCACTGTGCTATCACTCAGTAATTATCATAAGCTGGGTTGAGAAGGAGAAAACTTGACTACAAAGGGTCAGAAAGAAACATGTTGGGAACATATAAATATTTAATCACCTTATTGTGATGATGGCTTCATGACAATGTATTTGTCAAAACTCATAGAGCTGTACATGTAAAACCATTGAGTTTTATATATCTCTTTCAGTCTTGCTGAAAATATTCAGTTAACAGGAATAATGCATATTGGATCATCAATAATACAAGAGAAATAAATTAAAAGAAATGAATAGAATGCATCTCAATTTCATGTCAAAGAAAGTAAACTCTTCAGGGACCCAGGGGGGTGGGGGTTGGCTGAAAACTCCAGGCCTTCTGGGAGTTAGGATGGATGACCTCACTCCACATCCCCATACTTCCGGAAGCCCCAACAGCCACACCCATGTCTCACCACCTCTGCCATATAAGCTTATCACCTGATCTTGTTCCAGAAATTCATAAATAAATCTCAAAAGAGATCACCTACTGGCAAAAACTTTTTGGACTCTCATTCCCAGCTGAAATCTCCAGGGTGATCTTGGGAGTGGGGTGGGACAGCTCCCGCCTAACTGGCAGCTGCACTCATGCCCCAAGGTTGCCCTCATGTCTCTGGTCAGAATGCCCAGTTAAATATTCTGGATTTTCTGGGTGATGTCTCCAAACTCTACAACACTGACACTCCAGCTGCAGAACACCAGATTAAATGGGAATGCAACATAGAAGCCAACCAATCCTGACTAATTAAAACATTAGCACAAAAGGTTTAACTTGAAACAACAGCTTAGTAAACATTTTGACAGGGACTTAAGGTCCTCATAGTGAGATACAAAAATTTTCCCTGCTGAAATATTTTTTTGATCATTCCATTTGTCATTTAGTGGTAACAAGCAATATAAAATAAATTATTGTGGACCTACTATGGGGTCAAGCTTGAAGGATGGTTGCAACAGTGGAGACAATGATGGAAGGAAGGTGACAGTAGTGGTGGGATTAATAGTGGAGCATTGAATGCCTGTAACAAATCATCATGAACAACTTTGTTTACCATGGTGTTTAAGTAAAGTGGGGAAAAGGAAAAAGAGAGAATAAACACTTAAGAAAATGAATATAGCTTCAATGACTTGAGGACTACTATTGAGCTATCAAACCCAGATGTACATCTAATCCAGAAGAGTAAAATAAATCAAATAAAATATTTGAATAAGTATTGGTCCAAATATTCCAAATTGAATTTAAAATACAAATCAACAAATTTAACCAGCATAATGAGACCTTAGCAGATAAACAAAGAAATCCCGAACAGGCATGACATAATCACACTGTTGAAATTCAAAGATTAATGCAGCCAGCAGAATAAAAGACATATTATTTACAAAGAAGCAATACCTAGGATTACTCCAGAGGTATACAAAATTTAATGTTTTCCCAGAGAGTACAATTTTTAAAGCTTATAAAAGCTTTCAAACTATAAGTATGTAGTTATTGGGGAAAAATGCCTCAGAAATGAAGACTGGATAAAGGCATCTCCAAAAGAATACAAAATACTGCAAACAGATACACACTGTAAGAAATATTTTTAAGTTGTTTGTAGAAAATAGAAAAGATAACAGGTTTACAGGAGTAAAATAAACCAAAGATAGTAAAAGGTAGCTAATCATAATTACTTTTGTTTTTAGGGTTATACTAAGAGGTGCACAGGGATTACTCCCAGCTCCGTGCTCCAGGATGACCATTCTTGGGATTCCATAAGGACTGCAAAGGTATAAAATATGGGTCAGCAGCATGCAAGATAAACACCTTACCTGTTGTACTATTGCTCCAGGCCCTATAAATACTATTTATAATTGAGTTTTTTAAAAAGAAAAAATATCTTTTGTGGAAAGCAAAACATTAACTAACATTGTTATCATGTGACATAAAGAATTTCTTTCTTGTTTTTCTCTTGTTTGTGGGCCACACCTAGTGATGCCCAGAGCTTACTCCTGGGTCTGCATTCATTCAGGGTCATTCCTGATGGGATTTGGTGGACCATGCGGTGTGCTGGAGTCAGAAATTGGGTTTTCTGTGTGCAAAGCAAGTACCTACCTGCTGTATTATCACTCTGACCCCCAAAGAATTTAAATCCATAGCATCAATAGCACAAGATGAAAAGAAACAATGAATTTTGTAATTAAAATAACTACAAAGAAAATAAGAATGTAAGAAGTTATTCTTCTCCAGAAGAATAAGAATATGGGTGCGGCAGGGTGATACCATTTCACCGAAACTCTTCAGTGCCACCCTCGAGAACATCATGCGACGAATGGAATGGGAAGGAATGGGAGTGAAGATAGATGGTCGGCAACTACACCACCTCCGCTTTGCTGATGACATTGTTTTAATAACACCAAACATCAGCCAAGCGGCACAAATGCTGGCCGACTTTGACCATGAGTGTGGAAAGGTAGGACTACAGCTGAATCTTACGAAGACAATGTTTATGAGAAACAGCCTTGTTCCTGACGCCCCATTCGCTCTCAATGGAACGACCATCTCCGAATGCAACAGCTATGTGTACCTAGGTCGAGAGGTCAACATGACAAATGACCTGGCACCTGAGTTGCACAGGAGGAAGAGAGCGGCTTGGAACGCCTTCAAGAACGTCGAACAAATAGCTAAGAGGACGAAGAACCTCCGGCTCCGGGCACATCTCTTTGATTCCACTGTTCTTCCTGCATTAACATATGCCTCAGAGACCTGGGCCCTACGCAAACAAGATGAGAACGCCATTCAGGTCTCCCAAAGAAGAATAGAAAGAGCTATGCTTGGAATATCACGTTTCACTCAAATGAGAGAACGAATCCGGAGTTCTGACATCCGTCGACGATCAAGAATCAGGGATGCTGTCTCATTTGCCAAGGTGTCGAAAATCAGATGGGCTGGTCACGTAATGAGATTTAAAGACGACCGTTGGACTAGAGCTGTTACTGATTGGATTCCACGGGATGTCAAGAGACCGTGTGGCCGCCCACCTACCAGATGGTCAGACTTCTTCGTCAAGATCATGAACGATCGGTTTGAGGCCCTTCATGTTCCTGGAACGAACAGATGCCATTGGGCTACACTAGCACGAGACAGGGACAAATGGAGACATTACTTGCGCCCGCTCCAGCAAATCGACGACTAACGGGAAGTTAAGTGATTAAGTGATTAAGAAGTTATAGTTAAAATTCAATAGAGATAGAGTACAATATACTAAGTAAAAATTCTGTTAGCCAAAATTAGTTAAAGCAGGAAAGAAGAAATAATAAAGAACAAAGGGAGTAAGACATTCCCAATCATGCCAATAATGATACTAAGTGTAAATAGGCTAAGCATTTGAATTAAAGACAGGGTTTATTTGATTGGATAACAATTTTTTTTTTTTGCTTTTTGGGTCCTTCTGGCGATGCACAGGGGTTACTCCTGGCTCTTCACTCAGGGATTACCCCTGGCCCTGCTCAGGGGACCATATGGGATACTGGGAATCAATCCCGGGTGGGCCGTGTGCAAGGCAAACGCCCTACCCATGTGCTATTGCTCCAGCCCGATTGGATAACAATTAAATCCAGGAGTCAGAAATAAAGTACAGAGTTTAAGTGTTTGCCTCGCATGCTGTAGAGAGCCCAGTTTCCATTTCCAGCATAACATGTACTCCCCCTCTTATTCTCCCAACCCTTATCACCAGTTCCGTACCACCATGGGTCACAGAACCAGCAATAGCTCAGATTACCAATAGGTGTGACTAACCACTCTTCCCACAAAGAAAAAATATATAGATACATGTTCTTTACAAATAATGCACTTTAACTATTAAGAAAAAGACAGACTCTTAGTTGGAAATGGTTGAGGAAACATAGATGACTTATATTCAGGTATAATAGAAGAGCTATCTCCATAGAACCTGACAATATTAAAACAAATTTATTGGTTATATTTATATCAAATTCTAACAGTCTAAATTATCTTATCTATCCTTTTATTTAGTCCTGCCATAATCCTGTAGTGTAGATAAGTTTTTGCTCCATATTTTATAGAGAAGGAAAATGAGGTTTATAGAGGATAACTGACTTGCCTAAGTTCACACAGCTTGTTAGTAGTAGAACCACTTTTGTACTCACTTTTGGGGATTATTCCTCCCCCTTAATGATTTCATTAGAGTAAATCTAAATGTATACATTATATTTAAAAGGGGAACAGTTTTCTTTTTCTGAAATAATTTTAGAGCCTGAAGGTCTTGAAGGAAGAATAGAAAAGCTATTCACTGAATTGCTGCCACTGTTGCCATGGTAACCTGAAAAGAGATTATATACACATCATTTCTACAACTCCATCTTTTAATAGGTGCAGAACATAACCACAGGCTGCTGATTCCTCATGGAAAACTCCCTGAAATGGCTATCTAATAAAAAATCTCAGTTTTTCTAACACAAAATCTCATTTCACAGAATAAGCTGAAGTTGGCCAGACAGGATAGATACTAATATTTTTTCTGAAAAGAAATAAACCATCCTCTGATGAGAAATAAACTAAATCCTTCTCACCAAAATTAAAATAATACTAGAAAGCAGGGACAAAAGACTAAATTGCATTGCATGTATACATCCTAAGAGGAGTTGTAAGGGGATTTAAAGCAATAGCAAATATCATGAAAAGAAATAGACAAATATTAATTTTTAAATAATTAATAAATATTAATTTCCCCTGACGATAGGTTTGCATCCTTCACTGGAAGCACAGTAAAACACTCTTAGGTAGTACAAACCCACCTGTGCTGAGTATTTTTGTGATGCTGAGGTATAGGCATTGCTACTGAGTATCAAATCTCACAGTCAAATACAATTCTGGAAGTGAATAAAGCATAAATTGGTTTATAAATAAAGTGAGATGCCTTTGCTCATCTTAATTTAGGTCCTTTAATATGCCTCCCTGAAAACTGATTTGAAGCACCACACACACACACACACACACACACACACACACAGCGCTAATAAAATTAAGACACTTTGACAGTGAATGTTTCATGATGCTTGACAACCTACAGAAGTGATTTAATGATTGAGTTATCATAATTAGATTTAGTTGCAAATGGAAGAAACCCAAAGTGATATAAACAACACAGAATTTGATTTTTATTTCATTTACAAGTCTTCATAGGTCATCGATGGCTGGGATGGCAGCTCTGTAACCATGAGAGACCTCCCAGATTGTTTTACACAATTCTTAGAATGTGTCTTCAACTAAGAGATAGCTTTTCCAGTTGCAGTCTACATATTCACAATAGAGCAAACAGAACGAAGAGTGTATTAAAGAATGATATGTCCTTTCATTTTTAAAGACACTACTCTGAAATTCTGTGCACTTACAGCATATTGTCCTTGTCCCACACAACATGGTCTATCCTGTGTGTTACAGACTTGCTTATAGAAATTACCAAAGAATGAAAGAGACATAAATAGACTTCAGAAGAGATCAACACACTGCAGAGATGCCTCCAGACCCTGTACCAGGCTGAGCCTCATATTCAGGCCACCCCTAAAGGGAGGCAAGTGAGTCCACTACTCACGCAAATAGAGCCCCAGCAGTCAAAAACCTCCATAATCCAATAACTGCCATGCTCACGATCAGAGTCCACAGGCTAAGGACAACACTCATTCAGGAATAAATCTGTTGAAAAAACTCAGGTATGTGGGTTTTGTCACTGAAATCTTTAGGTTCTCATGAAGTTGGGGATGGGTGATGTCCCCCCGTTCCCCTATTCTTCCAGGAGTCTGGCAGTCAAGCACATGAACTGTCTCTGGTGCCATAAAAACTCATAAAAACTTAATGGCCATGATCTAGATACTCTTAATTAAGTCTCAGAAGAGATGGACAAGCGGTAGAGATGCTTCCATACCCTTAAGTTACCAGCCAGTTAAAAATTTAACTCCAGGCAGAATCTCCTGATCCCACACCAGGCTGTTTTCACTGGGGCACCTAGGACGGGGGCAGGTTGAGTTTCCCTCCCCGCCCCAAGCAGAGCCCTGGCAGCCGAAACCCTCCAGAACCCAGCCACAGCCATGTTCAAGGCCACTCCCCACACGTTCATATGTGCCTTACCCATGAAGGAACTGACAGAGGAACCCAGGAATGCGGGACTCATGCCTGAGATATCCAAGCCTGCCCAGATCGGGACTGGACCTCCTCCACCCAGATTCTCAGTTTTCCAGTAGCTTGGCAGTCACACCCACAAACTGCCCCCAGTACCATGTAACCTCATCAACGATTAAGATCCAGAGACTATAAAATAAAACTCTCAGAAGACAGCAATGCAGTATTTCCTGGAGTGCATGGCCACATTCTCAGCTGTGCGACCTTTTATACTCTAGCCCACTGATGTACCTAAAGTAGCACTTGTGTGTTTGGTTTTGACATACTTGCTTGTATTCTTGTATATACGGGCTTAGATGGTCCCAGAATGAAATACAACAACCTTCACACACTTCCCTCTTATTGTGGTGGAAAAATGCTCACTGGATTGGTGGGTGTTTGAATATTATCTGTAATGAACTATTGTGAACTACTTTATGAAAATAAAATGTATAAAAATCTCAAAAAAATTAACTCCAACTTTATCACCAATTTCAAAATTTTAGAATTCCTGGAGCACTCAGCCGCATTTGCAACCAGCAGACATCTCATACTCCACACCACTGATATAACAGGAGTAGCAAACCACACTGGATGTAAAGTAGAAGATAACCAATTTCAATTAAGAAAATATTAGCACATAAGACTCAACATGTAACAATATGTTATTAATCTCTTTTACAAGGGATTAATGGCTCCAGGGTGAGATACAACAATATTTACACACTTTCTTCTAAGGAAATCTTTTTTGATCATTTTTAGTGAATTATTCATAATTCGCTAACAAGCAATACAAAATAAATTATTTACGGCCTGCTATTGGGACAGGCTTAGGTAGTGTTTGGGAAAATTTAAGATAATGGTAGTTGGAAGGTGTAATGGTGGTGGAATTGATGGTGAAATACTGAATTTAATAAATCATTGTGAATAACTTTATAAAAATAGAATTAAATTAAACTAGAAAAAAGAAATTACCAAAGAGTAAAGGTATGCTTTTTCCTAGAGCTAAGGAGTCAGAGGACTAAAGTTTATTTTATTCATTTATCTGTTAATGAATTTTAATGATAATGGTTAATCTCTTATTATATATTAGTTTTTGTATTAGACACTGGGAATAATAGTAATCACAATGGCATGCGCTTTTGAAAAAGAAATTTCAAAGCAGTGTTAAAGAATTTCCAAGAAAAATTTCACAGAGGAAATGCTATGTAAGATACATCTTAAAAATATATATGATTTGGGGCTGAAGGATAGCACAGCGGGTAGGGAATTTGCCTTGCATGCGGCTGACCCAGGTTCGATTCCCAGCATCCCATATGGTCCCCTGAGCACCGCCAGGAGTAACTCCTGAGTACAGAGCCAGGAGTAACCCCTGTGCATCGCCAGGTGTGACCCAAAAAGCAAATATATATATATATATATATATATATATATATATATATACATATATATATATAATTCTTCTCCATAACCCCTGGCTATGGATCCAAAGAAAAATAACACAAATAGGCTTTTACTAATTATTCTGGAGAAGAAACGAAGCCCTTGGTATGAGTGTGGAAAGGCAAGTCATGAGAGTTTTGGAAAGTGAAGAAGGAATTACAGAAAGGAGGAAAATGGGCAACTGTGAAAAGATATGTGTCAATCATATCTCCACAGAAGTAGGAGAAAAGAACTGCCAAAGGGAAACTCTAATTTCATTGTGAGGAAGTGTAGGTTGTGCTACACAGCTTTTCTAAATGGAAGACAGGTCCTTTTTTTTTTTTAGATTTACAAATTTTTGTGCTTGGGTTTCAATTATACAATGATCAAATACCCATCCCTCCACCAGTGCCCATTTTCCACCACCATGGATAATATCTCCCCCACCCCCATCCCCCCATCCCACCCTGCCTCTGTGGCAGGGCAATCCCCTGTGTTCTCGCTCTCCTTTTGGGTGTTGTGGTCTGCAAAAGAGGCTTTGAGTGGCAAACATGTTCAGTCCATAGTCTACTTTCGACATGCATCTCCCCTCCTGGGAGGATCCTCCAAACACTCTTTATTTGGTGCTCCTTTCTCTATCTGAGCTGCCCTTTCCCCTAGAATGCCCGGCTGGCCTCTAAACTATGGAGTAATCCTCCTGGTGCTGATCTCAGCTATTCTTGGGTATTAATCTCATACTTTGTTACTTTATATCCCCCAGATGAATGCAATCTTTCTATGTCTATCCCTCTCTTTCTGACTCATTTCGCTTAGCATGATACGTTCCATGTTGTACAACTTGTATGTAAATTTTATGACTTCATCTTTTCTAACAGCTACATAGTA
This sequence comes from Sorex fumeus, assembly GCF_029834395.1. Lineage (NCBI taxonomy): Eukaryota > Metazoa > Chordata > Mammalia > Eulipotyphla > Soricidae > Sorex > Sorex fumeus. Next base: position 36,744,978 of record NW_026606155.1, read on the forward strand.
CTCCATTGTGTAGATGTACCAAAGTTTCTTTAACCAGTCATTTGTTCTTGGGCATTCAGGTTTCTTCCAGTTTCTGGCTATTGTAAAGAGTGCTGCAATGAACAAACAAGTGAAGATGTCACTTCAACTATACATTTTTGCCTCTCTGGGATATATTCCCAGGAGTGGTATTGCTGGGTCAAATGGGAGCTCAATTTCTAATTTTTTTTCCAGTGAAAAAATTTATTTATTTATTTATTTTAGATTTTAGATTTTTTATTAAAAATTTTTTTAATAGTGAGACATCATGAGGTACAGTTGCAGACTGACACATTTTTGTGCTTGCGTTTCAATTATACAATGATCAAGTGCCCATCCCTCCACCAGTACCCATTTCCAACCACCACGGATCCCAGTATCCCTCCCACCCCCCATCTCCCCCATCCGAGTGCTACTAAATCTTTTTTTAAATTTTTTTTTGTTTCTTTCTTTTTTTTTTTTACAGTTGTAGATTTACAATTTTTTGTGCTTGGGTTCCAATTATACAATGATCAGATACCCATCCCTCCACCAGTGCCCATTTTCCACCACCATGGATAATATCCCCCCACCCCTATCCCACCATCCCCCCTGCCTCTGTGGCAGGGCAATCCCCTGTGTTCTCGCTCTCCTTTTGGGTGTTGTGGTCTGCAAAAGAGGCATTGAGTGGCAAACATGTTCAGTCCATAGTCTACTTTTGACATGCATCTCCCCTCCTGGGAGGATCCTCCAAACACCCTTTATTTGGTGCTCCCTTCTCTATCTGAACTGCCCTTTCCTCTAGGATACCCGGCTGGCCTCTAAGTTATGGAGTAATCCTCCTGGTGCTGATCTCAGCTATTCTTGGGTATTAATCTCATACTTTGTTACTTTATATCCCCCAGATGAATGCAATCTTTCTATGTCTATCCCTCTCTTTCTGACTCATTTCGCTTAGCATGATACTTTCCATATTGTACCACTTGTATGTAAATTTCATGACTTCATCTTTTCTAACAGCTACATAGTACTCCATTGTGTAGATGTACCAAAGTTTCTTTAACAGTCATCTGTTCTTGGGCATTCAGGTTTCTTCCAGTTTCTGGCTATTGTAAAGAGTGCTGCAATGAACAAACAAGTGCAGATGTCACTTCAACTATACATTTTTGCCTCTCTGGGATATATTCCCAGGAGTGGTATTGCTGGGTCAAATGGGAGCTCAATTTCTAATTTTTTGAGAATCGTCCATACTGTTTTCCAGAAGGGCTGAACCAGTCGACATTCCCACCAACAGTGAAGGAGTGTCCCTTTCTCGCCACATCCACGCCAGCATCTGTTGCTTTTGCTCTTTTGAATGTGGACCAGTCTCTGAGGTGTGAGATGGTATCTCATTGTGGTTTTGATCTGCATCTTCCTGATGATTAATGATGTAGAGCATTTTCTCATGTGCTCTTTTGCCATTTGGATTTCTTCTTTGAGAAAGTTTCTGTTCATTTCATTGCCCCATTTTTGGATGGGGTTGGATGTTTTCTTCTTGTGGAGTTCAACCAGTATTTTGTATATCCTCGATATCAACCCCTTGTCAGATGTGTATTCGGCGAATATCCTTTCTCATTCTGAAGACTGTCTTTGTATTTTGGTCACTGTTTCTTTGGAGGTGCAGAAGCTTCTTAGTTTAAGATAGTCCCATTTATCTATCTGTTTTCACTTGCTCGGCCAGTGGCGTGGCATCTTTGAAGATACCATTAGCTTCAATGTCATGGAGGGTTTTGCCAACTTTGTCTTCAATGTACCTTATGGTTTCTGGTCTGATATTGAGGTCTTTAATCCATTTTGATCTTACTTTTGTACATGGTGTTAGGCAGAGTTCTAAGCCCATTTTTTGCATGTAGTCATCCAGTGATGCCAGCACAATTTGTTAAAGAGGCTTTCCTTACTCCACTTCACATTTCTTGCACCTTTATCAAAGATTAGATGATCATATGATTGAGGGGAGATGTCAGTGTATTCAACCCTATTCCATTGGTCTGCAGTTCTGCCTTCGTTCCAGTACCATGCTGTTTTAATTATTACTGCTTTGTAGTAGAGTTTGAAGTTAGGGAGGTTGATTCCTCCCATTTTCTTTTTCCCAAGAATTGCTTTAGGTATTCGTGGGGGCTTATTGTTCCATATAAATTTCAGGAGTGTTTGATCCATTTCTTTGAAGAATGTCATGGGTATCCTTATAGGGATTGCATTGAATTTATACAATGCTTTCGGTAGTATTGCCATTTTGACAATGTTAAGTCTCCCGACCCATGAGCAGGGGATATCCTTCCATTTCCTCGTGTCCTCTTCTATTTCCTGAAGTAGCGTTTTGTAGTTTTCTTTGTACAGGTCTTTTACTTCCTTAGTTAAGTTGATTCCTAGGTACTTGATTTTCTGGGGCACAATTGTGAACGGGATTGTTTTTTTTTCATGTAGCTTTCTTCTCTCTCACTGTTTGTGTATAGGAAAGCCATGGACTTTTGGGTATTGATTTTATAGCCTGCAACTTTACTATACGAGTCTATTGTTTCTAGGAGTTTTTTGGTGGAGGTTATTGGGTTCTCTAAGTATAGTATCATATCATCTGCGAATAGTGAGAGCTTGATTTCTTCCTTTCCTACCTGAATGCCTTTAATATATTTTCTTGCCTAATCGCTATTGCAAGTACTTCCAGTACTATATTGAACTGCAGTAGAGAGAGTGGGCATCCTTGTCTCGTCCCTGATCTTAGAGGGAAGGCTCTCAGTTTTTCCCCATTGAGGATGATGCTTGCTGTAAGCTTGTGGTAGATGGCTTAGCTATGTGGAGGAAAGTCCCCTCTATACCCATTTTGGCTAGGGTTTTCATCATAAAGGGGTGCTGGATCTTGTCAAATGCTTTCTCTGCATCTATTGATATGATCATATGCTTTTTATCTTTTCTTTTGTTGATATGATGGATTATGTTGATTGATTTCCGAACGTTAAACCATCCTTGCATCCCTGGGATGAATCCTACTTGGTCATGGTGTATGATCTTTTTGATGAGTAGTTGGATTCTATTTGCTAGTAGTTTGTTTAGGATCTTTGCATCTGTGTTCATCAGGGATATCGAAGACAGGTCGTAAGCCAAGTTTTAGATGTGCCATTCAACTACCCACGTTTGACGCAGCTTGCAGGAACAGTGGCAATCCCAGTCTTGTTCCAAGCTATCTCTTTTCTATGCTAGATTTTCTTACCTAAAAATTGCTCAGTAAAATCTGTGAAGAAAAAAGATAGTTTTGATTTTTGAGCTCCATCCCCGGGTGGTGCTCAGGGCTTACTCCTGACTCTCTGCTCAGCGATTACTCTTGGTCGGGCTGGGGGACCATATGGGGTTCTGTGGATCGAACCAGGTCGGGCACACCCAAAGCAAGTATCCTACCTGCTCTACTAGCTCTCAGGTTTCTGTGAAGTAGGTTTTAATTATAGTTTTGAGTGTGTGATTCAGGGACAGAGAATCTGATTGTCCATCTGAATCAAGTGTTAAGTGTCCTCCAGTCTCGGTGGCTCACAATACAAACAGGATTGTCTGTTACCACTCTGTGGGGAAGAAGTTTTCTGAGAAAGTGCACTGGTACAAGGAGACCATCTACCACTGAGGAGACTAGGACTGTATAATTTCACAAGGCAGATTTTAATGTGCCAAGAAAGATATTGAAAGTCCATCTCGTAGTTTGGTATTTTTACTGCTATTTTTACCTTTTAAAAGAAGAAATCATCGCACATTTACAACTCAATTACATTTTAATTTTTCTAGTTCTCCTTAAAGGAGACATTCTTTACTTCCACAGAGATTTTTTTCAGGAGAAGGGTGTTGTTACACCTGCCACACAGCTGGGTCCAAGGATTGCCTGCGTATTCCCAGCAAGTTTCAGAGCTAGTTTCCATGCCAACCAGTCTACTAGTGTTTTCACCCTATCACCCACTCTGGGAAAGACATTAATAGACTACGCACATATGAGGAAGAGGAAGAGACAGGTTGGATAAGTGTATGAAATTATTTTTATAGTGCTGTGGTCTTAAGTTATTCCTTTCTCCAGTCCTCTTTTTAACACAAGATAATAGATTACAATGTCTTTCCTGCTAAATGCTCAGGACTTTTTCAAATATACTAGCACATTATCCTCACAGCAGTCCTAAGAGATAAGGAAGGTCTATTTTGTAGCCTGAAACTAAGGCACAGGAAGGTAAAATGTCCATCTTATACACACAATAAGGCAAGGTTAGCATTTAGATGATATCCAAGATGCCTGCTTCTAAAAATCAGCATTTTTACTACAGTCTTTTGCTTCCCTGTTTTATCAGTGTTCAAGCTCCAGAGCAATCAATTTCACACCATTTTGGTGAAATAGCCTCATTATATTTCATGTTAACTGTAAAAATAGCAAAAGTATGAGAGAAATGACAAACTTTTAAAGCACAAGACAAGTGAATATAAAGATTGAAACATAAGAAAGAAAGTATACATGTTTAACTTAAAATATTTCACCTAAAATTTCTTTCAAGAGAAAGAAACAACCATTTAGTTTTGGGACAACAGTTTTGAGATGACAGATTCACTGACTTGAGGGACAATAATGCTCAGAGAAACTGTAGGATGACATCAAATGTGATTAAGATTAATTTAGATTCCCCAGATGGTAAGAAGAAATTTTGTAAAGATGTGCTCCAAATAAAAGAAAGGAAATGTTATTAACTTGCTTTAAACCTTCTGAGAGATTCAATCTTCAGTCTCAACTACTTTAGGGATAGGAGATCTGGAGCACAACCGGGGAAGAGGTAATGATACATCTTTGTGTAGTGGAAGCATCCACTAAACTCTACAAAGTGGTTGTTTCTCTGTTCTTATATTGTGAAATTCATATCTCTGAATTATTTCATATGAAAAGTTACAATATTCGATTGCCTCGAGCAGGCCCCAGTAACGTCTCTTTCATCCTAGCCCTGAGATTATATTCACGGCTCTTTAGGAGAATGAGACCCATCATTGTTACTGGTATTTGGCATATTTGGTAGGCCACGGGGAGTTTGCCAGACTCTGCCCTGTGGGCAGGCTACATTCGATAGCCTGCAAGTTTGTCCAAAGTAGGAATGAGATAATAAGATGTCATAAAGAAAAGTTTTGATAAGATGTCGCGCGGCCGCGAATGCGGCCGCGCGGTTCAGGGATCTGTATTTTATAGTCTCTGAGTCTTGGCCGCTGATGGGATTACACGGCGCCAGGGGGCCAGGTGGTGGGTGTGACCCCCGCCTACTGGAATTTGGAGGATCTGGGTGGAAGATGCTCGACTCCAATTCGAGTAGGCGTGGAGGTCTCGGCCCCGGAACCCGCGTGGCTGTGTCCCTCTGCCAGTACCTTCCTGGGTGCGGAGAGTGGTCTCAGCATGGTGGTGGCTGGTCCTGGAGGTCTTCGGCTGCCGTAGCCCTGGTCGGGGCGGGGAGGAAAGCTCAACCCGCTCCCCTCCAAGGGACTCCGGGAAGGAACACCCAGGCGCGGGGGCAGAGAACAACAAAAATATGGCACTTCAGTTCAGAAGATATAGAAATACAAGATCTGATTTTATGTCTTTCATCTTTGCTCAAAGCAATAATCAGTGGCCTCAAAAGAACTTCAATAGGCAATAGCTAGTGGTTTATCCCTGCCTGTTGCATTCTGAGCATTAAATATCAAGAATGCTAATCTGAGACTCACATATGTATAGGTGCACACACACAATTGTTTACTTTGTTTCTCTTTCCTGTAACATAAGATGTAGTGACTTTAAGTTGCATTATTTAAACACTCATAAATAAAATACTCAAAATACTATATTTAGTATAGGCTATCATGAAGAATAAACATCTCTCAATATTTCACCAACTTTTCTAGGGAAGGGACCAACAGATTTTCAGTTGTATGCAAGGTTGTTGTGCCCTATTAGGTAGATATTTGATCTTGTTATTGTCCTTATTTGAAGACTAACTATGGTTTACAGAGAGATGTCTTGAGACCATGATGACCAAGGGTTTATTGGTGATGATGAACTTTATGTGTCAACTTGACTGGGTAATGGAATGTCCTGAGGGTATTTCCAGATAAGATTAGCATCAGAACTGGTGGACTGGGTCAAGTGGAATTGCTTTTGCAATATGGATGTCCTCATTCAGTCCATTTGAGAATCATTTAAGAAAGTGCTGATTTTCATTTTACTTTTCATATTCACGAAGAACCCTCACTCATACTAGTATACCTCATTTTGGAGATCTCTTTTCAGAGGAGACTGCTGTACTATTTGCCTCTTTTCTGAGGAATACCTCTATGATTTCCAGTACCTCTTTGCTAGTTAATTTACCATCCAATTCTATCCCTAAACAGTGGAGTATGACTCTGGAGTTGAGACATAAGTGTCAAATAATGGTTTCTGGTGAGCATTTTGATGACCAGTAACATTTATTAGTGACCATAGGCAATGCTGCTTCTCTGTGTTCTTCAGTGTTTATGTTTATTTCAGCCTATGAATATCAATAAAACCAACCTAAGAGTTGGATTAAGTAAGTAAAGGTAAAAGGTAAAGGCCCTCCCGTTGATCATTGATTTGCTCGAGCGGGCCCAGTAATGTCTCCATTGGAGACTTTTGTTGTTACTGTGTCTGGCATATCGAATACGTCACGGGGAGCTTGCCAGGCTCTGCCATGCGGGCGAGATACTCTCAGTAGCTTGCCAGGCTCTCCGAGAGGGGCAGAGGAATTGAACTCGGGTTGGCCATGTTGGCTGCGTGCAAGGCAAATGCCCTACCGCTGTGCGGCCGAGTGGTCTAAGGCGCCAGTCTCAAGTAAGTGACATAAAATTTTAATCTAGTGTCTAGAACAAAAATCAGCACTCAATATCTATTGGCTATTTATTGCAAACAACTCCCAAGAAACTTGTTCCATGTGGAGCTGTGCTTTTTTGTCACACTCAAACAGAGTAAACACAGAGTAGGGTGAAGGAAAAGGAAAACTGGAAACCTGAGAGGCTGTGAAAGTGGCCAATCAGAAGGAGCCAATTAAATAGTTGCCTGGAGCATACACATATTAAGGGCCTCTCTGGACAGAATATAGAGTGTATAAAAATAGTTAAAGAGTCCCCATTTAAGCTTCTTAGGGCAAATCTAAGATGGGGTAGGGGGCATATTAAGTAGATTCATAAAAATAGACAGACTGTACAAAGTATACTTAATCAAATGAAAGATTTGCATTGAAAAGTGGTGTTTTCCCAGGCTCAATTAGAGCAGCAAGTCCATGATTCCTTAACAAAGTTAAAGTGTTGCTTTTATAGGATGGAAAAATTAGGAGCCTAAAACAGCTCAATACATGAGCAGTAAATCTATGTCATGCCCAGGTCTCAAGCAGAGCTAATGCATTTTGTGTGGTGAAGAAGTTGATTCTATAGGAAAATTCAAAAGACACGAGTAACATGTTTAAAGTAGTCCAAATACATTTGCAGAAGAAAGATGATTTACTCTTTGCTGCTATTAATATATTGCTCAGAGCAATAATTATCTTTCTTACAACCTTGGTTCACATGGTTTTTCCTTTGAAACTTGCTGCCCTTCATTTACCACACAAAGCTATTTTGAATCTGTCATACTCCCCACACACTATAATGATAAACTAGCTATTACAAAAAGCATAGAAGTCAGACAGGCGGTTCCTACATATCTACTCCCAGTTACTTTTTGTGGCTTAACATGTTTCCAATAGCACTTCAACCACATGCTCTACTCTAACATAGGATTCTTTTCACCAGCTATGGAAAAAATAATCAAAGTGACTATTGCTTCTTTGGAAGTTCTTGTACATGACTCCAGGAGAATTATCCTTGGCCCTTATTGCAACATACTTTATGGACTTTCCCAAATGCCAGAAACATGTGAGTTCTAGGGATTGGAAGTACCCCCGGAATCTAAGTGACAAGAAAGAATGCTCACAGTCATGAAACCATGAATTATACTGAAGAACATAATTCCTTCCCTTCATGAGCTGTGTTATCCTAGTTCCTTTCAAATTAACATATCAGAAAGTGATAGCAACCTGCCATCCTTGATACCCTCTGAATATCCTCTGCCTTTCTATCTGAGCCACTGAGCTTTTGACAATAAGAATAAGGACAAATAGGTAACCACTATAACAAACAAGATACAACTCATTCCATAGCCCCAGAAAATTACCTTTTGTTTGTGTTCTCTAGGCAACTACAGATGTGATTTCTATCACTAGAGTTTAAAAACTCTATTCAGTGTAGTTTCATTCAAGCAACATAATGTTTTAGAAAATTCATTAAAATTGTTACAAACAGCAGTTAATGCCTTTTTATTGTTATGTAGTTTTGTATGGGCACCAATTGTAGGCATATATACCTCCATTCCCTATTAAACATTCTATGTTGATGAACATTTGAATTGTTTTCAGTTACAGATCATTATAAATATACTTTATGAACATTCTGATGTGGATATATGTCTTCTCTTTTGGTTAAAACCTAATGCATATAACTTTAGCTTAAAAGAGTATAAATTTAACTTTAAAAAACACCCTTCATTTTCCAGTTTTATTTGTACTTCAGTGTGAGAGTTCAAGTTCCTGTTTACTCATGAATATTTAATGTTTTAGAAATTTTAGCGTAAAGTCATTATAATAGGGAAAATGGTATTAATCATAGTTTAGTTCATACTTCTTTATATTTATTAACAGCAGTGCTGAATATGTATTATTGTTTATTATATCACTGTTGTCACTGTCCTCCCATTGTTCATCGATTTGCTCGAGCGGGACCAGTAACATTGTGAGACTTGTTGTTACTGTGTTTGGCATATCGAATATGCTTGCCAGGCTTTGCAGCGCAGGCGAGATATTCTCGGTAGCTTGCCAGGCTCTCTGAGAGGGGTGAAGAGTCGAACTTGGATTGCCTGGTCGGCACTGTTATATTTATTAACAGTGATACTCATGCAGGTGTGTTTCCTGTTAAGTACCTATATATTGGGTGGGGCATTGTTTTATTTCCCTATTATTAAATTGTAAGAGTTTCTTGTATATTCTGAATGGAAATCTTTTGTCAAATATAGTTATTGTGTATACTTTCTCTCAGACTGTGGCTTATCTTTTCATTTTGAAAAGGAAACCCTTAAGTTTTCATATATAGATATCATTTGAAAGATGTAACTTTTACATTTTTATGAAGACTATTTTTTATCAGCTTTTTCATAGTTTTTTTTTTATTCTGTCAAAATCTTTGCCAAACCAAATGTCACAAAAATTTTGTCCTAAGTTTCAAACAAAAGTTTTGTAGTTTTCTATCTTATGTTTGATCTGTGGTTTCCCATCTTAATTAATTTGGCACTGATGTGAGCTAGAAGTTGTAATTATTATGTATTCCTTATGGTTATCCAACTGTCCCAGTATTGCTTATCAAAAAGATTATATCCTCAATGAATTACCTTGATACCAAGGTACTGAAAATTAGTTGTTTAGAAAATTAATTTTCTATGTAACTATTAATGGGTTTATTCTGTTTTATTGGGCTGGAGTGATAGCACAGTGGGTAGGGCGTTTGCCTTGCATGCAGCCCACCTGGTCGGCCCAGGTTCAATTCCTCCGCCCCTCTTGGAGAGCCCCAGCAAGCTACTAGAGAATTTCGCCCACCCGGCAAAGCCTGGCAAGCTTCCCGTGACATATTTGATATGCCAAACACAGAAACAAGAAGTCTCATGATGGAGACGTTACTGGCCCGCTCGAGCAAATAGATGAACAACAGGAGAACAGTGACAGTGATTCTGTTTTGTTGATTTATTTATCATTAAACAAATACCACATAATTTTTCTGGTTGAAATTTAAAATCAGAAATCAGACAATATCTAAGTTCTCCAATCTCTTTTCTTGTGTCAAATAGCTTTAGCCTCTATGTTTTATAAAAAGTAGAATCAGTCTTTCTATATATTTTTTTAAAATGAAGAAAATAATTATGTTTTCAGTTTTGTATTTTCCAATACAGAAGCATGGCATACAGGGATATTTGTTATTTCTTGCTTTTTTAGTGTCTTTTTTTCTCCTGTCTACATTGTACAAGTTTCCTACTAATTTATTAGATATAATTCTAGACATCTAATGCTTATTGACATCACAACAGTAATTTTTTTCAGTTTTCAGTTGTTTTGTTTTTGTTGTGTATAGTTCTAAGTGAATGTCCATTGGGTCAAGTTGATAGAGACATTAGATATATCATTAATGGCTTTTCTGGTGCTGTTATTTTGTTTTCTATTTGCTTGTTTTCATTTTGGGGTCACACCTAGCTGTGCTCAGGGCTTATTACTGGCTCTGTGCTCAGGGGTCAATCATTTCTGGCAGGTTCAGTGCCAAGGATAGAATCTGGATCAGTTGTGCGCAAGGCAAGTGCCTTAGTCACTAGACTATCTCTCCAGCTCTATATCTCTGCAACTATTCTGCTCATTACTGAGAGGAAGTTCAAACATCCTACCCTTATCAATTTTTATGAACCTCCGTAATATTAGTAATACTGATTTTTCTGATTTCTGCTTGGTCTAATATTTATACAGCTACTTGAGATTTAATTAGTATTTACATTGTATATCTTTCCAATACTTTCCTTTTAAGGCCACCTGTGTCTCAATATTTAGTGTCTCTCTTGTATAAAGTGTATGGTTTGGTCTTGCTTGTGTTATACAGGATTGTACATTAATTATTTTTTGTGTCTTTTTTCCTCCTTCCCTATCTTTTTTGTTTAAGTAGTTTTCAACATTCTACCTCATCTCTTTTCCCCAATATTTAGCTATTAAGTTTTGTGTTGCCAAAAATTGTTATGCATCTTTAGTTAGAGTCAATATTCAAATAATTTAAAAGGTTTTAAGAATAGTGTGCAACCTTATATTAGTATGATAAATATACTTTGTCATTTTATTCTTTTCTTATATTTTATTCCATATATCTTATCATTACATAATATATAATATATACAATTTTTATTATTTTTTGTTTAAATATTTATAATCATTTAAACAGTATACACATGAATGCATACAAATATTGTTACATTTACCCACTATATATATTCGCTATATTTCTGGTCTCTTCATTTCTTTTTGCACATACAAGCTACCATATGGTACCAGTTCCTTTAAGCTTAACTTAACATTTCTTATATGTTGGCAACACATTTTCTCAGCTTTGATGATCTCAGTATTTTTTATATACTCATTTTTGTTTCCCATTATATCTTTTTTCCTACTATCTCTAGGATTTTCTCTTTACTCTTTGTTTATAGTGACAATGAGATGTTTAACTGTGGTTTTCTTTTTTTGCCCCTGAGTAAGCTTCACTGCCCTTCCTGAATCAATATGTTGCTTTTTTAAATTAAATTTGGAAACATTTAATTTAGTATTTTAATTATTTTTATACATAATATTTTTATTTAAAACTCTTAGCTGTGCTGCCTGCACATGATTGTGGTTGATCAGAAAGCACACGCTGCCATGGCACCAAAAGCCAGTGCTCAGTGTGTGTGGGTAAGTGCTGGGGACCAAAGTCTTAGGCCTCACACTTGCAAGGCAGATAATTTATCACTGAATTATGACCATATCTGAGGCTTAGGACTTGTAATTCAGTGCTAAACCTGTGTCCGAAACATTAGGTGATGAGGTAAATCGGTGTGCCATGGGACCTAAATTCTGCCATGAGACTAGGTTTCAAAACTACTAGATTCCAGACTGTGAGATCATGAGCTAAAACAATGAGATTTCAAAGCTACAGGTTATCTTTATTTTCCAGTTTCACTCCCAGCTGCATTTGACTCATCAATATTCCCACGTAGAAGAATCACTTGGCGGAAAAAATTTTGTCCCTTTTATTCTTTCAGATTAAAATAGAATATATCAGCTAATATGTTGATACCAAACCTAGCTACATCTTTACTGTTTTTCTCTAACAAGATCACTCTTTCTCTTGCCCTGTCCTTAGAAACCTGCACACAAACCAAAGTGTCTCTCTTCTCCAATTTCCTGGGCAGGGCATTACTCTGGATTTTGCTTTCTTCTGAGTTAAAGAGCCCAGGGTTCTTAATGGCTCATTTGGCCATCTATTATTATATAATAAATTGTGCCCCCACCAAAAACAAACAAAACTTAAAAGCTTAAGACAACAAACATTTATTCTGTCACATAGTTTTGGAGGGTCAAGAATTTGAGAGTGGGCTAGCTTCGTGGTTCTGAGTCAAGGTCTCTGTAGCTCAGCAGTCAGCAAAACTGTGGTCATCAGCAGTCTGAAAGCTTGACCAGAGCTGTGGTTGTTGGCAGGAGGCCTCGTTCCTTGTTGACTGTTGGCTAATGGTCTCAATTCCTGACATTTCCTTTTCCTCTTTATTAGGCGGCTCACAGCATGAGAGTGAAGTCCAGAACCCAAGGTCTGAAGCCTCCTACGATAGAACAAGAAAGCAAGCCAGCACTTAACACGGTGGCCTCATGGTGCAATGGGTCCGTGAGGTTAATACTTGCAGGGCTGCAACCAGGGGGCGGGGGCAGGGAAAGGGAGAGTAAAAGGAGCTTGCTGTATCAGGGATCAAACTGAGGGCCTGGAACTTGCTAGGCACATGTTCCAGCTCTGTAGTCCCTCAAGGTCATTTTAGATACTCCCTTTCCTGGCTTTTAAGGAAAGTGTGATTTGTTTGTTTATTCAGTGATTTCTTCTTATCTCAGCAGCAGAAGGCCACAAGATCTTCCACATCTTCCCAGCAGCAAGATGACAAAGAGATTTAAAGCACAATTTTCAGAAATGAGTCTATCACAATATTTTTAAATTTAAGTCAACTTTTGATCCTTTTTATTAAGTTTTACTCTTCAAAGGACACTAGATTTATCACACTGACTTTCTTAGATTTTTTTTCTTTAAGGTTTTTCTCCCTTTAATTTGATTTCCAAGAGACAATGGGAACTTTGTTCTAACAGTCTAGAAAAGCAAAATAGAATACTTAAGAGGCAGATCCTGGGTCACATTGTTAGTTCTGTGTGCAAATCCTAATTCTATATCTCAGTAGTCTCAGTGGCTCAAACTGAGCCTTGATGTGTCTTTTTCCTGATCTATAAAATGGGCACACAAATTACAGCAATTTCTTTGTTTGGTTGCATGAAAATCAGAAAAGTACTTTATAACAAAGCAGGATCCCAGTCAAGCCTAAAGTCTATGTTTCTGCATTGTTTCCACACAAAGCAAAGCATATTTAGGAAGTTTTAACCTTTCCCATTCATTCCATCCCTTTTTTCCACTTTAAGAATAAAATTAAGTTCTGTTGATTTTTAAATAGAAGGCAGAGATTTCTCAGAAGAGTTTGTATTTTTCATTTTTAGATATTATGAACAACAAAAGAAAGAAGTGAATAGAATTTTTATCTTTCATTTTTATATGGATTTCAATAGAAGGAACATAGGAAATAACTCAAAGGGCCGAAGCACATGCCTTGCATGCATGAGTACTATTCCTAGTGTCTCGTGACCTCCCAAGCTCTATAGGGTATAGCCCTGGAGACTCCCAGCACTGCGGGACCAAGCAACACTACATCACTAGGCCTGAGCACAGAATTGCCTAACCCTGTTTGCAGAATGGCACCAGAATGTATCCTAGACTCCCGGAGCATCACATGGTAGCCCACGACCCTCATCCCCTTACCATAAACCCTGTCATTAGACAATGACACAGTTGAAGCTAGATGCTAGTAGACTTGGAGTTTATCCCCCCACCCTTTTCCTGAATCTGTTCCCACCTCCCTGACTCAAGTGAGCAAATCTTCACTGTGATTCAAAGTGGTGATTTTTCTGTGCAGAACTAGAATATTGAGGTCCCTGGAGGAGTAAGAGGTAGCTGGAGTGATCAGCAGCATCTATTTATTACAAATAGCACTGACGCTCTCTGCTTAAGTCTTCAACAAGGTCATTATCCTCGGCCTTCAGTACACCAGTGCACAGCAGGCCCGGTTGTCTGTATGTTCTATTAGTATTCTGTGTATGTCACCGGCTAAATTTACCATTTCATTTAGAATGCTTCTGATTGCATTTTTTTTAATATTTTATATTCCTGGCCTCCATGGAGAAATGGATGCCATTGTAAGTGATTTGACAGGCTGCTGTGCTCACAGGGATGCATTTGTCATCAAACTCAGGAGAAAGTTATTAAAACACTTGGCGTTAAGCCATGAATTTGGTCAGAATCATTTAGGTTATAAAAGTATTTTTATAGGCAAGAGCCAAAAAAATAAACAAATCAGCAAAGAACTGGGGAGAGAAATAAAAATATTTTAATAACTTCAAATTTACTAAAAAGAAGATTTCCTCTTAAATCATATCCAAATAAAATTACATGAATGCACTTTTTTTCAGACTACAAAATCACTTTTTGGCTAGAGAAACTGATTTTTATTCACGGTACATTCATCTTAGAAACTTCATGTTTTTAAAGTATATTTTAAAAGACAATTACTATTTCTAGTTAATTATGCTTTTCTCAATATTTCTTAAATGTGGTAGGTCAAAGCATCTGAATTGCTACCCTACAAGAGAAATAAATGAGAAACCTTGTTTTATGAGCTGTGAAAGGGATGTACAATTTGTACTCCTATCAGTAGAGCTACTAAAATATGGAAATTTATGATTTTTGCCCCCCAGAAAAACCTCATTAAGCTCCTTGAAGAAATGGAAACCTCATGAGCAGTAATCAAAGCATATGAAGCCTCATGAGTGGTTAACAGAACCCACTTCATCAGATAATCCCACTGGGGATAAAGCGGCCCAAGGATATGCTTCTGACAGAATGTATTATAAATTGAAATTCAACTGCAAAAAAACTGACTGAGCTGGGAAGCCTGAGCAGTTGAATGTATCCATGAGAATCTTTCCTGAGGACATATTGGCCTTTCATCATTGTCAAATCCCTAGGAACCATAAGCAAACAAGAGGCAGATTGATGTGCCCCATTCAGGGCAAATCCAGGGATAGAAAAATCCAGACAGAAGCCAATGCAAGGTCTCACTACCAAGGCCTGAGCAGCTGCATGTTATGGCTCCTCAATGCAAGTCAGTGTGATTTAGAACCACCGCCTGTGCATGTATTAGCTTGCACTGAACTGAGCATGTCTTCCATCTTTCCACTAAGAGAAATTGTTCACACATGACTTTAGATGTTAGTAGCTGGAGGAAGAAAATTCCAATAGAAAACACACTGAGTGTGTTTTGATTTTTCAGGGTATCCTGTGGGACTATGCATTTGTTTCCCAAGGCTGAGGGAACAAAATCCCACCAGTTAGATAGCTTAAAACAACGACAACAAAAATTTCTCTCACAGTCCTGTATTAGAAGAATGAGGTTGGGTTGGTGGCAAGGCTTGGAACCCTCTGAAATCTCTAGGGAAGAGAGCTCTCTTGCCTTTTATTTCTAACATTTGCCACTATCCTTGACAAACTTCACTTGGCGTAGTATCACTCAAACTTTTGCTTGTGGCGTCACATGACTTTCTTGTGCATGTAGTTTTTGTTTCCATGTCATTTTAAAACAACAATTCCAGTTCTATTGGTTTAGAATCCACCCTAAAGACATCATCTTACTTGAGGGTATCAGGTTAAGTGAAAGAAATGAGTGAGAAGAACAAATTTTGAATGACCTCACTCATCTGTAGTATATGGAGGCAAAAGGGAATAGGCTGTATTGAACAATGACAACCACTTGATCTTGGTTTTAAAAAACTGATTAATAGTGGGGAAATTGTAAGGGTAATAAAAATGAGACCAGAGGTGACATAAACACAGTGGAAGAGAGTCATGAACACTTTGATTATGGTGGGTTGCAGTATCTTTGTATATTAACACTATAAACATAAAGCACTATGTAGCCAGATTTCCTAGACTATAAGTTTTTAGGCCACAGTTCTCTGTTTGACCTTATTCCTGGCTCTGTTCATAGAGCTCACTTCTGGAGGTGTCAGGGATCAAATTTAGATTGGCTACATGCAAGGAAAGCACCTTACTGTACAGTTCCTCCAGTACTAATTTTTTAATTAATTGATATTTTGTGATTTATCACTTGATCACTTGATCACTTGATCACTTGACTTCCCGTTAATCGTCTATTTGCTTGAGTGGCCACCAGTAACGTCGCCATTTGTCCCTGTCACATGCTAGTGTAGCCCAATGGCGTCTGCTTGCTCTAGGAACATGAAGAACCTCAAACCGATCGTTCATGATCTTGATGAAGAAGTCTGACCATCTGGTAGGTGGGCGGCCACGCGGTCTTTTGACATCCCGTGGAATCCAGTCGGTAACAGCTCTAGTCCAGCGGTCATCTTTAAATCTCATTACGTGACCAGCCCATCTGATTTTTGACACCTTGGCAAACAAGACAATGTCCCTGATTCTTGATCATCAACAGATGTCGGAACTCAGGATTCTGTCTCTCATTTGAGTGAAACGTGATATTCCAAGCATAGCTCTTTCAATTCCTCTTTGGGAGACCCGAATAGTGTTCTCATCTTGTTTGCGTAGGGCCCAGGTCTCTGAGGCATATGTTAATGCAGGAAGAACAGTGGAATCAAAGAGATGTGCCCAGAGCCGGAGGTTCTTCGTCCTCTTAGCTATTTCTTCCGCGCTCTTGAAGACATTCCAAGCCGCACTCTTCCTCCTGCGCAGCTCGGGTGCCAGGACATTTGTCATGTTGACTTCTCGACCTAGGTACACATAGCTGTTGAATTCAGAGATGGTTGTTCCGTTGAGAGAAAATGGGGCATCAGGAATGAGGCTGTTTCTCATAAACATTGTCTTCATAAGATTCAGCTGTAGACCGACCATTCCACACTCATGGTCGAAGTCGGCCAGCATTTGTGCCACTTGGCTGATGTTTGCTGTTATTAAAACAATGTCATCAGCAAAGTGGAGGCGGTGTGGTTGCCGACCATCTATCTTCACTCCCATTCCTTCCCATTCCAGTCGTCGCATGATGTTCTCGAGTGTGACACTGAAGAGTTTCGGTGAAATGGTATCACCCTGCCAAACCCCTCTCTTGACATCAATGATCACCTCCTTGTAGAATGGTGAGATCCTGGTAGTGAATCTGCAATACAGCTCACGGAGGATCTTGATGTATTGGGCTTGAATGCCCTGATTGGCTAGGGCTTCAATGACCGCTTCCGTCTCAACAGAATCAAAGACCTTCTTTAAATCAATGAACGTTAGACAGAGCGGCATCTTGAACTCCCGAGAAACCTCAATGAGCTTGGTTATCGTGTGGATATGGTCGATGGTGCTGAATCCTTTGCGGAACCCGGTTTGCTTGCATGGTTGTCCTTCATCTAGTGTTCTACCAATCTTATTTAGGATGACTCGAGTGAACAACTTGTAGATGACAGACAATAGGCAGATGGGGCGATAGTTGCCAATGTCATGGTTGTCTCCCTTCTTGAACAGTAGTACTGTCCTGCTGGTTTTCCATTGGGACAGAACCTTGCATTCAGACAGATAGCGTGTGAATAGCCGAGCCAGTGTATTGATGAGTACTGATGGCAGGTTCTTCAGGTGTTCAGATCTGACCTTGTCTGGGCCGGGTGCTGTTTGTTTCTTTATTGACGAAATGGCGTGTCAGATTTCGGAAGGGAGAACATTGGGAACAACATATCCATCCTGTGGAATTTGGTATGTCGGCAAGTAGACATGCCTATCGAAGAGATTTGAGTTGAAGTCATGGATAATCTTCTCCATTGCCATTCTGGAGGATGTGATAGATCCATCAGGAAGTCGGAGGGCAGTCATCTTGGTCTTGCAGTTGGCGAAGGACAGGCGGGCGTTATGAATACTTTTCCCAGCTTCTGCCGCATCTACCAGCACTTCTGCTCTTCTCTCTTTGAGGTCTTCCTTGATCGCATCTCTGCACTGCTTTGTGAGCTTGGACGTTCACTTGTGGTTGCCTGAGGCATGCGCCAAACCACGTTGGCGAATAAGCTCAAGAGTTTTCGAAGACAGGCTTTTTTTGTGGCTATCTCTCTCTTGGTGTTCCTCACACAATCATGGAGGTGCTGAACCAGTTGATTGCATTCCTCGTCAATGTTGTCAACAATGGCATCTTCCCATGTTTCCGCAATAGTACCAAAGAGCTCCCAGTTGGTGGTCGTTCTGGGAGTTCTCTTTTTAAACTTTGCAGCCCTTTCTCCCCACTCAGTGAAGTAGAATTTTGCAAGAAGGAGATGGTGGTCTGATCCCGTTTGGAATTTTGGAACGACAGCGACATTGGTCAGGCAAAACCATCGATTGAATATGATGTGGTCTGGTCTATTTTGTTGTGGAATCATCCACTGGCACTGGGAGACTCCCATGTCCAACGTTTATATTCAGCCTTCTGGAACTGTGAGTTACCATGGATGGTCTTGGTCGACATGATGAACTCAGACAGTCTCTCACCCTGTTCATTCCATTTTGGGCCATGGGTCCCGATGTGGAGTTCTTTGACTGATCTTCTCGGTCCTATTTTGGCATTAAAATCACCCACAATGATCTTATAGAAGGAGTGGTCTTCTTTATAGAACTTCTCCAGCTCCATGTAGAACTTCTCAATTTCTCCTTTATCATTAGATGTTGGTGCATAAACAACGAAGATAGAAACTGCTGGCAGTGAGCCACATCTATTCAAATGTAAACGTCCGATTCGGGTTGTTAGGCATTCGCATGAATCAATGCTCATGGCCAAGTTTGTGTTGACAAGGACACCGATGCCTCCGACACCTCTTTTTATCACATGTTCTGAGGAACTATTCTTCTCCAGTGTCGAAAATGGCATGATGAGATTGGTGCCTTCTTGTCTCGGTCAGATCAATGATGTCGTACTTCATCTTTCATGCTTGTACCATCAGGTCCTCGATGGATGCCTCTGATGCTAGCGTACGTGCATTGAAAGTACAGACGATCATTTTTGTCTTCCTTCGTTGTGGCAGCCTAGTTCGGCCTTGAGATTTTATCGGCTTCTCCTTTCTCATCCTTCTCAGTGGTGCCATGTTGTTGAAGCCTTCAGGGTCAGGTAAATGAGACCCATTGTAATTACTGGTTTTGGCATATCGAATACACAACAGCTTGCCAGGCTCTGCCTTGTGGGCGGAATACTCTCAGTAGCTTGCCAGTCTTTCCGAGAGGCATAGAGGCTTTTGGGGCGACCTCTAATCGCCCTCGTAGGTGTTACCATATTTAAACCCTATCAAATATGGTACAGCAATTCCGGAAGATGGGTATTTAGTGTCTTATGATGTGTCGCGTGGCCGCTTTCCGGCCGAGGTGGGTCCGGAAAGCGTCCTGGAGTGTGGCGGCGGCTGGGTAGTGGAGGTAGTGTCGGTAGTGGAGGTCTGCCAGTGGGGTATTTATCTGCTCCTGGTAGGGGTAGGGTGGGTCTTCTGTGCGCAATCTGATCCCTGGGTCTCTGGTGGTTGGTGGAAGCAGACAGGGCAGGGTAGGGTGGGACTCTAGATTATAATCCCTTTGTCACCTTTGGTTGGTGGGAGCAAGCATAGAATCTCTGTCCCTGGGTCCGTTGAGCCTGGAGTCCAAGGTCTCAGAGAGTTCCACTTATCTTGTTCTCTGGGTCTTTAATCGTGGTTGAGTTTCGGCCGGAGCTGCCACATGGGAGTGTGGTGCCACACTGGAGTGTGGTGGCAGCTGGGGAGTGGAGGTAGTGTTGGTGATTTATAATATTGTTAATGATGGTTTCTCATGTACATAACTTCAACACCACAACTATCACAGAAAAAAATTTAAGATCTAATTTTGGTTACCTCTAAAACCCATTTTTAAATAAAGTCAGATTTATATGACTCTATTCACATCCATATGACTTTTAATACAGCAGTTAGAATTGCAACTTACCATTTAGATGACACTACCAATGCTACAAAGACTTTTTGTTAAAGGACAATAGAACAAAACACCCAGATGTATAGGATGCAAACCATGATCTAATTATCTGTAGAGACAAAGAGATTATTAGCAGAGTGTGACCCATAATAGTGGATGGATCAAATTAAAAGTCACTAAACTTCATGGTAACTTTAATAGCAGGAATTTTACATATATAGAATGATGAGGCCATTTTGCAGTAGGTAGCAGAGTGAGCAACAAGGTGGACATAAAGATCAAGTCTAGACAAGTTTCTCAAAATGTTCAGATGTGCAAAGATAAGAGAGATAAGAAAACTACTGGAGAACACTATGACTCTAATCAGGATCTTTGGTGTCAAGAATTTCGCAACCTTAACATTTATGTTTACTGACACTTCTCTTTATAAATAGTCACTGGGTTCTATGAAAGAACATACAACATGAGCACTCAAGTTGCTGGCAAAAATCTTATATGAGGGCATGTTGCTCTCATAATAGGAGGGACAAAGTGTATAAAGAGGTGGTTTAATTAGTTGATAAAGTGTTTTGAATTGTTATAGCTGTTATAGTAGGGAGGGTGCTCTCATCTCTAAATAGTCCTGACAACGGATTTCTGGCATTTGAATTTGGCTAAACTTATGATACCCATCAAGAACTCAATAACTTCCATCAAAACCAAATATACTTTCTTACAATTTATTTCTCTTTCCTTTACCATCAGCATCAGTAAGTGTAGTAAAAGAAAGCAGAAAAGACCATGGTGCCAAGAAGAAGAAGGAGGAGGAGGAGGAGTGGAGGAGAAGGAGGAGGAGGGGAGACAGAGAGGCAGAAAGAGAGAGAGAGAGGGAGAGAGAAGGTGAGAGAGAGAGAGAGAGAGAGAGAGAGAGAGAGAGAGAGAGAGAGAAAGTACCTGCCATAGAGTCATAAATGCATGGGGGTGGGGTAAGGGGTGGGGGAAATCACAGAAAGGAAACTGGAATCTTTGGTGGTGGGAACTGGACAGTGGTGGAGGGATGAGTGTTGGATCATTTTATGACTGAAACCTGATCATGAACAGCTTTTTAACTACATATCCCATGGTGACTCAATTATACATTTTAAATTAAAATAAAACAGAAATGGCATCTATAAGGTACATATATGCATAAATGAGATTATTTCAAAAAATTGTTTCACAGAAGTGATGGATCTGAAAAATGAAATATATGTAGACTGGCAAACTGGCAAGTCAGGCTGATACTACAGTTGTAGAGCAGACTTTTATTTTTCTTTACTTTTCTTTTCTTTCTTTCTTTCTTCTTCTTTTTTCTTTTTTTTTTTGCTTTGGAACAGTGCTCATGGTGGTTCTCAGGGAATCATTTATGGTGTTGGGGATTGAACCTATAGTGGCTGCATGCTAGGCAAGTAATTTTCATCACTTAAAGTCAACTGTAGGCCTGTTCACCACATCTACAAGTTCCTTTTCAAAAATACATAGATCCATGTTTGATTAAATAACAAAAGTATGGTCTAGTTCAATGTTTATGAGAAACAGCCTCGTTCCTGACGCCCCATTCGCTCTCAATGGAATGACCATCTCCGAATGCAACAGCTATGTGTACCTAGGTCGAGAGGTCAACATGACAAATGACCTGGCACCCGAGCTGCGCAGGAGGAAGAGAGCAGCTTGGAAAGCCTTCAAGAACGTCGAAGAAATAGCTAAGAGGATGAAGAACCTCCGGCTCCGGGCACATCTCTTTGATTCCACTGTTCTTCCTGCATTAACATATGCCTCAGAGACCTGGGCCCTACGCAAACAAGATGAGAACACTATTCAGGTCTCCCAAAGAAGAATAGAAAGAGCTATGCTTGGAATATCACGTTTCACTCAAATGAGAGAAAGAATCCGGAGTTCTGACATCCGTCGAAGATCAAGAATCAGGAACGCTGTCTCATTTTTGCCAAGGTGTCGAAAATCAGATGGGCTGGTCACGTAATGAGATTTAAAGACGACCGCTGGACTAGAGCTGTTACCGACTGGATTCCACGGGATGTCAAAAGACCGCGTGGCCGCCCACCTTCCAGATGGTCAGACTTCTTTGTCAAGATCATGAACGATTGGTTTGAGGCCCTTCATGTTCCCGGAGCGAACAGATGCCATTGGGCTACACTAGCACGCGACAGGGACAAATGGAGACGCTCGAGCAAATCAACGACTAACGGGAAGTTAAGTGATAAGTGATGGTCTAGTTCAATTGACATGTGAAGCAACTTATAACATCCAACTCCTCTTCTTAAGGATCTCTGAAAGGACATAGCTTCTGAAAAGACTCTGCTCAGCAGTCAGGCAAATATCTATAGGGAGAGATTTGGATTAGGCATTTTTAGAATACTATTTTCATAGCATAATGTATATGGTAGCACTGTCGCACTGTCCTCCCATTGTTCATCAATTTGCTTGAGTGGGCTCAGTAACGTCTCCATTGTGAGACTTGTTGTTACTGTGTTTGGCATATTGAATACGTCATGGGTAGCTTGCCAGGCTTTGCCATGCGGGCGAGATACTCTTGGTAGCTTGCTGGGCTCTCTGAGAGGGGCAGAGGAATCAAACCGGACTTGGCCAGGTTAGCTGAGTGCAAGTCAAATGCCCTACTCACTGTGCTATCACTCCAGCCCAATGTATATGGTAAAGGGGGATAATAAAGAACAGTAAAAATATTTGAGGCAATTGACACACAGAATTATAAATTTGTACATTCTTTTTATAAGAAAAAATATTTTTGTTCATTCATAAAATAAAAGCATCTGGCCCTCCCTGTGACAATAAGTTCATTATAGCAACACTATCTGCTACTAAGTATTATTAATTTCCTTTCTTTTAGAGGAGAATTTAGTATGAGACATATCTGTCTCTCTTACCATTCAATAAAGCATTCAATTATCAGTGGATTAAAAGCATCTTGTTATAAATGTTGCTGGGAAGCACAATGCCAAGGGAATTAAAAAGGACAAGGTAAGCATAATTTTCTAAAAGAAAAAACTGCCAACAAAAATTTAGAGCAGAAAATGACAGCTTCAGAATCATAATATGCCTATTTCAATATTCCAATTGCAGAAAACTCCATTGAGAACTTACCACTGAAGAAAACAGAAAACAAACAAACAAACAAAAGATACAGCCAAAGCAAGAGCACTATACATATACACACAGAGCACTTGAAATTATAATCAAAAATGCTCACTCAAGAATGGAATAAACAGCCTTAGACATTTAGTTCTGTATGAAAAGGTTGTAGCAGTTCTCTCTTGCTATCTATCTATCTATCTATCTATCTATCTATCTATCTATCTATCTATGTCTCTCACACACACATGCACCGCGTGCACACACACACACACACACACACACACACACACACATGCACTTCTCCAAACTCCTGAAATTGAATGAGGTTTAAATCCTTCATTTCTTAAACATATTCCTTCCACTAGAAAATGCTTTTATTACATCTTCTCCAAGAAATTTTTTTAAATTGAAGAGACATAATATGTCAGCAGAAAGATATGAAACTTGTATTTGATTATACAAGGATATCATTTATAACTCATCTTCTCCAGACAAAACCAGATAACCTTCATATAAAATCTTGACAGGTTTGTGCAAGAGCTAAAACAATACAGACATTTAACATGAGTAACATAAAAACATTTCATAGAGATGCTTTTTCTGTTTATATTCCCATGTCCAACTTGCATAGATGACTTGAAAATATTATTCAATTACATTTTCATTTATATGCCTCATGCACTCATTAAAATTTTTCAGAAATTCTCCAGGAAGTTTAATTTATTGAATATATTTCTGAATCTGCCATTAGAAATTGACACATATTCAATAGCACATTTTATTCTCTCTCAAAGATGACTTATTTCAAGATATTCTGCATTTGATAAATGAACTGTAGTTTTGTCTTTAGTGTATCATTTAGAGTAAAATAATCAATCCCTTCTTAGAGTGATTTAAATGCTCTTTATTATTGGGGTCTATCAGGAAATATGCGGCTGTATTAGTAGAGAGGATTATTTTTTATTACATAAATATTTTATGATACCTATTTTCCATTTCTTGGCCTGTCACTTTATTACCACAGACTCTTATTAATTCTATGTTTGATATAAATTAAATGCGAGATTTTGATGTGTGTGGCTGCAGGGCCTTGAGGGTGTAGAATCTCTTCTCTAGGATTACAATGACTTAACTTCTCCTAAGATTAATTTGCCTAACCACAGTCCTTGGGCTATGCAAGAAAGAGATAATTTGGAAATGTAGCAGCAAGCTTCAGCTGTGATAACTTATAACCTCCAATTTATGCAGCTTGTGGGAAGTCAAAGACAGAGTTTACAAGAAGATATTATAAGGGGCTTATGAAATTGAATACAGTCACACTCTCCTTGTTCAGAGGCTGGCTCTCTTGTCAGGGGACTTCATTACTAGTTGGCACCTCTGTGTGACACTAGAGGACTTAAGAAGGTAGGGAAACTCATCCACACCTCAATTGCCACTTGGTAGCAATTCACCTGAAATGTACTCAGGGCAGCTAAAATAAGCTTAGCATTCCTTTGGCACTTGTGCAGCCTGTATCAGTCATCATCACAACATCGATCAACTACCATTATATTTTTAAATTTCTTCCATAAGGAAAAAAGGATAAGCAATGTTATAAAAGCATAAACGATTAGTGAATGATTAGCAACAGTGATGGTAACTAAGGACTCGGGTAAAGAGAAATGATAGGCTAGATCAGATATCAAAAAGACTTACAAGTCTAATAGAAAGATTGCATTCATCTGGGGAACATAAAGTAACAAAATAGGAGACTAACACCCAAGAGTGGCCGAGATTAGTACCAGGAGATTTGCTCCATGGCTTTGAGGCCAGCCATGCATTCTAGGGGAAAAGGGAGCTCAGATAGAGAACGGAGAACCAAATAAAGGGTGTTGGGATGATCCTCCCAGGATGGGAGAAGCATGCTGAAAGTAGACACAGACCAAACATGATTGCCACTCAATACCTCTTTTGAAAATCACAACACCCAAAAGGAGAGAGAGAACAAAAGGAAATGCCCTACCACAGAGGCAGGTTGGGATGGGAGGATGGGGGGGGAGGGAGGGATATTGGGATCCGTGGTGGTGGAAAATGGGCACTGTTGGAGGGATTGGAGGGATGGGTATTTGATCGTTGTATAATTGAAACCCAAACACAAAAATTTGTAAGTCTACAACTGTACCTCATGGTGTTTCACTAATAAAATGTTTTTAAAAAGACTTACAAGTCTAAAGATCATGGCAATATTTTGTAGGTCGCAGTTTAAATGATTTATAACCCCCTCCACATTAAAGGAAAAGAAATATCCTTCAGCCCCAGATTCAACTGAACTATAGAAATATATACAAACACAGATAGGTGTGTGCACACACTCACAAATATATCTTATGTGTAGTATTTGTATATGAGTGTGTGTTTATGGATATGGATATATAAAACTCCCTTTTTGTATTATCTGTCCTTCATGGTTGGCTGAAGCTCTTAGCTTTGGAGAATCTTCTTCTAGTGTCCAGAATGACAGAGCACTCCCTGTCTGAGATACTACTGGGCTCATCCAGAAAGAAATAAAGAGAAAAAGTCAAACACACAGTGACTCTGAAAGCTTCCAATTGAAAGGGCACCTATCATTTCCACTCACATTTTATTTGGTAAATCAAGCAGCACAGCCAAACCCAGTCAGGAGGATGGGAAGTATAATTTTCCCATAAGAAGGGATCCATCAAAGAGAGACAGGAAATACTTTTGAAAAAAATAAGAGAATTTATACGTGCCAGCGAAAACTAGGCTTAAACTCATTGTGCTTATAGGTTTTGTGTAAAACTAAGGCCATATCACTAATTTCAAAGGGAATAGATATAAGCAACATGAATATTTATTTGCTAATAGTTCACATGAATATTTATATCTTACACTAATATTCTTCTGGAACTATCATTCTTATTTTACCACTCTAAAATAAGAATTAGTGCTGAGGATCTTTTCTTGGTTTGGTTGGATTATTTTTGTTTGTTGGGACTCTGCACCAGGGTGGGTGTGAGCCCTCCCCACCCTAAGGGACCCAGCCTCAGCAGTGAACCTCCATTGCCCAACCACTGCACGCTCCAGGCCACCTTCCGGATGCTCAGGCCGAGCCTCACACAAGAATGAAGTCCCACGGAACCTAGATAATGCAGAACTTTGCGACCTTGGACTCTGAACTCAACAGGACCCGGAACAGAGATCCTCTGCCTGCTTCCCCCAGTCTCCAGTGACTCTGGGATCACACCCATAATCCACATCCTGCTGGCACCAGATAATCTCCTCATGGGCCACCCTCCAGAACTCACAGATGCTCTTCCCAAATGGGAGTATAAAAGGAGGATCCCAGAACCCTGCCACCAGACTCCGTGCCAGGCTGTGGGGCAGGTGAGAGCCCTCCCCACTCCAAGGACCCAGTCCTTGCAGTTGACCTTCACTGCCTAACCACTGCTCCGCTCTATTATAAAACACTTCCTACCTATTTATGCCTCTTGGAGAGCCCGGCAAGCTACTGAGAGTGTCCTGCCCACATGGGCAGAGCCTGGCAAGCTCCCTGTGGTGTATTTGATATGCCAAATACAGTAAGGACAATAGGTCTCTTCCCCCCCCCCCCCCAAAAGAACCTCCAATGGTTGAAAAAAGAGTAAGAAGAGGCTGCTAAAATCTCAGGGCTGAGAGGAATAGAGACGGTACTGGTGCCCACTCAAGTAATTCGATGACCAATGGGATGACAGTGATACAGTGATTTTTGTTTGTTGATGCTCATGTTTGCAATGTGGATAGGCATGCCTGGTCTGATATGACTGACATTAGGGACAAAATTCTCTCCACTTTTCTATTCAGAATTAATCTACTGAAAATCTGATTTTAAGCAGTTTACTGTCACAGCATTTGGCCCATACCTGGATGAAACTCCTCATGTATTACGTCCACTTCTGTTCATTTTTCTTTAATCCATAACATAAAATGTTATACAACTTGGCATCAATGAGATCCTAAAGACTTGTCACAAGAGGAAATTAAATTTTATGACAGCGATAAAATTCAGATAATGCAGAATATATTTATCTTTTTAAAAAAGATTCTTTTCATTTTAATTTATATAAAAATACAAAAATTTGAGCAAACACCTCAACAATCTAAATGTACTTTCTCACAGAATGTCACTCCTTGGTCTTGGGCCTACTGTTAAAAGTGGAAGGGAATCACTGAGGAATTGAATACCGAGCACTTTGTGCATCAAATTTGCTTTTGAGGAAGGAACCAGACGGCACGAGTATGCAAGTGTAACATTAAGTCTAGGAAGGAAAAATTGAAGGCAGTATATAAATAAATTGAAATGACAGAAACAATACCATTCACACCTATTTTCTTAAGCTGTGGGTTAAGTCCCCATTGGGGCTGCATAACTGAATGTGGGGCAATGAAAAACTAGGCAACAGTGAAAGTTCTTTGAACACCCAAGACAGACAGCAAGAGTCAACCACAATTCAAAATCAACCACATTATGAATACAAGGTGTTTCTGGGAGTGCTCACCAGTATTGCATTTCTCAGGAGGAAAGAGGTCATGAGTATAACATGTTTAAGGAACTCTGGTTTAACACACACACACACACACTTATACTCTAGAGAAAAAAAACCTGAGGAAGCAGTGAGAGATGAAGCAGAAAAATATTGGTCTGATGGTCTGATTTCTGACACTTAAACTTCCACATTAGTTTTCCAGTCCAAGGGAAAACTCTTCTTTAATAAATATCTGGGTATAATATTTCTTACAATAATTGGAATGAACACTGAGCAAGAGAGAAAATGTTCAAGTTTCCAGCTTTGCCACGATGTCATCTGGGGCAAATCAGACTAGATTTATAAAGAGAATCTTCACATGAAGTCCAGTCTATTTCATATGTGTTGAAGATAGCAATAGGAGATGAAATATATAGAAAATAGATAGAATAAGTTTTAACTTGTTCAACAATCCTTAGTAGCTATCTATGGTCATTTAGGGAGGAACTTGGTCATCTCTAAAGTGAAACACTAATGTACTTTCATTTCTGGATTGATATAAATTTTCTCTTTCTTTCCTTCTTTTCCAGAAGCACAATTAAAAGTTGGTTGGAAAATTTTGTTGGAGCTCAAAATTCTATCTGAGCAGAAGCCAGCACGCTTGGGGCTTAATAATCAACAGAATAAAAGCAATAAAAGAATTTGTATGGACAAGATCTGATTTTCCTTGAGAGGATCTGCCCTTTCAGGCACTTTTAGTGCCTGGACTTCCTTTTGGTCCTGCTCAGTCTCACAGCAGAGAATAATTAACAAGCTGAGGAACAGAAAAGAAATGAGGGAAAAGGTCAAAGGCAGAGGCTGTCTGCTGCTGTCAGGGCAGTCCCTAGAAACATCCAAAAGTGAGTGGGTGAGCGTCCCAATCCTGTGAGCAACAGGCACAGAGGCACAGAGAAGCTTATAGAAAAGGGACTCTTCTCTCTCTCTCTCTCTCTCTCTCTCTCTCTCTCTCTCTCTCTCTCTCTCTCTCTCTCTCTCTCTCTCTCTCTCTCCCACCTCCCACAGGAGGGACTCTCTGACACAAGTCAAAAGAGACTGTCTCCTTCACAGGTCAGAGGAGAAACCTTCTGCCTCTATGGTCAAAGGATGGGCTCTCTTCCTCACAAGTCAGAGGAGGGGACTTTCTCTAAGGGTCAGAGGAGAGGCTCTCATCCTCCCCCCCCCCCCCCCCCCCCCCAGATCTTTCTCACAAAAAGAAGGACTTTCTCACAGATCAGAAAAAAAACTTTTAGAAAACTGTTAGAACTTGTGTGTGTTGGGGGCGGGGGGGGGGGGGGGGGGGAGGAGGTGGATAGGGTGAGAGAGGATGCTGGAAGGGTAGAACTGATAGAACATTCTCTGAGGGCCAGCATGAGCATTTACTCCCATGCAGCAAGACCTTCATGCCTCCGCAGCCAAATGCCTGGATTCTCATGCTAGGAAAGAAAGAGGAACTAAGTCAGATTGAATCAGTCACTGGCTCACCAGGGAGATGTTCTTTTGGTCCTCTTACTGAGACAGGAAACATAGTGTCTCTCTTAGACCATTACCTCGAATCCACACTTTTGCTGCTGAGAGGTGGACTATCCTCCAGGAAAGTCCAGAAATAACTACGAAAGGCCATAAGCAACAATCCAAGAGCATCTTGTGAGAAGGTGGTCTCAGAATAGCATGATGATTTGTTACTATTGGATGATGAGTTTTATTTCCTATATTTTCTGAAGTTTTCTAAGCCCTTAAAAGTGAAATGAGGATTTTGGCCTACTAAACCTTGTTAAAGGAAGTATTAAAAGAAACTGTGGTTAAGCTACTGGTCTTCCATCTCACAGTGGGCAATTCAGCTACATACAAGGGTATATTGTGGACTTAAAGTAAATCAGATTCAGCAACTTTTTAAAGGTAGATTTAAAAATGGAAATGTTAGCCAGGGAATGAGAACATTGGATAATATTGAAGCAGTCTCAGTGTAAGAAAGAATAATATTTATGTAAAATCTTATGTCGCCTTATCCTTCTGTACAAAGGGTCATATAATTATTATCCTTGAGGAAGAGAGAATATTGTTCAATATTAGAAATGAAACATCAACACAATTATACAACTCAGAAGAGTTTTTAAAATACTGTTCTCTGGAATTTTAGGATCATTCCTCCCTTTCTGAGATGGGAAACTAATGTGACTATCTTCTTTGTCAATACCTTAGACACTCCTCATGAGACACTTCCCATAGTATCTGGGTCCTAATTTTCACATCAGAAACCTAAATGAACATAGCTTTTGATTACTATCTGCACTAGTTTAACAGTGGCAACTCTGTGTCATCTGGTGTTCTTATTTTTCAAAGGAATCTCTATATTATTTTCCATAGAAACTATATGAATTTATATTCCAAGCAAAAATATACCAGGGTTGAATGCCATTTTAAAATATCAGACATTACAGTAAAAGGACATACCTCTAAGAGTTATCAACCTAAAAATTGGAGGATCTTAATAAGTATTTTGTATCTTATAGGAGATAAGGAAGTAACTATAAATAAATTCAAGAAATTTCACTTGTGAGGAACACAAAACAATCTGGATCTCACTACAATATTATATATGTGTATTATTTTCATGTCATACTATGTCCTCTAAAAGTTTTATAAATCAAGTTATATACTTGAAAAGAACTCACAATTGAAGGAAGTTAGCCCAGCTGACATAAATCTTTTGTATATGTGTATCTTTTTTGGTAATGCACATAATCATTGATTTGGAGGTTTTATCATCTCAGCTTTTATCATCTCAGTACATTTATGTTTCATTAGAGCAGGGCATGCCCAGAGTTTAAATTAATGCGAAAATGTTATTTTTTAAAGGTTTACTTTTGACAGCTGTATGAAGAGTTGAATATATTCATGAAAGGCTTTTATTTGTATTATGAGCAATGACACAGGACTAGCAATCGGCAGCAAGGCAGCATTCTTTTTTCTCCTAAATAAAACCTCACAAACATATTTTTAGACTCTGCCCATCTGCTCTCATGGCCTTAAATTGCTAAGCATGTCTTAGAAGCATGGGTTGGCTCTCCAATTTATCTTTCTCACAGATATCTGTCTAATTGGTAGCAGCTGTTAATCAAGCGCATTGTCACAGATCTTGTAGTGTAACATTCATACTAAAGGTTTGTGGGTTTTTTTCACATTTTCAAGGGAAACCATATGCCTTAGGCAACATGGGATGAACTAGATTTCAAGTAATTACCTTGAATCCATGTAATTTGACCTAAAATATCTGATTTGAATGTTTATGTTGATCAAACTCCCTGAAAAATTGTCAGATTTTATCAATGTTTTGTGATGTTCACACATAGTCTAAGAGGAAAGACCTTTTGGCTTCATGGTTGCATACCCCTGAAGCAGGATTGAAAGGGGGAAAATCATAAGTCATAGCTTTGACTTTAGCATGCTGGAGCCTGAATCCCTGTTCTAGCATTACTCAAATGCTACATGTTGTAGCATTTACCCAAATGTTCTAGCATTATAACTGAATGTTCTAATATTCTAGCTAATAGTTAAATGTTCTAGTGAATACTCAAATGTTCTAGCATTACTCTAGAATACTTACCACTGGGAACGTTCTAGATGCTGGGGTATCAAGGTGAGGAGAGCTGAGTCCTGATCTCAAATACTCCTCTTTATTGAAGGAGGTTATCCATGGCCATGGCATCAGAGATCAAGCTAATACTCTAAGACATCCAGACTAGTTGGCCTCAAGAGACCCCAAGCTTTCTATTTTGAAATCTCGAAGACCATTTCTCCATTTTTGTAAAAATTATTACTTAAAAAATGCACCTGTGGTAACATAGTTATAATAACGTTAACGTTTATGCATTTGGCACAAAGTTACTGTATCTCTGTCATCACCATCATCATTCAGATGTCATTTTTGGTCCCCGGCTTCCTTTCCTCCCTCCCTGCCTGCACTGGAACACTGAGTTCTATAGTCAAAATGCAAAAAGGTTTGGAATCATTAGATACTATTCCTTCCCTTACTTTGTTTCTAAGACAATTTTGAAGCTATCTTAAGCACATAAATACTCATCCTTTGGGTTCAATATCCATCTTTAAACAGAAGACTGCCAGAATAAATCCAATTATGACTCTCATATCTATTCTCATCAGTCAGATTCCCCTTACTTCCTACCATCTCCATCTCCTCTTTAGCTTTCCTCCACTTTAGCTTTAAAAAAATACCTGATTTAATTCTTTTCTTGAATTGAACGCTGGCTCTCCCCAAAGATACCTATTTCACATAGTTCTTTCAAATGAGGCTCTTTATTCTCTTATACACCAAGCACCTACAGTTGGTTCATAATCTGATTTTTCCCCCCAATGCAGTTCTTGCCTTAAGACTTAAGATTGCCTTTTCCAAAGACATCTTCAACAACATACCCTACTCAACCAGTATGTCCTTCTCACAGCTAGAATGTCCTTCATCCTCAAAAAGGTATCTGCCTCTGCAGCATATCTCTTCCTTCTTCCCACAACCAATCCTCGACTCTCAAGTCTATTTCTATATTCATTCTCTTTTCATTTTTGCATTTTCAGTTTTATCCCACCAACAGAGCCTTTTATGCTAGTGTGTGGAATCCTAAGTAAACATTCTCATGTTTCTTCCAATATTACAAAGAAAGTTCCTTGATTATTTTACCATCTCCATCTACCACATCCTTTAGCTTCTTGATAGCCATATTTGTTGGGAGTTGTTCATCCTCATCTTTGCTCTTTCTGTTTCTCAACTTTGTTCAATTCTTCAATCTGCCCCCATCTGGTCTCCATTTTAATACTGCATCAAAAAAGCACACTTGGAGGTTGACAAAGACATCTATAGTACTCTCTTAAGTGGGTGTTTTGATTAAAGAATACTAAGACTGCTAAAACAGGGGGATAAGATAAAGTGACCTAAAGAATACAAAGGAGACATGAGAGATAAAAGAAAACCAGTAGAGAGAAAAATTATGGTAAGCCAAATGAGGCAAGAATTTCAAGTGGATGAATCAAAGCCTTATGTTGAAAACATGGGTTTCATGAATTGTACAAGTATGACAGAGACTCCAATTGTCCACTTATTGTGTAAGGAATTGAGAGGTCAATAGTGACCTAAACATCAAGAATTTAGTGAAAAAAAGTCCTTATTTAAAAAACATTTTGTTGAATCCCATGAGATACAGTTACAAAGCTTTCAAGTTTGAATTTCAGTCATACAATGATCAAACACCCATCCCTCAACCAATGCACTGTGGACATTGGTGGTAGAAGATTCCTCCACCAATGTCCACAGTATTTCCCCCATCCCAACTCTCCCCCTGCCTCTATGGCAGACAGTTGCCCCCATACTGCCTCTCTACTTTGGGGCATTATTATGATTGGCAATACAGATACTGAGAGGCTATCACGTTTGGTCCTTTATCTACTTTCAGTACACATCTCCCACCCTGATTCCTCCCACCATCATTGACTTAATGATCCTTTCTCTATTCCAGCTACTTTCTCCCCCATTTCATGAGGCAGGCTTCGAACTATAAAGCAATATTCCTAGTGCTTGTCTCTACTGTCCTTGGGTCTCATATTATGAAAAACCTCATATTAGTCTCATATTATGAAAAACCCTTATTTTAAAAGGAAGCATATATATATATGAAATAGACAAGAGAACAGTAAGCAACTAGCAGGATGGTGGAAAAGGTTTTGTTGCTTTTTATCTTTAGTAAACAGAGATTATGAACACAAGCTTTAGTGCTAAACTGACTTTAATTTAAAAATCAGCCAAGTAGCCTTTGAGTACTACCAAGTATGGCAAAAAAAAAACCATAAAACCTTGGGAAAAGTACATAATCTGTGCCTCAAATTCTGCTAAATAGAGATAAAAATAATGACCTTTTGGGGTTGTGAGAACTAAATTAGATGAAGGTAGAAGATGCCATGTGCCATGTGGCATAAGCCCTATAAATAAAAAGGCATACTTTTTTTTTAAAATGGAGGGGACTTCAGCATTGATTCACACTCAGTGGTGCTCAAGGTGCTCAGTGGTGAACAAAACTCCTGGTTTTGTTAACTACATCATTCCGAGTGGTGCTCAGGTATTAAATGCAGTGCTGGAGATTGATCTAAGGTCAGTTGCATACAAATCAGATGCCTGAACTATCTTGTTGCCTCCAGAGGCATAACTGCATGAGCAATTAAATCTACTTCTAGACTGGCAAAAAAGAAACTATTGGAGATGGATTGAAGGTAATGGACATAAAAGGAAATGATACAGGAGCTGGAGTGATAGAACAATAGGAAATGTGCTTGCCTTGTATACAATTGATAAGAATTCAGCCCTCAGCATTTCAGATGGTCCCCCGAGCCTGCTAAGAGTATGTGACTCCGAACTATAGAGCCAGAAGTGACCCCCGAGCATCTCTGGGTGTGACTCTGAATCAAAACTAAATCAATAGATAAATAAATAAATAAATGAAAAGAAAATGATAAAGATCCTGTAACCAGAGTAAACAAAATCAAGTAGCTAAGTAGAAAAGGGGAATTTCATGATCCCTGAGTGAAGACAAGGAGAGAGGAACTAGGGGCACATAGAAAGTTTCCTTTAGATGGGGAGGAGCTGTGAAATTGATGCAGTCTTGGATTGATCACCTGCATTTATTAGGGAGCTGTGAAGGGAGATTTTCTGTAAGATAAGGTGTATGAGTGGCTTAAGACCACTTCCAAAGAAACAGGAGAAAGTGCTGACCGAAGACAAATTAGATAGCTGAGCATTGCTGAAAACTCACTGAAACTGGAAACCTGAGATGCACAGAGGCCTCACCTGCACATGCTCTCATAACCTTTCTTGACCCATGCATTGTCCATATACCCTTATAAAAACATCAGCTCCCTAAGCGTGAGAACTGTGCTGATTCTGTTCACCATTCTATCTGAAAATTGGTATACAGGCAAGTGCATAATAAATGGCAGCCAAAAGAATAAATAGTTAAAGTTTCATGAGCTGGAGATATGAAGAATAGAAGGATTATGAAGAGACTGTATTGAGGGAACATAAAAATTGTTATTACAATCTGGTAAGTGGTAAGGATAAAGGAAGCCACAAGAAATTGCTAATGAAAACAGAGATCAGAGAATGAGGTAAGAGGATTTCATGAGACCAAAAAGAAGTTCAATGAGATAAAGGAGCACAAGGATTCTATTTGATTTTCTAAACATCTAAGGTGACAATTATTACTGTAGATGATGAATCTAGAATGTGTGTACAGGACTGAGAAATTTAAAAGAGAGAGACAAAGATAGTGAAATTAAAAGTTATCTCAACTGATTCTGTCCCAAATGACGGAGAACTTGAAGATGCAGTTTGGTTTAAAACTCAATACCCCAAAAGTGGCTTGACCAGAAAATGCAAGTAAGAATTTTGACATGTGACCACATTCAAACATTCACAGAAGCAATAATGAACATTTATTGAACATTTATAATATGTCAGGTGCTGGTCTACATTTATTAGCTCATGAAGTCTTCAGAACCACCTATAGAGTCAGTACTATTGCCTTTCCCATTTGTACAAATGAGCCCACTGAAGTGCTAAGGAGTTAAGTGTTTTGCTCAGGTAACTTGCATAGCAAATAATAATGTTGGGTCATCATCTGCTGCTCTCAGATGCAAATTATTCTCCAACATTGCTGAAACTCCAGCACACTTTGCCTTTCCCCTCATCAGAGCAATCACTGATGGCTGTTAGAAAAACTGCATTGAAATTGCCTTTAATGGTATTAAAATACCAATAACAGGTAATATCTTATGTGTCCTTATTATAGGCCATATACTGTACCAGGCACTTTATCTCATTTGATTCACATAACCACTTCAAGGAGAGGAATTAATAGTACTTCCATTTTACAGATTAGAAAACAAAAGTTTTGGGAGGCTAAATTATTTTCTTGTGCACATACTAGGGCAAAGTCAGAGAACCACCATAAATCTGTTGAACTCCACGCCAAACCCTTCAATCAAAACTTTCTACTCGATTCTATAATTGACTCTGTTTTTAAGAATTTTAAAGATTAAAAAGGTTTTGTACAAAGATATAAGATGCCTGAGGTTGGAGAGATAATACTGTGGGTAGGGTGCTTGTCTTGTTCCCAGGTTCAATCCAATGCACCCCATATGGTCCAGTGAGCTCAGAGCCAGGAGTAAGCCCTAAACAACACTGGCTGTGACCCAAAATAAACAAACAAAACACACAACCACACACACACACACATATTTATATATGAACCAGTTGAACTATTGCTTCAAGATTCAAAATAAAAACTAAAATTAAACCAGGCAGCCTAGCGCAATGCACAAAAGCAGTAGAATGAAAGAGATTCATTCATTTCACAAGAGCCACAAAGTAACTCATCAGGTATAATAAGAAGAGGAACTAGAATCTGGGATGGTTAATGAAATGCAAAGCTCATCTGATAAAAGATAGAGTGTTCCTACAGGAGAAAAGTATGGGGATAGAGATCTAAGCAGTGATTTGGTTATCCAGAAAGGGAGTGGAACACTCTGCACAAATTGGAGCACAAACCATAGGATATATATTACATGAGAGCCCAGGGCAAATAAAATGTGGGGTAAATGTGGGGGGTCAAGTGAGTAGATGCAGATAGAGTGAGAGTGAGAGAGACAGAGAGAAAGAGAGAGAGAGAGAGAGAGAGAGAGAGAGAGAGAGAGAGAGAGAGAGAGAGAGTAACTAGAGCTGGTTTTAAATGTTTATGGGATCAGCTATTGTGTGTTAAGTGTAAATAGCTCCAGGGAAGTGGCTTGAAATCAGCACAAATACATTAAAGAGATTTAAAAGGGCAAACAAAGTCAAGTTTTTTGGTCTGGTATCTCTTTTTGGTGGTGCTCCGGGGGCTACTCCCAACTTAGTGGCCAGGAATTGTTCTTAATAGTACCTATGGCCTAATGGGTGGGGAGTTTGCCTTGCACTCCACCAACCCGAGTTCTAGTCCTCTGCCCCTCTACAGAGAGTATCTTGCCTGCACGGCAAAGCATGGCAAGCTACTTGTGAGGTATTCGATAAACCAAACACAGTAACAACAAGTCTCACAATGGAGATGTTACTGGGCCCGCTCCAGCAAATTGATGAACAACGGGAGGACAGTGCTAAACAGTGCTAAAAAGTACCTAGAAGACCACATAGTCTTTGGGATAGATCCCAGGGGCTCCATGCATGCAAGCCTGTGCTTCAGCTTTTTGGAATATTTATCTTCCCAGCCCAAGGGTAAGGAAATTTGACTGAGTTAAAGATGACCCTGAAACAGTTATTCAAATTAGAAACTATACATGCAAGTTTCCCCCTCTCCTGGAGGATTTGGCCACTGGCATCACTACCATCTTCCAGGAATGACAAAAGGGACAGTTAATGTGTCATTTGGGTAGGGAGTCAAAGGAAAACCATTTGCTCTAAGTTTGTTTTTTAAATCTGGATCTCTATAATTTCATAAAACAAACACCAATAACTATACATAAAAGATAAGAAGAAAGAGGCATAACAGGGCCAGAGAAACAGCTCAGTGGACTGGGCTAGTGGGCATGTTTTGCACATGGGAGGCCCAGGTTTTATTCCCAATACCACATGGGCCCCACCACCACCACTGGGAAGATTTTGTAGCACAAAGCTGGTTAGTAGCCCTGGAACACCAGTGTGTGTGGTCCCAAAACAAAAACAAACAAACAAACAAAAAACAAAAAGGGCAGGAAATCAGCAATGCAAAAACATGATGGAGACAAAAGAAAAGGGATGAAAAGACTCTTTTTTATGACTCCTACCTAGTACTGGATTTGCTCAGAATTTTTTGTTGTAGCATTCTTCTGAGAAAAGGATTTGGTGTTGCCTTTTTCTCAGGAACTGCATTTTTGCCTAACAAATTGTCAACCTAATGACTCGTTTGTGAATATGTTTTTACTTAGTTTGTGAAGCAAAGGTACATTTTGATGGATGTCAGGAAAGAATGGACTATATTGGCTCCCACACAACTCCAAGCTGTTGGAAGGAATGGAATGTCAGAAAAGGTGGGTGGCCACTGGAGATTTGGAAAGAAATAAAACACCTTCACAATCCCTGGGCTATGGCCTTTGGATTGTTGTCAAAAAAATACCTTTGAAATGTAAAAGATCTACTGGGAGTTTAGTTTTTGTTCACATCCAGTGACTCCAACAAAAAGTTAAACAATGCATTCTTTGACAGAAGGCTATAATTTGCATATTGTCTGGCAATTTTGATACTGCACTGACAGTGAAACTAACCTCATGTGTAAATGTGGTTGCATACACACTCAGAATGCCTTCCAACTGGAGACACATGGAGTTGTGCTCTGCTTGGTAAGTGAGTACATGTTTCTAGGATTTGTATGGTGAGCAAATCAGCCTCTTTGCTTTGTTGGGAGTATATTTTCTTTGTTCAACATGTGCCACATAGTTTTTGATTACTCCATGGAACTGAGGCTGAAAAAAATATTAAAAGCCTTGCAAATGTTTATACCATAAGACCATGCTGAAACATATTTTTATTAGAATTTCCTCTGCCCTCTTTTGTGGTTTGGAAATCACAGATTGCCACTAAATAATTAGCTCATAGGTCCTATTGTAATCTATCCTCCTTCTTTGTCTGGATCACTGAAACAAATTATACCAAGTATGGTTCTAATTCCAGCTAAGCTCTGTGTCAGAAAGTCATTGCTGTGATCTCACTTCATGATAAATAGCAAGTAAAATAATGCTAAAAAAATTGGTGCTCAGATTTGACCTCAATAATAGTGCCTCCACTGGGTTTATTGACCATGAAACAAATGAGTACATAAAGCTATAGTGACGATTAAGTATAATATATATATAAATATATTTTATATATACACATATAGATGTATATATAGAGAGTACTTTGGTGCTTAGTACATAACAGAAACTCAATAAAAGATTTGTTGTTAAAATCAACAACTATGTTAGGTATTCTTATTTTATATGTTGATATACTCGATCACTATCATAATATTCTCATCAAATAAGTGTGATTTGTCATATTTATTTATTTATATCCCCATGCAACAAGATTTCATATTTATATCAAAAGAACATAAGTCATTGTAAATTATTGAAATAAAAAATGTGTTGTATTTTCCTTTGTACTTTTTTTTTTAATTTAATCAACATTCAATGTCCATAAAACCCAATTGCATTCCAAAAGATTAACACTTTTTCTTGTTCACATTTGGTATTCTTATGTCAATTGGTACTGTATAATAGAAATCAAACTTTAAAAAATACATTTGGATGTAATTTCACTCTTGGAACTCATATTTATTAATGAAGAGAGGATTCAAAAATTGATTATTATAGAACTCCATATAGTTCTAAATGTATGAAATGCACTGTAACTGAACATGTATATTGAGAGAGCCATTAACAACAAACCACTGAATCAGAGAACAAAGAATCTAAATGAGATGCTTCTATTGCGGTCAAGTCTGGTGAATCCACGGAGGCAAAATTCACAAAATCCACAGAGACTGAAAGACAGTTCATAGAAAGACAAAGGGAAAACCTAAAGACTAATCTTTTTTTAGGTTATATCAAATAACCCAATGAGAAAAATATATAGCTATTATTAGAATAATAAGGTACTCAAGCATGTCTATAAAAATCCTTTACAAAGCTCACACCTCTTTCAGCTACTTTCTCAAAACAGTTTGAAAAGCAAGTATCGTTCAAGAGAGGATGAAGGTCATTTATAAGATGAATATGCCAACTTCAATTTTCTAAAATACTTAAAGAATAAAACCTCAAACCCGATCGTGAACAACCTTGAAAGTGTGTATCTAACAGTGATTTAATTTAAAAAAATTTTTAGGAAGGAACAGAATTCTTTTTTAAAAGAGTAAAATCTCATAAAAGTGACACTTAATATACACTGTTTTGGAAGTAGGTAGAAGAAACAGGTATTATTTGGACCATAAAATATTCTGGTTATACAAATTTTAAAAAGACAGATACATTTTTGCTGTTATTTCACATTATATTAAAGAAATCCAAAGTTTCTCCAAATAGAGTGGTACATTAAATTTGAAAATACATTGATGTTTGTGATACATTTGTGTTAGATTCTAGGTGTATAAGTTTGTTACTGACTTCAAAATAAAGACCATTACCTCCTATTATATATACATACACATACACATATATACACATACTCATTTGTATATATGCGTATGTACATTTACGTACACACATATATATGCCCTGCTCATATTAATAGAATGACAGAGCCCAAATCCTATACTCCAATACCACTACTCAGGTTCCTAATTCATGAATAGAACTAGACAGATACAACTGATGCATTTATGAATTAGTACAAATGTATCACGAACATCAATATATTTTCAAATTGAATGTGCTCCTAGCCATTTTTAAAACTCAAAATACCTATATATTGTATATTCAGTTAGTCATGTGTTACTTAATTGCCTGTCACTAGGGGGGATTGTGTTGTCAAAATGTAATTTCCAGAGGATTACAAAGTGTGGCTAGATGCCAGTCACTGAGTCGGTTTCCTAGGAATCAGCAGGAGACTTGATTTTAAGTGGAAAATTCTGCTTCCTCAGGCCAGTCACCTATCCTACAGAAAAACCTTCCTTTTGCAAGCAGCAGACACTAGCTGTGTTCTCCTTTGTTCTGTCTATGTGCCCTCGGCAATCACCATGTCCTTGATCCTGCTTTGGACAATAGGCTTACTATTATGACCAAGCATCAGGATCTTTAGACTCAAGGGATAAGACAAGCAAGCCAAATATAGCAGCAGTGCAGGGCAATGAGAACTACCCAAGGAGCTCACAGAAAATAGCAGAGGATATACTGACTTTGATGATAAACTTTAGTAGATAGACAGAAATAAAAGTGAGTGCAGTGTAAAAGGTGTTTAAATTCATCTCAATATAAAGATCTCTATTATAATGTTACGCTCACAGGATTGGAGCTCTTGAACCACTTACTTCTTTCTCTGACCAAATATGGTTAGACCCTACAATTCAAACAATTAGGTGGGACTTAAAATTGACCATGCTCAAGCATAGACTAGCTTAAGCAACTGGACAGTTATGTGATATAATTCCAAATAATTCAATTAACATAGGGTTTTAAATTAATGATGTTTCCTTGGAACCAAACATAGAATGGAATGTGACTAAAAAGAGTCCTAGGGTTTTGCAACTCTCTCTCTCTATTTCTCTCTCTGTTTCTCTTTCTGTTTCTCTCTCTCTCTCTCTCTCTCTCTCTCTCTCTGTCTCTGTCTGTCTTTCTCCCTGTCTCTGTCTCTCTGTCTCTGTCACTTTCTCTCTAACACACACACATCACACACACATCACACACTATATGCTTATTCACCTGGGTAATTTTGTAGATTGCATTCTTTTGGGAATTGTAATATGCATGCAACAATTAGATTAAGCTTCTGAAACTTTATTAACTTCCCTTCTACTTGAAGATTATGGATACCCAGAACAAATGAAGAAAATATCAACTGTAATTAAGATGTCGGGTGCAACATGCATCCTATTGATTGATTATAGGCTATCTGTGGTATTTGGAAAATAAGTAAGGCAAATTCCATGTTTCTATGCCAAGTGAGACTGCAGAGATGATGACGATGATGATGATGATGATGATGATGAAGATGATAATGATGATGATGATGATGATTATTGCTAGCACAGTTCTTCTATATCTTTTGCAAATTTCTAGATGTTAGGAGTAGTATCTTCATTCCTAAGTTACAGCAGAAACCCTGTTTTGAACTCATGAATTTAGACGTTGCAACTTGTTGAGTCAGTTGTGCTATGTTAGGAGGATACTTTTGACTACTCAGCTTAGAAACCATTCCCTCAGTCCCTCCAGTGATTTTTCTCAAGCTTCTAGTTATATGT
The DNA here is from genome assembly GCF_029834395.1 of Sorex fumeus. Classification (NCBI taxonomy): domain Eukaryota; kingdom Metazoa; phylum Chordata; class Mammalia; order Eulipotyphla; family Soricidae; genus Sorex; species Sorex fumeus. The sequence continues at coordinate 36,786,580 of NW_026606155.1, forward strand.
GGTAAATTTTATACTGATGAAATATCTAGAGAAGCTTCTGTCTCCTGCATTGGATACTGACTCATAGAGGGTTAATAAGTGTACTGAGTGATAGAAGAAGGGCGATCACGATCATGATCATCCTATTGTTCGTCGATTTCCTCGAGCAGGCACCAGTAATGTCTCCTTCTTCCTAGCCCTGAGATTTTAAAAGAGCCATTTCAATGCTCTTTCAGGATTAGGAGAATGAGACCCATTATTGTTACTGGTATTTGGCATATTGAGTATGACACGGAAAGTTTGCCAAACTTTGCCATGCGGGAAGAATACTTTTGGTAGCCTGCCAGGTTCTCCAAAGGAAAGAAAAAGATGTCGTGCAGCTGCATTTGCGGCCACGCGCTTCCTGGAGCTGAGTTTTATAGTCTCTGCATCTTGGCTGTTGATGGGACCAACCTGGTGCTGGCGGCAGCTGGTGGGTGTGATGCCTACCTACTGGTAGATGGGGTGGGGGTCTGGGTGGAGAAGGCCCAGTCCCAATATGAGTAGGCTTGGAGACCTCAGCCCCGAGACTCGCATGCCTGGGTTCTTCTGCCAGTTCTTTCATGCATGAGGCCCGTCCGGACATGTGGAGAGTGGTCCCAGCAAGAAGGGCGAAAGCAAATAAAGCATGATATATCTGACAAAGATAAATGTGAAGGCTCAATACTTAGATCCAAAAACCAATATTCCATCCATGGTTTAGTATAATTTTGCAGCTTCATATAAGAAAAAGTTAGAAATGGACCACCAAAGATACTAATGTGGTAAAAGTAAAGTAAAAGTAAAAGGCCCTCCCGTTGATCATCGATTTGCTCCAGCGGGCCCAGTAACGTCTCCATTTTGAGACTTGTTGTTACTGTGTTTGGCATATCAAATACATCACGGGGAGCTTGCCAGGCTCTGCCGTGCGGGCGAGATACTCTCGGTACCTTGCCGGGCTCTCCGAGAGGGGTGGAGGAATTGAACTTGGGTCGGCCATGTTGGTTGTGTGCAAGGCAAACGCCCTACCGCTGTGCTATCGCTCTAGCCCCACTAATGTGGTATCCAGGGAAAAAGTTATAAGATACGGTATTGGTCTATTCAGGTTAAATCATACTACAGAATAGTGATTTAGCCTAGAGAATGTGCTTTAAGAGAAATACTTGAAGAGAAATTTTGTAATATTAAATATTGTGATAATATCTCTTCTAAATACATATATGGCCATTCAGATGACTAAAATGTTTCTTACGTATGTTGGTCTTTGTATACAATCTTTGACTCCCAACTCCCCAAATGCTTGTAATTTCCTAGTGACTAGAATTATCTCTTGTTATGCAAATAGTGGGAAAGAACTTAAGACAAAACAATTTGCAAAGGGACCAGTCTCTAGTTGGGGAGAAGTGCTGAAATTTTAATCAGTTGCCAGTGGCCAGTGACTAATACAACCATACCTAAAAAATGAAAGAAAGAAAGAAAGAAAGAAAGAGGAAGGAAGGAAGGAAGGAAGGAGGAAAGAAAGAAAGAAAGAAAGAAAGAAAGAAAGAAAGAAAGAAAGAAAGAAAGAAAGAAAGAAAGAAAGGACAAACACAAGTGAAAAGGATCTGGAGAACTTTCAGATCAGTGAACACGAGGAGACGGGAAGAGTAATGTACATCAGAGAAAAAGGAAGTGACTCTCCCATCTCTTGCCCTATGTATCTTTTCTTTCTTATTCGTTCTTACAATTCTTTGTGTTGAAGCCGTGACTGGTGAGAGAAGAAAGTTTCCTGAATTTCTTGAGCTACTCTATCAATTCAACATAGACCTGAGAATGGGATTGTGGCAGTCTCCAGTGTAACTAGCAAGTTAGGTTAGAAGCACAGGTAACAACCTGTTTGGGGGCCTGCTGTCTGAGCAGAAGAATTAACAAGTTATCTCCTGGTAGGTTTTCTCAGAATTGAGTTAATTATTATGACTTACTCCTTTCCAAAGGCTATTTTTTGATGTGGGGAAGCCTCCAAGTACTCCCATTGAAATTTGTGGTCCAGAAACTCCCTTAATCAATGTGTTGTTTTTCGGTTCTGTTTCTGATTTGTGTGTGTGTGTGTGTGTGTGTGTGTGTGTGTGTGTGTGTGTGTGTGCGTGTGTTCTAAGTTTCTTTAGATTTATTGTATGTATTTCAAAGATTTGAAACCAGGAATAAGATAGAGAGTGAAAATGGGGAGGAAGCTCTAGAGTCTGGAGAGATAGTATAGGGGTTGTGTTTGCCTTGCACTAGCCAACCCCAGTCAATTTCTGGCATCAACCCTCCCCACCAAGAAATACATTTTGTAAAAGCTGGAAGATATTTGTTAAGAAATGTCAGAACACAGAGGTACTACTTTGGGAAACAATGAATTTTCTCACTTTTGAATTATTCAAAAATAACTAAGAAATTTACTTGACAGATGTGACTGGTGGACATACTCAAAGCATCAAAATCTGCTGATTCACCAAGGTGAACTTAAGGCTTATTCCAAATTCCCAGATATGTTCACAGCAAACCTTTGACAAGATTTGTAGTCTACTTCTATCAATAAGACACATATATCACTTACTATTCTTAGATAAAATAGCACACACACTCACATATACACACACGTGCATGCAAGCAGACTCTGAGCTGGGTCATAACAGGTAGGCTGAAGCAGCCCAGGATTTGGAATTCGATGAACAAGGGCTCCAGTTTGGGATCCTTTACTTAGTAGCTGGATGATCTTGAACAATTTAAATAATCTCTGGTTTTCTGTCTCTTTATTGCAAAAGAATGAAAGATCTCTTAAAATTTTGTTATAAAGCTTTAAAAATACTCCCTAAACGCTCCTCTAAAATACAGCTATTACAAAAAAAGTTGTCATGTGTAATACTTTAAACCTTTTTCTTATTTTTTAATTATTTCAGAATACTAGATAGAAAAGGATAAATAGAAGTCTTATAACTATTCCAAAGTAAGAGCTTTTTTTCTCTCTCCTCAGGTTTATAACTTGGCTACAAAGTAGGCAATATAGCACAATGTTTAAGAGTGAAAGCTCATAAGTTGAGCTGATTTTGGTTCATATCCCAACTTGCCTTTTAACCACAAAGACCAGAAACAGTTTGAACTAAGTTAGGAACTTCATTTCTTTAATCTGTAAGCAGGTGCAAATAATAATATCTAGTAAAAAAAATTCATGTTAAGTGTCTCAGCCAGTGTCAAACTCAGTGAGCACAAGAGCCATGGCTGAATTATTGAGATTGCCCAACTACATACCAAATAGGAATAAGAAGGAAAAGTAGAAGGATAAAAATATATTTGGTACTTAGGGAACTGATTCTACTTCTAAGAACTGTTATCTTTGGAAGCAAAGATTACTGGGGTTATGACAGAAGCACAAAATAGTTGAAGCACCAAGCAAAAGTATTAATGCTATTGACTTCCATATCTTTTCCTTCTTATCCTTTCATCCTGCACCTATCACAGCATTTCTCCGGGGAGATTGATATCTATACTTTTTTATAGCTTCCCCACACTTCACACTGACTGCTAATTGCTTTCACTTTTCATGAATGTGCCAAAGGTCTCTGGCTATAACCTAACCTAGCACATCCTTTAGTCACAGACCTGTTTGGGGAGCCAGTACACAATGAGGCTAGGAAAACACTACTTTTTACCGCCACATTGACTCAATAAACCTCCTCAAGGAGCAATAAAATTGCAGTAGCCAGCAACCTTAATGAGGGCATGCTCAGAGCTCAGTGAAATTTTATCATGTGTTTAGTGCCCTGCGCAATCCATAGGAATTTGATTTAGCAACATCAGATTTCCATCTCTCAAATATTAGCAATATAATTTGCAATAATTGTCTCTTATTTTGGTTGATGATATCACAAATTACACGTATTAGCATAAAATGTTTATAATTTAGTGATGCCACCACAAGAATCTGCCTTTTAGCTTTTGGCAGATGAGAGCGAAGTTTGCCTCTGTGAACACAACACATGCCAACTTGTTCCCTAAGAACTTTAATAAGAGTGTTATATATATTGGGGCCCACAAGAAGCTTTTCTGCAGAACATTTTAAAAGCCTATCCTCTGTTGTTAGGATATTGCAAATGAATCTTTGTCCCACCCATATTTTTTCTCCACCAGTCCCCAGATATCAACAGGAACAAGAAGAAAAAACTAGAAGGATAAAAGTGTATTAGGCACTTAGAGAATTTATTCTACTTCTAAGAACTGTTATCTTTGAAAGCAAATATGATAGAAATGATGATCACACTCGAGTGCTGTTTTCCAAGGTAATGACAAGGAATAGCTGGGAGGTGCTAATAGAAAATGGGATGTTTAGGGTTAGTATGGTTAACTGACACCAGATAAAAGAAGATTTATTAGCTCTTTCAATGGCATCAAGATTAGTCTAAAAAGAGTTCATCACAGAACCGAGTTAAATGTATTCTATTTGGGCAGTAACTTAGAGTGAATTTTCCAAGTAATTATCTAGTAAGTAAAAAAAAAAGTCTCTTAGAGAGTCTCTTTAACATAAAACCAAATACTCAGCATATGGGTGTACCAACTGAGTTTATAGGAAAAAAGAAAAAAAATACAACCTAGAGATACATGATCTAATTGAGAGTAATATCCAATAATCACATTTATTCAAAATATTATACAGGGACTTGAACATAAAAGGCAGTTCTCTAAGCAGTCAATCTGAGTGTGACTCCCAAATACCTAGACCTTTGGGGAAGTTATATCCTCTGCTTCAGGCTCACCTGTTGATGAAGATCAAAATATAAAGCATATGGAGAGAGAGAAATGGAGAGAGAGAGACAGAGACGGGGGGGGGGGAGAAAAGAGGTACCTGCCATAGAGGCAGGTGGGGTAGGGAGTGGTTTGGGAAGTGGGAAGAAAACTGGGGACACGGGTGCTGGGAAATTACACTGGTGAAGGGATGGGTGTTGGAACATTGTATAATTGAAACCCATTCATGAACAGCTTCATAATGCTCTATCTCATGGTGATTCAATTAAAAAAATAAATATATATACATATATAAAGACAGAGAAGCACATGGTAAAAATTCTGTTTCTCATAAATTTTTCAAAAATTCTTGTTTTATTATTTTATTTTTGTCTTACTAGGCCCTCCCGTTGATCGTCGATTTGCTCGAGCGGGCCCAGTAACGTCTCCATTGGAGACTTTGTTGTTACTGTGTTTGGCATATCGAATACTCTCGGTAGCTTGCCGGGCTCTCCGAGAGGGGCAGAGGAATCGAACTCGAGTCGGCCATGTTGGCCGCTTGTAAGGCGAACGCCCTACCACTGTGCTATCGCTCCAGCCCTTGTCTTACTAAAATATTATAAATAAAATATTAGAAATTTAGTATTACTAAAAATATTGCTACTATTTTTCTTGTTTTAATTGAATCACTGTGAGATACACAGTTAAAGGTTGCTCATGATTAAGTTTCAGTCATACAATGTTCCAACACATGTTCCTTTATCCAGTATTACCACTACTATTTTTTCTATAAATATAGCCATAGGAAAATCTCCTGGGCTCTACTGAACTTTTCCCTTATGAATATGAATGTACCATGAGAGATAATTTCTCAACTGGGGGCAGGAGCTATTAGCTGTGTCCTAGGGTCCATGATCTCATTGTGGCTTTCCTCACTGTCACCATTTCTCAATGCTCTTGGCAGGTTCTTTCACCGCACCCTCTCCTCTTCACATGGGGTTTCCCAGAACTCAGAATCTGGTCTTCTTCACTCCATCCATCCTCCTCCTTTAGAGATCTCTTTGTCCAGATATAATTTAAAACACTGTTGATAACTCCCAGATTTCTAGCTCTGAAGCAGACCTCTTTATCACTAAACTATACCAAGCATCTAAAAGAATGTCTGGCTTATGACAGTGTCTGACCTTAAATTAAAAAAAAATGAATAAATGGCTAATCAGGGTTTCAATGTTCGTTGGAACGCCCTGGTACTCGAGGGGGGGCGGGGGAGATGGCACTTCTAAACCTCCCTTGAAGTTAGATATCTAAACTAGAAGAACAACGAGTTGCTAGATAAGGCATGTGCATTATCAAAATTATGAGCATCTTCTTAATTCAACTGCTTAAATTTTATCTCTGTCTCCCTAGGAAAGCCAGATAAATGAACTTATGCCTCTATAGACTTTAAAGGAAATCACTGGTAATGATGATAATAATCTTGACATCAATACATCAAGATAAATTCTCTAATAGGTATTCAAAAGTGCCAAGATCATGCAAATTTAGTAAAGATTTTGTATTTTTACATAATATGCTGAAAGATAGTTAAAATAAGAAAATCCTAGTACTTATGGGATAATAATCCCTAATTACCTGGAAACCTAGCATTTCTCCTTAATGTCAGATAAATGGGTAATATGAATTCCTTTTTTCTTAGATGCAAAATTTTGTCATTAATTTAAAATTATCATAAAAATTTACGTATTTAGTCAAGAAATATAAACATCAGAAAAGTTGAGAGATGTTTTGATCTCAGGTGGAATTTGGCCTCTGTAACAAGTTCTTCATTATGTCCAGTGGGCTGGTAAACCTTGGGTAATGTGGAAGTCTGTGATCTCATGAAAATTATGTACGGTCTGGGAGTAGCTATCCACAGTACCTATTTACTTAGATGACAATTAGAGGCAAGATGCAGCAGGAATCTTAGAGGAGATTCAGGAAACAGAAAACAGACAACCACTTGGGGGGAGGAGGTGAGGAAGTTTCAATCTTGCATTTAGTTAACTGATTACTCATTACAATCAGGAAGGCTGATTTGTATCATTTGAATCACTAAGAATCTTGAGACAGTTTACCCTAAAATGTACTCTGGCAGAAAAATGCTAACTCTCAAAATTTCTTTTCCTTATTGTTAATTATTTCAATTCACTATTCCTCCCTGTTTCATATGTACCAATTACCTTACCCATTTGTCCCCAAATGCTGATTTACAAATAATAGTTATAATATGTAAGACTGATAAATTAATCACATGTGTCAAGTACTACATATATTATTAACTAATTTAATCCTTATAATAACACTGCAATGGGTACCATTGTCTTTATTAAATGAAAGAAAAATCAAGCTATAGAGTGGATAAATAATTGTCTCAAGATTATAAATAGGCAACATTTCACTATTTTTCAAATATTAGAAACTTTCTAATAAATATATTTTCAAACTGTAAATTATATACATATAAAAAATTCATTTCAAAAACAAATACAATTTAAAAGAACTGTTCTATGTCCTAAGATTATGCTCAAATATTGAAGTTTCATGAAGTGGTAGTCAAAGCAACTTACATAAGCACTGTCTTTTAAAATAGGACCAGCTAGATTATCATTTATATTTGAAGGAACAATATAGATATTTATGGGCAGGCAATAGCTTAGTGGAACGCATAGCCCTGAGACCAGTTTTTCACGAAAAATTAAAAGAGCTTCTCTAAAGTACAGGAAAAACCTCCCAGCATAAAGCATTGAGTATGACACTCACTTACAGTGCATATGGTTGCCCTCTAGTAGATTAAGAAAGGTATGTTTACTTCTACCTTAAGGAATTTTATACATTTTTAATAATAAGGTAACATCTTATTTATATTTCAATCATCACAAATTGAATTTTATTGATTTATTTTCTGATAACTCCATTTGCCATTCCTTTAAGTTTTGTTAGAGCAAGTAATACAAAATAAATATGTTATATGCATGCCAAAGGGGCAGACTGCAGGATGGAAGGGAATCTGAGAACATTGCTAGAGGTAGGGGGACATAGGTGGTGGAAGAATTCTCTTATGAACAACTTTGTATATTATGATATTTAATAAAAATTAAATTTAATAAAAATTAAAGGGGATGGAGCAATAGCACAGTGGGTAGGGCATTTGTCTTGCATGTAGCCAACCTGGGTTTGATTCCCAGCATCCCATATGGTCCCCCAAGCACCACCAGGAGTGATTTCTAAGTGCAGAGCCAGGAGTAACCCCTAAGCATCGCCAGGTGTAACCCAAAAAGCAAAAAAAAAAAAAAAAGACAGAAACATTTTCGCTGGAGTGAGAGGACAGTTGGTAGGGCATTTGCCTTGCACGAGGCTGATGCAGGTTTGATTCCTCTGTCCCTTTTGGAGAGCCTGACAAGCTACCGAGAGTATCCCACCCACACAGCAAAGCCTGGCAAGCTCCCTGTGGCATATTCGATATGCCAAAAACAGTAACAAGTCTCACAATGGAGATGTTACTGGTGACCCCTCAAGCAAATCCATGAACAATGGGAGAACAGTGCTACAGAAAGGACAGTGCTACAGAAACAAAAATTAAAAGGAAACAGTAGGCCTACTGGACTAGAGAGATGGTGCAGGCATTAAGGTGCATGCTTTTCATGTGAACAGTTTGATACCCAACACCACATGACTCCCAGGAGCAAACCCCACGAGTAGATCCCAGGGCTGCCAGGTGTCACACACCTCTACCTTCACCTCCAAGTTAAAATATAATGAGCATCATATTTCCCCATTGAATATGTCCAAGCAACATACACAGCAATTTAGGTTGCTAGGATAAAACCAGGTGATACACCTTCTTATTCTTGGGGATGTGGTGGCACACTTTCAACTTGAGATGTGTTCTCAGCTTCTTCTCCTCCAGAGCAACCCATGTTCTCTCTTGAGCACCTCTCTTACATTTCCCTTAATGATGCTATTTTACCTCAAAATAAATCAAATAAAACAGACTTATCTTGTGAGATAGTGATTTCAATAGGTTTAGTACAAGTTTTGTACTTAAAGATCTGGATTTGATCCCCATGCACTGCTAGGAATAGCTCCCAAAGCACCACTAGGTGCAGCCCCCAATCACCATCATCATCATCATCATCATCATCATCATCATCATCATCATCATCATATCATAATCAGGCCCAGAATATTCACTGTTAACTGAACTCTCCCTCCTTCCTTAACAGTGGAATCTCCCCCTTGGTTTCTCTTAATAACCTCACCCTGACCAAACCTGACTCCAGACCCCTCTTAGTCCTTCTGTACTTGCCTCTTCATATTACTTAGCAAAATGCCATTTATACCATAATCATAATTCATGTTTCCTGCCACTCATCATGGTTGAAACCTGACACTTCTTTGGGTGAGGACACTTTATGCTTTCCAGAGATTCCTTTCAAATGTACTTCTGTCATCATGGCAGCATTCTATCTTCTGCCTTATTTTCACCTTCAGTCTTCATCAATCCTCATTGTCCTTGTAGGCTTACTCCCAGTACTCTTTACGCCTTCCCTGGTGCCTTTACAACTGTTAGTTTTGTACTTTGCCAGTCTAAATTTCTGCTACAACCTCAGCATCCTGGGAAATGACCTCTCTGATACCCAGATACTATGCAGCTTTCTTAATTCGAGCCACATTTACTACTTTGCTCCCCTTTAGACACACCTGTATTTATGCTTGTGCTGAAGATAAGGGAAGGAAAAAGAACAATATGTGAGAATTAGAAAATTTTCAGAAGAAGGTACAGTAAAGATATGGAATTGTAATCTAGATTACAGGAGATGAAGTATGTAGAAATGGCAGGAAAATATGGACTGCCATTATTCATAAATTCTTTCTTTGAAACCCATTTGATCCTACAGCCCAAACCGTTATACAAACTATTACTTTGACTTAACAGACACTAATCTGGATATCTTTTGCTTTTCTATCAGCTCATCCTCTGATTTATTTTAATATACAAAACATTTCTTAAATCCCAATTATAAATTGAGCTGTTTGCCAAACACTGAGAGTACTAAAATTGTGAATCTTTCTCGATTATTTTACATTCCCAGAGTATTAAAGACACGATTTATTGTACTCAAGCAAAATTAATAAAAAGGGAACAAAGAAGAAAAAAAGTATTCCCTCAATCAATAAACAGAATGAAGTTACTAAAAAAAAAAAAAAAGGTAAAGAAAGTGACTGCCCTGAGTCTTGAAGATAAGGAGCATGTTAGCAGAATGTCCTATAAGTCACATGCCAATGGGAGAGTAGTAAAAATTAGTGTTGGGGTATTAAACTTGTACTAAATAGAGCTGACACAAGTTTAGTTTTTACCTTGTAGGTCAAGAGCAATTATTAAAAGATATCAAGTGATAGTGACACTCTAAGAGCTATACTTGGATGAACAATTCTGGAAATGGTGTGGAATCTAAACAAAAGAAAGTAGAAATAAATCCCAGTTGATATAAAAAGGTAAAGGTAAAGGCCCTCTCGTTGATCGTCGATTTGCTCGAGCGGGCCCAGTAACGTCTCCATTGGAGACTTTTGTTGTTACTGTGTTTGGCATATCGAATACTCTCGGTAGCTTGCCGGGCTCTCCGAGAGGGGCAGAGGAATCGAACTCGGGTCGGCCATGTTGGCCGCGTGTAAGGCAAACACCCTACCACTGTGCTTGCCTTACAAGCGGCCAACATGGCCGACCCGAGTTCGATTCCTCCGCCCCTCTCGGAGAGCCCGGCAAGCTACCGAGAGTATTCGATATGCCAGACATAGTAACAACAAAGTCTCCAATGGAGACGTTACTGGGCCCACTTGAGCAAATCGACGATCAACGGGAGGGCCTTTACCTTTACCCAGTTGATATGATGTTCTAAAAACATGACACTAGACCAATGTCTCAAATTTACTTCCCTCATAGCCTGTCTAAATGAGAATTGTGGTCGTGCTCTGATGATGGCAAGGTTGGAGATAGGGGTAATATAATACTCACCTAGAGGGAAGGCAATAGGATTTCATGAACAATTAAATGTATAATTTTTGGAGAAAGAATAGTAAAAACTAATTGAAGGTTTTAAACTCAGTAAATTGGTTGGATATTTGTATTAATAGCTGAGAATTAATGGTTTACTGCTGGCTCTCCTTCCCTGGCCTATTCCCAAAATTTTTTCTTCAGTTTCCTTTTACCTTCTAGTATCTTTTGCATGAAATTTTCATGTTCTTCAATTGTTCAACATGGACTATACCAAAGTATATATTTTCACAGCCACTATTACTAATGAGTTTTAAATACACTCAACCTTTGTCTCCTCGAATCTTGATGGGTTAACTCTCTAATCGAAATTAATAATTTGATGTGAAAATGTTCTTTCCTTCCCTCCCAACCAAACTAGCTTTTCCTCCAATTTTTTTATTTCTGTAGTTAATATACTTCACCCAATCATAGACCTCACAATAATACAATTCCACAATCCAACTTGTTACTAGAATATATTGAGCATTCCCTAAACTCATTCAAAGTCTCATTTCATTTCCATCCTCTCCATTCCCCAAATAAAACCTCCACTAAATAAAACCTTAACTTCATCTGACCTCCCAGATTTTCAGCAATACACAGTTGGCAGCACATACTTAAGTCTTTTATCGATGCTTCATTTCATTCTGCACTTATGAAACAGTTTTCTGTGGGGTGCTGACATTGTTCCTAGCTCAGGGATAGACATTTTCATATTTCTTTCTCCTGAGATCCTCCCAAGATAGCAAGAAGGTAACAGTTCACCTAAACATCAGTTGTAACTCTCCTGGGCAAAAGCTACTTTTCACTTAATTTGATAATCTTTATAACACAAAGGCAATTCCAAGAAGGTCAGATAATGCATTTCTTACCTTAAAAGCAAGATTATTTCATACATGACTCTTTAAAATGTCTATAAATGAAGTGATATTTTTTATTTAAACAGATTTTCTTCCAATTTATTTAAATGATTCAACTGTGATATCCCACTGGTATCTACCTACTCAAGTTGCATTTTTGAAGCTATGTTTTCTCACTATGACAGATAATAAAGATAGCAGTAATTAGTCAATTATGGGGAAACAGCTGGGAACGAGAGGTTAGGTTATTCTTTCTAGTATAATGGTATCAATGGCTCTGTCTCATTAGCAACTTCTGGGTTCATCACTAGCTCCAGGCTTGCTCACCTTTACAAAGATAGCAGACAACCCCTCAGTGTGGCAGGTGCAGAGTCACAGCACTGCACAGTGAATGAGCCGTAGGTCACCCACAGAAAGTAGCTGTTTTTCTACACAGGGAGTCCAAAGCACCACTTCACAAATGTAACTCCTGATTATGTCCAAGTGTGCCTTTCAGTTTATTGGCATCACCTCCCATTAATGTGTCTTTTCCAGTTTCCATTGAAAAGCACAAAGACCCAGGCATGAGAGGAAAGGTGACCTTTTCCAGCTGCCTTAACAGCTTTATTCTTCCTGGCTGCAAACCCAGTGGTGAGAGAGTTCTTTGCGTTCACATCTCTGGAAAGCAGTCAGGAGGGGACATGATTCCACTGCAAGATTGGGGACCGGGCTCGTGGAAGACCCTGTCAGCAGAGGAACACCAAAGAAAGGCCTCACAATGACAATGGGGGCACCAATGATTGGGGCTGACTGAGCCCTAAGCCTCAGAGTAGGGGCAGCAGAAAATAATGTATTCCCAGAAAGCAAGGGGCATCTCTAACGAGGGACAAGACTTGTGTGCAAAACCCACTGGGATTTATGCTCCTGCTGTCGAGTCACAGTTGTGATTTAATAACCAGAAAGATAGGAAGATACTTTTCCAGTCACACTTTAGGGTTAATTCCAGTTTTATTTTTAACAACAAAAGCAGCACACATTCACTATAAAAAATACAATAAAAATGAATATAAATCCCAAATTATTTTTTCTTGACCCAAAAATATGTTTTATAGTTCCAAGAATATTCTTCCGGAGATATTATATACATATGTGTACACATGTGTTTTTATGTATGGATATGTGTGTCTAGATTGTTTTATTTCTTTTTATATATATTCTTCCTCACCATCAAATGTTGGGATCATACTAAACATCTGAAACCTACTTTCTTTCACTTAGTGCATGAGTATTAGTCATATCATTAATAATACTCTAATACTATTTTTTTATTTGCCAAGTGGCACAAATGCTGGCCAACTTCAACTGTGCGTGTGGAAAGGTTGGACGGCAGCTGAATCTCACCAAGACAATGTTTATGAGAAATGGACTCATTCCTGATGTTCCGTTCTCTCTCAATGGAATGAACATCTCTGAATGCTGCAGTTATGTGTACCTAGGTCGAGAACACAACATGACGAATGACCTGGCACCTGAGTTACGTAGGAGGAAGAGAGCAGTGTGGAACACCTTCAAGAGCGTCAAAGAAGTAGCTAAGAAGACAAAGAACCTCCATCTCTGGGCACATCTCTTCTACTCCACCATTCTTCCTGCATTAACATACACCTCAGAGACCTGGGCCCTACAAAAACAGAATGAGAATGCAATTCGGGTGTCCCAAAAAGAAATTGAAAGAGCTATGTTTGGAGTATCACGCTTCACTCAAGTGAGAGAAGGAATACAGAGTTCTGACCTCCGTCAACGATCGAGAATCAGGGACTCTGTCTCGTTTGCCAAGGTGTCAAAAATCAGATGGGCCAGACATGTAATGTGATTTGGAGATGACTGCTGGACTAGAGCCATTACCGACTGGACGCCACGGGACATCAAAAGATCGCGTGGCTGCCCACCTACGAGATGGTCATACTTCTTCATCAAGACCCTGAATGATAAGTTTGAGGCTCTTCATGTTCCTGGAGCAAGCAGACGCCATTGGGCTACACTAGCACGCAACAGGGACAAATGGAGATGTTACTGGCGCTCACTCGAGTAAATCGATGAGTAACAGGATGTCAAGCAACCAAAACTATTTAATGACAAAGTTTTTGCAGAGGCCATATCTGGTGATGCTCAGGATCACTCTTCGCAGTTTTAGAGGACTATATGGAGTGCCAGAGATTGAACTTGGGTCAGGTTCATATAAGGCAAATGTGTTACCTGCTGTAATGGTGCTCTGTCCCATTAAGAACAAATTTTGCTTATTTATTTGGTTTTGAGGACACATACAACGGTGCTCAGTGCTCAGTGATCATCTATATGCAAGACAAGTGCCATACTATCTCTCTGACCCTCAAATTCTACTTTTAAAATACATTTGCATCAGCCTAGGCTGTACTATTGTTGGAAAGCCATTCATTCACAAGACAGAATAAAGGAACTGACCCAGGATCTGACACTTGGAAATGGGCACTTGTGAACACTTCTCTCTATGATTTGAACAGTATTATTTAGGAGAAGACCTTCAAAGAGATTTCTTTTAAAAGTAAATAGTAATTATGTTGTAGAAATTTTTAAATTGCTATTACACATCAAGCACTGTGCTAAGAAATTTCCATGCATTGTCTCACTTAATTTCAATTACAGTTGTAGGATAGCATTGGTTTGTCCTTTCTCCCTGGCCACAGGGAGCTTAGGTTTATTGGATTACACCCATCACAGTACTCCTCAGGCACTCCCATTCCTCTTTATTTATCTTTTACCTCTTCTCTGTGCTCTGCTTTCCCAAGCTGTCAATCACCTTTATCCCCAAATCGGACTCTGTTAACTTGTAAAGTCAGACCCTGCTAAGGACTCTGGATTTGTATTTGTTAGTAAAATGTTGCTTTTTTTCTTCTCCTTATGTCCTTTGCATAATTACTTTAAAGCAGTGTCCTTTTCGTACAGACACAGGAAGACAGTTAATGTTCTAAATTTGTAACTTGGGAGTTAATCAACTCCAAATAATATTCACTCCTGGACATCTGTTTTCTCAACCTAAGCTTCAGCTGCCCTTAGTTCCTAGGACCCCAAATCAGTGTACCGACGAGGAACTGGATGGACCCAGAGCAAGCTGTGAGCAAGTCTGACACTGAAAAGGGTCATGCCAAGCGCCATAGTATCTAATTCTAAGTTAAGAGCATGGTCATGGGCAAATTCTGTCATGATCCAAAGAGTAACAACTGGATTAGGACCTTGCTAGGATTAAGAAAGACTAATCTGGCCTGAGTATTGTAGTATGAGATCTATAGCGAGATGTACCTAGGAGAGCCACCCTGTAAGTTTAATGTATCTCTTACTATGTCCATACAAATGACTAATATTATTCACTGTATCACTGTATCACTGCCATTCTGTTGTTTATCGATTTACTCAAGTAGGCACCAGTAACGTCTCCATTCGTCCCAGTCCTGAGATTTTAGCAGCCTCTTCTTACTCGTCCTTCCCAATGCTCCCATATTGGAGGCTCTTTCAGGGTCAGGGAAATGAGGCTCGTTATTGTTACTGTTTTTGGCAAATATCAAATATGCCATGGATAGCTTGCCGGACTCTGCCTTGTGGTCAGGATACTCTCGGTTGTTTGCCGGGCTCTCCTAGAGGGATGGAGGTTAAGCCCTTATATAAGAGAATACAAGCAAGTATGACTAATATTATTAGGAAGTAGAATTAAGAATTAAGATGAGCTGAAGCAATAGCACAGCGGGTAGGGTGCTTGCCTTGCACGCAGCCAACCCGGGTTCGATTCCTCTGTCCCTCTCAGAGCTACCAAGAGTATTCCGCCCGCATGGCAGAGCCTGGCAAGATCCCCATGGTGTATTTGATATGCCAAAAACAGTAACAACAAGTCTCACAATGGAGACATTACTAGTGCCTGCTCAAGCAAATCGATGAACAATGGGAGGACAGTGCTACAATGCTACAAAATTAAGATGGATGTTTAAGTGGTTGTTGGACTAAGGAAAGGAGAAACACACCCCTAGATGGTATTCCACCCTTAGGCGGGTCATCTTGCTGTATGAGTATTTGTCCTAGAAGAAATTCCCCTCTGAGGAAAGGACTTTACATCTGTTGATTGCATGACCACACCTATGTGTAGTTGCTACCCCGAATGCTTAGATGTTGGGCACTAGACCGAGGCTGTGAGACAGAGTGCAGAGAGACTATCATGGGGAACAGGAGGAAACGAGAATGCAGGGCAGTGTGAAACTGTAATGGAGCACTTAATGAGACTGGAACAGGCATGTGGGGAAAATGGAATAAACAGCAACTGATCACCAACCAGCCTGGTGGCTCTCTGCTCTCCTTCATGAGTCCGTTGGTGGCGGCTGCAGGCCAGGGTGGGGGAAGTGGCTCATGGCTACCGAAAGCACATGAGAGAGAGTCAGTACCTTATTTATCACTTATTTATTTTGTGATTACACATACAATATTTAATATGGAATTGTTTTTTCCCCAATTTTTCCACGTGGCAACTGAGACTTAAAGAAAATGTGATGGGGGCTGGAGTGATAGCACAGCGGGTAGGATGTTTGCCTTGCATTCGGCCAACCCAGGTTTGATTCCCAGCATCCCATGTGGTCCCCTGAGCACTTCCAGGAGTAACTCCTGAGTGTAAAGCCAGGAGTAACCTCTGAGCATCGCCAGACGTGACCCAAAAAGCAAAAAAAAAAAAAAAAAAGAATAATGTGATGGATCAGGAGCTCAACCCCAGTTAGAGTTTAGAGTACTGCTGGACATTATATACATTTCTCTCATGCAGTCCCAAAATAAGTTCTGCTCTCTAAGAAATGGATGACCCACAAAGCAATTATTCCTCCTTTAACCACACAGCAATTTACTCAACCAGTCATATAGAGGAAGAAATTTTCATCATCTTTTACTTTTTGTTAGTGAATGAGATCTATATTGTCATATTTTGAAGCAAACCATGAGGGGAAAATGTACATCTTTGCTCTAAGTAATTTACAGGCTTTAAAAAAATACAATCTTACTTATAGATTTTCCTTGGGGTGATCTTTATTTTCTTATGCTGCATTTTAGAAAGATAGTCACCACTCATTTCTAGTTCTAAACTCAGGGCAGGCAACCAAGGCCAGATCTGCAGGGTAGGTAATTTAAACAATGGCTGACTAACTTGCGACACTAGATGGTTTCCAAAAGAAGGACCCTCTAAGGTACTACAAAGAAGTCTGATTTCTTTAGACAACAATCACAAACTTTAAATTGCTCAAAACATAACCCTTAACCTATATTTAAAATTATTTTTCTTTTTCTCCCAAAAGACACAGCATAAATTAGGATATAGATGATCAGATCACGTAGCAGTCCTTAATCTGTAAATAATCTCTTGCTTCATGGCAATCAGGAAAACAGTAGGAAACAGCCGGTTTAAGATGAAAGTGACAACGTATTAGCATTCAGAGAGAAATGATTTCTCTCATCACCTTTACTGGAAGATGTTGTTACTGTGGCAACTGGTCCCTGCATTTATCCCCATGTCCATTTGCTGAGATGACAAGGAGGCTGGTCAGGCTAAGAGAAGATCATTCACACAATTCCTTTTAAGTGACAACCAATAAGGTCTGAAAGGGAGATGTCTTATACAAACTCCACACTTTTCACTACAGTAAAATATTGCTTTCCTAACTTGGTTCTTGGACTAAAATCAAAGAATTTTATTTTAACTTAATAGAACTGGATTGCATTTAGCATCATGAATTTAGGAATAATACTGTGCCTTAGAGGCATTTTAAACATTCTTTCTTATGAATGTTGTCGCATAAAGCACGGGTATTTTATGAGGCATGATATGTTTTTATGGAATGCAAAAATGCTGGGACTTTACCCAGTTGGGCTCATGAGGAGATTTGGGACACAATGCTCTCTCACACCATGGCAGTCTTCAGAATGCTGCCCATGGGGCAATTTTTTAAAATTTTATCTTAAGTCAAAAACCCACTGGGGTTTTCTTTTTTAAATTTTTTTCTTTTGAGGGTGCCTAGTCAGGGAGTCTTCTAAGAACTGCTTAGGGGGCCTAAAACCACTCCTAGAAATATTGAACTGAACTGGAAACTCAGGACTTAGATCTTGTGATGAGCCTTGCAGTGTTTGTTGTCCCCAAGTGGTGCCAGGGACCAAAACGGAGTCCAGTCACGCAAGGTGTGTATCCCCTGAGTGCTGGGTTATCTCCCCAGCCTCCCACCTGAACTTTCAACAAGTCTTGATCTCCCAATTAAACCATGACTATGTTTCTCTTTCTAAATACAAAAACACTTCTCACATAGAAGCAAATTAGTGAACTTTAGATATCCTTCATTTCACTTTTTCTAAGAACAGAGACCCTACATTCCCCATCCTGCTTAAATAATAAATGCATAGCTTGTTAAAGTTTTATGTGAGCTGGAAACCAAATTCTCTTTAGTGAGCATGCTCATTCATGACAAGCAACTTCCAATAATGACTCATCTGGTGGTAAGCTTAGAAAGAAGAATAAAAGAAGTACATTTTCAAAATTACATGCTTCTCTAGCACTCACTGAAAGCTCTTTGGCACTCTTTCCCAAGGGGTTATGTCCATTCCCTCTCTACTCAAACATGGCATGATACATCCAAATAGCTTTCTGGTACTTCATAACCAATGTTTCTTGTTAGTTCTATGTCTCAAACCAAAACAGGTTCTTTTTTTTTTGTTTTGTTTTGTTTTTTTTTTCCACCCATATTTCTTTTTTATTGAATCTCCATGAGATACAGTTACAAAGCTTTCATGTTTGAGTTTCAGTCATACAGTGATTGAACACCCATCCCTCCACCAGTGCACATTTTCTACCACCAATGTTCCCACCATCCCCCCCACTTCCCAACCCTCCCCCTGCCTTTATGGCAGTTTTCCTCTCTCTCTCTCTCTCTCTCTCTCTCTCTCTCTCTCTCTCTCCTTTTGTGCATTATGGTTTGCAATACAGATACTGAGAGACCATCATGTTTGGTCCTTTACCTACTTTTCAGCACACATCTCCCATCCCAAACGATTCCTCCAACTATCGTTGACTTAGTGATCCCTTCTCTATTCCAGCTGCCTTCTCCCCCAGCTCATGAGACAGGCTTCCAACTATTTATTGTCCACCTATTTTTAAGCAAATTCCATTACTTGATTTTTCCTGGTGACTGCATAGTATTCCATTGTGTAGATGTACCACAGTTTGTTTATCCAGTTCTCAGGCACTCAGGTTATTTCCATATTCTTTTTTTTTCTTTTTTATTAGTGAAACAACATGAGGTACAGTTGTAGATTTACAAATTTTGTGCTTGGATCTCGGTCATACCACGATCAAATACCCATCCCTCCACCAGTGCCCATTTTCCACCACCAGGATAATATCCCTCCCCCCCATCCTCCCATCCCCCCATCCCCCCCTGCCACTGTGGCAGGGCATTCCCCCCTGTTCTCTCTCTCCTCCTGGGCGCTGTGATCTGCCAAAGAGGCATTGAGTGGCGAACATGGTCAGTCCAGTCTACTTTCAACCTGCATCTCCCCTCCTGGGAGGATCCTCCAAACACCCTCCACTTGGCGTTCCCCTCTCCATCTGAATTGTCCTTTCCCCTAGAATACCCAGCTGGCCTCTAAGTTATGGAGTAATTCTCCTGGTGTTGTGGGTATTAATCTCATATTTTATTATTTTATATCCCCCAGATGAATGCTATCTTTCTATGTCTATCCCACTCTTTCTGACTCATTTCGCTTAGCATGATACTTTCCATATTGTACCACTTGTATGTAAAGTTCGTGATTTCATCTCTTCTAAGAGCCACATAGTACTCCATTGTGTAGATGTACCAAAGTTTCTTTAACCAGTCATCTGTTCTTGGGCACTCAGGTCTCTTCCAGTTTCTGGCTACTGTAAAGAGTGCTGCAATGAACAAACAAGTGCAGATGTCCCTTCGGCTACACGTTTTTGCCTCTCTGGGATATATTCCCAGGAGTGGTATCGCTGGGTCAAATGGGAGCTCAATTTCTAATTTTTTGAGGAACGTCCATACTGTTTTCCAGAAGGGCTGAACCAGTGGACATTCCCACCAACAGTGAAGGAGTGTCCCTTTCTCGCCACATCCGCGCCAGCAACGGTTGCTTTTGTTCTTTTGAATGTGGGCCAGTCTCTGAGGTGTGAGATGATATCTCATTGTGGTTTTGATCTGCATCTCCCTGATGATTAATGATGTAGAGCATTTTCTCATGTGCTTTTTTGCCATTCGGATTTCTTCTTTGAGAAAGTTTCTGTTCATTTCATTGCCCCATTTTTTGATGGGGTTGGATGTTTTCTTCTTGTGGAGTTCTACCAGTATTTTGTATATCCTTGATATCAACCCCTTGTCAGATGTGTATTCGGCGAATATTCTTTCCCATTCTGTAGGCTGTCTTTGTATTTTGGTCACTGTTTCTTTGGAGGTACAGAAGCTTCTTAGTTTAAGATAGTCCCATTTATCTATCTCTGTTTTCACTTGCTCAGCCAGTGGCGTGTCATCTTTGAACATACCATTAGCCTCAATGTCATGGAGGGTTTTGCCAACTTTGTCTTCAATGTATCTTATGGTTTCTGGTCTGATGTTGAGGTCTTTAATCCATTTTGATCTTACCTTTGTACATGGTGTTAGGCAGAATTCTGAGCCCATTTTTTTGCATGTAGCCGTCCAGTGATGCCAGCACAATTTGTTAAAGAGGCTTTCCTTACTCCACTTCACATTTCTTGCACCTTTATCAAAGATTAGATGATCATATGATTGGGGGGTGATGTCAGTGTATTCAACTCTGTTCCATTGGTCTGCAGTTCTGCCTTTGTTCCAGTACCATGCTGTTTTGATTATTACCGCTTTGTAGTAAAGTTTGAAGTTCAGGAGGTTGATTCCTCCCATTTTCTTTTTCCCAAGAATTGCTTTAGCTATTCGTGGGGGTTTATTATTCCATATAAATTTCAGGAGTGTTTTCTCCATTTCTTTGAAGAATGTCATGGGTATCCTTATAGGGATTGCACTGAATTTGTACAGTGCTTTCGGTAGTATTGCCATTTTGACAATGTTAAGTCTTCCGACCCATGAGCAGGGGATGTCTTTCCATTTCCTCATGTCCTCTTTTATTTCCTGAAGTAGCGTTTTGTAGTTTTCTTTGTACAGGTCCTTTACTTCCTTAGTTAAGCTGATTCCTAGGTACTTGATTTTCTGGGGCACAATTGTGAACGGGATTGTTTTTTTCATGATGCTTTCTTCTCTCTCACTGTTTGCGTATAGGAAAGCCATGGACTTTTGTGTATTGATTTTATAACCTGCAACTTTACTATACAAGTCTATTGTTTCTAGGAGTTTTTTGGTGGAGGTTATTGGGTTCTCTAAGTCGAGTATCATATCATCTGCGAATAGTGAGAGCTTGATTTCTTCCTTTCCTACCTGAATGCCCTTAATGTCTTTTTCTTGCCTAATTGCTATTGCAAGTACTTCCAGTACTATATTGAACAGCAGTGGAGAGAGTGGGCATCCTTGTCTTGTCCCTGATCTTAGAGGGAAGGCTCTCAGTTTTTCCCCATTGAGGATGATGCTTGCTGTAGGCTTGTGGTAGATGGCTTTAACTATGTTGAGGAAAGTCCCCTCTATGCCCATTTTGGCTAGGGTTTTCATCATAAAGGGGTGCTGGATCTTGTCAAATGCTTTCTCTGCATCTATTGATATGATCATATGCTTTTTATCTTTTCTTTTGTTGATATGATGGATTATGTTGATTGATTTCTGAATGTTGAACCATCCTTGCATCCCTGGGATGAATCCTACTTGGTCATGGTGTATGATCTTTTTGATGAGTAGTTGGATTCTATTTGCTAGTAGTTTGTTGAGGATCTTTGCATCTGTGTTCATCAGGGATATCGGCCTGTAGTTCTCTTTCTTTGTGTTATCTCTGTCTGCTTTTGGTATCAGTGTGATATTTGCTTCATAGAAACTGTTCGGAAGTGTATTTGATATTTCAATTTCATGGAAAAGCTTAAAGAGGATTGGGAGTAAGTCTTCTTTAAAGATTTGGAAGAATTCACTGGTGAATCCATCCGGGCCAGGGCTTTTGTGCTTGGGGAGACTTTTTATTACCATTTCAATTTCCTTGATGGTGATAGGTCTGTTCAGGTATTCCAGGTCTTCTTGGTTCAGCCTTGATAGTCTGTAGGAGTCTAGGAATTTATCCATTTCCTCGAGGTTTTGATGTTCTGTGGCATAAAGCTTTTCAAAGTACTCCCTGAGGATCCTTTGAATTTCTGTATTTTCTGTTGTAATGACCCCCTTTTCATTTCTGATTCAGTTTATTAGGGTTTTCTCTCTCCCTTTCTTTGTGAGTTTTGCTAGGGGCTTATCGATTTTGTTAATTTTCTCAAAGAACCAGCTCTTGGTTTCATTGATCTTTCGGATTGTTTTCTGGGTTTCCATCTCGTTAATCTCTGCTCTGAGTTTTATTATTTCCTTCCTCCTGTTAGGGTTGTGCTCCTTTTTTTGGTCCTTCTCCAAGTTCTTAAGCTGTGAGGTTAGTTTATTTATGTGGGCTCGCTCCTCCTTCCTGAGGAATGCTTGTAGAGCTATAAACTTTCCTCTTAAGACTGCTTTTGCTGTGTCCCATAGGTTTTGGTAACTCGTGTCCTCATTTTCATTCGTTTCTAGGAATCTTTTGATTTCCTCTTTAATTTCCTGTCTAAGCCACTCGTTGTTTAATAGCGCACTGTTTAATTTCCATGTGTTTAATTTAGTTTTCTGTTTTTGTGTGTGATTTACTTCTAATTTCAGCGCATTATGGTCTGAGAAGATTGTTGATACAATCTCTATCTTCTTAATTTTTTGGAGGCATGTTTTGTGGCTCAGCATGTGGTCTATCTTGGAGAATGTTCCATGTACGCTTGAGAAGAATGTGTATTGAGCTTTTTGTGGATGAAGTGTCCTGTATATATCTACTAATCCCCTTTCTTCCATTGTTTCCCTCAGATGAAGTATGTCCTTGCTAAGCTTGAGTCTGGTTGATCTATCAAGAGGTGACAAAGCGGTGTTGAGGTCTCCCACTAGTATTGTGTTGCTATCGATTTCTTTTTCCAAATCTATGAGTAGTTGTTTTAAGTACTTTGCTGGTCCCTCATTAGGTGCATATACATTTAGTATTGTAAGTTCTTCCTGTTGTACAGATCCTTTGGTCAATAGGAAATGACCTTCACTGTCTCTTATGACCTTCTTCACTCTGAAATCGATGTGGTCTGATATTAGGATAGCTACCCCAGCTTTTTTCTGGGAGCTGTTTGCCTGTAGGATTGTTTTCCAGCCTTTGACTCTGAGTCTGTGTTTGCTTTGACTATTGAGATGTGTTTCTTGCAGGCAGCAGAATGTTGGGTTCAATTTTCTAATCCATCCTGCCACTCTATGTCTCTTAATTGGTGCGTTTAGCCCATTGACATTGAGAGAGATTATTGTTATGGGATTTTGTCCCATTGTTCTGTTGAAATTTGGTGTATTTGAGAGGTCTGTCTTGCCTTAAAGTAGCCCATTTAGTTGTACTCGTAACCATGGTTTTGAGTCTATGAAGTTCCTGAGCTGCTGTTTGTCCGTGAAACTGTGTGTTGTTCCTTCTATTATGAATGAGAGTCTCGCTGGGTAAAGTATTTTTGGAGAAGCATTTATTTCATTGAGTTTTTTCACTATGTCCCACCACTGTTTTCGGGCCCTGAGGGTTTCATCAGAAAAATCAGCAGTGAATTTTAAGGATGCTCCTTTGTAAGAGATTTCTTTCTTCAATCTTGCTGCTTTCAGAATTTTGTCTCTGTCTAAAGTTTTGGTCATTTTGATCAGGATGTGTCTTGGGGTATTTTTATTCGGATTTCTTCTAGCCGGTACCCTTCGGGCCTCCTGGATGTGGTCACAAGTTTTCTTCAGCTCTGGAAACGCTGTAGCAATGATTTCTTTGACAGTTTCTTCTTCGTCAAGGTTTTCTTCCCGTCCCTCTGGGACTCCAATAATTCTTATGTTACCCCTCTTGGCTTCATCACGATCTTCTCTTGCCATCTGTTCTCGAACTGTGAGTCTCTTTTCCATTTTCTGCTCTTTTCTGACAAGACTCTGAACTTGATCTTCGAGCTCACTGATTCTGTTCTCAGCCGCTGTTACTCTGCTGCTGAGGCCTTCCACTGAGGTTTTCAATTCGGCTACCAGGTTTTTCAGGTCCGACATTTCCGATTGCATTTTCCTCATTTCTGCCTTCAAATCCTCTTGTCTTCTATTGGCATTGGTTTCCATTGTTTCTTTTAGTTCCCTAAGCATCCTGAGTAGCTCCATTCTGAATTCCTTGTCAGAGAGGTTGTCTAACGCTATAGTACTGTTGGTGTCGTCTGGGCTAGCCTCGTGAATAAGAAAGTTTGGTGGGCTTTTGCGTTGCTTTACCATTGTGACCAGTGTGGTTTGGTCCTTCACACTCGCTGCTACTGTTCTAGTTGAGTGAGGAGAGGCTGCCAGGAGCCGTTCCGCTTTGTTGCTGGTAGATGCGCCTCTTTTACCTTTCTGAGTCTGACCTTCTTCTCAATCAGGCGTTATTCTTTGTTTTATAACTGACATTGAGTGAAACTTTTGGAGGCGTTACTATTTACTACTGAACTTGTATAGCTATTTTCCAACTGAACTTTTGTTGGAAATGGAGTAGGCGAGTGGGATTTTGTTGAATTGTAGTAGAAGAGGTGAGGAATTTTGTTTGGTATTAGGTAACAAATTGATGAAAAGGATGAAAGGATGCAGGTCCAAGTTGATTGAAGTGAGTGGTATACCTGCGGCTGCGTAAGCGGCCGCCCGCCCGGAAGTAGGCCACGCCCACTTTAGGCCACGCCCACTTTAGGCCACGCCCACTTTTAGGCCACGCCCCCTTCTTAGAGGCCACGCCCTTACGCAATCCCAGGCCACTCCCTCCCAGGATCCTGGGATCCCCGCTGTCCTCCGGCTGCGCTCGCTGGGCGGCCCGCCGAGCGTCCGGGTTCAGGGGCGGGGCTCCGCTCGGGTCCTCCAACCCACCTGGATGGGAGGGGCCGGTGTGCTGCCGGGCGCACTGCTCCGGATGGACGCGCGCTGGGCTTGGGGTCGCTGGGGGTCCCCCAAAACAGGTTCTTGCCTTTTCCCGTAGAGAGAGAAATACCCACTGGCTATTTAGAAGTTTAGAAACTTGGTGGGATGAAGAAAAAGCAGGAAGAAGCAGGAAAACCATATGCTTGAACTTAGAGTTAGGAGAAAGGGACCCTCTTACTGATGGTTTGTCAGTTATTTGATGGAGAGTTCTCTTTACATAAATTGTGACCTATAAAAAAATCTTATAATTGTAGGTCAGAGAGATAGGACATTAAGTAAAGTGATAACCTTGAATGTAGCCAACCTGGGTTCCATCTCTGGCATAGCAAATTGTCCTCAAATCCCTCTCGGAGTTATCCCTGAGCACAGAGTCAGGAGTAAACCATGAGCCCATTAGATGAGGCCCTAAATATAATAAGAAATTTTATTGTTATGCACATATCAAATACCATCTAAACTCAATTCACATGCAGATTTATTTGGTTTCCCCAAACACTTAACAAGTTATGTCAATGCTGTTGCTACCATGGTTCTGAGATTTAGGGAAATTCATAAATTTCCTACAATTATATGACCTAGAGGCAGAAATATCTTGGTCTTGCTAAGGCCATGCTAATGTCACCTCTGTCCATTCCCAATGCATGTGTTGTTTTTAAAAACCCCGAAGCAGATAGTGATTTATCTCTCCTCTGTCCTTGGGCTAAAGTCAGAATCTTAATTAATTTACTCTGGAAGACCCAGCATGAATTTAGGTGGGAAATCTTTGCTAGTTGGAAGAATTAAAAAACAAAAATATAAAAAGTCCAAGCCTTTTGATTACAGAGTAAGAGGAATAAAAAAATTATCTTCATTTAAAAAAAATTTTTAATTCACTGTACAGTAACAAAAATCTCACATTTGAACTTTGATCATATGGTCATCAAACACCCATCTCTTCACCAGTGCACGCTTTCCACCACCAAAATCCCGATTCCACCCCCTCCGTATTCCACACCTCCCCCTGCCTGTATAGCAGACACTTTGCAAAATATTCTTTATCCACTTTAGTTACCTTCGTATTTTAAGACCAGTCCTGCCACCCCTCATACATGCCAAAAATGCAGTGCTAAACAATGTGTTTCATACTGCTTGTTATGTATTTAATGTCGCATGGCCGTGAGAGTGGCCATGTGCTTAAGGAATTCTAAGATTTTAATAGTTAGGGTCTGAAGAAATCGTTGCAGCAAGTTGCTGGGGTCCAATATTCATTTGTGAGTCTCTGGATCGTGGCCACGTGGGGAGCTTAAGTAGACAGTGGGCAGATGTGACATTATCTTGGTGTCCCATTGGGGTGGGGGGTGCAGTAAGGAGGGCCCATTCCTCCTCTGTCCTGTGACACTTGGGATTTGCCATCACTGCAAACTCCTACCTGGTGCTTTTGGCTGGCTTCTAGAAAACGGCGACGGATGGAGCTCTTAGAGGGCTGGTGGAAGGACAACACCCGCCCCTGTCTGGAGCAGCCCAGCGAAGAAGGCATTTTGCAAAATCCAGGGCCATCTCTGCCGCAAGTTGCTCAGGTCCGAGATTCATCTGTGTCCCATCTTCATTTTTGGAAGATACATGCAGCATTTACTGGTGATTACTTCAGAAGTCTCTGAAATGCCTCCTTCCTACCTATTTCTTTCTAAGGATCCTAAGATCCTGCCTCTAATCCTGCTTTGCATTTCTTGATTTATTACTATTTTTCCTTTACTAGATCCTCCTTGAAGATTTTAGATCTCCTTTTATTACTGATGATGCTAAAGCATCTAAATGCATTTGTCCATTTTTTTTCCGGCCAATATGGGCCCAGCATCGGCAATCTTAGAAGAATTTTTTTTCAGCACTTACATATGTATGTGTGGAGCGATTGCACAGTGGGTAGGGTGTTTGCCTTATATGTGGATGATCTGGGTTCTATTCCTCCATCCCTCTTGGAGAGCCCAGCAAGCTACCGAGATTATCCCACCCATACGGCAGAGCCTGGCAAGCTCCTGGTGGTGTATTTGATATGCCAAAAAACAGTAACAATAAGTCTCACAATGGAGAAGTTACTGGCTGTCCTCACCAGGGCTTCTTGGAGGGGAGCGGGTTGAGTTCCCTCCCCGCCCCGACCAGGGCTCAGGCAGCGGCTCTGGCAGCTGAAGACCTCCAGAACCAGCCACCACCATTCTGAGACCACTCTCCACACGCATGAAGGTACCAGCAGAGGAACAAAGGCATGCGGGTCCTGGGGCTGAGATCTCCAAGCCTGCTTGAATCAGGGCTGAGCATCCTCCACCCAGATCCTCCATATTCCAGTAGGCAGGGGTCACACCCACCAACTGGCGCCATTTAATCCCATCAACGGCCAAGACCCAGAGACTATAAAACCCAGCTCTCAGAAACGCGCGCAGCCGCGAATCTCATTTTTACTTTGGACAAACTGGCAGGCTATTGAATGTAACCTGCCCACACAGCAGAGTCTGGCAAACTCCCCGTGGCATACCTAATAAGACAAATACCAGTAACAATGATGGGGCTCATTCTCCTAACCCTGAAAGAGCCTTGAATATGGCACCTTTTAAAAAAATCTCAGGGCTAGGACAAAGGAGATGTTACTGGGATCTGTTTGAGGCAATCAACAAACAACAGGATGGTCGTGATCGTGATTGTTATTTTCTTAAAATAAATTCCTAGAAATAGAACTGCAGGACTGAAGAGTATCTAAGATTTTAAAGTTAATCAAATTTATTTCAAAATGCTTTCCAGAAAATTTAATTCAGTTTACCCCCTTGGACTGGAGTGATAGCAACGCGGGTAGGGTGTTTGCCTTGCACTCGGCTGACCCGGCAGACCCAAGTTCGAGGGTCTGGCAAGCTACCGAGAATATCTCACTCGCCCAACAAAGCCTGACAAGCTACTCATAACGTATTTTGTATGCCAAAAACAGTAACAAGAAGTCTCACAATGGAGATGTTACTGGGCCCACTCGAACAAATCTATGAACAACAGGAGGACAGTGCTACAGTGCTACTCCCCTTACCTATAATGATCTCATGTGTCCTTTCTTTGAAGTCAAAATCTTAACTATTCCAGAGTCAAATACATTTTTTTTCACAGCAATATTCTTGGGATCTCTACCCTGGGACAGAAAACTTTCATTCAAAAGAACATATGCTCATGACTAGCATTGTAGCACTCAGAACAATAGATAAGATTTGGAATCAACCTAAATGTCCAACAACAGATCAGTGGATCATGAGGATGTGATATATATATATATATATATATATATATATATATATATATATACACAATCGGATACTATGCAGCTGGAGGAATGATGAAATCATGCATTTTGCTACAACATGGACAGAACTGGAAGATGCCATGTTAAATTAAGTAATCCAGGAAAAGGACAAACATGGGATGATATCACTTATATATGATATTTAGAGTAACTGCATAAGGAAATGCTATGGTTCAAAGTGGGTATATAGCTCAATCGTGGCCCCAGGGTGGAAATAGAGTGAAGTGAAAGTAATAGAGTGAAGGAAAGAAATAGAGTGAAGTATTAATATTGTGAGTTATGTAAGTTAAGTATTGTGAGTTATAGCCGATAGTGTAATTCTGATCCCAGTGGTCCTCTGAGCCCAGTGAAACAGAGAAATAAATATAGATGAGAAGTATCAGGAGCATGGGTCAAAGGGACTCAGGCACATAGATGTTGTTAAGAAATGATAGAGGTGGGAAAATTAGAAATAATGGTGCTGGGAGGTGTAATGGTGGTGGGATTGGTGTTGAAATATTGAATGTAATAAATTATTGTGAACAACTTTTTGAAAATAAAATTTAACCACAACAACAACAAAAAAGATGGCAGGCTGGGACAGGGGGAAAGATGAAGAATAGAAGACTGGTGAAGGGAAGTTGACAACGGTGATGGAGTGTTGTATGTCAAAACCCCAATTATAAATAATTTGTAATTCATAGTGCTTATATAAAATAAAATTTTGAAAAAAGATTTTTATAAGTAACTATTACTCTTTTAAAATAACACATGTAAATATATTCATATATAAATATATATAATTATTTATGTATTTATCTTTTATAAATAAATTATCTTTTATTAAAAAATAACTATTCCAGAGTCAAAATAATAAATGCTCTTTGGTTGCCTATAATATAGTTTTCCTTTATTAACATCAGTAATTATAACTCAGCAAAAGCAGTTTCTTAGCACAGCGGGTAGGGCGTTCACCTTACAAGCGGCCAACATGGCCGACCCGAGTTCGATTCCTCAGCCCCTCTTGGAGAGCCCGGCAAGCTACCGAGAGTATTTGATATGCCAGACACAGTAACAACAAAGTCTCCAATGGAGACAATACTGGGCCCGCTCGAGCAAATCGACGATCAACGGGAGGGCCTTTATTTTATTTTATTTGTGATTACTAAATCAGTTCAACATTCTGCTGCTTTTTAAGAGGACATGAGTCCAGAAACACTGCTCCACTACACTTTCCCAGAGGCTGTCCGGTTTTAACACAATAGTGAAAGAGGGTCTTAAGCAGAGCTAACCAGACTTTGATGTTTCGTCTTGGGATAATTCACTTTTTGGGGTCAAGGTGAGTTATGGCCGATAGTGTAATTCTGATCTCAATGGTCCTCTGAGCCCAGTTATTATTGTCAGAGTCCAGATTAGATTCATAGGGGAAAAATGGAGGTTAGCAGATTTCAAACTAGCAGATTTCAAAGGTGATTTCAGAGCTCTGGGAGAATATGCATTCTTCAGTCCCTCAGATGTCCTCTAAAAGACAGAAAATGCACGCAGGTGTGCCCCCAGAGTCCTACAGAGGAGCCAAAGGAGCCACCCATACTTTCTTACCAATGCCTTTTCTCATCTGTGGTTTAGTGCCGGATGGAGCCAATTTCCCTGATAGTGGTTAGAGATAACCGATGAGAAGTGCTACATGCCAGCATTCCTTCCTTAATAATTAAACTTCAGCCTCCATTTTGGGGTGGAAAATATATGCTGCTAACATTTCTGGAATGAATTAAACTGATTCATCAGATCATTATTCTGAGCAACAGAAATACTGTTCAGAGTGTAACCCCTGGAGTCAGACAACCTTGCTCCCAATTCCAGTTTAGTTCTTTGTATGCGACTTTACACAAGTTACTTTTCATTCTGTGTCTGAGTTTTCTTATGTGTAGAATGGAGATAATACATAAGAGGAATTCCAGGATAAATTACATAGTATATTTAACTTGCCTAAAGAAAACAATATCTCGAAACTAGGGTCTCAATAAATGTTCACTCTTACCTTGGCCCCAATGTACTTGGGCACTGGCTGGAAACCGGAGACATAAAGGCACAAATTCCCTGGCTCACAAGAGCTTTCTATTCAGCAGAGAAGGTGGCTGTGTAAACAAATCATTAGGGCAGCCTGCTAAGTGATTCTACAGACATGAAGAAGGCGCAATGGGATTGCACAAAAGGAAGTGTTTAGCTCAGCCTGAGGATTCTGGAAAGGGTTTAAATATTCTCTCTCCTCTGGGAGTCTGCATCTCTTAGGGTAACTTGGAATTTGTCAAACAGAAAAGGAGTGGAAAGGCATTTAAGGCAGCACAGTGGTTATGCACAAATTCATGGAGAGGAGCAAAGCCAGGAAGAACAGAACTAAGTCAGGTGGGCAATAACTTAGGTTGGTAATGGGGATATGAAGAGAAGAGGTCATAAGAGGCAGTCAAAGGTCAGCAAAATGGATTTATAACTCCACCATATTTCAAGCTTACACATTTGAACTTTGTCCTGTTAAGTGCCCTTTCTCTCAGTCTGAAGCTGTTGGGGAGTAGACCAAGAGAACTCAAGCTTTAGAAGTACAGCTTGCTCAATAGCAGGTCTGACAACATAAAGCACTGTTTTCCTATTTAACTTATCTTAGATGTTGTATAGACTGAACCAAAGAAATTTTATCACTTTAGAATGTCTAGTGGGAATACTTAGGGCAGTATATCAGAGTTTTCAGAAGTTCAGGCAATTTTCTTCTCTGCCAGTCAAGTCTTCCAGAAGAAAAACAGAAAAAAAAATAAGGAATAAACTTCTAGATTATGTCTCATTCAAAAATTGCTTTGCTTAAGTATTAGGGAACCACAGAAATATTTGAACAAAGAAAGAATCATATGTACATTTATCTTGAAGGTTATTCTAGATTTGTGGCTTGAGTTTATCTGGTTTTTGTTTGGGAGGGGCCATATCCAGTGGTATGCAGGAGATACTCCCAACTCTGTGCTTAGAGGTTCCTCTGAGCAACACTCAGGGGAACAAGGGTGCCAGAGATTGAACCAGGCGTTCTGCATGAAAATCAGGGTAGACTCTCAGCCCTTTGAGTTATCGAGTTATCTCCCCAGTCCACGAGGCTTGACTTTTAAAAACAAATGTTATGATACCATTTCACGTATACAATATACAACACCCTCTACCATCATGTTTCCCTATCAACCTACACACACACACACACACACACACACACACACACACTCACTCACTCACACACAACCACATGGTAAATTCAGTTCTATGGACCTGAATTTAAGTTCTGTTGCCTTTGGCCATTTTTTATTCCCTTACTATATTTCTTTCTACCCCACAATGAGAGACCATTCTGTTCTGCCCCTTTCCTTCTGACTTACTTCACTCAGCATGATACTCTCTAGATCATCCATATAGCAGAAAATTGCATGACTTAATATTTCCTTATAGTCAAGTAGTATTCCATTATTTGTATAATACCAGAGTTTCTTTATGTTGCCATCTGTTCTCGGATACTTGGGTTGTTTCCAGATTTGGTTATTGCAAATAGTGCTGCAACGAACATGGGAGTTCAAATGTCTTTACTGAATAGAGTATTTGTACTCCTGGAGCAGATGCCAATGACCTTGGTAAATACAATACCACTGCTTATTAGCTTCTATGCCTCTGAAAGAGCACCATAAATAATTGAGTTCTACTCCTCAGCTTATTTGAAAGCAATTTGGTTATGACATTTCTAAAAATATTTTTCTTTTATTTTTAAAATTATTTTAATGTTTTAATTAGTGTTTTGTGTAATTTGGATATATTCTTTGGAATGGAATTGCTGGATCATGTGGCATTTCTATTTTTAATTGTTAAGAATTTTCCATAATAAAAATAAGTTTTATGTCATACTTTTGTTTCTTGATTTTACATTTATTATTGGATTTAAAAATTAAAAGCTCTATTCTCTGCTGAGTTTCTCTGTCCTCTATGAATCTTCTATTTACATAAGTTGAAATCTTCTGCTAGTTTATAAAACCCTACTCTGGTTAGAGATGAACGTGATATTTTTCTCTTCATCCTTAGGATACAAGAACAGGGTGCACTGTGGATTTCTTGGCTTTTAGTTGACATTAGATTCATCTTTGTTCAGGATTCACAATTCGTTGTGGATCTTAGTGGGAGGTTTGGAACTTGCTTTAGGTCTATTAGAATTGAGTAAACCAATATGGTAGGAGGGGAGATATTAGTTTCATCTGTTTACTCTTCTCCCCCTTTTCCTTAATGTCATATGTTCATCAAACTTGTTTGGAAGTAGATTGCAGGGCAAAAATAGCATGCAATTGGTGAGGTCTAGAGCATAGGGCAGAGAAAGCACAACTACCCCCCACCGAAGCCTTGAGGATGCCAACATTCACATTCCCACAGTGACATACATGATTTGGTTATGTCCTAAACATCTCATATAAGATATGGAAACAATATGGAAAACCTCATTGTATAAACTAAAATATATGCTAATTGAAACCAGATTTTGGACTCTCATTTCTCTAAAACCAGGTGAAAATTTCTTATCCTTATAAAGAAGTGAATGTGAACAAAGTTGATGGCTTGTTTCTTTATTTTAACATGAAAAACATTGCCTAGAATTAGCTATTCCTTGTCTGCTTAAAACCCCCTCTCTCTTTACACCCTTCTATTTCACGTAGATTGGCCATCCCTCCCTGTAGTGACTTCCTAAACTCTTCCTCAAACCATCTCTATCAACTATAGGAACACATCAGGTTGTTTCCTTGGTGGACTGGGCTTTTGGTAATGTTAATCTTTTTAGACTGGAGCTGTGGTCTGACTTTGTCAAAAGCCACATGGTGCTGAGACAAAACTTGGGAGAGGAGAGCACAGCCAAGATTGTGACTAACCAACGCTGTGAGTTTAATGAGGAAAGAAGAGATTAAGGGATTCTGGATTTTTGGGCAAAGGTCCCAATTGCACACAGAAATGTCCAGAGGCAAAACTAATGCAACCTACAATAAATTAATAAAACACCCTATTGATCATGCCTTTGTTGTCAACACAGTTGACTGAAGCACTTCTCAACTCCCAGGAAAAAAGGACTCTCAGGACTCCCAATTGTACATTCCACATATACCCCTTCTTTAGGAAACACATAAAATACTCTCCATTTGTTTCTTTCCCTGGGGTGTATTAAACTGGTGACATGATGCATTTACAGCTATGGTTCCTTTCTTTTGTGAAAGAATTTTACATATTCATCCTGAGATGGTTTGCCAGTGTTTGGGTGTGGAGATGGGCAGACTGGGTCAATATGAATTCACATTAGAAAGAGTAAAGGTCACAAAGCTTTCACTAGAAATAAATACAATTGAAAAATATTTTTATATTTCTCCTTAAAAATTTCCATGATAAATTCAAATCAAAATGACAATGAGATATTACCTCATACCTATGAGAATGGGCTACAACAAGTCTAGAAGCAAAATGTGCTGGCAGCAGTGTGGAGAAAAAGAAACTCATACGCTGTTGGTCAGCTTGTAAATTGGTCCAGCTCTCATAGGAAACAGTATGAAGACTTGCAAAAAATAAAAACAAAAATACCATATGATCCAGCAATTCCATACCTAAGAATATATCCAAAGTCACAAAAACACAAATCCAAAGCGATACATGAACATTTATATTCATTGTATTACAATAGCCAAGATTTGGACACAACCCAAGTGCCCAAGGACAGATGAGTGGATACAGAGGTTGTGGTATAGACACAATGGAATACTACTTCTCAGCAATAAAAAGATGAAATCTTACTCTTTGTTTCAACATGAGTGGAACTTGAGGTTGTTATGCTAAGCAAAACAAGTTAGGAGGAGAAAGGCAAACATCAGATAACACACTCATAGGTGGTGCATAAAGAAATAAAGCGGGGGGAGAGCCATTGTCCAACAAGAACAAGAAAGCACAAACTTTGATCACATAATTGAGGTGACCAAGAGGTGGAAGTGGACTTAAAGGGTCCAGTGGACTATGGTATAGGAATGTTCTTGCTTGATAGGTATGGTATGGGAACATTGTACTCCTAAAATACATAAACTTTTGAAACTTCATAAACCATTGTTGCCTCAAAAAAATAAATTTAAAACGTGTTTTGTGATGAACTGGAGAGATAATAGAGGGCTCAAGTCACTTGCCTTGCATTGACAGACTTTGGTTAGATCTCTGACACCACATATGGTCCCCTAAGATCCACCAGCCATGATCTCTAAGGTCAGAGAAAGCAGTAATCCCTGAGCACTGCTGAGTGTACAGCCCCCCTCCCAAAGCATTCCCATAAATATAAAAGTAAAATGTTATCTTGTAAAAATAAAATGTAGAAAAGATCATTCATCTTCCTTAATCTAACCAAAACATAGAATCCCAATCTGTTTAATCAAATGGAATTTCTATTTAAATATTTTTAACCTGGTGTTAATCTTTTATTATAATTTCAAACTACTTTATTTCTATCTTTTAAAAACACTTTATGGAATATCAGAGATAGTAAAAAAAAACATACTTTATCTTTATAATAATTAAATTTGACTGCATTCATTTTAAAGGAATGTGAAATTCTAGCAATGTGGATGGCCCTAAATAGACTATTACACTAGGAAGACCTGGAATCTACTTGCACATTAGGTAAGTGTATTACCCGAAGGTAATACAACTCACAGCTGCTTTTCCTGCAAGGGAGCATAAAATGAGGCCCCCACGGCCATGCCATCAGACTCTGCACCAGGCTGTTTTAATTCGGGGCACCCCAGAGGGGGGCGGGTGAGAGCCCTCCCCACCCCAAGGAACCCAGTTCCAGCAGCCGACCACTATCCAACCGCCACCATGCTCCAGGTCACTTTCCACATGCTCAGGCCGAGCCTCACATATGAGTGAACATATTCCTGGACCGTGCAGCCGCAAAAATGTCAGAAAACACTTCCTACCCATTTTCCATAATTACCATACCATATTTGATGGGGTTCAGACAGCAGGAAACAAATCATAGAGGGAAATATCTCAGAGAGCCCGGCAAGCTACCGAGAGTATCCTGCCTGCACAGCAGAGCCTGGCAAGCTACCCATGGCTTATTCAATATGCCAAAAATAGTAACAATAACAGGCCTTATCCCCCTGACCCAGAAAGTCTCCAATACGGCAGCGCTGGGAAAGACGAGAAGGAGAGGCTGCTAAAATCTCAGGGCTTGGATGAATGGAGACATTACTGGCACCCGCTCAAGTAAATCGATGAACAATGGGATGACAGTGATGATGACAGTGATTACCCAAAGGATACTTTTTATACAGATGTAAGAAAGTCAGGAGGCAGGAGCTAGTCTCCTAAAGGAAAGGGGTAGATCATAATTAACAGCAGATAATGTAATAACTCAAAATAGTGATCAACACCAGCTAATAGCTAACAACGTCGTTAATACCAGCTAAGAGGGTAAGGGAGAGAGCCCTAGTGTAAGTATGTTTTGAACAAAAGACTAACCACCTGAAAGGAAAAGTTTTAAAGACAATTGTAGAAGTGGAAATTTTAAAGGAAATTGTAGAAGAAAAGTACTGGGAAAGCTTAGATGGGCTAGATGTTGCTTCTTTCCTCCTTATTCCCCCAGGGATCTGGAATGCATCCACAGTTAGCAGCAGGTGGGAAGTCTGAAGGAGAGAGACTGGATAAAGTTAATAACTGAGTCAGGATAAGGGAGGGAAGGAACAAAGCAAGGTGGGGTAGTCCACAGAGTGAAACCAAGCGGCACAAGCAAGACTACTGATTATGTCTCCATTAAGACTTCAGCAGAAGATAAGAAAAGCTAAGCCTGTGCGAGAAGGAAGGCATTAGAGATGTTTTTTGGGGAAGATCTGTGGTGTGAAATCACTCAACATTGCAGAGAGTAACTCCCTAGAATGAGTTTAAAGTAGGAACTCGGGTTATTAATGGAATTGGGATGAATTCAAGGGTGTCATTTGTAATTGATGGTGTCATTGTAACATTATTTAACATTGAAACAAAGAGTACCATTGTAAAAATATTTAAATACCAAAAAATAGAGGGCATCAAATTATCAACATAACTTATAGTTTCTTTTAAAATATATTTCAGGGAAAAAAGACTAGTTCCACATGAATAATTTTGTGGTAATTCTGTCTAGCAGATCAAGGACAATGATTTGGTTCTTCAAAACAACAAAGAAAACAAGCCATTTGTGCTCAGGATAACAAAACGATTTTGATATTTTAACAATTAAAGGGCAAGTAAAAATATACCTGATTTTTTAATTTGTACTTATAATACTACATAAGAGAAAAAAATATATATATAGAAAGGGGGTGTGGGGCTATGCTTTATAAATAAAGATAGGAAAAGGGGCAAGAATTATAGTGATAGTATAGCAGGTAGGGTATTTGCTTTGCTTGTGGCCGACCTGTGTTTTATTCCTGACATCTCACATGATCTCCTGAGCACCGCCAGGAGTAAATATTGAGTGCTGAGCCAAGAAAAAAACCTTGATCAGTGTCAGGTGTGGCACACAAACAAACAAACAAATAAAGACAGGAAAGTTATAAGACCGCTAAAGAAATATAGAAGATTGAAAATTGAATAATGATAGGTAGATAAATGGATAGATGATGAATGGGTAAGCAGATCAACTGATTGATAAATAAATCCAAAAGATAGGGTAATGTTCAGAAAAATGTATTTAGGTATCTTAAAAGAAAAAGTTTCTCGCTCTTCATTCCTTTAAAATATATAATTTCATACAAACTTTGTAATAACAAAACCAAAGCATATTGATGTGAATGGTCTAACTTGCATCAATGCAAGAAGAAGCTTATACAGCTAGCCCAGTTAATACAAATGAACAACTGAGTCAATAACATCTGCCAGAATAAAGGTACAGAAGTTTCCAGATACTATAAAAGGAGAAAGTAAAGGAAGTGAAGCTTGCATAAAAAAAATAAGAGTAATAAAGGTTAATTTTAGATTTAGGAGTGAAGGTGAAGTAATCAAAGGTGAAACAGGTGGAGTAATAAGAAAACAATAAAATCAACAAGAAATACAGACAGAAACCACCAAACTTGGGAACAGAAACAGATACATGAATGATGTAGATGATAGAAGTGAAGAATTTTTATTTGAAAGCCACGCCATCCTGTGAGCCAGAGACAACCTTGGTTGACAGCCTCATTGTGAATCCTATGCATGTGCTGTTGTGCTGATCCACACAGGGCCAAGGTCTGGCCCTCAGCCTTGCAGGTACAATAACTAAATTTTGTCAGCAATGAGATTAGGCTTAGAGATAGACATCTAAACCAGAATGTCAATGTCTACACACATAAGTGCACTCTTCTCCATAGGTATTTCACAGAGAAAAGCAAGTGACACTCAGTAGATTAGTTGGTGAAGATGGGTGTTGGCATGAGAAACCCTGATGTTGAGATAAAAAGTCTAGACTCATGAGTGTTTGGCCCCCTCCATGTTATCAATCCTGTGGGAAGAAACTTTTGCAACTGCCAGTTAATCTAGCCCTCCATATCCCATAAGATTCACACCTTGGCCTCTTATACTGAACTTTCACAAGAGTAACCTAGCTACTCCAAACACATTAGGAATAAATTACATTCCTAAACATATATGAACCCAATGAGGAATCAGTAAAATACTTAAAACAACTGCTATTAGACTTCAAAGAGGACATTGAATGAAACACAAGAGTAGTTGGAGACTTCAACACCATTTTCTAACCTCTTGATAGATCAGTGAGACAAGACACTGCAAGGAAATACAGCTTTGAAAGAAGAAATGGAATATAGAGGCCCAATTGATATATACAGGGCTTTTCATCCCCCAAAGCTGAATATTTTTCTTCTCCAGTGCACATGGAAAACATTCTCCAAGATAGAACAGATGCTGGGCCACAAAACATGCATTCAGGGACTGGTGCCATGGTACAGTGGATAGGGAAATTGCTTTGCAAGTGTCCAACCCAGGTTTAATCCCTGGCATCCCATATGGTCCCCCAAGCACCGCCAGGAGAAATTCCTGAGTATGGAGACAGG
Source organism: Sorex fumeus (assembly GCF_029834395.1). NCBI lineage: Eukaryota > Metazoa > Chordata > Mammalia > Eulipotyphla > Soricidae > Sorex > Sorex fumeus. Next base: position 36,824,814 of record NW_026606155.1, read on the forward strand.
AGTAACCCTTAAGCATCACTGGCTGTGACCTCCCCAAAAGGAAAAAAAACAAACATCCATACAATCAAGAAGATAGATAGAAGTTGTGTCAACTATCTTCTAAGACCATGATGCACTGAAAAAAGAAGTTAATATACACAAAAACAGAAAATCACATCAAACACCTGGAAATTAAATAGCTCACTAATGAACAACCAGTGGGTCAGAGAAGAAATCAAAAGAGTCCTGAAATCAAACAAGAATGAAGACATAAGCTACCAGAACTAGTGGGACACGAAAAATTCTTTGTTAGGAGGAAATTTTATAGCTTTGCAAGCATTCATCAATAAAAAGGAAAGGGCCCACATAAATTATGTTACTTAACAGCTTAAGATCTTGGAAAGAAACCAATTATGGAGCCTAAACCAGCAGGAGAAAGAAAATAATAAAACTTAGAGCTGAACTTAATGAACTGGAATCCCAAAAAACAATCCAAAAGATCAAATCCTTGAGAAAATAAACAAGATCAATAAACCTCTAGCAAGACTCACAAAGAGAGAGAGAGAAAATTCTAAAAAATCAAACCATCAGTGAAAGAAGGGATACCACAACAGACACTATAGAAATTCAATGGACCATCCGAAATTACTTTGAGAATCTTTATGCCATGAATCAAGAAAATCTGGAAGAAATTAATAAATCCCTGTGTTCTTATAACCTCCTAAGGCTGACCTAAGAAGATTTGGAATACCTGAACAGACCTACCATTATAGATAAAATTGAAATGGTAATCAGAAGTCCTCCAAAAACTAAAAGCTCAGGTCTAGAAGAATTCACTAGTGAATGCTTTCAAACCTGTATAGAGGATGTACTTCCAATCCTTTTCTAGATTTTCCAGGAAATTCAAGAAATAGACCTTCTCAGTTTCTATAAAGCAAATGTCAACCTGGCATAAAAATCAGACAGAAACACCACAAAAAAGAGAAAGAGTTACAACCTATACTTGATGAAAATGGATTCAAAGATCTTCAACAAAATACTAGTGAATAGAATTCAACAACTCAAAAAGAACATACGCCATGACCAAGTAGGATTTATTCCAGGGATGCAAGGATGGTTTAACATTCAAAAGTCAATCAACATGATACACCATATCAATAAAAGAAAAATTAAAAGCCATATAATCATATCAATAGATACAAGAAACATTTGACAAGATCCATTACCCATTCATGATAAAAAAAAAAAAAAGCTCTCAACAGAATGGGAATTGAAGGAACTTTCTTCAATATAATCAAAGCCATTTACCATAAGCCCAGAGCAAGCATTATTCTCAATGGGGACAAACTAAAAGCCTTTCTTCTAAGATCAGGCACAAGACAAGGATACCCACTTTTACCACTTATATTCCATATAATACTGGAAGTATTCCACAGGAGTTAGGCAAGTAAAAGATATCAAGGGCATCCAAATAGGAAAGGAAGGAGTCAAGTTTTTACTATTTGCAGGTGACATGAAATTATACTTAGAAAGTCCTAAAGACAAAAAAATCCTATAAACAATATATTTGTATATTAAAATGGCAGGTTATAAAATCAATACCCAAAAAATCCACGGTTTTCCTACATGCAAGTAGAGAAAGAGAAGAAAGAGATATTTTAAAAAAGAGAGATATTTAAATTAAACAATCCCATTTGCATTCCCTATGAGCACACCAATGACATTTTTTCAAAGAAATATATCAAACATTCCTGAGATTCATATGAAACAATAAAATTCCACAAATAGCTAAATCAATCCTTGGGACAAAGGAAATGGGCGCATCACCTTCCCCAATTTCAAACTGTACTACAAAGCAGCAGTAATGAATTAAAATTCCAGCATGGGACTGGAATAAAGACAGATATGCAGATATATAAATGAAATCCAGTTGAATATCCTGACACAAACCCTTAATTATATGATGATATAACCTTTAATAAAGGAGTAAGAAATATGACGTAGAGCAAGGAAATCCTCTTCAATAAGTGGTACAGGGGAAACTGAGGGTCTACTTGCAAAAAAAATGGACTCAGACCTCTTTCTATGCCAAGACAAAAGTCAGACCAAAATGGATTAAAGATCTTATTAGACCTGAATCTTTAAAGTACATAGGTAGAACCCTTCGTGACATTGAAGCTGAAAGTATATTCAAAGATAAAACACCACTGAACAAGCAAGTAGAAGCAAAGATAAACAAATGGGATGCATTAAGCTAAGAAGCTTCTGCACCTCAAAGGAAATGGTGACCAGGAAATAAAGATAGTCCACAGAATGGGAAAAATTATTCACCCAACACCCATCTGATAAGGGGATAATATCAAAGATACGTCAGGCAACTGGTAGAACTTTACAAGAAAAATACGTCTAACCCCATAAAAAATGGGGAGAAGAAATGAACAGAAATTTTCTCAAAGATGAAGTACAAATGACCAAAAAGGCATATGAAAAAAATGCTCCACATCACTAATCATCAGGGAGATGAAAATAAAAGAAGCAATAAGATATCATCTTACATCACTGAGATTGCACACATAGAAAGAGAACAAAAAGAGCACCCAGTGCTGACAAATATAAAGGGAGAAAAGGAAATCTTATGCATTGTTGGTGGGAATGTTGATTAGTCAGCCATTTTGGAAAACAATTTGTGCATTACTCAAAATACTAGAAATTGTGCTTTTATATTACCCAGTAATACAACTCTTGGGAATATATCCTACGGGGCCCAAAAACACAATGCAGAAAAGTCATTTATACTTATTTTTTCATTGTAGCACTATTCACATTAGCCAAATTCTGGATAAACAACCCAAGTGCCAGAAAACATATGACTGTATAAAGAAGCTGTGGTACACCTACACAATGGAATACTACACAACCGTCAAAAATGAAGTCATGAAATTTTCTTATACATGAATGAACATGCTGAGTGAGATGAGTAAGAGGGAGATGGACAAAGAACAGACATAGAATGATTGCACTTATTTGTGGCATAGTTTTAAAAAAATGATAGTATGAGACTGATACTCAAAGACAGTAGAAATGAGAGCTGGAAGAGAGGTCCATAGATGGAAACTTGCCACAAGCTGTGGGTGAAGAGAGAGCAGTTAGGACAGACAAGGGACCACTATGACAATGATAGTTATACATGATTATTCTGAACAAGAATTGAGTGCTGAAAGGAGGTAAAGGGATACACTGGTAACCTTTTATTATCTATGTTGCAAACTGCCATGCCTACAAAGAGAGGAGAAGAAGAAGAAGAAGAAGAAGAAGAAGAAGAAGAAGAAGAAGAAGAAGAAGAAGAAGAAGAAGAAGAAGAAGAAGAAGAAGAAGAAGAAGAAGAAGAAGAAGAAGAAGGTGATGGTGGAAGAGGAGGAGGAGAAGGAGGAGGAGGAGGAAGAAGGGGAGGAGGAGGAGGAGGAGGAGGAAGAGGAGAAGGAGAAAAGTGTCTGCCAGAGAGGCAAGCTGGAAGGGGAGGGATTGGGGTGACAGGAGGGAAATTGGGGGCATTGGTGATGGGAAATTTACACTGATGAAGCAACCTTTGTTGTAACAATATATGAATGAAACCTAACAATGAACAACTTTGTAACTTTGTATCTCATGATGATTTAATTAAAAATCACTTCACTTAATCACTTAACTTCCCGTTAGTCGTAGATTTGCTCGAGCAGGCGCCAGTAACGTCTCCATTTGTCCCTGTCGCGTGCTAGTGTAGCCCAATGACATCTGTTCGCTCCGGGAACATGAAGGGCCTCAAACCGATCGTTCATGATCTTGACGAAGAAGTCTGACCATCTGGAAGGTGGGCGGCCACGCGGTCTTTAGACATCCCGTGGAATCCAGTCGGTAACAGCTCTAGTCCAGCGGTCGTCTTTAAATCTCATTACATGACCAGCCCATCTGATTTTCGACACCTTGGCAAATGAGACAGCGTCCCTGATTCTTGATCGTCAACGGATGTCAGAACTCCGGATTCTTTCTCTAATTTGAGTGAAACGTGATATTCCAAGCATAGCTCTTTCTATTCTTCTTTGGGAGACCTGAATAGCGTTCTCATCTTGTTTGCGTAGGGCCCAGGTCTCTGAGGCATATGTTAATGCAGGAAGAACAGTGGAATCAAAGAGATGTGCCCGGAGCCGGAGGTTCTTCGTCCTCTTAGCTATTTCTTTGACGTTCTTGAAGGCGTTCCAAGCCGCTCTCTTCCTCCTGCACAGCTCGGGTGCCAGGTCATTTGTCATGTTGACCTCTCGACCTAGGTACACATAGCTGTTGCATTCACAGTTCCAGAAGGCAGAATCTAAACGATGGACATGGGAGTCTCCTGGTGGACAATTCCACAACGAAATAGACCACATCATATTCAATCGATGGTTTTGCCTGACTGATGTCGCTGTTGTCCCAAAATTTCGAACGGGATCGGACCACCGTCTCCTTCGTGCAGAATTCTACTTCACAGAGCGGGGAGAAAGGGCTGCAAAGTTCAAAAAGAGAACTCCCAGAATGACCACCAACTGGGAACTCTTTGGCACTATTGCGGCAACATGGGAAGATGCCATTGTTGACAACATTGACGAGGAATACGATCGACTGGTTCAGCGCCTCCATGAATGTGCGAGGAACGCCAAGAGAGAGATAGCCACAAAAAATCGCCTATCTTCGAAAACTCTTGAGCTAATTCGCCAGCATGGTTTGGCGCATGCCTCAGGCAACCGCAAGCTAACTTCCGAGCTCGCAAAGCAGTGCAGAGATGCGATCAAGGAAGACCGCAAAGAGATAAGAGCAGAAGTACTGGTAGATGCGGCAGAAGCCAGGAAAAGTATTCGTAACGCCCGCCTGTCCTTCGCCAACTATAAGACCAAGATGACTGCCCTCAGACGTCCTGATGGATCCATCACATCCTCCAGAATGGCAATGGAGAAGATTATCCATGACTTCTACTCAAATCTCTTTGATAGCCATGTCCACTTGCCGACATACCAAATTCCACAGGATGGATATGTCGTTCCCAAGGTTCTCCCTTCCGAAATCCGACACGCCATTTCGTCGGTAAAGAAACAAACAGCACCCAGCCCAGACAAGGTCAGACCTGAACACCTGAAGAACCTGCCATCAGTACTCATCAATACACTGGCTCGGCTCTTCACTCGCTACCTGTCTGAATGCAAGGTTCCGTCCCAATGGAAAACCAGCAGGACCGTACTACTGTTCAAGAAGGGAGACATCCATGACATTGGCAACTATCGCCCGATTTGCCTATTGTCTGTCATCTACAAGTTGTTCACTCGAGTCATCCTAAATAGGATTGGCAGAACACTAGATGAAGGACAACCATGCGAGCAAGCAGGGTTCCGCAAAGGATTCAGCACCATCGACCATATCCACACAATAACCAAGCTCATTGAGGTTTCTCGGGAGTTCAAGATGCCGCTCTGTTTAACGTTCATTGATTTAAAGAAGGCCTTTGATTCTGTTGAGATGGAAGCGGTCATTGAAGCCCTAGCCAATCAGGGCATTCAAGCCCAATACATCAGGATCCTCCGTGAGCTGTATTGCGGATTCACTACCAGGATCTCACCATTCTACAAAGAAGTGATCGTTGATGTCAAGAGAGGGGTTCGGCAGGGTGATACCATTTCACTGAAACTCTTCAGTGCCACCCTCCAGAACATCATGCGACGACTGGAATGGGAAGGAATGGGAGTGAATATAGATGGTCGGCAACTACACCACCTCCGCTTTGCTGATGACATTGTTTTAATAACACCAAACATCAGCCAAGTGGCACAAATGCTGGCCAACTTTGACCGTGAGTGTGGAAAGGTAGGACTACAGCTGAATCTTACGAAGACAATGTTTATGAGAAACAGCCTTGTTCCTGATGCCCCATTCGCTCTCAATGGAATGACCATCTCCGAATTAATTAAAAAGGAAAAGAAAAATCGAGATACGGGGCATATGTGTTTGTCTCTCATGGTCTTGAGTCTTATGCAGCCTAGAATGTGATTTAATCTTTCCATATTCAATGTTCTTAGATATGAAATGGATGTTCCAATTTTCTATTCTGTCATAACAAATTATTCAAAATTTTAGTGACATAACATAACTATCATTTTCTCTTTTTATTTTTTAATTTTCCATTTTTGGTAGCACTTGGCAGGGACTATTTATATATGCACCATATGACTTTAGCTGGGGTGACTTAATATGGAGCTAGAGGGTCTTGTAGGATGGCAAGCTGGTTCTGAGTGTTGGCTGGGACAAAACTGGAACTATGGGTCATGGATCTAGTACCTCAGTATGGGTCTTTCCATGGGTTTCTGGGATTCTTCAAACTCTACTACCTGGATTCCAACAGCACATTTCCCTGGGAACAGAAAGTAAACACTGTCAGTGCTTTGAGCCTTCTGCCTAAAGACAAACACATGCGAGACTCTTTTGACCAAGCAATCATGGTGCAAAAGGAAAGGATATATCCAGATACAAAAGGAGAGGATATAGTTCCATGTACACCTTTTAATTGGGAAAGTGGTGCCCCAAAATCGTGCAGTCATTTTTGAAACTGCAAGAGTCTGTCTTCCTGCAAGTGTTTACATTCCTTCCACTAGCAAAATACACTTCTTTCTCAAGAACCCCATGACAACTGAAGATTATTTTTGTTTTGTACTATTGCTGTCTCTTTAGGCTAAGCTGTCCATGACTGTACTATAACAATTATCTTTAAAACTCTGTGGGTACTGTATAAATTATATTTGGTTCATTCCATTAGACAAAAGTCACAACTGCAAATCTTTTGGGGAAAAATTCCTTCCCTGCTTGGGATCCGAAACATCCTCAGATACTTAGAAATCTTTGCTTTTGTGGCAGTTTTTAAAGTGACACCCCTTAAGACTCTTAGAGGAACTTTTGTCTCTCTGAAAATATCTAGGAGACTATCTTACATCTTTCTGAAGAGTTTAACAAAAGATGTCATAGTCCCTTCTTGGATTGGATATTTGGCCTGAGGCCCTTTCTTAATTTGAGAATGGTTCACCATCTGGAGAAGCTGAAGGCAAAAAAAAAAAAAAAAAAACTTTTATTTCAAATCCAGCCAGTTTTGTCTTCTTTATATTTAGTAGTTCACTCTTTGGCTCTATTTCTCTCACTTTTCTCCATTAGCTGGGTAAAGAAATCAGGCTGTACTTCTAACATTCTTCCTGAAAGTCTCCTTAGCTAAAGCACTCATTAGCTAAAGATTGGCTTTTCATTTCCTCTTTTCCACACTACTTCAGGCAACTGTACAACCGAATCTTCCAACCTCTATATAACAAGGATACTTTTTCTTCTAGTTTCCAATCTTCTCCAGTTTCCCTTAGGGCCTGCTCAAAAGCTTCCCCCAGGTTCCACATGGTCCTGCTAACACAATCCTACAGGACTGTTTACCTCCCAGTCCTCACTGGGTATCAGACCAATTCTACATGGGTTACACCTTTGGTGTACAGGCTTGCTTTTCAAGTCTGTGCTCTCCCTTGAACACATATATCGCTTGCTTGTCACCATTTTTTTTCTTGCATGGTCTTCTACTCTGGAGAAGCCTATTCTCTCACAAACATGTACTTCTCCCTTTCTCTCACCTCACATTTTTCTAAATAAGTTTTAATACAAATTTTCTAACTTCACCAAATCCACCTCCTCCCCCGCCCAAAAAAAACCTCAAACCAATCCTTTTGGTACCTGATGCCCTACAGGTATCAAAATCATCTGGTTTCCGATAAATCAATTCATAATTTATTCTAGTGTTCTGCCAATCCTATTCAGGATGACTTGAGTGAACAGCTTGTAGATGACAGACAATAGGCAGATCGGGCGATAGTTGCCAATGTCGTGGATGTCTCCCTTCTTGTACGGTAGTACAGTCCTGCTGGTTTTCCATTGGGACAGAACCTTGCATTCAGACAGGTAGTGTGTAAAGAGCCGAGCCAGCGTATTGATGAGTACTGATGGCAGGTTCTTCAGGTGTTCAGGTCTGACCTTGTCTGCGCTGGGTGCTGTTCGTTTCTTTACTGACGAAATGGTGTGTCGGATTTTGGAAGGGAGAACCTTGGGAACGACATATCCATCCTGTGGAATTTGGTATGTTGGCAGGTGGACATGGCTATCAAAGAGATTTGAGTAGAAGTCATGGATAATCTTCTCCATTGCCGTACTGGAAGATGTGATAGATCCATCAGGACGTCGGAGGGCAGTCATCTTGGTCTTGTAGTTGGCGAAGGACAGGCAGACCTTACGAATACTTTTCCCGGCTTCTGCCTTATCTACCAGCACTTCTGCTCTTCTCTCTTTGAGGTCTTCCTTGATCGTATGCGAACAAGCCAGGTTCTGCAAAAGATTCAGCACCATCAACCATATCCACACGATAACCAAGCTCACGATATCCACCATATTCAGCACCATCAACCATATCCACACGATAACCAAGCTCATCAACCATATCCACACGATAACCAAGGGCTGGAGCGATAGCACAGCGGTAGGGCGTTCACCTTACAAGCGGCCAACATGGCCGACCCGAGTTCGATTCCTCCGCCCCTCTCGGAGAGCCCGGCAAGCTACCGAGAGTATTTGATATGCCAGACACAGTAACAACAAAGTCTCCAATGGAGACGTTACTGGGCCCGCTCGAGCAAATCGACGATCAACGGGAGGGCCTTTACCTTTACCTTTAACCAAGCTCATTGAGGTTTCTCAGGAGTTCAAGATGCCGCTCTGCTTAACGTTCATTGATTTAAAGAAGGCCTTTGATTCTGTTGAGACAGAAGTGGTCATTGAAGCCCTAACCAATCAGGGCATTCAAACTCAATATATCAGGATCCTCCGTGAGCTGTATTACAGATTCACTACCAGGATCTCACCATTATACAAAGAAGTAATCATCGATGTCAAGATAGTGGTTTAGCAGGGTGATACCATTTCACCGAAACTCTTCAGTGCCACACTCGAGAACATCATGCGACAACTGGAATGGGAAGAAATGGGAGTGAAGATAGATGGTTGACAACTACACCACCTCTGCTTTGCTGATGACATTGTTTTAATAACACCAAACATTAGCCAAGCAGCACAGATGCTGGCCGACTTTGACCGTGAGTGTGGAAAGGTCGGACTACAGCTGAATCTTATGAAGATAATGTTTATGAGAAACAGCCTCATTCCTGACGCTCCATTCGCTCGCAATGGAATGACCATCTCCAAATGCAACAGTTATGTGTACCTAGGTCGAGAAGTTAACATGATGAATGATCTGGCACCTGAGTTGCGCAGGAGGAAGAGAGTGGCTTGGAACACCTTCAAGAGCATTGAAGAAATAGCTAAGAGGATGAAGAACTTCTGGCTCCGGGCACATCTCTTTGATTCCACTGTTCTTCCTGCATTAATATATGCCTCAGAGACCTGGGCCCTATGCAAACAGGATGAGAATGCTATTTGGGTCTCCCAAAGAGGAATTGAAAGAGCTATGCTTGGAGTATTACGTTTCACTCAAATGAGAGAAAGAATCCAGAGTTTCGACCTCGGTCAATGATCAAGAATCAGGGACGCTGTCTCGTTTGCCAAGGTGTCAAAGATCAGATGGGCTGGTCATGTAATGAGATTTAGAGACGACCGCTGGACTAGAGCCGTTACCGACTGGATTCCACAGGATGTCAAAAGACCACGTGGCTGCCCGACTTCTTCATCAAGATCATGAACAATCGGTTTGAGGCTCTTTGTGTTCCTAGAATGAACAGACGCCATTGGACTACACTAGCATGCAACAGGGACAAATGGAGACATTACTTGCGCCTGCTCGAGCAAATTGATGATTAACGGGAAGCCAAGTGATCAAGTGATCAATTTATTCTAGTAATCATGACTTCCTTATAAAGGCATAGGAATCAACTAAGTTAGTGCTTAAAATGTGCTGATGACAACAAGGATTTTTTTATTTGTGCCTTAACGGTGTATTTTCTGCTTTTCTTGGGAATAATCAATTCTGCTGTTGAATAGAATAAGCCAAATAAATTCTACACGTAGAAATAGCAGGTATGTTACTTGCTTTGTACATGATTGGGCTGGGTTGATCACCAGAACCATATATGATCATCTAAGCCAAGCCAGAAGTGATCCCTAAACACAGGGCCAAGAGTAAGCCCTGAGAATCTCTGGAAGAAAGAAAGAAAGAAAGAAAGAAAGAAAGAAAGAAAGAAAGAGAAAGAGAGGGAGGGAGGGAGGGATGAAGGTAAGAAGAGGGATGAGGGAATGAAAGAAAGAAAGAGGAACTGAGGGAGGGAGGAAAGGAGGCAGTGAGGGTGAGGGAGAGGAAGAGTAGGAGGAAGAGGTTGAAGAAGGGGGAAGGAAGGAAGGAAGGAAGGAAGGAAGGAAGGAAGGAAGGAAGGAAGGAAGGAGAGAGGGAGGGAGGGAAGGAAGACGTATGAAACTCATAAGATATATTATACATATATATATATATATAAAACATATAGACAAAGAAAACCTAATAAAGGATGAAAGATTTTTTTAAAAGAATGGAAAGATAAAGTAATACTAACATTCATGATGCATTAAAAACATGAGATTTTGAGACTCACTACTTATGGTGCTCATTTGACTACTCACTATATACATTCTTCCTAGACCTTTGCCCTACATAGTTGACAAAGTATAGCTTTCTCCAATAAGATAAGTATTTGTCATTAATCCCAAACACCTTCTGTCCACTTGGACATCCTTTATCAAACCTCATAAAGGTTCATATAGCCTCATCAGCAAAAAGACTAACATAGCATGAAGGTGGTCAGTCATGGGACTTCTATATAACTCAGGAATCTAGTGGGTTGGTCTTTTCACCTCCCACATACCTAAATCTATTAACTTATCACATTTTTTACCTCTGAGTTTGAGGTTAAATTGTGCGCCACACACTCAAAAAAAAAAAAAAAGAAAAAAAGAAAGAAAAGTTAAAGACCAACCCCCATATACATAGCAAATGTATTTTAATTTTTAGAAACAGAATTTTCAGGCACAATTGAGTTAAGATAATGTCATACTAAGAAGAGAGTGACACCTGGTCCAATCACTAGTGCCCTTATATGAAGGCCTCCAGATAAATACACACAGAGGGAGAACACCTTATAGTACAGAGATTGAAATGAAAATGTTTTCACAGGCCAAGAAAACCCCAGTTTGACACCAGTGGAGCTAGAAGAGGACCCCCTGAATCTTCAAAAGAATGAAACCCTCAAGTCTTGCTCCAGACTTCTACCTTCATATTAGAAAGAGAAAAGGCATCTTATTGCTTTAAAACTTGTAGGTTTGTACTTTGTTACATAATATAAATCCAGAAGACCACTGATAATTCCTAATCGTGACAATAAAATAATAGAAGTTTCTACTAATAAAGCATCTGCTGTATTCAGTCATAGTGCTTCATGGTTTTGTTTTGTTTTGCTTTCATTTACTTTCTTACAACCTCCACTGGTATATTTCCTTACAACTAAAATGAAAAAATAAGCTGAAAAACATGTGGTATTTGTTTAGAATCACATAGATAGCAACCAGCAGAAAAAGATTGAAAACAAGCTCAGTCTCACTTCAAAGCTTTGTATCACAAGGTCTTCCAGCAACACAAAAATTAGGATGAGAAAACAGGGATAGATACTAAGAAGAAAAAGTGTTGTAAATGAAAGGCCTATAAAAAGATCTCCATCAATATAGGACAGCTAGTCAATATTAAAAAGGGATGAATAAAAGAATGAGATTCTCTTTCTTTCTCTCTCTATCTCTCCTTTTCTCTTTTTTTATTGAGGTTAATTGGCATAAAGCATTATGTTAATAATGTGTAAAAGATTAATAAAGTTTTCTTAGGAATAAGCATGATTTATGGAATGTATCTGAGAGGGGGAGAAATATCAGCATGCATATATATATATATGTGTGTGTGTGTGTGTGTGTATATACTTTTATAAACGGTAACAAAAAATGACTTTCAAATACATTTTTGGAAAAGCTGACTGTATTGGAGGTAAATCAAAGTGAGCCCCAAATCAAAACATTCATAATCCCTCAATAAAAATCAGGCTACTTCAAATTTTCTTATTTATACACATACTAGCAGCACTAACTCATCCTGTGAAACAAGGAAAAGAGTTTATGAACTATGACAAAATAAAGCTGCTTAAGCAAATAACCCAAAGTTATTTCTCAAAATGAGGAATACTTTACAGAGATATATGACAGATGATCACAAATTCTTGATACAAGAAGAAATAAACAAAAGAAGAATATAAGGATAATAAAAATGGTCCTGACTTTACAAAGAATAAGAAAATGTAAGACATGTTTTTAAAATGATACAAAGAAAACTGAAAGGAAGGAAGAAAGCCAAGATCTTTCTAAAATGCAAATAAATGTTCCCAGCTGGGTGTAAAGAAATGCACAGAGAAAGAAAAATTAAAACTGAAGCAAAAAAAAAAAAGACAAGTAAGAGAACAAATGGGAAGGAAGATGAAGTTGAGGTAACAGGAGATGAAGAAATTCAGGAGGTGAATTTAGTGTACAAAACACAGAAAGTTGTGGTGGCTTCAAAGGGAGAATATATTAGCAGCTAGAAACAAGTCATGGTTTTCATGAAAGATACAGATGTTCTAGCTTCAATTTTATATGCCAGAGGACTTAATTTTATTCTAATGGGGGCATGGGCTTGGGTTATACTCAGTGGTGCTCAGGACTTACTCATGGTTCTGTGCTCAGGGATCACTTCTGGCAGGCTCAGGAGACTATATGTGAATCCTGGATCAAACTTGGGTCAATTCCATGAAAGGCATGTGCTATACTCACTGTACAACTCTCCAGCTCCTTATTTTATTCTATTTTAATATTTGATTTCTGTTGTGTTTTGAAAAATTACTCTTGTTAGGGCGGTAAGGACTGCTCTGGCAGTAGTCACTCAGAAATCAACTCAGAGCAGATCTCTTCCTATAGTATTTAGTTATATTTAAAATAAAACAATTAAATAGAGGACCTTTACTATAAGGATACTTTATTTCTCCCCAAAGAGAAATAATTGACCATACTAAGAAAGGTGGTAGTTTTGTTTATATAATTAAATATGAGTACTTAGGTATGTACATATACACATATCTGTAACCCATGTACACATCAGGGAATACACAAATATGTAGCACTGTCCATCGATTTGCTCGAGCAGCCCCAGTAGCATCTCTATTGTGAGACTTATTGTTACCGTGTTTGGCATATCGAATATGTCACGGGTAGCTTGCCAGGCTTTGCATGCAGGGAAGATACTCTTGGTAGCTTGCCTGGCTCTCCGAGAGGGGCAGAGGAATGGAACCTGGGTCGGCAAGGCCGGCCACGTGCAAGGCAAATGCCCTACTGCTATGCTATCGCTCCAGTCCACAAATGTATAGTTCCTAAATTTTATAAACATGCGAAAAATACAGTTGAGTGTAATAATGTTATGTGTAAAATGTTATATTTGTTTTATTAATCCTCAGAGTTACTTTATTAGATTAGTACTATGACTATCACCATGGGTGGTTGATCAAATAGTACTGAAGTTCTTTTCTACTCTTAATAAGTGACATGGTCATGTACTTCTTAGTTACATAAGCTGGTTGTGATTGCTTTGGCCCCCAGAGTTTGTGAGGATAATGCCATGGTGTCAGATTCCAGGTCTAAGACTTTAGAGTTTCCCTTAACTGTCTCATACACTCAACTTCAGAGTATTGGGCAATCCCTGGTAAGAAGCTGAATTCAGCAAGAGCCACTGTGGGAAGAGGCTCTGAGCCCATATGGGAAGGGAAGGGGTATAGCTGAGCTCAGCATTCAACTATCCCTCTAGAGGTGCTAGACTAAGAGGAAATTTTTGGATACCCTGGACCAGAGCAATTGCCAACTACTTACCACCAAATGACCCCCTTACTGACACATGGACCAGAAAAATTGCTTGTAGTCTCCTACCTAAATTTTTGACTCATGAAACAATGATAGTGAATCAAATAGTTGTTACTCTGGGCCAGCAAACACCAGGCTGATCTGTTATAAGCAATAGACAATCAGAACTTCATCTTCCAAATGCAGAAATGAAATTACAGCGAGTGAATTATTGAGTTCTTGAATCACATACCTAATTAACAGTGCAGCTGAGATTCCAATTCAGACAGCCCGACTCAAAGCCTATAATCTTAACCACACTATTGAATTATTTTTACATTATAATTAACTTTTGGAAATAGGACATACATAAGTCTTGATTCTTTTTAGCATCTATTCTAATTCCTACCTAATAAAGATTTTGTGCCAAAGGTATATATTCTGTCTTTATTCACAGTCACCTATTTAGGTTTATTTTCATACCCTTCTGAATTTTAAAATATGATGAATTCCTCAAACAGATTGGCCTGTGTTGTTTTTAAAACCTTACAATAGAGATCACCATTTCTTTTCTGCCTTTAGCACAGATCCTATCAGCAGTGCTGCTTAATACTAAAAGGGCAGGATAATTTCTGAGATTTGATTCAGAAAGCTGATTTCCATAGCAGTAAGTGTGGCTTAGTAAATTTCCAAGGAGACAGAGACTCTGAGGTCATGGCAGCTTCCCTGATAAGTTATCATCTCATCTATTTTATATTAGGATGTATTGTTTATTGAAACAAGGATATGACTGGGGAGAGAGGAGATTCGATACTAGCTTCTTGACTGGCAAATAGACCTGAACCCCTGTACCTGCAGCCTTCCTGGAGCCAAAAAGGTCAGAGGTCGAGGACCTAGAGGTACTGATGAAATCAGGGGACTAGCTAATCAAACACTTCAGCCATGTGCTCTGTGGTGTAGACACCATTGTTTTCAAGAAAGGATAAATAACACAACATGTGACTTGAGGGAACCTAGTTTTCTAAATGGTAACCATTTAGAAGTTGTTGGACATTTTCACAAGTAGGGGTAACTCACAAAGCCTCAACTTGTTTTCTTTGATACCACTTGCAAATTATTTTGGCTTCAACTTCCCAGGGACTGACAACATTGAGAAAAGAGCCTGACAGTGCTATGCACAGAATTAACAATGTTTCTTTAAGTTTAAAACACACAGCAGGCAAGTGCAAAAATTTTCCTAAATACTCTAATTTCATGATTCTTGTAAATTTGGCTTATGATTACACTAAGAAATAGCTATGTGGAGTGTGGAGTGAGGGTGGGGAGGGAATCTCTCAAATAGTGCTCAGAAAACCCAGTAATTCTAAGTGAATCAGGTTACAGTTCAACGTGACAGCCCAAGGGTAAGGTTGCTCAGATCCTGGGACTAGCTCACCAGCCTCCAGCATTGGATCCAGCAGTGATCAAGGGGCCATATGTCACTGGGGATGGAACCAGGTTTGGCCACAGTCAGGCATGCACTTACATCCTGTACTATCTCTCCAGACTCCCAGAAATAGCTAAGGTAAAATTCAAATTTTTATGTAAGAGTTTCATCAGTGACATGGTTCTCAACACATTGACACTAGCGTGTGCCACAAATGGCTGACATTTGAATATTGTTTAATTAATACAAATTATAGCTCTGATATCAATATGTTAAACAGTGATCTATATCTTTCTCTTTGCTTCCAATATTAGCAAAATCACAATCTAAAGTAGTGGGTCCAGGTATGAGGTGCTGTTCTAAAGTTTTTAAATTATGGGGACATTTATCTTTAAAACTATTTTAAGAGAGGATTATTATTATAGTTCTCTTTTTATAGATGATGAAACTGAGGTTTAGGAATATTAAGAAACTTCCTTAAGATTGCACAAGTATGAAGTGAGAGAAAGAAAGAGAGATTGGGGGGACTAAATCTAAATAAACAGATTCCGCACTACCCCTTCCCTCTAACTACAATGCTACTTTAATTCACACATACACATAAATATATTATTTTGACTGATATTTTAGTAACATGTTTGAAAATTACTGTTTTAGTATAATCATGGCTTACATTTGTGAAGCAACTAAAGACCAATGGTTTTTAGATCTGCCCATCTTAGAACTGACCATTCCAGGTAAGAACCAGGTTTCCTCACTCACACACACTAGCATAAATTAGATTAAATATTTGTACTCTCCCCCTCACTGTTTTATTTCTCTAGATATATGAAAACATACTATTAATGGCAGAAAATAGACTATTTTGACTTGCTCCAACTTCTATAAAAGGAAGGCACCATGAGAATATTAGGTCTCAAGTTTACATTACCACATTGAATCTGGTTCTGGGAGGAATTGGAAAAATAGAAGTTGTGACATCACCTATCAGGCAACAGACAGACTGAGGCATCTGTGGACGAGACTTGAAGCTTGATGTTTTCCTCTCACAGAGACTCAAGGGTCGGGAAAGGGGAGTTTAGAGAGAGCATGTTTGAAATGCATCAAGAAAATTAAGCTCTGTATTTAGACAGTAGCAGTCTTCTGCTCCCGCGCCTGGGTGTTCCTTCCCGGGGCCCCTTGGAGGGGAGCGGGTTGAGCTTTCCTCCCCGCCCCCACCAGGGCTCCGGCAGCCGAAAACCTCCAGGACCAGCCACCACCATGCTGAGACCACTCTCCGCACACATGAAGGTACTGGCAGAGGGACAAAACCACGCGGGTTCCGGGGCCGAGACCTCCAAGCCTACTTGGATTGGAGTCGAGCATCTTCCACCCAGATCCTCCAAATTCCAGTAGGCGGGGGTCACACCCACCACCTGGCCCCCTGGCGCTGTGTAATCCCATCAGTGGCCAAGACTCAGAGACTATAAAATCCAGATCCCGGAACCGCGCGGCCGCGCAGAACTTTTTTTTATGACATCTTATTGTCTCATTCCTACTTTGGACAAACTTGCAGGCTATCAAATGTAGCCTGCCCACAGGGCAGAGTCTGGCAAACTCCCCGTGTTACTGGTAATATGCCAAATACCAGTAACAATGATGGGTCTCATTCTCCTAAAGAGCCTTGAATATAATCTCAGGGCTAGGATGAAAGAGATGTTACTGGGGCCTGCTCGAGGCAATCGACGAATAACAGGATGATGAAATGAAATGAAATGAAAATTTAGACAGCAGGATCTTCATTTGAGATTTGCCCAACCTATATGAGCTGAGAAAGTTATTTAATCTTCCTAAATCTGTTTATTTTTTTCAGAGTTATCAAATGCGATTTATGATAGCTTCAAGTACATTGAATATGTTCAGGTATCACTCCTGGTGGGGCTCAGGGAACTATAGGCAGTGCCAGGGATCCAAGTGCATCAGCTGTGTGCAAAGCAAGTGCCATAATTCCTGTACTATATGTCAAGCCCCTACCAGAATTTAAAGAAAGAATAATTTGGAGGAGGGGTGTCACAAGTGACTCAGTGCTTGTGAACTACTGATTTGGTCCTTTGTGACTCCTCCCTGGTGTTGCTCAGGGACTGTGTGATGCCAGGGATCAAACCTAGGACTCCCACTTGTAAAGTGTGTAGTCCAGCTCTTTGAACTATTTCCTCAGCCCTTAAACAAAAATTCTAAAACTGATATTTTCCACAAGTAGTATAAAATTATAAATGAATGTAACAAGCAAAACCTAATAATAATACTATTATTAGATTCTTCTGGAAATTTGCCTTGCTAGAAATTGGTTTCTTAGACCTACTCTCCCTTCATTTTTTAAAAAAGGGAGATTATAGAAAAATATTTAAGATGTAATAGCACCAACCTGAGGCTCTTTCTTTTCTTAATAACTGACAAATAGAAATAATTTACTTTTCTTTCAGCAAGCAAAGTGAGTCATACTTCTGTAAATATTTCTTCCAAAGTTACAAAGAAATTCCTGCTGTTCCAAATAGGTGCAGCAGGTTTCTAGGGTTAAATTAAAATAATGGTAAACATCAGTTCTGAGTCTTTTTCACAATGACAGAGCAAAACTAGTGATGAGGAAGAGAAAAACATATAAATACACTTTACCTATACGAATCAGAACCTCTACTAAATATGACATGATGATTGTAAATCCAACACAGCTAGGCCTCTCAAGACTCAAAAAGGATACAAATGTCCTTTTCCATATCTCCATGACCATGGGCCAATGTGGCTTACATGGATACTACAATAAGCCCAAATCTCTCTCCAAAACCATGGGGTACTAGCAAGAGCTAATCTATTTATTTTTAGGTTTTTTTTTTGAGGCCATATCCAGCAGTGCTCAGAGCTTACTCCTGGTTTTGCATTCAGGGATCGCTCCTGGATGGGCTTAGGGGACCATATGTTGTGCTGGCAGTCATATCCTGATCAGCTGTGTAAAAGGCAAATGCCTTACCCTTCTCTCTGGCCCACAAGAGCTAATTTAGATGGCAAGAAGTCAAATAGCTCTCTTTTTCTTATGACAACCCTCAGCTGGAAGAAATAGATCTGTAGAAGGTTTGGGTCAGTCTGGATTGGCAGCAATCCTTGAGTGACGCCAGTTCTTTATAGAACCAGGTAAATTAAGACCAGTGCTGTATCAGCAATCCTTGAGTGATGCCTGTTCTTTACAGGACAGGTAAGTTAAGACCAGTGCTGTATCACAGAATACAAAGGTGGCACTTTAGCAATGACACTTAAATACACATATATGAAGTGAAAACACTAGAAGACTCTTCATCTCATTAAAAATAGTTGTGGGGAGGTGCAGAGGAGTGTACTCTGAATTTAAAGGCTGGACATAAAAGAGAGAAATCCAACACTTTCACTTGTTTAAATTTTGGTCTTGATAGAACATATATTTTGGACTATGATACCAAGTGTGCACATCTGTGAAAAAGAACAGTTGATTTTTAAAGGCAGAATCTGCTGTATCAGCATTTTAAAGTATAAACCTTAAAATAATAACTAAATACAGATTTTTTTTTATGCCAGAGTGGAGACAGATGTGCTTTAATAGAATGTCCTGATGTTTGTCTATTTCCTGATGACCTTTATACTGCTATGGTGGATTGCCATTTTCTCTTTTGAAATGGATGTTGTTAAATGTCTATCCCCAAACCAAGATTTCCCATCTGCAGGCAAACCAATCAGCTTTTCCTTCATTCTCTCAAGTTCATATCGCCCAGATCCCCTTCTTTGTCAGCAGCTCTGACTATAGGCTATAATAAGAAAATAAGGAAAAATGCTATGAACATTTAAGATAAAAGCTTGAATTGTAAGCATTCAAAAGTTACTAACCTAAACATGATGCCAAAGACAACTCAAGAGAAGTATAATTTCCCCCCTTTGTTCCTCCAAAACTAGATATTCAATAAATGCAATTTTATGCAGTAAAAACATGTAAAATCACTGTGCTACCAAATGTTGCCTAGCAAAAAGCCCATTAAAGCATTAATCTGTAAGAATAGCTTGACGCTGTTACATTACAGCTTTGGCACAAGTATTGTTAGCCTCTACGGGGCACGTAAACAGCAGTTCGTCTCTAAATTACTATTCCTTAAATGCTTAAATCACATTGGCTTTCTTCAATAGGCAATAATTTTCCTTAAAAACTTTGTTTATAGCCTTATTAATAGCCTTTTATTTTCACCAAACAACTTTTGCAAAAAAATTTTTTTTCATGATCCCTATGCAAATATCACAAGTTCTAATTACTCAACTACAAATCAAGGCTGTTTTACTACACACTTTTATGATACCTTCTCAGAAAAATGTTAATAAAACAATTCTTTTTTTTTTAATTGCACCAGGGAGCTCATTTAAAAAACCTTTGATCAATCCAAGAATTTTTGACAATGTGGATAATCATATCCTAATGGACTTGTTTTGTAAGTACCAACCTTTAGCAATGTATTATTTTTTTAAAGGGTGCGCCTATAATTTGGCACACCAAGAGACCACACATTTCCTTGTTTCCTTTTAAAGAAAATATTTTTAAGTAGAGACTAATACTTGGAAATTTTCAAGAATTAGAATGTTATAAAAAGATTTTTGAAAAAAAAGAAAAATATTTCATAATAGATAAACTTATTATAGAAAGAGGAACTATTGCTCATATCTGTTCTGTCACTATAGCACTGGACATCTTTGCTTTGTATCTGGTCTCAAAGGGAAAACTTTCAGTTTTCACCATTGAATATAATGTGGACTGCGTAGGATAACATTGGTTTGTCCTTCCTCCCTGACTGCAGGGAGCTTAGGTTTATTGGGTTACACCCATCACAGTGCTCCTGAGACACTTCTGTGTTTATCTATAATGTCTTTGTGCTCTGCTTTCCCAACTGGTCAATCACCTTTATCCCCAAATCAGACGCTGTTGACTTGTAAGATCAGATACTTCTAAGGACTCTGGATTTGTTTTTGTAAGTTAAATATTGCTTTTCTCTTCTCCTTATGTCCTTTGCATAGTTACTTTAGAGCTATGTCCTTTCTGTATAGACACAAGAAGACAGTAAGTGCTATGCTTTTGTAACTTGGGAGTTAATTTACTCTAAATAATATTTATTCTTTGGCATCTCTCATATTTTCTCGATGTAAGCCTCAGTTCCTCTTAGTTCCTAGAACCCCAAAAGCAGGGTCCCAACGAAGGGACTGAATGGACCCAGGGCAAGCTGTAAGCTACCCTGGCATCGAAATGGGCCAATCCAAGTGCCATAATACTTAATTATAAGTTAAGAGCATGGTCATAGGCAAATTCTGTCATGATCCAAAGAGAAACAATTGGATAAGGATCCTGATTAGTGCTAGGAAGGGCCTGAGCACTATAGTCTCAGATCTGTAGCAAGATGTCCCCAAGAGAGTCACCCTATAAACTTAATGTATCTCTTACTGTGTCCATACAAAATGACAAATATTTTATTATGAAGTAGAATTAAGATGAATGCTTAAGTGGTTGTTGGTCTAAGGAAAGGACAAAAGCACCCCCTAGATATTATTTTGCCCTTAGGCGGATCATCTTGCTGGATGAGAATTTGTTCAAGAAGCTTCCTCTGAGGGAAGGACTTTACATCTGTTGATTGTATGAGTAATTGCTACCCCAAATGCTCATGATTTGGGAATATAACTAAGGCTGTAAGAGTGGGCAGGAGGAGAAGGGGAATTGAGGGGGATAGAGGAGGAATGAGGGAGCAGATGAGACTGGAAGGAGGCAGAGGGAGACGAAACTGGAATAAACTGCAACTGATTACCAACCAGCCTGGTGCCCTGTTCCCTCCTTCCTGCATCTGTGGCTGCTGCAGGCCAGGGTGGGGAAGCCACTCGTGGTCACCAAACACACATGGTGGGAGAGAGAGACCACGCCACCATCTCTCATTTTCTTTTGTGATTACACAGGCTGTATGTTTGTTGTAAATGACCATTTAAGGTACATTCCTTCTATCCCTATTTTGCTGAGGGTATATTTTTCTTAAATCATGAATGGATTTTAATCCTGTCAAAAGTTGCCACTGAATCATTTGATACAACCATACGATTTTTACCTTTCCTTTTTATGATGTGGTGCATTAACACAGATTGATTTGCCTATGTTGAGCAATCCTTTTACACCTAGAATGAATCTCACTAGATCATTCTTGGGTTAGATTCACTAAGATTTCATTGATGATCATGACGCTAATGTCCATCAGAGATATGGGTCTGTGATTTTCTTTTTTAGTAAAGGTAAAGGTAAAGGCCCTCCCGTTGATCGTCGATTTGCTTGAGCGGGCCCAGTAACGTCTCCATTGGAGACTTTGTTGTTACTGTGTCTGGCATATCGAATACTCTCGGTAGCTTGCCGGGCAGAGGGGCGGAGGAATCGAACTCGGGTCGGCCATGTTGGCCGCGTGTAAGGCGAACGCCCTACCCGCTGTGCTATCGCTCCAGCCCTTCTTTTTTAGTAATATCTATATTTGTTTTTTATATTAGGACACAGTTGGCATCGCAGTAGCTGCTAAGAAGGATTTCTATTTCTTCAATTCTTTGGAAGTACTAGAGGAGTTTAGATAGTAAGACTTCTTTGATGATTTGATAGAGCTCACTAATGAAGCCATATGAACCTGGGTGATTTGTTAATTTCTATTGGTTTTCCTATTCATTATTTATCTTTTCAGATTTTCTACTTTCTTATGATTCAGTTATATGATATTGTGTTATTCTAAGAATCCTTTCACCTTTTTCTATGTTTTTATTCTTAGTGGCATAAATTGTTCATAGTAACCTCTTAGGACCTTTTGTATTTCTGAGGCATCTGTTGTAATTTCCTTTTCAACTGTAATCTCATTTATTTTGTTTTCCTACCTTTTCTCTCAAGGTTGTCAATCTTATTTTATATTAAAAAAAAAACACTGTCTTTGGTTATATTGACTCTTTGCAATGTTTTCTTGATTTCAATAGAATTTATCTCTACCCTAATTTTTATTATTTTCTTCCTTTACTTACTTTTGGGGGCTGGGGCAATAGCATAGCGAATAGGGAGTTTGCCTTGCATGAGGCCGACCCGGGTTCGATTCCTCTGTTCCTCTCGGAAGGCCTGCAAGCTACTGAGAAGTATCTCGCCCACATGGCAAAGCCTGGCAAGCTCCCTGTGCTGTATTCAATATGCCAAACACAGTAACAACATGTCTCACAATTTGTTATGAGATGTTACTGGTGCCCGCTTGGGCAAATCGATGAACAAAGGGAAGACAGTGCTACGTGCTACTTATTTTTGGATTCATATGTCATTTTTTTTTTAGTTTCTCAAGTGGTGAGTTTAGGTTATTGATTTGAGCTTTTTAAAAATGTTCTCAGATCTAGGACTGCATTGCCATGAACCTTTCCCTTAATACTATTTTTGCTGTTTCCCATAGATTCTGATCACTTGTATCTTCATTCTTATTTGTGTTAAGGAATTTATTTGTTTCTTCTTTGATTTCCTCTTTGGATCAGTTATTTAGCAATATTTGTTCTATTTCCAAATTTTGAAGCTTTCTCAAATGTTATTTTATAGTTACTTTCTATCTCCATAGCATTGTGGTCTGAAAAGATACTTAACATAATTTTAATTTTCATTACTTTATAAATAATAGAATTGTGTTCCAACATGTGGTCAATTCTGGAGCATGTTTCACGTACACTTGAAAAGAATGTGTATTTGGTCTTTGGGAGCGGGGGCTGGTGAGAGGGTCTCGGACATGTCTACTAATCCCAGTTCTTCAAATTCCTCATTTAGGACACCTGTTTTGTTGATGTTCTGTCTGGTTGGGTTTTCCAATGATGGTAGTTGTGTATTTAAGTTTAGAGGCAAACTAGGGGTGGGTGTTTTAAATAGGGAAACTGGGGACATTGGTGTGGGAAATGTACGCTGCTGAAGGGACAGGTGTTGGAACATTGAATGACTGAAACCCAATTATGAACAACCTTGTAACTATGTATCTTATGGTGATTTAATACAAATAAATAAATAAATAAATGTCCCATTACTGTTCTGTTGCCAGAGAATAATCTCCTCAGATATAATTGCTTTATAAGCTTTGTTGCCCCTGTATGTATGTTGATAAGAGTTAAGTCCTCTATATCTATTGATCTCTTAACTAGTACATAATGTCTATCCCTGTCTATTATTACTTTCTTTAACTTAAATGCTAGTTGGTATGACACAGATATGGTTGTCCCTGCTTTTCCAAATCTACATTAGCCTATATCCGATTGTTTTTCAATTTCACACAGAGTCTGTGTTTATTATAAGTTTCCAATGTGCTCTTAAAAGCAGCAGAAGGTTGAGTTTTGTTTTCTGGTCCAGATAGTCGCTTTATTCTTTGACAAAGAGTTCAATATAATTGACAGATAAATTACTGATAGAAAGGCATTTTTTGCCATTTATCTAGTTTGGTTAATTTTGGAGGAATTTGGTTTATTTTTCCTTTTGACTTCTTTTTTTTTTAATATGAGGCCATGAAGCATTCCTTGTAGAGTTGGTTTAGATGCAACAAGCACCTTCAGTAGTCTGATGATGGTTTTTATAACTCCTTCAAATATGAATAGTAGCTTGTTTTCACAAGTTCTTTATATTCAGGACTTTGAAATGTCATTTTATTCCCTTCTTACTTGTAAAATTTAATTTGATAAATTTGATGTGAATTTTATGCTGTTTATCTTGGATTGAGGTTTTGCCAATTCAAGTAGTCTCTTTTATCTCTGGTTTCTGCCATTTTGATGACAATTTGCCTTGGTGTTATTATGCTTGAGTATATTTTTTTGGCACCCTTTGGACTTCATGAACCAGTGCATAAGTCTCCCTTCTCGGACTTGGTAAATTCTCAGATATCTTTTCTACCAGTTATTCTTCCTTTTCCCCCTATTATCTCACCTCCAGGAATTCCTATACTTGGATATTATATCTGTTACATATCTTTAATCTTTAATTTTTTTTCTGGCGTTCACCTTACAAGCGGCCAACATGGCCGACCCAGGTTCGATTCCTCCGCCCCTCTCGGAGAGCCCGGCAAGCTACCGAGAGTATTCGATATGCCAAACACAGTAACAACAAAGTCTCCAATGGAGACGTTACTGGGCCCGCTCGAGCAAATCGACGATCAACAGGAGGGCCTTTACCTTTACCTTTACCAATTTTTCATTTAAAGAAAATATCTGTTATACAAATTCTCTTTACAGATCATATGTGTCTTGTCTTTAACATTATAGATTCAATTTTTGGTTCCTTCCATTCAACTGCTGTCCTGGAAATGTACTTTTTAGCTCTTTCATTTCTGTTTGAATGAGTTCTTTAATCTTTTCCATAAGTCTTTCTTCAAGTCTATTGAATCTCTTCCAAAGATTTCCTCAGTTCAGTGAACATTGAGAGGTTTGTTGTTATGAAGTCATCCTCAGGCTGTGTGGAAGTTCTGATGTATTTAAAGACTTAACTAGACTTCTGTACACATTTCTTGATGTGACTGAATACCTTCATTTTTTTCTTAGTTCATGGTGCTTCATGGGAACTTAGGGTGAATTCTAAGTTTAAGGTGATCTGACCAGTGATTAGGTGTTCCTTTTCATAATATCAGACTAGTTTCTGTTTTTACTTATTTCTAGAAGCCGTGAACACTTTGTGAAGACGTCTTAGATATATGGAAGATTGCGCTGGTGCCTGTGACTATAATTTGTGTGCACCTGAATGATCACAGGGTAGTTTTTATACATGTGCCCTATAACTGCTAGAGAATAATGTCTATCTGACTTGGGCTTTGGTCCAGGGGTAGAGTTGCTTGTGTCTTGCAATTGATGTGAAGTCACAGACCACCTGGCTTTGACCATGATTGGAAACTGTGGCCATGTGTACCCAATAATCACTATACAGCAAACTGATCATAGTTACAGTGGGAGTATTATGTTTGCTAGTAGCAGGGTTTTTTTAAATTTTTATTCGTGAAATACCATGAGGTACAGTTGTAGACTTATAAATTTTTGTGCTTGGGTTTCAATTATACAATGATCAAGTACCCATCCCTCCACCAGTGCCCATTTTCCACCACTACGGATCCCAGTATCCCTCCCACCCCCATCCCCCCTATCTCACGCTGCCTGTGTGGCAGGGCATTCCCTTTTGTTCTTTCTCTCCTTTTAGGTGTTGTGGTTTGCAAAAGCGGCATTGAGTGGCAATCATGTTTGGTCTATAGTCTACTTTCAGCATGCTACTCCCATCCTGGGACGATCCTCCCAACACCCTTTATAGCAGTTTTAAGCTGGCTATTCCAACCTACAGTCTGATGGCTGGGGCTCACCTTCAGATTGTCTATTACCTTCTACAGACTTGGGATGCGGCACCCGGTTGAATCCTCAGTAACAGTCACTCCCAGCTGTGGACTATGAACGACTACACCCTGTCAGTTCTGGGTACTGCCAGTTCTCATTCTTTCTCTGACAACTCTAAGTACAGGCACAAAACTGAACCTTTCTATATCCTTGCATTCCTTTTTTTCTCATGTCTTGGAGATTAAGTCTGATGCACCCACTTTGATGGTGCTTCCTTTGGTTCTGAGACGGCTGCAGCTACAAGTCTGTCAAATTGCCAAAGGGTGGAACCAGGATTGTGAGCCTGTCAGGGTGGGGCTGAGACTGTGATCCCGTCAGGGTGGGGCTGTGGCTGTGACCCTCCTGGGTGGTGCTCACCTCAAGAATAGCCGCTCCCCATTAGGGGCAGGTGTGGTTGCACATTTTGCTCTTTTAATAAGTCACAAAACTCTGACTCCTGAGGTCCAGTACAAAACTGAATTCCTTCCAGCAGGGCAGGGCTGCCATCAGCTCAGGCAGCAAGTCTGTAGGGGTGGAACCAAGACAGAAATCCTTCTGGGTGTGCCTCACCCTGGGATTGGATGTTCCTTGTTCATGCCAGGAGCAACAACCCACTATATTGGACTCAGCAAGCCTGTTATAAATTTAACCAGTCCTGGATGATCTGTGAGTCCTCTGTGTCAGCACCTTCCCACTCTATGTTGGCATTTTCTGTCTGGTACCTTCTTGCTGAACTTACCAGTCCCTTCTGTCTTTCAAGATATGCTTATGCTTCTCTTTGGTTTCTGTTCTCAATAGAGCTGAGTCTCCATGAGGTGATGACTATTTGCATTGGTGAATTTTCTCAAAGAGACCCCTGATGAATGCTGTGGTCCATTCCATTTTCAGGCATTCTTTGTGATTGATCCCACAGGAGATCAACCACTCCTGTGGTTGATCCCACAGGAGTATTCACAGAGCTGTTGCTTTTATTATTATTTTCTTTATCTTTGCCTTTCCCCTTCAGTTCTTTATTTTGGGGTGGTAAGGAGCCATAACCAGTGGTATTTAGAGATTATTCCTGGCTCTGTACTTCTCTGTACTTAGGGGATATTCTTGGTAGTACTCAAAAGACCATATGCAGTAGCAGGTATAAAACCCAGGTCAGCCATGTGCAAGGCAAATGCCTTAACCCCTATAGTATCCCTCCAGCCTCAACTCCTTAACTATTCTAAATGCTGATTTTAAACCCTCATGGATTAACAAAAAAGAATAAACATATATATGTTGTGGACCTCATAATACTAAAGGAATGGATATAAACCATTCATATCAGTTGATCCATAAAAGTCCCAAACTTCATGAAGATAAATTTTGAGCTAGAGAGCACAAAAAAGAAACCCAAAGAAAATCTACACTTGATTATTACATTGGGTCTTACATTGATGAGAGTTGCTTGGAAATTCTAACTTTTAATAAGTGATTCAGAGGGCTGGAGCGATAGTACAGTGGGTGGGGCGTTTGCCTTGCAGGCAGCTGACCCGGGCTTGATTCCCAGCATCCCATATGGTCCCCCAAGCACTGCCAGGAATAATTCCTGAGTGCATGAGCCAGGAGTAACCTTTACATTGTTGAGTGTGACCCGAAAAGAAAAAAAAATTGATTCAGAGAGTGATCAGGGACTAACTCAGTGGTAATGCAATTCCTTGCATATGTGAGGACCTGAATTCTATCTCCTATACTGCAAAAAATATTGTTTTTTAATTAGAAAATGAAAACTGCAAAGAATATGCATAATATAAGAGTGCAGTTATGAAATAAGCTACATTTTTGTAAAAATTTTAAAAACTTTGGTGAGTCACTTTAAAATCTGTTTTTATAAAATGAATGAAAAAAGGTTAATTTGAAGTCCATTAAAGAGTTAGAAAAATTGCCAGAATTTTTTTAAAAAGTCCCGAATTCTAGAAATTCAGAAGGAACATCACTAGAAAGACATTGTCTGCCTCTGTATAAGCAATAATTTAAAAAAGAATTCTCTAATATATTATTTAGTATGGAAATATATGGCAGGTTAATTTGAAAATTCTTTTTTGGCAAAGGTGGTGCTCAGCAGTTACCAATCATTTGGGCTGACAATTCAATACAAGGTCTCAAGGATGTGATGCTGCTCAGACCCTGTGGTGGCAGAATTACATGGGTCACCCCCAATGGTACTTAGCGTATCCAGGGTTATGACTGGTAATACATGTAGTACCTTTTTTTTCTGGGAATTGAACCCAGATTGGATACATGCTATGTATGTGACCTATCTATTGAATCATCTCCCAGTCCATAATTTGAAAATTCTTGATTCAAAGAAACTGTGTCATATACAGGTCTTTAAAAATAGAAATAATAGCTTTCAAAATTTTGTCCCTGGAGTCAGACAGATAATATAACAGGTAGGGCACTTGCCTTGCACCCTGGTTCAATCCTTGGCCCCCCATATTGTACCCTGAGCCCTGTCAGGAGTACTCTCTAATTGCAAAACCAAGAATAATCCCTAAGCATTGCCGGGTTGGCCCCAAAGCCAAAAAACTACATCAAACAAAAATTTATCCCAAGAGCAATTGCTAATTTAAGTCAATTACTTTTAGGGAAAGTAATTATTGGACATTTATTAAAACAAGTTACTACAAATAATAGTTGATACTTGGTAAAATTACAGAGAGTTTGTTTAGAAAATAAAATAGATTATATGGGGAGGGTATTAACATAACATTGAATTAAAATGTTATTAGAGGCCATTTTAAATTTGCTAAGAAATAAACATTGTTAAACAAATTAAATATTGGCAAAACTATTAATAGCAAAGGATATTGATAAATGATTCAGTATCTAATTGAGGGAAGATATTTGGCAGAAGGTCTATTCTCTCTATTCTTCATATAAATTTTATTAAATGACTTGGAACAGAGATTGAGCATTAGGTTATGAATATTAAAAAAATTTCCATTTTGAATAGGTAAAAAATGTGCAAAAAGACCGATGTAATTGGATCTAAAGCCAGAAAATCATAAACTAAAGTCAGTTCAGAAAAAAATATATAAGCTACCATAGCATGAGAAATAAATGAAACTAATTTAATTCCATGAGAAAACATGGTGACTGGGAATGCCAAGAAGACTCTAGAAGAAATAATAGACAGAATATTAAGTAACCACTTAAAGAATGATAGGAAATAAAAGCTGGCCAAAAACCCTGCAAGTGCATTTCCTACTGATGGCAGTCTGCCATGAGTAGATATCAATGATTAAAGAAGTTTAGCCTGACAGGAGTTATTTAGCTACACAGCCTGACTATTTCCATCATGTCAGTGGGAAGTAAAACAGTGAAATCTACTGCAGAACCTGCCTCACACCAAAATCTGACTTCTTTTCTTTTATTGAGATTGGGTAGAACTAGAAACCACATTGCTAGTGAGGATTAACAATTCAGAGAGAGGAATTGGTGGAGCACTCCTCAGGAAACCTTTTTGACTTTCTGAAGAAGAAAACTGGCCAGTGTGCATTTTCTTCTCCATATAGAAAAGAGTTGATCTCCAGAATTCCTTTCCAAATTTGTATATACATGTTGGCTACTTGGATCCTTAAAAAGTAAGCTGTAGGAGCTGGAGCGATAGTACAGGCAGGTGTTTGCCTTGCACGCGGCTGACCCAGGTTCGATTCCCAGCATCCCATATGGTCCCCTGAGCACCACCAGGAGAAATTTCTGAGTGCAGAGCCAGGAGTCAGTCCTGAGCATTGCTGGATCTCCAGGTGTGACCCAAAAAGCCAAAAAAAAACTATATTTAGAACAAAAATCTGTAGCAAATGTGAGAAATATGAAGGCTTAATGTATGTGTAGCACTGTAGCACTGTCCTCTGTGTTGTTCATCGATTTGCTCGAGTGGGCCCAGTAATGTCTCCATCGTATTCCAGAAAAAAATTATAATCATTTATAATCAAAATATATTGAACATTTTCTATTTCTAGGTGCTATATTAAGTAGTTTCCATGGTTTATCTCATTGACTTCTTGGAAGAATTCTTTAATATAAATATGACTGCTATCTCCCCTTGATCCACTTCCCCACTTTGTCTCGGAGTACTGAACCACAAATACATGGTTGCTTCCCTAAACAAAATCTTGACCATCCTTAGAAAATTCAGAAAAGAAAACAAGACAAGGTAATTTAGCAAATAACTGTCGAGTAAATATAATCACAACAGGCGCATATGCTCATGCCCAGTTCTTTAGGAGGTAACACAATGAGAGAAATTACGTAGCATCTGCTGAACACTGCCCAGCGGCAGGCATAGGACAAGGCACTTTGCAAATATCCCTTTTAATCCTCACAATAACACTTTAAGAATGATGTTGCTATCCTCATTTTGTGGATGAAATAATAAAGCTGAGCCCCCCCCCCCCCCCCAGGACAGTTGTCCCCAGAAATCTGGCATGTGAACTTGAATGGGAAAAAGAGACCTTAGCAGGAAGAAACCTATGAGTTGCTCTCTGGTGTTCTAGGCAATTCTGGCTAAATCACAAGGTTTGTGGAAGTTCAGCACCATTCTTCATCCTGACAGCCTTCAATGTCTATCCTCCTATTTGTTCTTCAGTCTCCCTTTGTGAATAGTCACCATTTTTTAATGGTCCTGGTGAGAAGGGAAACTGCCAACTACTGCATGATAGGTGCTAAAGGGGGCAGGCCTCTCCTACACCAAGCCCTCTGCATCTTTCTCAAGGAAGGGAAGTCACCAATACTCTGCCAAGTGGTGTGCCCTCCCCAAATTTCTGCACATGTGAGGAGAAGATGGGATAATGGGGTGACATTCTGTCCACTGTGCAGAACAGGCAGTCAAGGCACTTGAGTAGCCAACTCTCTGTCCCACTCGTCTATGAACTGTTCCTGTTGCTGACAATCAATAAATCTAAGTGCTCCAGGCTGTGGATATAAAGTAAAGACTGGCATTTAAGGACATTAAACGCCACTGCTATCCTCCAGCTTCACAGGCATCAAGATCACTTCCTGATCAGAATGTTGATCCGAATTCACATCATGCCCAAATTTTTCAACCCCTTCTTTTTCATGCCATCACCCTCCAAAAAAAAAAAAAAAACTGTAAAAAGGCAGAAATCAGAGAGAAAGTACAGGAGGTAAGGCATTTGCCTTGCATGCAGATAATTCCGGTTCCATTGAGGGCACCACAAAGTCCCTCAAGCAGCCCCAGTAGTTATTCCTGAGCACAAAGTCAGGGGGAAATCCTGAGCAATGCCAGTTATAGCCCAACGACATCCCACATAGAAGAACTGTAGAAAGTCACTGCATAACAATCACTATTCATTGGTACCATCCCGATTTTTGATGTTAAGTTCCCTTACACAGAAAACTTTTGTTTATTTATTTTTATTTTATTATTCTTGGGACTTGTGGGGGGGGAAGATTTGGGGTCACACCCAGGAGTGTTCAGGGATAACTCCTGATTCTGTGTTCAGGGGACTATATGCAGTTACAGTAAATAAGCCAGGGGTCCTCACACCCAAGACCTTAACCTCTGCAATGTATCTTTGGGCCTTCTTCTCCACATATAAACTTCTTGTTTTTAGACTACAAGCTGACAGTGTTCAGGATTTACTCCTGGTTCTGTTCAGGAGTACTCAGATTCCCAACAGAGTCCATGTAAGAAGCTACAGTTTCCACTGGTGAGACCTCAGCGAACAGTCAATTCTTGGGGTATGTTAGTCTTTGGATGCTAAGACCTTTTAAGGCAATAAAAAAGAAATATTTGAAGGTATGGCTGGATATAGGTATTACACATACTGATACAAAAGATGATGCTTTTCAGATCAGCACCATAACTGTCCTGCTTGAAAACTGCTCAGTACTTACTTAAGTCATAGAGTTAACTCCTACTTTTTCTACTATCTTTACACACACTTACACACGTACACACAAATTTATTTACCCTGCTATACACCTTGCATTACTTTTTACTCAGAGCAGTAGAAAAAGTTAAAGTCAGTTCGAATAAGCTTTTCTAATCAGAATGGAAAGAAACATCTGTTCCAAGAGTTTTACATTCTAAAATTCTATTCTTTTTATAGTAGAGGAAATTCCCCTCAGAGTATTTAGACATTTGCTTTGCACTGAGAAAAGAAGCTGGATGAGAAGATCTGTAGAGAATAGTCAAGAGAATCTTTCTGAGGTAAACTGAGCCAAGGATTCTAAGCCACACTAAACAAAGTGTCGAGGAGAGGTCTGTGAGAGCCCCCAAACACTGGAGGAGAGGTTCCGTTTTATGTATGGAGAGGGGAGGCCCAAGGCTGGTGAGGCAGCTATTAGCACCCACTGTGGTCATCTACAAATTAGGTGGATTTGTTACTGAAAAAGAAGAAAATATAGAAAAAATGTCCTAGCATAAAATCCCCAAAAGAACGTGACCAGAAAGTCTGTGGAATACAAAATACAATGTAGAGGCTGGAGGGAGAGTAAAGAGGCCTACATTACATGCAGCAATCTGGCTTTGGGTTTGATTTCTGGCACCCTAAGTGGTCCCCCAACCCCACCGTAAGTGATCCCTGAGGACAGAGCCAGGAGGAAGTCTAATATGGCTCCAAAACGAAAACAAACTGAAAAGAGAAAGAAGGAAGGAAGGAAGGAAGGAAGGAAGGAAGGAAGGAAGGAAGGGAAATATAAATCAATTTCTTCCTGAAAATCATTTTCCTAAGAATATTGTTAGAGCATGAGCTCATGAATTGTTAAAACAAAATTCTTTCTGACTGATTTTTTATGAATTTTAATAAATGCCAGTGAGAGAAAAGCCTATATAAACAGAATGGAATAGCATTTTATTCTATGATAAACCAGTCCATTAGAATAGTAGAAAGACAAAACAGAACAATACCTTCTCTTTATTGCCTAGTTACACTAAATTCATTTCTGCCCCCCTTTCGTCTGGTTACAAGCCAAAAGTTTTGCAAGCTCCCCTCACTGCTGTCTATTTTCATAGCATTTATTAAGAAGTACTGTGTGATAGGCCTTCTAAAAATACAGTGTAATTAAAGTCAATAGAAGGCTCTCCTGCTTTTTTTGGAGGCTGCAGATTCTATGACCTGTGGCAATTCAGATTCAATTCCCAGGGTTTTTCATAGAGCCCCCGAATAGCCTAACTCTCTGAGGGCCAATAGGCAATGCAATTCTGGCGTGCGTTACTCCTGCATGTTAGGGGTCCAGAGACTTGCACCCCAAACCAACTTACAGGTGTCTTGATCAAGGCCTCCTTCCTCATTCTGGTTCATGTCCCTTCTTTAATATATTTTTGGCAGTCAACTGACCTGCCTTGATTAAACACCAGCATCCTCCTGCTCCCCAGACTTGTATCCCATCTTCTGTCCATCATCTTCATTACATCCACAGAGAAATTTACCCCAGGAGGAATAACTTTAGTACCAGCCATTGAGATCATAAAAAGTTGTTTTATATACTATAAAACAGAAATATGGATAGAAAATACAAATCAGGGGAGGAGAGCTGTTGCTAAAGACTTTTAGCACTTGTGTTTGGCATTCCTGAGATGAACTATACTGTAACCTTTCTCTCAGAGTCCAATCAATCAGGCCATGGAGTGACCTTACAAAAGATACAGTACCCCTACATTTCTCTCTAACACAGGGCAATCAATCCAAATAGTCTTTGCTGTGGACACGCTTGTAGAAGGTAAAAGACACAAGCTACTGATCATTTTCTCTACTGGTGTAATCTCTGGTTTTCTATGCTCTGCTGAGCGCAAACCTTCAATAAATGTCATTGTGAAGAACAATTTTGAAAAATACCAGGCATTATGGAAAGGGCTTATTAGGAATTACAAAGGTAGTGAATATTTGTTAAGAAGTAGAATGACAGAGATAGCGAGGGAGGGAAAGAAAGAGGGAGGGAGGGGGAGAGAGAGAGGTGGGGGTGGGGGGCAAAGGGAGAAACACTTCAACAGAAGATAATGTCCTCAAAACAATAGCATCCAAGCTTTAAATAGCAGTGCACTGCCTTCTAATTTCAATTTGATGTGTGCAAAATTCTTTCTCTTCCAATGCCAAATCCTGAATGAAACATGCAATAAAAATTACTGCCTGAAACATGGTGATAGCATTTAATCCTTTGGCAGCACATTAGAAAGGCTTTCAGCTTTAAACCGAGGACTGCCACACTGCTGTTTTGCTCATGAAATTATTTATTCATGCCTTAGTTTATAAAGTCCTTTTTTATAAGCTTTCTCTTGGCTAATAATGGGCTGGCGCACTTATGTTCTCAGCCTGACAGATTCCATGTTTATGAGTCTGGAATTTCGATGCCTGGCACAGAGTTGCCGCCTGCAGCGATCATCAGTTTGCTTGAGTAACTTTCAGCATCAGAAGCTACAGAGACCATGGCAGTTTGAGGCACCAGGGTGACCAGGGGCGTGTCATATTAGGAAGTGTGGAATCAGAAATGATGAGGGGTGGGAAACATGATACTGAAGCACTTGGAAGCTTCTGGCCTCTGTGCCAGGTGGTATGTGGAGCCATGCAGAAGAATCAAAGGACACAAGATAAATGTCTCCATAAACAAATTAACTGTAGTCATTAATTAGCAGTGATATGAGCTACCACAGAGCTTATTTCTCTTTTGTGAAAAAGAAAAAGACAGGGAGTGAGCATTGATTTGTTGAGCAAATTAAAAGTAGAAGCATGGGCTGGAGAGATAGTACAATGGTTAAGGCATGCTTCCTTGCATCCTGCCCACTCCAGTTTGAATTTTCTCAGGCTCTGTGCACAGCCAAGAATAATTCCTGAGCACTGTTGGGTGTGGCTAACACTCCCCCCACCCACCAAAAAAAAAAAAAAGAAAAAAATTAAAAAAACACATTACTAAGGAAAAAACATTCCAGAAATATGTAATAGCCAAGTTGATTTGAAGCACTTTACTATATTTATTTATGTGCAATTGATTTTTATAGTGGGAATAGAACTTACTAAGTTCATTCTAATTCATTCAAGAAAGCAGAACTGCAAATAAATAATACTTGAGTAGTTCAACCCTTTCCTGGCCTTGATGACTTGGCCAGTTCCTACTCTTAAGAGTCCTCCTGGGGGTGGGAGTTAAAAGTGCTAAAGCACTTACACGTAGGCATGTTGTTGACCCCATTTGATCCCTGGCACCACAAAGTCTCCCAAGCTTCACTGGACTGGGCACTGAAGAATATTCACGTTGAGCCACTGTTGAGACTCAATGGAAGGGGATCCCAGATACCTCTTAAGCACTAGTTGACAGTTACACACACACATACACACACACACACACACACATCCTCCAAGTGTATATAACCCCATTTGGGATGTGGGTATGGGTGTCCCACGGGAGAGTTTGTGATTTTTTTTCCTCTTCAGCTAGAACTCTCAGAGAGTCTAATACTTCTTACTGAAAAACAAAAGTGATATGAATGACAAAAAATATTTATTTTAACTCGGGCTTTTTACTAAATAATGGTTATAAAAAAATAATAAAGGGCATAGTAAATCACCAAAATAATAGCCGTCACTTATTCTGAAAAAATAATTGACAATCATGAACAGTGTTTATAACACTCCTGTTTTTATTAATGACAAATATAAATATAAAAGCTCAAAACAGTATGTCTAAATAATGGTAAATACTCTATAAAGTACTTTCCAAAAAGCTAAGTTTTATAATAGTTAAACCAGCCTAAAACCCTGGTCTTCAGGGACTAAGGATGTAGTACAAGGGTCCTGTGCCAGAGCCCAGGTGAAATATCCTATACCACATGAATTTCCAAATATTTTGGTGCAGCCAGGGAGACCTCTGAGCACCACGGGGGTGCCCTGGTGGCCCCTGGCACTTCAGGGCCCAAGTCCTGAAGCAACAGCCTTCGTGACTAACTATCATAATCCCCAGAACCCAGAACATTGCTTGGGAGGCCAAAAAAGAAAACCTTGATGCTCGATGCCAAAGAAAATATATTGTTTTTCTCTTTCTTGATCTTTCTGTGCAAATGGATCAAATTTCCATGGTCTCCTGTGGCTCATTTTGCCTCAGCCCACTGGTCTCTTTCCGCTCTCAGCTTTTCAAGGCTGGTCCTGTGTCAAGGGGGTGTCACTTGCCATCCCCAGAGCTCTGCAGCATATGTATGTTTCTTTTCTTTTTAGCCACCCCAGAGAGGCATTTCCTGACTACACTGATGATGCTCATACCTACATCTACGCATACATGTTTCATTTGCTTATCATCACATATTCCTAATCAAAAATTAATGTATGTGTAGGCTCAAGGCATTGTACATTAGTTTGTCTTAGGTTTTTTTTTCTCATTAGAATGTAAGGCCCATGCAAACAGTGAACTCTATCTGCCTCTACATGTGAATTAGAGAAAGGAAGAGGAGACCTTCTGAAAACAGGGACAAAAGAAGCAAGAAAGTGTGACCATTTTCAGAAACTAGTGGAAATTAATTGAAGGAAGTGTAGAAGTGGAGGAAAAAAACTGCAGACTGGACTGAAACTGCTATTTCAAGCTTTTCACATATTAAAGTGGATTCTTTTGAGTCTTATAAAATGTTCTCAGTTGCTACAAAAATACAGTTGTCACATGCATGAAGGGAAAGTAGGAAGGTAAGGAAATGGTAGCTATAAATCAACAATTTCTATGCTGTGTTCAGTGACTTTTTCACATATTCACTTTTATCTCTCTTTTCATTTTTAATTAAATTTAGTTGTATTATTTTGTGCTTCCCAAACAGTGCCCAAGAGAGCCATGGGGTACTCCTACTGATACTCCTCAAGGTTATATAGGACTCCTCGTTCAGTGATCCATACCATTGAGGAAGCTCTGTGGTTCCTTAAAATTGACATTATATCAAGTAGTTTATCTTTTAATTTTATTATTCTTTTTTCAGCATCCTTAATTAAAAATTTTTGTCTAGACATCAGAGTAATTTGTATCATTTTAATATTTCCTTAAAATTTGACCAAAGTATCTGAAGTTATCCTGAGAATTATGTTGTTTTATAGTGATTACCAGAATCAACTGAGAAATATTTGTAATGAAATTTGATATTTCCTGTGGCAAAAAAATAAATAAATAAAATAAATCAACAATTTTTAATTAAGAGAGATCTGTGGCCAAACTTAGAGTTCTAAAGTTAAAACTTTAACTCATTTTAAAGTTTAAAAGTCTATGAAATTTTGTTTTATTTTGGTTTTACATCTAAAGAATCTTAAGATTCATGAAGGTATAAAGTGAGATATGCATTTACATTTAGTTTGGGGGGGAAGGTATTATTACCATCATTACTACATAGTTGTGAGAATCAAAGACATCTCAGAGTATTACACAAACATATACATACACAAATGTGATAACTTTAGTTATATGTGAAATTCAATTAGGCCTCGACAGAATTTTTTTTTTTCAGGAACTTCTTAATTTTATTTAGTGGATGGATTGTTGACTTAACCACATGCAAAGTTTTTTAAACTTTTGCTAGATCATTCTTTTTTTTTCATGTAATACATATATTTATTTTGATGAATACTTTTTTTTTATTAGTGAAACACCATGAGGTACAGTTGTAGATTTACAAATTTTTGTGCTTGGATCTCGGTCATACCACGATCAAATACCCATCCCTCCACCAGTGCCCATTTTCCACCACCAGGATAATATCCCTACCCCCCCATCCTCCCATCCCCCCATCCCCCCCTGCCACTGTGGCAGGGTATTCCCTTTTGTTTTCTCTCTCCTCCTGGGTGTTGTGATCAGCCAAAGAGTCATTGAGTGGCGAACATGTTCAGTCCAGTCTACTTTCAACCTGCATCTCCCCTCCTGGGAGGATCCTCCAAACACCCTCCACTTGGTGTTCCTCTTTCTATCTGAATTGTCCTTTCCCCTAGAATACCCAGCTAGGCCTCGACAGAATTTTGTTTCTCTCTTGAGATACGTTCAAAATCATGCTTTTAACAGAATGCAATCATTTAATATCAAACAAGTCAATTAAGACTTCAATACATTTACATTGAGGTCCATTTGCAAAGTGATCTAATAGCGGAATGGTGAGAGCATTTTATCATAGAGATGTTACGGCCATGCCTTTGTCAAACATTTTCAGAAGCAGTAAAACATATGTTATTAGTACTCCATTAAACATCAATGACTGAGCTATTTTACAGTGCTTAAATATCCTAACTGTTGTGAATATCAAGAGTGTAGTATTTTTTTTTTAGCTAAGGCAATAGTATTATGGACTGGGAATTTGCCTTGCATATTCCTTACCCAGGTTTGAACTCTAATACCCAATATGACTCCCCTTGTCACACTGAGAGTAATCCCTGAGCACAGAGCCAGGAATAATCCCTGAGCACTTCCAGGTGTGGCAAAAGAAAGGAGTGTGGTACATGAAATCTAAAGAAAATAATTCAAATATTAACTCTGCCCCTTGCATTGTTCTCTGGGGAAAATAATAGTCTATCTGCTTCTTGGACTTTTGTTGGGGTAAAATAAAATTATTTCCACATATCTTGTTTTGAACAAGATCTTGCCCAAATAAGACTCTTGGTAATCATTTGTATTCATAAAACTAATTATCATGATTGCCTTTAAAATTATAATGATGATCAATTCCTGGGCATCTAATATGTTCTGGTTACCGTAATTACATAATTTATAATCTTCCCAAAGATTCTGTGAGCTAGATAATATTATCACATTTTAAAAATGGATAAAACTGAGGCTCATAAGAATTTTTTTAATGAACCACAAATCAGTGAGAAATGATGTGCTTGATTCATTTCATTCTCTGCTGCATCTATAATACCAGGAGTTACCTCCAATGCCTTTAATAAGCTTTTGTTTCCTTTTGTCTGGAATAATAGCTCATAAATATTGTGACATACCAAAAATCTCAAATAATGTACTATATACTGCAGGAAACTTAAGAGAGCTAACAAAAGAATTGAATAAGAAATATGTCTGTGTAAGATAAAGCTGTGCAAGAAAGCGAACAAAGAGACAAGAATAATTCTTAGCTGATAGACCATTTGACAGTTATTTGTAACTAGTACTTATATAAATAAAAAAGAAAATGTATTTCTGGTTAAATTATTTGTATACTACTGCTACCATCAATATATAAGCAACATAGTTCTAATAGGGACCAGGCAAAATGAGTAAATTACTCAACATTAAACACTAGTGAGGGTAAAAACCTCCAGACTGATTTTCAAACCATTTGGCATTATCAAATGCCAAAATAACAGGCCTGAAAAAATGTAACCTGGAGCATAGCTGTTTTTCTTGATGCTTCACAATAGAGAATCAAGACTATGTAATCTTCGCTTCATTGCAATTAACTTTAGGTCAACTTTCAAACCTAAAATGAATATTTTGTGGGTGGTATAACTTATTCCAATAAAGCCTCCTTCATTTACTACATTATTTAGAGACCATCTGAGCACCACCTCCCTGGGAGGCAGTATGGTCTGGTGAGTAGAGAGAGAGACAAGTTAACAGTTGCATTTTCACTATTGACAAGCTCAGGAAGATTCCACACAATTGTTAACTTTCTAAGTATCATTTTTTTTATATATCCGTGTGAACATGTTAATAGAAAAAAATTTAACTTACAGAGTTTCTAGAAGGATTAGGGAAGAGAATACAGGTGAAGCTCTTATTTCAGGGCCTGGCCAGAATAAGTTGTAGTAAATATTAGTGGAATAATCATTTTATTATGGAAAAGTGGAATGGTACAACAGAAAGCATATGAGATTTAGATTCAGATTGACCTTGGATAGGATGTACGTTCAATTGCTATTTACAGAACGAGGCAAACACAGAGCTCTTTCAGGAAAGGAATCTTGGAGAGGATGGATTCTTATGGAAGGGAGTTACAAGGGTAAAAGCAGGGTGGATTAGGAGAAAGGGAAGTAGATTTTTTTCCAAGAAAGTCATAGTGTTGTGTAAAGTTGTCACACTAAATCTTAAACTGAAATAAAGATAATGGATTTTCAAACAAAAATAAAATCTTCTCTCCAAAGTGACATAGATCAGAAAATTGGCAGGAAAATAAAGGAGAATTTTATTTTTTTCAACTCATATCTGCCATTGAGAAGCACATTCAGTTAGTTGTATGGCTTGGTAATATGCTATGTCATGTTCCACAATCTCAAGAAGACTCGAAAGAATGCATATCAAAATTATTAGAGGGTCAGAGAGCCTACCATACTTGCAAACTAACCAAGTGAGCCTGCCTCAGTTCCCTGGATACTGGTAGAAGAGACTTCTGGGTCATTATTATGATAATAGCAGTAGCTAGAGCACTGACATTCTTTTGTACCAGTACCTCAGTTCTACAAGCTCTCATTCCCAATTCTGAGGCCCTGTGATGTGAGGTCAATAACACATGTGCACATAATATATTGATTATAAGAGATGACTACTGAGTTGAGATAAGTCTAATTTTTTAAGGACGTAAAGAGTAGTGTGAGTTTGCTTGCACTTTTCCCCAACAGCAGTACCAATTTTATTATATAGGACAATAAGTATGCCTGTGCTTTGCCCAAGAGGAGACTCAATCTTCCAGGCTTATCACTATAGAAATGTTCTTGAAAATAATATGTAAAACAAAGAGCAGTCAATGACCCTGTTCCAAGACATGCACTCATGTGAGGGACCCAGGAAGAACTACTTCCCAACAATGCAGTGCAATCCTCTCAAGTCATTCTTTTGGGAAGAAAAAATGCTATTTAGAACAAATCACTTTAAAATTGAGAAACCACTCCATCAAGACTTAGTTTTCTCTACCAGAGGCTTCTGTTGCCTAAAGCGAGGCCAAGCACCACAGGAGCCAGCACTAACAATTTACTTAACGTCAGCTCCTTCTGATCTGCCAGCTGGTTTGGGGCCTGATGCTGTGCATCCTCACAGCTGCCTCAATCATGTCCTTTGTAGAGGGTGAGTGATATGCTGCATAATGAAAAATGATAGGCAATTTTTTCATCTAAACCTTGTTCTCTAGTGACACTGAAAAATAAGAAGACAGCTTATTTCAAAGCCTTCTACACCTGTGCCTTTGTGGTAGGAGGAGCCGTGTCACAGTTCTGACTCAGAGACTGGGAGTTTCCCAGGAAAATCCTCACTTGTTAGTCTCTTAGAGATAGCAGAAGAGTTTGGAGGAGGATGCAACTCGCTCAGCCTGTCTTGCGGCTCTTTGCTTGGAAATCAAAGGATCACAGATGACATACATAGAAGGGGTTATGGCTTCTCCATTAGATTTCTCAGTCTTCACAGCAAGGTAGCAACAAAGCTCCAAAGGCAACATAATGGGAAAACTGATCCACACAATTTAGATGGAGTGTAGGGGCTGAGAGGGAGCTGTGTTGGGGTTCTTGGTGGTAGGGAGGTGATACACTGGTGAAAGGTGTGGTGATAAAATTATGTTCATGAGAAAGCATTATTAAGAGTATTTTAACCAACAGAATATAAATCATTAATTATTTTAAAGACAAAAATAACCATAGACAGATAAGAAAAGATTTCCCATTCCTTCACATTGAGATCTGGCCTTTGAAAAGTTTTGCCATCAAATAAAATTTTACCATAGTATAGTATAAGCCAATCTCTTATTGGAGTGGTGGTGAGAAAACTTGACTTTTCAGTTTATTCTTCCAATGAAGTCACTGGCTCCAATTAGGAATAATCATAACAAACTTTTTTACCATGAGACTTACCAGGTTGCAGGCACTGTCCTAAGTGCCCAGGGTTATTATCTTAGTGAAGAACATGAGGTACATTATAAAACTTTGATGTCGCATAAATAATAAGTTACAAAGTTAGGATTTGAACTCAAATACAGAGTCCAGGCTACTACCAAAGCATTATCTGCTGTAGCTGGGGAAAGACTCAAAGGACTGGAGTATATATGATTTGAATTCCAGAGTATGGGTTTGATTCTCAGGCACCCCAGGAATCAACACCCAGGCATAGTGCCAGGAGTAGCCCTGAGCACCACTGAGTATGTCCCCAAAACAAAAATATACCAAAGATAGAGAATGTTCCCCTGAAAATCGCCAAATGATGCATTTCTGGTTTGGGATGTGTAACACAGAAAGCAAGATTAGAATCACTGAATACTGGCTACTGCTAAAAATAAAAAACAATATACATCCACTTTTTTAACCAGAAATAAGGCAACAAAAATTACCTGTCCAAAGTGATTAGCACAAAGAGCCCTTTAAAACAAGCTATCAATAAACTAAGGCTGAGTATTAATTTTCCAAATACTAGATTGAGACTACATTCCCTAAAACAATGACAAATTGCATCTCTATCAAGCCCATAGTAATTGAAGCCCACAGCTCATAAATCATCGTCAAGAGGCCAGAATGCCATATTGCACCTGGCACATCCCTCTGAAGGGACAGCTGCACAGCACCCGCCTTTCCTCCTGCAAAGATGGACACAACTCAGCTCTCCAAAATCATCTGAAAAGAACTGATCTAGAGTCAGGGTTCAGCAATTATCAAATGGTATTAAAAATGCCTGCTTTTGAAGCATCTAATTTACTAATTTTGGATTACATTTCTTCACTATCCGGGAATCATGATTTAAAGACCCTTCTTTACCAAATTGGACTCTGTCAATCAACATCCATAGTTTAGAGGGCACTCAGGAAACATCACTGAATCCACAGTTCTACAACTTCTGTTATCATACCATAGAAGCAATGGACAATCCCCTTAAAAATGTTTACTGCATTAAAAAAATGCACTTTCTGACTTTCTTGATCATTGGTGGCCCATTCAGCTGTGACCTGTAAGCAGATGGAAAATCAAGTTGCAATAGCCATTGCTTGCCTTGCACAACTTCACACACATACCTACAAAGCAATTAAAGCCGCAGAAATCAAAGGGACCATACAGGTCATTTCTTTACTTTGGTCATTCTCCAGGTGACATCTGATGTTCGGAGAATACAATTAGTCACTGTATTTGGCCCTTAATTACAAATGAAGAACTACATTTCAGAGTAATTTACACACACACACACACACACACAGAGATTATTTGTACAAAGATGGGAGTGCCTCAAGAAATCAGTGGCAACAATACAAGCAGTCATGAGAATCACATGGAAGCTGAGATTTAAGCTCTGCCTGCACTCTCAGCTTCTCTCTTCACTAACACTGATGCTTCACTGTGTTTTTCTTCCTCTTAACTTGCTTTCTTTATTTTCCCAGATGAAATACAAATATTCTAGAGATCATTCCCCATTTAGACGCCCATCTACATGTGGTCACATCCACTATAGCAACATAGATGGGAAAGAAATTTCAAGAAAATATAAAATATGTACAGGACAAAATAATCCACATGAATCTAGAATTTAGTGTGCCTAGGATTTTTAAATTTTATTATAGTTAAGACAATGTGTTTACGAAGGTATTGACATTAATGGTTTTGGTGGGCACAACTGCCTTATTTTACCACCACCAAAGTGCCTAAGCTGTCCTCCCCTCCCACTCCCCTATGTCACTTCCAACTCACCTACTCCTTCTAATATGGTATTCTCAGTTTGTACCCTAGAACCTAGAATATAACAATTGTTATTCTCTAGACCTTTGTTTTGTTTCTTCATACACCGTAGATGAATAAGATGCTTGTCTTTCTCCCTCTGACTTATTATGGTCAGTGTAATCTTGTCTAGTTTCATCTAAATTGCAATGGACTGCACAGTTCAGACTTTTCTTACAGCTGTGTAGTATTCCATTACACCTATATACCACAATTTCTTTACCAGTTCATCTGTTATTGGTCTTCGAGTTGTTTACATATCCTGGATATTAACACTAGAATTTTGACAGTGCAGCTTCAGACCTCTTAAAGAGAGTAGAAAAGCACCTGCCATAGAGACAGTCTGGGTAGTGGGGGGGATAATGGGAGGGAAGCTGGGGACACTGGTGCTGGGAAAT
Organism: Sorex fumeus; assembly: GCF_029834395.1. Classification (NCBI taxonomy): domain Eukaryota; kingdom Metazoa; phylum Chordata; class Mammalia; order Eulipotyphla; family Soricidae; genus Sorex; species Sorex fumeus. The sequence goes on from NW_026606155.1 coordinate 36,868,577, forward strand.
GTTGTGTAGGGAAGGGTTTCAAAACACTGAAAACCTAATCATGAACAGCTTTTTAAGGGTCTATCTCAAAATTCAATAAAAAATTTAAATATTAAATAAAGATTTATCACATCCATCACCAAAATTCAAATTGACCTTTCTTCCCATCCTACGCAGTGTCTTTCCCCTTTCAGTTTGTTTTCTTGTAATCACCACAGTTGTCTAAATCTCAAATTTTTTTCTTGTGTTATTGATATTCTGCATAAAAATGAAACCATCCTATAACATAATCTCACTCCTTGACATATTTTACTTAAAATTATTACTTTGAGTTCCATCCAACTATCAAAATAGGCATGACTTTATCTTTACCCAGTCATTTGTGGATGGGAACTGAGATTGTTTGCATACTTTACTTAATGTGAATAATTATTTCATGACATAAGGATACAAATGTTCTCGAAAATTAGTGTCTTTGTATCCTCTGTATGAATACCTTGTGATGGTATTGCTGCATCATATGTTTTTTCCATTTTCAGAGTTCTTTGTTAGGTTTTTTTGGGGGGGTGTTGTAGGCCACATCTATCAATGCTCAGGGGTTACTCCTGACTTTCCACTCAAGAATTAATTTTAACAGTACTTGCAGGACCATAGGGATCATGGGAATCAAATATGAGTTGGCTGCATGCAAGACCAACTATCTACAGTGCATAGGGCATTTTATCCACTGCACTATCACTTCAGTTTTTCAGTTTTTTCAATAATTTAAAAAATTATAAAACTTCTGGCTATTCTGTACTTAAATCTATTATTTATTAAGGGCCTCATATATAGCTATGTTATGTGCTTAACTACTGCATATTGCATTTAATCTACACAACAATTTGGCAAAAGACGCTGTCCTGGTTCCTCAATCCCACAAAATGATTCCTGAGTGCCGAGCCAAGAGTAACCCCTGAGCACCATTGGGTGTGGCCCCCAGCAAAAGAGCCCATATTGTCTCCATCATACCAATCCAGAAACTAAGTCTCAATCATGCAAACAATAAAAGTCAAAACCTGTGTAAGTTAAAAAGGAGGAAGCTAGGAACCAACAGAGAGAATCCCGGTGAAGAGAGGAGTAAAAAAAGTGAAAATTTTCAGTTTGAGAAGAAATGTGTATCTAGAGACAAAATCTTTGTGGATGGTGCACAAATCACTTATGCAGGTATCCTCTTTGTGTTGTAACTCTATTTCTTTATGCCTATATGTGCTCTTGCACCCACCACATCTCATCCACACTTCACCGATGATGAAAAAGTTATGGAAGGGACTGCAGCAGTGGATGCAAATGATTAGAATTTTCTTTGTCCATAACCTGTGAGGTCCTGCCTCTTCTTTCCTTAGACTTTTCAATTCTCTTTCATATCTCTCCTTCTTTTAGTTTCATCAGCTTAGCTCTTATCAGCTTTTCTCCTGTCTTCTTACAACACTGCCCCCCACTTCATAGCTCCTGCTATGCTTATTTTGGGGCTCATCTTACACTCCAATCCCCATCCCTCAGTCAACCTACCCAAAGAACCTCTAGCATAGGCAGGGTTGTTCGTCCCAATCCACACTGTTTACATTCTCCTTCCCACCCAGAGTACTGACCCCATGCTTGCCTCCGTCTGACCCACATGAAGGTTGAAGCCTGCAAAAGATCTTTGGGGTATAAACAATAGCAATGAAAGAAAAATGGAATGGGAAGACGTAAATATTTATACACTCAAATATAATCCAGAAACACACATGTGTGTATTTTCAAAAATCAACTTTAAGATTAAAGGAAAATAAACACATGAATACTGAGTTTCTGAAGTTTCATATTTGCAATAAATTCAAAATATATTCTAATTCCATGGCCACAGGGACCCGCTTTTTACCCTTGAGACCCTTTGGCAATTTTTAACTTTTTCTCCCCCTGAAAAGAAAAATCTAGTGATTCTAATTCCTCAAGGATTTTCTTTTTTAATAGGTTATATTCCTTATCAGTGGAATCTACAGTCACACTGCTCTACTTTCTTTAAACAAAGAGAAAGTAGAAATAAATGATTATATTCTAGAAGAAAAAGCAGATGAAAGATGGTGGGGTATCTGACATGCTCACCCTTTAGAACAAAGTTCTGGCATGAATGGCACTACAAAAGATCACTCCATTTTTACTCTACTAGTACATGAAAAATCTAGATGCCCACATAAACAAATCACTTTGTCACTCTTCTCCAAATGAAGGTTTCACCATAAAGAAATTATTGAAGAAGCTGGGATATAGCTCAAAGGGATGGAGCATGTGTCTTGCAAGTGCAAAACCCCTGAGTTAGATTCCAGCAGTACATGCTCCTATCCCTAGCACTACCCGGGTGTAGACAGGTGGGCTTTGATACCAGCCCTAGTACAGCAAATGTGGCCCTGGGGGGATGCCCCTTCCCCATTATCATAGGATCTGGGGCCTTGAAACATCAGAACCACAATGCAGGGCTGAACACCATGGAGAAGGGCCCACTAGACTGTAAAACAAATTCTTAAAGTTTGTTTAACCTTAAAGACATAAAACACTACTTAATTCATCAAATAGTCATACGAAAACAATTTTTCTGGATTGGAACAACACCCCTGAAAGAACATACCTCTAGTAAAAGGCTAGACGCACATACCCAGACCTCAAATTTGTATGAGACCTAGAAAGAATGATCAGCTTCCTGGAGGAACCCAGAGCAAAACCACCACAGAAACAGCTGGATTACAAAGTATTTCCAAGCCCCTGAGTATCAGCCATTATCACCATTTATTTCATCATTGGTTCACTGTAGCTTAGAGTTCTCAAGATTATCAACAAGCATAATTCCTTAAGGCCTTGGTTTTAAAACTTTTTATACTACAAAATCTTTAATATTTTGATTAAAAATTCCCTCTAAAATACATTCATCTCCCAGAGACACATAAAATTTTACCTAGTATTTTTTAGAGTAGATTGACCCTTCTGCCTTGTACCAAGACCTTAATTTTTCTTAGCAAACTTAGCAAGGAAATGACAGCAAGCTGAGATTGAAGAATTGATGGTATGTGTTAACGTCATAGTATCAATGGAGAAGGAAGAGTCCCACGTATAAAAATTCTTTATACTAGTTCAGGCTACCTGTCCATGTTGGAAATAGCCGTCCTAAAATCCCTGAAAACTGAGGTTTCAGGGTAGAGATAACAGGAGTAGAAAATTGCCTTAGAAAAGAGCTCACACAGTTTTCCAGAGAGTAGAAATCACCTCCTTGAGGTGCCTTTAGAACAAAACTCTGCCCATCTTCTTGCAATTTCTTAAATTATACATTCTCAGACAATGAATATCCAAGATGTGACCAGAGCTGTTTAGAAACACTTGAGAGCATGTGAGCATAATTTCATACTGCATTATGAGAGATTCTTATGAAATTACATGATTCCTCTTTCTAAACCTCAAGTCAGTTCATTCTAAAACAGAAATGCTCTAAAACTTAGTAGTAAACTCCAATTATTTTCCCTTTCTTACAACAAAGTCTTCAGAAATTAAGACTATACTTTAAGACTATACTACTCAGCCAAAATAGACAGTTCCCAATTTAAACAAGAGAAGTTTTGTCATAAAATGACTAACTTGGCCAACCATAACATTCTTTTCATCACTTTATTTTTACTCAGTGTTTTTTTTTCTTTTGTATCTGCATGTATCTTACAGACATATGTCTCAAGGATCTTAGGTACTTTGGTGATAATGGAAATGCAATAACTTTGCATACCAAAAACATTGGTATTAATATTATTTAAATTATGTTACTTGAAATAGAACATCTAAAACAAATAAATGATTTTAAAGTAAAAATTATTATATCTCATGGATATTTCTACAGTTTTTCTTTCCAGTAAATCCATTTAAATAATAAAAGTTACTTCTTAAAATGAAACCTTTTTATTTGCCATCAGGCTATTGGAAAAAAAAGATGATAAATGTTAGGCTCCAGCTCTATTTTAAGATAGAAACTATTTTTCTTGCCTTTACTTTAGTTAAAATCAAGATACAAGGTTCACTTAGGAAATCCAGAAGCCTTAAGAGACTTCCCTCGGTCTTGCTAACAAAGGGCTCAAAACCTATGGAGTAAAGATCTGGCCACCCAAGATGAGCCAGGTAATATGTAAGAGAAGGGCAAAGGTATGCTATTTATTCATTCAGGAACATTCTCATGGAAGTCATGCTCTCCAGGAATCACCACCTTATTTGAATAAATATGGTCTAATGCATTAGCATTCATTTCCCAGTTTTACTGACTCTAGTCTTCTATGCTAATAGGAATTATCCAGCTGCCTGAGAATAGCTTCCCCTCCAAGCATTTCTAGGAGTCTCTGGAGAATATTGCACGTGTGTGGGTTTGTGCATCCAGTCTGAGTGGCTCAGTGACATTTTGAGGCTAGGCACAGCTGGTCTCTGCTCAGGCCCCTGCAGAGTGGGCAGAGCAATAAATACTGCCCACCATTGCTCTAGACACTCAGGCTCTTATGGTGAGAAGTGGCCACTTCCTTTTCTATTGTTTTCTCTAGGTGGGATATTCTATATAATATGTCACTGGGCCCCAAGTGTCACCAATCATCATGGCATGATTGTTATCTAAAGCTATCTCTCTCCTCCAAGCCAGATATACTATATCATTTGGGCTATGATTAGCATCTCCTAATTACTCCAGGGATTATTTCAATCTTCCTCCTCTCTTTTGATATAAATAACCCTCCCACCAACAAGGTACATTTCTCATAGTTTCCCTCTGCAAACAGATGGTCAGTGAGTCACCCTACCTGTTGTGGTTACAGCTAAGTCCCAGAAAGTTATTTACTACTCAAAGTCTAACTAACAAAGACTTTGAACACTTCATTGATGTGACAATACATTATCTTGGAAATAAAATCACCTCTCTTGGAGAAACTAACAAAGTTAGAAAAACCATCATAAAAGGCACCACCTCATAAAGAACAAAAAATATTCTATTCATATGACAGCCACAAGACCAAATCACCCAGAGCAGGCAAATGAGGAAAAGTAGGAGAAAAGAAAAATAAAACCACTTTAAGGAAATATAAAGCATTGAGTTTGTGTTAGTTAGCTCAGGGCTTCCTGGAAATGTGGTTGACATGAGTCAAAAGCAGTTTTTTATTCCTCTACCCGCCAAAGAACTGTACATAAAGGGTGCATAAAGGTGATATAGCCTGCTTGTGACTGTAGTTCAAGGGCAGGGGAGATTATTAAAGGGTAAAGAAAACTCATTACACTATTTACCCCCTAAGACTCAAAGCCAAGACTGATTTTGCTGATCTCAACAGGCTGTTGTTTGGTGTTGGGGATGGCTGCAACTTGCCAGCATTGGATGTTTCTGTGGGTTTAATTATTCTCTGGTAATAACTTCTCCCCATTTCTATGAACAACATATGATCAATCCTATCAGTCTGGGATATGACACATACTGCATGTGAAAGATACAGCCTTGTCCTAGCTGAGTTTATGGATGTCTCTGCACAAGTTGAGGTACGGTACACACTGTAAAGCCGTAATATCAATAATAACTGTCTTTCCATTACAGATAGTGAAATAAATGCTTTCCATGTGGAGCAAGGGTAATTATTATCAATATTTGCGTGAACCAGAATACTGGTGACAGCTCCAACAGCTGCATTCAGCTTTGGCTCAGCAACAAAACACGGAAAGCTCCCCAGTGAGAAACCAGGCAGAGTTTGATGAATTCCACCCAGCTCTTCAGTTACAGCTTATTAAAAGATGAATTATAAAATTGGCACAATAACAGCCATGCACATTCTTTCTGGCCAGCATCATCCCCAATGCTCTGATAGTCACAGAAGAATCTCAGTCAGAGAACAACTCAGGTCTAACTCAAATGGAGTTTGTAAAACTGCCATGCACCATTAGTACAGGCACTTCCCTGAGCAACTGTCCAATTACTCACCATAGATAGCCACACGTGATTGCTACTGGGACAAAGACAACATGGATGACACAAGGATCTGAGCACAGGAATTAAAGAGATGGAGTTAGGCAGACAATGCTTTCAGTTAACCAGAAGACCTGGACTGAAGCCAGAGTTTTACATGCTTTCCTATCCAGACGAAGTTTTGGCAGCCTGTTCTTGTGGATTCTAGGTGGAATTCAGTAGAAGACACTGAATCTATTAATCTATTATGATAGTGAATATTCCAGCACAACATAGTACACATTTATTTCATTTCATATTTCCCATTTTAGAGTTATCTAAAGAAACAGAACCAATAGCATATAAATAGAGAGAGAGATGTTGATATAGATGTAGATGTGTGTTATAGAAAGCATCTGCTTTACTTCAAGTCTACTGTTTATTAAAGTTATTCACATTCAAAAGCTACCTTCATAATAACATGTAAACTGGTATTTCACCAAACAACTGGATGCCAAACCCAAGCTGACATATAAATTGATTATTTTCCCCACAAAATATAATACCTAAAGACAGAGTCTGTATATTATGTAGGGTCTTGGCATTGCACATATCTGCAGTGGCTGATATCTCCCACCTCCCACACACACACACGAAATACTCAGGACATAAAGACAGCAGGCATCCTTCAGAGTACACATGGGAAAGTGTGTGTGGACAAGACTTGAGTGGGCAGACTCCTGTCTGCCTCTCTTTACCACCCCCTTCTACTTTTTGAAGTTGATATTCCTTTAATATACTTAGGAGAAAGTGATATTTTACTTAGAGCCATGTTCACCCATCACTTACTTTTCTCACTAGTCTCAAGGCTAGTGTTACCAGCCCCATGCATGTTCCGGGAATCCCCTGAAGGTTAGACCCATTATCTAACCTAGTAGGCCTATACATAAAGAACCAAAAAGAGAGAACATTTCCTAAGGTAATTTCTTTCGTTGGTTTGTTTCCTGTTTGACGAGTGAGGAGGAAATATTGGGTCACACCTAATGGTTCTAAGGGGCTAGTCCCAGCTTTGTGCTCAGAAGTCACTTGTGACATGTTTGGGAGATCATATCTGATGCCAGAGACTGAATGAGAGACTGAGCTAAGAGTCAAGCACCTTAACCTCTATCTCTCCAACCCCCTAAGGAAATTTATGAAGGGATGAGTCTTCTATTACTGCCTCATCTAATGATCGTTAGTATAAATGAATTCTGTTGAAAGTATAAGGATAGTAAGACAATCTGAAGTTACAGCATAGGAACATAAGATTAAAGTAGTACTAAATATACCTGAAGCATAATTATTTTTTTATTACCTTACAAGTTGTTGTGCTTGGGTTTCAGTTATACAATGATCGAGTACCCATCCCACCACCAGTGCCCATTCTCCACCCTCACCAATCCCAGTATCCCTCCCACCCCTCACATCCCCCATCTGACCCTGCCTCTGTGGCAGGGCACTCCCTTTTGTTCTATCTCGTTTGCTTTGCACGCAGTCCACATGGCCAACCCAAGTTTGATTCCTCCGCCCCTCTTGGAGAGCCCGGCAAGCTGCCAAGAGTATCTCGCCCACACGGCAGAGCCTGGCAAGCTACCCGTGATGTATTCGATATGCCAAACACAGTAACAACAAAGTCTCCAATGGAAACGTTACTGGGCCCACTCAAGCAAATCGATGAACAACGGGAGGACAGTGACAGTGACAGTGACTTCTTTTGGGTGCTGTAGTCTGCAGAAGAGATATTGGGTGGAAATCATGTTCTGTCTATAGACTACTTTCAGCATGCATCTCCCATCCTAGGCGGATCTTCCCAGCACCCTTTATTTGGTGCTCCCTTCTCTATCTGAGCTGCCTTTGCCCCTACAGTGTGCGGCTGGCTTCTAAGCCATGGAGTGAACAACCTGGTATTTCTCACAGCTGCTCTTGGGTGTTAGTCTCTTATTTTGTTACTTTATGTTATCCAGATGAATGCAATCTTTCTATGTCTATCCCTCTCTTTCTGACTCATTTCGCTTAGCATGATATTTTCCATGTAGTACCACTTGTATGTAAATTTCATGACTGCATCTTTTCTAACTGCTACATAGTACTCCATTGTGTAGATGTACCAAAGTTTCTTTAACCAGTCATCTGTTCTCGGTCACTCAGGTTTTTTCCATATTCTAGCTATTGTAAAGAGTGCTGCAATGAACAAACAAGTGCAGATGTCACTTCGACTATACTTTTTTGCCTCTCTGGGGTATATTCCCAGGAGTGGTATTGCTGGGTCAAATGGGAGCTCAATTTCTAATTTTTTGAGAATCGTCCATACTGTTTTCCAAAAGGGCTGAACCAGTCGGCATTCCCACCAGCAGTGAAGGAGGGTACCTTTCTCGCCACATCTACGCCAACACAGGTTGCTTTTGTTCTTTTGAATGTGGGCCAGTCTCTGTGGTGTGAAATGATATCTCATTGTTGTTTTGATCTGCATCTCCCTGATGATTAATGATGTAGAGCATTTTCTCATATGCCTTTTTGCCATTCGGACTTCTTCTTTGAGAAAGTTTCTGTTCATTTCATTGCCCCACTTTTTGATGGGGTTGGATGTTTTCTTCTTGTGGAGTTCAACCAGTACTTTGCTTATCCTTGACATCAACCCCTTGTCGGATGTGTATTTGGAGAATATCCTTTCCCATTCTGTAGACCGTCTTTGTATTTTGGTCACTGTTTCTTTTGAGGTGCAGAAGCTTCTTAGTTTAAGATAGTCCCATTTGTCTATCTCTGTTTTCACTTGCTTGGCCAGTGGTGTGACATCTTTGAAGATACCATTAGCTGAAGCATAATTATTTGGTTTCTATAGAAACTTATTAATATAAACTCTTCTTAGTGATTCCCCAATTCCAAATACCAGTTCTCTCTCCTAAAGTCATCTTTTTTTTACTTCCTTGATAGACAACTTCTTCAAGTTTCCCCAGAATGAATCTCTATTCCTTCTCTGGAACCAATTTACTACCAATATACTACCAATATGAGGGAAATCTTGGACTTGTCCCCAATTCTGGGATTAATCCTCAAGAACAGAACAATAACTCAACTTGGACTTTAGTTTTTCAGATAGAAAAATCATACTCTCCGCAGTATAAAATAAAGGTAATATACCTCCATATTTTCCATTAACCTTTTAGGGTAATACAGATACCTTTTGTGTAAAACACACATATATGATGCTGACATGTATATCATGACAAGAACAAAAATAATTCTCTGAAACAGAGCATCCAAATCTATTTGAACAAAAAAAAATTTTCTTCAAAAAAGCTAACAAATGTTTTTCTTACAACAGAAAGAGCATTTTGTGTTTTCATGTATGGTAATTTTAGTTCCCCTTTTCAACATCTCCCCTTTTGTGATGATTCCTGGGGACATAACCAGCCTGAGCAATACAACACATCACTAGATCTTTCCTAACAGCTGAATTCCTTTCCTCTGGGCTAAACCCTAAGACAGTACTTCTCAACCTCGACCAGGATGCAGAATAAACACATGGTACATTTAACCCATGCCAGACAATGGGGTAAATGGACTGACCGGCACTGGCAGGATGTTGCCCCAGCCTTATCTGGCCTCACAGATGGAAAGAAAAAGCAATCTTTTGTTACACATCTAAACTATAACATAATGTTGCTAACACAGCTTTCCAGGGAGTCATGTCTCACTTTCTTGATGCTCTATCCTTGATGCACTCATTTCTTATGCAGAAATTCCTTTTCTATTATCGTTGGAAAATAGAAGGGAAACAGTATCAAGATAAGTTAAATGTCCCACTATCATCGGGCTGGAGAGATAGCACAGCTGATAGGGCATTTGCCTTGCACGTGGCAGATCCAGGTTCGATTTCTCCGCCCTTCTTGGAGAGCCCAGCAAGCTACTGAGAGTATCTCACCCTAACGGCAATGCCTGGCAAGCTACCCTTGATGTATTTAACATGCCAAAAACAGTAACAACAAGTCTCACAATGGAGATGTTACTGGGCCTACTTGAGCAAATTGATTAACAAAGGGAGGACAGTGACAGTGACAGTCTCACTATCAGCAATAAAGTTCCAAGGGCAGGACAGAGCAGCTGACTGAACTTTGATTTATTTATTTATTCTATGTAATCAAGCCCCCAAACTCAAAGGGAATTTTTCCAATCTCAGTTATGATTATTCCCAAATTGAAAAGTGACCAAGTTAACAGAAAATAATAAGTTAACAGTTGACTATTCTGTTTGTAGAGAAAAACACATTCTTGCGACATAAAAAAAAACCCCTCATTTTACTAAAAAATTGAAGAACAACAGATATCCAGTCACAACCTTCTTGATAGATATGAAATTCCTTATGACAGTAGAGTTATTTGTGTTCAAATCTTGCTTTGTTGATTGTCCCTGAAAAATATTGACAGTATCCTTTTTTCATTGTATTCTAGTCCTTAGTAGACTCGCACATAGCAAAGACTCAATAGATATTTATTGAACGAATGTGTCCTCCAGCTTCAAAGGGTGGTTAACATTAGTATAGTCATCCAAAATTCAGGGAAGTGAAATTTATTCTACTTGTCAATGATAGTTTAAGTAGATTATCTAGCAGGAGGCAGATTTCTTGAAGTGAAATTTTAGACAGAAATCCATCTGTCAACTAATGATATAGATATTAAGAGATGAGAAATCTCTTATAAAATTGCTAAGTTCTGCCTCCTGCTTGTGCAGAAAAGCAGTTGAAGTGCCATTATCTGCTTACACCACAGGACAAGAGTCCTTCAACTCTTTCTGCTTTCCACCTCCAGAATCTGTTGAGAAAACAGATTCCCCCATCAAGAAGCAAACAGGCACTTTTGCTGTTTAGACTCTAAGACATCCTGCTGGTCAAATTGTTCTCCGAGCATTCAAAATGCTTCTAGACACATTTACTATTTATTTTCTGCTAGGATTCTGTATATCCATAATGCAACAATTGAAGTCCAATATACACAAGATGAACATGTTTGAAAATTCAGCCATTTGAATAATCATTCTTTGTTCTTAATAAAAAGGCTGGAATTAAGCTGGAGCTTATATATTTAATATGAATAACATGGAGCTTATATATTTAATATGAATAACAAAAGAAGCTACTTAAGCAAACACATTAATAAGATTCCAGGAAACTATTTTGATCTTACCTATAAGAATGAACTTTTGTATTATTTTTATAGTGGCTATTTGCACCCCAAAAGAAAGGGGTTTTGACTTTTAAAAGCAAGTCATATTTATTAAAGTATGCACAACTAAGTTCATTCATCAATGCTATGTTTTCCTCTGCTTAATGAGGCACTGAAAATAGTTAACAGAGGAACTGGAGAATTAATTAGTACAGCAGGTAAGGCACTTGCCTACCAGTGCAGCTGACCGTGGTTGATCCCAGTAACCATTTTTGGTACCCTGAGCCTCACCAGGTGTGATCCCTGAGTAGAGTCAGGAATAAGAGCTGAGCACCACTGGGTATAACCTAAAGCCAAAAAACGGGGTGGGAATGGGAACTAAAATATTCTACAATATTACACTTTAATGGTAGCTTAACCTGATGACCTCAATTAATAAGGTTTGATTCTAGGGCTATATTGAGGAAAAAAACAACTAGGAACACAAATATTATTTTTAAAAAATACAAAAAAAATACTATGGGACTTGAAAAATTGAATGCTTCCCCCCACTAAAACACCCTTTACAAATACTGTTTTTATGCTTTCTCCTTGAAAACTAAACACACACACACAAAATAGTGGAAATAACTGAAGAACATAATGGAAAGAGACAATGAAAAGAAAGCAAAATGAATATTTTTCATTATTTATTTTCCAATATTTGCTCGGTTTATCAGCTATTAACTTACATGGTATTGAGAGCCTAAATCACAAAATCACAGAAAAGATAATAAGAAAGATAAAAATAAAAAATATTAAAAAGATAATAAGAGCCAGGCTATGTCTCTGTCAGCAAAGACAGACGAGTTTCTATTTTGGTCTTGTAGTCCTTAAATCTTTTCTGTAATGTTATTTCATATTTGTTTCATGATTAATAAGCACCTTCTCTGTACAAACCATGCTTCTACTATGCTTCAAAAATGTCTTCCTATTTGGTGACTTAAGCTGGAGGATTTTTGATAGATCATCGATTTGCTCAAGCGGGCCTAGTAACGTCTCCATTGTGAGACTTGTTGTTACTGTGTTTGGCATATAGAATACGTCATGATAAGTATCTTGTCCGTATAGCAAAGCCCACACAGCAAAGCCTGGCAAACTCCCTGTGATGTATTTGTACTCATTCCTAAATTTATACTTTAAAAAAAGCTTTATGTACCACTTGCTATGTGATCTCAGACTAGAAAAAAATAAGTCAATTCTTAGCCTAAAAAAACTTATTCTAGTGAAGAAAATAAGCCTGTAACAAATCAAGTCAATGACACTTTACCAGGTCTATACAAGTATGATAGGTACAAAAGAAAGCCAGTAAACCCTGTCTGAGTACTGAAGAAGACCGTATGGAGAAAACAACAGCTCATCTGATTTTCTGAAAGATGAGAATCTATTCCAAGCAGCGGGAATAGTAGTGCATGATGAGGGGGGAGACTTTGTTGTTACTGTGTTAGGCATATCGAATACATCACGGGTAGCTTGCCAGGCTCTGCCGTGCGGGCGAGATACTCTCAGTAGCTTGCCGGGCTCTCTGAGAGGGGCAGAAGAATTGAACTCGGGTCAGCCATATTGGCTGCGTGCAAGGCAAACGCCCTACCGCTGTGCTATCACTCCAGCCCTGGAGACGTTACTGGGCCCGCTCGAGCAAATTGATGAACAACGGGAGGACCGTGATTGACCATGATTGATTGATGAGGGGGGAACAGTGGGCAAATGATGAGCAGTTCATTATCATTGGACTACAATAGCATGCGAGTGGTAAGTGCTGAAGAGTCAAATTTAAAACAAATCAGGAAGGATCTTTTGTGCTGAGGAAAAAATCTGTTTATTGGTTTTTTAATCATTATAATTTTTTAAATTAATTTATTTTTTGTTTGGGCACAACACTGGGAGATCCAGGGATCAAACACTAGTCAGTCACATGCTTGGTAAGCACCTTACCTACTGTCTCTCCAGATCCCAACAGTTTTTTTTAATTTTATTTTTATAAAGTTGTTTACAATACAATGGGAACACCAATCCCACCATCATTGCACCTCACCACCACCATATTTAGAATATTTCCACCCCTAATCCCAAACTGTGCCCCCAGAGCAGAACCGAAGCAATTTTGTATTGCTTGTTATGAATGATCTGCTAAAAATGGTCCAACAAAGTTCCCTTAGAGGAAAGTGTATTGAGATTGTTGTGTTTCATGCTGGAGCCTTTAAGTCCTTATGTAAGAGATTACTAACATGTTTGTTAACCCCAAGAAATGTGTGTTACTCTTGGTACATCAGTGGTGTAGACTATCAGAGGTTGCAATCAGATACTCCAAGAATTCTAAAAATTAGAATAGGGACAGCAGATTCACTCATGGTTGAGGCCATCAATGGGATTAGATGCCATCAGGGGCAATTTGTGGGTGTGACTGCCAAGCTACTGATAAACTAAGGAGATAGGAGGAGGCCCACTCCCACTCTGAGCGAGGTTGGAGATTTCAGTCACAGATTCCACATACATGGGTTTTTCTGCAGATTCACTCATTGGTGAGGCTCTTACAAACCTATGGAGAGGGGTTGTGAGCATGGCGGCAATTGAGTTCTGGAAGTTTCTGGCTGCTGGGGCTCTGTTGGGACAGGGAGGGAAATTCACCCACCTATCTTCAAGTTGCCCTGATTAAGGCAGCCTGGCTTGGGGTCTGGAGGCATCTCTGCAGCATGCTGTCCCTATGTTGAACTCTTCCAGGAGCTTTGTCTGTTTACTATTGCACAGACCAGTGGTTTTAATTCTATTTTCAAGATGTAGCAGTAAAAAAGATGACACCCTCTCCTTGGAAAATATACAAGCATTTTACATATATTTTCTCTAACCATATTCACATGCTCCTCCACTATCAATGTACCCCACCACCTTTTATTCTCTCATGCTTCTTTCATGTCCCAACTTTTGACTCAGGATTAAGATCCCCAACCAGAACTTGATGTAGAAAATTGAATATGAGTTGGAGAGTACCAAAAAATAGGTGTCACAACTCAGGCTTCTTTTTCTCTTTTCTCTAGTCCTAAACTTTTCGATAAAATCTGCCTTTTCCATATCTTCTGCTCTTATGCCAAGGGGAAAGAAGCCTTTATTTTGGTGGGGGAATGAATCTTCTTTCTTGAAAGATCTGTTTGTCACTTGTATAGTAAAGTTGCAGGCTATAAAATCAATACCCAGAACTCCATGGTTTCCCTATACACAAACAGTGAGAGAGAAGAAAGTGACATGAAAAAAACAATCCCATTCACAATTGTGCCCCAGAAAATCAAGTACCTAGGAATCAGTTTAACTAAGGAAGTAAAGGACCTGTACAAAGAAAACTACAAAACGCTACTTCGAGAAATAAAAGAGGACACGAGAAAATGGAAAGATATCCCCTGCTCATGGATCAGGACAATTAATATTGTCAAAATGTCAATACTTCCCAAAGCATTGTACAAATTCAATGCGATCCCTATAAGGATACCCATGACATTCTTCAAAGAAATGGAGCAAATACTCTTGAAATTCATACGGAACAATAAGCCCCCAAGAATAGCTAAAGCAATTCTTGGGAAAAAGGAAATGGGAGGAATCAACCTCCCTAACTTCAAACTCTACTACAAGGCAGTAATAATTAAAACAACATGGTACTGGAACAAAGGCAGAGCTTCAGACCAGTGGAACAGGGTTGAATATACTGACATCTCCCCTCAAGCATAGATCATCTAATCTTTGATAAAGGAACAAGAAATGTGCAGTGGAGTAAGGAAAGCCTCTTTAACAAATTTCGCTGGCAAAACAGGATGGCCACATGCAAAAAAAAATGGGTTCAGATCTCTGCCTAACACCATTTACAAAAGTAAGATCAAAATGGATTAAAGACCTCAACATCAGACCGGAATCCATAAGGTACATGGAAGACAAAGTTGGCAAAGCCCTCCATGACATTGAAGCCAATGGTATCTTCAAAGATGTCACACCACTGGCCAAGCAAGTGAAAACAGAGATAGACAAATGGGACTATCTTAAACTAAGAAGCTTCTGCACCTCAAAAGAAACAGAGACCAAAATACAAAGACAGTCTACAGAATGGGAAAGGATATTCGCCGAATACACATCTGACAAGGGGTTGATATCAAGGATATACAAAGTACTGATTGAACTCCACAAGAAGAAAACATCCAACCCCATCAAAAATGGAGCAATGAAATGAACAGAAACTTTCTCAAAGAAGAAATCCGAATGGCAAAAAGGCACATGAGAAAATGTTCTACATCATTAATCATCAGGGAGATGCAGATCAAAACCACAATGAGATACCATCTCACACCTCAGAGACTGGCCCACATCCAAAAGAACAAAAGCAACCGGTGCTGGCACGGATGTGGCAAGAAAGGGACCCTCCTTCACTGCTGGTGGGAATGCCAACTGGTTCAGCCCTTTTGGAAAACAGCATGGACTATTCTCAAAAAATTAGAAATTGAGCTCCCATTTGACCCAGCAATACCACTCCTGGGAATATATCCCAGAGATGCAAAAAAGTGTAGTCAAAGTGACATCTGCACTTGTTTGTTCATTGCAGCACTCTTTACAATAGCCAGAATCTGGAAAAAACCTGAGTGCCCAAGAACAGATGACTGGTTAAAGAAACTTTGGTACATCTACACAATGGAGTACTATGTAGCAGTTAGAAAAGATGCAGTCATGAACTTTACATACAAGTGGTATTACATGGAAAGTATCATGCTAAGCGAAATGAGTCAGAAAGAGAAGGATAGACATAGAAAGATTGCATTCATCTGGGGAACATAAAGTAACAAAATAGGAGACTAACACCCAAGAATAGCCGAGATTAGTACCAGGAGGTTTACTCCATGTCTTGAAGGCCAGCCACACATGCTAGGGGAAAAGGCAGCACAGACATAGAAGGGAGCACCAAATAAAGGGTGTTGGTAGCTCCCAGGTTGTAAGAAGCATGCTGAAAGTAGACTATAGACTGAACATGATTGCCACTCAATGCCTCTTTTGCAAACCACAGCATCCAAAAGAAGAGAGAGAACAAAAGGGAATGCTCTGCCACAGATGCAGGGAGAAATGAGGGGATGGGGGGTAGGAGGAATACTGGGATCCATGGTGGTGGAAAATGAGCATTGGTGGAGGGATGGGTATTTGATCATTGTATAATTGAAACCCATGCACAAAAATTTGTAAGTCTACAACTGTACATCATGGTTTTTCACTAACGAAAGTTTTTTAAAAACAGTAGAAATGAAAAGAAAAAGATCTATTTGTCCTCATCTTATTCTTTTTTATTTTTGCTTTTGGATTTTGGAGTCACAGCCTTGGCAGTGCTCAAAGGAACAAATGCGGTACCAGCTTTGAACAAAGGTGGCCTGAGTAACAGGCAATGTGATAAATCCTCTACTATCTCTCTGGGTCTCCTATTTTATTTTCACTTTTATTTAATAATAACCACAAATACCAATATATATGATCACTCCCATCTGGTACAGACTACACTATAACTTTAAAGCTATTTAGAATCCCTTCTCTTTTGTACCATCTACATTTAGCATCTAACCTGTAAAGATGCATATGCTGAAAATATCTAAAACTTTAAACTTCCTGCTTTTATTTTTTTTTAATTTTTATTAGTGAAACACCATGAGGTACAGTTGTAGATTTATAAATTTTTGTGCTTGGGTTTCCATTATACAACAATCAAATCCTGCTTTTATTTTTGGTAGCTTGCTTTATGCTATACATTTTACAGGCACTCTAGAATCTTTTCAATGAAAGGTTGCAAGATCAAAAGATGACCAAGACCTAAATTAGTGAATAATTCCCAGTACTTACAATACCTACCTTCATCCACTGTACACTAATTTTTATAAACTCAGGGCTGGATTGCCAATT
This sequence comes from Sorex fumeus, assembly GCF_029834395.1. NCBI lineage: Eukaryota > Metazoa > Chordata > Mammalia > Eulipotyphla > Soricidae > Sorex > Sorex fumeus. The sequence continues at coordinate 36,885,665 of NW_026606155.1, forward strand.
TAAATGTTATTTATGGATCATAAATTCTTTCCCAAGCTTCTCAACTTAGAATAAGATCTAAATAGAAAACTGAGTTCCTTCTGGGAATATATCCCAAGGTTGCAAAAAAGAACAGTAGAAATGACATCTGCACCTCTATGTTCATTGCAGCATGGTTCACAATAGCCAAAATATGGAAACAACCCGAGTGCTGGAGAACAGATAACTGGCTAAAGAAATTTTGGTACATCTACACAGTGGAATATTATGCACTGTTAGGAGAGATGAAGTCACGAGATTTGCTTATAAGTGGTTAGACATGTAGAGTATCATGATAAGTGAAATGAGTCAGAAAGAGAGGGACAGACATAAAAGGACTGCATTCATTTGTGGAGTATAAAATAAGATGAGTCTGACACCCAAGGTCAGTAGACACAATGGCAAGGAAGATTGCTCCATAGTCGGAAGCCTGTCTCATGAGCACGGGGAGAAGGCAGATAGAATAGAGAAGGGATCACTAACAAAATGATGGTTGGTGGATTCATTTGGAATGGGAAATATGTGCAGAAAGTAGATAAAGGACCAAACATGATAAACTCGCAGTTTGTTGCAAGCCATAATGCCCAAAAGTAGAGAGAGAGTATAGGGGAAATTGTCATGGAGGCAGGGAGAGGGTGGGAAAGTGGGGGCGGGGGGTATAATGGGAAGATTGATGGTGGAGAATGTGCACTGGTGGTGGGAAGGGTGTTTGATGTTTGTATGATTGTAACTAAAACATGAAAGCGTTTAACTGTATCTCATGGTGATTCAATAAAATAAAAAAATTTTAAGAAAGAAAACTGTGTTCCTGCGGGCAAACAAGTCCTGGCAGCCTCTGTGTAGGTCAACAAGCAGACATTCTCCATGCCTCTGCCCCTGCTCAGTCACAGGCTGCTTTAGATAACATCTCATGAAAATGTGCTAGCCAAAATCCTACCTCAAATAAGCATGAATCTGTATCAAAATAAATCTCTCTTCCTTCAGAATGGAAGAGCCCAATTCAGTCAACTTGCAACCAACAGGCCGATGCTTCTGGTAGTTGAAATGTGTTGTGGTAAGTGGAAGCTCTATAACTTCCATCCTTACTACCATGACTTCTGTAATCACAGGATTACTGAAAGATCTTCCCACTAGGACATTTCCCTTCACAAATGCCTCTTAGGCCTACCCCATCAGTCTCTAGCACTGTAAGGTCCACTTTTCTCCTGACTTATTTTCTGAGTCACCCATTGGTCAGCCAAGCATAGGAAAATGTCTTACTCCGTCATAAGAAATTACCTCTCTAGACCTTAAGTATAAACTGAAGGAAAAGACTCCTGAGGACATCAGGGAATTCTGAAACTGTAATGTTACTTCAGTTATTTCAAGCTGAAGTGAGGTGTCCATATCTCTATCTCACTGCCTAAAACAGTTTGGGATAGGTATTTCCCTGGAAAGGAGGTGTGAATTTGCATTAAATGACTCTCTTCAGACAAGGCAATTCCAAAGACAGCTGAGAGGTGAAAACTATCCACCAGAAGCAGTCGTGTCAGCAGCTATCAAGGGAACCAGAGGGACCATGACAGAAATCATAACAGTCCAAGTTCAAATCCAAGTTCTGCCAAGTTTTAAGTCAATAACTCGTAGTATTTATCCCAGACTCTCCATAAAATAAACAGCAAGAAAGAATTAAACATAAATGATTTGTTATAGGGTAATTCTGGATACTAAATTTAATAATGCTCTCCCCAAATTCAATTCCTTCTCTAAGTCATGTGACCTTATTTGGAGAAAGGGCGGTTAAAGAAAAATTAACTAAAAAGTCATATTGGAATAGAGTGTGCCCTTAACACAATGTGACTAGTGACAAACTCAAATACATAGAAAGAAGGTGGGTTGATGACAGTTGCATTTATACTGTTGCAAGTCAAGGAATACCAAGAAAGAAGAGCAATGAAGAAGGAAGGAGAAAGGAAGAAAGGGAAAAAGAAAGGAAGGAAAGAAGGAAAGAAGGAAGGAAGGAAGGAAGGAAGGAAGGAAGGAAGGAAGGAAGGAAGGAAGGAAGGAAGGAGGGAGGGAGGGAGGGAAGGAAAGGAAGGGAAGGAGGGGAAGGGAGGGAAGGAAGGAAGGAAGGAAGGAAGGAAGGAAGGAAGGAAGGAAGGAAGGGAGAATGGAAGGAAAGAAGAACAGAAGGAAGAATGGATGGAAGAATGAAAGGAAGGGAGAATGGAAGGAAGGAAGAACGGAAGGAAGACAGGAAGGAAGGAAGGAAGGAAGGAAGGAAGGAAGGAAGGAAGGAAGGAAGGAAGGAAGTTTTGCTGTTATAGCAGAAGGTGTTACTATTGATTGCAAGTGGGCAGAGTCTAAGGGTGTTGCCAAACTTCCTACAATGCACAGACAATCCTCACTACAATGAATTATTATTCATTGTAAGTTCACAATTCTTAGTTCTGATGTTGAGAAACAATAAGCTGAAGCACTAAACTTTTTAGTTTCTACAGCTATAAAATTAAGCCATTTATTTATTATATCATATTATAGCAGTAGCATGTGGTTGGCACTATAAGTGAGAGAAAACCCCAGTCCTCACAAAGGCTATAATTTAGTTCAGATAATATAATCTACTTTATAACAATATAAAGCTCAAATTAATTAATAAATGAAAAACACTTAGACTAGTACTTGGTACATCATAAGCACTTTATTTTATCTAAGTTTTTCTTTCAATGCAGTTCCAGAAGTACTATCACATAGTCTATGCTCATTAAAAGTGAATTGATAATACTGTTATTCATATATGAGTTCATATTTCTTGGCTGTAGCACGCCCCCTAAATTCCTGTGTCTTCTGTGCCTATTGTTTCTTGTCAGCTTCCCATGAGCACCTAGAAGTGTTCCAGGACTTTACAGGTATGGTAAGTCCTATGTTATTGGAAAGAATTAGTCTGTCTAGGTCGAATCACATTTTTTTGTCTAAACAAGAAATAGTTTCCTAATGATCTCAAATCGGAACAAATAACAAAGGATAAAACCACACAAAAGGAAAAAATTACCTGGCGGAGGCAGCCTAACACCACTCAGACATGAATTCCAAATAATGATACTCCTCCAGTCAATGCAATGCCCATCCAATGTAAAATACTGGGAATAAGGACAAAAATCATTTTGCTCCTTCTGGCACAAATTTCCACTAAAAGTAAAGATCCCAGGCATCAGTCTACAACAGGCATTAATCAGTTGAACCTAGCTTATCCTTGTTGAAGGGTTGTTTTTGTTTTGCAGTCATGGCCATCTTTGACTCATGACCAAGAGAGGCCAAAATATTTTGTTCTGAAAATTATTTTTATTGATTTAAGGGATAGGGTGACTAGAAAAGCAAATCATGCAGTCCAAACAGCAGAAGCTTTAGTCCACAGAGCTGACTCTTTAACCCAGATAAATCCAGATAACTCTTTCCTAGATTGCTTTGCTAGAGAAATTTGAAAGGATGATGCCACTGAGAAAAGAGTAGTCAGACAAAATCAGCATGTATATGTTCCAGGAGTACCTGTCAGGCTAGGAGACTGACAAAATTTAATCAGATTGATAAGCAAGATCTCACTGAGGAGAAATTGCAGCATTCACTTTTCTCCAATAGATTAATGCTAATTAAATCAGCATCAAAGCTTTGTATAATTCTGAAATCATAGTGAATTACCATTGAAATTATTTTCTGCTTCTTATATAACAATTCTCATGGAATTGCTATAAATGTAAAATAGATCCCTCCTACACTTGCCCAAGAGAAATGAGTGACTATTAAGAAGATTTGTGTGTTTAATAAGGACTTGATTAGGATTAGTGTTCTTTCCAACTGTGACTCTGAATTGGGTCCAGAAAGTAAAAGACTTGCATTCATTGAAATAATGAAAATGAACAATGGTCATAATGGAAAATGAGGAGAGAATTTCCATAAATGTATAGCTACATGGTCTGTTTGGCTATAAAGCTGTAATCTCTATCCTTTCTTCTAGAATATTTTGAAAAATTTAACTTCTGCCATATTTAAGATATATGATACAATTCTCCCCCTCCAAAGGGACTGGTCTGATTTTTAACCCATAGTCACTTTCCACACTTGATTGTCCCAAGATAGAATCCTAATTTTTTTTGACATTCTAGGACGAAATTCTGTTCTAATACAAAAGCATGTCTTTATTTTCTTTTCTTAATAAAAATTTTTCTCAACATACTTAAAATAACTTTAAGGATCTTTACTTTTGTGGTAGGATTTCAATTTGTAAATGTCAGAAATTTGCAATTCTGTTATCTGAAAAATTGTATGACATAAATAAGTCTTTACTTTGTTTTTATTAAACAGCACATTTTTTACAATGAACTCTGACTTCCCTTAAAGGTACACGAGTTAACACAGCTCAAGGACTTTTCTCCTTTAGAGCTTAAATGGTTCCTTACTTAGACAAAAATTGTTGAAGACCCACTTCTTCAATAAAAGATACAAATAGGAAACAACCGTTTGTTTCTGGCATTACACTTTTGGTCTCCCAGTGTTTGCAAATGACACACTGTAGCACTGTAGCACTGTCCTCCCGGTGCTCATGGATTTGCTGGAGCCAGCACCAGTAACATCTCCATTGTGACACTTGTAGTTACTGTTTTTGGCATATCGAACATGCTGTGGGGAGCTTGCCAGGCTCTGCTATGCATGCAGGATACTCTTGGTAGCTTGCCGGGCTCTCTGAGAGAAACAGGAATCAAACCCAGGTCAACCGCATGTAAGGCATTTGCCCTACCTGCTGTGCTATCTTCCGTCCTACAAATTACACAATCAGGACTATTTTGAAAATTTGTTTATGAAATTCATAAATAGAACTTTTGATATATACTTCCCTTTCCTAAAGAAGTATCAGAGGTAAAGAATAGTATGCACTGTAGCACTGTCCTCCTGTTGTTCATCGATTTGCTCAAGCGGGCACCAGTAACGTCTCACAGACTTGTTGTTACTGTTTATTAGGCATATCAAATTTGTCATGGGTAGCTTGCCAGGCTTTGCCATGTGAGCGAGATACTCTTGATAGCTTGCTGGGCAAAAATAGTATATTGCACCAAAAATGAACTTAACTGTTAATAAACAACCTGGTAGTTTTGAAGCTCAATGTTTTAGCAAGCACCAATCTCTTAGTATCAAATACAAGTAGCATGGTAGCATTGTCCTCCCATTGTTCATCAATTTGCTCTAGCAGACCTAGTAATGTCTCCATTGTGAGACGTTGTTACTGTGTTTGGCATATTGAATACCTCATGGGTAGCTTTCCAGGCTCTGCCGTGTGGGCAAGATACTCTCAGTAGCTTGCGGGGCTCTCCAAGAGGGGCAGAGGAATCAAACCCAGGTTGGCTGGGCCGGCCATGTGCAAGGCAAACGCCCTACCACTTTTTTAAAAGAAAATTCAGGAAAAAAAATTTTTTAATTAAATGATCAAGGAAATTTCAAAATAGTTTTCTTATAGGTTCTGTTGCTTATTTTGATTTTATGTTCTCTATAAGAGAACAGATTTATGTGGCAGAAAAGTAAAGCAAACATACGTGTTTTTAAAAAAATTTATTTATTTATTGAATCACCGTGAGAACAGTTACAAAGCTTTTGTGTTTGAGTCTAGGTTGTACAATTATCAAACACCCATCCCTTTACCAGTGCACATTTTCCACCATCAAAACCCCCAGTATATCCCCATTCCACCCCTTCCCCTGCCTGTGTGGCAGATAATTTCCACATTCCTTTCTCTCTAATTTGATCACATTCAATATTTTGACACCAGTCCCACCATTATTATTTGGAATTTTCCCTCAAAACTCAGAGAGGCCAAAAAGGCAACATTAGACAAATTGTTTTCTATTGCTGGTTATGAATAACATATGATGTAGGCTACATGATCTTGGAATTCTAAAATTTTAATAATTAGGTGTGGAGAGATTTCTTCCAAGGACCACTCAGTTCTGAGATTCTTTTGTGTGTCTCTGGGATCATGACCATTAAGGAGCTTAATAAGTAGCAGGGAATTATGGTGGGGGGGGGGTGCTGGCATTCGTGGGCAGCATCTCAGGGTCCCCTCAGGGCAGGGGAGGAGAAGGACTGGCTCCTCCTCTATCCTGTGAGGCCTGGTATGTGTCTTCACTGCTGGCCCATACCTGGATTTTCCAGTGAATTCTGGAAGATGAAAGCTGCTGGGATCCCCAGGGAACAGGTGGAGGGACAGCACCCGCTCCCATCTGTGGCAGCCCAGTGAAGGAGGTCTAATGTAAAGTCATTTCTGCCAAATGCCTCTCGGTTCTGAGATTTGTTTGTGTGTTCTCGCAGACATATAATTTTAAAAGAATATTATGTCAGCCTACTCAGATCTACCTCTGTTATGTCACATAAAGAGTTACATTTAGCTACAAGTAGTCACATTAGGCTCTGGGCGCTGAGAAGACAGAACAAGTCTAGGTTTTCTATGTTTTCAAAGGCCAGTTATCTCCTGGTAAGCAGTGATTTACAATACTGTTACAGGTATTTTAACGAGTTTCATGAATACAAAATCCCAACTCTACACCCTCCACCAGATTGTACACTTCCCTTCACCACCACTGTTCGTGTACTCACTTCTCCCACCCCAGTGTAGTTCTGTAGACCCGTTCTCAGATTTGGTTGCATGCTATTTCCTTACTATGTCTCTTTATATCGTCCCCCCCACCCCACCAATATGACACAGATCATTCTGTATCTGTCTCGCTTTTTCTAGCTGACTTCACATATCATGATACTCTCTCATGGCATAATTTCATCTTTTCTTAGAATGGGGAAGTAGTCCATTTGTGTATATGTAACATAGTTTCTTTATCCAGTCATCTGTTCTGGACATTTGGATTGTTTCCAGATTTTGGGTATTTTGAAAAGTGCTGCAATGAACATACAAATGCAGATTTCATTTCTGAATAGTTTTGGGATCCTTGGGATAGATGTCAAGAAGTCGAATTGCTGGGTCATATGAAACTCAATTTCTTGAGAAGTGTCCATTTTGTTTTCCAAAACAGTTGTACTTGCTGATGATACCCCCTAGCAATAGAGGAGGGTTCCTTTTGTCCCCACATCCTGCCAGCACTGGTTATTTTTGTTCTTTTTGATGCATGCCAGTCTCACTAGTGTATGGTGCTATTTCACTGTAATTTTAATTTTCCTTTCAAGGACCTAGTTCTTAATGGGTATTTAAACATTTACAAAGTAGACAAGAATCAGGTCATTTATTCTATTTGTTAGGTAGTAGTAAAATAAAAATTTATAAATAAGTTAAATAACACCTTTCTTGTCTGGTAACAACAGTATTCAATGAAAGCAGTCCTGTGAGACTGGGGGGTTAGCTTACCTGGAAAATTATATGCCTGGTATGTGTAAGTCTTTCAACATAATCCCCAGGACCATCTAATATAGCCTTCATGGCACCTAAGAACGCCAAGAGAGATAGCCACAAAAAAATGCCTGTCCTCGAAAACTCTTGAGCTTATTCGCCAATGTGGTTTGGCGCATGCCTCAGGCAACCGCAAGCTAACGTCCGAGCTCGCAAAGCAGTGCAGAGATGCGATCAAGGAAGACTTCAAAGAGAGAAGAGCAGAAGTGCTGGTAGATGCAGCAGAAGCCGGGAAAAGTATTCGTAATGCCCGCCTGTCCTTTGCCAACTACAAGACCAAGATGACTTCCGACATCCTGATGGATCCATCACATCCTCCAGAACGGCAATAGAAAAGATTATCCATGACTTCTACTCAAATCTCTTCGATAGCCATGTCCACTTGCTGACATACCAAATTCCACAGGATGGATATGTCGTTCCCAAGGTTCTCCCTTCCGAAATCCGACACGCCATTTCATCAGTAAAGAAACAAACAGCACCCGGCCCAGACAAGGTCAGACATGAACACCTGAAGAACCTGCCGTCAGTACTCATCAATACACTGGCTCGGCTCTTCACACGCTACCTGTCTGAATGCAAGGTTCCGTTCCAATGGAAAACCAGCAGGACCATACTACTGTTCAAGAAGGGACACATCCATGACATTGGCAACTATTGCCCGATCTGCCTATTGTCTGTCATCTACAAGTTGTTCACTCGAGTCATCCTAAATAGGATTGGCAGAAAACTAGATGAAGGACAACCATGCGAGCAAGCCGGGTTCCGCAAAGGATTCAGCACCATCGACCATATCCACATGATAACCAAACTCATTGAGGTTTCTTGGGAATTCAAGATGCCTCTCTGTTTAACGTTCATTGTTTTAAAGAAGGCCTTTGATTCTGTTGAGACGGAAGCAGTCATTGAAGCCCTAGCCAATCAGGGCATTCAAGCCCAATACATCAAGATCCTCCGTGAGCTGTATTGCGGATTCACTACCAGGATCTCACCATTCTACAAAGAAGTAATCATTGATGTCAAGAGAGGGGTTCGGCAAGGTGATACCATTTCACTGAAACTCTTCAGTGCCACCCTCGAGAACATCATGCGACGACTGGAATGGGAAGGAATGGGAGTGAAGATAGATGGTCGGCAACTACACCACCTCCGCTTTGCTGACGATATTGTTTTAATAACACCAAACATCAGCCAAGCGGCACAAATGCTGGCCAACTTTGACCGTGAGTGTGGAAAGGTAGGACTACAGCTGAATCTTACGAAGACAATGTTCATGAGAAACAGCCTCGTTCCTGATGCCCCATTCGTTCTCAACGGAACGACCATCTCTGAATGCAACAGCTATGTGTACCTAGGTCGAGAAGTCAACATGACAAATGACCTGGCACCCGAGCTGCGCAGGAGGAAGAGAGCGGCTTGGAACGCCTTCAAAAATGTCGAAGAAATAGCTAAGAGGACGAAGAACCTCCGGCTCCGGGCACATCTCTTTGATTCCACTGTTCTTTCTGCATTAACATATGCCTCAGAGACCTGGGCCCTACGTAAACAGGATGAGAATGCTATTCGGGTCTCCCAAAGAGGAATTGAAAGAGCTATGCTTGGAATATCACGTTTCATTCAAATGAGAGAAAGAATCCGGAGGTCCGACATCCGTCGACGATCAAGAATCAGCGACGCTGTCTCGTTTGCCAAGGTGTCGAAAATCAGATGGGCTGGTCACGTAATGAGATTTAAAGACAGCCGCTGTACTAGAGCTGTTACCGACTGGATCCCACGGGATGTCAAAAGACCGCGTGGCCGCCCACCTACCAGATGGTCAGACTTCTTCATCAAGATCATGAAAGATCGGTTTGAGGCTCTTCATGTTCCCAGGGGCGTTCGCCTTACAAGCGGCCAACATGGCCGACCCGAGTTCGATTCCTCTGCCCCTCTCGGAGAGCCTGGCAAGCTACCAAGAGTATTAGATATGCCAAACACAGTAACAACAAAGTCTCCAATGGAGACGTTACTGGGCCCGCTCGAGCAAATCGACGATCAACGGGAGGGCCTTTACCTTTACCTTTACCTTTACCATGTTCCCAGAGCGAACAGATGCCATTGGGCTACACTGGCACGTGACAGGGACGAATGGAGACGTTACTGGCGCCCGCTCAAGCAAATTGACAACTAACGGGAAGTTAAGTGATTAAGTGATCACCCCGGATCACATAGCCACTGTCATGTAAACTCACTAATCAGCCCAGCTCTACATATCCATGACTGAAATAAATCTTATAAGAGATGCAAGCTAAGTCGCTAAAACTTATGAGTACACTGGACTTCTGAATGAAAACTCTAGGGCACCCTTAGAAGGATAGCAGGCTAAGTCCCCACCTTGCCAAAGCCTCAACAGCCATACCTACACCTCAAAGCTACAGCCCTGCCAACAACCCAGCTCTTCTCCTTCATGAGTAATCTCTGAAGAGACTCAAAGCCAGTGAAAATTCCAGGGGTAGCAGTTTTCAGGTTGAGAACTCTGAGGTCTTCTTGGAGTAGGGGCAGGAAACCTCAACCCATCACCCCTATATTTCTGGAATTCCCAGCAGCCACACCCACATTCTACAACCATTGCTATGTAAACTCATCAGCCTAATTTTGTGGAGATCCTGTGCACTCCTGGAGATCCTGGAGTGCATGGCCACATGTGATGCCAGGCAATACCCCCAAATTCTGCAATACTGACATTCCAGTAGGAGTACACCAAATTAGATAAGAAAGTAACATGAAAACCAACTAAGAGGAAAAGGAAGAGGAGGGAAGGAGAGGGGAGGAGGAGGGGAAGGGGAGAGGAAGCGAAGGAAAGGGCAGGAAAGGGAAGGGCAGGGAAGAAAGGGACAGTAAAGAATGGAAGGGGAGGGGAGAGAAGATAAAGGAAGGGAGGAGTGGGAAAGGGGGCAGAGGGAAAGGTGGTGAGGAGAAGGGAAGAAAATGTAAAGAAAGGGGCACATCTGCTGCCTGAGCCCATGTGCTGCTTGCGGCCTCGTGGCCAAGCACACATGTGTTACTTGAGCACATGTGTCGCCCGCATCTCCCCTCTTGAGATGTGTACTTTCATGCTTTCATGTCTAATGCTAGGATGTGTATAGGGGCTCTCTCCATCCTTGGAGAAGCCCGTGTTCTCTCGAGTACGTTACTCTCTCGCTCTATCCCCCTCTACATCTTAAAAATCCTTCAAATAAAATCTATTTATTTAAAAAAAAAAGAAAAGAATATGGAAGGAAAGGGGGAAGAAGGGGATAGGAGAGGGATGGGTGGGGAAGGAAGGAGAAGGGAGGGGCAAAGTATATGGGGGACAAGGTAATTAAGAAAAAGTAGAAAGTGAGCCAAGAAACTCTTCATCACAATATGATACAATTTATTCTATTCTCACATATAACTCTGGAAGAGATCCAACAAGTTACTCAGTAGGCATGCTCACATGACACATAGGGATTCTCCAGAAGGCCTACAAAGAGAAACATTGCTTCCAAGAAGTTCCTAGAAAGGAGGAGGAGTTGACTAGCTTAGTTTCCTCTTATCTTCCATTTTCATTTGTCAAAGCTCACCTTATGAGGCACTAACATCGACTCACATATTGGTTATATCCTTCAACCCTTCAGGAGTTCCTCAAGGATCTAGATCTCATATCTGCAGAGAAGTTTTCATCCAAGTATGAAAATAAAGGAATTTAGATAAAGGTTATTCAGCAGCTAAGAAAGATCACAGCAATGACGAAAATATAAGAAGCCTTATACAAGACTAATGCCTTCATACAGCCTGACTAAACCTTGTTCAGATTGAAGCACTTAAAGTACACTCTGGCCCTGGAGACGGCCACTTGCTAAGGCATATGCGAAGGGGGATTCCATTATAATAAGGTTCCTCCCAAGATTATCTCTGCCTTGACTTTACATCTTCTGGTGAATGGCTCAGCTCCAAGGTACTATCCTTTTACTTTATCTTGAAGAGTTCTGGGCAATAGTCCAAGCTACTATTTTACCATGTTTCTCAAAAGCTAAATCACTGTTTCTGGGTGTAGTATGAGAAGAGCACTTCAAGGGATTGTTTAGTTTGGTTTATTTTCAACAAATCATATCCAGGTTATTATATTCACAATTATAAGCAATTTGTACTTAGATCTGGTATTGACATACTTTTACCTTTATTTTGGTGTCTTGGTAACTTTATTTACTGTTGCTAATGTAATATTTCCCCTAGCCTCATCTAATTCCAAAGACAAACTAATTCAGATGAGAGTATGATATATAATTTAAAGTGGGTTGATGATGAGATGATGACAACTTTTAAATTATATTCTGGAACCTATTTCCCTGCTATAAAAATGAACATCTAAGAACTAAAGGCTGCACAAATGTTTAAAGGCGTTTCTTTCTCCGACAACATAAACAACTTGCACCAAATCTTTCTAAGATTTAGTTCACTCTGGCAATTGTATGCTGCGTCATTCATCAGTTACTTTGTAAATCAAATCCATGTGCAAATCCTTCCACTATTTTAAAGGTTAATTGTTGAGATCTCTCTACCCAGTGAAGACCCTTCCACTAAGATCTAATCACTGATAATGAGATAGTAAGCGATCAGATAATTTATAGACGGGCTAACAAATGTTTGGGATTTACCAGCCAGTTTCCTTAACCTTGTGTCATACTTTTGAAAATCTCTAAAGAAATCCCCCACATTGATAAACTTAAATTAAGAAGATACTTGTGTTTTCAAATTCACTAGCACAAAAATCTAAGAATATTTAATGTATTTTAATTAAAGTGAAATAACTGAAATATTGTATTAAACTAAGGCCTTAAGAAGGAAGGCTGCTATATCCCCTGTGTAAAAAAGTAACTCCATCCCTGAATTCCCACTCAGTTAAGTCCCCCTTTTTTTTCTTTTTGGCATTAGGATCCCTTTTGATCCATTAGCCTCCATCCATTTAAAGGGCTCATGACATCATCTGTACATGCTCACAGTACGAAGGTTTCCTTTTCTAGAACACTCAGCCATGTCGAGCCATTTATCAAAAGCAGCTGGCCTCCATCTACACCCTGACTTAGGCTGCACTGTGCCTAAGAGCTCTGCAATCACTACAGAGACCAACATTAAATTTTTGCTGAAATCTCTTTTGAGATGAGTGATTGATAGCCAGTATTTCCCCTTTGACCAGTAACTCTTTTTAGTCAGTTTGGCTGAATCTTTTTTTAAATTTTTATTAGTGAAACACCATGAGGTACAGTTGTAGACTTACAAATGTTTGTGCTTACAAATTTTTGTGCTTGGGTTTCAGTTATACAATTATTGAGTACCCATCCCTCCACCAGTGCCCATTCAAAAATATGGAACGCTTCATGAATTTGCATGTCATCCTTGCTCAGGGGCCATGCTAATCTTCTCTGTATTGTTCCAATTTTAGTATATGTGCTGCCGAAGCGAGCACTAGTTTGGCTGAATCTTAAATCTTGTGTCCACACAATAGGACAAAAGATGTTGCAATGTGACAATCACAAAATACTACCACTAGACAGAAAATACTAGTTAGAAGGAAAATGGCAACTGTGGTCCTGAACAACATGATTGATACAATTTCATACACTCTCAGGATCTATAGGACCAAAATCCAGCTGACACAAACTACAGTTTTACAGTTTTACAGCCACTACAGTTTTACTGGCTGTCAAAATATTGAAATAAATTTTTCTTTCTTGATAAGAAGTTGCTGCACCTAGCTCCCCACTGCACTCTAATGTCCCCAACACCCCAATTTCTCTCCCTGGGTCTTTGATCTTCCCAACATCCATTAAGTAATGGGGTGAACCTAGTCCAGTATTCTGCTCCAGCATTAAAGCTGGCATGTGCTCTGGTCTATCTTGACCTTTCAGTATCCAAACTATAACGGTTGTTCAATCATCTGAACAGCCTCCTTAAGAATATGTACTTAGAAGCAATATCCATAAAGCTTGGTGCTTTGAAGACCACTGAAACGATTGAATTGGCCACTCTAGAATACATTTACTTTCCTTCAAAACATCTGTTGTTAATTTTTCTTGCCACTTAGTTGAACACCAGGGGCTTTTCCCCCTGCTGTCATTTTGGCCCATTTTTTATTTTCAGGACACCTATTATGATTTCAATTTGTTACTCCACACACCATGTATGTTGCCCATTCTTTGAAAATAGTTAAATAAGAACAAAACCCTCTGTGAACTGATATATTAAATTTAATATGAAGTTTTTAAAATTTAATGCCAAATTTTCTAAGACTTCTAGTAGAAATATAGAATATGGGCACATAGAGCAGAGGAAAAATTAAAATGGTAAAAATTGAAACTAAAAAAGATAAAAAAAATGTGGAAGAAAATCTGAAAATGTGCTCTTAAACTTAGGTTACCAGAAAAAAAATAACTAGATAAAGCCAATTATTCTTATAGTGTAAAAGTAGAGGAAAAGCAGAAGAAACTTCTGCTGATTATATACCTAAGTGATAATATAGCACACAATGTCCATGTATCTAAAGCATTGTCTTGGTTTTGAAGACGTTCTAAAACTTAACTTGATGCACTTAACCGAACTTGACAGTTTCCGAAGACATGTCATTATATAATGCCTTGACACTGTCATTGCCTCTTCTTCTCCCTATCTACTGATACTAGAATGAGCACATTAAAAGTCTATGACAAATGACTTGCTCATAATACACATCTCCAATAGTAGAATGACTGAATTGAATCCTAAAGTGACCATTATAAAAAAAATATCAGCAACTAACAATTATCATTCATTCATAATATGCTTGTGAAATGTCTCTTACATGCCAACCTCTGTTCATAAAGCCCTGAAGATTTAGCATTTATGTAAGGTGGGAGAAACAATGAAACAAGTGGATAGATGAAAGTAAGTTAGGTTACAATACATCCTATGAAGAAATTACAGAAAAAGATATAATAGAGTAATAGCATGTGTGAAGAGAGAGCCTTGTAAGAGCTGATATTCCCTGGGAATCAATCTCTCTAATGGTAACATCCAAGCTGAGACCGGAAGAAAGCCATACAAAAAGCATTGCAATAAGAACAAGTTTGTCTTGTCCTAAAAAAAAAAGAGTCAGTTTAGTTGAATTACAACGGTATTAAATGAAGTCAGGGATGAAGGCAGTACCAATATCACCAACACTCTTGAAGGAAATGGAATAAATTAAAGTTTATTATGGCCAACCTGGAATGAAATATTTAAGAAAAACTATGGTGACAGCTAGTGAAGGTATCAGAAGAAGAAGAGTGAAAGAGGAAAACTAGTTGGAAAGAACTGTTATGTGGAGATGGCAATAGATATGAAGATCAGTGGATAAACTGTAGAAAATTTGGAGACATAATATATTGATGAATGAACAATTTTTAAGAGCTAAATGAAAAGTGCCTTACCTAGTCTTCATTTCATACCAGGCAGTAAACTAAAAATATCATTTGCATATATGGTCACATTAAGTCTCCATAAATATAGTAGTCTCTCCTTAAAGATGAAACCTTAGGACATAGATGTAATTTAGCCACACTCAGTGAGTTATTAAGTGACAGAACCAACATTAAATTCATTAATGGGGACATAGAGATAGTACAGTGGGTGGGGTGTTTGCCCTGCACAAAGCAAGTCAAATCAATTCCTCAGCATCCCATATAGTCCTCCTAGTCCATCAGGAGTGATCCCTGAGTGCAGAGCCAGGTGTAAGCCCTGAACAACACTGGGCATGGCCCAAAAACCAAAATCAAAATTTTTTAAAAATCAATTTGTTTTTAGATACCTCAATCCTAAGCAATGTACTCAATTACATAATTATAAAAGTATTAATAGTCTAGAACATTCTGAAAATAGAGTCATCTTTATCTTACTGAGAACATTTTTATTTCTCTTGACATTTTCTGGGTTTAATCTAATAACTATTAACCAAAGAAAGAATTTCTGTATCTCATTTATACCACCATATAAAAATACTTTTTATTTGAATTCTTGAAACAGCCATTTATTCTCTAAGCAGCTAAACTCCACCTTTACCTTGACTTTCATTCTCATATCCTAAGCAGTTCAGTATTATCCTTAGTTTATTCTATGGTATTTTCTCCTCAGAAAGCTAAGTCAGTGAGGGCTGAAGTGTTAGAACAGTAGGTAAGGCACTTGCCTTGCACTGAGCCAGCACTGCCGGATATGCCCCTACCACCCAACCCTCCCCAAAAAAGCTAAGTCAGTGAACGGCTCATCTACCACTGTCAAATGCAATGCCAATCAAGCAGAAGAGGCTGCATTCCTTCTGAGAAAAAGAAACTTTTTTTCTCTCCCATCTGTTAAACAGCTAGTCAGTTCACAATTTCTCAATGTCAGTTGAATCCTGAGAATATCAATTCTCATAGCTTGCTTGCAGAATCTTCTTTTCAGAACTCAGATCATCCACACTCTGAAGTACTGATGGAAGACTTGAATGAGATCAAACCTGGCTAGTAGTTGAACCCCAGACGAAAATTATAAACCTGAGTTCTTCACATAGAGTCCTGATGAGGGTAATAAATCCACATTTTCATTCTTCAAATCATCAGTAATACTGATCTAACCTCAGAGAGAACACATCTAAAGAAAATCACTGAATATTCTATTCTGTTTTTTGAAGTAGTTAATAAGTGTTCTTATGGCTGAAAACTACATACTTTTCACTAAGCAGGGAATAATAGCCTCTGCTTTGTTATGTTACTTCTTGTCAAGTGAAGTTTTTATTATAATTGACAATATACCTCTAAGTTTTACAATGAGATAAGAGAGATTTCTATCCAATCAGCTGTCTTAGGGTCATAACAATGTCAAAATTTTTATTCATGCAGAGATTTGAGTATTTTACACATACTAGAGTTCTATACTGCTGAAAAATTTACCTTTTTTCATCACTTAGTAATCTTAGGGAATGTTTATCAAGAATTAAATACTTTGAGTCCTATACAATTTTAGAAAATGTCATTTGTTTTTTCTTTCCCCCAAAGCAAGTTACCTGGGGATATTGGTGTAGGAAATGTACACTGGTGAAGAGATGGGTGTTGGAACATCATATGAGTGAAACCCAATCATGAATAACTTTATAACTCTATATCTCTTGGTGATTCAATAAAAAATAGAAAAATAATTTAACAATTGGCATTTACATCCATAAAATTAAACTATTTGCAAATTCTATTCTCCTGAAAAACTTAAGTCTATTAAATAAATATTACTCACTATGAGTTTCAAAAGAAAGGCATGGGCACACATGGAACAAGAGTGTTCAGTGGCTGAAAGCCACCATTCCAAGCCAGTTACGGCAATAGATGGACAAAGGAAGGACAGAGGAATGGAGAAATAGGGCCCCAGGCTGGTCGGTAGTCAAGTTATTTCTCTCTCCTACCCAGTGTAGTCCAATCTCTCCCTTAAAGCACAATCGTAGTTGTGATCGTAGTTCCAGTCATCATAGTTCCATCATGTTCCATCATCCTAGTCTCCTCATAGACCTCAAAGTCCTCTCAGTTCTTGTCTGATCCTTCTCTTTCTCATAGTCATCAACTAGTCCTTATCTTCATCATAGTACCCACTCTCTTTGTACAGCGTAGTTAAATAGAAATCGTGAAAGTGGGGGTTGAACATTGCCATAACAACAAGGATAAATCCACTCCTTCAGGGGAAATTCTAGGGGATTAACTCAAGGACAAAATCTCATCTTGAAGGTTCAGCACTCTAGATTACTAGATCTACTCAAGGGTTGGATTCCATCTAGAGTATACTGCATTATCCTTTCCTCAGCTAGTAATCCGTTTAAACAATCATAGTAAATTTACTTCTTGTAATAATATTTCTAGCAATGTCATTTTTTATAAACACAGTAAGAAGTATATTAAGCCTAGAAGTCAGCTCTTCCTGGGGACATCTCGCTATATATCCCAGACGACAGTCCTCAGGCGAGGTTAATCTTTCCTAACCCCAGCAGGGTCCTTATTCAGTTACTTCTTATTGGGTCATGATAGAGTTTTTCCTATGGCCATGCTCTTAACTTATTATACTTCTTATGGCACTTGACTTGTCCCTTTCTGATTTAAGGGGAGCTTACTGCTTTCCCTGGGTCCATCCAATCCCTTCGTCAGGACCCTCCTTTTGGGGGTATTAGGAAGTACGAAAAACTGAGGTTTATGTCAGTAATATATGATAGATGTCTGGGAGTAAATATTATTTGGAGTCAATTAAATCTCATGTTACAAAAGCATAGCATCAACTGTCTTCCTGTGTCTATACAAAAATTACATTGCCAAATAAACCATGCAAAGGACATAAAGGAAGGAGAAAATCAATATAGGATTATTAGTGCTTGGTGGAATTGGGTATGACTCAGGGGCACTATTGTGGGAGTAACTCAATAAAACTAAGCTTCCTATGGAAGGAGCAAGGACAACCCAATGTTATCACAACAGATATGAAAAGCAGATTTTCTAAACTTGTTTATTCTTTCTCTCATTTTTTAAAAATTTTTATTAGTAAAACACCACAATGATCGAGTAGCCATCCCTCCACCAGTGCCCATTCTCTACCACCACTGATCTCAGTAGCCCTCCCACGCCCCATCCCCCCATCCCACCCTGCCCTGTGGCAGGACATTCCCCTTTGTTCTCTCTCTCCTTTTGGGTGCTGTGGTTTGCAAAAGACACATTGAGTGGCAATCATGTTGGGTCTATAGTTTACTCTCAGTATGCATCTCCCAACCTGCGAGGATCCTCCCAACACTCTTTATTTGGTGCTCCCTTCACTATCTGGGCTGCCTTTTCCCCTAGCATGTGTGGCTGGCCTCCAAGTCATGGAGTAAACCTCCTGGTACTAATCTCGGCTATTCCTGGGCATTAGTCTCCTATTTTGTTACTTTATGTTCCCCAGATGAATGCAATATTTCTATGTCTGTCCCTCTCTTTCTGACTCATTTCGCTTAACATGATACTTTCCATGTAGTGTCACTTGTATGTAAATTTTATGACTGCATCTTTTCTAGCAGCAACATAGTACTCCATTGTGTAGATGTACCAAAATTTCTTTAACCAGTCATCTATTCTTGGAAACTCAGGTTTTTTTCCAGATTCTGCCTATTGTAAAGAGTGCTGCAAGGAACAAAACAAATGCAGACATCACTTCGACTATACTTTTTGCCTCTCTGGGATATATTTCAGGAGTGGTATTGCTGGATCAAATGGGAGCTCAATTTCTAGTTTTTGGGGAATCATCCATACTGTTTTCCAAAAGGGCTGAACCATTCGGCATTCCCACCAGCGATGAAGGAGGGTCCCTTTCTTGCCACATCTGCTTTTGTTCTTTTGGATGTGGGCCAGTCTGTGTGGTGTGAGATGATTGTGGTTTTGATCTGCATCTCCCTGATGATTAATGATGTAGAGCATTTTCTCATGTGCCCTTTTGCCATTCGGATTTCTTCTTTGAGAAAGTTTCTGTTCATTTCATTGCTCCATTTTTTGATGGGGTTGGATGTTTTCTTCTTGTGGAGTTCAATCAGTACTTTATATATCCTTGATATCAACCCCTTGTCAGATGTGTATTCGGCGAATATCCTTTCCCATTCTGTAGACTGTCTTTGTATTTTGGTCACTGTTTCTTTTGAGGTGCAGAAGTTTCTTAGTTTAAGATAGTCCCATTTGTCTATCTCTGTTTTCACTTGCTTGGCCAGTGGTTTGACACCTTTGAAGATACCATTGGCTTCAATGTCATGGAGGGTTTTGCCAACTTTGTCTTCAATGTACCTTATGGATTCCGGTCTGATGTTGAGGTCTTTAATCCATTTTGATCTTACTTTTGTACATAGTGTTAGGCAGAGATCTGAGCCCATTTTCTTGCATGTAGCTGTCCTAAACTTGTTTATTCTTTCTCTTACATGAAATTTTTAAATTCCCAGCATTTAAGTTATTTGATAGGGTTCTTTATATTTTCTAAAATAATGCAGAACTCCATGGATATGTTTAAATAGCTATCAACAACAAATACATATGACTATGTAACCATATGAAACCATTCATTTTTTTCTGGACCTTTTTCTTCTCTCCGATTTATTCCCCTACAAAAATTCTTTCATAAATCTCCCAAATTAAGAGGAAAATTGAAAATATCTAACAGCAAGGTACTCCTGAATGTGGACAAATCAACAGCTATTTATTTTTTATATGAATAAGTAATATAGTGATTAAAGAATCAAGATTGGCATTAATATCCATGTATTCCCTAATCTAACTTTCAAAAGGGCAATGGAGAAGATTATTCATGATATTATTCTTCCAGAAGGGCAACGGAAAAAAGTATTCATGACTTCTACTCAGATATCTTCAATAGCCATGTCCACCTGCCCACATACCAAATTACACAGGATAGATATGTCGTTCCCAATGTTCCCAATGTTCTCCCTTCTGAAATCTGACACACCATTTCATCAGTAAAGAAATGAACAGCACCTGGCCCAGACAAGGTCAGACCTGAACACCTGAAGAACCTGCCGTCAGTAGTCATCAATACGCTGGCTCGGCTCTTCACACACTACCTGTCTGAATGCAAGGTTCCATCTCAATGGGGAAACCAGCAGGACTGTACTACTGTACAAGAAGGGAGACATCCACGACATTGGCAACTATCGCCCGATCTGCCTAATGTCTGTCATCTACAAGCTGTTTACTCGAGTCATCCTGAATTGGATTGGAAGAACACTAGATGAAGGACAACCATGCGAGCAAGCCTGGTTCCGCAAAGGATTCAGCACCATCGACCATATTCACATGATAACCAAGCTCATTGAGGTTTCTCGGGAGTTCAAGATGCCAATCTGTCTAATGTTCATTGATTTAAAGAAGGCCTTTGATTTTGTTGAGACAGAAGTGGTCATTGAAGCCCTAGCCAATCAGGGCAATCAAACTCAATACATCACGATCCTCCGTGAGCTGGATTACAGATTCACTACCAGGACCTCACCATTCTACAAAGAAGTAATCATTGGTATCAAGAGAGGGGTTCGGCAGGGTGACACCATTTCACCGAAACTCTTCAGTACCACCCTCGAGAACATCATGCGATGACTGGAATGGGAAGGAATGGGAGTGAAGATAGATGGTTGGCACCTACACCACCTCTGCTTTGCTGATAACATTGTTCTAATAACACCAAACGTTACTCAAGCAGCAGAAATGCTTGCCAACTTTGACCGTGAGTGTGGAAAGGTCGGACTACAGCTGAATCTTATGAAGACAATGTTTATGAGAAACAGCCTCATTCCTGATGCTCCATTCGCTCTCAACAGAATGATCATCTCCGAATGCAGCAGTTATGTGTACCTAGGTTGAGAAGTCAACATGATGAATGACCTGGCACCTTAGTTGCACAGGAGGAAGAGAGTGGCTTGGAACGCCTTCAAGAGCATTGAAGAAATAGCTAAGAGGATGAAGAACCTCTGGCTCCAGGCACATCTCTTTGATTCCACTGTTCATCCTGCATTAACATACGCTTCAGAGACGTGGGCCCTACGCAAACAGGATGAGAACGCTATTAGGGTCTCCCAAAGAGGAATTGAAAGAGCTATGCTTGGAGTATCATGTTTCACTCAAATGAGAGAAAGAATATGAAGTTCCACCCTCCATCGATGATCAAGAATTAGGGATGCTGTCTTGTTTGCCAAGGTGTCAAAAATCAGGTGGGCTGGACATGTAATGAGATTTGAAGACAACAACCGCTGGACTAGAGCCTTTACTGACTGGATTCCACGGGATGTCAAAAGACCGCGTGGCCGCCCACCTACCAGATGGTCAGACTTCTTCATCAAGATCCTGAATGATCAGTTTGAGGCTCTTCGTGTTCCTAGAACAAACAGATGCCTTTAGGCTACACTAGCACGTGACAGGGACAAATGGAGACGTTACTAGCACCTGTTCGAGCAAATCAACGATTAATGGGAAGTCAAGTGATCAAGTGATAAAGTGTAAAAAATTAAAATTAAAAAATTAAAAATTTTTATTAAAAATTACATGACTTTTAGATATCTTTCTAATTGTCACAAGAATATTCTCTTATGGTTACAATATTTATAGAATTGTAGAATACACAATTATTAAGTGGAATAAGTCAGAGGGAAAGAAACAGATACCAAATGATCTTGCCCACATGTGATATATAAACAAAACAAAGAAATAATATCAAACAATGACAATCCCTTGGTTCTGAATTATAAAAATTGAGATTACTTGGCAAAAGGTGGAGTGGGGTGGACTTAGTGTAGGAATAGAATTAACATAAGGACAGTAATTAATAATGGCAGGGTGCGGTAACTGTACATCAAAATCATAAATACTAGCACTGGTGTAAACATGTGACCTAAACTACAATTAAAAAGAAGAATAGTGACATTAGACAATGTATTTCTTAGAGCATTTGGGGAAAGAATGAATTCAATGAACTTGAATAGTGAAGTGGAAAATCAAAGTTTAAAAACACTACATTGATGAAAATTCTTTTGCATCTATTTCATTTTGCAAAGTTATTGCTGTATAGTTGCACTTGAGTCTTATTTGTAACTGCAGCTAGTGAGTAATAAAGGAAAGGTTCCCTGATGACCCTGGACTGTGCCTGCACCTCAGTGTTCAAAATCCCCAAACACTGTGAAGTCCAAGTCTTAACCTTGCTGAGTAAGAAGGCACTGCTAATGGAAAGGAGCTCCAAGGAAACATAAACACTGATTTGAGAATGTTACTTGGCTAATATCTTGTTAGTTTATTCATTTCTTTCTTACATTTTGGGACTTATTTGAGACCATTTGGAAGTTTTCAATAAGATCTCAATAAGATCAATAAGGTCTCCCATATCACATATTCCCTCACACAATGAGAGGCATGAATTGTGTTCAAAAAATCTCTCAAAGAAAAAACTTCAAAGTACTAGATCTTTTCGATATGCCAGACACAGTAACAACAAAGTCTCCAATGGAGACGTTACTGGGCCCGCTCGAGCAAATCGACGATCAACGGGAGGGCCTTTACCTTTACCTTACTAGATCTTTTATTGTCCAATATCATAGAAGAGTAAATATATTCTTTTGAGTATGGAACTGGACTGGAGCAATAGCACAGCGGGTAGGACATTTGCCTTGCACACGGCCAACCCAGGTTCGATTCCTCTGCCCCTCTCGGAGAGCACGTCAAGCTACCAAGAGTGTCCTGCTCGCATGGCAGACCCTGGCAAGCTACCAAATATCAGTGACATATTTGACATGCCAAAGACAGTAACAACAAATCTCACAGTGGAGATGTACGGTGCCCACGAGCAAATTGATGAACAATAGGACAGTGCAGTGCAGCACAGTGCAGTATGGAACTAGATTAACCAATACATATGCAGCTCTCCAACAACATGTACTTCCATTCTCACTTGCTAGAGAAGTCAACTGTTTCCTTTCTAGAAGGCATGGGGAATGACCAAAAATGATACATGTCAAACCAATTTAGAGTATCCCCCCAATTGTTCCTTAGCATTTTAGTCTGGAATACCTATTCTTGGCAAAGTACTCTAGCTTTAAGTGGAGTTAACAACACCACATAGGCCCAACAGAACTCTTCATAACTACATGACTATGCCTTTTCCAAAGAATAAAGTTGTTGAGTCAAAGAATATCTTGACTGTTTTCTCCATGAACATTTAAAGTTAAGTCATTTACTCTATTTTTATTTTAAATTTTCATAAAGTTCAACCGGCCGGTTGAACCCCTCTCGCTCTCCCAAACCCGGGTCACCATCTCACTCTGGGTCACACACAGCTCAGCGTACCGGGCATGGTGTTCCGCATGTGATCCCTGCTGGAGCTCTGCAAGTGGTTCCTGTTGGACATCGCTGGCTGCTTTGCGGGAATTGGACAGAGTGGCATTGGTGGGGTGAGGATAGACTGCAGTGGCGGCCACAGCAACATGACCTCCCCTCAGCTGGGCCGAGTAAGAACACCATCGAGCGTGGAGCAGCAACAGTGGCCTGCATGGTGACTTGTCCACTGCAGGATGCTGTCCGCCAACCACCGAGTGACTTGAAACTCGGCATAGGTGTTTGACCTGGCACAGACCCTATGCGATGGGATCTTGCTCTGCCAGCTGTCCAACAGCCTCTGGGCATACTCCATCCACCTCAAGGAGATCAACCTGAGACCACAAGTGCTGCCCAGAGACACAGGCAGGTGCATGTTGTCAGTGTACAAATTGTTACAGCAGGCCGGTCACCAGGAGCTTACATTTGGTAGACTGGGAACACCTGCAGTGATGATTAGAAATCGCCCTGAAAGCCTCCATCCTCCCCCTGGAAAGCCTGGAAAGCTACCGAGGGTATCCAGCCGCAGAGCAGAGCCTGGCAAGCCACCTGTGACGTACCAAATATGCCAACAACAGTTGCCAAAATGGGTATCATTTCCCTAACCCTGAAGGAGTCTCCAGCTGAGTTGGGAAGGAGAGGGCTCCTACTAAGCAGACGGCACGCAAGTCAATGGACAGGAAGGCACCCCGCAAGCAGCTAGCCACAAAGGCGCCCTGCAAAAGCACGCCAGCCACAGGTGGTGTGAAGAAGCCACACTACTACCCGATCAGACATGTTGGTGCTGGGTGAGATCCACCAGCTGCCGTTCTAGAGGCTGGTGCGCAAGATCGCGCAGTACTTCAAAACTGACCTGCGCTCCCAGAGTTCAGCTGCCCTGGCGCTGCAGGAGGCATGCGAGGCCTACCTTGTGGAGCTCTTCGAGGACATCAACCTCTGCGCATTCCCCACCAAATGTGTCACAATTATGCCCTTGCGTGCCGATACATGGAGAGAGAGCATAAAGTTTATGATGTTAAAACCTCAGGGCTGGGACAAATGGAGACACTACTGCACCAGCTCAAGAAATCGATGATTAATGGGATGGCAGTGACAGTTTTCATAAAGTTGTTCTTATGATATTTCACTTAATACCCATCTTCCAAGATTACCGCACCATATTTGATGGGGGTTCAAATATGGTTTGAACCATGCAAGGGCGATTAGAAGCTGCCCTAAAAGCCTCTATCACTCTCAGAGAACCTGGCAAGGCAAGGTACTGAGAGTATCCCACCCGCATGGCAGAACTGGCAAGCTATCCGTGGCATATTCATTATGCCAAAACCAGTAAATACAATGGGTCTCATTTCCCTGACCCTGAAAGAGCCACCAATATGGCAGTGTTAAGAAGGATGAGGAAGGAGAGGCTGATAAAATCTCAAGGCCGAACAAGGAGCTAAAACGAAGAAGGACAAAAATGACTATCTCTACTTTCAATGCACGTATGCTGGCATCAGATGCATCCATCAAGGACCTGATGGTACAAGCATGAAAGATCAAGCATGACATCATTGGTCTGACCGAGACGAGAAGGCATCAATCACATCATGCTGTTTTCAACACTGGGGAAGAACTGTTCCTCAGAACATGCGACAAAAGATGGGTTGGAGGTGTCGGTGTCCTTGTCAACACAAACTTGGCCATGAGCATTGATTCATTCGAATGCCTAACAACCCGAATCAGATGATTACACTTGAATAGATGTGGCTCACTGCCAGCAGTTTCTATCTTCTTTGTCTACACATCAATATCCAATTATGATGAAGGAGAAATTGAGAAGTTCTACATGGAGCTGTGTAAAATCTTATCACGCCGAAGGTTGTATGTTCACGGACTCACTGGACGGCACTGTTTCACCGCCTGCGTTCGGCGCTCTTGAGCCACTGTGTGTGGCCTGGATCGGAACAGCTGTTGGCCAAGGGCAGACAGAAGAAAACACGGGGGCCAGGCCGGTCTATATCAATAGTAGTTTATTCCAATCCTCTTCACTCCTGTCTTTCTCTGCCTCCTTCTCTCCTGGGCCCCAGTCTTGGAAGCTCTCTCCTTCTGGCTTTGACTCTGGATCTCTGGATCCTGAGCTCTCTCACTTCTGACCCCTTTTCCGAGCTTAAGTCTTAGTTTATATAGCAGTCACATAAGGCGGTGACATAAAGGTGGGTTGAATACTGACGAATCAACAAAGAGAGGTAAGACCACTCCTCCAGGAGATTAACTCAAGGATAAAATCTCATCTACAGAGATTACTTCAGATTACTAGGAGATCCATCCAAGGGTGGGATCCCAACAAGGGTGTGTTCTTCCTTCAGTTAGTAATCTACTTAAATAGTTGTAATAAATCTACTTCTATATTTCTAGCAATGTCATTCTGTATGAGCACAGTAAGAGATATAAATTTAGTTTGGTTCTTCCTGAGAACATCTCACTATACATTTCACAGTCCTCAGGCCAGGTTAATCTTCCTAGCTCCAGCAGGGTCCTAGTCTCGTCGTTACTTACTTTTGGATCATGACAGCATTTGTCCATGATCATGCCCTCAACTTATAGTTGAGTATCGTGGCTCTTTGGCCTGGCCCATTTCGATGCCAGGGTAGCTCACTGCTTGCCCTGGGTCCATTCAGTCCCTCGTCGGGACCCTGCTTTTGGGGTGCTAGGAACTAAGGGCAACTGAGTCAAGAAATCAGATGCCCAGGAGTAAATATTCGGAGTCAATCAACTCCCAAGTTACAAAGCATAATATTAACTGTCTTCCTGTGTCCACACAGAAAGGACATTGCTTACAATACAAGTTCAGTGTTCTTAGATGGTTGTGACCTGACAAACCTAAGCTACCTGAGGAAGGACAAAAGAGTGTTATCCTACAGAGCTGGAGAAGTTCTACAAAAAAAAAAAAACACCACACCTTCTACAAGACCGTTGTCAGTGATTTTAATGCCAAGATAGAACAGAGAAGATCAGCCGAAGAACTCCACATCAGGACTCATGGCCTAGAATGGAATGAACAGGGTGAGAGACTATCTGAGTTCATCATGTCAACCAAGACCATCTATGGTAACTCACAGTTCCAGAAGGCCGAATCTAAATGTTGGACATGGGAGTCTCCCAGTGGATGATCCACGATGAAATTCACCACATCATATTCAATGATATTTGGAGACGACCGCTGGACTAGAGCCATTACTGACTGAATTCCCTGGGACATCAAAAGGTAGCATGGCCGCCCACCTACAAGATGGTAAGACTTCTTCGTCAAGACCCTGAATGAGGGGCTGGAGCAATAGCACAGCGGGTAGGTGTCTGCCTTGCACACGGCTGCCCTGGGTTGGAGTACCAGCATCTCTCCCCTGAGTACTGCTGGGGGTGGTTCCTGAGTGCAGAGCTAGGAGTGCCCCTGTGCATCGCTGGGTGACCCATAAAGCAAAAAAAGGCCCTGAACGAATCAATTTGAGGGTCTTCATTTTCCTAGAATGAGCAGACGCCACCGGGCTACACTAGCACACGACAGGGATGAATGGAGACATTACTGGCGCCTGTTTGAACAAATTGATGAGTAATGGGATGTCAAGTGATCAAGTGATCAAGTTGTTCACAATAAAATTGATTACATTTAATATCTCAACACCAATCCCACCACAGGCAGATGCTAGATAATATATTTTGTATTGCTTGTTATGAGTAGCATGAGATGTCGGGCCACTGCTTTTGTACCTGCACGCTCCTAGAATTCTAGAATTTGAAATAATTGGTGTCCAGAGACATCTCTGCAGCAAGAAAATTGGTTCAAAGATTCATTTGTGAATCTCTGGATTGTAGCTGTTAATGAACTTAAATGGCACCCAAAGGCAGCTCATGGGTGTGACTACCAGGACCCCAAAGCGGCAGGGAGATGGAAAGGAGTGACTTGTCCCCTAACCCTTGAGGCCTGGAGTTTTCAGTCACTGGTCCCCTGAACCTGGCTTTTTCATTGGATTCTGGAGGTTTGTGGCCATTGGGATACATATGGGCAGGTGGAGGAATGACACTGCTCCCATCTGAGGCATCCCGGTGTAATTGGCCTGGCGCAAGGTCTAGAACATCTCGGCGCAAGCTGCTCCATTCCGAGATTCATTTGTGAGTCTCTGGATTATGCTTAAATGGCACCCAAAGTCATTCACTCTTTTGTTGATTCTTACTACTACTTCCTGGGGGAAAATTTCTTTGATATCTAGAAGATAAGTTATTTAACTAGGATAGTCATTGTTGGGAGCTATAAGAAATAGCTCCTAGAATTCATAATGTTGGCAAAGTCCCTTCTTAAAGTATAAAGCCAGTCAGAGTCAATATACAGTTTAGATAGCTATAAAAGCAGATATTTAAATAAAGCAGTTTATAAGAATAATGTTTCTAAAATGGTGGAAGTCAGTAAGTATCCCTAGGAAGATAAATTAAATTAAATTTATAGAAAAGAAATACACTAAAACTTATTTAACATGTAGCAAAGATGGCTTTTACCGAAAAGGTTTTGAAATATAATGCAATGGTGAAAAGGCCATCATATTTCTGAAGCTTCTCTAGGAAGAAACAGGCTAACTTGAAGAAACCATCCTTCAGAATTGCCTGCTCTCACTGCTAATATTCTGTATTGACAGGAAATATTTAGAGTTCTAACTAGAGTGTCCTCATGGGAATTCTCATCAGGAAGGAAAATCTGGAGAACTGTATATGACAAAATACACACACACACACACACACACACACACACACACACACACATATTCTGGCATATACCTAAAAAACATAATTTAAAACACAGAAATTGGCTAGAGAGAGGTGAATGGACTGAGTGCATAATTTGCAATGGGAAGGCCTAGGTTAGAATCCTAATATCACTTGTTCCCCTAAGCACCACTGGGAGCAGATCCAAAACTCTGAGCCAGAAATAGGTACCGAGAATTGGCATGTGTGATCCAAACACACACACTCACACACACACACACACACATAAATACACACTTTTTATAGTTTTCCTAAAGCACAGGAATTTCATTTTTTACATCAATGCTCTGTGAGTTCATAAAAAAGACCACTCTCCAATGAGCTAGCTATATCTATGTAACTGATGAAATGAAGTTTCTGGAGTAGTGAAGTTGAGGACCTGCTCAAATATAAAACCCTCTCCAAGGTACTGATTCCCAAGAGATTATGCCCATAGATGCCAGGCAGCCTCTCTGGATGGATCCAATCTTATCTAAGGTATTTTCCATCCAGTACTCCAGATTTACTCAAACTTTCAAGTGTATTCAAATCACCTAGTGATTCTTTTTAAATGCAACCATTTAAGAATGCTTAACAAGCCAAACAAATACATTGTTTTTAATTAAGCAGAATCTAAAATGCTTTGGCTTCCTTATCTGTGAAAGCAAAGTTTTCAATGACTTCTTGATGGCAACTTTGTTCTCTTGAACAATTTTGAAAGAAAAGTCCTAAGTCTGTTGGTTCTATGCTGGGAAGGAGCCTGAAACTGTCCTAGATAAGAATTAAGAAAGCCTATTAAAACACACGATAGCACAGCGGTAGGGCATTTGCCTTACAAGAGGCCAACATGGCCGACCCGAGTTCGATTCCTTCGCCCCTCTCAGAGAGCCCAGCAAGCTACCGAGAGTATCTTGCCCGCATGGCAGAGCCTGGAAAGCTACCTGTGATGTATTCGATATGCCAAACACAGTAATAACAAGACTCATGACAGAGACGTTACTGGGCCCACTCGAGCAAATCGATGAACAACGGAAGGACAGTGAGGACTGTGATTAAAACACAAGCTTAATTTCTAAAATAGTTTAATGGAATATGTGTGTACATATATATGTATGTATGTGAGTATATATATATAAATATATATACTCTTTTTGCCATTATAAATGTGTCTTTATTTAAAGAGCTCAATTTTCTTGCCAACATCTTTTCTTCTGGAAATATTATTAGTAAATTAAAAAAAAGAACGCCTATCTTATGTTTGGATGGAAAAAGAATAGTAGGCATTCATATATTTAAAAATTTTACATTGGGGTGATAGCAATAGTACAGGGGCAAGGTATTTCCTTTGCATACAGCTGGCCCATGTTTGATCCCCAGAACCACATATGGACTCCTGAGCACCACCAGGAGTTATCCCTGGGCCCAAAGCCAGTAATTCCCACTGCCTCCTTATCCCAATAAAACCTATATGGATAATCTCTCACATTTATAGCTTAACATGATTCCTAGAATTCACACAAGTATTTAAACACCTGGGAAAGAAAAAAAAATTGTTTCAATAATGAAAACAGGCCATAAAATCCCATGTTCAGCATTTGTGAATGTGCTTGTAGATATGTGCATAATAGAAACAGCTATTAAGGCCAGACTTAACATATTTTCTCTAGGTAAATTCCAAAAATAACACATACCTCTGGCTCACTGGCCTCTGTCAAAAGTGGTACTACCGCATTCTCTGCATGAACAAGAGTGAAAGGGATGTAGCTAACACACTGACAGTATTTCTGAGTACTGATGTCAAACAAATAAACTCAATTTTAATGAGAACTGAGAAAGATTCAGATAAAATATAAGAAAGTTATGAAAAGAATGAGATATTTCTCTTTACATCTTTTACACCTTTTGTTCTTATTCAGTTTAATATATTTTTGAGATGTAGTAGGAGCAAGTCACCTAAATGTACAATATAAAGGAATATCCATTTATGAGGTCTTATTATAGTCATTGAAATTGCTTATGAAAAATTTGTATGATGTGAACTCTGTATCTTCTAAATCAAGAGAAAAATAGGATGAAAACATTCAAAATCACCAGGACACATATATAGGAAGTGGAGGAAATAGAGTAAAAATAGCCTTAAGATATTAATTGCTGTTCTTACCCAAAAATATATATGGAGGTATATTAAAAAGATATAATTATAAGGAGGGGAGGAGTTGAAGTACAAATATTCTCAAAATATTAACTTGTTTTTTAGAAAAGTTGACATGTTATATAAATGTTTCCTTATTTTTCAAGTTTGCTAAAATATCATATCTACATGGCATTCACAAAATGAATAAATCACAAATAAAAGCTTTATTTGATCTAAGTGAATACTTGTTAACTGTAGAAGTAATTTAATAAAAAATGAGGTAAACTGGAAGTGTCAATTCACCTATCACCTCATCATTGGAAAACAAGACCATTTTATTTTTATCCAATTTTCAGAAATGCATTTCAAGTCCAAAATTTGTAAATGATTGCACTTTTTAAGACAAAAAAAAGATGTCTGGCTGAAGTTTTAGGCCATAAAGCCAAAAGGAAACTAAAAGAGTTTATAATTACTAAGTATTGTTCGTTCAAAACTCACCTCCACATAAGCTCATGATTTCAAAAATGAAGCAGGAAATATAGTAATAACCAGAACAATATGTCCCCCTTCTAATTAGAAATGAACTGGCATTTGGGATTCAAATTGGGGCAATGCCAGTTTTAAAACCTTTTCAGCTTTAGGTCAAATAAAATGAAAGCCCAGCATTTCCTATGTGTGAAAAGATATTAAGTAATTCAAATAACAATTTCTTAACATTTTCTCCTCTGACAAAATATTCCCACTGATTTTAACTTATTCTTCTCAACAAGCTGGGAAGTTGGGATAACTGTTCATTTTATGGAATCAGATAGTGAAGACGAATCCACCAGTCTACTGACTGGTCCATGTTTATACAGTTAGTATGAAATGTAAAGCTAAGTTCCTAGTACCCAATATTCCTCTACTTCCACTTGTAGAAAACTAGGGTTTGAAGAAAAATCTCTACCTTGCATTTAACAAGAAAGGTCATGTTCTCAAGACTATGGGTTAAAGTCCAATGATACTCAGAGGAACAGAGGTTCTAAGAATAAAGAGGAGAGTGTTTTCAATTGTCACGCCAATACCCTGTGGAATTTTTTCTTCAAGGTACCATGTTCCCATCTTCTGGCAAGATTCTAACCTCCTTTGGGCAAGAGCATTCTACTGTGTGCTGACATGTGTGTAATCCTTCTGCTAATCCTATGTGGATAGCACAGAAAGAAGCTCTGAAGCTATTTGTGGAAAAAGGAAACATTCTAGAGACCATAAAGTCCAATGTGGCTGATAATATGTTTATAGAACCTCTAAACATGAAGAAAGGTTGATGGGCCAATTGATTGTGTTCATTTAATTAGGGTCAAAATATTTAGGATACTGATTTTTCAGTGTGTGTATGACAAGGCCTATTCTCTGTGCTTAGAAGGTCACACAGATTCCCCAAGAGCTAACATTTACAGGTAAATATTATCTAAGTAGGTTCACTGGATTCAGATGATGTTGGGGCCAATCCAAGTGAGTCCTGGGTACAGTCTGAAACTGGCCCTCATAAATAGAGAGGAGTGAGGCTAAAGAGAGAAGAGAGCTACTTCCAACGAGCTGGGTAACAGTTTAAATAAATAAGGGAACTTTCTGATCCGAAATTAAACTGGTAACCCCAAAAGGAGTAGTTTTTCATACCACCATGCAATTATATAGAGGCTTTACCTCTGATCAGTCAGGTATACAGTCCAGACCATCGACTTTTTGAAATGTCCATTCCCAGTCCCGGGTGACCAGGGTTGATGGGGAGAAGGTAGAGGAGTTGAGCTAGAAGCTTGAGGGTCAATTTGATGGTCAGATCTTTTTATTTACTTCCTGAACAGGCGCCCTGAAGGGGTCAGTCTTTGGAACAGTAGGATATAAGAAAGGGGGAAAAAAGGATGAAGGTACTTCTCTTCTAGTTTCTAGTCATCCCCACAGTTATGATAGGGACTGGATCCTCCTCATAGACTTACTGACTGCTATGAAGTGTCTCTTCTTGCATCTCCGCTCTCACTGAGTCCCAGAATAGCTTCTCAGGGCTGTTAATTCCTATGTGCTCCAACTTTCCTTGTCAATCATTTAACCGTGCTCTTTAGATTGTGTCTTTTACAATTTTGTAATTTAAATTAGAAATGATGGATAAACTCTCTTCATAATTTCAATCACATAAAAGGCATACACAGAAGCAAAACTTCCTGGAAATATCTAGTATTCATATTTTTCATTCTTTCCCCAAACTATCTTTAAATACTATGCTTATGTGGCTGGTTGACAGTAACACATTGATATTTTACTAAATTATGTATTTATATTTTTAATATACATCTTAGTCTAAATAATCCATAAGAACCTATATGTCTCAGTCTTGCTAGGAATTAATAAAAAGGAAGCATAAAACTACATATACTTTGGACAATATTATAAATATTGGCTGCAGATATTCTTAGTGTATCATCTGGAAATTTTATGTATGGTATCAACCAGAAAATTTTCCTGAAATTATCTTCAGACCTCAGGTTTTTTTTTTATTAGTGAATCACTGTGAGGTACAGGTATATACTTACAATACAAACTTTAGTGCTTGCATTTCAGTCATACAATTATTGAGTGCCCATCCTTCCACCAGTGCCCATTCTTCACCACCAATGATTCCAGTATCCCTCCAACCACCCCTACTACACACCCCCACACCTCATCCCGCCTCCATGGCAGGGCATTCCCTTTTGTTCTCTCTTTCCTTTTGGGGTGTTGTAGTTTGCAATAGAGGCATTGAGTGGCCATTGTGTTCAATCGATAGTCTACATTTGGCAAGCATCTCCCAACTGGAGCAGGTCCTCCAAAAACACTTTACTTGGTGTTCCCCTCTCTATCGGAGCTGCCTTTTACCCCAGCATTTGAGGCTGACTTCCAAGCCATGGAGTAAACCTCCTTACACCTCAGTTTTTATTTGTCTAATTCCATACTCAGTAATACTGCTAAAATTTTTCCTTTTCTATATCAACTTTGAGGCTGCCCCCTTACAGTTCTGTTCTCTCTGTTTACTCTTTCTATTAGTTTCTGAGTCCTTTCTGTGGGTCACTTGATCACTTAATCACTTGGCATCCTGTTACTTATTGATTTGCTCAAGTAGGCGCCAGTAACATCTTCATTCATCCCTGTCACATGCTAGTGTAGCATCTGCTCATTCTAGGAACACGAACAGCTTCAAATCGATCTTTCAGGGTCTTGACGAAGAAGTCTGACCATCTCATAGGTGGATGGCCACGCGATCTTTTGACATCCCGTGGAATCCAGTCGGTAATGGCTTTAGTTGAGTGGTCGTCTCCAAATCTCAATACGTGTCCAGCCCATCTGTTTTTCTATGCCTTGGCAAACAAGATAGCATCCCTGATTCTTGACCATTGACATTGGAACTCCGGATTCTTTCTCTCATCTGAGTGAAGTGTGATACTCCAAGCATAGCTCTTTCAATTCCTCTTTGGGAGACCCAAATAGCATTCTCATCCTGTTTTTGTAGGGCCCAGGTCTCTGAGGCATATGTTAATGCAGGAAGAACAGTGGAATCGAAGAGATGTACCCAGAGCTGGAGGTCCTTCATCCTCTTAGCTATTTCTGAAACACTCTTGAAGGTGTTCCAAGCCACTCTCTTCCTCCTGCACAACTCAGGTGCCAGGTCATTTGTCATGTTGACTTCTCGGCCTAGGTACACATAACTGTTGCATTCGGAGATGTTCATCCCATTGAGAGCAAATGGAATGTCAGGAATGAGACTATTTCTCATAAACATTGTCTTTGTGAGATTTCGTTGTAGTCTGACCTTTCCACACTCATGGTCAAAGTTAGCCAGCGTTTGTGCCACTTGGCTGATGTTTGGTGTTATTAGAACGATGTCATTAGCAAAGCAGAGGTGGTGTAGTTGCCAACCATCTATCCTCACTCCCATTCCTTCCCATTCCAGTCGTCGCATGACGTTCTCGAAGGTGGCACTGAAGAGTTTCGTTGAAATAGTATCACCCTGCCGAACCCCTCTCTTGATGTCAATGATCACCTCCCTATAGAATGCTGAGATCCTGGTAGTCAATCCACAATATAGCTCACGGAGGATCTTAATGTATTGAGTTTGAAGACCCTGTTTGGCTAGGGCCTCGATGACTGTTTCAGCCTCAACAGAATCAAAGGCCTTCTTTAAATCAAAGAACGTTAGATAGAGCAGCATCTTGAACCCCTGAGAAACCTCAGTGAGCTTATAACCTCAGGTTATTGTGTGGATATGGTCAATCTTGCTGAATCCTTTTCAGAAACCGGCTTTCTCGCATGGTTGTCCTTTATTTAGTGTTCTGCCAATCCAATTCAAAATGACTGACTGAACAGCTTGTAGACAACAGAAAACAGGCAGATCAGGCGATAGTTGCCAGTGTCATGGATATCTCTCTTCTTATATAATAGTACAGTCCTGCTGGTTTTCCATTGGGACAGAACCTTTCATTCAGACAGGTGGGATGTGAAGAGCCGAGCCAGTGAATGGCAGGTTCTTCAGGTGTTTGGGTCTGACCTTGTCTGGGCCGGGTGCTGTTCACTTCTTTACTGACGAAATAGCATGTTGGATTTCGGAAGGGAGAAAGTTGGGAATGACATATCCATACTGCAGAATTTTGTATGTGGGCAGGTGGACGTGGCTATAGAAGAGATCCAAGTAGAAGTCATAGATAATCTTCTCCATTGCTCCTCTGGAAGATGTGATAGATCCATCAGGACATCGGAGGGCAGTCATCTTGGTCTTGTAGTTGGCGAAAGACAGGCAGGCGTTGTGAATGCTTTTCCCAGCTTCTGTTGCATCTACCAGTACTGCTGCTCTTCTCTCTTTGTTGTGTTCCCTTATCGCTCCTCTGCACTGCTTTGCAAGCTCGAACATTTGCTTGCGGTTGCCTGAGGCTTGCGCCAAGCCACGTTGGCGAATGAGCTCAAGAGTTTTCAAAGACAGGTGTCTTTTTGTGGCTATCTCTCTCTCAGCATTCTTAACACAATATTGGAGGTGCTGTACCAGTCTATTGTATTCTATGGGTCACCATCTACATATGACTAAAACATTAAACTGACCTTCTACCTGACCTACAGCCTGGCCACCTAGTTGAACTTACCATTGTAACTCCATGGTACCAGATCTTCAGTGCCCTGAGAAGAAAGCATGCTGCCTTCCAGGAACTCTTCTGGCATTTTTTTTTCACTAACAAACGTCACAGACAATTCCTGGAGAATAAAAACCTACCTTTGACTTTAGTGAGAAACATATTATATATTCAGGTATCCTACCACAAGTGAAAACCTTGCACTTAGGATCTTAAGACTGTAACTTAAATAAAAAGAGGCACCTGAATACAAATCTATAATAGGAGATACTAAATTCTCTCCCTGAAAAAAAAAAGACTCCCAGGCTGATGACAGAGAGAAAAAGTCACATCACTGGAAAAATCCCATTGATGAATGACAGCACACTCAGTGTTTATTCATATTTTAGATAATATTTGTCCATTAAGGAAAAAATCAAGATGATTTCCTTTTCTTTCTTTTTCATAAAAGAAAAGAACATTTTTTTCAGTGCAGAAAGCATCTAACTAAATCAAGAAAATATGATAAGTTTGTAGCCAAGTCTATGATGAAAGAGCCAAAAAAAAAAGAACATCAAACTCATACAAGAACTTTTCTATAAGAAATTTGGACTGCAAGTCATTAAGTCTTATGTATTTACTTCAAATATTCATTTCTGTTGCAGAGAATCTGGAATAATTATACAAAATTACATAATAGACTCTAGCCAAGAGTAATCTTATCCATTTTCAATGTCTCAGGCACAGCACCGAGAAAATGAAGGAAAACTAAATAAAACTCATAAATTACACATACTTATTGTCAAGTTTTCATCTCCCTTTCTCACTTATCTAAGATACCCTAATAACGCATGCCAAAGGCAAGCTAGGAACTAAGAGAACAGAGGTCCTAGATGAGAGCAACAGCTCACAGATGCCAAAAGTATTTAGTAAGCTACCCTGTACCTAAAATCACGTATACAGAACCTACTAATGAGCAAAACTGCTGAACCAAAAATGCTGGGATTGGGATGACAACATAGCAGGTAGGTGTTTGCCTTGCATACAGCAGACCAGCATTCTGTCCCTATCACTATGCATGGTCCCATAAGCCCTACTAGGAGCAATTCTTGAGCACTGAGCCAGGAAAGAGCCCCAAACCAAAACCAAACAAATAAAAAATATTCTGGTATGTCTTTATCTAGTTAATGATATAGAGAATGTATCTAAGGAGGGGGGGGGGATAGGCAATCAAGTCAGAGATCTCTAATGCTATCTTGGTTTTTAGGGCTGCTAAGCCCACAAAATGCCACAGACTAAGGGTCTTATAACAGAAGAAATGTACTTCTCACAGTCTTGACGAGCACAAGATCAGCATCTCCCTGTATCCTCTTCTGGTAGAAGGGCTTAACCCCCTTCTGGGCTCTCTTTTATAGCAGCAGAATCATACTCAAGATATCTCTACTCTCACAACCTAAACACCTCTTAAAGACCCAACCTTCTACCACTATCATATTGGGCATAAGGATCCCATCACATGAGGATGCAGAAAACATAAATATTTAGACTCCTATCAACTACTAGAATCCAAAGTGATTCACTTCATGAGTTAGCAGTTGGACCTAAAAATGACCCCCAGAAACTAACTGTGCTAAGAATTGCCAACAGATGAAACCATCCCATATAGAAGGTCATCTATATTCCATGTCCCATATCTTCAACTTTTTTGTCAAGCAGAAAAACACTATTAAAAAGAACACATTGGGGGATGGAGCAATATCACAGTGGAGAGGGCGTTTGCCTTGCACACAGCCAACCCAGGTTCAATTCCCATATGATCCCCCGAGCACTGACAGGAGTAATTTCTGAGTGCAGAGCCAGGAGTAAGCCCTGAGCATCACCGGGTGTGACCCAAAAAGAAAAAAAAACAGTCTTTTTATTAATCCCATAGGGCTTTGGGGGAGGAGTACAGGAATGAGCAATATCAAAAGGGATGGGGATGAAGAGAATCCCATCTGATAAAAAAAAAGCTCTTATCAAAAAAAACAGAGGCAACTCCATTACAGGTGGCACTCATATTCTTACTGGGAGATTCTAGAAAGAATAGGGAATAGAGGGTCCTTCTGAAAAGTCTGTTCAATGACTTTCCAACTAGAACCTCGCATGTGCATATTCTTTGCTCATAGAAAACTCTCAGGTGTACAGCTCAGTTCCCTCACTTACATTTTAACTTTAGCCTCCCTAACCTCAGTTGTATAATTTTCCAAATGGGAGTTGTATGAAGATAAGTGAATCAACTCATACAGAGTGCTTAGCACAGTGCCTGCCAATTAATAAACAGACAATAGAAATGTGGCTCTGGCAGCAAGACCTACCACACTTTTCTCTCTTTCTCTCCCTCTTGCTTTTTTTATTTTTGAAAGTTCCTTAGGCTCAAAAAGAATTATGCTGAGAGAATATTGTCCTCTCCTCTCTAAAGCTATTTTACTATTGATGTTGGCTACAAAAGCAAGGATTTGATACCCTCCCCCACTTCCTCCTCCAAATCACCCTCCCTTATGCCTCAAATGACAAGCCAAAGTCAGATCCAGCTGGAAAACTAGGTAAAAATGTAAAAATCCATGAAGTCAGCTGTTTTCAATTATAAACATAATACAATAATCATACCCACAGCCTCCTTTGTAGGGAGCAATGAACTGAAGGAGAAAATTGCATGTAAAAATATTACAACATGCAACAATAAGAATGACCTATTATGCTACACTTCTTCAAAAAAAATTGGGGGAATATATTCCCCAACCATGGGAATAGTGACACAAACCACACTAGCGTTAGCTGAAATGGAATTCTGAAATGCCAGTGCAGAGCTTGCTTGAAAATACAAGCACCATTCTGCAAAATCAGGACCAGCTGGAAGATTCTATCTAAAACAGATCTGGCCATGAAAAGAAAAATCTTAAACTGCCCTAAACTGGGTAGCCTTAGACAAGCAGAAGACCCAGGGCGGATCCTTCAGATTCAGTATTTATAAATAATTTTCTTTTTCTAAGTGGGTTACATTTTCAGGGGCCTGAGCAGCAGAACTCAGCACAAAATAGCTTGTGATCCCAGTTTCCTTGCCATTTCTGTTAGGTGATCATCAAGGAAATATGATATTGCCTGAGCAAGAATTCAGCTTGATTTGCGACTAACAAAAGATTGCATCCTGGTGGGGCTTTGGAACCATAGTTAACTTGTTCCTCTGTTTCTAGACTGCCTCATCTCCAAACATAGTTATGCTATGAGGATTGAATGACTCAGTAAGATCAAATAGCTTTTGGCACCTAGTAAGCACTTAATAAATGTTAGCTACTATTATTTCAATCCCCTCTTCCTAATAGTCTTATTTTGCTGCTTTAAAATATGAATCAAAAAATAGAAAAATTACAGTGTTTGAGTGCAGGCCTCATCCTGAATTTTACAGCCTGAATCTACTGCCTCTCCCACACAAGGAACACAAGCTTTTATTAAAGACCCTCCAAGTACCTCTTGAACATTCAATATTTGTCCTACTAAGGCCAAAAGGAGGCTGAGGTCAATGGTTCTCAGGGAACAAAATATTTCCTCCCTGTGTTCTCAAGATGTACCAACCTTGTTTCTGAGAACACTCCTAGTTCTCTGAAGCAGGAGATGTTTTTAGACATGTTCTCTTCTAAAGTATCAGAGTGTGTTTTTCTTCATACCGTAAAGCAAGCGGTAAAAAAATAAGTATTCACAGCCAAATTATAATCAGAACAACCAGCACAAATTCAAGGATGTTCTCACAGCCAAATTGCTTCATTTTCACTTCTTATGTTTTGATGTAAAATTATCAGCGCTCCTGGGATTTATAGAGGCAGTCGGCAAAATGTGTTATAAACACCTTCTTCAAAGAGACCCTAGAGAGCCTGACTGCAAAATTTCTCACTCTTGTAATCCTCTCCATGCCAGTTTTTGGAGCATCTCTGATATTGAAATTATTTTCCATCCTCACAGAAGCTCAAGGGATGGGCAAACATGGAGAAATGCCTAGAAGTTTCATATGGAGAATCTGCCAATTATTATTCTGAAGATCTGTAGAAATACAACAATGATTTAATTAGTTTACACTAGGCACTTAGGTGCATACAAAATAACACAAATTTCAACCTTATTTTTTTAAAAAAAAAACTTGCATTCCAGCATAAAAGAAATAATCATAACTACTTACCTAACCATTTCAACATTACTAAAAGAGCACAATTTGCTTAGCACTTACTCACACTTATGACCATTTCTGATTCCCATTCTTTTACCTGCATGTGAAGTCTTCTTCTCTTAGATACCATTCCGTGGTATTTGCTCTCCTTACTCTCTACTTCCTGCTAAAGTCACTGTTTCTTTTTCTTTGTTTAGGCTTTTAAAAGGTACCACAAAGACCAAGAAATTATGAGTACATTAAAAGGGGTGGGGTGGCAATATTGTTATTAAAGGGCAAATATACATTAAACTCTTTACCATAAAATTCTTCACTTTTCCTAAGGTCTTAGTTATTTATCATTTCAGTCTTGGTAAGTGCCAGGATGTAAAAACAAACTGGTTTTTTTAAAAAAATACTTGTATTAAGGCATCATACTTCATGTTGTAAAGGTATCATACCTCTACAATAGTAGATGCTTTATACTTGTGGTGCTATTATAATTATTCATTTACTAGTGTGTCAAAATCCTCCACCACTGTCCCATGGTCCTTTTCTTTGTCACTCCCCCTTATTCTCCTTAGTTCTCAGTGCTATTGCTCATAAATAAGTCAGATTAAACTCCTTGGCCAACTCACAGATCTATCCCAAGCCTCTAAGTAATTAAAGTATTGTAGGACAATATTTTTGAGCTATAAATCTGGCTTTATGATATCTGAGAATTTTAGAAAGCTAAAGAAGATACTCCAGGATGTCTTTTAATTCTTCTAGGAGACCACCTTGAAGAAGGAGTCTAGTCTTACCCAATTGTGTTTCTTGAGAAAGATGCTATAGTGGGCAGAAGAAAGAGCAGGGAAAAAAGAGGAAAGTATTACAGAATTTGATGGCTGCTTTGAGATGCTTAGAGTTTCCAAGAAGCCTCTAAGCAAGTGGACATTCACAGAGATGGAGGAGGGGGGAGAAAAAAGCAGGCCCCATGGCTGTCCCCAGATATGGTGCTGAGCTGTGATCTCTAATCCCCAGTTTACCCTGTGCAACATTATGTCCAAATAACCAACCTGACCACCATGCTGTCCCAACTGGGAATACTTTTCCAGACTAAATAAACCTTTTTCCTCTCATAGGGATTCATGAGAGTACGAAAAACCACAAAGATCCAAAATCAGTAACTAAAATCCTGGATCCTCTAAATGAGAAAGCAACAACAATGATCGCACGGGCTAGGACAAAGATGGGAGATAAAGACAGTTTATGATTCAGTTGGAGATTGCTCAACAGGACAAGCCACTGCACTGTATGTGAGGAATAGGATCTTGAAGGTAACAAGTAAGTTTATCTCTCAGGTTTCTGCACTTTAGCAAGTGAGCGGGTAACTTGGTCATTGACAGAGGTGAGGCAGAAATAAAAATGATGAGTTAAGACATGTTAAAATTGGGAACCCTATGAGATATCCAAGTGGTCATATCAAATTGGTAGTTAGATATATGGTTCTGGGTCTCAGAGGAAAGGAATCTTACCCTAAATCTGTCTTCCAAATTACTGCTCAAACCAGTCAGTGGGAGACTGTCAGGGGCTGAGGAAAACTGTGCTCTCTGAGAACAGGAGTCTTAATGAAATCTCAGCATGTCCACAGTGAACCATCTTGACTGCAAACTATATTAACTTAACTCTGTCATTATTTTAACAAATATTTACATATTGCCAATACATACTATGTTCCAGAGGCATAGTGCTGAGTGAAATAGAAACAAGAATAAATATCATGTACTTTCTAAATAAATGAAAAAAATAAAAAAAGCATTCACAGGTTTTGAAGCCAAACAAAACTGATTCAACTGCCTATAAGCCATGAAAAACCACTAGTCTCCTTAACACCTCTGTGCATTTGTTTCTTTATCTGTAAATTGGGAATCAATTCCTACTTCCCAGCTGTGTGAAATAAATGAATTCTTCACATATACTACTTAACCCAATGGTGTCTGGTGTCACCTGATAGATTTTAACTAGTATTACAAATGTTATGGAGGGGAAAGAGTAACAGTACAGTGGATAGGGCACTAGCCTTGCATACAGCTAGATTCCATCCCAGAATTCCATGTGGTACCTCAAGCCTGAGCCTACCAGGAATAATTACCGAGCCCAGAGCCAGGAATAACCTTTAGCACCACTTAGCATGTTCACATACAGTAAAAAAAAGAGCTAGGGGAATGGTGAGATGGTTCTGTTTCTAGAATGAGCATAGGACTCCAGCAGGAAAGGGCCTGACAGGTTGAGAAATGGGCTGTGGTAGAAAGGCTAGATTGGATGTCAAGTTCTATGGAATGCCTTGGAGTCGAATTATATCAGAGCTGGGACTTGCCTGCTTGTCCCCTCTTCTTATCTGCAGCCATACCTACAGGCCAAGTCAACCACACCCCCAAATGGCATTCACAAGGGTAGGCCTTTCTTCCAGACAATTTCTTTCCAACCAGTGAAAACTCTGCACTTAAAGAAGTGATGATAGGGTTGTGAAGGAGGTTAAAACGGGGACTGAAAGCAGCTGCTTGTTAAATGGTCTATTGTCTTTTCACTATTCTCTTTCCATGTGGACTGTTCGGAAAGTGAATTTGTCAGGAATAATACTAGTGAACACATGCACTGGAAATGTGGGCTGGAAAAATTCAAAAACATCCTTCATTCTGAGGAGCCTTCCACTGGGGGTCCCACAATCCTCATCCTCCCAAGTTGTTAAGCCAAGGGAGTAGTGTGGCCCCACCAAAGAGCAGGAGAGAGGCCAAGCATCCCTCCATGATGGCATCACCTTGGGGAATCTCCTTTCATCGCTGCTTCCTCGGGCTCAGCCACTGTGAGATCATCCATCATCTGTTCTCTTCCCTTCCTTTCACTCCTTAAAATTTCTCCAGAGGCATTTCAGACTGGCAGTCCTTGGAAAAAATTCAGGTCACAGACATCCAGGTTATTTGTAGCAGAGCTCACTGAGCAGAATGAACAATGGGAGCTGGAAGGTGCAGATCTGATGTAAATGCTCCAATCGATCAACAGTGCTCATCTCTGTCTGCAACAGCTCCCTCCACCCCACCCCGAGCTTTACTAGGGTATAATTGATACATATAAAATTAAAATATATTTGCAATGAGTAATGTGGTAGCTTGATATGCACACACATTTTGAAAGGATTCCCATCACTGAGCTAATTAGCCATCAGCTCACATACTTGAATGTGTGTGAAAACATTTCTACTCTTCTTGAAAATTTCAATTAGCCAGTACAGTGTTAACAACTATAGTCATCAAGCTATATGTTAGCTCCTCAGAGCTGAGGCTTCTGATAACTAAAAGGTTTTATCAATGTATTTCTCATATTACACATTAGATCCTATATAATATTTGTTTTTTTCTGTCAGGTTTATTTCACTTAGCATAACAGTATTCAGATTCATCCATGTTGACAACATAAATGACATAACTCCCTTATTTTTTAAAGGCTAGATACAATATCTCAGTCTCTGTGTGTGCACATTTTATTAATCCATTTATTCATTGATGGACACTTAGGTTGTCTCCATACCCCTTGGCAATTTGAGTAAGACTTCAATTAACATGAAATGCAGGTACTTCTCTGGAATTTTATTTCTTTTGAATATATATCTGTGGGGTTGCAGTATCAAATGGCGGTTCTATTTTTTAACTCCTCGAGGAATTCTCGTGTTGTTTGCTATAGTAGATTTTTACTTCAATCACATTTTTAAGAGTGCACCGTTTAGAAAAAAGCTAAGCTTCAGGGGAAAAATTAAGTTTGAACAGCACAAAAACAAGAGAAAAATGATAGGAAATACAAATTTTTTAAATAAAAATATATAATTACAAGTAAGAAAACATGCACACAAGAGTTTAGCTGTGCTGGGGAGAGAGCAAGAAAAAAAAAGTAAGCACGATTGGAAGAATCTGTGTGATACTTTTCTAATTTTGAATATTTCACCCCGTAAAAATAAGCTAACTCTGTTTCTGTGATTCCAATCTTGTGTTAACTTCCTGTATGACTCCTTTGCATCAAAACAATATAAGTGAGAGAGAGAGAGAAGAAAAGAGAGAAGAAAAGAAAAGAAATAAAAGAAAAGAAAAGAAAAGAAAAGAAAAGAAGAAAAGGCAGAATAAGGGTGGGGATAGGAGGTTGAAGGAGGGAAATTTGGGACATTGGTGGTGGGAAATGTATACTGGTGAAGAGACAGGTGGTAGTATCAATGAACTCCATTTATAGAAAACTTTGTAATTGTTTATCTCATGGTGATATTTTAAAAATTACAATCAATAAATAAAAGTATTGGACAATATTTTTTAAAATGTGATAAATAAAATTTTGACAAGTCCATTATGTTTAATGGAAAATTATACTAATTTGAGAGAAAACTATGTATTTGGCTTCAAAAAAACAGAAGTATCATTTTCAAGTGATTTATTCCATAAAAAACCTCCTGGG
Organism: Sorex fumeus; assembly: GCF_029834395.1. Classification (NCBI taxonomy): domain Eukaryota; kingdom Metazoa; phylum Chordata; class Mammalia; order Eulipotyphla; family Soricidae; genus Sorex; species Sorex fumeus. The sequence continues at coordinate 36,929,661 of NW_026606155.1, forward strand.
AAATAGAAGAGAGATAACACTTGCTACTCCAATGATCAAATCTTATTTGAGACAAATACTTAAAAAAATAGTCTTTCAAAGGAAAGGAGGAGGGTGTTTTTTATCATTCTAAAGTATGACATTAAATAAGTACAATAATCTATCTCTATTGTAATAATATAAGTATGTATCAATTTATTCTTCAAGTTTTTTGAGAACTATTACAGCCACGCATGAGGAAAAAAATTACTGGGGCAAGTTGATGACATCAGTTCCAGCATTCACACTCATTTTGTGTGTACGAGCAAAGCAATATTCTGGTATCCTGTTTTAGGATTAAAGTCTTAGGTGGGTTGGAAAAGAAAATGACTGGATGCAGTGAGAAGAGTAAGAATAGTGGTTAGACAGCCGCTGGACTAAACCTCTTTAGTCATGGAGAAATTGAGACTACCTAATAATCATACTCTCTCTAAGGTTATATCACCTGTTTCCTGATAGAAGAAAAGTGAGAGTATTATGTGGTGTCACAGGGGAGGATTTTTGAATGAAATAACAGTAATATATCTATCCCATTCACTTTGGACACCTTTTAGAAACTCCAAGGGGATGTATTCTGTGACTTAATATAGATGAACAACCTCCAGTGAGATATATCTTCCCATTCATTTTCTGTCAAAGTGCATGTGGAACTCATCTTTGCCTTCCTCTGCCATCATCTGGCAAACTGTTTCTCCCACTTCACGTATATACTCAAGTAACAGACCATGGTCAGAAAAAGCTACATGACCACAGTGACAGATCTATTTTCAAATTCTCAAGCAAGACCTGGGATCTTGTACTTGTTTTCTTTGTCAATTTACTCTTCCAGTATTTCCAGAAAACAATTTAATTCTTCTCACATGTCTTTATACTCAATACTTCATTCCTCATCTCATTAGCATGACCTAAATTTGCTTTTCAGTTCACCAAGAAAACAGAAGCACTTGAAAGAGAGAAGACATAAGGACCAGAGAGAGAGTACAATGGGTGGGACATTTGCCTTGCATACAGTCAACCCCCCTTTGATCACTGTCACTCCAATATGATCCCCTAAGCCTTATCGGGGTGATTCCTGAGAACAGATTCAGGAATAAACCCCGATCATTACTGTTGTGGACTCAAAATAGAGGACTTGTACATATTCTAGTTGCTTAGGCAACCATCTAACCTACATTTGTGCCCAAATACTGCCTCCTCATTGTAATAAGTAGAGTCTCCCTGCCCTCGGAACAGCCAAACCTTCTCAACCTTCTCACCTTCTCAGCACAAAATTCCACCCCTTCTCTTAGGCTCAAGGCATACATTTATGGCAGTCTCTCCTACTTCAGTCATTTTTCCTTCTGCAGGAATACTCTGCCAAAGGAATATTGTTATATCCCATATTATTTTTTAAAACAAATCCTTCTAGATTTTACATTCCTCCTCTAACTACAAATCTCTGTTCCCTTTTACAGCAAACAACCACAACTAATATGCAATGAGTATTTCTGCTTCTCCTCTAATTTCTTCTTGAAAACACCCCAATTTGTTACACCAAAATTTTGTAACAAGCTTTTCAATCTCCTTCAACTGAAAAATCATTACTCGTGTCTAAGTTTTTCTCTACTCCAATACATTTGGAGTATTTGACTTCACTGATTCTTAAGTACTTTTTAAACTCGCTTTCTAGTAATGTAATGATGCTGACTATTTCTTGGTATCTCTGGCCTCAAACACTAGCAGCAATAAGGACTAATCCTTAGATCTCAAATATTCTCTATATACATGCACTTTTTGGTTATTTCACTTAGCAACCTGACTTGATTCTGTATGCTACCCAACCTTACGTCTCCAACTGAAGCAACTTTCCTTAGCACTAAGCTCATAGTTCCAACCCCTTACATGTCAAAATTAAAAATTGACTTACTCAACCCCTTGTCAAAAGAGAATCATATTTTTCCATTAAGAACTGATTTTCAGTTGCCCTCATCTCAGTAAATCAGTTTTTCATTTTAGCAAATCGCTAATGTCTATATCCTTAGAGTCATCCTTTTTCTCATTATCACACTAAAATCTATTACCAACTTGCTCTTCAAGCCCATTTCTCCCTTGAACATACATCTTCTTGCTTATCTCCATGTTTCTTTGTTTGCCTATTTACACTGTGGAGAAGCCTATGTTGTCTCTTGAACACATTTCCCTCCCCTTTTTGCCCTTTAACATTTCTCTAGCAAGATTTGTTCAATAAAAACTACCTCGTTTCATAAAAAAATAAAATCTATTACCAAATTTCTCACCTTTTCCCATGACTGAATCATTTCTCAGCATATCCATCATTATCAATTATTTTTTTAACTTGTTGTGGTACTGAAGATTGAACCCAGGGTCTCATAGATGGGAGAGATCAAACTGCCAATATTAATTTCACAACTTACCAACTATTTAACTCTTACTAAATTTCTTACCTTCTCTCAGTCTCAGTATTTTTTTGGGAGAGGTAGAGGGTTGTTGGGAGCCAACCTGACTGTGCTGAGGCATTGCTGATGATGGTGCTCATGTTAGTGCTCATAGTGGCACTCAGTGCTAGGGACAGAGCCAGGGTCAGCCACATGCAATGCTTTATCCTTTGTCCTATTTCTCTGACCCTCTCAGTCTCAGTTTCCTCATATAAGAATAAATGTATGATTACCATCACAGGTATTGTTGTGGAAATGAAATAAGATAACAGTTACAAATTGCTTAGCACAGACTCAGGCTCAGAGGGGCAATTAAAAATAAATCATTAGCTATTTTGGACTTTCTCTTACAGAAAAGATTGAATTCTGGAATTAACATAAGCAGAGATGTTCTTTTAGAAAAGAACCCTGACAGGCAATGTGTCGCCTCTTAGAAAGTTAAAGCTGGAATGATACATTAACAAGTAAATGAGAGTTGAAGCCAAGTCCCTGGGATCTGAAGCAGAGGGAGCAGGTACTGAATAGGTACTAAAGCAATGGATAAGGATGGTGAAAAGAGCATGCTTCAGGAGCAGGCTAAGAAGCAGCAACAAGAGAGACAGAACAGCAATAAGAACAGGACCATAGTAAAGCTAAAGATGCCTACAGGGAGAATTACTAGCATGTGTTCTACCACTGAGCTACATCTCAACCCATTCTCATCTATTTATAAGGTACAACCATCTCTCCCCTTAATCATCTCAATGAGCTCCTAACTGATGTCCCTTCTACCCTTGCCTCTGGCTCCTAGAGTTTGTTTTCCACACAACAGTCAGAACGATTTTATTAAACTGGGTGCAGATCATCTCATTCATCTTCCTGGAACCCTTTGATATTTTCTGTCTCACTCAGAGGAGGGCTCAAAGTTGTTTCATGAGTTATAATGCTCTTATCACCCTGCCAACTCTAATTCTACTCTCTCTCCTCCACTCCATTCTGGTCTTCTTGCCATTTCTGAGATGTACTATGCCTGCTTGTAGTCCTTTGAACTTAACATATCTCTGGTTGCAATATTCCTTTTCATATACGCATATGGTTATTTCCTCTAGTTTCTTCAAGTTTCTGATAAAATGTCACCTTGTCTATATTAAATGGCACTTACTCCTCATTAGCTATATCCCTCTTCCTTATTTTGGGTTGGCACAACCACCACCTCACCTGTATTGATATTCTCCTAGAACATCTCTTTCCCCTTGTTTGAGAAGACCATGAGAGTGGACTCTTGATCTATCTTTCTTTATACTATACACCAACTATCTAGAGCACTGCAAAGCACATGGCACTTCCATTTAAGTCTCTTTTGATTGAATGTATATGTGAAATCATTGCTATGAAATACTGAGATGAAAAGGAGTGTTTTACTGTCATGAATGGATAATCTACCTGGGACACTTTCCATGGCAAGTGTAGACTATAGAGAATTTGGGAAAGTCAGCACTTTTCAAGATGCCACAGAGTCCCTCTCCCCAAACTGCCCTGCTTTGAACCCGAAAGGAAAGTGTAAAGGAGACTGAAGTTTCTGCCATTCTTTGTGTAGAGAGCTGAGCCTTAAATACTACTGCTTTGTTACTATTTCAGAGACACTAAAGAACCTCCAGCTGGCAGCTTGGAAAGCACCTGTTACATTTACAGTGATAAATGGTGAATGTGTTTATACAGGACACTAAACAATTCTATAATAATGCTTTAAATGACCACAATTTGAGATACTCTACAAAGGGATGGAATCCATTAACAGGCTTGGCCATTCTGAGTCTCTCCAGAGGTGGCTCAGATTCCACAGGGCAGCTCGGGGTCAAAGGTTCTGTGGCTTCCGGAGTCACAGTCTTATCCCAATAGGCTACTTCTGCCTCCTTCTGCGAGAGAGAACCAGGATGATCATTTGGATTGGGTGATAACTCAAGGAGGCTGTAAACAAACCTAAATGCATCTTAGAGCTGAATCAACAAAACTACAGTAATGAGGAGGGGGCACGGCTAACTCAGGAATGCTAACATTCAGAGCACATGGGAATGCCAAGGCATCAGTTCTATTTCAGAGTGGAGGTTGGCAGAAAAAAACACAGCATGTTCATTTACTCTTAAATAACCCTAGTAAGAAAAGATAAGAACTGAAATGAAATCCAATTCATATTGGTTCAGAATCCAATAATGACTACTTAACAATCCTCTCATGCACTTCATATCACTTAGCATGCTTAGCAGGAAAATAAAAAACCTTAACACTTTTTTTAAAGAAAACATACCACCACCACGATCCCTTCTAGCAATGTTAAACGTATTGCTCAGCAATCTTAAGTCTATGAGGAAATTTTCTTGCTCGGTAAAAATCAAAACAATATCTGCTTTTTAAAATACAGATTCAAACAATTAGTGCTTTACTAATCCATTTCCAAACTCATTAAAAAAACAGCTCCCTCTGCTTTTTAAAAGCTGCCATATGCATCAAAGACTACTCAGCATATTTAATCTGGTTGCTTATGGGTATTCATTATTTTGATATGTTCACTACATGGAGGGCTTGCAGCACTGTGCACCTCAGGTGCCCCCTCAGAACATTTCCTGAGCTGCCCAAGTGCTTGTATGATGCAGGTTCATAGATAAACCCTTGTCCCAGAAATTCATGGTGCTTCCTCGGGTTATACTCCTTCAGGCAACAGCTCCCATGGATAGAGAGACAAACTTTAGGGTATATAATCTGACCCGTTGGGTCAGAGAGATGATTCAATGGAATGAAACACATGTTTTGCATGTGGGAATCCAGGGCTCATTCCCCAATACCACATGTTTCCACAAACACTGCCAGAAAAGATGTTTAAGCATGCACAGAACCAGAAGTAACCCTTGAGTACTGCTAGGTAAGGATAAAAAAGAAAAACAAGTAAATCTGACTGCAAGAAGAACAAACCCAAAGGAGAATAACTGAGGGTCGCGTCTATTAGTTCAGTCTCTACCCCAGTCTGCTCTTCTCTTTCCTCCCTCCCAGGGTTATTCCCACTCTTTCCTGGGAACATGGGAATGAAAAACTAACTGTATATTTCTTAGATGAACTACTAGGAGCACAAGATACATAAAACCAAATCTTTCCCCTGTCTCAAATAACACACAGGGTGAAACAAAAAAAAAAATCCTGAAAACACTTGTGTTGCAAAGAAACGGCAATTAGAATGAGCCACAGCCATATTTCAGAGGCTTTCCAGGGCAGTTAAGTTTGGGCTCACTCTTGATAGATGAGTTTCACTGATGGAAAAGGTGGTGAGCAGACAAACTCTTCTAGGAAAATGCCAGAGTCTTTGCCAAGTAAAGAAATATTAACAAGCCTGGTTTGCTTCAGGCTGCAATGCAAATGTCATTGTGGCTAAAGCAGACTGAGGCCAGAGAGAAAAATCGAAAGTGTCAAAACTGAAGCTCACAATATAAGATGAGGTCATGTTACTGAGGAATACACAACTCAACTTCTAGAGCTTGGATTTTGGGGTCAAACTACCAGAGTTTGAATATTAATTTCATAACGTACTAAGTGACCACAAATGAATTGCTTAATTTCAGCTTTCCTCATGTAAGAATGAGTATAAAACCATAGATATTGTTGTAGAAATTAAATGAGATTTTATATGTGAGAGTGTGTATGTATTTTCATGCATAAGAATGAGTATAAAACTATACCATAGATACTGTTGTGGAAATTAAATGAGATTTCATATGTGTGTGCACACGCACACACATCTGAGCGCACACATACATGCACTTAGAATAGAACTGATCTCTGAGAGGGAAAATACTAACAAATTGTTAGCAATGGTGGACTTTTTCTTACAGTTGATAAGTAATTTCTGAAATTAATAAAAACAGAGATATGTTTTTAGAAAATAAATAGCTCTGACAAAGTATCAGAAGACACTTTTAGAAGAAAGATTTTAAGCTGGAGCAATAGCACAGCGGGTAGGGCGTCTGCCTTGCACGCAGCCAACATGGCCGACCCGAGTTCGATTCCTCCGCCCCTCTTGGAGAGCCCGGCAAGCTACCGAGAGTATTCGATATGCCAGATACAGTAACAAGCTGCAGAGATACATTTACAAATAAGTGAGACTGAACCTGGGACTTCAGGCAGAGGAAGTGAAGAGTGAGGATGAAAGGGGGCTTGCTGGAGGACAGCCTGAGCAGCAGGATTAGGAAAGACAGGACAGCAATTAGTACAGGCTTCTAGAAGACTGAAAACTCCATCTGTGCATGGAGGGTTACAGTCCCATTAGAAATTTTCTGATCAAGACAGAAGAAAAAGCTCCAAGAGATAAGAAAATGACATTCCAAAAGTGCTACAAACCATGTTATGCAAACCCTTCTAAAAGCTAATATGTGTGGTGACTTCATTCATTCAAACACCACATGCTCAAGATTACTTGTCAAGTTCTATTCCCAAAAGCAGTGTTCTTATTCACTTTATTAGTTATACCTTCTTCAACCCCCCAAATAAGCATTATAATGGAAATCTCCATACTAGATGATATAATAATTTGAATATAGATTCAACTCCTTCTCAGAAAAATTTGAAGTAAGCACTCAGATGTAACAAGCTACTTCTAAAAAAAAGTAAAAATCTTTTTTTTTTTTTTGCTTTTTGGGTCACACCTGGCAATGCACAAGGGTTACTCCTGGCACTGCACTCAGGAATTACACCTGGCAGTGCTCAAGGGGACCATATGAGATGCTGGGAATTCAACCCGGGTCAGCTGCATGCAAGGCAAATGCCCTACCCACTGTGCTATCTCTCCAGCCCCCTAAAAATCTAAATCACTATATATATATATATATATATATATATATATATATCACTGTATCACTGTCCTCCCGGTGTTCATCAATTTGCTCGAGCGGGCCCAGTAACGTCTCCATTGGAGACTTTTGTTGTTACTGTGTTTGGCATATCTAATACATCACGGGTAGCTTGCCAGGCTCTGCCATGTGGGCGAGATACTCTCGGTAGCTTGCCGGGCTCTCCGAGAGGGGCAGAGGAATCGAACTTGGGTCGGCCATGTTGGCTGCGTGCAAGGCAAACGCCCTACTGCTGTGCTATCGCTCCAGCCTATATAGTGACTGTCACTGTCACTATATATATATGTATATATATATATATATAGTCGCTGTCACTGTCCTCATTGTTTATCGATTTGCTCAAGTGGGCCCAATAACATTGTGAGACTTGTTACTGTGTTTAGCATATCCAATATGTCACGAGTAGCTTGCTGGGCTTTGCCATGTGGGCAAGATACTCTCTGTAACTTGCCAGGCTCTCTAAGAGGGAAAAGAACTCGGGTTGGCCATGTTGGTCATGTGCAAGGCAAATGTCCTACCTGCTGTGCTATCACTCCAGCCAATATATATATATATATATATATATATATATATATATATACATATATATGTATATATATAATTAAAACCATCACAAGATGGCTTATGAGACAGCCACCAGAATTATTAAAATTAAAAAGACTGCCAGGAGCTGAAACAATAGTACTGTGGTTAGCGTGTTTGTCCTGCACACAAGTTTTGACCCCCAGCACTACATATGTTTCACAGAGCCCACCAGAAGTGATCCCTGAGCACAACGTCAGGAGTAAGCCTGGAGCACTACCAGGTTTGACCCAAAAGCCAAAAGAAAAAGGAAAAAGACTGCAACATCAAGTGTCAGCAAGGATGTGATACATCAAAATCTCATATATTGTTGATGAAAAGTGAAATGCTAAAATCACTTCAGAAAAAAGCATTTGTCAGTTTATTTATAAAATCAATCCTATGCATACTCTTCAAGCTAATAATTCCAATTCCAGATATTTATGCAAGAGAAATAAAAACATGTGTCCACAACATGACTTGGCAAAGAATATTCAGAGCAACTTTTAAAAGTCTATAGCACAGCGGGTAGGGTGTTTACCTTACACGCGGCCAACATGGCCGACCCGAGTTCAATTCCTCCGCCCCTCTCGGAGAGCCCGGCAAGCTACTGAGAGTATTCGATATGCCAGACACAGTAACAACAAAGTCTCCAATGGAGACGTTACTGGGCCCGCTCGAGCAAATCGACGATCAAGGGGAGGGAAAAAAAAACTCCAAACTAAGCCCAAAACTTGTACAACAGTTGAGTACACTGTGGAACATCCATACAACAGAATCCTTTTCCACAGTAAAAAGGAACAATTGAACATGGTGGCCACCTAGTACCCGTATTGCAAACCATAACACCCAAAAGGAGAGGGGGTGGGGGGAGAGAGAGAGAGAGAGAGAGAGAGAGAGAGAGAGAGAGAGTAAAAGGGAATGTACCTGCCACGGGGGGTGGGGGGGACGTGGGTGCAGTAGGATGGGAGGGGGGTGGCAGGAGGGCAGGAGGGATACTGGGAACATTGGTGGTGGAGAATGGGCACTGGTGGAGGGATGGGTACCCGATCACTGTATGACTGAAGCGTAATCACAAAAGTTTGTAGGTCTGTAACTGTACCTCACTGTAATTTATTAAAATAATAATAATAAAATAAATGGAAAAAATAAATAAATAAAAAGGAACAATTGGTAGGTACTACAATATCAAAGCACATCAAAAACAGTATGTATGAGAAGGGACCTTGGGGCCAGAGTACCAGGTACCAGTGTATACCAGTGTACCAGAGTACCAGGTAGCACATTTGTCTTGCATGTGGCAAACCTGGGTTCAATATGGTCCCTTAAGCCCACCTGGAGTGATTCCCTGAGCTCAGAGTCAGGAGTAAACCCTGAGTACGCCCAGGTATAGGTCCAAACCAAAACAAAACCAAACAAAAGTGAAAGAGACCTTATACAAAGTGCACGTGACTGTAATTATATGATACTGAAGCAGCTGAACCTGGTCTATCGTGGGTAATAGAGGGTGGGTGGGTGGAAGGGGTGGGTGGGACCACTTTCTTGGTGATGGCATATCTTTGATAATGACCTGGGTTATACAGATGTGTGCATGGATCAACTCAACAAAAATACACAAAATTTTGTCTTTCATTATAATATTTTGTATTTTTTAATGGCAAATATTTGACTAGTTACTGATGTGCATAGTGACATAATTAGGGGCAAGGGTATAGAATCTGCCATTTATACTGAAATGAGTCAAAAATAGGTTGAATGAATGAACAGTTATATAATAAAGCAAATCTTTTAATGTGTGAATAGTAGAAACTAGGTGTGGATATTCATGTGTTCACTGCAAATATATACATATATGTCATTAAATATAGGTGGGACATATGCTTGAATTTTAAAAGAGATTAATTCAAGTCCAAGTTTTTTAAAGTCTTGCAGCTGCTACAGCCTATTTATCAGGATGGGTCAGATGCTAATTTGAAAGTGAAGCCCCTGGGTGGCAGAACAGGATTTGGGGAAGGACAGGGTATATGGGTCTTGAGAGTGTGAATAAGTCAGTGCCAGGATTCCCTTTCTTGTTGTACAGACCAAATAACACTGAATCTCTATTCTGCATTAGACTGCTTGTTGCCCCATCTGCTTGGAAACAGACCTAGCAGACAGACTACATGTAACTCAAATAAACAGAGTCGGCAGGTCAGCGGTACCTCCTAGGGGGGCAGAGGAGGTACTCGTGGTGGTACTCACGGTGGTGAGCAGTCAGGGGTCTACATAGGCAGAGCCAAGCTGGGCCGGGGGTCTCTTCCTCCTTCCTGTGGTACAGACAGGCAATGCCACTGTGAAAATAAACAAACGGATCTGTGGGGCTGTGGGGCTGTTTGGCTAGTGCCTGTGCTAAGTCCCCTGCCCTCTGATCCCACAGTGTTTGTGGAGCCTGGGATGCTGTCTAGTAACAGGGTCTATTTTTCTAGCCTGTGGTGCAAGTGGCTGCAGCTGTCTGGACCTGATTTATAGGAGGAAGTCACCAGTTGGAGACCCAGGAGGCTCTCCCAGCTCAGCTCTTCATTTCCACTTGCCAGTTCTCCACAGCCATGGGAACTGGGGGAGGGCGCGGGCACGATTGCTCAGTAATCCTATGTGGGCTGGGATCTTTATTCTCCAGGGTCCACCCTCCACATGCCCCCAAATGCCAAGAAGCCCCAGAAGGACAGTCGAACTGGTCATTTTTTCTGCTGCTGATTGAATTTAGATGCTTGCTGTGTACATTTTCCATCCATCTCAGTTTCCTTATTTCTAGACACTTTCAGGGGAGAGGAGAAAGATGGGACTTGGCATAAAAATGGAAATGTTTTTCTTCAGTTTATTAAAAGAACACTGATGAATTTCTGTGCTTTACTGGCATTGGTTCTGGTTATATTTATTTTTTTATTTTTTTTAATTTTTATTAGTGAAACACCAAGAGGTACAGTTGTAAACTTACAAATTTTTGTGCTTGGGTTTCAGTTATACAATGATTGAGTACCCATCCCTCCACCAGTGCCCATTCTCCACCACCACTGATCCCAGTATCTCTCCCACCCCCCATCCCCCGATCCCACCCGGTCTCTGTGGCAGGGCATTTGCTTTTGTTCTCTCTCTCCTTTTGGGTGCTGTGGTTTGCAAAAGAGGCATTGAGTGGCAATCATGTTCGGGCTATAGTCTATTCTCAGCATGCATCTCCCATCCTGGGAGGATCCTCCCAACACCCTTTATTTGGTGCTCCCTTCTTTATCTGAGCTGCCTTTTCCCCTAGTGTGCGCGGCTGGCCTCCAAACCATGTAGTGAACCTCCTGGTTTTTATCTCAGCTATTTTTGGGTGTTAGTCTCCTATTTTTTTACTTTATGTTCCCCAGATGAATGCAATCTTTCTATGTCTGTCCCTCTCTTTCTGAATCATTTCACTTAGTATGATACTTTCCATGTAGTACCACTTGTATGTAAATTTCATGATTTCATAGCGCGGCGGGTAGGGCGTTCGCCTTACACGCGGCCAACATGGCCGACCCGAGTTTGATTCCTCCACCCCTCTCGAAGAGCCCGGCAAGCTACCGAGAGTATTCGATATGCCAGACACACTAACAACAAAGTCTCCAATGGAGACGTTACTGGGCCCGCTTGAGCAAATCGACGATCAACGGGAGGGCCTTTACCTTTACCTTTACCATCTTTTCTAAGAGCTACATAGTACTCCATTGTGTAGATGTACCAAAGTTTCTTTAACCAGTCATCTGTTCTTGGGCACTCAGGTTTTTTCCAGATTCTAGCTATTGTAAATAGTGCTAAAATGAACAAACACGGGCAGATGTCACTTCGACTATACTTTTTTGCCTCTCTGGGATATATTCCCAGGAGTGGCATTGCTGGGTCAAATGAATTAAAGACCTCAACATCAGACCAGAATCCATAAGGTACATTGAGGACAAAGTTGGCAAAACCCTCCATAACATTGAAGCTAATGGTAGCTTCAAAGATGTCATACCACTGGCCAAGCAAGTGAAAACAGAGATAGACAAATGGGACTATCTTAAACTAAGAAACTTTTGCACCTCAAAAGAAACAGTGACCAAAATATGAAGACAGTCTACAGAATGGGAACGGATATTTGCCCAATACACATCCGACAAGGGGTTGATATCAAGGATATACAAGTTTGAACTCCACAAGAAGAAAACATCCAAACCCATCAAAAAATGGGGTGATGAAATGAACAGAAACTTTCTCAAAAAAGAAATCCAAATGGCAAAAAGGCACATGAGAAAATGTTCTGCATCATTAATCATCATGGAGATGCATATCAAAACAACCATGAGACTGGCCCACATCCAAAAGAACAAAAGCAACCGGTATTGGCGTGGATGTGGCGAGAAAGAGACCCTCCTTCATTGCTGGTGGGAATGCCAAATGGTTCAGCCCTTTTGGAAAACAGTTTGGACATTTCTCAAAAAATAGAAATTGGTTCTGGTTTTAAATTAGCACTATTAGCACTGTCCTCCCGTTGTTCATTGATTTGCTCGAACAGACACCAGTAACGTCTCCATTGTGAGACTTTTTGTTACTGTTTTTGGCATATTGAATATGCCACAGGGCTCTCTGAGAGGGATGGAGAAATCAAACCTGGGTCAGCTGCCTGCAAGGCAAATACCCTACCTGCTGTGCTATGGCTCCAGCCGCACTAAATATCCAGAATATGCATGTCATCCCTAAAGTGGTGACTATGTAGAAAGCACTTTACAACCAACTATTCTTCTATACTATAGTCACCACAGCCAGTAGGTGACTGGTCAGTAGGTCGCTTACTGATAGGGAAACTGACCATCAGATATACTGAGTGTCAAGTGTAAGCTCACAGGAAGACACTGAGCGTTCATTCCCAGTCCAGGTCTACAATGCTAAGAGACATGATGATGCCATTTCTCTTTCTGCACTGTTTCTTTTGCATTCACACTAGTAGTCAATAGAGTAAATCCACATTATTACAAGTTCCTTGAAGACTCTCCTGGATTAAGCTTAAAGAGTCAATAAGCCTCATAAGCAATAATACTGTTTAGAGAAAAGCATGCAGACTCAAGGTTCATAGTATTCTACAGAGTGTTTCTTCAAAAGTGTTTTGGTTCGTCAGCATATTCAGAAACACAAAGGTAGAATCCAGAGCAACAGTATAGCGAGTAGAGCACTGGCTTGCACACAGCTGACTAGGTTCCATGCCCAGCATTGTATATGGTCCTCCAGCCAGCCAGGGGTGATTCCTGAATGCAGAACCAGGAGTAAGCCCTGACTATTACCAGATATGAACCCCATAATTTCTTTAAAAAGGGAAAAGAAAAAATCCACAAATGTATGTGTACATGTATAACTCCCCAACATACAAACAGATAGCTCTATTTGCAGTGAACAATTGCCCACCTGGCATGTTCTTATGTGGCTAGTTACATAACTTAAGAACAATTGGTTTGTTTGGCTTGGGTTTTTGTTTGGTTTTTGTCTGTGCTAGAACTGACTCTCAGTTTTGTGCTGGGGGTTGTCACGGCCATGATTGGGGGGATCATGCATTGCTGGGGATTGAGCCTGGGTCTCCTGCATGCAAAACCATGAGCAACAAACTGCTGAGTTCTCACTGGTTCCCACAACTTCATTTTTAACATTCTCCTCACAGACCAATGTGCCCCTAAGGAATGCACAAAAAATGATGCCAGCACACTTCACTCTCAAATGCCCATAACCTCTATCATTCTGAGTAACGTTGTAGTCTGCCCAAAACAAAGCTGGAGAGAGATACAAAGAACTTCATGTTTATCTGTTTGTTTTATCTCCATGCTTTCAATAGTGTTCTGCTCACTGATTGCAAATTACAATGCCAGAGGTTGGGATATAATAATGTAGAGCAGTTAAGGTTCAAGGTCAGCATGTACCTGAATAGGGTTCAAATACCAGAACTACATGGGGTGCCTGAGAATCACTGGGTACAGCCCTGAGGGTCCCCAAGTTCTACCAGATATAGACCAAGTGTCCTCAGATCCACAGGGCCAGGGAAGCTGTATATATTTGGGCCCTTGAGCTAAACTGCTGGTGTGGTTGACAGAGAATCACTGGTTGGGCTCCTCTGACCTCTGAATACTACTGGGGAGAACCCCCCGAGAGACAAAATACAACAGAAATTGATTGAATTAATTACAATGTCAGGTCCTCTCAAGATCATCTCTAGATATGAAGTCTGCTTAAACTGTGACATACAGTATAAACCCCTCAATGTATCCTGAATCACTAATACTCCAGTGCTATCACCCCACCCCAAGAAAAAGCCAAGGCAGTTCTGTTGAGGTCATGATCTTCTTGGAACTCCGTAGTGCTCCAGGCCTTCCTTGAATACCAAATGAGGAAATTATATATGCTCTTATCTCTAATATTTGTATATGTAATTTATAACCTCAATATATAATTTAATTCTTATCTCTACCCTACAGGGCAGAGGATCATTTTGCAGGGAAAGACATGGAGGCCCCAAGAAGAAAAGTAGTGGATGCAGTAGTTGCTGGTGCCCAAAAACACATGCCAGTTGCTCACTCCTGTGGGAAGGCAGTCACACAGCACAGCACTGCCTCACCCAGGCTCATGATCACTGTGCTTCATTCTTCCCAGAGATTTCCATTCCCCCCTCTCCTCCAGAGTGTTTGCGGAGAATGTGGGAGGAGTTGAAAGTACAGACAGGTGATAAGCATGTCTGCCACAGACAGGGGTCAGGGGTGACTATTTGGCTGGAAGGGATGGTGAGAAGGAGGATTCTGTGAGTTAGCACAGATTCCCAGTGTGAAGGCCTGGGAATGCTATCTCCTCTCTTCACAAACACCCCAGAGCAGTAAATCCTACCAAAGAGAATACTCTAACTGGCAGGCCGAGCTCTTCATCTGGCTCACAGATGTATTTTCTTGAATCTCTTCATTGAATAAGATTTTCACATTTAAACATAAAATTTCACATTAAAATTCTCCATCTCCAGAAGGCTGAAGATTTAGCAAGACAGAGCTCATATTCCCTGGGGGCCACCTCCCACTAAAGGACAACAATTACCATCATCCAGTGTCTACATTCTTCAGTTTACCCAAGTCACCACCACTTCCTTGTGTCTCCCAGATATGTGGCCCACTTTAGTCATCTACAACTCTCAGGAGTTCTGATTTAGAAATCTATCTATATGTACCAAGATCCATATATTCATTCGAGAAGAATTTTTAACCCCTTTGCTGACAAGGCCCCAAGGCTACAAAGGATATATGTGATGCAAGACATATTACATGGTTCCAGCTTCCCAAAAGGTAAGATCCAGTTGGAAAGGTGAGTGAGTGTACCTCCCATGAGAACTTGGGCAGCACAGGGTAAGGATGATGCCTGCTTGGTTCCCAGTGCTCCCAATACCTATAAGTATGGACACACAGGTGTGCAATATAGGTTATGGAGTGGAAGGAAGTATAGGAAAACAAGGCAAAAAAAAAAAGGAGGAGCAGGAGAGGGGACCTTCTAGGACATGAAGTAGATGATGAAAAAGGATTGGAATGCAGGAGTTTAATTCTCCTGTGAGCATTATTAAGGCCACACAGAGAAAATAACCCAACGGCTCTATAAATTAAAAAAAAAAAAACTAACAAACAAAGAAAAACCCACATTATTTCCAAGGGTTGGAGGATAGGAGCATTTTTCAGGAGAAAAGAAATTTTGGGGGTGTTTAGGAACATTCTAGACACACGAAATTTTCTTCCTCTTTGGTTGACTTATTGAGAGAGCTGGATATCAGACGAGCAGGACCAGGTCTGCTACCCATGCACTTTGCTGACAGGATGTGCTCCTCTTCATACTCTCTGGGAAGAGGGCACATTGAATCAAACTCAGGCTGCTCTTCCCATGGATCATGGGAGCAAACATAGCACCAACTACCAGGGGGACTGTCTGCACAGACTAGTCTGCTATGAACTCCTGGCACTGGGTAGGCAGAAACTCTCAGTTTAAGTCAGTGGAGTCACCGGTCCCAGACTTCTGCTCCTTCGGTGGGCCATTGTCCTGCATTTGCCGGAGCCACTCAGTGTCCAACGCAGCCTGCACTCAGCCCTGCCTGTGGCCAGGCCCACTGCGGCTCTCCCCCAACGGGCCTCACACTCTCTCCTGGGTAGGAACCTATCGGTCTGTTCAATCTCTGAGTTCCTGACTCAAGGACAACACACAGGGCTTTCCCGAGGCCTCCTGGTAAGACGACACTACTTATCTCCATTAACCTCTGACCCAGCTAAGATGAAACAGCTCCCATCTGTGGGCTGAGTGCCCTCGTCCCTGAACTGAGGTGAAATAAAGTGTGGGGGTGGGGGTGGGGACTGGAGGGGCCCCAGTTGAGCTGCCCCTGGCCCACGGGAATGCGGCCTCCTCCAGCCACTTCATTGTGCACAGCCTGGCCTGTTCCAATAGCTGGTGCCCAGGGAGCCCGTCCAGGTGGCCTGTGAGTTAAGCCCAGCATCTGGAAGAAACTGTGCCTTCGGAGAACCGGAAGGGCCGTAAACCCTCAAAGCCTGGCCGTGTGATTTATGTGATAAGAACGGGAATGTTAATCCCCAAAGGCGTGGCCACTCACCCCAAATTCCACTCTGCTAGGACCCACACCTGACTTAATGAGAACTGCCAACCTTCCTGTGGGCCACTCACTTTCCAGGGTCTCACTTAATCCTCTAGAGTGTGGCCCCAAATGACAGCTAATAGGTGAGAAGCTGCTGCTCTCCAGAGCAAGAGTCCCTGCTAAGAGCTGTTGTCAGATCCCCCCAGATCCTTCTATCCTGTTCCATTCCGCCCCCAACAATCCTACTGTGCAGTGCCTATTTGGAAGAAAAGTCCCATTCACCCACAGACTACAAATGATGGTGCTCTACGGTGCTTTTTCCAAAGGGCCATCAAATAGTAAATGTTTATTATCTGCTTTCTGACAACTCTGCTGACTCATATTCACATCAAGTGCCTGATGTTTATGAGGCCTCGCTTACCTTGGTAGACAGCAAACAGTAAGTACTACAGACAATACCATCACTAAGTTTCTGTGTTTTCCTGCTGCGTGGTATGGCTTTCATTCTCCACAAGCAATCATTCTCTTGAAGGTGATAATCAGTAGTGTGAATTGGAATTAATTTAAATAAAGAGAAGCTGAGAGTTGTTTATTGTTTGTTTGTTAATGATCGATCAGTCAGTGCTGTTGTCTCTGTCACAGACTCAAAACTGAAGTAAGCATCTACTCAGGAGGCAGACCAGAAACGGAGAGCACAAAAGAAATCTTTATAAAAGAGGGTTATTCAGACAAACACTGTAAGTGGTCCAGGAAAATTTTCACAGACATAGAATATATTTTATTTTTATATTCCTAATTCTTGCCATATAATAGGTGCTAAATGAATGAACTAATAAATTAATGACTGGCAGCGTGATCATGCCAAACATCCCCTGGGATGGACCCCACACAAGGGCAGAGGGCAGGGGGTGTTGTGCCAACTGTGCAGCACACAGAAATCTTATCTGTAGTTATCAGTGGGAAAAATAACCTCAGGGGACTTTCTGTGCAGCTGCCTCAATACCTTTGTTCACAATCTCTCCTTTAATATCATCTGCCTGTGACATCAGTATTACTGTGCCCATTTTTACAGTGAGGAAAGTAGGGTTCCTGGAGCATAAGTGACTCACTGAGAATCACAGGGAAGAGAGAAGTGAAGGCCTAACCCAAACCCAGATGTCTGAACCCTTCCTTCTACCACACTCAGAAAGAGTCCCTGTATCCTTTGTACACAGCTCCAATGCCACTCCATTCTCTAGGAAGAGTGATAAATGCAAATAACTGGGCATGGGTGGAGGAAAAAGATTTTAACCACTTAAAATAAAAGTGAGGATATCTTGTTCCCAAAGTGGATGTTTCTAAACTTTGGCTTTGAGCATTTCAAGCCAGCAAAACAAGGGATGGGCACTCTATGGTCAAAGTATGTGGAAAAACAGAGATTAAGGATCTAGCTAGCCTCACTCTCAGATTCTTGCCTCTAAAGTCAGCTAAGAAATCCCCTCCTGGCTTTGCACACTACCATATTGCCCAAGGACTACAGAGACATATGTCATGATCTTTTATAAATGCAAAAATAATTTAAAAAATGAATTTATAAATGCAAAAATAAATTCAAATAAAAATTAATGTTTATCTATCACTATTGGTTTGCTTAAATTTTATAAAGAGGTGAATAAACTTAAGAAGTCACTGCTATGAAAGACATTGTTTATAAAGGTGCTTGCTGTTTCCTTGAACCTGAAAATGAAAGAATGATATTTAAGTGCCATGTTTTTGTTCATCTAAACTAGTTATAAAATCAGGCAAAGCTTGAAATATTAGTCTAATACATGAATTAATGAAAATATTTTATCACGGGTGTTTTGTTGTCAGATGCCCTGTTTGCTGTTGCAACACTTGGAAAAATCCCCGAGATGCCCAGCAAGTGGAAGTTTAATTTGATAGCCTATGATGAACTTTGGAGAGAAAAGAAAAAGAGTGCTGGGGTAGGGGGAGAGTTTCCTAAACACCTTTCCCTGTGCATAAGCTTCCCAGCTTGCTGTACTGGCTTTCTGAGCCATTCCATGCACCCTACCAGGTGGAACAAGCTCACGTGAGGAAGAAAACCCCAGGGTCCTGATTCCTGCGTGGGACTCAGCTCTTTCACCTTCTGCTCTCTGCTGTCCCTGTTGTGAACATATTTACTGAACCAAAAACTGAGACATATGGTCCAGCCATAAAGAAAATGAAACCAAAACTGTTCCAAAAATCTAGCACATATGTTCTCTAGAGCTACAGCAACCTGGGAAACATACACAGTAGGAGCCCAATAAATGCCTGGTTGACAATACCAGTAGCCTTCCAAAGGATTTTTTTGAATTTCCTTCAAAAACCTCTAGAGCTAAGGTTTTTTTTTCCCTCTAAGCCATAAATTCTTCCAGGTCCCAGGACTATATCAATTTGCGATGCATATTTACCCGGTCCATTTATCCTAAGTACCACAATTTTCTTCTTAAGATTAAAAGTATATTTAAAACCAAAATCTGAGGGTTCTCACTTAAATCCTGGGAACTTCAAAATATGGTTAAAGATGCAATATAGTCTTTTCCGCTGGAAAAATAAATAAGTAGTTTGATAAGTAAAGTGCTACTCCAAACATATCACAACAGTAGAAAGCTCCCAATGAAGTATTAGCCGTTGGTTTGTTTAGATAAGAAATACATGTAGTCAAAAATCAAGCTGCAATTACAGGACTTCAAAGCAAAATAATTTGGCTCAGAGAGGTTGGTTCTAATCTCACATCAAAAGCAGCTGTATCGGAGTTGGCTTATGAAAAGAAAACAATTCTTTTTAACCAATATGAAGCTTGGGAAAACAAGGCTAATATTTCTTGAAAACTTCAGAGAAATAAATAGTGTCACGCTGTGAGATACTCATAGATTTTCAGATTTTTTTTCTTGAAAGTAAGCTGCCTAGAGACATTACACTTCATGAAACAGGAGCAGGTGCAAAATTCAAAGGGGAACACCATTTTTGTTTGAAAAACTTGTAGAAGAGCACATTAGTGAGAGGAATTACTAAGATCTGCTCAGACACGTGGGGGTGGAGACTGGAGAGAAACACCCAACATATCCCATTCTCTGAAGTGCAAAGGAAAATAACACTTTTTTCCACTTTGATTGGGTAACCCATGCAGTGCAAATTCTCGAGCAAGGCCTGGGAGTTTGCATTTCTAACAGTTTTCCAGACCACAGTGATGTCACTAGTTCCTGGGCCACACTTGGAGCTACCAAGCATAGAACTTTTGACCTCTGAATTCCAGACATCCATCACTTCTTGCTAAAAGTCAGCAACCTAACTAGATAAAAATGTGGCAGGGTCTGCAGACCTGAAGAGAGTAAGGGGTATTTTCATATGTTAAAGGACCTCCCTTAGAGCCAACACAACAATCTAAAGCAAAACAAAGCCTGAATTTCAATGGTAAAGATCAGCTCATTAGGAGCATATCATTAGAGGGATTTAGATAAAAGACTTTGTGAAGAGTGTGCTGGAGCTTTTACTTGAAGCTTTTGAGTTCCCTGGAAAGTTTGGTGAAGAGTCACAGAGGGAGGGCAGTGGAACCAGTTGGTGGCCTAAGTCGTTATCAGCACTGACTTTGAAAGATTGAAAAATCAATGTGAGTTTGCACAACAAACAACTGACTTTGAGATGGATTCAACATATTTAAGGAGACTAGGGGACAAAGAGGAATTACAGAGTTATTATAGAATAATTAGTGGGGTTTCAACATCCTAGTTCCTTGCCTTCTAGGATATCCTCCTTCTCTGTGTATTGGAGAAAAAATAATAACACACCTTTGCCAGAATGACCAAGAGTATTAAAAATCAGTTTTGGGTTTTTTGTTTTGTTTTGTTCGGATGGTGTGTGTGTGTGTGTGTGTGTGTGTGTGTGTGTGTATTTTGAAATTGAACTAGGCCCTCCTCCCATATGCAAGGCAAGTATTCCACTGTTGAACTACATCCCAACCCTAAATTGAGTTTTTTAAAGTAATTGAAATAGTTCCTAAACTATAGAAGGCAATATATAAGTTTGGCATTATTTTACTAGGCGATAGCACAGCGGGTAGGGCATTTGCCTTGCAAGTGGCCAACCCGGTTGGCCCAAGTTCGATTCCTCGGTGAACCTAGCAAGCTATCGAGAGTATCTCGCCCACACAGCAAAGCGTGGCAAGCTACCGGAACTTATTCAATATGCCAAACACAGTGATATGCCAAACACAGTAACAAGTCTCACAATGGAGACATTACTGGGCCCGCTTGAGCAAATCGATGAACAATGGGAGGACAATGCTACAGTGCTATTTTATTATTATTATTATTATTATTATTATACTTACTTTACACTGATTTGGGATATTCTGGTATCTAGTTTCAACTCAATGTATGTGGCCTCAATATAGGAGCCATTCATCTTAAAAATGGCTGCTATTTTAATCTAGTGACATTCCTTTAGCAAGTCAGTTATACTTTCCTGGGGATATACATTTATGAGGGAAAAAAGAGAAAAAGTTATTAGAAACTAATATCTCACTTAACTCAGAAATAAGAAAATCTTTAAAAATCACCTGAAGTTAAAATTATTAAATTATTTTAAAGAATAATTTATTAGAAATTTAGAGAAATTTTTTTAAAGAAAAATACATGATATTTGAAATCCCAGTGGAGACTGATGCTATAACTCAAAGAACAATAAACAAAAACAGCCGTGAAAAAAATCAGTATTTTGTTACTAATTCAATTGAAAACAATAATAAACCACTTATTTCTCCAGCCATACCCAGCTAAAACCCACACTACCAATAATAGCAGTCAAAAAGAGGGTAACTTTTCCAGGAGGTGGTAATATGCAATTTTTCAAGAGAGCAATTGAATGTTAACCAAGCATAATGTTTACCTCATTTTGCTACAGACTGTTCTCAAAGCACATCTTGGTTTTTGTAATTCTGAGCTCCAGATTTCAGGGAATTACAGACCAAATTTGTGGGTTTGTGTCTCCAGAGAGATCTCATTTTCAAGGAACAATACCTGGCCAGTGAGTCTACCATCTAAGAGCACAGCGAGGACTGGGAGCCTTTGGAGATCTGCTGGAATGTATCCTGATGAGGGCAGGAGATGAGGCACTCGCCCTGGGTGTCATAGCCATTTCCTTTTTACTAAGAAAGTGAGTGAATGAGTAAGCTAGATGTGTGAATCTGACCACTGGACCACTCTAATCTCTTTGGTCAAATCAGGAGCTAGACCTCAACATTTCCTCCTCCATTAAGCTGCATTAACACTTTTCCACCCATTAACATTCCAGGATTCCATGACCACTGTTCTATAGAACTGTCAGTGGATATATCTTCACAAAGAATAAATGTCAGTTTATTCTAGAGATAGGTATCCTTTATATGATACAGACAAGATAAAAGTTGTTAACCCTTTTTATGATCATTCTCCAACTGTCCAAGAGATATTTAGGTCTCAGATCTGCTGACTTGTTCCCACAATTCAAAATCGCTGCCATGCCCCTGGCCAGACT
Organism: Sorex fumeus; assembly: GCF_029834395.1. Classification (NCBI taxonomy): domain Eukaryota; kingdom Metazoa; phylum Chordata; class Mammalia; order Eulipotyphla; family Soricidae; genus Sorex; species Sorex fumeus. The sequence continues at coordinate 36,951,710 of NW_026606155.1, forward strand.
CCACCATCTTGGGACGGACCTTAGTGAGATATTAATCTGCTGAAAATCCAGGTATGTGGGTTTTGTGGCTGAAATCTCCAAACTTTCTCGGGGTGAGGATAAGCTACTTCCCTACCCCTCCCTGTACTTCTGGAAGCCCCAGCAGTCATATCCATACCTCAAAGCCACCACCCAGTTTAAAAAATAAAAGCTACTCCAGCTGTGCCTTCCTGATAAAAATATCGAATGCCCTGAACAAACACCATGACTTCTTAGTACCTATATTATAAACCATAATGCACAAAGGGAGAGAGAGAGAAAGAAGAAAGGTGTCTGCCATAGAGGCAGACTGGGACAGGGGGTTATAGGGGCATGATGGGAGGGAAATTGGGGACATTGGTGGTGGGAAATCTATACTGGGGGAGAGATGGGTATTGGGACAGTGTATGACTGAAACCCAATCATGAATAGTTCTATAATCATCTATCTCATGGTCATTCAATAAAATTTTAAAAATTAAAATTAAGAGAGAGAGAGAGACAGAGACAGAGATACAGAGAGACAGAGATTTGTGTTCATTTGGTTAGGCCAAACAAATGAAAGCCTCCTGCTAGGCTAAGATTAACTGTATGGAAGACTTGGTTGATTCTCCAGAGAAGCTGGACTTCCAAAAACTGAGTACATGTTTTTCTCTAGGTTAGACTGATCCCAAGTAAAAGTCCTAGCCCAGTGCATTTCTTAAAGACTCCCCCTACCTCTTGGACTTATCAAAACCAGTATCATAAATACATACTCTATAGCTTTCTCCTGTTTATTTCCCATACCAGTTTGGTGACTTTGAAGAAAATACTAAATCTCTCTAAGCCTCAGCTTTCTCATTTGTAAACTAAGATCTATTCATAGGGTTGTTGGAAAAACAAAATGAAAAAACATATACTATAGAATATATGGAGAGTGTTTAGAAGTGTTAACCCTTCTTAAATATCACTCATTGTGTGTTGTAAAAGGTGATGACAATCATACGGATGCAAGGAAACACCCAAAATAATGTTTCTCAAATGTTTTTAGTCAGCTGATTTGACTACAGCCCTGGCACATCACAGTTGCATCTTGTTGCTTTGATTTTGGTAACCCTGCAGTTGAAAAAGCATTCTGAATGCAATATCATTAACAAATCATCAGCTTATACTGAAAGAAATAAATTGTAAGAGGAGGTACAAGTCCTCAGTCAGGACCACCTGAGTACCCCCATGCTTAAGTCCCACAGTAGAACACAGAGGTGATATGATTGAGAGATCAGAGGGTCACTTACTGTACATTTACCTGAACTCTCTCAGGAGGTTGGGGTGAGGGACCCACAGATACTGCCCTCCTGATAACACGCCTTCCAGCAATCACTTGCCTTACTTTCTGGAACAATGTGATCACTCAAGCCAGATGCAGCCTCCAGTGACTAGAACACGAGGGAGCATGAAAGTGGCAAGATTAGTCAACTCCAAAAGGTCAGGAGGACTTGATAAGCCAAGGGCAAGAGAGGGAATATTTATTTAAAAGCTTACAGAGCTTGAAATACAGTATTTGATGCCCCTGGTTCCCCCACCTTCCTCTTTGACCTTTCTGCAACCCCTCTCAGCTTCTTGCTTTGAATCAGTTGCATTCTCTATTCTCTACCATAATACCATCTTCTTCTTCTCCTTTTTTTTTTTTTGCCTAGTAAAGGTTCCAGAAACACATCCTGCTCCTTGGGGTCTCTTGAGGGTTTAAAAAAAGGAGTTCAACATTTACATTGGTAAAATACACTCAGCTGTAGGGAAGGTTTAATCTTTTTTACAACCATCCCCTGCAGCTGTGCTGTCTGCTTTACCCCCCACTGGCCTGCTGCCTTCTGAATTAGCTCTCCCCAAAGAGGACCAGGACACCCGATCCCACCTCACTAAATATAGTGAAACTGCAATCACAATCTTGCCATAACCAGATGGGTGACTTCAGCGGGATTCATGGATCCAAAACAAGAGAGGAGGAAAATATAGAAGGGAAATGGTAGAGATAAATACTCAACGTGCTTCTCTACTCAAAGGGAGGCTATGCAGTGAGACCACCAGGGTTAGGGAAAAATAAAAAAGTTCTTTGGTGAGGCCATTGGGAGAAGAAAATGCTCTTTGCTTATCATTCTTTCCTGAAACAACCAAACAATCCTCCTTGCTCCTCCACTTTTTTATTGATTATTTTTTCAAGAATATGTGGTATATATATTTTTTTAAATGCATCAACCCAAAATTTCTGGGCAACAATTCAGATCCAATTGAGCCTTCTTCACAAGTGGAAAGAAGCTAACAAGAACAAAGAAGAGAGTGCATTAAAAAATTATATAAAAAATTAAAAAGCTCTTAAAATACAACTTTAAAGTCATTGAAGTCTTTTGAATATGATTTGTAAGAAAAGAGAAAAATCCTAGTAATACAAAACACATTTTTTTCCACAGGGTTCAGAGATGGCCCTTCCATCATCCAGCATACTCTTTCAAAACTTCATGCTCAACTTTAAGTTCTCTGCCAGCACCTGCATTTCTGTTAGCATAGCATGTGACACTTTAGAAGGCACAAAATTAAATATTGATTTAGAAAAGATTAAAATGCGGGATGAGGGATGAAGAGATAGTACAGGGTGTTAAGTGTACCCAAACAATCCCAGTTCAGTCTCCAACACCACATACTTCCCTGACCATTGCTTGTTGCAGCCTCGTCCCCTCCCTACAACACTGCTGGGTGTGTCCAGGAGACCTCCAAACACCACCAGAATGACATTGCTAATCCACAGCCCTACAGGGCCTGAGCAGAATGCTTCCTTAGACTCTAACACCAATTCACCTGCCTGGTTTGCAGAAAACACCCTGGAATGGTCCCTGGGCCCTCAGAGTACCGCCTCCCAAAAAGTAACAAAAATAGAGAATTAAGTAGTGAAAAAAGTTAACACGATGAAGATGAATAAATACATAGACATAAACACTTAAATACTATGAACTAAGAATTCAACATGCATAAAACTCCAAAACATAATGTTGAACAAAATAATTAAAGCATGGGAATCAGAAAGCCTAATTCTATTTACACAGAATTCAAAAAATGCAAAACTTAATCATATACTGTTTCTGGATAAGTACATATGTTTATCGATACATATGTAAAGTATAAAATATGCAAAACAACATGAATGCCAAATTCAGAGTAGTTTCCTCAGGGAAAGAAATACTCAGAGCTTCCACTGTACCTGTCTTGTTCTATTTCTTTTAGAGTGATGTGAAACAGATATGGCAAAATAAAAATAAAAACTTCTTGAGAAGTTGCAATGATCAAGGGTGATTGTTAGTTTTTTTAATGCTTTATTGTATGTTTGATATGTTCATCATAAAAAAAAGTTAGACAAGCATCTTCATATTAAAGGCAAGCACACAACTTCAGATACATTCTGAATTTAATTATGGCCTCTCCATACTTTCTTGAACATCTGAAAAGGCCTCAGATAAAGCATTTAGTTTCCAAGTGATACTTCCTGCACCTAGCGCCATCCAAATTAGTCTTTGATGAAGATATTCCATTGTGAAATCATTCACAAAAAGCAAGCTTTCAGTGTCGGAAAACTTCCATTAGAAACTCCCAAAGGGAATAAAGTTTAACAAACTCCTTTTCTATTAAGCATGAATTATTGCATGTTGAAAACATAGACACAGGTCTTTGATTTTTCAGGTCCACGACTGGGAGGGATGACATCAGGCTCTTTTCCCAGGTCTGGTGCTAGTGAGCTATGTCATATTGGACAAGACCTTTCACCTTTCCGGGTCTCATTTACCTCATCTTCACAGAAAAAACCTCTGAAGTCTGAGCTTTAAGAGTCTCTTAAAATCTATGACCTAAGAGTCTCTTAGAATCCAAGAATTAATCAGACAAAGCAGCTGTGACTAGGCAGGCAACACTACCTCACAATCATAACTTATTCTAGAAGTACAAGTAGGCTTGTGCCAAGCTCTGTCCCTCAAATAGACAACTTGCCTCCTTCATGAAGTTTCATAAACAGAAACAAAATAAAACACTTTTAAGTATAACTGGTTTACAAAACTCTAGAGTATCAGGGGTGTAGCTTTCCACCTCTATGTGTGTTTTGGACACACTGCACTCACCACCGAAGTTCCAGGACCATCTTACCACCAAAATAATGTTCTACTCATTTCTCCCACACACACACACCTTTCTCTTACCTCCAGTAACTACTATAGTTTTCACCAAGTATAACTTGTCTGGATTTTTTATAATAAAGTACAATTTATTTGCTTTAGTTATTATATTCCACCTATTGAATAAAACCACCCAGCAATTATCTTTTGTTTCCTGGCTTATTTCACTTAACAAAAATCACAATTTAGAAGTTTCATTCATTTTGCTCCCCCCACTCAAATAACAATTCCATCATAGTTTATGGCAAAGTAGTATTCCATTGAGTACCAAGAGTTCACTATCCAGAAAACTCTCAATGAGCATTTATTTTTATTCTATATTTTATCTATTGTGAACAAAGGAATAACAAAAAAGTCAAAAGCATACAACGAAGAAAGGAAAATATTTTCAACAAATGGTAGTGATAAAACTATACAGTCAAGTGTAAAAGAATGAAATTAAACCACTAAGGCTATAGATAAATATTCAAAATAAAGACTTGGATGTAAGAAATGAAAATATAAAATACGTGCAGCTGGAGATTTCTTATGATGTGTGTTTTTATTCCTTTTAAAACTCCATGATAGAAATCATACAACTCAAACTTTAATAACCAAACATAAAGAGGCCTGTCAAGATGGCAGCCTGGGATTCAGGCGAAGATGGGTAGGAGAAGGAACCTGGGAATATTGGTGGAGGGAAGTTGACACTGGAAGCAGGATCAGTGATGTAACATTGTATGTCAAAAGTCCAACTATGAATAACTTTGTAACCCATTGTGCTTTAATAAAATAAAATTTGAGAGAAAAAAAAACATCTCTATGAATGGGGCCAAGTAGGGAGTTTGCCTTTCACACAGTTGACTTAGGTTCAATCCCCAGAACTTTATATGGTCTGCTAAACCCCACCAGGAATGATCCCTGAGCATAAAGTTGAGAGACAGCCCTGAGCACTTCAATGTGTACCCAAAAATAAAACAAAACAAAACTTCATGACTTTGGCCTCAAGGGTATCTTTGGGTATTCAACTTCAATGGCAAGGGATACAAAACCAAAAATTAACAAAGGGTACTACCTTCAGCTCAATGCATCTGTACAACAAAAGAAATTCACTAAAATGTAAAGAATCAGAGTAAACATACATCTTAAAAAGAAAGTTCCAGTTAGATAGACAGTGGATAAGGCACTTGCCTTGCATGCAACTGACATGGGTTTCATCTCTGGCACTATATATTGTCCTATGAGTCCTGCCAAGAGTGATCCTTGAACACAGAGCCAAGAGTAAACCCTGAGCACTGCTGGGTATAGCTCAAAAGCAACAACAATAAAGAGGAAGTGTTAATATCGAAAATAAGTAAAGAATTTATACAACTCAATAATGACAAAATGCCTTTGTCTTATTAGTCACTTTTCACGAGGCCACTTCCCTTCATAACTCTATGGGTCTTAATATTACAAAGATTGACATAGTACTGTAGCACCGTTGTCCTGTTGTTCATCGACTTGTTCGAGCAGGTGCCAGTAACGTCTCCATTCGTCCCAGCCCTGAGATTTTAGCAGCCTCTCCTTTCTTGTTCTTCCCAACTCTGCCATATTGGAGGCTCTTTCAGGGTCAGGGGAATGAGTATCAGAGGCCTATTATTGTTACTGTTTGGGCATATAAAATATGCCATGGGGAGCTTGTCAGGCTCTGCTGTGCGGGCGAGTGGGTGAGAGCTTTGTGTTATAGTCTCTGTATCTTGCCGTTGATGAGATTATATGGCACTGGAGGGCAGTTTGTGGGTGTGACTGCCAACCTACTGGAAAACTGGGGATTTGGGTGGAGAAAGCCCAGTCCAGATCCAAGCAGGCTTGGAGGTCTCAGTCACAGGTCCCATATACCTGGGTTCCTCTGTCGGATTGACATGAGGCTGAAAATAAGTTACTGAAGTATTAAACACTGTTATTAAATATAAACTGTTTTCCTCTTCAAAACCTTCTTACCCTAGGTGAAATAGTGAAATATACACTGGCAAACAAAGTTCCCTGCTAAAGTAAAGCTAGAAATCAACTATTATAGAAAGAGGCCTATCCACTCATAGCCATAAGATACATGTATGTATCCATATCTGAAGGAACATAAAGAAAATTTTAGAAAACTAAAATAAAGCATTTTTACTCTAAATAAAGCATTTTTACTCTAAACAAGCTAGAATATATTGCATAAACCAGAAACAATGATTTGTGTCAATCAACATAAGTAACTCTTGGTATCATAAATGATAGCTATGATAGCAAGATGAGGACTTAGTTACTAATTCAAACTCACTCTATGACAGTGTATAGAAAATGGTATCAGGACATCTAATAGAAGCAACATTGAACCTTGTTAGCTGTTTTAACATGATCCATTTTCTTTCTCTGTCCAAAGTACTATGTTAAAAGAGGTTACTCAGCAACCATAATCCTCCCTGTCTTTTTCCAAATCCATGAAGAGATACAATTGCAAGTAAGCCAAGAGATCTTCTTTAAATTTCATCCTATTGAATTACCAACCTCACCTGTGTGCAGAGAGTAAGAGAAAGAAACAAAGTAGCAGGTTCTTCTACCTAGTAGGCAAATTAACAGAAAATTTTGGTAGGAAAATAGAATTATTTTAGTCTCTTAAATTAGGGAACTCACTTTGTGTTCTTGTGAATTTCCTAGTATGAAGAAAACACATTTTTTAGTCTCTTTGGGATTTTCCTTTATGTATGGAATTGTTTCCTATTTGATTCCTATTTGATGCCATTGGGCTACACTAGCACGTGACAGGGACAAATGGAGACGTTACTGGCGCCCGCTCGAGCAAATCGACGACTAACGGGAAGTTAAGTGATTAAGTGATTGATTCCTTTCAAAATCTAAAAAATAAGGTTTTTGTTTAATTAATTTAAGGAATGTGTTGGATTTTGGGGTTTGGCACCATATCCTGGAGTTCTCAGTGCATACTCCCACCTCAGGGCTGAGGAGCAATTCTTAGATGTGCTCTGGGGACCATTTGTGGTGCCAGTGGCAAACTGGGCTTGGCTGCATGCAAGTAAGCACCTTACCCCATGTACTATCTTTCCAAGCCCTTAATTATTTTGTTTTGAACTATGAAGTATTTGAGAAAGAACAAAACTTCTAAAACAAAGTTTTTGTACTTGATTGGAGTACTTGATTGGAGTTATCAATTTATTGGAGTACTTGATTGTAGTACTTGATTGGAGTTATCAATGCTAACATGAAATCTGCCAAAAAGAAAAAAAAGACAAAAGAAATTTAACTGGATTTAGTTATTTATTTCAGTAGGTTAATATTTATATTTGCAGCAGTTGAATGAAGTTAAAGCTAAACCAACTAACCTTTTAAAATATTTTCTGACAGTAGAAACAAGGGCCGGGAGAATTGGTTCACAATTGGAAGCCTACTTCAAATGCTAGAGAAGGTAGTTGGGCTAGAGAAGGAATCATCATGACAAAGATCGTTGGAAGTGATCACTCTAGGTAAGAACTGCATGCTGAAAACAGGTAAAGAAGCAACCATGATAACTTCTCAGTATTACAAACCATAAGGCTCCAAAGCGGGGAGAGAGAAAGACACACACACACACACACACACACACACACACACACACACACACACAGACAGAGACAGAGAAAGGAAAAGTGCCTGCCATAGACACGCTGGGGAGGGTAGCAGGAAGAAAACTGGGGACATGGATGGTGGGAAATGTACACTGGTGGAGGGATGAATGTTGGAACACTGCATGCCTGAAACCCAACCATGATCAGCTTTGTAACTCTGTATCTCATGGTGACTCAATTAAAAAAAAAGTTACCATTATATATACATACATACATATACACACACATATCTTCTAAAAGCAAGATAGCAAGTGATTACATTTTGAAGATCACAAAAGCATACCTTTCACTTCATGAAAATGAAGAACCAAAAATCATCTACCAAATGTTAGCCTGCAAAGTACCTAGAGTTTGGCATAGGTATCCTTCTAATCACATTAAATAAGGCATCAAAAGTGCTAGTTTTCAAATACCGTGCAAGTAAAAATGATGAACTTCAGAGAGTCATTTTAGTTCACTCAAACAGAAGTGACACAAAACACTACATGTAAATAGTTTGAATAAAATTGTCTTTTGAAAATGGGAGTGGAGAACTTATCTGAATCAATATATTAATATAATATTTAAAATAAAAAGTACCCATATTAATAAGCTAAATATTGGTTCATATATGGCTAGCCTATCATCTACATTTAAAAGTATCTAAAGAACTTTCAAAAATTGAACAAACAAATTTTGGAACTCTTGTATTTTCTTCATATGTTCGGTACACAGGATAGCAGCACTTAAGCATAATGGAACTCTACTTAAAAGGCAAAGACAAATCATTCATAGCCTTTGAAAGAAAAAAATCAGAGTTAGCATAACTAGACAGAAGGAGGAGACTTAAAAGCAATAGTCCATTTGCTAGAGCATCTGTGTGAGGTTATCACAGTGTCTGGATTCACAAACCATCCTGATTTCAGCATCCCCCTAATGCCCATTTTCATGGCAGTCTGCTTTGGAACACATTAACCAATATGATCTTCCACTAGTCTTGAAGGTGACTCACTGTAAATTAAATCAGACTTTTTTCAAATTAGGCAAACTATAACCTGCAGAGACCAACAAGACCTATAGAGAACATGCTGATTTTTTGGTTTTGTTCTGTTTTTTTTTTTTTTGAGGTAGGTAAAATAGCTTTTCAAAATTCTACTGGATATGTCAGTCTCAAGGCTCAATCCTAACCAAAATTAGAGAAATAGAGATTCTTCTTATAGTTATAAGAAATCCTGAGATAGTCTAGAAAACACTTCTGGTTCAAGGTAGAAAATAGGGTGATATCCCTTTATACAATTGTGTATGTGCTAAATAAGGTATAAACTTTAGGTCCCCCAAAAGCTTTTCAGACAATATTCCTTAGGTTAAATAGTAAAAGCACTTGTTCCTATTGATACTAAAACAAAATTAAGTTTAAAACACTTAACAGTGGATATTTTCAAGTGAACTGTTAGCTCTAAGTTATATATAAAAAAAATAGAAACAGTTTTGCACTTGCCATTATCCTCTTGCAAGACCCCTGTAGGCCCCTCCCTGCCTCCACATTATGGGTCACTATTCAAGATCAGTACAGTGGAAAATTCTCTTCTAGAAACTAAGAATACCAATAAATCATCGAGGAGAGAACTAATGGGACAAATCTCCATGAAATATTTGATAGTATATCACGCACTATCAAGTAGGTAATGTGTGATATACTTCAGCTCAATTCTTCCTTTTAATTCTAATATTAATCACAAATATATTATTAGATACTAACATTCTGCATAATATGCTAAAACTTATAATTTTTTGTGTGCAATCAATTGTTTTTTAGTTCAGCTTTAACCTAATAACATGGTAATGAAACCAAACTGGTGAGTCACTAATCTAACAGTACTGAAGACAGAAAGGGCATGGAAAACAAAGGATGAATGAACTAAAATATAACCTACATCCCTTGAGTGCTACTCAAGCATGGGTAAAACCTTAGATAAAACTCTAACCTTAACTATATTGGACAATATCCAGAGCAGTAGACACATGTAGAAACCTGAAGTATTTATTTTGAATGAAACAGAAAGTAGTTCAGATGAGATGTGATAGAGGGAAAAGAAAACACTGAGTCTTCTTAAAGAGTGCTAAGAACAGGAAAGGTGAATCAAGACAGATGCTTCCAAAAGAATAGTTTGAGGAGAGATGGGAAAGATTAATTCAGTTAGAGAAAGAGACTGAACTTTTGGGAAGAGCGGTGTATCTAAGGCATGATTCCAAACGGCTTGGAAACTGGAATCCTAAGCATTAGGCAATTAACGTGCCTGTGGAAAACATTTTGTCTTGAAGTCAAGAGCTGTTTCTGAAATGTATCCAAGAGAACTATGTTTTCTTCAAGAGCAAGAGAATCTCTGCAATAAATGACATGGGGGAAGGGGAAAGTATGAAGTGACGAAGCTCTCTCCCCATGAGAGGTCTCCGGATGATTTTGTGAGGCTTAGGCTCTTGCTCAGAGAATTCTCACACAGTAGAATAGTATACTTTCAATTGCAAATGTCTTGCTGGTGCATAACATGATGATGTGGTACAGGCTTTGTTTTCAATCATCAGAAGAAGGAACAGCAAAGAATAGAAAATAGTCCGCCGTTAAGATTCTGATTTGGGTTCTAAGGAAAATGCGATACAAAAGTTACTATGGCAAGAGACTTCTTACCTTCTAAGATGACCAAGTTACAAGCACTTCAGTGTGTTCTTGATTAGGTGACAGCGACAGAAATGTCTCATTAACCAAATTCTATGTGCCACTGCTCAGTTCCAAACCCTCTCTAGGAACTAAAATACCAATTACTATTAAGCAAAAATTTTTTTCTTTCACTCCTTGTTTATCACTTTGGGAGTCAAATATTTTATTGCTTGATAAAAGAAAAAAGAAATGGTGCTCTAAGTTATAGGAACAAAATATGTGTATGTATCTACATTTTATATATTTTTTAATTTTACTTTCATATTTATTAACTGTTTTTCTACATAGCTCAGCCTCTCTCTCAAATGACCTCAGTTCATATCTTGGGACCAAAAGGTAAATAAATGCATGAACTTAGAAGTAAAGTAAAACTGTTTTCGACTCCTAAATGAATCTCTGAACCAAACAACTCACTGGAGGGATGGCTCCAGAACATGCGACAGGCTGATTTCACCAGGGCACCTCGGATGGGAGCAGGCGTCCTCTCTCTCCTCCTGCACCAGATGAATCCTGGCAGCCCCAAATATCCAGAAACCAACCACCGCCACCCTCACAGCCAATCTTCACAGGCTCATACTGAGCCTCCCATGCAAGAGAATAAATCTGCTGAAAAACCCAGGTATGTGGGACCAGTGGCTAAAAATGACAGGTCTCAGGGCCAGAGCAATAGTACAGTGGGTAGGGTGTTTGCCTTGCATGCATCCCACACAGGTTCAATCCCTGGCATCCCATATGGTCCCCCAAGCACTGCCAGGAGTAACTCCTGAGTGCAGAGCCAGGAGTAACTCTGAGCATTGCGACCCAAAAAGGGGGGAAAGAAAGAAAATGCCAGGCCTCAACAGAGGTTGGGACTGGGCCCTCCCTTCCCATCTCCCTGCTCTTCCAGGGTCCTGGCTGTCACGTCCATGAACTGCCTCTGAGTTTTAAGCGCATTAATAGCCATGATCCAGAGACTCATAAGTGAATCTCAAACTGAGAGCTTGCTGCAGAGATGTCTTTGTTCCCCAATTATTTAAATTTTTACAATCCCAGAAGCCTGCAGCCGGCTTTACCGCAACATGATAGCTCATACTACATTTTTTTTTGCTCTTTTTGTTGAATCACTGTGAGATAGACCCTTACAGACATCTTATACTATTCATAACAAGCAATGCGGAATAAATTATCTAACATCTGCCTGTGGGGCAGATTGAGCAGTGGTGGGAAACTTTGAAATAATGGTGGTGGGATTGGTGTTGAAATACTGAATGTAATCAATTATTGTGAACAGCATTATGAAAATAAAATTTTAAATATTTTTTAAAAGTAAAACTCTTGGGGCTGGAGCAATAGCACAGAGGGTAGGGCGGGTAGGGTGTTTGCCTTGCACGCAGCCGACCCAGGTTCGATTCCCAGCATCCCATATGGTCCCCTGTGCACCGCCAGGAGTGATTCCTGAGTGCAGAGCCAGGAGTAACCCCTGTGCATCGCCAGGTGTGACCCAAAAAGGAAAAAAAAAAAAGTAAACCTCTTGGGGCTGGAGCAATAGCACAGCAGGTAGGGTGTTTGCCTTGCACATGGCCAATCAGGGTTTGATTCCCAGCATCCCATATGGTCCCCCAAGTACCACCAGGAGTAATTCCTTGAGTGCATGAACCAGGAGTAACTCCTGAGCATTGCCGGGTGTGACCCAAAAAGCAATAAATAAATAAATAAATAAAAATAAAAGTAAAACTCTTTTCAAATCTACATCTTACTACTCTTAGCTATATGACCTTTGTTAAATTAATTAAGCTCTCTGCAAGTAATAGTATCTACTTTACATGGTTATTATTAAGATTAAAATGAAGGAAAATATGGGGCTAAAGAGATAATACAGTGGGTAAGGCTTTTGCCTTGCATGCAGACAACCCAGATTTGATCCTGGCACCCAATATGACCCCTGAGCACTACCAGAAGTGATCCCTGAGCACAGAGTAATGAGTAAATCCTGAGAATCACTGGGTGTGGCCCAAAAACCAAAAATCATATATATCATAATTTATTTGGGGGTCAAAACAATAGAACAGCAGGTAGGACACTTGCCTTACATGTGGCCAGCCCAGGTTCAATCCCTTGCATCCTCTATAGCCCACTGAGCTTGCCAAGAGTGATTCATGAGTTCAGAGCCAGAAGTAACTTCCTGGAACTACTGGGTACAGCACAAAAACAAAAAAAGCACAAGAAAACGCAAATAATTTAGCTCAGTTCCTGACACACAATTAATATTCAGTAAATGGTGTTTTAAAATATTCTTCTGATCTTTACATAGTCATTGGAATGCAAAATGGCAATACTCTGTTAACAAGTATGTGTGCAGGATGTTCCATATCTTACTTCAAGGAATGTTATTAGATTAAAGACGGTGACCACAAATTGTTATCTATTATATTTACCCCTGAAAGGATTTAGAGAAGCCTCTGTTTTCTCTCTTTGATTCTGTGCAGTCTTTAAGACAATCTCACAAAATGTGGCAAAAATATGCAACTCTCAAGATACAGATCTTAAAAGACTGGTAGCGTCCATTTCTAATCATTGACACATCTCTTACTGGAATCCTCAGCTATCACATAAGAATTCAGACTACTTATGATTATAATTATGTTAAAACCACCAACTATACAGAAATAAGCCCTGGAGAATGAGATTCCATGGGCAGGGTGGTGGGGGGCTAAATGGATGTGGGCGGTGTTACAAAGAGTGCAAAAACCTAGGTATATGGATAAAGAAAGCATTCTAGTAAAGTTCATGACTTCATCTCTCCTGACAGCTGCATAGCATTCCATTGTGTAGATGTACCAACGTTTCTTTAACCAGTCATCTGTTCTAGGGCACTTGGGATGTTTCCAGATTTTGACTACTGTGAACAGTGCTGCAATGAACCTATAGGTACAGATGTCATTTCTACTGTGCTTTTTTGCATCCTCAGGATATATCTCGAGAAGTGGTATTGTGAGATCAGTTATACTGGCAGATGGAGTAAAGATAATTGCGTAGCCCAGCTATTCCCTTCTTCCCAAATTTCTTGCCCCTCCCCTCCCCAATCTTCCCAAATTCTTTACCCACAAAATTGTTCATTAAAGTCATCAATTTGTCAGGAATTTGTTATATAGCATTAAATAGCTGAAGCAGAATGAATTGATAGATTGATAGAATAACTTTTAATAATTATTTGACATCATTTTGTAAAGTACAAGAGACATACCTATTACTCAATGATTCCATTTCTACAAAAATTCTTACACATGTGCACAATGAAAGAGAAATAAAAACTCAAAAAAATTATTCATAATAGAAAAATAGAGGAAACAGCTTCATTAAGAGCAAAATAATTAAATCGCGTGGCACACGCACAAAAGATGTTCTGAAAATGAATGAACTACTTGTGACCACTTGGATGACTCTCTATATCCTTTAAATCAGCTATTCACAAATAGAAAAAATCTCTGTAGAGAGCAAATCATTTTTTTCTATTTTTTAGTGGCACCAATACTGTTGCCAGAGTACTGTCATACTCTGTTGACAAAGTATCATGCATACAGTGTTTCTTTTTTTTTTCTTTTTAATTTTATTGAATCACTGTGAGAGAGTTACAAGCTTTCATGTTTGGGTTATGATCACATAACGATCAAACACCCATTCCTCCACCAATGCACATTCCCCACCACCAATATCCCCGGTATACCCCCCTTTCCCACCCTCCCCCTGCCTCCGTGGTAAACAATATTCCCCATACTCTCTACTTTTGGGCATTATGGTTTGCAATACAGACACAGAAAGGTTATCATTTTTGGTTCTTTATCTACTTTCTGCACACATCTCCTATCCTGACTGGTTCCTCAAGTCATCTTTTTCTTAGTGATCCCTTCTCTATTCCAGATGCCTTCTCTCCTTTGCTCATGAGGCAGGCTTCCTCATGAGATTCCTCATGGAGCAATCTACCTGTCCTGTGTATCTACTATCCTTAGGTGTCAGTCTCGTGTTATGTTGTTTTATACTCCACAAATGAGTGAAGTCCTTCTATGTCTGTCCCTCTCTTTCTGACTCATTTCACTTAGCATGATACTCTCTATGTCTATCCATTTATAAGCAAAGTTCATGACTTCATCTCTCCTGACAGCTGCATAGCATTCCATTGTGTAGATGTACCAACGTTTCTTTAACCAGTCATCTGTTCTAGGGCACTTGGGATGTTTCCAGATTTTGGCTACTGTGAACAGTGCTGCAATGAACCTATAGGTACAGATGTCATTTCTACTGTGCTTTTTTGCATCCTCAGGATATATCTCGAGAAGTGGTATTGTGAGATCATATGGAAGCTCAATTTCTAGTTTTTGAAGAACTGTCCATATTGTTTTCCAGAAAGGCTGGACTAGTGGGCATTCCCAACAACAGTAAAAGAATGTCCCTTTTTCCCCACATCCACACCAGCACTGGTTGCTTTTGTTCTTTAGAATGTGTGCCAGTCTCTGTGGTGTGAGATGATATCTCATTGTTGTTTTGATTTGCATCTCCCTGATGGCTAGCTATGTGGAGCATTTTTTCATGTGCCTTTTGACCATTTACATTTCTTTTTTCAGGAAACTTCTGTTCATTTCTTCTCCCCATTTTTGATGGGGTTGGAGGTTTTTTTCTTGTACAATTCTACTAGTGTCTTCTATATCCTGGGACATTAACACCTTATCAAATGGGTATTGGTTAAATATTCTTTCCCATTCTGTAGGCTCTTTCTGTATTTTGGTTGTATACAGTGTGTCAATACCACACCTGCTCCCAAATTATCTGCTTTCTTCCACCAGTGTCCTGAAGTCTCCTTCTGGATCTTCTGTTTGTTGTTCCACCATCTCAGTGAAGATAGAGAAGAAAAAGAGCAACCACCAGCCTGATCACTCAGCATCTTCCAGGGTGCCAATACAAAGACTCACCCTAGCATAGCAAGAACACTGGAAACCAAATTAGTAATAGTCCATCAAGTTTATAAGCAAAAATAATATCACCAGAGACAAAAGTACCAACGAGCTCAGTAAATCCTCAGCTAATAATTTTAGTGATTCCCATGCTGTGGATGCTTAATGAACTCAAAGAAATAATGGCACCAAAACACAAAAACGAAAAGAGTGAAAAAGCAAAAACCACTAGAATCAGAAATGACAGAAATGAAACACATGGTAGGTTATATTAAAAAAAAAACTTAATAGAAGCTCTGAATAACAGAATAACAGCAGATGTCTAAAAGAGCAAGGATATCTGAGATGAGAGAATAACTAGGAAACAACAGAAGTTGGAAAATAATCTGAAAAGAAATGAACTAGATACGAGTGAATTTGGAATGAATTTAAGAAAGTCACTGGAGTCCCTGAAGAATAGGAAAGCAATTGTGATGAAGAAACAATAGTTAAAGAAATCAATAACAATTTCCCAGAGTTGAGGAATATAGGCATCGAGATCTAAGAGGCCCACACTAGGAAAACTCCAAGACATATATTTCTCAAAATGACAAAGTACAAAGAGAGAGACAGAATATTGGAAGTATCAAGATCAAAATACTTGGGGCTGGAGCCATAGCACAGCGGGTAGGGCATTTGCCTTGCATGTGGCCAACCTGGGTTTGATTCCCAGCATCCCATATGGTCCCCTGAGCACATCCAGGAGTAATTCCTGAGTGCAGAGCCAGGTGTAACCCCTGTGCATCACCAGGTGTGACCCAAAATGCAAAAAAAAAAAAAATAACAAAACTTACATACAAAGGAAAACCCAGAAAACATAAAGCAGATCTGTCAAATGAGACTTTGTGAGCCAGGAGAGAATGAAGGGATATAGTACAAAAATTCAACAAAATAAGCACCTCTCTAAGTACACTCTATTCAGCTAGATTATCATTTGTATTTGAAGGAAGATGATTTAGGACTAGGCAATTCTTAGCCTTGAAAACAGTTTTCCAAAAAGCATTATAAGTTTGTTATATGGGTTCAAAAGGGGCAGGCTAGGGGGTGGGAGGGAACTTGGGGGTGTTGCTGGTGGGAAGCAGATGATGATGGTGGGATTGGTGTTGGAACATTGTATGCTTGAAACAACTCTGTTATGAGCTACTTTGTAAATCATGGTGTCTAATTAAAAATCAAAAAGAGAAGAGAAAAAAACTATTTCTTCTTCTAAAAAAGAAAAGGTGAGGTGCTTCATTACTTTTATCCATTATATACTTTAAGCAGATTCTAAATGTTGAAGTAATCATGCTTAGTAGTATGCTTCCTGTGATTGCCTGGGAGGAGGATGGGGGACATCATGGACAAAATTCTACAATATAGAAAATTTTTTGATATAGACAAAGTTCAATGACATTGACTCATGGACACTAAATTCAAATAGTCTAATACTCAAAATTCTATGATATAGACAAAATTCAATTGTATAGACTATTGAAAACTAGCATCCAAATAAGCGCTTATTCTCATTTCAATGCTAACATTTACTGAGTCTTACTGTTTACCAAGCACTGATCTCAATGACAATGTCTGTGTCATTTCCTTTAGTTCTCACAATGATCCACATGGTTGGCACTATTATAAATCAGATTTTTTCTTAGCAGAACGTCAGGCACTACACGATTAAGTCACTTGCTAAAGGTCACACAGTCAGGAGGTGAGGCAGCTCAGCCCTTGTCTATACCAACCTGTCACATCCTGCATCCACACATATCTTATTGTTAAACACTTTTATCTCCTTGCCACAAATAACATGGTACTTTCATTCTCATTTTACAAAGAAACTATGTGTGTTTGTCTAAGAAACTTGACTACATAGTGAACCTGGGTCTCATGCTTCTCACTGTGGTGGCACCTTGCTTTGGTATATTTCAATATTGTATAAGCCTCAAGGGTGGGCAAATAGTAGCTCTCAGTAAATGTAGGTAAGATTAGAAGTCATGTATGTATCCACTTGTCTCCACAGTGGCAGGCTACAATCTTTCATCAAGGCCATATGAAAATGATTTTGTTCCAAGGGCTCTAACTTGTTTTCTGAGGGGAGTGTGGGGGGGGGGGGAGGGAAGAGGGGGAGGAGCTTTGTAGTTCTGACATGGGAAAATCATCAGCCTCCATTTGACTCAAACAGGAATGCGGAGGTTACATTACAATGATTGAATGAATATTTTGAAGCACCCACTACGTTTAAGGTCCATTGACTGTGCAGGGATCCAACGACAAGCATACCTCGGTCCTGCAGTGTTTGCATGCAAAGTCTCTATGGGCCCTCCGTGGAATGTGTTTGTAGAAGAACACAAAAAGGACACTCACTCTTCAGACAGAAGCAGGAAGGAAAGCAGCAGAAGAGGGACATTGCAGGGGCCACTCTGTTAGTCATCTCAAGACACCACCAGCTCTTAGCTAGAACAGAAGGCAGAGCTGCCCCAGGGCTGATTAACTTGCCCTGCAGCAATTCTACCTTGGCTGGTGTTTACAATTGCCTTTTCTCCTGAGATATGGGATGAGGAAGGAGTCTCAGAGAAATGAAGGTGGTTTTCAGGAAAACAGACCCACCACCGTGCACTTTTAGGACCAGATTCCAAGTTTCCCTTTGGTACCTCAAGCTCACGTTACATAGAAATAGCACATCTGCTCTAAATCATTTCTTTGCTCCTTCTACACCCAATCTAGGCAAACTCTCCATATTAAAACGGTCCAGAAAGAGAGCTGAGTGGTTGAGGTGGTTTTTTTTTTTTGTTCCCATTTTTTTTTATATAGATGTTGTGGAGGATGTGAGGAAAGACCATGGAAAAATTCATCCCCAGAGAGATTATGGAGTATACTTTCATTTCAAAACTCCCTTCCTCGCTAATAATTTCTATTCCAGTGAAATAGAGTTACACAGTTTAAAAAGGTTCTGATGAAGTAACCAAGCTGCAATAGACACCAAAGTCATCAGGTAAATATTAACCAGGGAGGACCTTTCATAGGGTCCCAAGTCTATTGGTTTGTAGACATAGATATATTTATACCCTGAAACTTATTTCAGGGCCTGTAGATGTACACTAGCTCCTCCTCACTTCAGTGACTCTCTAAAAGACAGCATCCAAATATATCACTCAATTTTACTCACTCAAAGGAGACCTGGGAAGTGGTAGGAGATCTCTCCCTTTTCTTAATAACAACAGGAAGTTTCCTCCAAGTGAGCAGCCCAAACCAAACCAAATCAGAAACCCTTCTACATAGAGCCTGAAGATTGCTCCCATCTTAACACAGAGCTCTGTTTCACACAAATCACCATTGTGAGTTCCTGGCTACTACTACAAGCTTAGCCTCCTCTTTAAATCAATCAACCCAAAGATTTCCTGCTAATAGCAAAGCATTCATGGCTAACACATCTCCTCCAGGCCTCAGAATCATTCAGAGATTTTACAATACAGACATTGCATGCTCTGGCACAGACCTATCAAACCAGAATTTATAACTCCCCTGAGCCTATTTTTCAAGTCTTAGAGCTCAAAGGATCTTCAATCCATTGACAATTGGGACTGTATAAATAAAATATGACTTTTATTTTATGCTTTGTTTATTTTATCTCTTTTTAATTATTGAGTGGATTGGAGGCCATACTCAGCTGTGCTCAGGGCTTACTCCTGGCTACATGTTCAGGGATCACTCCTGGTGGGACTTGGACCTGGAATCATATATGGTGCCAGGTATCAAGCTATAGTCATTGCATGCAAGGCAAGTAACTTCCCACTGTACTAGCTCTGCAGTTGCTCAAGTGTGGCTTACTAATTGGAGTCTGTCTTGTGGAAGAAAGACAGGATTGTAAGAGTAGAAACTCAGATTCAGTTAGGATGTTCAAGGAGATTGTTTGGATGGAAACAAAGAACACACACACATTCAACCAACCATATTTCCAATATTTTGTTTGTAGTCCCCATAAACATCATTAACATATTAGAAGCCACTGTACTTTGGATGTGTATGAGCTAAACCTACAATCTCACATAGCTCTCTGATAACTGGATCTCAGTTCACATACTTAAGAGTAGTTCCATACACTATAGAGCAGAGTCCAGTTAAAATACAGAATCTACGTAGCTAAAATTTATGATTATCAGTGGTCTGTGATTGTCACTGTTACTGTCCTCCTGTTGTTCATCAATTTGCTCGAGCAGGCTCAGTAATGTCTCCATTGTGAGTCTTGTTTTTACTGTGTTTGGCATATAGAATACGTCATGGGTATCTTGCCAGGCTTTGCCGTGCGGGTGAGATACTCTTGGTAGCTTGCCAGGTTCTCCGAGAGGGCGGAGGAATCAAACCTGGCTTGGCTGGGCCAGCAGCTTGCAAGGCAAACGCAGTACCTGCTGTGCTATCGCTCCAACCAAATGCATTTAATTTAAAGAATAATTAATTTCCAAATTTATTAGTTTTGAAATTAAATTTTAAATTAGCACTGCACTGCACTGCCCTCCCGTTGTTCATTGATTTTGCTCGAGCAGGCATCAGTAATGTCTCAGAACAAATTGTGAGACTTGTTGTTACTGTTTTTGGCATATCAAATACATCATGGGTAGCTTGCAAGGCTTTGCCATGTGGGCGAGATACTCTAGGTAGCTTGCTGCGCTCTCTGAAGGGGGCAGAGGAATCAAACCCAGGTCAGCTGCTTGCAAGGCAAATGCTCTACCCACTGTGCTGTCTCTCCAGCCCCCAAATTTTAAAAAATTCTCTCTCTTACTTGCATTGGGAGACAAGGAAAGTCTAAAATTGTCTGGAAAGAAAAAGAAGTGATTAAAAGGATCAGAGGCCAGAGAAAACAAAAATTAAGCAGTGAAATAAAATTACCTAGCGAAAGAGAAGTCTAGAGAACAAATTCTAAGCAATATACATATTCAACAAATATTAATTAAACATAATTCTGTTCTTTTGTTTTTTATTTTATTTAATCACTTTGAGATAAATCCTTACAAAGGTGTTCATGATTAGGTTTCAGCCCTATAGTGTTCCAATACACATGCCTCCACCAGTGTACATTTCCCAATGTCTCCATTTTCCCTCCCATCACTCCCCACTACACACCTCTCCTGGTTATATTCTTCGGTTCTATAAACTCCAAATTCTTCAATGGATGCAACCTGTCTCTGCTTATGCTAAGTCATCCAAAGTAGAGTCTTCTACTCCACAATGCAAAACATTCGATATCATCAGAGCTTTCCCCATTTTTATATTTTCTTTTTCTTTCTAACTTTTTTTATTGAATCACTGTAAGATATACCTAACAAAGCTATTCATTATTGGATTTCAGTCATACAGTATTCCAACGCCCATCCCTCCACCAGTGTACCTTTCCCAGTACTAGTGTTCCCAAGTTCCTTTCCATCACCCCCCATTGTACATCAGACCTGCCTATATTCTTCTGTTCTTTAAACTCCAAATTTGTCAAAGGACGCAACCCATCTCTGTTTATGCTAAGTCCTCCAAAGTATGATCTTTTACTCCACAATACAAAACTTTCAATATCTTTAGAGTGTCCCCCATTTTCCTACATATTCTAACTGTTCTTCAAACACCAGATGAAACCATACCTACCACCTGAATGTCTTCATTGAGTCTATGTTACATTTCACATAAGAACTTGGTATTTTTTACTTTGAGTTATTCTCTGATCTTTTACTGGAGCAAAATAAAAGCCCAGAAGTACTGATTAATTGGTGGAGAATTGATTTATAGTTCAAATAGGAAACTTATTTTTACAGAAGAAATTACATATTAGGATGAGTTAGTGTTAGGAGGTGTTTTACTGTGTTAATAGACATTTAAACATTCCAAGGGAAGTATATATTTAGTTCCTAACTGACAGTGTACAAATAATATTTTAGCAGAAAAGATGTTTGCAAAATTAGGCATTGCTTCTGTAAGGCTAAAGGAAAGTAAAGAAAGTGTTTTTTTTTCTTTAAGTGTTGGGAACAGAGTAACAACTTCCTTGGGGAAAAATGACAATATCATCATTATTTTTTAATTTGCAATTAAAATTCTGCTCTTCACTTTCTTCTTGCCAGTAAGCACATCTGGTGAAAAGACTGTCTGCCTTTTCTTCTATCTTTGTCTCAATAGTTTTGTATATCTTTACATCTACTTTTGTTGACTAAGGAAACACCAACAAGGTTAATAGAGAAAATGGAATGAGTCCCATGGGCAGAAGACCACTTTGTAGTACACAATGTCTTTTCCTCACAAAAAACACAGTGGTCTGACCATTAAAGAGATTTCTTTCTCCTTTCCAATCTTTCCTGGTAGAAGTATTGGGATAATATGGAACCAGTCAGGAAAGAATCTGATACCTGCTCCCATATACCAGGTTTGCTATCAGTAGCACCTTCACTTCTGCCTTTTGTCTGGAATTATGTCATCTACTATTGCCTGCAACTTAGCTTGGACCTAGCCAGAAATACTTCTTGATTCATGGCACTTGGCTAGAAGTACAAATGAAATTAAAATAAGAATGGGTCATACACTGAGCTTGGAATAGACACCTGATTCAACCAGTTGATGTTTCCTAAGGGTGTTCATGAAAATATTACAATGCATCTTTCATATAGTCAGCTTAAAACAGCCAACATCCCCTCTCAAAATATAGCATGTGTTTCAATGTGCAAGAGGCATTAGGTCTGTAGAATTGTTTAGAAGTAAAAGCTAGACTCGTAATTTAATGGCTTTGTTTTATTGAGTAAGACCAAGTATTCCTGACTCTAATTTAAAAATACACACTGAAGCAGGTCGTTTTTGACTTGAGCATCAGTTTGAGGAATCCAGGTGGGTCCTGATTGCCAGGGGCAAGAACTGTTATTCGTGTGCCAGCCTTTGGTAGCTCAAAGGTAAACGTGAAGGATCTTTCTCCATCAATTAGTACTAGGCCCCTTTGACTTACACCATCAAGAAACTCAGAGGGATCTTTGCCAAGTAAGGTTTTGAGTTAAAATTAACAAAGTATTAGCAAAGATACATAACTTTGGTACAAGGCATTTGTTTGCTAAACTTTGGCTTCCTCATCTGTAAAATGGGAACTAATATTTTTCCTTTTAAAATTCTAGCGGGTCTAAGAAAATTGTGATTGAATATGGTGTGACAATAATGAAGGGAATATTATACAGAGCTGGCTACATTGGGAATGATATTATAGATGTTAAGCACAAAGAAAATTATTCCATCTACCTTTAACATCATCACCACTCCAACCATAAGTGATGATAAAATATAGGTAGAATCTCTATCATTTATTATTGCTTTTAGGATCATTATTCTGTTTTATGTGTTCCTGGAAGAGATTTACATATATTGTGGAATAAGACACAAATAAATGTGAACAGAGTACTTTCCAAGTTGATGACTGTCTTAACTATTGCTTTCTTCTGGGTTCTCTATGAGCTGTCAGAAGAAATTAAAGCATAAAGTAAGAAAGGACTGGGAAAGAAAGAAGGCAAAGAAGTGGGGAGAAAGAGTTAAAGAGGGAGAGGGAATCTTAAGACAGTCCTTTGGCTTGGCTCAAGGAAGTTCCCAGAACAGAACATGCAGAGACTCTTAAATGTAGCAGCTGGAAAAAATCAGTAGTCACACGCTAGTTCCTTTCCTCCAAGCAGAGCTGTTTCTAAGTCTATTTAGACTTTAACATCATCACCACTCCAACCATAAGTTGGAGGTCTATTTAGACTTCACGGATCACTAGGAAGGATCCAAGTCAGCAACCTCATTTCTCTTATTAATTCATACTTTGTACTAACTCCACTGTTCTAAGTGTCAACTGGTATATACAGAGACATGACTTTATTTCAAATTCAACCAATAGAAGGTCTATTTAGACTTCACGGATCACTAGGAAGGATCCAAGTCAGCAACCTCATTTCTCTTATTAATTCATACTTTGTACTAACTCCACTGTTCTAAGTGTCAACTGGTATATACAGAGACATGACTTTATTTCAAATTTCAAGAAGCCATTGAAAGAGAACCGTAGGAAGAAAACATACAGAGAAGTAAGAATGTTAGTTACTTTGGTTATACATAAAACACATAAACACATTGGCCATTGGCACATAGAAATTTGAAAATACAGAGAACATACTATAAATATTAATGTGTCCCATAGGGAATCCCAGAATATGGGAAGATAACTATCAAGGAGGAAAGAGTAGCCCCACCTGGAAAAATAGATGTTGTGGCAGATTTTTGTATTCCCTTACTATCTCACTTCTTAACCATTCCACAAGCAAAAGTAGAAACAAAGCTTCATGATATTTACCCCCATGCCATTTTGTCCTTAGCAGACTGTGAAAACTGTATCATTGAGGGTCTCTAAAGTTTAGAGAGAGCCTGCCACAGAGGTAGGGTGGGATGGGGGATGGAGGGTGGGAGGGATACTGGAATCTGTGGTGATGGAAAATGGACACTGGTGGAGGGATGGGTGTTTGATCATTGTATAATTGAAACCCAAGCACAAAAATTTGTAAATCTACAACTGTACCCCATGGTGTTTCACTAATAAAAATTTAAAAATAAAATAAAATAAAGTTTAGGGAGAGCAAGTGATAAATCTTTGAGTGGTCTATGAGTTCAGAATAGAAAGTTTGGTACATGTTAAGAGTGGTTAAGTTTGGTGACCTTCTCATATCATAGTACTGACCCTCCTTTTCTCAGAACTTCTGTGACAGATGCTCTACTGATCCCTCTTCATACAAATCAGTCCTCACCAACTCCAGAAGACACTGGCTTTGGTCCAAAGGTAAACAGCTCTCTGACTCATTTAAACTCCAAAAACATCTGTCTGAAAAGGTCTCTTTGAAAGCATTGCCAAATTCCCATATTGCCTTATTTGCTTACCACCATAGCCCACTGAGCTCTCGCTCTCAAGATTGTTCAGTATTCTCATGAGATCTCAGAAAGGAGAGATCTGTTACATGCAGAAGAAAGAATTAAACCGCATGGATTTATTTATTTATTTATTTTTTGTGATGGTGGTGGTGGTGGTGGTGGTGGTGATGGTGGTGGTGGTGGTGGAGAGGACACCGAGTCTTGCTCAAGGCTTACTCCTGACTCTATGCTCTAGAATCACTCTTCATGAAGGTTGGAGGACCATATAGTATACTGGAGATTAAATCTAGGTCAACAGCTGCATGCAAGGCAAGGACTTTGCTTGCTATACTATGCATACATACACTCTAAACTTAAGATCAGTTTCGAGTCTGAAATATCCAGTCTCAAAACTGATCTTAAGTAAAATATGAAACTGCTAGAAGACTAACTAGCATTAACTTTTAGAGTTGAACATTTTTATATTCTGCAGCTCAGGAATTCATCCTGAATTGATACTCAAGAGAAACATATATATTGGGGAAAATGTTCATAGCACTGAACAGTACAATACTTGAAAATAACCAAATGCTATCAAAAATAGGATGATTAAGTAAATGACAATGTATCTTCATAATGAAATATTATACAATAGGAAAATTAACTAAAGCTATGTTCAATAACATAGTTTATAATATGTAGCACTTTTTATACAAAGTTAAAAATGGACACATCTAAATAATATATTGTCATAAAACACACACTCCCACCTCCCAAGAAGGAGGAAAGAAAAGATAAATAGGAAAAGTAACTGGATTTATGTGAATTATCAACTATATTATAATTCTGGTATGGTTGAGCATTTATCAGGGCATTGGTTAATTAATATTTTTAAGAACATATATCCACACATGTCATTATCATGTATAAAATGAAAAGCAGTTAATTACTCCACAAACACTCAGTGGGCCTTTGTATTGAATCTAAAGCTACCAATAACATCTTTGTAACAATAGAAGAGGTTAAGAACCTTAGGTGGCTGAAGTAATGAAAAGTATCAACTTAAATAAAGACATAGCAACTCTAAACAATTCCATTTATCAATGGGTCAGCAATTCCATGCCAAAGTCATTAAATCGGGAAAATAGAAACATGTCCACAAAAATACCTATCCAAGAATGTCCACAGAAATTTTATTGGTAGTAGTCTATAATTGGAAGCAAATCAAATGTTAACCTATAGAAGAATCAATAACTATTGTACTTTATCTTTTTTTCTTAATTCCAACACCAATCCCACATCAAGTGTAACCTTCCCTCAACCAATGTCCCCAGATTTCACCCCTCTCCAACCTGCCCCTTGACACATTAAAAAAAATTGTTTCATGTTGCTTGCTTCAGAAAAAAATAAAGGAGTGGCAAAAGAATTATCGAAAATAAATTATCAGAAGTAAAAAAAAAAAAAGAATCTTAGGTGGCTTCCTCAATTTTGCTTCCCTGCCCCTCTCCACCATGTTCAGAGCTCACTTTTCACAATAAAATCAAGCTACCATTCAGGATACTACTTCACACAGAGAAAAAGAAAAAGCTCTCAAGAGTTCATGATCTCTTACTCAACAGCAATTTTGTCAATGATAATTTTGTCAGCCTTCAGCACAGCAAAGTAGAAAATTGGTCATTTTTTCATCATTATCATGTTTATTTTCCTGGTCATGAACAATGTTGAGACAAGTTTAAAAGAACCCAGTATTTTTGCTTGTTACAACAAATAACAATGACATCTGTATGTATCTCCGGAACCAATGGGGCTTATCCAAGATTGAAGGAGGCTTGGTTGGGAAAACCTACAGGACTAAAAGTAGGGTGGCCTCATCAGAAAGGAGCCAGATGGTAACTGTGAAGTTCCTCCTCTGAGGAAGCTTGTCCAACCTTCAAGTCATTCATAGCTGCTCATCAGGGCCTCTCCATCTGCTCTGCGCCTTCCCAGAGGTCACCCTTATAAGTGAATGGAGCTCTGGAGAAACAGTTTTGTCTCATTATGTATTTTCAAATCACTCAAAAAAAAACCCTAAAACTGTCATTACTAAAATAATTGCCTGATTTAGGACTGTTTAGTCTGTTGTCTGCTGTGTGAGAAATGACCAACTACCCTGACTCATTTCTGGTACCATTTTAGTGCCAAAAATAAAAATTCTTGCACTTTTCCCCCCTTTATACCAAATATAATTAGTCTCTTCAATTTGGAAGCCAACTTTTTGTTCAGAAACCTACAATCTCCTCTCAATTAATCCCTATGTGAATAACATGCACACCTTCAGAAATCCATGTTTCCAGTGCTAATACTTGCTATTTGAGAGTAAAGAATCCCTGTTAGAAAAGTTAGCTTTCCGGAAGTCTGTGATTAATAAGAAATGGGCAGAGATCCAGATTGCCTAGTCCTAAGAACTACTTTCTCTGATTTCATTTCATCACCAAACAAGAACATTCCTATGGGCTACCTGCTCATCAGAGTGCTGTGAGCATAAGCTTCTGGGGCTGTGAAGTTCTTGGACAAAAGCTACATTAATGTAGTAAAAATTACCTCCTAGAATTTAACTTGCAAATGTATGTTCCATAGTAACATTGTGTGAACTGCATAAGTTCATGTCACTTTTATGCATAAGAAACATTTCAAGACATTTCTCTGAGAGAACTAAGTGTAGTAAATCAGACTAGATTCTTAGACCTGAGATTTGAATAGCACTTACCAATCTTGCTGACTTCTCTTCTAAGAGAGTCATTCATAGGTTCATAGGAGCATCTGATACTAAATAAATATTTTGTTATAAATACACATTAGTTTAAAATGTCTCTCCCTCTTCTAGTAGAAAAGGCAAATAATTTTATAAATGACTCCTTCTCTGTTTCACTTGACATGACACAAATACAGAACTGGAGCTACATAATGAAAGCCAATAAGATCTTCAAAGACAAATTATCTGCCACAGCAGAGGCAGTCCCAGAAACAAGCTGGGTGCCTCACTTTCAGGTTAACTGTCTTAACAAAACACAGTGCCCTGGTAGTGATGCCTCACCAATAAATGAGTGTCCTCTAGATAGTAAATGGTAAGGCAGTGATACAACTGTGCCTAGGTGAGAGATCTTGGCATAGACTGCATGCTTTGGACAAGGTATGGCCTTGTCTCATCATACTAGACTATTCATTCTCTCTAGAGGTGGCCTAACAAGGGCAGGCCTGCCATCAGTTCACACCTCTCCATTTTAAAATTCCTCACCCATCCTGGATTCTCCATAGACTCTCCTTAACCCACAAGATCAGACAGAACCCCTTCCTCCCCAGAGGACACCCAGTTTACCCCCACCCACCCACCCACCCACCCCACCCCCCCCCCCCACACACACACAAGAACCCCATCTCTACTTCACCAAAAACACTACCCCTGCTCAAAGGAGAGAAGGACAGGATGGAGGCATGTGAGTTGACTTGCCAGGAAAACAGTATATACTGTATTAGTAATCATTTCTATTTGTGCTACTGTCACTGTCCTCCCATTGTTCATCAATTTGCTCGAGCGGGCTCAGTAACATCTCCATTTTGAGATTTGTTACTGTGTTTGGCATACTGAATACATCACGGGTAGCTTGCCAGGCTTTGCCACGAAATAGATGGAATGTGTTATTATCTCCAAATAATTTCTTGTCAAAAAAAACAAAACCACTCTAGTTTCACACTGGGCATAATAGATCTCAAAGGGGTGGATCTATATATGGAATTTAGTGTTTTGAGGGCACCTGAAAGCAGCAGCTGAAACAAAAGCTCCACTCTGGTGTGCTGTGTCATACTTTTTTACCCCACCCTTAACTCCTGGAGGGTGTCAAAAACAGCTCCTGGTGACGCCAGTAAAAGCTATCCTGGGGCTTATCACATCTAAAGTCTGGGGGTTAAAAAGATCATCGGAGGGTATCTTCTGCTTTCTGAAAGCAGAAGATTGATGATTTGAAGTTTTGATCATGCACCACCCACCATGCAGGTTTTCTAAAAGTGCTGTAAACAAGCAACAGTGGAATGTGGTTGGAAAAGAACAAATTAATCAAGGCTAGCAGGAACCTGCTTGAGTAATGAATCAACAAGTTTTCCAGAAATACATCAGACTGGTACAATCAATACAATAGCCAAAACAGAAAACCACTGCAGTACTGATTATAGTTCCTGAGACAAGATGTCTGAGAGATAACTTTTATTTTTATCCTTACTGCACTGCCTTATTATTACCATAGTTTTTATTGCTCCCTTTACATATAAATCAGTCACACTGGATGCTAGTCACGACCCAGCCTTTATTCTCAAGCTTTCGGAGTGCCTCATGTGCAAATAAAGCGAACCTCTAAGATCTACTCCCTTTGCCTTAGAGTCTCACTCCTGCCTTGATGTCTGCATTAGCAATTCCATCTATTCCCTTCAGTCCTAAATGTCACGTTGGATATTAAATGGAATTTCCTCTGAAATTTAAACACCTATGTCTCAACTCTCTATATCAAACTTTAAGATTGTAGGTAGGATAACCCTAAATTGAATCTGGTGGCCTTAAGAACAGCAGGTGATAATCTATCTGGATAACCCCTGGAGTTAATGGGGCATTTACCAAGTCTTTGAGGGGTGAAGGCATTTCACCCTAAGTTTTGAAGGTAATGGCATAAAATTTGAAAAGGAATGGATAGCATTTCCTCTGTGCCCATTACAACATTAAGGAAAATACAGTGCAGTAGATTATTTTACAAATATACAATCTCCCTGTCTGGCACAACACAGACAAAGGGAAATATGGCTTATTTATTTCTGCCTCCTGTAAATCCTTTATTTCCTTTCTTGAAAACACCCAGTAGCATACCAGCTGTGACCCAGCGTCTGATGTGTGTGTATATTTCAATTGTATGTTGATGGTATTAAGAATCGAAGCAGCCCTAAATCCACCTCACAGGAAGCCAGTCCATAACTGCTAATATTAGATTACATTCTAATTATTTATTCTATATCCCTCTTCACACCATTATTCCAAGACCAACATATCAGGGTTTCTCACTGAATACTAATGCCACTGTTCATCAGTACTGTGGAGCTGCATTTGTGTGCATCCTTGGACAGAGACCAATCACAGGACAAAACAGAAATCCATATTCTGCTCAATAGCACGTTAGCAAGTTTCTTCCTATTTCAGTCACAAAAAGTCATTTCCTGGTTGCCCTGTATGAATAGACCCTTTACCACTTATCAATATGAATAAAACCCAAAATACTCACCTTATGCGAAATACCAAAAGAGAATTGTGCTTTTTTAAAAAAAAAAACTAAAAGCAGTCAAATAGACCATATCTGTCCTTTTCCTCTGCAAAGCAGTTGCTATCATGACATAACCCTATACCCTTGAACATACTGCCAGAATAGCTGCATAAGGAATAAATAGAAAACTTCTCTTGGAATGAGTAACACGTTCAACAGACTAGTAAAAGGCCATAAACTGAAAAAGTACAAAGAGAACCCAGGAAAAGAGAGGCCCTTTATTCATGCCCCAGGGAAATTGTTGCAACTAAAGTAAAGCTCATG